>NC_140936.1:149769081-150991581 GCF_014529385.1 Adiantum capillus-veneris | reverse complement strand
TAACTTACTAATTTGCTACGAAGGATTGGAGCATTCGACCATTCAATTGATCTTCAATGGAAAAGGTAATTAATGTGGTATTCTCAACCTCCCTAGAATCTAAAGATGTGCAAAATTGTGTAGAGATCCCACCATGATGATGCAATGTAATGCTATGCTATGTTGGATTGAAAATTGTTCAATTGTTCGTTTTCATGCCGTCCTAATGCCGATATTTTTAAGATTTGGTGGCGCATGAATTTGATAAGTTTCAATTGCTAATTGGTGAATGTGTGTTGCTAATTGGGTGCCTAATTGAGTTAATTGCATGCTTGGATGGTCAATTGCAAGTGTGTGTGCATTCTAATTGAGTGTCTGTATGCCTAATTTTAGATGTGTGTGCACTATTTTGCCCATGTTTGTGCACCTAAAAATCAATGTGTGCTTAATGATTTTTCAATTGTGATGATTGATTTGTATTGTGCTCATGTCCAACTAATGATTTGTGAAGTCACATTGCAAATTCAACAAGTTTAACCCTTTTGTGTGCGCACCTAAAGATTGGTAAAAACTGCCAATTTTATTAGTGTGTGTCTGCCTAAAAAGTGTTTAAATTGCATGATTGATGTGTGTAATGGTTAATTACTACGTTTTTGTGATCAAAACAGGGATTTACACACTCCAATTGCATCAATTTTTGACCTAATTTTGTCGATTTAATTGCGTAGTCTTGATTTTATTGATAAAATTGTTTGGCAATTGAATTGATGTGATTTGTGATTTTATTTGGCTGCATTATTCCCCTGTGTGTGGAGAATTTGTAGAAAAAATTTTGGGTATTTTTCAGATAATTTTTATAAATTTTCGATTAATTCCATAAAAATTTGATATTTTGCGATCTTTACGAGCTATTTTGTGTGTGCATGTTTACGGCATCATTTTGTTTACATTTGTGTCGTCCGTGGTCAAGTTTTGAGCTTTTTGCTATTTTTGGGCCAGGTTGATGATTGTGTCGTAAATTACATTTTCGGTAAAAATTGCTATTTTTGGTGTGCTTTTGGGTATCGAAAATATGTGGTTGTAAATAACGATGATTTTCTAAGGTTTCTAGAATTTTCTAGAAATTTTTATAATTTTTGGGATTTTTTGGAGTTTCGGCTAATTTCCGGCCTAATTTTTGCATTTTTGGATGTTTGGAAATTAAATTTGTTTACAAAAAAAGACGATTTTCGGACTTCGAAACCGTGCCTTGTGGCGCATAAAACTCTTCATCGGATAGACCTTCACGGTCTCTTGGGACAGTTTTCTACGACGTTAAAAAAATCTTCTTCTTTCTGTCATCCGCACTCGTCTCGTTCCGCGTGAACACACCCTCTCACCCTCACTCTCTCTCTAACTTTCTCCCACCCTCTCTCTCTCTTCTCTAACTTCCTCTCTCTCTCTCTCTCTCTCTCTCTCTCTCTCTCTCTAACTTACTCTCTTTCTCTCTATGCCTTTCAGTGCAGTGCGTGAACCCAGTGTTAGAAAAAAAACCTGGGGTCCAATGTATTTTAACCGGCTAAAATCCTAGAAATCCCGGTTAGATTTTGAGCTTGCCTTAAGGAAAATCGGGAAGTTTTCACAAATTTTAGTGTAATTACTGGCAAAAGCTTTAAATTTTGACCTAAAAACCGGGAGCTTGGCCTTATTCTCTTCGGTTATGAAAAATGTATTTTTCTAGCCCTACGTGAACCCCTCTCTACACACACACACACCCTCCTTTGTCATGTACCACCCTGCCCACTCCCCTTGTGCCCTACCTGCAGTCTCGCCCACATTACGTCTCTCTCTCTCTCTCTCTCTCTCTCTCTCTCCTCTCTCTCTCTCTCTCTCTCTCTGCCCACGAGCGTGCACCCTGCCTGCTGTCGCGTACTGCTCTCCCTCTATCACGTAGTGCGCTGTCAGCCCTCGTTTAGCGGCCTTGAGCCCACGCGCTATCCCGCCTCTGCCAACTCGCTACAATCAACACACAGCCATGTATTGTGACAGGTAAGGTTTTTGTTTTTTATTTTTTTTGGTTAATTTCAATTTATATATTTATTTATTTAATTTTATTTTATTTAAAAAAATCACAAAATTATAAAGATTAAAAAAAGACAATAATAAAAAATCACAAAAACCCAAAATCAAAAATCACAAAAATCAAATAAAAATTTACAAAAAAGATAAATTAAAAAAACAACATAAAAAGTTCAAAAAGAAAGAAATAAATAGAAAAACCTCATAAAAAATTCAAAAATTCATAGAAAAATCATAAAAAGAGAGTAAAAAACTCAATAAAAGTTAAAAAATTCGCAATAAATTCCATTAAAATTTTGAAACTCACGGGAAAATCATAGAAATTCAAAAATTGATCGAAAAACCATAATAAATCAGAAAAAATTCATAAAGTCTTCAAAAAACCATAGAAAATTAGAAAAAGTTCACAAAAAAATCAAAAGAAAAGTGTAAAAAAATTCATAACAGCTCACAAAAAATTCTATTAAAAAAATCCAATTTTTTTAAAAAAAGCAAAATAAATCACAAAAAATTACATAAAACCATAAATTTTTTTATAAAATTTCTAAAATTCACTGAAAAATTAGAAAAAGAAATAAAATTCACCAAAAAAATAAAAGTCACATTGGAAATCATATAAAATTCAAAAATTCCATAAAAAATCAAAAAATTAGTAAAAAACTCTAAGAAGTCATTAAAGAATCCAAAACAAATCGGAAAAAATCCCAAGAAAATCGTAAAAAGACCAAAAAATTTAAAAATTTCACAAAAAATTAAGAAAAATAAAAAGAAACTCATCGGAAGTACCAAAAAGAGCCAGAAAAACCCAGAAAAGCAAAAAATCACATGTCAAGCAAACAACACAACAAGCAAATCAAAAGCCGAAAAGCAAAGTCGGAAAAGTGTACGGCACATCGAGCAAACTGTGCCAAAGCGAACAGATCAGCGAAAGAAAGTGAGCAAAACAACCAATTCAAAGTAGTAGAGGGGCAAATAAATTTCAAATAGTTTACATGCGAGAACCGAGCAAGTGCAAGTGTAGCAGTGCAAATTAGTTTCCAATCATACGAACAAGGGTACAACTCACATGTGATTGCACATTAGGCTAGTACGAGCAGGAGAAATTTTGCTAATCAGCACAAAATCTGCTAGGAGATAGTTTTTACAGATTGAGCCAACATGGACTCAAATCGAGCCAAGAGTTCAAGTACAGCAGAGCAAGCCAATAGCAGTAACAACATCGGTACAAGTACAATAGAGCAGATTTTACAGCTATATGGCTACAATGGAGATAAAGTCTTATATACAGATTCAGAAGGCCATAGATACTTGATGAGCAGCAAAAGCAGCACAGGAGCCAAGATCGTATTGATCAGGGTAAAGACAGATTCAGAGAACTCCCAGATGTTCACGGACTTCATGGAGCCAGGTATTGCAAACTCAAAAATGAAGTGCAGATAGAAGTTCAAAAAATCAACCCAAGTGGTTATCCAGAAACCTGCACAAGTCCGCAAAGCATCCATTTAGTGCATATGCAATTAGGGTCATTCTACATGGATTACAGTGGTCAGATCTATAACCGAGAACCAGAATTGGAAGATCCCATATATCAACCAATAGAAGCCAGCTTAATGGGAGAACAAAGCCAAAGACGGTACAAAGGTCAAGATGGAGCAATCTACAGGTTGATGCTCAACATTTTAAAAGAAGAGGCCAACTATTTGACCAGCATAGAAGCATAAGCTCCTCAACTAGAGCTTGACATGATAGAACCAAATGAAATAACACCAGTCATGGCGTATTGCTCAAATTGTGGACGAAAAGGTGGACATTTTTCTGAAGATTGTCCAAGAAATCCAGACAACAAGGACACATCAACGGCCAAGTAAGGCACATAGCAAATTGCAAATGTGAATCTCAATGTAAGTGCATTTAACTCATCACTTTTTAATGCAATTGGATGATTCTGCATTACCATTAGAAGCACCAGTAAAAGCACTGCAAGTTCAAAATCAGCATAAAGGTGCACATGCACCTAAAAAGCTAAAATTGATTCTTTGAACAACAAATCTTGCATGAGTTTGGTCAAGGTGTCGAGATATTAGTGAATGTTGAAAAGAATGTTAGGTTTGCTAGTGATTCTGCATACACTACCACAAGTGTGCAATCATTCATGAGTCTATGGGACACATCAAACAGAAGGATGTTAGCTTTGTATGGTACACATAATTCATATGCACACTATGTAGGCCAAAAAGAAAAAT
This sequence comes from Adiantum capillus-veneris, assembly GCF_014529385.1. NCBI lineage: Eukaryota > Viridiplantae > Streptophyta > Polypodiopsida > Polypodiales > Pteridaceae > Adiantum > Adiantum capillus-veneris. The sequence continues at coordinate 150,987,301 of NC_140936.1, read as the reverse complement.
TGTACAAAAAGGATCAACCAGTGTTTGAACGGCACACATATCAGCTCATAGAAGTGCGTCCAGTGATAGATCAAAAAGCATGGTTCATTTCGGAGGAAAGAATCTATTATAGCCCATCCTCTCTAGAGCTGAAGGATATTACCCGAGTGAACCCAGAATTCTGTTCAAAGCCAAACTCTCCTCCATCGGAAATCAAAAGCTTCGACGTTGTGACCAAACGAGCACATACTTTGACCAAAACAGTCGTAGATATAGACGAGAGTCTAGCATCTATGATACCTTGGGTGCTGAAACCACGGAAGCTCATATCATAGGAGACCCATGGGATAGACAATATCAGGGCAGAGATAATGCTATCTATAGCTTTTGACTTGGGGAATAATTTGTCATGTTTCATGGAGATACATAGGAAACTATGCAGAAGGTTTACAGATGCCAAATGTCAACAGTGCTACCCAAAGTGTACCTTCATAATCTCAAAAGGTGAGACTAAACCAGAGCCAAACAATTTTGAACTCTTACAATGAACAGGCTATAATGATCACCCTAGGAAGGGGAGAGCTGTAAATCCATCAAGACCAGCTCTAATATCAGGAAATGCTCCAACAGTTAGAAGCCCTAGGGCTTCTAGCCAACAGACTTCTTCAGGCAGAAACCATTAAAAGATCATATGGTTGTTGGAAGTTTCCAATTGACCAAGATTTTATCAAGATCTATAGATAATTGCTTCTATGAAGATCATCAAGGACAGAAGTTTCAGCTAATCTCCACAAGTCAAAGTCAAAAGCCGACAAGTCCAATAGTGTTCAAACAGCTACATGTGACGAATATGCATATCAAGATGCACATGGTAACGAATATCAGCAAGGTCATGACCTTGTACAAACCCATACGGATGGCCTGCCAACTGAAGTCAAGGACTATTTGAAGATGATGCAAAGCCTCAAGCTGCCAGAACAGGTGGCACAAAAGTCAAAGTCAATGGGAGCTAAAGTCCAGAAAGCTACACAAAGGTCACCACAAAAATCTCCATGGAAAGACAAATTCTACCAGAAGTACAGTGGATCTATTAAGATCAAAGGTTACTCAGATGCAGGTAGACAATGCTCAACAATTGCAAACAAAAAGTGCAATATTAGAACCAATGGAGTCGACATCAATGGAAGCAGGTGGTCGAAGCAAAGAAGATGCAGATAAAGTCCAACCAAAGGATGTTGCCATAGCAAAAGAAGTCAATACAGAAATAAATTCTGAGACGATCAAGTGCAACATTGTTGGTGAGATGAAGAACTGCGAAGAAAAGTAAAGCTATAGTTTTAGCTAGACAAGAACCTCATGTCCTTTCGTACTTGGAAAAGATGTGGCCAACCACAACTGGAAGATCCCGGGGGATTTACCATGGAAAAATTATCACACCACGTAGGTGCAAGGGAGGGGCTTTTTTTTACAAGTTACATAAGCGTATAAGTTAGGGGCAGGCCCCCAATAATTTATCTCCCATGCTTAAAAATTAGGGAGGGGGGTATCATATTTATGGGGGGGGGGGGGGGGGGGGGGGGGGGGGAGGAGAAGTGAGAAAAGAGAAAAATGAGAAGAAGTTTTTGTGTTTCAAAGTCACGGCTCCCAAAAGAGTCTTCCCTCAAACTTGTGAATCAATAACTACAAAGATTCATGCAAGAACTAAAACTGCTTTATATCAATTGCTTGTTTTGTGATTATAGTTCATTTGTTGAGAGATAAAAGCTATAAAGAGTTTTTATAGATGCAAATGTACACGAAGAATCTAACACAAACCATGTTTTTTTAGCAATTTAGATGGGTCAAAATTGGACGAGTAGCCAGCAGAGTGCAAGCTAATTGTCACATAGTTTGAAAGTCAAACTAAAACACAATGAGGGTACATCTAGTAATCAACAAAAGTGGTTTCTTAGTACATTGCCAATCACTATGCTACACACTCTTTGACTAGTTTTACTCAATCAGATCATGTGAGACCTAGACTTTATATGTAAGATAGGGATATGATAGTTTTCTTCATTGATTGTCATACAAGCGGAGAAAGGGGGTCATATTCCCTAATATGAGTCGTATAAAGGGGTTTTATCGAAGTTGTTCGCTCGCAGGTGGCATCCCATTTTGTATATAGAGTGAATCCCCCGGGTGGAAGATGCTCCTAGATTTGTGAGCATATCAGGAAACCAACGAGCACAATGCTGGGGAATCATCTCCACCACCATTGAAGTAAGTTCAAAGATTATCACAGCTCAATTCCATGTGATCACAGCAAAAGATATGCCAGACAACATCACAACGGGAATGCCAATGGCCCAGAAGATATCAGAGATACAGAATGTAAACAGGATGCAGCCTTCAGAGAAAACCAAGAATGAAGACCAAGACTAGTCACCCACGAACGACAGCACAAGGTCCTCAAGCACAGTTAATATGGAGACTGATATCAAAGCAGATCTTATTGAAGAGGATTCATCTCCATCAAACAAAACTTTAGAAGAGCTTAAAGAAAATCAAGCAATAGCAAGTTCAGATCAAATAGAACAAAGAGCAACCATAAAAGCTATTGAGCAGAAAATGCCACCGAGACCAGAGGTAAAGAAGACTAGTCTTGCAGACAAAGGTAAAACTAAAGTGGACCTTTCATCGACTAGCGAAGAAGGTGTGACATCGTATGTCTCTACATCAAAAACCCTACACATCAAAGAACCCTCATGGATCAGCTTCTTCAAGTAAGTCAGGATTTCAAAACTTCAAGTCAATTGCTCACCCAACTAAAACCTCATCTTTAGACACCAAGACAAGCACATACATTTCAGCCAAAGTACTCAAGAAAGCAAAGGAAAGTCAAGCAAGTGCTTGTTTCGAGTAGTTTAATCAAAGTCAACGATCCGATTTGGATTAAAGATAGGAAATCAACATAGAAAAACAAACACATGGGATGGATAGCATCACAATGGAGCTTAAAAGAACAGGAGTACTATAGAGGTAACATGCAGATATGGGTACCAAAAACGTAGGTTAGGGCATATGAAGTAACTTCAAGTTCCTCCCAAGAAAGAAGGCCCACAAGGTATCAACCTCGACAATGTCCTAGGATATCTAAGAAGTAGGTATACAACAGGACAACATTGAAAGATGCAAAAGTCTACCACAACTTTCAAAAGGATACAGAAAAAAGACGGATCTCAAAGAATCTTCCTCTTGGACAAGGATTCTACAAAGGATATACAAAGATTTGGCTACCAGTCAACCACAAGCCAATTGCAAGTACACCATCAAACTTTCATGAAGATCTCAAGAACTCGACAAAACCTAGAGCAAAGCAAAGTCAACAAAGGAGATACAAAGGTCATCAAGAGATTTGGATTCCTAAGTCTTCTAATGCTCCTAGTCAAAAGCCAAATGCCAACAGTGAACAAAGGCCTACAACAACATCAAAGACTCCTATCAACAAGCCTAATTGGAGAATCAAACAAATAATGGAGTCTTCACAATCAAAGAAGGACAACCCAACCGATGAGAATGCAGATTCAAGGATGATAAAATAGGTATGGCAAAAGAAACCTTCAATGCCAACTTGGTCCTTCACTAATCCTTTTTTTGAGGAATCAAGCTTACTGTTACCTGAAGAAATGTTTGTAGTAAGCACAAGAACGTAAAAAGTCAAGTCGTTAGGGTGCAAAAAATACTCTTTGGCATAATCAGAGTCGCGGGCTGTTGAGCCATAAAATGAGCAAAGCATTAGTCCCAAAAGCTTCAAGTCATATTAAACTTTGTGCTAAGAGTCATAGTTATTAGGCTTACGCTCAAGCTGGAAGAGTTGAGCATATCTAAGGCATGGTTGCTCATGCTGGATGAGATGAGCATAAGAGTCGAAGTCTATTAACTTACAATTGGTGGAGTGTCATAGAGTCCAACACTCATGCACAATGCATAGTAAGATGAGAGCACATATCCTTGTCAACGAAAAGAATTCTTAAAGGGGTGCCAGCTTGCAAAGCCATGTCATATGCTTTCATAGCTACACCATCTTTCTGAAGAACCCCTCAAAACCCTTTTTGCATAGTATATTGTTTTCCATGCATTTTTGTGTATGCATAAATAGGATGTCCCAACATTGGACATATGCATTAGACACTCTTTTTGCTTCCATCTATGCACCTTGAGTGAACTGCAATAGGAAAACCAATGTTCCATCATGCTACCCTCTCATATTTACTGCCTTTTTAATTCCATATCTATTAGCATATAATCCCTTGAGTACTTATTAATATTTCCAATGCTAATAAGTACCCCAATAACGCACGTATCCCAAAGGCACTTTTTTCCCACTGAGTTGTTTCCCTTTTGGTCATCCAGGTATAGATCCTAATTTAGGACCTCATCATTCTACTTCCCTTGTGCATACTTTTAATAAATAAACAGTAGCCTCATCATTATGCTGTTACAACGGACAAATGCAACATCATCTCTCACATCAGACATATTTGGACCAATGAAGATGCTGCAAAAAATTGAACCTCATCAACAATTTCAATGACAAATGACGACAATCAGCCCATCAACAACTAATCAAAAACCTTCAACAGCCTCCACGGACACTTTTCAACAGTGCCCGAGGACACACACTAGAATCGAAAGGGGGGAATGTTAACTGAGTCAACGTTAGTTAATAGAATCTGCTAAAGACCGAAGACGTACGAATGCACATAGAAGATCAAAGTGAAGAAGCAGTAAAGATTAGAGTTACACAATTTTCACATTTTCCCAAAATGGTCACGTATTGTAAATTCCCGATTTATTTCAAGCCATTGTAATATTTTCATGTGTTATGGGCTCAATGGGAGTTCCAAGTTGTAAAGACCAGGTCAGTTAGTGTGCCTAGGTTGTGGATTCAATAAGTGGTGGAGCTCTAAAAGCCTTGGGCGCTCGGACATTGCATATTTTTACCCTAGATATATAAGGCAGTGTGTAACAGAAATTAGGGTTCTCAAGCTCATTTGTTGAGAGCACTCTTTGGTGAGATCTCTTGAGGTGTGTGGCTATGGAGTCCTTGAACTTCTCCTTGCTCATGAGACTTGATTAACACTGATCAATGTCAGTTAACAGAAGCTGCTAAAGACCAAAGATGTACGAATGCACATCGAAGATCAAAGTGAAGAAGCAATAAAGATTGGAGTTACACAATTTTCACGTTTTCCCAAAATGGTCACATATTGTAAATTCCCGATTTATTTCAAGCCATTGTAATATTTTAATGTGTTATGGGCTCAATCGGAGTTCCAAGTTGTAAAGAGCAGGTCAGTTAGTGTGTCTAGGTTGCAGATTCAATAAGTGGTGGAGTCCTAAAGGCTTTGGGGCACCCGGACATTGCATATTTTTACCCTAGGTATATAAGACAGTGTGTAAAAGAGATTAGGGTTCTCAAGCTCATTTGTTGAGAGCACTCTTTGGTGAGATCTCTTGAGGTGTGTGGCCATGGAGTCCTTGAGCTTCTCCTTGCTCATGAGACTTGATTAACACTGATCAATTATTCATTCTCTTTCACTATGCCTCTCTCGTTCTTCTTATGATTGCCTATGATGCTTAGATTAGCTACATCTTAACTAGTTAGTGGTTACTACCTCTCTAATCTTGTGTGATTGCCCCTTTTGCTTGTGTGTGCATGTAGGTTTGATTGGAGTGTGGTGCTCGATAGATGTATGTGTGTGTGCTTGCGATTAGTGTGTTGCATGATAGGATTAGTGTTGTGTGCATCTTGCAATCGTAGTGTGTGTGATTGGGTTGATTAGAGGTGAAGAGAAGTGGATGTGGAGATTGCCCTTCATTGCAGCTTAGCTCTTCCATAGGCCGAGAAGCTCACCTCGTAGAGTTAACCATTTGTGTTGCCATAATTAGCTCACTAACCGTGTGAGTGATTCCATCCCCTAGCCGGGTAGCTCATCCCTCCATATTGACAATTTTGTTGGTCATTGGATCTATTGCAACGATGGAACCCCCAACATTTGGCGTCGTTGCCTGGGATCAATAACTCAAGCTAGTGAGTCTAAGATGTGTAGAATAGAGTAATTTCACTACTAATTTCGTTGGTTTTTGAGTGTGTGTAACTCAATTTTTGGTTTGATTTGAGGATGATGTGCAAGTAATTGATTTGAATACCCCAATTTCACTAATTCATTCTAACCCTTGCTAATTTCGCTTCATTTCCATGCTAATCGTACTAATTCCATGCTAATTTCTACTAATTTTGACTAACTTTGCTAACCTAACCGCTAACATTTGAAGTGTACTGTATGTTAAATCCCCTTTTAAGAGGTGGAATCATCACTCTAATCAAGTTAATTATGCTAATTTATGCTTAATTTGATGATTTGAGTGTTTGCTTTTTGGCCTATAATGGTCAATTTTGGAGCCGATTTGATGGTCATCTTCGTGTGGAGCAAAGGAATAGCTTGGAGTGTAATACGATGTAAGTGCACTCACTTTCTCATGTCAATTCTTGATTGATTAATGTGGTACAATGTTGCTAATTATTTGCTAAAATTAGGTGTATAACACAATTGACCTATACGTTGCACCTAATTTGATTCACTTGGAATGAAATTGATGATCAAATTTTGACTAATGAACCTTGTGTGTATCAAAATAATGCTTAATGCTCATCAATAATTCATGTGTGTGCATAAAAATCATTGTGTGTGTGCATGCACCAAAGAGGGAAAAAAACTGTCAAAAAATTCAAGTGTGTGTGCACCTAATCTTGAGTGTGTGCATGCATATAAAGTGATGGAATTGATGGTATATGAGAATGTAATCATGTAATTGATGTGTATACTAAGATAATTCAATCATTGGATAAGCCTAATTGTGAAAAATTTGGGCAAAAATTGAGTGTGTGTGCCTATCCAAAACCACTTGATTTTCTATGATTGGTGGTCAGTTAGGGCACCTAAATGATTTTTGATTGTGAAATGTTCATAAAAATTGTGTGCAATCATTAGGTGTAAGCTTAAATGCATTGCCAATTGAACCAAATTTGATCATTTGTGCTTAATTTTTTAGTGTGTGCATTGCTTGATTGGGTAAAAATAGTGCTAATTTTTTAAAAATTAAGCATGCATGCATTCACTTATGCTTGATCGAGTATGAACTTTGAGCATTGCAATGTGAAATTGATGGATTAATTTCATAAATTTTTGGTCTAAATTTGGGTGTGTGTGCCTACTCAATGGCATTCAATGTCCAAATTGGGGATGAATAATTGGTATATAAATTATCAATTATGATGATTATTAGACCTAAAAGTTGGGGTGTATGATTGACTTGAGAGAATTCAATTGACGCAACTAAAAATGATTTTATGAATTACTATTGCTATGTATGCCAATGGGGTATGGTAATTGGTGAAAGCTATATGAATCAAAAGTGTGTAGCATTGTGATGAAAAACCAACTTAGGTTTGGATGATTGTTGTGTGGGATATGAGCAATTTAAGATTGCAATGATGATAATTGGAAAGGGTTTTGCAAAAAATTGGTACTACGCTATGCATATGTGATGCCCCATAGTATATAATATACATTCATTTCAAATGGTTCATATATTTTGATCAATAATGGATCATATTTTTGATGTGTATCATACCAAATGATTAGAAGAATTATAAACACTAAATTGAGATCAAAATGGGGATATTTTATGAGGCTACAACCAATTTTTGACTTCAATTGAGGGATTGATCTTAACCTTGAAAGTTTTGGGATGTGATGGGACGATTTAAAACCAATATGGGCAATGCATTGTTGAAATACAATTGAGTTGTATTGTGTAATTTATTATCAGCGGGTGATCAATAAAAGTGAGAGTAATGTTGCTACTTCAAATTTGATTGCTTTGCATAAAGCCTTGATATATTTCTAATGGATGTGGCCAACCTTGTTTTGAACATACACCATTAGAGTGGGAACCTCCTCTTAAGAGGTTAATAATAATAATTAAAAAAGCGCACACACAAGCTGCAGTTGGCCTGGATTGGCATATCCCGATTCTCTCTCTCTCTCTCTCTCTCTCTCTCTCTCTCTCTCTCTCTCTCTCTCACACACACACACACACACACACACACACACACACACACACACACACACACACACACACGTGCTCATCGCCCACTTGCAGCTGACGCACCCCGCGTAGTCAACAACTTGCCACGTTGTGGCCCCTGCCGAATCACTGTTGAGCCATTTTTGTCAATGCCTTCAATAGGCCATAACCTCCACACCTTGCATTCATCGAAGTTTGGTAGTAAGCGGTACCCTACATGCACACACGCACAGTGCCCGAGTCCTCAGCTCATGCCGCCATTACTGGCCCCACCGTTTCTGTCTCTAGTCGTGCTATGGCCGTTGCAAACACACACACACACACACACACACACACACACACAGTGCCTCACTACCCGCCTGACTTGGTGCGAGCATACACACACCTACACTCTCTCATGCTGCGTAGCTGAACCCACAATGGCCTCATCATCTGGCCTCCTACAACGAGTCAATGCAACCACCTGTTGATAGGTTTAGCAGAAATCGAAATGTCAAAAAATAAAAAAATAAGAAAGCCAATCCCTTGGATCATTTTAGAATGAAAAAAAATAGAATTAACCATGGGTTCCCACACACCTCACTTCCCCTCCATTCGAATACAAAACATCTTGCATATTATCAATTGTTCAAACAGCAAGGGAATTTTTTCTGTGATACTTCACGTATACACAAAATGCTTTTGTGCACTAGCATATTTTTGAAGAGACGGTGGCTTATGACAGGTTTTGATGCTTTGAAGGAGCTTGATACGCTCTCTTATATATACCATGTGGGAGCTAGAATGAGGGCGTCAAATGTGTGCTATGCTTCTGTAGTCATTGTCATGCATAAACAAACTCTCATTCCACATTTTTGGCTTGTGCATAGTTTGATGCTCAATTTCATTGACATTTTTTCCTTGCACTACAAGACATCTCGGCCACCGTTCGGCTTCGACAAAGTTCTGCGCAGGCCATTTTCGACTAGGTGGTCTCAGTGGGTGCAGATCCGACTCTGCAAATTTGGGGTTTCGGCCTACGACTGTAGGTGCTGAGGATATCTGCACTTCCAGAGTGCTGATTTGTGGCTATCTACACAACGAAGGACAGCTTACAGTTCTTGGAGGCGTGTCACATACGACACGGGCGCATCTACACAGATTGTAGGCGACATCCACTAGTTCATCAGGTAGCTTGTGTTTGCTGCTTGATATTCCATATTTCATCTTGACGTTGCAGGTACTTCCACATGGGATGTATTGTTAGAGATGATGTATGTCTGTTGAGGGTTTGCTAGTTGTGAGTCACGCAACAAACAACCGCCGCAGCGGTTACAGCATATAGTGGGAAATTTGTGGATGTATGACTTTGTGGGAAGTCTATGTACTGTCATATTTACTGCAGCCTTTGTTGAGGGTCGAGTGAGGTTTTATTGAGCTGGGGGATTCTCGAATGTTGAGATCCTTTCGGTGATACAAGTCTTGGAGCGATCCCTCAAGCACCCTTAGATAGGCAGCTAGGATGTATTGACTGTGAGTTAGACAGTTGGGATTGCATCTTTGCTTTACTGCCGTTGAGGCATTGTTGCAGTCTATGCTTACAGGACAGTGACAGGACAGTGAGAGACAATACAGGTGCAGGACAGGCTTACCCGCAGCTTACAGTGTCAGAGTGACAGTGTTTCTTGAGCTGTTTTTTTTTTGGTCTGTTTTTGAGTACACCAGAGCCATTTTACAAAGGAGACTCTGCCAAAATTTTTGCAGAATCTGAAGCTTTCTTGGTTCATTTGACAGGGTGATATTGGTTCAAAGGTCAGTTTACAGGGGAAACTCTGCCGAATTTTTCCCAGGAAAGTAAACTATTGTGAAGCGTAGCTATGGATGGATCATAGGACACTGCTCTTTACAATATCAAGAAGCTAGATGGAACCGATTTCCCATTGTGGAAGAAGTAGATTTACTGGCTTAAGAAGCTTGTTGACTTGAAGATGAAAGAAGGGACACCTATGTCCAATCATCTGAATGAATTCAACACCATCTACAGTCAGTTGTCAGCTCAAGGTGTCAAGTTTGATGAACCTGTTAGAGCTATGTTCCTGTTGATCACATTGCCGGAAAGTTGGGACACTTTTCGCACAGCTTTGAGTAATTCTGCACCTCTAGATGGTTTGAACATAGCAGGTGTAGAAGGCAGTCTGCTTACTGAAGAAACCAATAGAAAGACAATGGACAAAGGCAAAGGAATTGCCTTAGTTGTCAGGGGAAGGACCAAAGAAAAGTACAAAGGTGGAAAGATGAATCAGTCTCGTAGCAAGTCCCGCAGTGCTAAAGGCAAGAGTGACATAGAATGCTACCATTGTGGCAAGAAGGGTCACATGAAAAGAGACTGCAGAGAATGGAAAGCAGAAAAAGGCAAAGAGAAAGCTGAAGACCATGGTGAGAAGAACAAGTCCTCAGTGAAGATTCAAGAAATAAATGTGACAAACATTGTTGCAGAGGATGACAGTCTAGTGTCAGGAGACATCTACTTCTTGAAGAATACAATGGACTCAGCTCTTCTTATAGCATCTGATGGAAATGCACTGAGTGACTGGATTATAGACTCAGGGGCATCACTGCATGTGTCTCCAAACAAGGAATGGTTTACCTCTTATGTGACCACTAAAGATCATGTTCGGCTAGGCAATGGGCAGACATGTGAGATATTAGGTGTTGGAGATGTTCAATTGAAGTTTCAGAATGGCTCTTCTTTCACGCTGAAGAATGTGAGACATGTTCTCGCAATTACAAAGAGCTTGATCAGCACAAGTTTACTTGATGATGCTGGCTACGTCACCACTTTTGGACAAAACATGTGGAAGATATCCAAGGGTTCGATGACAGTAGCACATGGAGTAAAGTCTGGAGGACTTTACATGATTTATGTATCAAATGTCTCTAAAAATGTAATCAATGTAACCGAGCAGCCGAACGTTTCTTTGTGGCATAGCCGGTTAGGACATATGTCCAAGAAGGGAATGGAAATCTTGTCTCATTCTGGTTATTTGCCTGGCTTTTCATTCAATGATTTTGAATTCTGTGAACATTGTCTGTATGGTAAGCAAACACAACAGCCACATAAGCATAGAAGCAGTAGAAGAGATACACAGTTGGCACTTGTTCATAGTGATTTGTGTGGACCTTTGCCTAACCTATCTCTAGGGGGAGCTTCTTACTTTATGACATTTATAGATGATTACTCGAGGAAAGTATGGGTTTACTTTCTCAAGCACAAGGATGAAGCGTTTAGTGTTTTCAAAACGTTTGTGACACTTGTGGAGAATCAGAGTGGCAAGAAGCTTAAATGCTTACGCATTGACAATGGTGGAGAGTATGTTTCAAAGGCCTTTCAGGACTTTTGTGAGTCAAAAGGTATAAACGTGAACTTACTGCTCCTTACAATCCTCCTCAAAATGGTGTTGCTGAGAGGATGCATTAGAAAATTTCGGAGGTCATTTGGAGGGCCTTGTAAGAAATTGTATTTCTCTCTCTAGAAACTTTTTTTAAAATACACTTGCACCTTGTGAGTACGTCCAACAGGACAACCAGACACTCTAAAAAGTAGATTTATATTTCCAATCATCCTTGAAAACGGTCACTTTTTTATTTAATGCGAGCGTCTTTTTCAGGAGGCAGGTGCGACGCATTCAATGCAGCTTACGTCATCACTGGAACTTGAAAAGTCACAAACTGTGAAATAGTGATAAATTTTGAGGCTTTTGATACCACCAATGCGTCTGGAATGCCAAAATACCCTAAAAACGAATGTCTACTTGTCTCATTCCGACATCCGGAGAGGCAAAAAATGTCAAAAAACCCCCAAAAAATGGGCTTTTTACTTAAGGCGTGCGAGGAGGCATTCTAAAATTCTAGAATGCCCCCCTGCGCACTGCTAGTACAAATCTTCTTTTAGTGGTTTTTGGGCACTTATCTTTCAAGAAAGCCCCTTTTTAGAAGTTTTTTGACATTTTCCTCTCAAAAAGCTTCCTAAAGAGGAAAAAAGGGGCTTTTTACTAACGGCGCGCGAGGAGGCATTCCAAAATTTTGAAATGCCCCCTCGCGCGCCATTAGTAAAATGTTCTTTTAGGGGTTTTTGACATTTTTTGCCTCTTTGGATGTCGGAGCGAGGCAATTGGACATTCATTTCTAGGATATTTGGGCGTTCCGGACGCATTGACAATACCAAAAGTTTCAAAATTTTCCACCACTTGATAGTTTTGTGACTTCTTGACTTCTAGTGATGACGTAAGCCGTATCAAATGCACCGCATCTACCTTCTGAAAAAGGTGCTCGCATTAAATGAAAGAGAGTGATCGTCTTCAAGGACCACTAGATTATTAAATGAGGAGAGGAACACCTTTTATATTTTTGTTAATATCAATCTATTTTTCTACGTAACGTAGGCTCTTCTCTCATTGGAGGAGCTTATTTTCCTCTCTCTTCCAAAAGGCCCTCCAAAAGACCTTCGAAATCTCCTAATGAATAGGACCATACAAGAGAAGGTCAGAAGTATGTTGTCTAATGCACAACTGCCAAATGGGTTTTGGGCTGAAGCTGTATCAACAGTTGTTCATCTTATAAATAGATCTCCTAGCAAGGTTTTGCAGAAGGATTTAGTGCCAGAGATGGTATGGTTAGGCAAAATGCCCTCATACAAGAATCTCAGAGTCTATGGCTGTGAGGCATATACTCACGTTCCAAAGGAATTTAGGAACAAACTTGAGCCAAAGAGTAGAAAGTGCATCTTTCTAGGCTATGGTAATTCTGGTGAGATGGGGTACAGACTTTGGGATCCCGAATCCAGAAAGGTTATCCACAGCAATGATGTTCACTTTAATGAAGCCAAATATCATTCTAAACCAGAGAGGGTTGAGGAGATTAGAAGAGTTGTCTTCCAAGAAGATGGACCTGCATGTGCAAGACAAAATGTCAGGGCTCAAGAGGAGCAAGGACAGGATAGAGTGGAACCACAGGTTGTGGCTGAGCCTGAGCCACCTATTGTGCATAGATTTGGACGTATCACGCGACCTCCTGATAGGTTTGTTCCATCTATGAAGTATGTCATGTTGACTGATTGCAATGAGCCTTCATGTTACAAGGAAGTAGTGCAAATGAAGGACTCCGGGAATTGGCAATAGGCCATGCAATCAGAGATGACAGCTCTGCATAAAAACCAGACATGGAAGCTAGTTAAATTACCACAGGGCAAAAAGGCTCTACCTTGTAAATGGGTTTACAGGTATAAGATCACCGCTCATGATAGTCAGCCAAAGTACAAAGCAAGGCTTGTTGCCAAGGACTTTAAGCAAGAACAAGGCATTGACTTTGATGAAGTCTTCTCTCCGGTGGTCAAGATGACTACATTGAGATTCTTTCTTGCATTGGTTGCCATATTAGATTTGGTGTTGCACCAAATGGATATCAAGACAGCGTTCTTGCATGGTGATTTAGATGTGGAAATTTACATGCAACAGCCAGAAGGGTTTGTTGAGAAAGGCAAGGAAGATTTGGTATGCCAGTTGTTAAAGAGTCTTTATGGCTTAAAACAATCACCGAGGGCATGGTACCATAAATTCCACAAGTTTATGATTTCTCAAGGCTACAAATGTAGTGAGTTCGATCTCTGTCTATATACAAAGAAGGCTAAGGATAGTAGTTGGCTGATCCTTATTTTGTATGTGGATGACATGTTGATTGTTGGGAAGCACTTGGAAGAAATTTCAGCTTTGAAGTCAAAGATGGAAAAATCGTTTGACATGAAAGACATGGGTGAGGCAAGTCATATACTTGGTATGCGCATTGAGAGAGACAGATCAAAGAAGTTGATTTGGTTATCTCAAACAGAGTATATTGACAAGGTTTTGCAAGTCATATACTTGGTATGCGCATACCAAGTCATATACTTGGTATGCGCATTGAGAGAGATAGATCAAAGAAGTTGATTTGGTTATCTCAAACAGAGTATATTGACAAGGTTTTGCAATGTTTCAATATGGAGAAGGGAAAGGCATTGAGTGTTCCATTGCCACCACATGTGAAACTTAGCAAACAAGATTGTCTTGTATCTAAGGAAGAACAGTCTGAAATGGATAAGATTCCATATGCTTCTGCAGTGGGTAGTTTGATGTATGCAATGATTGCTACTCGCCCAGACATTGCATTTGCAGTGGGAGCAGTAAGTCGATACATGTCAAACCTAGGCAAGAAACATTGGGAGGCAGTGAAAGGAATATTGAGATACCTGAAAGCTACAAAGAGTATGCGTATATGCTATGGGAGTCAGGAGCTAAGTGTAAAGGGTTTTACAGACTCAGATTATGCAGGTGACTTAGACAACCGAAGGTCTACGTCAGGGTATGTCTTTACATTGGCTGGTGGAGCAGTATCATGGCGTTCTAGATTACAAGATTGTGTTACTCAGTCTACTACAGAGGCTGAATATGTTGCAGCATCAGAGGCATGCAAAGAATCAATTTGGCTTAATCGACTAGTAACAGATTTGGGAATCAAAGAAGAGATGCATGTGTTATATTGTGATAGTCAAAGTGCTATACAATTGGCTCGCAATCCAGTTTATCACTCAAAGACAAAGCATGTGGATGTGAAGTATCATTTCATCAGGGAAATTCTCGAGGATAAGCAACTTCAGCTTGTCAAAGTTCACATCATAGAAAATCCTACTGATCTACTTACAAAAGGACTTCCCTCAGAGAGCTTTGCGCATTTTCGCAAGCAGTTTGGTGTAGGGTAGTACATCACTTCTCTACATCTCTTGTATATTAGCTTGTATAGTAGCTTCTCTCACACTTAAAGTACCACATTGGACTTTAAGTGGGAGGTTGTTGGGGTATAAAGCCCAATGTGGTCGCCCAGGTAAGTGGGCGGGCCGCCAGGTATGTACACATATTCTTTTTGTAAAAACCTAATAAGAACTCACTATGCTCTACACATTACAGTAGAGCGAGTTCACCATATCGTCGTGCTCTTCTTCTCGCACTCTCTCTCTCGCGTTGCACTTCCTCTCGTACTCCTTCACTTTTGAAATGTGTGCCAAATATGCTAAAGTGAGCATGAGTAGCATTTAATTGTGGGTTTGCTATTGAGTATAATACGGTGCTGTGCATTAAAATTTGGATTTGACATTGCTTGTACATTTTGGTGCTTGAATTGAATGAAAAATCATTGCAAAGAACTAAATTTAATCTTGTTTGATGGCCAAAAGTGAGCAGTAAAATTTTGGGCTTGTGATTGAGCATACTTTTAGTGCTTGTGTTGAAATTCCAAATGCTTAAGAGCACTAATGATTTGAGTTGTTTTGAAGGGTTGTGGCAGTAGTGTGATTTCATTGATCCAAGAAGGGGTCATCATTGCAAAATATTGCAAACTTAGAGCCATTCCAATTGTTTGGATAAAAAGTTGTATACATGCTAGCTCATAGCTTGGTCAAAAGTTAAATGTTTTCATTTTGAGCTAGTGTTTACCCAACTTTTTTGGGAGCTTTCAAGTACAAAATTTGGCTATTAAGAGCCATTCATTTTCATTTCATCAAGTTGCAGTCATCTCTAGTTTATAGATTGCTTTTAAATTGAAAATTTCATGTGAGCTAGTTGTTAGCCAACTTTTTGGAAAGCTTTAACAATTAAAATTGGGCTTTTAAGAGCCACTTCATTTCATCAAAGTTGCATTATTTTCAGCTCTTGGCTTGTTTTTAATTCCATATTTCATTGAGTTAGAAACTAATAAACTTTGAATCTTACATGAGAGGACTTTAAATTGAAAATTTGCTTATGTAGAAGCATTTTATCTCTCATTGTTGTCATGTATACATAAATCTACTATCAAAGAGCATCATGTGCATAACCAAAGGTACTTTTTTTCTTGGGTTTTTTCCCTTTGGCAAATTGAGTATGCAAGACCCTAGCTTTAGATTTTCATTAATGTTTTTTGTGTGTTTTTGGCTTTCAATAAAAGGCCTTTTGGAGATTGTGTTTACACTTACCTTCAAATCACCTTGGGTTGTAATAAAAGATCAAGAAGCTTCTCTACAAAGGGGATGCTTGCTCAAGGATGCACAAAGAGCATGAATGGGTGTAATCTTCCATGATTTTGCTCTTTTTATCTCTTCATTCTCTATGCTTGGCTTAAGTAAGTTTTTGCTTCTAAGCTATGGTTTTTTCATGTTCGAAAGCTAGGCATCCTAAAGTTTCAACACTTTGCTTTGTGAATGTTGACTCATCAAAAAAGTAGGTTTTATGTGTGCTAATCATAGGTAATTGGCCTTGACCTTAGGTTAATGTAGGGTCATTTCTCATTATTCCTAGACTCTTAGTGATAGTCTTAATACTCAATTCATTTTTAACATGACCTAGGGCTATGATTAGGCTTTAGTACAATTGCCATAAACATCTCATGTTGGAAGAAACAAAAGTAAAAGTGCTAAAAAATAAAACAATGAAGCCAAAAAGTGTCAAGAAAAAGTAGCAAAAATGCTACTAGACACATGAAAAGAAAAATTTCTATGTTATGATGTGTCTATGTGAGGCCTAGCTCCTTATTGGCACTTTGCAGGCGAGGGGAATCACCTTGGCTTGCTTGGTCAAGGCCCTAAACCGATGCCTTGGGCTGATAGGGGTTAGTCGTCACTTTGGTAGGATAGTAGGCTTTTGGAACACCTTCTTGAGGGTTCAAGGAGCCGAGTCGTACCTAGACTTGCTTTGGGGTGGTAGCCTTGTATTGTGCTTTACTTTTTCAATGAATGAACAAACACAAAACTTCCATGAGCTTCAAAAAGTTGTGACAACGTACTAGTAGATTATGAGCTTTTTTATAGCCGTAGACATGATAGGCTTGAATGATTTATTAAGATTGGTCACATAGTTTTTAGGCTAGTAGGTTTATGACCTTGCATTAGCCTAGGGTCATAATTGATTGCTTGTATTTCATGCATAAAACTAAAATTTCAAGTGGTTTAATCTTCACGATAGTTTAGGTGTCTTTTTTTTTGCTTTATGTTGTCTAGTTTTTGACTATGAGTCACCCATCTTTTAGAATCAAAAAATTCACTTTGCATGATTGTTCATTATACTTCATGTTTTTATCCTTGTTGTCCTTTGATGCTCATTACTTGTTCTTATGATTTGCAGCTTAACATTTCTTCCATGGACTTGCTTTCTACTATGTCACCGTGTCTTGCTTCACCGGCACACGAGGACTTGCGTCAAATTAGGAAGGGGGGAATGTTAGCAGCGGCTAACACAGGCTACACCGGTTATGCATCAAGCGGGAGATATGCTATGGATGTCACAATACTTCCCACTTGCTTTGTATAAGTTTTGGGCTCATTTGGAGTTCCAAAGTTGTATATGCTAGCTAGAGGGCTCAAGCTTAAACCCATAGTAGAAGGGACTGTGGTGAAAGCCTTTAAAAGGAAGCCTTTATGCAAGGAGGCTTCATTCTTGAGTATCCACTTTTGAGAGCTCTCTCTCTCTCTCTCTCTCTCTCTCTCTCTCTCTCTCTCTCTTGAGTGTTCAATCTATGGCCTGGCCTTGAGCGTAATGCCCATGCTTAAGAGGCTAGTGCTAATCCAGTGTAATTAGAGTAAGCTCTTCTTGATTAATCTAATCCCTATTTTCTCATTAGTCTACTTCTTCTCTACATTTCATTATGTCATGAAGTAGTATTACACTCTCATTATTCTAGATTTGAGAGAGCGATGTACTTCTTGCTATTACCCACTCCTATTCTTTTATAAGCATTCGATTTGTGATATTTAGCATCACTAATTAAGTTGATTAAGTTGGGTCTTAATCTTGTAATTAGTGTGTGTGCCCTATTGTTTGCTTGTGTGTAGATAGGTTTTATGAAACTCTAGCACCATTCACCTCGTGTGTGTAGCTATTGATGAAGTGACGTGATTGACATGTAGTGATTGGAGAGGCCAACACCAGTGTAACTAGTGCATGCTTATCATTAGTGTGCTTGGAGTTTCTAGTCTATGGTAAGTCGTACTTCGGTGGGCTTGATGTGTGTAGAAGTTGATTGATTAATGATTAGAGTATGCTCGTGCTTCCATGCCCTAGTTGGGTTGCCGATCCACGGATTTGATAATTTTGTGTGGGTTGTGATTAGGTCGTGCTACAACACCTCCCAACACACACTCTCTCTCTCTCTCTCTAGCCCTCTGTTTTGTCCACGTGGTAAAAACTATGGGAAGACATTTGTCCTCACTCTCCCTAAGTGATTTTGGTCCCCCTCTGTCTCTCCCTCTCTCTCTATCTCTCTCTCTAAGTCAATGAGTTAAGTCCCCCCTCTGTCTCTCCCTCTCTCTCTCTCTAAGTCAATGAGTTAAGTCCCCCCTCCCCTCCCCCCCCCCCCCCCCCCTCTCTCTCTCTCTCTCTCTCTCTCTCTCAACCCCTCAATTTTGTCCAAATGGTCAGATGTTAGACTTAATGATATTTTTTCTAATATTACCTAAGTTAATGAACTTGGTGCTCTCTCTCTCTCTCTCTCTCTCTCTCTCTCTCTCTCTCTCTCTCTCTCTCTCTCTCTCTCTCTGTGGTTCATTTTTTGTCCCCTCCTTGTCCATTCCTTACTAAATCTCTCTCTCTCTCTCTCTATCTATCTCTCTCTCTCTCTCTCTCTCTCTCTCTCTCTCTCTCTCTCTCTCTCTCTCTCTCTCTCTCTCTCTCTCTCTCTCTCTCTCTCTCTCAAAGTCTTCATCAATCTCCCCCAACCCCCCCTCTGTGTGTGTGCGTGTGCGTGTGTGCGTGTGTGTGTCTTTGTGTGTGGTTCATATTTTCTCCCCTCCTTGTCCATTTCTTCCTAAATCTCCCTTCCTTTCTCCCTCTCTTTGTCTTGTCCCCCCCCCCCCCCTCTCTCTCTCTCTCTCTCTCTCTCTCTCTCTCTCTCTCTCTCTCTCTCTCTCTCCTCGTCAAAGTCTTTGTCAATCTCCCTCAACTCCCCCCCCCCCCCCCCCCCCTCTCTCTCTCCATGTCCTAGAATTTTGTCCACATTTATAAAACTTTAGTTGAAGTGTTTTTCTTCTCCTTAAGTCATCAATCTATCCCCCACCCCCTTCTCTCTCTCTCTCTCTCTCTCTCTCTCTCTCTCTCTCTCTCTCTCTCTCTCTTCCTCTCTTTTTTTGGGAATATCTTAGCTTTCTCTCTTGCTCTCTCTCTCCCCCCTTTGTTGGTAGCTTCCTCATTTTCCTTTATCGCACTATCTTCTCCATTTGATCGCTCTGTCTCTCATTAGCTCTGTGTACCTCCGTCTCTTACTCTCTCCTCAAGCCCTTTGTTTTGTTCATCTGGTCAAACCTTTGATGAAGATGTTTCTCTTCACTCTTCTTTAGTGAGTAAGCTTGGTCCTCACTCTCTCTCTCTCTCTCTACCCCTTTCTCTGTCTTTTGTTTTATGTGTCTCCCTCTCTATTTCTCTCTCCTCCCTCCTTGTGATTGGTGCTCTCTCTCTCTCTCTCTCTCTCTCTCTCTCTCTCTCTCTCCATCCTTGACTTTTGTCCACATGGTCAAAACTTTAGTGATTGTTTCTCTCAACTCTCCCTAAGTGATTGAGTTTTGGTTCTCTCTCCCTCTCATTGTCTCTTGAAAGCAATAGTACATCACATCCTTCCTAATGGTTTGGAAATCTTAGAGAGTTTTGGGAAGCTTGTACCGAGATGGATGTCTTTGAGCTTATATTATGACCAAGATTTGTGTCTTGAAATAAATATATATCCCCCCCCCCCCCTCTCTCTCTCTCTCTCTCTCTCTCTCCCTCCATTTGACATGAATTGTATATCCACTCAAGCATATGAGATGTATTACATAGTTTTGAGAAGATCGGCTCTATACTAGCCAAAGCCCCAAGTTTTGACCATACGAGTAAATCTTAGGGCTTGAAATAGGTTAAAGAGAGTCTCGAAGACTTGCAATTCATTTACATTTTAGCTTTTCTAAGAAAGTATGAGTTGGAACCAAAGGAACCTCGGCCACAAAATTCATAAGGTGTTTCTAAACACTACCCATATACGAAAGATTTTATCATTGATTTGCATCAACCTCCTTACCATATCATGAGAAAAAACTCCCATATAGACTATATGCGCTTGTTAGCAAGGTTTATTTTGGTTCCTTGATAAGACAAAATGGAGAAAGAATGCATACTTCACTAAGTCCCAAATTAACAAAATTTCCAAGCAAACGGGATCCATTTTGATTTGGAATTACCAAAATGACTCTAAAGTCCCAAACTCTTTAATAAGGTGTTTTGTACAAAACTTTAGACTCTGCAAATCTTTGTCAGTGGAGATTCTCACTTTAGTAACATCTAGTATTGATTAGTAAGAACATACAAGTATTTCTCGTCCAAAGTTTGCTTTGAAAGGGTTGGTTCCCTGTATAAGTTCTTTTCCCTGAATTAACTAGTGAAATGTGTTATTAGAGTTATGTGGAACACTTTGGCAGGCTTAATTTACCCAATATGCTCTAAATATGGCCCTTAGACTTTATACGCGTATAAAGTCTATTTGACAAAAATGGCAATATTTCTTCACCATATGTTCTCTAACATGCATGTAACTCTCAGAAACTTTCAAAATGACAATTGGACCACTTATGTGCAAGTTATAATTAGAATCATGCAGTCTGATTCTGGATCATTTTTTTATCTTTGGCACTTACTGGCTCAAATATGCTCCAAAATGAATAGAATATGCCCTAGTTTTTCTTTGGAAGTCAATAGGGTCAAAAAGACATCATACACATCTAAAGTTTTTTGACCACATTGAAGAAAGTTTTGCAGGTTTGTGCTTATAGTTGTGTGCTCATACCCCTTGTGTGATCTGAAGTTAAAAAATGTTCAATATTATCAAAATAGACATTATACGCATATAATGTCTTTTTGACCCAATTGAAATGAATCTTGCTCCATAGGTAGTCCAACACTTAGGGACTTCTCAAATATCCTATGACTTGAGTTTGGAATCAAGTTTGTCTAAGTTGTGGCCAAAAAGGGCGTGTAGAATGTTTGGATTGTTTCCTAGTCTTTTCAAGCTCAAATTTTGATCCAAATGCAATGAAATTAAACTATGGACTTCCCCAAGGCTTTAGGAAACTTTGGGCATATACCTTTGTATCATTTGAGTCTATTCTGGGCAAAAACACATTATACACGTATAATGTCTTTTTGGCAAAAATGAACTTAAATCTCAGCCCAAAGTTCTCTTTTGTGTGTACACAAAAGCATATGTGCACAAAATCAACTTTTGATGCCAATGATTCACCAATTCACCACTTTTTTTTTTGCTAGAATTTGCAAAATTCTCTCTAGATGTCAAGTTGGCTGACCAAATGGTGTGGAATCTTGTAGTCAAGCTTATAAACACCTCCCAAATGGCTTAGTGATGACAAACATGCAGGATATTACTCAAATCTATGCTAGAGACATTATACGCGTATAATATCTCTTATCCCAGAATTTAGGTCTATTTCTATCCTAAGTTCCCCTATTTATCAGCATCATGTACATGTGTTCACAACAAAATTTAAAGCTCAAAAGTGCTCACAAACACTCCGAGTTTTGGTTTTTGGTCCCTAATTTTATGACAAAATTTCCCACTCAAGGTGTTCTTAGGGATACTCTTTTGAGCACTCTGGCACAGTCAGTTTCCACAATTTTGGTCTCTTTTTAGCCCTGGAGACTTTATATGCATATAAAGTCTAACCTTGCAGAATTCAGATTTTTATGCACAGAGCCCTTTCTAATGCCTTCTTATGGCCTTAGAAACCCTCAGTCATGCAAAACATTTTTTTGAAATTTGTTTTGCACTGTTTCAACTAAGAATCACTCTCTTTTCAAGATTTCAATGCAACCAATCAACTCAAGAAAATTTTCATTGATGGACAGCTCTAGATCAAGATCAAATCATCTACCTAAAGCTACTCCTAAACATTAGAAATGGGATTTTGCAATTGTGAGTAGATAAGCACTTAACTGACAGACACGGACTAGCCAATGCATTTATCACCTCTTCAACCACTCAAACTCCCAAACCAATACAATTCTAAACTAAAACCATCAACACGGGTGACCAAGGCAAGACATACGCTTCCTAACACCTCTCTATAGGTCTTAACTAAACTAAGATAGAAAAGAATGCTCTGGCACACCAAAGGAACTCTCACCTCACAAGATTAGTCCAAGGTCACCTACTTAGGGCTTCGATCCCCGACAGTGGTGCCAATGTTGGCGGGTACGCTGCGAGTGGATGCTAGCATAGCGAGAACAAAACCAGCAACTCTATGTCGGCCGAGGGTGAAGCTTAACCCGTAGGCGCATGGAAACAAGAAGATGGGTGTCAATCACCTTCTCAACCTTATAAGACAATCTCTAATCAAGGAAATCAAATCTAAACGTGCTTATGTACTAGTGAAAGCAATCTGACCTACGATGCTCATGCTATCCGAATCTAGGCCAAATGCATTCAAAATGTCACAAACCTCACAAGATATACTCTCCTTATCACGAGATCAATACCCTATGGATTGTGACTCGATATCTGACCTCCAACCACCTCTTGAAACAATCACGTATAAAGACAAGCAACAAAATACAACTTACCATTTTTCATTGCTTATGGTCCTAATTCGTAGCTCTACTCTCCGTGAATCCACAGGTGTGAAGAACTCACCAAACAGACACCCGGTTTGCAAGAAAACTCATCGGAAGCTCGTAGGAGCTCACTTCGCGTCGTAGTCAAAATCACACACTCTTGGCGTTGAATGGAATCCCTTGCCATTGTTAACACAATGGCGGTGTTGCTTTAGCAATGGACCTTCCGTAGCGTGCATAGGAAAGGGAAGAAGTCACACTCTCTCTCACTCCCTCTCTCAGACACAAAGCACAATGAAACCCGGATTTGATTAATTCAAAAGTTGGGTTTAGGGTTACAAAAATTGGTTTATATACATTCCTCATTAGAGGCTTGTTCCCACAAAATCTAATGGCTGCTCAAATATTACAATGATACAACATATTGGGGAAACTTCTTTTGTGTTCCGTTGTCAACAATTCTTGTCAAAAAGACTATTAAGACACACCAAATGGCAATCCTCTTCATATCTCAGATTTTCAAACACCATGGATTGCCAACATCCATCATGTCAGATAGAGATACTAGAATGACCAGTAATTTTTGGAAAGATCTCTTTGAAAATCTAGGTACAAGATTGAATTTTTCTTTGGCCATCCACAAACGAATGGCCAAAGTGAGATAGCCAATCTTACGATACTCGATTTACTAAAGACTTATGTTACAAAAGTAGATGAACCCTCACAATGGAAAAAGTACTTACCCCTTGTAGAGTATGCGTACAATAATACTGTCCATACTACTACAAGAAAGGCGCCTTTTGAGATTATAGAGGGAAGACCTAAAAGTCCCTTGCTACTTAAAGTACATGGGAAGACCTTCGTTGCTGATGAGTATAGCCACGATCTACAAGAATATTTCCAAAAGATTAAGGAGGCTATATCCATCTCTCAACAAAGGCAAAAGGATGCTATTGATAAGCATAGAAGGGCCTTAACATTCAAAGAAAATGATTGGGTCTTACTCAAGTTTCCCAAGATTCGATTGAGGCAAACAACGGGCAAAAATACTACGGGTCATCAAAAGAATTATGCTAAACTAGCAAAAAGATACTATGGTCCTTTTCAAAACTTGAAGCCAATCAATGAAATGGCTTATCAACTCAAGTTGCCCAACCATTGGCTCATACACAATGCTTTTCATGTGAGCCTACTTAAGCCCTACAAAGGAGAGCCACCAAGAGAACCAATTATTGAAGACCCACCATAAATCAAAGACCAAGAAGAGGTGATACAACCCGAAGATATCCTTCAGCATGAAGACAAGGTACTATGACATGGTAAGATTATTTGACGATATCTTATTATTGAAACTTCACTTAGCAATGCACTATTGTCAAGCCTATAATCAGGAAAAGATAACAAAATTTCCTTCTCACAATTGTCGAATGCAATGAGGGCACAAAAGTGCTCAAAATCATGCCTAATTATGTACATAAAACAACTTGTCAAGATTGTAACATATCAAACTTTTATAGAATTAAGTGAAAAATAATGCAAAAATTAGCAAAAAATTGCAAAAAGTATTCAACAAATATTTTTTAAAAAATCTGAAAATTCTCCACACATAGAGGAATGGTGCAACAAAATCAAAACTGAATAATCACATTGATTCAAGTACCAATTAATTTTGCTAACAAGAACCAAAACTAAGCAATTAAACCGACAATTTTATGTCAAATATTGGGAGTGTGTAAATCCATGTTTTGAGCTAAAAAATGCAGCAATATTAATCATCACACACATCAAATTTTCAATCGAACATTGGATTAATCATGCACATTAATCACTTTTTAGGCACACACACACACACACACACACACACACATTAATCACTTTTTAGGCACACACACACACACACAAATAATTGGCAATTTTTACCAATTTTAAGGTGCGCACACACAAGGGTTAATCATGTTGTAATTGAAAATTGAATTCAGAAATTTCTAATTGGGCATGACCATAACACAAACCAATCATCACACTATGCACATGTTGATTTTTAGTTGCACACACAAGAGCAAAATAGTGCACACACACCTAAAATTAGGCGTACACACACTCAATTAGAGTGCACACACACTTGATTTTAGTGCATATAGTTGCAATTGACCGTTCAAGCATGCAATTAGGAAAATTCACAATGCTAATTAGCACATGAAACCATCAATTTTGCACAGTCAATTCCAAGAAAATTTTGGCATTACAACGGCATGCAAACGTACAAATCAAAAGTTCCAAATCACAAATTTACAATGGCTAGGCATACTGCACAAGATTCAAGTCCAATGGAACCATCCAACCTCCAATTACACAATGTGTAGGCCGCTTTCGTCGATGCTCCAAAGCTCTAATCTTGCATTTTAAAATTAACAAATCATGAAGTGGTTGTCACAAAAACCGACATTGTTAGAATGCAACCTAAGCCTCTAATTAGGCAAATATCAAAGCATAAACACAAAATGTTCGTCTAATTAGTTGAAAATTAGTATATAAGCTAGCAAAAATTAGTGAAATTAGCAAGGGGTTAGTGTGAAATTAGAGTGTGTAAGCACACAATTAGCAAGATTTGGTAACAAATTAGGGGAAATTGAACACATTGCTTCATGCGCACACATCCAAAATCCACAAAACCATAAACACACAAGAAAAATTTGTGAGGAAATTTGTGAGACAACCAATCCAATTACACCATAGTTACACTAGCGTAGGCCATTTCTCCTCGGCAACGGCGCCAGAGGTTGGGGGTACCATCGTAGCATAGCTCCAATGACCAATAATAATTGTCAATACAGAGGGATGAGCTACCCGGATAGGGCATGGAAACACTCACCAATTAGTGAGCTAATCATGGCGACTTTACAAGGTGAGCTTCTCGGCCTATGGAGAAGCTAAGCCATGATGTATGGCAATCTCCACATCCACTTATCTTCACCTCAAATAAACTCAATCACACACACTATCGATTGCAAATACGCACACATCACTAATCCTATCATGCAACACACTAATCACAAGCACACACAATTGAGCATCTGCACTCCAATCAAACCTACATGCACACACAAAGAATAGAGGGCAATCACACAAGATTAGAGAAAGATTAACCACTCATTAATCACAATCTAGCTAAGCAAAGCATCATTAACAATCATAGAGAGTATGAGTGAGGCATAGTGAAAGAGAATTAAGCCTTGATTAGTGTTAATCAAGTCACATGAGCAAGGAGAAGCTCAAGGAATCCATAGCCACACACCTCATGAGCTCTCACCAAAGAGTGGTCTCAACAAATGATAATGAGAACCCTAATTTCATTTACACACTACCTTATATAACTATGGTAAAAATATGCATTGTCCAAGCGTGCAAAGCCTTTAGGCCTCCACAACTTACTGAATCTGAAACTTAAGCACACTAAGTGACCTATTCTTACAGCTTGGAACTCTCATTGAGCTCGTAACCCATTTCAAATATTACAATGGCTTGAAATAAATTGGGAAATTACAATACATGGCTATTTTGGGAGATTGTAAAACATGTATAACCCAATCTTCACTACCTCTGTGTATTTATCTTTGATGTGCCTTCGTACGTCTTGGGCCTTTAGCAACTTCAGTTAGCCGACATCGGCTCAGTTCACACACGCACGCACGCGCGCGCACACACACACACACACACACACACACACACACACACACACACACACACACACTTTTCTTTAGTAATATTAGATTGAATTACTAATGCGAAACCTTAAAACGAGGAAAACCCATACAAAAAATTACATGTGGTAAATTAGAAATAGTCATAGTAGAGTTCATATTGGTGGGAGAAATCTTATCCAAGTCATGGGAAAATTTAAGGGAGTGACAAAGAGAGACTTTGAAGAGGAACACATAATCAACTTGTACCTATTGAAACATGAGAAGAGTAGGAGCTTCAAAACTTGTGACATACATAATCCACTTGAACCTAGTCAAACATGAGAAACTTACATGCTCTCTAAAATGTTCAAAGCATCCAGAATTTAAACCAGTCAAAAAAATTATGCATAAGGCCAAACCAACAATAGAAGCACTCCCAAAAGCCAAAAATATTGACCAAAAGGTATCCCAGGGAAATGAATATACAAAGACATGTAGAGATGTGATCCACAAACCGTTGTGTTTGACAACAAGACCATTGTAAATGTGGAATATTCTCCATGCCGGCACCACATTGAACACATCATGAGGAAGCCAATACTCTGGAGCAAAGAAATTTATCAATTGTTGGGAGAAGTACAATGATGCATCTCCATATAAACAATTGCTCTTTCAAAGGGAGCTTAGCATGCCACACTTTCATGACTTTATTGTGCCACCATGCAACACATTTATTCATATTCCATACTATATTATAGTGTTCCTCTATCCAATAAGATGACTACAATTTGAAATATACCTTTTTGGCAGATAAAGAGAGGATCTAGGAGAACCACTATAATTGTGTTGTGCCGCCTTCCATGTTAAAGTTGTGACATCTCAAGTGAATGGCCCAATGTGATCCCAATATTTATTTTGTCTTTAGGTATTTATTTTACTTATTTGTCAAAGTTCTAGGTAGAGCAATTTGGTAAGGGGATATTTAAGACCCCAAGTAAGTATATAAGAAATACCTAGTCCCCATTGTATTATCATCTATTTCATTGCCCAGTTGGTTGGTTCATTAGTCTCTCTCTCTCTCTCGTGCATTCTCTCTCTTAGATCTAAGCTTCCACATCATCGACTTTGACATGATATTAGAGCTTTTGGCTTGTTGATCACAAAGGAAGAGCATGGCATGGCAAGAAGGTGAAGAGGAGTGGCCCACAGTGAGGAGAAAAGACTCTCAAAGCATGTGTTTTTAAATGTTGATTGAAGTGGTACCATCAGTGTTTTTGAGATGCAAAATGTTGATTGAAGTGGTACCATTGGTGTTTTTTAGATGCAAACCACAAAGGTTTGCAATGGGCAAGGGCCTGTCTATAACGTTTTTAAATGCTAGATGACATGGTTATCCATTGGAAAAGTCTCTTACATGCTGCAGCACATACAACTTGAGACGCTTGGTGTAGAGAAGCTCCATACGAGGACATCTAGACATGTAGTGCTTGAAAATGCTTGTTTGACTAGGGAGATTGCAAAGAGATCTGCTACCTGTGTTTTGAAACTCACTTGGTGGGGGAGGACTTAACAGCTGCAACGCCTCTTGAAATGTTGTGGATTGGCTACAAATTTGGGTCATTGTGAAAGTGAGCATCTTGCAATGTTAGAGCCAAGGGAACCTAATTGGCTGTGAAGGAGGGAGGTCCCATGGTGAGGAGGTGACATGGCTATTATGTTTTTGATGCTATGTTGTGAAACTCTTTGGACAAACAATGGAGGTCTTTGGCACTTTGAGAAGAGAGGTTTGGAAAGTATTGTAGAGGGGAGAGATCTTTCAACCACCATGAACCAAGATCAGATTTTGGCTATGGAAAGGGCATTGGATACTGCTCACTAAGCTACCTTGATACGCACAATGTTTGTGAGCCGTTGCTATAAATGCAAGAATATGATTTGTTTGGCTTGAGAAAGTGAAGCCGAAGGCAAATGTAAGAGCTCGCAAAAGGACAATAGTGAAGGCAAGCTTGATAGGGATACCGATGATACAAATTCCACCAAGGAGATTGGTATGGCACACATGGTGATGGCCACAATACCAAATTTGAGTCAAGTAGCCATTGCTGCAACTTGCTTTGGCTAGAGAGAGGCTTGTGAGAGATAGAAAGGGGCAAACGGAGCTCCCTTTATATGATTTGGATCCATGTGTTGGAGTTTAAGTTATTGATGTTTGAACCCATGTGTCAAAGTTCAAGGCACATGCAGCTAGCAAGGATACATGGTGACATATACAAAACACTATGGATGTGCTGCAGACAATCCATTGTTGTTGGCTGGATTACGGATTGGATGTATTCCAAAGTTCATTGTCTAGGAAATTTTGTATGTGGTATGCTCACACTTCACGAATGGGGATTCTTGGATGTAGTGTGCTCCAAAGTTCATTGTCTAGGAAAGTTTGGATGTGATCACTTCACAAATGGGGATTCTTGGATGTAGTCTGCTCCATTGTTCAATTTTTTTGTGAGGAAACCAATGCTCAAGATGGAATTCTATTTAGGAACAAGTTGGTGGCTGCATAACTACCAATGGAAAGGATTCTCTGCTGGGTTGTCCACAATAGCTTCTTCATTGACTTAGTCTTCCTACATACGTTTGCTATGAGCTATAGAGAGGGTGTTAAAGTTATAGCATCTCAAGTGAATGATCCAATGTGATCCCAATATTTGTTTTGGCTCTAGGTATTTATGTGAATTATTTTGGGTAGGGCAATTTGTTGAGGGGGTACTTAAGGCCCCTACGATAGTATATAGAAACACCTGGCTCCCATTGTATTATCATCTATTCCATTGCCCAGTTGGTTGGTTCAATAGTATCTCTCTCTCTCTCTCTCTCTCTCTCTCTCTCTCTCTTGCATTATCTCTCTTGGATCTACTCCATTGGTGATTGTTATACAAGTATGGGCATTTCTCCCTTCATCTCTCAAGAGCCCTTGTAACCTATCCTTCTCTTGGTTGTTTGTGGTGGTTTACCACTACCCTCCCCTTCCAAATTTTTAAAACTCTCCCTTGGTGAAAGCATTAGCCCTTATGACATAAAAGGAAACAATTGTGGAAAATCTCATTGTTATCTCACACTACGTGATATTAGCCCTTCTTGACTTCAAGTGGCCCCTCTACCATATTGTTTGGGGTTTCTCCAAACTCTTATTTTTTTCATTTTTCCAACCTTCCCTCTCCCAATTTGGAAGTGTATCCGAAGCATGGCCAGATAAAATAGATCACAAGAAAGGTTTATATGCCAATTATTGAAGTTGAAGCCCCCCAAGCAACTGATAATAAAGAGGCAACTTCTACGCCAATTGTTCCAAAGAAAAGCAATGTAAGGAAGAGGTTCAACTATTAGGTTAATTCACTCAAGGAGATAAGAAAAGCTCAAAAATCCAGATGTCTTCTAATTCCTCGGTTGCTTTCTCAGGGTTGTGAGAGAGACATCAGTTGACAAGGTATGCAAAATGATGAGGACCACTCATTTTGAAACAATTAGATGTAAATAATAAGCTTTGCTTTATTTATAGGAGATAGCAAGAGTATTTTTTGATTGATTTCATGAATGATGGTTACAAGCTTGCTACTTTTTCTCATAGTGTAACTCTTACAAGCATATACTTTGTTCTCAAGAGTAGGTTTACATAGAAATTTGATAAATTTTTGGAGCCCATTCCAAGTGAAGATGTGAAGTCCTATTAGATCCTACACATTCCCCTTGTTAGGAAATCTTCAAAAGTCAAATGTTTCATAGAGGATGTCTCTTACCTCTACACAACAAGGAAGGCCATGGAAGTACATGAAGAGAAGACAAAGGAGAAAAAGAGAGAGAAAATGTCAAAAGAGAACATCCTTTGTGATCAAATTGAAGTGTTGAATGCTTCAAATTCCAAGAGTTTTGAGAAAGTTACAGGGAAGGTCATAGTGGATATATCTATGCCATGTGAAACTGCTAGTTAACTTAGTATCTTACTGAAGATGGGATTATGCTTATTGATGTCAATTTGGATATTTTTGACACTATTCTCTTTTTTGCTTTGCCATAATTTGGAATTTAAATTGTTAAGTATATATTTTCTTATGGTTGCTTGGTTGTATGCTTCTCAAAATTTTGGTGGAAGATTTACTTGAGGATTTTTCCAAGAAATTATTTGTGCTTGATCCACTGGTCACACAATGTCTTTTCAAGAAGCAAGGGAAGTTTCAAAGCTTTTTTAATGATTTGAAATGCTAGACTATAATGTAATCTTATTGAAAGGTAGAAAATCCACATTTAAGGTGTTTTCATTTGTTTGAGAAAAATACTAATCTACCTTGATTCATTTAATGGATATTGAAGTCTTATCACGTTCAACCTCTTAGAGAGATATGCAATGTTTATGAATATGCTACCAAACATCCATGGAAATTCAAAAAGTAATCATCCTTTTTCTTCATATACTGTTTTTATATGTTTAAGTGAATTTTTTTAAAGCCTTCTAGGGTGACGACAAACGTTCCTCTCACTCAGACCTCCCCTAGCTATATAGCCCTACTATATCCTTTGGCTTAGGGAGGGCCGTGTGGTCATCATGGGCTGTGCCCACTAGCCAATACCCTTGTCTAGAGACTACTCCTCCCTTAGAGAAGAGTTTTTGTTCTTGAAAACATTGAAACAATAGTAGAAAACTGCCTGTTAAGCACGCTAATGTTTTCCCAAGTGGTAGCCTCCTTAGGTCTATCCTTCTACTTGATGAGGACTTTTGACAAATGTGATTATATGTCTGTAACTTATGGTGATCTTGAGTCCTTTTTGGCTCATGATTTTAAGAAGGTGGTCCAATTTTATCAACTAGAATTCTTGAATCAATGACTCCTAATCCATATGCCTTTCAAATACCAAGATGGCCTACTCTTGGACTATCGTGACACTCAAATATTAATATGGCGCCTAGTGTTTAAGTCCTTGTATATAAAAAATCTCCCTTTATGGAAGAGATACCCATCCTCAATAAAGAAATTTTTTATCACTCTAGTTCTGCTTGTGAAAAAGTAGAATTATGTGTAGAGTTTACTAGTGCATCCATGTTAGAGTAAAAGAACACCTCATTGTTACATGACTTCCTACCGTACCATATAACAAATCATGCTCACACTTTCCTCAAAGAGAGGCCAATAATTCACTTGTAATTTTCATGAAATAAAGATAATTAATCTCTAGCATGTGGCTTAAATCATCAACTATCATGTTGTATCAACCTTTATGATACGGTAAAGAGAAATCTCATCCATCTAGCCTTGTGACACTTTAAATCAGTTTGATTGGTAAACCACTTAATGCTCTCTTGATCAAATACAATTTGAGATGTTGCACCATATAATAATGCCTCCATTTGCAAAGGGCATGAATAATCGCATACAGTTCATGTTTATACACAGAATGATTCTACTGGAGCACCATCTAGTTTCTTCCTCTCAAGGAAATTGGTATACTCTCTTAAAGTAGTACTGCACCAATAGCGTTATTGGTTGCATCAACCACCAAACAAAAGACCACTTTAGCTATTGATCCAATATTGCACATTGGCAATCAAGCAAAATCCTATTGTGTTGTTCTGTTGCCAAGTAAATTGACAATCCTGATCCTTCAATTGATCAATCATAGGCACATATATCCTTGTATAATTATGTTTGAATTTGTGGTAATAGTCAACCATGCCCAAAACAGTTGAATCCCTTCTAACTTTTAGGATAAGGCCATTTCAAAATAGCCTTGATTTTCCTAGGATCCATTTGAAGACATCGATGGAGATAATATGACTAAGATATTGCACTTCCTATTTGCATAAAGGTACATTTGCTCTTCTTGGCATATGAAGTATGCTTCCTAAATATATCTGTTGAAGATTAAATATTCTTCCTTAAAATAATTGTAAACAAGTATGTGATCTAAAAAGAAAACTATAAATTTATCTAAGTAACGTCATAGGACCATGTCCATAAGTGTCATGAATTAAGCTACAGCATTTGTCAACCCAAAGGGAAGCTTAAGACATTCAAAATGTAAAAACAGTGTCATAAAATTTAATATCTAACTAACCCAAATGATTTTCTCATATTAAACTGATCATTTAATGTGGGAGAATAAACGGGAAGAAGAGTTAGAATAGAGACATGTGCTTCTAGACATATCTCAGCAGGGGATCAAAAGGAGAGATGGTTGCATCTCAATAGGGGTTCAAAAGGAGACGGTTTACCAAAGAGCAATGTGTAATAAGTGCTTCTAGACTTATCTCAACAAGGAACCAAGAGGAGAGATGGTTACATCTCAATATGGGTCCAAAAGGAGGCAGTCTATCAAAGAGCAATGTGCATCTAATGGAGCTTAAAATACCTTAGGGTTAGCTTCATTAAAGACCTCCAATGGTTAGTGTTAAAATTCCTTTGACCTTAGGCAAGCTAGGATTGAGCTTGAGGTGGGAACCCGACCTAATCTTGAGGTGCTTGTCGTGCTTGATGACTAAGGTGCTTGAGAAGCTTCCCATGCATGGGGGGTAAGGTGCTTGAGTCAAAAAGAGACCCTACAAAGGAAGGGGAATGCAACAACGTTAGGGTAATCTTTGACTTAAACTCCCACTCACCCAAAGGGCACCCCTTTTCTCAAGGGGCACATGGGACACATGTTAGAATCTCCCTATGCTCAACCACATGGTGAGCTTGAATTCTATTGGTTGGGCTAAAGAGGGGTCCAATGAGCTTCTAGTTCCATCCGACAAATATCTATATATTTTCAAGCTCTCTCTCTCTAAGGGGTAAGGAGGACACTTGTCCATAGGCTACCCATGTACTTGAAATGCATGTTGCATGTGATTGGCGAGGGGGAGAGGGGTCCAATGAGCTTGATGCATGAGAAAAAGGTAGAACTCGCCCCAAGAAAGCAAGGGGTGTGCTGAGGGTGGTATACACCCCACACACACACACTCATTTTGTGGATTTATTCTCACTTGGTGAAAGTAGAGGAACTCCACCTTCTTCTCCAAGCTTGTGAGAAGTGAGAGCCTACACCAACACTCTTGGCTATGGAATGCAAATCCAACCAAGAGCCATGCTTCACTTCTTAAGCTTTCCATCTTCTCCATCTTCATTACTATGCTATTGTGTATGCTAGCAAGAAGAGTGATGATAAGTGAGGAACTATTTCTTTCTCCTATGGAATGTTTCTTCTTCCTCTTCCCTACCCTCATTCCTCACTAGCTCTCTCCACCTTTGAAGGTGTTTGAGGCCTTGGGATTGAGGCTTGGGATAGTTAATGCTTACTACAAAGATTATGTTATGATTGTGATGCATGAAGCTTTCCATCTTCATTGCATCACCTAGGTCACAAGGAACACAAAGATTGTATTGTACCAAGTCTCTCTTGATGGGAGAAACTATAATACAAATGCCTATTGGAGGGGGGACTAGCTCCATATGAATCCGGTCCTCAACTATTGTCATATTATCTAAATTCTCTCTCTTGCAAAAGTATTTTTTATGCCAAGTTAACCAAGTACCATGTTTATATTGCTACCATCAATTAAGTTCACCCGCTATGCTCACAAAGTAATCTCACAAAAGTGCTTTATCTAATTCCCTAATTCCGCTACTCTCAAAGTTCATAGGCCATTTCCATTACACTGATATCAGAGTATTTGGTTTCCTTTTTCTTGCTTAAGAAGAGAGGTCCTTAAGTAGCCTATTAATGGTTGATTTTGTTTTAATTATATTAGGGTAAGTGGGACTGGGATCTATTATCGGTTTTGTTGAGCCCACTATGTGGGATATGGTGCACACCTCGGGAGCTTTGGTCTTAATAATGGAGTCTTTTTAGACTTGCCTATGGATTTACCATTATTGAGCCATAAGAAGTCCAAAAGGAGCTATCCCTCGGCAACTCTGCTATGTTAGATCCACTCCACTACTCTCTATAATTAACCAATTTGAGCCGTGGGTGTAGATACTTAAGTGCCTATTTTCAAAGGCTAAGAGGAGTAGCAACTAAGGTTTTGAATTGCAAAAGCCTACACTAAGTAAACACATAAGTTTAATTAACATGGCTGAAAATAACCAAGATAGTAGAATGAACATTGAAAACTTTTATTTTGCACATGAAGGCGCTAATGATGATGCCCACATGTTTGTTAATCATCTTGTTACTAGGTTGCAACAAGCTATGGGAAACCCCGCTTTGCAAGTTGAAGTTACTCAACAACTTCGTGCTTATGGGATTCCCTTTCCTCTCCAAGAGGAGACAGAGCTTAGGAGGCCTCTTGATGAGACCCCCAAAAGAAGATTCTCTCCTCCCATACAAGAGAAGGAATCCAAAGAACAAGAAATTAATGAATCCCTAAGTTCCTCCAAAGATGTGGCTCCACAAAGATGGCGGACTATACAATAGTTCTTATCCTCCAAATATGTGGCTCCACAAAGACGGTTAACCCATAGTCCTTCTCCTCATCATTTCAAAAAGGGAAGAGAGGAAACAAGGAAGAAAAGGACAAGAAAGAGGTCACCCTCTTCTCCTTCTTCTTCACCTTCT
Source organism: Adiantum capillus-veneris (assembly GCF_014529385.1). Classification (NCBI taxonomy): domain Eukaryota; kingdom Viridiplantae; phylum Streptophyta; class Polypodiopsida; order Polypodiales; family Pteridaceae; genus Adiantum; species Adiantum capillus-veneris. The sequence goes on along the minus strand of NC_140936.1, from coordinate 150,952,296 downwards.
CTTCCGACAAAAGTGATAGTTATTCTCCTAGAGAATACAAGAGGGGAGGACATCACAAATCTTATCTTGCATGGCAAAGGTCACAAAAGCTAAAGAAGTTCAAAGAGGGAGGAAAGAGTATCTCTTTTCTCACCTATGATGGCACCTTTGGTGCTACCGACAAAGTATTGGCCTTCATTCAACAATTTGATGTGATTTGGAGATGAGGGCTTCACGGAGTCCTCCAAGCTATACCATGTAGCTATGCACTTCCAAAACTCAGCTCATCAATGGTGGGCTAGAGCCTTCATGGCAACAGCGAAGCCCCAAAGACATGGAAAACTCTATGAGTTTCCATCAAGAAGCAATTACTTGCAAACGATGCAAAGGACAAAGTGCTCACTAAATGGCAGAGTTTGAGGCTTCTCTCTCATGAGTCTATCCACAAATATGTGGACAAGTTTTGGGATTTACATCTCAAGGCTACTGTCTTTCAAAAGATAGACTTCACTAAGTAAAAGCAACAATTCTGTGCGGGATTACTTGAAGAGATGGCCGAGTATGTCAACTCTCAATGGCTTGGTTCTATCACTGAAGTAATCCACCACACCATGGTTGCTTCGGACATCAATTTCCAATAAGGGGCTAGACAAAATGTCAAGCCCATGGAAAATAAAGACAAAAGTGATTCCAAGAGGAAAACCAATGCCCAAAATTCTTACCAAGGCTATTCCAACAACAACAACAATTGGTCCAAGGAGAAGGGAGTTTATAAAGATAAATATAAACTCTCTCCTAAAGATCTAGAATCTTTTTGTAAGGACCACAAATGTTTTAAGTGTGGGGAGAAAGGCCATGGTTATTGTCCTTGCCCCAAGAAAGACCCTGGTTCAACTCACAACTTTATATCCATGGAGTTGACCACCAAACTAGACATACAAGCCCACAAGATGGGAGATACATTAAAAGACGATGGATCTATCAAGGGACAAGACATCTCATTTATTCCCTTAATTGGAAAATTGAGGCTTCATGTCCAAAGCTATGTGGACAAAGAGGATTTCTACATCTCCCCTCTCAAACATGAGGATGTTATTTTTGGGGCACCATGGTGTGTCGAGTATAGAGCACTAAATAAGATCACTATCAAAAATAGATTTCCCTGTGCCGCGGGTAGAAGATCTATTTGATAATTTACAAGTTTTGGCCTGACAAATTCTCCAGACGCATTCAAATTCATGATGGACAAAAATCTTCAAGCCATTCAAATTCTCTTGAGGAGTACAAGAGACACCTCCAGGTAATATTTCAAGTTGTGAGAGAGAATAAGCTTTTCATTAATTAAAAGAAAAGTGAATTTTTCCTACAAGAGATTAAATATTTAGGTCACATTATCTCTAAAGATGGCACCCGTATGGATCCAACAAAGTTAGAGATAATAAAAGGATGGCCTAATCCAAGGAATCTACATGAGGTACAAAGCTTCATAGGTATGTGTGCATACTATAGATGCTTCATTAAAAAAATTCACGCTAATAGCAAGCCCATTACATGACTTAACAAAAAAAGAACGTTGAGTATTCATGGACTGCAAAAGTGCAAGAAGCTTTTGAAGAAGCTTAAGGAGACGCTTATCTCTCAACATGTGCTTAAACTACTAGATCTCTCAAAGCCATTTGAGGTCCAATGTGATGCTTGTGGTCATTGCCTTGGAGCTGTTTTGCTTCAAGAAGATCATGCCATAGCGTATGAGAGTCAAAGACTCAACTTCAATAAGTGAGTATTGGGAAAATATGAAAAGGAGCTACTAGCTATTCTGTAGGCCCTAAAGACGTGGAAACACTATCTCTTGTGGGGACTCCATTCATCCTATGAATGGATCACAAAGCCTCAAGAACTTCATGATGCAAACCAATCTCTCTGACAAACAAATGAGGTAGAAAATTTTCTCTTTCAATTTAAATTTCATATTGCTCACATTGCTAACAAGCACAATCAAGTGGTCAATGCACTTTCACAACGACAAAGGGTAAATGTGGTGTCTATAGCAACCCATAATGATCTATATTTTATGATAGATGAGTATGCTACTGATCGAGACTTTTAAGTGCGTAATTACAGCCTCTACAATAGGGACAAAAAAGAACTATTCACCTTGAAGGATGGTTATCTTCCAAACGACAATAGGCATGTGTTAATCACCCAAACAATAAGAAAAGTAATGTATGAATCCCATGCTTCTCCTTATGCGAGGCAAAGAAGGTGTTAACCCTCACGGCTCACGGACACCGTATCACCTACGACAGACGTTGTAACCTACGGCGGACATTGTATTATTTATTTGGTAGAGTCAGGTACCGGGCTTGTCGGTCCAATAGGAAAAGGGTAAGAGTGATCGCCAATGAGAGGCGCACTCTAACTGGAACATTCAAGGGATTAGTTGGCTAAGCATGGGCGCCCAAGTGTGAATGGGGTGAGCTCATATAAAAGTCAACTAAACCTAAAATTCACTCACTCTCTCATTTGTGCAATAGAAGAGTGCTCTTGCTCCATCTCCATCTCCATCTTCTTCTTCTTCACCTCCTTGTGTGTGTGTGTGTGTGTGTATGTGAGAGAGAGAGAGAGAGAGAGAGAGAGAGAGAGAGAGAGAGAGTGGGCAATCGAGCATTATGAAGGCACGATGGCAATGAAGCGGTTGAGCGCGGCGTAGCGGCGTCTCCTTCTTCGCGGCGAGGAATCCTCCACGAAGCAAGCGTAGAGCCGCGTGAGTGACACACCATCGCCTTCTTTGAGCTTACTAGTTTAGGCTTGTTGTGTGCTTGGAGCCATTTGTGGCTCGCACACGGTGTATCGGCAAGTTCCTTGCATTGACACGTGCGACATACGTGCACATTTTTGGCGCCGTTGCCGGGGAATCGCCCTGCACTAAGCCCAAGAGGCACTTTGTGCTTCTTCTATGAGTTGTTTGTAGTAGGAAAGAAGAGGAAGAGGAAGAGGAATGAGTTATTTTTCTGCAAGTTGTTAATTTCTGTATTGTCTGCAAGTTCTGTGATTTTTGCATAATCTTGTGTTTTCTGTTTGCACACAGTCTTTGCACAATTAGTAGTCGTTAGCTTGTTCGCAGTGAATGAGTAAGTAGGTAGACAATTAGCAATTTCTATTTGCACATAGTCTGTACACAGTTTTCTGTTAAGGTTTGCCTGCACACAGTCTTTGCACAGTAAGGTAGTGAGAGAGGAAGTAGGTGGACAGTTAGCTCACTGTCAGTAAGCAGTTAGCAGAGTGGTTAACAGATTAGTTAGTGGTTAGCAGCACTGTTAGTAAGTAGATAAGGTAGTGAGCTGTGAGCTGTTGATAGAGAGGTTAGGTAGGTGTTGACAGTGTGTGTGGCCAAGAAAGGGTCACCTAAACCGCGCGCGGTCGTCGCCTTAAAAAATATAAATAAATTAAAAAAATATAAATAAATATTAAAAAAACCGAAAATATCTAGGCGTGAGTGACTAGGGGGCTACACTAAAATTTTGATCGGGATCGGGATCGGGATCATTAGCCCAAGACCAAGCCCAGGCCCAGGCCTCAGTCCTCAGTCTTATGATATAAACTAGACTCACTCTTATATATATACCCTACCCCCTCAAGAGGGAATGAGAGCATGTGGGGCAAGTCCTCCACTCTCCTCCCTTCTCTTCCCACTTGCACCCTTAGACTTTCTAATTTGGGCCTAGTTCCCTACTAGAAATTGACGGTTTTAGGGATTCCGAGGGCATAAAGTGACCAAACGGAGGGCTGTAAAGCACGGCACGTCCCTCTGACTGAGACGTTGTTTTGAGCTATCATACGTTCTATTCTATAGCTGGGTCAGAAAAGAAAGGACCAAAAAATCAAAAAAAAATTAAGAAAAGACTTGGGTTGCAAAACACCCAAAAATACTAGGTGAGCAGCCTTCACGGGCACTCACTGACACTTCTAGGGGATCCAAGCCATATGAACCTACGCTCTGGAAGAGTGTTAGAGCACGAGAATATTGGTAGTGCCTCCATTTACGCGGGCACCCATTATTCCTCCATCCTAGGTTCTGGACCTTCGGCCGGGACTCAAGGTAGCGCGACCCAAGATCCTCATATCGCGTCTAGTGATTCTTCCTCTGACTACGAATTCATGGAGGGGTATCCTACACCAAACCCTGATCGTTCAAGTCAAGACATGCATGCCATGGGCCCACGGCCCGGGTCCAACGTGTTTAGCCGCCTAAAAGAGACCCTTAGTAGAGCTACTCGCTCCGAACATGCGGTGAATGAAATAAATGAAGGGAGTGGGGAAGTAAATTCGTCATTCATGCCAAAAATAGACCCTATGCTTCTTGAGAGTGTGCATGTGAATGTTCCATCCACTGCACCTCCTGATCCTTTAGGACTATCTCCCTCTGAGGTTCTACTACCCGATGGTAGGAGTCTTGCCGAAGTACAAGAGATCGAACGCTATATGCAAGCAACAAGGGAGAGGGAAATTGAGAACCTACGAAGGCTAGAACAAAGTCGAGCCCTGAAAGCAAAGGCTCCTATGACAACAATCATGCCAGCCGAGCAACCCAGTGCTCCCAAGGTAGCAGTCACGGAGGGGCAAGCGATGGGGAGCAATAATGCTTCCACTTCGTGGGAAACGTCCAGCATGCCAGGCCTAGATGGGATATTCCTAAACGAAAATTGGGAGTATGACCTACAAGCAGAAGCTTTAACTGATCGGTACACAGGACACACCTATCATGTGGGTTGGTTAGATATTCTACAATCCACATCGGGTGCTACTATCATAGATGAGAAACAACAGAACGTCTGTGATGTCCTCCATAGGATTGTCGAGTTAGAAAGACAGAACACAGGGATCAACATACCTTCAACATGCCTAATGAGATTCTTGGATACGGGAAAGGCCAACCAACCAACCCTATCACAAATGGAGACTCCTTCAGTGAGCCCCATTGATCCTCCATATGTTGTTTCGCCAGGAGCCTCAGTACAATCTGAGCCCACAAGTGGTAGCTTTACCTTCCCAGATCTAGCTCATCTTTCTCTTAATGACACTACGACTACCATGCATATCCCAGTGGTGAGCATGACAAGAAGTACACCATGGAGTTCATTTGTTAATACTGCACCGATGCCTAGTAGCACAGTGCCCCCAACTATACCTACATGTATGTATCAATCATGTGCACCTGTCGTACCTCAGCCTCATGTAGCTCCTACACCTCCGATTATTCCAAGAGCTTACAATCCACAATGGCATTATCCAAGCTCTTATACAAGTGAAGCCATGCCATTTAATAATAACATGCCATATCAGGCACCCCCTATGCCTAGGGCCATGCCTGTAAACTTTGGACCACCGTCTAGTACACCACCATACGAAATATGTGACCCAAGAGCCACGCGTATGCCAAGGCCAAGGCCAACTCCCATCTCACATGTGGTTCCAGGAGCACATACACCCATTATACCTGCTCAAATAGGAGATTTGGTAGCATTTGCTCAAACTATCGGTCGCTCTATTGCGGAAAACATGCGTAGTGCACCTGATAGAGAGCCTAGGAGCAAGGCAGTTCAAGTAGCTAAGCTCACACAGAAATTCAATGGAGACGGAGATGCTAGAAAGCATATGGAAGTCTTTGAACATGTGTGCGATTCCTTGGAAGAGCACAATGAGCTACATAAGTGTAAGGCTTTGAGTTTGACCCTAAGCGGAAAGGCTGGAGATTGGTATAGAACCTTAAGAGTAGAAGAGAAAACGATCTACTCTACTCTTAGGAGATTGTTCTTGAAAGAGCACATACGAGAGGGAGTACTTTGGGGTGTAGCCTCTTAGCTCCAGAAAGCCCAACGAGAAGAAGGTGAATCCGTGAGAGACTTCATTAGTCGCCTAAAGAATTTGAATTCTCGATGCAATCCAAACGAGCGATTCAACAACAACCAATTGCTCGATAGATTCATTAGGGGACTACGACATGAAAGTATCTATAATGGCCTAGTCATTAGAGGTATCACTACTTGGGAAGCAGTCACCATGAATGCAATCCAATTGGACGATAATTTAATGATTGCAGGAGAAAGTGTGTCTGCCAAGCCGAAGTCTAGTAGCTCGCAAGCGTCAGGGCATGAGCCAATGAAGATAAAGCCAATTGTGAAAGAGAAAACGATATCTGAGATGACTTTGGCAGATCTCACCAAGGCCATCCAAGAAAGTGTTAGGGGTAATCGTGCTCCACAAAACACTCATATGTATCCAAGAAGGGAGCAACAATGGTGCTCAATTTTCTTGGGCCCACATACTACGAGTGAATGCCGTACTTTCAGAGTAAAGTTTAACGGGACTTGTAACGCGGTAGGTATGGCCATCAAGCGAAGGATTTCCTAATGCTTAAACTCATCATGGAAAATAGACCGCCTATAGCTTGGGCAGACTCACCTCGAGTTCCTGCATTGATGCCTACCCCACCTATGGAGCAACAGTTGCCATTGCAGCACATGGTCCCTAGAACCCAAAATGTGGTCCAAACCACACCGTTGCCACCTCCAGTGCTAGGACCGCAACCCCCTCATCCAAGAGTTACACCTATGAACCAAATAGGTTGCGAGTCATCTAGTACTTATGTAGATTGCGAAGAGGACATAGACTCTAGTATCACCTATGGAGTCGACATGCTTGAGGAGTGTCCCATGTACTATATGGAAGACCATTGGGGACAAATAAAACCGGTATATCAAGCTATTGCGCTAGCATCAAGAGGCCAAAACATTAATAGTTTTGCCAGGAGACCACCTCTTCAGTGCTACAAATGTGGTGGACCACATCGTGTAGCCGAGTGTCCTATTAGGCTACAAAACAACGCCACACTAATGCAAACCAATCAAGCGAGCACGTCTACAATGCCGATACTCATGTGTAATCGATGTGGCATAGATCATTTGATTGCCCAATGTCCAAATAATCCAAATGCACCGAAGATCACGCCATTAAACTTGATTGAAGTTACCGAGGAGCCATCACCAAGTGCACCCGTGGTACCAGTAAACGTACTCACACAATCGATGCTCCAAAAACAAAATTATATTCTTGAGGAAAGAGACATGGAATCAATTTCCCAATCTTAGAAAAAGAAGAAAAACACGAAGAAAGAGATCACAAAATGCAGCGAAGTCAGACCCCAGCTCAAAGACCAACATAGGGACTGGTGATGACCCCGTATATATGAACGACGCTGAAGAAGATTATGATTCAGGTGAAACCATGGAGACCAAAATGACCACTAACATAGAAACCAACAAGGAAGATCTTCATGAGCCACAATGGCCAGGATCCAAAAAGAAGATAGGAGCTTACCCAAACCCTACAGAGGAGATTGAGCGAGTCATGCAATTAAGGAGTTTGGTAGAAGATACCCAAAGGGATCTAGAACCAGCACCTAGGAAGATCCAGATTACAAACACCGTGTTTCCTACGCAACAACAACCTCACCAAGTCCATAGACCCTTGGACATACCTAGTGTCATCCAAGAAGAAAGTGACTTAAAGTCATGGGAAAGTGGGCGTACTCACTTCTTGATGGAAAGAATGTTTACAGAGGGACTACCTGATCCTATCGAAGAAATGGAGATCCCATCTTCCCCACATCAAGGGACTCAAGGCCAAAAGGTGCCGTTAAACATTGCCAAATTGATAGATTTCATGTCTTCAGAAGTTAGAACCACCATCATGTCCAAACTATATAAAGACCCCGAGCTAGTCTCAGCCCTTCGAGCCTTCCTCAATGGAGAACTGAAGTTTGGGCTACCACAATTTGCACAGATGGATGGAGCTGGGGAGATTCCAATAGAGGAGGAATACATAGATCCACAACCCAACCTAGATGAGAACTTTGTTATAGAAATACCTATTAACAAGTTGGGACAATACTTTGAGGGTGATGAATCTAATGAGACTATACCAATCACTACTAAGGGATTAACTGTGAAGGGAATCCTTGATGGTGGCGCTGGGGTTAGCATTGTGACTAAAAATTGCTGGGAAACTATGGGAAGACCTCACCTTGCGACCACAACCATAGTAGTGAAGATGGCCAATGGGTCTATTGTTAAACCTATTGGGATGCTAGAAGATCTCAAGATCAAGGTCTTTGGAGATAAAATAAGGATTACCTTTATTGTTATGGATTTCTCCAAACACACTATGGCATCGGAGATGATCTTAGGACGTCCTTTCATGAGGGAAGCAAAAAAGGTGCATGACTGGTCTAAAAACCATGTCTACTTGCAGTTCCAAGATTCTGTCATTTGAGTGGATCTTGTTACGGGTCGAGCACATCCTCTAGGAAACAGGTTTATAATTGATCATAGATCTGACACCATAGTTCACTCGGCCCCATTGCAGTATTGTTACACGTGTAAAGCGGACACTGATGTTGGGGAAGATTCTCCTTATATGGATGTACTACCTGGGATGACTGAGTCGGACAATGTGGATTGGGTCCACCTAGCAGCAACCATAGACACTTGGGGAAATAGGGGGACGACCTGGGTAACACCTGAGGGGGATGAAATGCTTGTACCCTTGAATATGCTACAAGCAATGCATATAGCTTCTGACAAGACTCATCCTAATATAACGAAGAGAACATACAAGTGGGTCCCTAAAGCTTCTTTAGCGACCATAGTTAGTGCTAAAAAACAAAAGCCTTGTAGGAAACGTACCACTCGCTCCAAGAAATGTAAAGAAACGTGGAGTTGGATCCCTAAACGATTATTGGAAGCCCCAGGCTACTATCGAGGAAATGATCAAATTTGGGTGCCAAAATGTAGATTGTGTTCTTACCTGTCACCTGACCCATGTGAGCCCAATCCTGTAGCTCCAAAATGAATCAACAATTGCGGAAAGAAAAAAGTCATAGAATGCTACACACCCGCTCCAGAGCTATTTTGGGTACCAAAGAAAGAACGATTTGTTCCACCTAGCTCAGGAAGGGGGGAGTCCCATGAAGCTTCTAGCTCCTCATGTAATGCATCCATAGAGGTAAAAGCTTCTCCACAGCCTCCACCTACAATAGTGGACCTCCATAAAGTTACAAAGGAATCCACACCTCCCAGTGTTCAAGAATCACCTGATGAACCACTTCAAGTTCGATCCTGGGAGAGTACCTTACCACCCTTGCAACTCGATGAGGCACCTAAGGTAATAGAAAACTACTGGCAAAAATCCTCACCTATTATCGACTGGAACAATTGGTTTCAAAGGGTGACAAGCTCATTTCAAACGGCATGATCTACCCAAGGAAGGGGGGAGTGTTTGCTGACATCCATCATTCACTCACTCCCCTCTCAACCTTGTTTCCCTGACCTCTCAATCACCAATCTTAGGGAATGTATATATAAAGACTTACACTCACAAAAAACAAAAAAAATAAGGAGCAAGAGCAATTAGCAAACGAGTATGCACAATAAAAGTCAAAACATTGACTCAAACCTACACATTCACATCCGGTACATAGAAACAGAAACCTATGTCATCAAACACCTTTGATCCCCATCACTCAAGTGATGGAGGGTAGGTAGGATTAATACAATAGGAGTGTTTCTGTTTTAGAGTTGAGTGATTAGCAAAGTTCTTTTTTCCCACTGATGTGCCTCCTAGAGGTATTGTTTGTGTTTCATAGTGTATACAGGAACATGTTGCTGTGGTTAGGATTTGGACCTTCATGGAATCTTTATCTCAAGTCACTCTTCAAATCAAGCGCGACCATCGACACAAACAGGTGTTTCTTGTCCATTAGCATTGCCCCTTATCTTTTTTGCATCTATGATTGTCTGCTTTGATTGTGATTGGTAGGATAATATCCAGCACATTTGCTTAGTAACAAACATTTAATTCAATGTAATTTTTTGTCATAATCACTTGTCTAGGTTTAAAAATCAAGCAGTCTGACTAAGCTAGTTTGACCAAGTTAGGTGTTAGAGATCTTCTCTTAATACCATGGGGAATGCCTTCCTAATAATCAATGGTTACTTAGGTTCTTAATCCGATTTAGGCAGCATTGTGTGAAATGTACTAGGGCTTTCTAGTGGGCTTGACCCTATTGACCTTTAGCTTAAGTATTATAAAGGGAGTTTACTAATGTGATGAGCCTGGGGAGGGTAACAGTGTTATATGAGCCCCCAAAGTTACAAAATTAAAATGTTGAAAATGAACAAACAAAAAATCAAAGTGCCACAATGTAAAATCTTAAGCTGGAAGAGAAATCTCAGCTTGATTGGGTACTTCACTCACATGTATTGCCTATGGTACTAGAGCCCTAGAGGTTCCCAGTGTGGGCGCTTTTCCTTGAAAAGCAAAAAACCCAAGGCATACAAAATAAGCACACACATCAAAATTGAATCACTGTGAAAAGACTTTGGGGGGTCAAAGAAAAGGTAATGTCAAGCGATGATTTCATGAGAAATTCCTTTTATCATAGCTTAACTACAAGGTCTTCTAGGTATAGCCTCTAGTCAGCCCTCGAACATGAAATACTTCGCTGTCGCGATTAAACAACTTAATTGACCAGAGAAAATTAGAAGCTTACCCATGGTATTAATAGTCGATCTCTAGTGCCTTTCGATCGTTAAATTAGCGACCCCAGACTTGTTTAATTTTTTACCTTTACATCTGTTTATGCATTTGATTATATTGCAATTTAATGTTTATTGCTGAGAAATTATTTAAAATTTTGTTACCAATCAATTTGTCTGCCTAAAACTGCATATGCTTTTTAATCGCTTATGAGAATGAAATTACTGTGCCAATGTTGTTTGATTTTGCAGTGACTGAAGAAGGCTAAGGACATTCATCTCAAATGCTCTTCCACCTCAACAAACGAGCTTCAACTCAATAGCTTCCGAGGACGGAATCTACATCAGGAAGGGGGGCATGTTAACCCTCACGGCTCACGGACACCTTATCACCTACGACAGACGTTGTAACCTACGGCGGACATTGTATTATTTATTTGGTAGAGTCAGGTACCGGGCTTGTCGGTCCAATAGGAAAAGGGTAAGAGTGATCGCCGATGAGAGGCGCACTCTAACTGGAACATTCAAGGGATTAGTTGGCTAAGCATGGGCGCCCAAGTGTGAATGGGGTGAGCTCATATAAAAGTCAACTAAACCTAAAATTCACTCACTCTCTCATTTGTGCAATAGAAGAGTGCTCTTGCTCCATCTTCTTCTTCTTCACCTCCTTGTGTGTGTGTATGTGAGAGAGAGAGAGAGAGAGAGAGAGAGAGAGAGAGAGAGTGGGCAATCGAGCATTACGAAGGCATGACGGCAGTGAAGCGGTTGAGCGCGGCGTAGCGGCGTCTCCTTCTTCTTTGCGGCGAGGAATCCTCCACGAAGCAAGCGTAGAGCGGTGAGTGACACACCATCTCCTTCTTTGAGCTTACTAGTTTAGGCTTGTTGTGTGCTTGGAGCCATTTGTGGTTTGCACACGGTGTATCGGCAAGTTCCTTGCATTGACACGTGCGACATACGCGCACAAAAGGACTCCATAATCTACCCTTTGAGAAGTAGGAATGTATTTATGTTGGCCTACCATGAAAAGTAAACATACCATGTGTCATAATAACTAATATCTAATTCTCCTAAATGATTTTCTCATGTTAAATTGATCATTTAATATGGGGAAGTGCCAGGGGAGAAAAAGCTAGAATATTGGTTAAGCTGGCAGGCAGGCCACAATAGGGATCCAAAGGAGGGAAAATAGGAATCCAAAGGGGGGCCATCTGCAAAAGAGCTATGTGCAACAATGGGCTCCAAAGACCTTAGGGTTCAGCCCATTAAGACTTCCAAAATGCTAAGTTTCCAAAATTCAAAGGTTGTGTCCAATGGTCAAAGGCTTAGGAAATTGGATGCTTTGTGTGTGTCCCAAAAAGTCTTCACAAACTCTTACATAGGAGGTGGCGAGCCCAAGAAGTAGGGGATGAGAGATAAATACACACACACACACACTCACAAGCTTCCTTTGTACACAATGGGAAAGAGGAACACATCAGGTCCCTAGGCCGGATGCCCACAAGGTGTACTCAAATTCTATTGGATGGCCATGGAGGTGGACCAATGAGAATTAGGCTAGAGTAAATCTAGTTTAATTAATTTAAAAACACTTCAAGAACCAATAGGAATTAATCTCTCTAGAAGACTATTGGACAATCTCCCAAGGGGTCCAATGAACATTCAGCAACCCAATGGCTTGCCTGATTCCTATTGGCCAGGAGACAAAGGGGTCCAATGAGAGTTTAATTGCATTTATTAATTACCTAAAGCTCTCACAAAAGGGGAAAGGGGGACACATGTCAGAAGGCTATCACTTATGCTCGTGAAATCCTACTGGCTAAGCCTAGGGAGGTCCAATGAGGTGCTAGCAAGAGCAAATAGCAAGAGGGGTCGACCAAGAGAGAGAGGGGGCTGATTTTTCAAAGGCAATTATCCACACACACTCACACAAGCTCATCTGGATATTAAGAAGACTCTCTCTCTCTCTCTTCTCAAGCTTTAATGAAAAGCTTATCACCTACTCCAAGCTTGTGAGAAGGGAGGCCTACACCAACACTCTTGTCTTTGTGATGAAAATCCAACCAAGAGCCAAGCTTCAATGCATGCTCATCTCCTCTACCATGCTAATTACTAAGCTAAGCTATGATAATATGAGTGATTATGTGAGGAGATGTACATCTTTCTCATAAGATTACTCCTTCTTCCTCTCAATCTACTCTCGTACCCCGCTAGCTCTCACCATCTTCGAAGGTGTGTGAGGTCTTGGGTCTGAGACTGTGAGGGAATTGATGTTGTGTTTTATAAGTGTTTTGCTTAGTGCTTGAAGTTTCCATATTCATTGCACTAGCTAGTATTGAAGGAACACAAAGAATTGTATTGTAAAATGTCTCTGTTGATGAGAGAAACCATAATACAAAGCCTTTTGGAGGGGGGACCGGCTCCATGCAAATTTGGTCCTCAACTGTTTTCAATTGCTTAATTTCTCTCTCTTTTAAAGTATTGTTCATGCTATTTAAGTAGGTGTTATACTTTTTGTTGCTCTCTCTCCCCCCAAGCACTCTTGTTAGTCTCATTAGGAATCAATTCTAATGAAATGCTCACTATGTTCATGCTATTTTCTGCTACACACAAGTTACTAGACCATTAAATGCTACATTGGTATCAAAGCACAAGGTTTCTCTTTTCTTGCTCAAGAAGGGAGGTTCTCAAGCTAGCTATAAATGGTTGGTATTATTAATTGCATGTGAGTAAGTAGAATAGGTATTTTTCAGCCTTGCAGTGCGCTTGCCTTTGTGCAGTTAACTGGGCATCACCATCAAGAGCTATGGTCTTAATAGTGGAGTCCTACGGGGCTTTCCTATGGCTTAACCACCATTGAGCTATTAGAAGCTTGACAGGAGCCAGTGTTGTTTTGGTGTTCAATGACCCTCTCTTCTATTCCTTGCAATTAATGGTATTCGAGCCACGGGTACAGTAGCTTGAGTGCTGTTTCTAAAGGGGTAAAGAGGAGTAGAAACTAGGGCTTGAAGTGCCAAAGTAGACCTAAAAAGTTTACACCTAAAAGTTGTTAGAATGGCTGACAATAGTAAAGAGAGTGAAATTAATGTTGATAACTTTGATTTCGCTAATGAGTAGGCTACTAATGATGCCCCGATGCTTGTTAACTATCTTGTTTCTAGGCTTCAACAAACCATGGGCAATCCATCCCTCCAAAATGAAGTGCAACGGTAGCTTTGTGCTCATGGGATTCTCCAAGCTCCCCACCATGACAAGAGAGCACCTAGGAAGCCTCCTTGCAAGACTTCCAAAAGAGGTCTCTCTCCGATTCGAGAAGAAGAAGAGGATCCATATGAAGGCTCAAAAAATTTCTCTTTGATGACACATCTCCTTGTCAAAGGAGAATTCAAGAGCCCCTACCAAAGGAACGAGAAAGAAGTGAGTCTCCTGCCACCTTGGTGGAGATGGCTCCACGAAGACGGTAGGCTAAACGCTCTCCATCACCTCCAAAATGGAGAAGACCACCACATGCTTCTCCACACCATAATTTAAAGAGAGATGACAAAAAGCAAGAGAAGAAAAAGGCAAGAAATAGGACACCCTCTTCTCCATCTTCTTCATCCTCTTCCTCTTATGAAAGTGGTAGTGAAGGCAAAGAAGATCAAGGTAAGAAAAAGGCAAGAAAGAGGTCACCCTCTTCTCCATCTTCCTCACATTTTTCACCTTCTGAAGAAAGTGAATGTGCAACCTTTGAACCATCAAAAAGAAGAGGCCATAGGAAATCCTATGCCGCTTGGAAAAGGTCGTCCAAGCTCAATAAGTTTAAAGAGGGAGGGAAGAGCATCTCTTTCCTTACCTACGATGGCACCTTTGGTGCTACGGACAAAGTCTTGGCCTTTATCCAATAGTTCAATGCGGCGTTTGGAGATGAGGGCTTCACGGAGTCCTCTAAGCTACACCATGTAGCTATGCACTTTCAAAAGTCCGCCAGACAATGGTTGTGTAGCCTGCGGGCCAATGGTGAAGCTCCATAAACATGGAAATCTTTAAGAGCTTCCAGTACGAAGCAGTTTTTGGCCACCGATGCCAAAGACAAAGTACTCACCGAATGGAAAATCTTGAAGCTCTCTCCCTACGAATCCATTCACAAATATGTAGACAAGTTTTGGGACTTACAACTCAAATCCACTATCTTTAAGAAGTTGGATTTTGGAGAGCAAAAGCAACAATTTTGTGCGGGCTTAACCTTAAGAAATGGCGGAGCATGTCAACTCCCAAAGGCCAAGCACCATATTAGTGGTTATACACCATACTATGGTGGCTTCTCGAATCAATTTCCAAATGGGGGCTAAAAGAAATTTTAAGCCCACAAAAAACAAGGGTTCCAATGAGCCTAAGGGGAAGAACGATGTCCAAAAGTCTCTTAAGGGCAACTCCAACAAAGTTAAGTAGAAGGGAGTTTACAAAGGTAAAAACAAACTCTCTCCTGAAGAGCTTGAGCGTTATCGCAAGGATAACTGTTGTTTCAAGTGCGGCGAGCAAGGGCATGCGTGCCGCGCTTGTCCCCAAAAGAACACCCGCCATGAGCCTTGTAGAGCTACCTTGGTCAAAATCCAAGAGGAGGAAACTCACCACAAAGGATGTCCTCTATGCCATGCTTGGGAAAAGGTAAGAGAACATGATGCTTTTATTCTTTTTGACCCTGGTTCTACTCACAATTTCATATCCACAGAGCTGGCCACCAAGCTAGGCATACAAGCTTACAAGATGGGAGATGTCCTACCCGCAGACGATGCTTTCAATGGGCAAGAAGCTTCAGTCACTCCCTTAATCGGGAAATTGAGGCTCCATGTCCAAAGCTATGTGGACAAAGAGGACTTCTTTATCTCTCGTCTCAAGCCTAAGGATGTAATCGTAGGGGCACCATGGTTTGATCGCATGGCTGCCAATGTGAAATTCCCTGAAAGGAGAATCTCCTTTAGGTTCAGGGAAAAAGATATGTACATAGATGCTAAGGAAATGGGTAACACCATACCCATTGTACATATGCAAGCTTTCAATAAGTCAATAAAGAGCTCTATTTCTGTGTACATGATTTTTGTTAGACTCTCAAATTGAACCTAATGTTTTAGCAAAAGAAAATATACACAATCAAAAGGAATTAGAGTTATCCAATTTTCTCAAGGGGTTTCAAGATGTCTTTATTGACGACATCCCTTGTGAGCTACCTCCTAAACGAGGCAATGATGACCATGCATACGAAATTCTCCAGGAAGTTCACCGCCTAACAAACCTCCTTATAAAGTTTCTCAAGCTCAACAAGAGGAGATTATGCGGCAAGTGCATGAGTTAGTTGAGAAGGGCATGGTTAGGCCTAGTTCTCCTGTGCTACTAGTGCAAAAGAAAGACAACACATATCGTATGTGCGTCGACTATAGAGCACTAAATAGGATCACTATCAAGAATAGGTTTCCCATTCCACGGGTAGAAGACCTATTTGATAAGCTATAAGGGTCCACCTACTTTAGTAGGATTGACCTAAAAAGTGGCTATCATCAAATAAGGATAGTTGATCAAGACATTGTAAAGACCGCATTTTGCACTACGTTCGGTCTTTACAAATATATTGTCATGCATTTTGGCTTGACCAATGCACCAACCACATTCAATCGCTTGATGGAGAAGCTATTCAGGCCTCACCGAACCTTTACTAGAGTGTTCTTTGATGATATCATCATCTACTCTAATTCATTACACGAACACAAGCAACACCTCCACGTAATATTTCAAGTTCTAAGAGAGAATAAACTTTATGTTAATTGAAAGAAAAGCAAATTTTTCTTACAAGAGATTCAGTATTTAGGTCACATTATCTCTCAAGATGGCATCCAAATGGATCCATCAAAGTTAGAGGTAATAGAAGGATGGCCTAAACCAAGGAATCTTCATGAACTAAGAAGCTTTATAGGTATGTGTTCATACTATAGATGCTTCATAGAAAAGTTCTCACTAATAGCAGGACCATTACATGGCCTAACAAAGAAAAATGTTAGGTACACATGGTCTGCCAGGGAGAACCATGCTTTTTGTGGGACGCATGTCTAACCTCACCATCCTATCTTATTGCAGTATTAGCGAGAACCACGATTAATTTATCAAACCATGAGACGAAACTAACTCAACTAGTGCATAGAGGCTACAAGAGGTTGTCAATCTCTTGGAAAACAACTAACAAGTCGCATCTAACTCAAGCTACACTCAAGTGACTAAAATCACCAAAAGCCAATTGCTCATCGGCCAACAATTCACATCTGTTACAACATCAAATAACGTCCAAACGTAACGAAACTTCTAGGACAAGTGTATAAGACCTAAGCACACATGCTTATGGTATCAAACCCCACTTTAGGTCAAGTTCCAAAATCGAAACAGCAGTGGATTTTTGACCTCGTCATTTTTGACTCTGAATGCATCTAAATGCTTAGCAGTGATGCCCCAACACCCACCTATGCTTAGTTTTTGATTTAAAAGTATAAATTCTTAGTTATGATGAAATTAGGCCGTGGGTTGGTGATGCCAAAAGCTACGAAATACTGTGAATCGCTTACGTCAATGCGTAGAGCTCTTACCTGCGATTGCAATGCAACAAACACAATCGCAATGTGACAACCAGATAGGGAGTAGGAAGCGCGAGAAGGAGAGAAATGAGCGCCGTTAGCTCACGTTGTGTATTTCTTATCCAAAAACTTATAGAAAACCTTACAAAAATTGGCTTTTATATCTTAGCCAAGGTTTTTGGGTGGTCAAAACTAATAATATGAAGTTGTATCAAATCTGGGAAATGACTGACTAATACATTCTGGAAGCTTGTAGCCCC
Source organism: Adiantum capillus-veneris (assembly GCF_014529385.1). Taxonomy (NCBI): domain Eukaryota; kingdom Viridiplantae; phylum Streptophyta; class Polypodiopsida; order Polypodiales; family Pteridaceae; genus Adiantum; species Adiantum capillus-veneris. The sequence goes on along the minus strand of NC_140936.1, from coordinate 150,934,869 downwards.
GGCTCATTAATTACAAAGTTTATCTGAGAAAATAGGAGTTACAATATTCCCAATTTATCAAAATAATAATTGTTTTACAAAGAGAACTCCAAAAAATGGTGTCCGTGTTAGCTTGTTGCTAACATCCCCCCCCCCCCCCCCCCCCCCCCCCCCCCCCCCCCCTCTCCTTGCCTGTGTCGTCCCTTGACACAGCTTTATGGGCTGAAATAGTCTTCGGGTTGACGGCTGGCGAGGTAGTCTTTAAGCGCGTCCAGTGCCTTCTGGTATCTGATTCTTCATTCTTTGTCGAGCACTTACAGAAATTGCATTGTGACTTGATTCTTTAGCTCCACCACTGAGTAGCCTACAAACCTGGTTGTTAGGTTGCTTATCACCGACGCAAATATCTTCGTTCGCCAGGTGAAGAATCCAGTGTAGAATGCTTCTTCAAAGGCTAGCATATTATTCGAGGGTAGGAACATGCATCTACCATAGAATCCGTAAAGGATTTCTTCTGAAGGTTGCCCACTCAGATCATAGCATAAGCCATTGTTTCCTTCCAGGAATGAGAGCCATGGGGATCCTGTTTGCTCAGGCTCATTAAAAACTTGTATACATGTGAGTAGCATTCTGCAGATCTTATATAACATTGCACATGAGAGATGTGGCAGACTCTTGAAGAAAGACATGGCGCCTGTTAGGGTTTTCACCATGTATTCCTCCGTCGCTTGGCCTCTCTCTGGAGCTGGAAGCTTGGGGAATTTGAGCCAGGTTGGCCTCTTCTTTTACAATGCTTCATGCGCTTGCCATGTCCTTACTCTTGGTACAGGACAGAATTTTGGATCTCTCTGAAGGGCTGCAAGTGCTCTTGTGAACAGAATCAGGTATCTCGGATTCTTGTTCAGCCAGCTTAACCTCCACTTTGGGCGGTCTTTATCTATGCCATCTTCTTGCATATCCTTGTACAACCTTTCTTTTAGCTGTAATAGTTCTACTTTGATGAGAGGGTACGGTAGGGATTGTTGGTGCCATTGAGCGTTGATCTGGTGAGTTGAGTGACGTTGACAGAGTGTGAAACTCTCAACTCCCAATCCATAGCGGCCTTCCACTGCTCATTCACCTCTAAGGTGATCTTCTCCTTCAGTGCATCTTCTTCAACTTTTGACAGCTGGACCATTGGCACTGAGTCTTCATCTGTGATGTTAATCTGAAATTCTTCATTACCACTCATCTCTGCTATTGACTGTGTCTCAAACTCAGCAAAAGAGACCAAGCGTATGTATATCTGTGGTGGCTCTGAAGTGCCTGCCTCTTCCTGTGTGTCTGGTTTTCCATCTCTAAGGAGTTGATTTATCCGTTTGAGTTCTGCTATCTCTTTTAAAATCTCCTCCTCTCTTTGCACCCGCATCAGTTCCAGGTCTCTGCGCCGTGATTGTTCAAGCTTTAATTCCAATTCTAGGTCTTTGTTTTTCTTTTCAAGTGCCTTATAGACTTTGTCAGTTCCTTTGATCGAGGCCATGGCTGGATTTTCTTTGATTTGCTGTAAAAAAATGGCCTAATCATTGATTCTCTGTTCAGAATATTGCAAAGAAGCATTGGCAACATCTATCTGCACCTGAATTTTCTGAGGTGACAGAGAGGTCATAAGAAGTTCATTCGTAACTTTTGTCAACTGCTTATCTTTTACTTTGCAGGCATCGGACAGTTTAGTCAGTAGATCACCTAACTCCTCCATTTCTTTTTGTTGTTTATCTCTAGCTATCTGATGCTGTTTTGCTTCTATCTTCAGCTCTTGCACTTGCCTTTGGAGATTAGTGATGATAGTCATCCTATCTTCTAGCTCTCCTTGAAGAGCGTCGATCACCATTTCCAGTTCCTTGGCCTTTGTGCTGCGGTTTGAAGCTGCTGAACGGAGTCTCTCCGTCATTTCCTGCATCTACCGTGCATATTCATTGACATGTACTATTACTTCATCGTTTGTTTGCCACTCCTCCTGTCTTGCCAGCTGGGATGTGCCTGCAGCCTCATGTGTTGCTTCTTGCTGCATTGTAGCTGTTGGTGGTTCTTATGTGGAGGTAAATGGTCGGTCTTCTTCTTGGCCATCCTGAGGCTTTGATGCCTCGATAGTTTTTGGCTGAGTAGAAGTGGAGGGTGTTGTCTCAACCCTTGCTGTCTCCTCAGGTGCCGGCCTTTCTTCTTTCTCTCGCTCAGTTTCTTTCTTATGTGCAGTGGTGGTAGGCTCTTTTTTTGCATCTGTTTCCTTATCAGTTTCTTGTTAAAATCGACTTGTCTTTTTCTCTTCTGGCTTTTGAGTCTGTTCAGCTGCCTTCTCCTGTTCCAGCCCGGCTTCCTTTTCTTTTTGTCCGTCGGGGTGGTCAGCCTCTTGTGTAGATTCTGTTTGTTGGGTGGACTCAAAATGTTTCTCTTTGTCAGGCTCTGCTTCTTCATTGGTGTCTTTGCCTGCAGGTGATGGTGGTGGACTAGGCATGGGATGGTCTTGTTGTTCTGGAGGCGGTGAGGTGGGTCGGGGAGATCCATGACTTTGCTCTTGGCTAGCCGTCTCCTCGGCTTGCCTTTGGTCTTCTGCTTCCTGGGCTTTCTTTGTAGCTTCTTCTGCTTCCTTCAACTTTAACACTTCAGCCTCTTGGTACATTCTTTGTAATTGCTCTATAGGATCATCCGCCTTTTTTTTGGTATGATGCTTTGTTCGAGGTCCTTTAAGTCCTGTAGGTACCCACTTTTCTAGGTCCTTTGCTTTGCTTTCCTACTGCGCTAGTATGCTTGTTTTTCTCTTTCAAATCACGCTTGTTTTTGAGCTGGCTCTTCTTGGTGTGCGGCCACAGCTTTCCTTTTCATCTCTTCTCTTCAAGCTCTCTTTTCTTTGTTGTCAGAGCTCTCACTGCTGTGCCGTACTGGTGAGCTCTCAGCTGACTCATCATCAGATATATGTGATCTTTTACCTGACCTTATAGCTCGTGGAGAGGATTGTGCTACCAAGATCCATGTATTCTGATCAAGGGCAAGCGATAGGTTATCGGCCATGCCGATGGCATGATACGCTATTCTAGTCAACACCTCTGGTGCACCCAAGTATGTGATTTTTCCTTCCTTCTTGGTGCCCTTCAAGGTTGTTAAGACATACTACGCATGGTCCACTGGTTGCCTTGTCGTCGACTTGAGAACCTGAGTGAATGTGGTGGCCACGGCGTGATTTGGTGTTGTGTACCTTGGTGGCCTTTTTGCCAGAAAATGGAAGTGTTGATGGTACAAACGGGCTGGCTCTTCCACATGTTTGTGGATAAGATCGGCGAATGTAGCCACAACTGTCTCCTTGGTAAATGTGCTTACAGTTTTTTTGTCTCTTGTCCACATGGTCATTCCCTCAGTGGCCAGTTTGAGTGCCTCTGCCACTATCTCTTTTGTGATCACTACCTCGACCTTGTTCCCTTGGGTGTTTGATATCTGTGTGGTTCCGTCCTCTTTGATGGTGGATAGAAGCTCGTAAGCTTTCTGAAAGTCCACTCTACAAGGCTCTTGTTCATAGAAATGCCTAAGCCCCAACCTACGGTTAGCCTCTTTTGTCTCTGGCTTGGCAGCTACATCATAAACCTCTTTGGGCAGGAGTTGCAACTCCACCTGATGCCCCTCTTCACTCTTGAACCTACCAGGGAAGACCGTAGTGTGGTGCTCTTCTAGCTATTCTATATAAAGGTAGGATGCCTTTGCTGCTTTGACCGACTCGGGGTCTAGTTGATACGCAAGCAGTTCTTGTAGTTTCTCTTTCTGGTTTAGCTTCTTCTTGGCCCTCTCCGCTGCTTGCATTGCTCCTGTTCAGTAAATAGAGTGCAAAGCTAGCAGATTTGTCGAATTTTTCTCTGGAATGTCCTTTTAAACTGAAATGCTGACAATTTGGTCCAAATTGCTTCAAATCAAGTTTTGAACAAGCAAAGATGCAAAAAAACATGCAAGGAACAAAACTGTATGGTCAAAACAAAAATTTGCAACCAAAGTAAATAATCGGGATAATTTACAGCTGAGGAAAATTTCCAACTTTTTGCAAACTTGGCTTTATAGTCTTGAAGTATATACCAAATGCATGCTCTGAGGGAAATATGGACTCATTTGAATGCACAGGAGGGTGAAAATGGTACCAGATTTTGGCTTTAGGTCTCTGAAATAGTAGATATAAAAGAAATTTGAGATTTTGAACTTCAAATTAATTCAAAATTGGCTAGTGGGCTTAACACATCATGTACTTTGGATGTATGACAAAATATCAAAATTTCCCAATTTTGACCAAAAAGTAAATAATCACGATTATTAACTTTTCTTCCAAAATTGACATTTTTTTGTACAAATTGGTTCTAGGAACTGTATAGACCTTGTATATGAGATATGAAGTGATTTGGATCAATAAAAGTTGTTCATAACCCACATTTTGGCTTGCAAAGACTTCTTTGCGTTTTTTGGCAATTTTACAAGTAATGGGTGGTCATTTTGGCTCATACTTGATTTTTGGCATGTAATAGATGTGTACACATGATAGGTGAGGTGATTTGACAATTTCCAAGAAAAACTGATGCAAAAGTAAATAATCGCGATTATTTACAACAATGACAAAAACTTTGCAAAACCTACAAATTTTGACCTAGACATGTTTCATACATCTAATACAAGTCCTAATTGAATTTGGTTAAGTTTGGTCATGCCGGCATCACTTTGTGCTCTGTCGACTCTGAAATACCATTTTTTGTGACTACTCTGTCTATGGGGTTGGTCGATTGACTTTGAGGCTTTGGACTTGTCTGTAACATAGTCATGAAGCAACCTGTCCAATTTTGGCTCATTTGGAGTCAGTTTGACCTCGTATGTCGAATTTGATGCTTTGTAACCTTTGAGCCGTTTTTTTCTTTTCGAGGGCTTTGCTTGATGGATTTCACCAAACCAATCATATACATTTATATGGACCTCATTAGCAAGCCATCTGTGGAGTTAGGTCGGAATTCTGGCATTTGCCAAAAACCAAATTTTTCTATTGGGGACCCCCTTAACCCTTGCTGAATGGTCATCTGATGGTATAGAAAGGTTCTATTATGTTAGGGCATGCTATGGTTCAAATCCCATCAGATGTGGTCAAGTTGGCAGGCCGCTATGGTCAGTTTTAGGTCGTAGGTCTTCGTGCACTGATCGATTTCTAGGGCTTTACACTAACTACCAGCCGTACAAAATGGATCATTGTTGAGTAAAGAACTTACCCCTCATGTCTCGTGTGAGACGGCACTGAAAATGGTCAACTATGGGCTCCAAAAAAGTCACGCGAAAGAGGCCGAAATCTCTCTCTGCAAAGGCTCCAAGTGGAAATGAGGTGGTTTTAGCCTACCTCGGATATCTATACCCAGACTTCCTGAACCAAATTTCCCCAAATTCCCCCGTTATCCTATTAGGCCGTGAAATCTATGTTAAACTCAAAAATTTCCCTGATCGGATTCTTGTAGCTCATTCTGCAAGAATTTTGCAAAAGTAGGCCTAGCCGCCTAATTTAGGCTTCCCGCTTCCATCTTCTGATTTCATTGAAAATTTTTGTCCTTGTCTGCTTTGTCTTTCTAATCACCATCGTATCTTCCATTTTTCCATATGAGCTTCCCTGCTATTTATTATTAATTTTGACCTATTTATTTGAAAAAATCAAAGAAAATAGCAAAGTGCTTTAAAAAAGTAAAGTAAAAATCCAATAATTAAGAAAATCCCTTGAAAAACATAGCTTTATAGTTTTTTGTTGGATTTGTGCATTTTTAAGCCTTATTATCAACAAAAATGATGAAAAATACCCAAAAAAGGACTATTTTGATGATTTTCTGATAGTATATACACTATTTACACTCATCAAGAAGATATTATCAGTGAATTTTTCCTTGATGATGAATTATAAGGGCATTATTAGTTAATTTTGTAAAAGATCACATGTTAACATATAACTTTTTCACTTCCCTAAGCTTGGTCAACACATCATGTGGAGTCTTTTCCCTTCTGAACCTATTCAAAAATGCTGCTTTCAAGCCATCATAATCAGCAAAACGACCTGCTGGAAAATTACTAAACCATTGCATAGCCTTCCCATCCAATGTAGCCTCAAACTGGCGCATCTTAGCCTGGGCGTCATACACTCCGACAAATCCTTTGGCCTGCCATCTTGTCTCGTATTGAGATATGTGGCAATCAGGGTCTTCCTTTGATTTTCCCGAAAAGGTCCGAAATTTGACGCGCATATCCTGCCTAGCTGCCACCATATTTGTAAGTCCACCTGGTTGTACAAGATTTCCTGCACTGGTACTTCCCAACGGATCAAAAATCAATCTCCTTCTCGCCACTAATGCATGCTGAACAACTACAACCGCCAACAGCCGCGGAAATATATCCGGTTCTTTGTTCTCTACTTCTTCTTCCCACCTATCACTCAAATAAGCCTCTGCACCATCCAAATCTTCCACAGTATCATCAGAATCCTCTCCTACAGAAACTCGGTGCATCCCACTATAATCCAAACTTTCCTGCAATTCCGAACTCTGACCATCTTGCCCATAAAACTGCTGGAACCGCCTAGCAACTGACCTTGTCCAATACGGGAATGTATCCTCTTCTGCTTTCTCCAGAGTGCATCCAAACACCCATACCAACTTGCACTATTCTGAACGTGTTCCCTCCATTCAACTAAACCCTTCACCGCTTCAGCACTCGCTCCTACAAGAGAAACTTGAATTCGTCCATGCTACATCACACCTACACCGTGATCGCCAAGTGTTATAGGCACAGACATTCAGAATAGACAAACACAAGAATCGAAATGGAGCTGGAACAGAACACAAAAACAGACTAATTCCGCCATAACTTTCGCCTTCACATTCCCAAAAAGACATTGATCGACAGTTACATAATTCGAGAATACTAATGGGCAACGCCCTTTTCCAAGAACGCCCCTTGGAATCCCAAAAGTACGAAAAGTTGATTTTCCAAATTCCATTAAGGTAAAACATCCAAAATTCCCTAGGCTTAACAAGTACTTAGTGCCCTTCCACCCCTCCTAGAAGGCGTACTTCGGGACGCGTGTGTGCATGGGTTGAACAACGGTGTCTATGCATAGCCCTGGTTGTCTCTACCATGATATAAAAATCAATGCAATTTAAACCAATATGTTGTGCAAGAGCTGGGTCTTGAGTAATTAACTCAAGGGTTTCCGATGTCGAGGTTTGCTGCTGATGTCTTCCAAAGAGAAAATCTTGTAGCTTGTGTGCTCTCTGCTTGATTGTACCATCAGGGTGCTTTAGCACACTGATTTCTTGAGCTGTTGGTAGCACTTTCGGCTATTGTTGAGCTTTTTCTCGCCATTGGTAGCCCGGTTGTCTTGGTGTTGCATGGTGTCGTGGAGTCTGTTGAGACTTAACTCACCATTGCTCAATTGGTTTCGCGGATTGTGAAGAAGATAAGTGATCCTTTTTCTTCCAAACCATTTCCATGTTAGGTTCCTTTCTTGGAGATGTCCATTTCTGTGTTTTAACCCTTGGAACCTTTTTTGTTTTGTCGGTGAAGTTTTAGACACCCAGATCTGAATCGGTTTATCCTTAAGTTGTGCTTTTGGTACCTAAATTTTCCTGACTCCTTGCATGCTACATGTAGCATTTGATTGTTGAGGGGATGGAGAAGATTGACTTTGTGGATTGGTCTGTTGATTGCTTCTTTTCCATTCCTCCTTTCTTGGTGCAATTGGAACAATGAGTTGCTCTCCTTTACGCGATAGCTTTAGTTGATTTGTATCCCAATCTGGTACTGCTTTGTATGTACGCATCCAGAGAATTCCAAGAAACATCTTCTCATTCATGTGTTCATGTGGCAAGCATACAAACTGATGAGGACATGAACATCCATGTACTATCACGTTCAAGTTGACTATTCCCAATGTTGGAGTTGGGTTCTTGTTGCATCCTTTGATTGTCGCTATTCCTACCGTCAATGCTTGACTTGTTGCCTTCTTGTATGTGGAATAACTGACTGCATTCACTCTAGCTCCTGTGTCGACCAAAGCATTGGTGCTATGATTGTTGAGTTGTACTTTGATGCACAGATCCATTCCATCTAACCAGTCATATCTGTTGAAATTGCGTCTTTAGGTAATTCCCATTGTCGATCATCTATTTCCAAAGTGTTGATGGGAATAGGTATCTGTTGATTCTTGAGAGCAGCTTTGTGCTTGAGTACCAGAAGCCTAGCTTCCTCTTGGGCTTCATCAATAACCTGCTGTTGTTTGATCTTCCTTTTTTTGGCTGCATGCATTCTCTCTAGAAATTTATTGATTAGTGGCAAATTGTATTTCTTTAAACGACATCCACTAATCCAATTAGCCATTGGTTCACCATCTAGGGTGGACAATTTTACTGCTCCACTTGGAGATACATCTTCAATGATAAATGGTCCGTCTCACTTTTTCTAAAACTTGGAAATGTGTTGCTTAAGGGAATAGACTAGAACTAAGTCCCCTTTCTTGAAGATTTTTGTGATTAAGTGGGAATCAAAAAACTGTTTTTGTTTCTCCTTTTGGGCATAGATATGAGCTATAGCAGTTAGCCTTTGCTCGTCTAGCTTTTCCAAATCTTCAAGTCTTTCTGACAATTCATGTCCAGTCCACTCAAGATTCTGTGCTACCCTTAATATCGGCAATAGAAATTATATTGGTAGTATGGAATCAAGGCCATAAACAAGGTTAAAGTGTGTAGCATTTAGAGCTGTTTTGAATGAAACTCAATAAGCCCATAGAGCAGCATGGAGATTCATTTCCCAGTCTGTCCTTCCTGAACTAAACACTTTAGTCAGCACCGAGCTAAGAATTTTATTCGTATGCTCAACTTGTTCGTTTGCTTGTGGGTGATAGGGAGCTGATTTGTTATGGATGACCATAAACTCATTAAGCAAATCCTCTATTACCTCATTGAGAAAATGAGTTCCCCAATCACTGACAATCTCTATTGGCAATCCATATCTTGTGAATATATACTCATATAAGAATGCAACAGTGGTTCTGGCATCATTCTTTTGAGTTGCTTTAGCCTCGGCTCACTTGGTCGAATAATCTGTAGCTACAATGATATATTGAGCTTGGGTTCTATAAGCAGGCGGTTGTATTGGTCCAACAAAATCTATACCCCATTTTGTGAAGGCTCTAGCCCCCATCATTGGTCTTAAGGGCATGCTATCTACTCGTGTTGGCATTTTTTCTCGTTGACAAGCATCACATCTTCGAACATATTCTTTGGCATCGGCAAAAAGTGTTGGCCACCATATGCCTGCCATCAAGATTGCTCTTGTGGTGGTCTCACTAGAAAAGTGACCTCCAGTTAATCCAGCATGTGCTTGTTCTATAATCGGAATATACTCGTTTTCATTTGCACAAAGACGCAAATGTTGATCTTTACCTCTCCGATATAATTGGTTCCCAATAAGAGCATAATCTCTTACTTCAGTTTCAATTGCTCTTTGTCGGCGTTTACTCATATCCTCAGGAAACGTTCGGCTCGATAAGTAAGTAAACAGATAATTAATCCACTTAGGAACAGGTGACATTTGAAACAATGTTACATGAGGTATGGGTGTTTGTTTTTGAGATTGAGGGCAATCCTTTACAAAGGATCGAACATCTCTCCTCATAGTCGGCCAAAATACTCCAAGTCTCAAGATTCGTTGCATAGTTTGGTCTTCCGCAAAGTGAAGTCCTACTATGGTAACATGTGCTTGACCTAGGTACTCAAGATTCGTTGCATAGTTTGGTCTTCCGCAAAGTGAAGTCCTACTATGGTAACATATGCTTGACTTAGGTACTGTTCTTTTTCTTCAGGGTTAATGCATAAAAGCAATATCCCGTCCCGATTTCTTTTGTATAGCCTTCCAGGTAGTAATTGATACATAGCCGATTGCTCGATTAATCCGATTGTGATAGGAAGTGGTATTTGTGAATTCACTTGGGCTATAATCATTAATGGCACAATGTTTTCCGACCATCTAGGTATCATTTCTATGGAGAACAAATAGGCATCTGGTAAATTATCATCTATCCCTTTAGGTGATTCCCCTGAAACAATTCTTGACAAATTCGAGAAGAATGATGAACCATCTCACTATTCTCCCTATGTTGCATGGGTTGTTAACCAAACTTGGTGGTGGTCCACAAAGAACACAAACTTGTTGGCTAATAGGTAATGTCTATACTTTTTAACGGCATAGGTCATTCCTAGTCCTTCTCTTTTGATGGTGGTGTAATTCTTTTCTTCCATGTTCAATTGTCGGCTAGCATAAGAAATAGGAAAGTCACATTTTCCCATCTCCTAGTTGAGCTAGTATACAACCGATAGCAAAATTAGAAGCATCTACATGTACGTGGAATACCTTATCCCAATCTGGTGCTTTCAATATTGGAGCTGAGGTGAGAGCTTGCTTAAGCTTCATGAAGGATTCTTCACATGTCTTGATCCATTCAAAGTGCATAATCAAGCTATACATGGGTTTTGCAATTATAGTGTACATGTAGATGAACTGTCGGTAATATCCACAATGTCCCATGAAGGCTTGTACCCCCTTGACTGTTGTTGGTCTAGGCAAATCAGCAATGACATGAATCTTCTCGATATCAGTAGCTATGCCATTTTTAGACATTTTATATCCAAGAAATTTTCCTTGTCTTCCCATGAATGTGCACTTTTCAGGATTTAAGCAAATCCTATAAAGTTTACATTTTTTGAATACCTTTTTGAGGTGTTCAAAATGATCAGCCCGGATTGATGAATGTACGCACAAATCATCCATATATACTTCTAAGAATTTCCAAAGATACTCTTTGAAAGCATGGCTCATGAACCTTTGAAACGTGGTTGGAGCATTAGTTAACCCAAACGGCATAACCTGATAGGCAAATATACCCCATTCTGTTGCAAAAGCAGTTTTATGTCGATCTTTTGGGTCAACCAAAAGTTGATTGTATCCTGAAAAGCCGTCTAAGAAATTGTAAGCTTCTTTCCTGCAACTCATTCCAAAACATGCTCAGTTATCGAAAGAGGAAAATTGTCTTGTGGTGGCTGCATTCACCCTTTTGAGATTAACACATACTCATAATTTCCCATTCTTCTTAGGTACTACCACAATTGGAGACACCCAATCTGTGTGCTCAATTTTGTAAATGAATTTAACTTCCTTTAGTTTTTAATCTCTTCTTTGATCTTCCTGGAAAATATTTCATTATAAGTGTATGGTCTCTGTCTACTTGGTTTTGCATCATCTCTCATGGGTATGGTATGTTGACAGATTTTTGGATCAACACCCTTGAGATCCTTGTAAGACCAAGCGAAGATATCTCGGTATTCCTTTAACAAGCTCAGCAAAAGCTTTTCTTCTTCTTCTGTTAGGTCGTTTGCAATGTAAGTAGGTCTAGGCTCTTCTTCTGGTTCAGCCAAGTCTACCTTTTTAGCGTTTTCAGGCCCTTCGTAAGATTCACCTTGTTTCTGTAGTTCTCTAGCAGGTTGTTCAATTATGATTTTCCGATCTTGGAGAGTATACTTTTTGTAATGGGATGGAATATGCATTGCATCCTTACCATCCTCTTCTGTGGTCTCCATTTCCGTTGTGTATATCTCCTTTAGAGCCTTTTTCAACTCTTGATACTTCTTTTTCCGCTCAACTTCATGAGTGGTCTCTTATCCTGAGATTTTTCTTCGGTACCCTTCCTTGTTTTTCTCAATGTCTAAGACATTTCTAAGTTTTTGTTTGAAGGATATCTGCCAGTTATTTTGTCCTTGATACAATCATTAGCATCTATCTGCATCTGGAAATGTGTTTTACTGGAGACTGATGGCATAGGTCCTGTTTTCACAATTCCAATGTCTCTCTTTCGTCTATACCATTTTTTTCTTCTTGATTTCTGGTTTGGAAAGTCAAAAAACTTTTCCTCCCCTCCCTTTAAGAGTAACTTAGCTCTCGTATGCTCTTTTCTGACCCCAAATCTTTTGAGGTAGCTGAGTATTCATCTAACTCATCAGCTGCATCATAATAGAGGTCTAAAAAGACTTGTTGAGATTTCATCAAGTCTTTGGGTTCCTCATCTTTGTTTTCAATGTTGAGGATTGAAATCATTTGGATGGGAATTATGTCGTAGCCATCCTCATTGAGTAGGAATAGACATATTCACACATACATCCATTGTCGCTAAAATTTGAGTCCACTCGAATGTCTCAAATAAATGTTCTAGAAAGGGTTCAAGTACGTAGGCTTCATCTGTGCAGCCCCTTTCTAGGATACATTCTTCTCGTCTTAAGCTTCCGTTTTTTGAAGCCCCACACATCCAAATAGGAGTGTCTTTGTTTAACCAGGATGGGAGTTTAGTTTCAGCCAAAGAGACTGAATCAAACTCTTGGATGGGTGTTTTCAAGACATCTCTATAAGTGTGATCTTTTAGATTGACTCTTGTTATAGATCCCACTTGCTTTCAAGTACAGATAGTTGTTTCTCCAATCTTGGATAATTTGTACCTGTCGCATGAAAGGTCTTCCCAATATGATTTCATAGTTGAGTTATTTCCCAAAGTCTACTATGGTAAAGGTGCGTTGATATTCAATTCCACAGGGATTGACTATCACTTTTTCAAGTAGCCCTATTGGTCTCTCAATGTGTCCGTCAACCAACTGCAATTTCATTCGAGTTTGTCTGATGGCTGGCTGTCCTCAGGATTGCCATACTGCTTTAGTGGCTATGGCTATGACAGCTCCACTATCTAGTAGTGCCATGGTTTCAATGTCATTATATTTCACTGGGAGGGTGGTGTTTCCTTCTTCCCCTTCATAATATTCTCCAACTTTGTTCATGGGAACTGATCGAATCTCTTTGTTTTTCATTTCCTTTTTCAATTTTCCCAAATTCTTCAAGATTAAGCCCGTTATCCCCACCTTCTCTAGGGTTTCTTGTAAATCGTTCCATAAGTATGGTCTGAGTTTTAACAGTCCTACCAAGGTAAGAGTGCATTGGATGGGTGTAGACATGATTGAATGAATGTTGTCTACTTCTAGTGTCTGTTCCGCTCTTTTTACTTGAGTGGTCTTGCACACGATGGATTCATCTTCGTTATCTCCCAAGTAAGAAGGTAATGTTTTTAATGTTAATGGTTTTGAAATTCCTGAAGATTTTGATCCACAATCCCCGTACAAGGACTGTAAATCCATGTTCATATCAGAAGGTAGGTTATCCAACCAGACTTCCTCTATAGGAGCTGACTTTAAAGTTAGGCTCCCATCATTGATCTCTCTCACTTTTTCCCATAAGTGTCCTGGCCAGTCTTCCTCTACAGATGGAATTCCGTCTAAGCCATCTTCACTGTTTGACACTATAAGCTCTGGTTCATTTGTTTCAAGGTGGGGTTCTACCACCACATCAGATTTTGCTTTCGTTTCTTCTACCGCAAGCTCTTCAGGTTTTGCAATACTTTCAAGCTTGGGTTTTTGTTTTTCCAGCATTTCTTGCGTGATTCTTACCAAATTTTGATAAGCTTCCAGCTTAGCTGCTTCCATGTCTGGAGATGGATAGCTTTTCCACTTTTTTTCCATGTTTTGGCCTGCTTTAAGTCCTGCTTGGTAGGCTTCCAAGGTAGCATTGATAGGCTCAAAAATTTTATCAACCAGAATGGATCCTCCCGATTTCACGGTTGTTTCCTTGAATTCACTGCCGGTTTCTTTCAACTTGTCCTGGGCTAGCATTTTTGCTTTCTCTTCGATTTCAACCCGTTCTTTTTGTTTTCTCATCTCATATCTTTTGCTTCTGCTCCTTTTGATTCTTTGAGAAGAAACTTTTGTGCTCTCCGAATCATCAGAGGAGTTGTGTTTCTTTCTCTTTGCCTGGGCTCTAGTGATTACCATGATTGGAACAATTGGTTCACTCTCTGATGAGATACTAGGCATCACGTGGACTATGTTTATGACAGTTTTACTCTTGTTCAAAGGATTCTTAGGACAATCTTCCGAAAAGTGTCCTCCCTTTTTGCAACATTGTATGCAATAGGCTTCAATTGGTTTGAGGTTTTTGTCAGGCTCTAGACATTCATTTTTTCAATGGTCGTCAGCACCACAGTTATGAAAGTTTCCTGTTCTAGGCTTCATCATGGGTCTTCCCATGGGAGGTCTGACACCTTGATTAGCTACATAATACATCGGTGCTAGCTCTAGTGGAGCATAAGTCATGGTTTCTTCCATTGGTGGTGGATGTGGATTATACCAATCTCCCTCTACCATTACTGTAGATGGATTAGGTTTTGCATAGGGTGTAACAGGCACTAATGCTTGTTCATATATGACTCCTTCAGAGTGCATGTACTTTACAAGCACTACATTATGTCTTGGATACGGAGGTTGTTGTCCCAACACAGGTTGAGGTCTTTCCATACCCATTGGTGGTCTTTGAGCTTGGGCCATATTAGACTGATATTTGTACATGGGTTGTTCTTGTGGCCTCATGGGCACGTACTGAACATTCCCATCATACTTTGGTCTGAAGTAGCACTCGTGGGTCTCATGGTTGGTCCATTTTCCCTTGATTTCACACCATTTTTATGGCCTAATTGGTTGTCCCTGTGGGGGTATCCCTTGACCTGGTCCTCTCGTAGGTGCTTTTTGCATGTTGTCCATCATGTCATTCATCCTTTTTAGAATATCTTCTATGGCTGAGAGTGGTGTCGTAGCAGTAGTTCCCACTTGTGCTGGTTTTGTGGACGATGTCTTCTTGCTTTGGTTATCCTTAGGGACATCTTCTTCGTTGAAAATCTCACAATTGTCTCCTAGGTCAATAGCATCAGACACACACCCTTCTAGGGCTGTATGCTTTTTACAATCGAGTATAGCATGAAGTTCTTTATTTACCAGTCCCTCCAGAAACAAAGATGCAAGTCTTTCTTCTGCAGGTATCTCCATCTCTGGACATCTAGCAATGTATTGTTTCATTTGAGTTGCAAAATCCCTAACAAACTCACCATGTTTTTGTTTAAAGCTGTAAATTTGAGCTACCGTATTATGTTTGATCTCCGTTTTGGAACAAGAAGCTACAAATCCTTGAGCTAATGTGTTCAAGTCCATGATTGACCTTGGTGGAATGTTTTGGAACCATGTCAAAGCTTTTCCTTCTAATGTCATTCCAAACCCCTCAAATTGAGTATGGAAATCGAATATACTCTCTGATCTTAGCACTTGCTTAAATCTTGCTAAGTGGTCGTACAGATCCCCTGATCCACTATATTTTTTGACCCATTTTTGAAAATCAGTTGTTCTGACGCGTCTGTTTGGTTCAACTGCAGGTCTTCTGGGAGTTGGTCCTGTTCTGAGTCCTTCAAACCAGTCTGTTGAAAATAGTAACTCATGTAGCCCTGGACTGGCCTTAGTGTCACCCGGTTTTCTACGTGATGAGGTGGTTTCTTGTTTCTTCACATTACTCTCAGATGATCTCTCACGGTGTTCATCTCTTGGAATTGTTTCTGGTCCTTGCCTCAATATCCAATCCCAGATGGAATACCCTTGGTATTTGGTTTGTTCTACCTCCTGAGGAGTCATCATAACGAAGTTGTTGTTATAACAATCCCTAAGCAGGTAGGTTGGTAGGTCTGTTGATCCCTTATCTTTGATCTTGAAGATATGGATGATCTTCATGACTGTTAATTGTCCTGGTTTGGCATGAGAAGTCCACAAAATATCTTTTATGTTTCTATCTTCCCAACAATAGACTCCGATCCTAGGATTATCCATACTAAGCCATTTCAAAGGCTTCAAGTGTACTTGATCGTATCCCTCAAATTCTAAAGTTGGTGGTCCTTCTTTTGCTGACATGTCTGGGATTATGGTGTTTACTTCTAACCCCCATTTTTCTATCACATCAGGGTTTTCGATTTGTAAATATTGAGTTCCATTTCGATCCATGTACATTTTTCCTTGTTTGTTTGCCCTAACCTCTTCTTTGAACTCAATACCATGGTCATCAATGCGAATAGCATACTCCTCATTAGGGTCCAAGTAAACATGGGCTCCATGACGGTTAGTCTTGTAAAAAGATAGTATACGCTTATAGCGCACTGTCGTTCTGGTTTTCGAGTGAGTCGAGTAAGAAGAAATTTCGAATGTTGAATCTGAAAAAGTGTCTGAGACTTCTTCAGGAATTGTGTGCAAGGAATTGCCTTGATTCACACTTTCTTCGGTAGATACTCTACTGGAGGTTTCTCAGAGTATGCCTTGATTTCCTAGTACACGATCAGATCTAAGGTTCATATAGACTTATGAAGCCTTGGATAGAGTACTCACCTTTGGATTGACTCGTCGTCAATTTCCACTCGATTCTATTGCAACTTTCTGTCAAGCCACAGATTCCTCGTCTGCAACCTGATTCCTGTACAAATTTGATCAAGTTACTTATTCTTCTATAAAGACAGTAGAGTTTTTGCTAACTCTTATAATTGGTCTTTGTGTATCACTTCAAATTGAGCTATGAGAGTCAAAATTTTGACTTTCAGATTCGAATTTAGCAAAAATCAAAGGTTTGATCTGCAACCTGAAAACAAAGTGTACATGTATCAATTTTGATCCGATTGAACCCAAAATTTCCCTGTGGCTTTATATTATGTTGGTTTATCACTGTGTGAGTTCAAAAGTCAAATTTGATGTCTCTGGATAGCAAAAGTAAATAATCATAATTATTTACTTTTGTCAATTTTTTGCACTTTTTTGATAGGTTTGACAAGTGTACAACTTGTTAGAGTCCCTGGACAAGTTTCAACAAGTTTGGACAAAATCTGATCAAGTTTATTAACTGTTTTGTGTCCGTAGACTCCGATTTTGAGAATCTGGCTTAAGTCTCACTTTTGGGATCCAAATTTCACCAAAACTGATTTGTGATGTCTACTTGATGTGCTTGACCTTGTGGTATACTCAAATTTGCAAAATCATGAAGTTTTAAAGCAGATATAAATAATCGTGATTAATTACTCCACCTATATTTTTGCAAGTTTTTGTCCCAAACTTGACACAAATCTGTTAAGCACCTTAAGTTAAGGTCACTAGCCAAGCTTCATCAAGTTTGGACAATTTTTTGTCAAATGGCCATCAATTATCTGTTCGCAGACTAACTTTGCAATTTTAGTCACAAATTTCACTCCAGTGGTCCAAATCTTACCAAACTTGGTTTGTGGGCTTATTACAACATGTGAAGCTAGTGGTATGCAGACTTGGTCAAAAAAGTTGAAAAATAGGACAGATGTAAATAATCACGATTATTTACTTCTGAAAGTTTTTGCAAATTTTTGGTCAATTGAGCATATACACATGTTTATCACATCAACATAAACCTATGAATCAAATTTCAACAAGTTTAGATAAATTTTTTCCCAATTTACACTCAAGATTCAAAAAGTTTGTACAAACTTTAGTTTTTATCCAGTTTTTTGTCAGTTTAGTGATCCAAATCTTTTGGGCCTTTACAAAAGTTGTTTGTACATATGCAATGAGTCAATAGTGAACCTTGGCCAATTTAAAGCAGAAAGTTAATAATTGTGATTATTAACTTTAGGCTTAAAATGAGCACTTTTTTGCAATTTTCTCAAAGACTGTCTTTATATGATGTTTTTTAAGCCTATGAATCAAGTCAAAACTTAATTTGGCCTAAAGTGTCAAGAAAAAGTAAATAATTTGAGTTTTGGTCAACTCTTGAAATTTTTTACCTCAAAGTGTCTTTGAGCTTACCCACTGGTTCAGACAACTCTTAGGCTTACTCTCCAGTCGGATTGAGTGGATTCGAGTCTTTTCGAGCTATTTCTAGCCGTAGACCTAAAATTCTGCAACTTCCAATAACAACTCACACTTGATTCTTTCAGAGAGATCAATGTTCTGAAATCCACCTCGGATCCTACTTACCCTACTCCTAGATTCTCATGCAATGGGGTTGTGGAAAGTGTCCACAAACACTCATTTTCTTGTGGTTTTTATGTTGTTCAGAGTCTTGATCTTAAGAGTTGTCTCGTCTACCAATCATTCTCCAAATCCTAATCTAAATCTATAGTCCTACAGTCCTAAAGGTACTCAGCAAGTACGATTACTTCCAAGCTACCTCTACACAGCAAAAGACGACAATCTTAAACTATGCGTTTTCTAAAAGAAAGTTTTGAACTCTAGGCGAACCTAAAGAAAGTTAAATGACAACTACACAAGATGCTCGTGTTTTTCCCTAGTTTAGATCTCTTCAATCCCCGGAAACAGCGCCAAATGTGGGACGCATGTCTAACCTCACCATCCTATCTTATTGCAGTATTAGCGAGAACCACGATTAATTTGTCAAACCATGGGATGAAGCTGACTTGACTAGTGCATAGAGGCTATAAGAGGTTGTCAATCTCTTGGAAAACAACTAACAACTTCACATCTAACTCAAGCTACACTCAAGTGACTGAAATCACCAAAAGCCAAACGCTCATTGGCCAACAATTCACATCCGTTACAGCATCAAATAACATCCAAATGTAACAAAACTTCTAGGACAAGTGTATAAGACCTAAGCACACATGCTTATGGTTTCAAAACCCAATTTAGGTCAAATTCCAAAATCCGATTATTAACAGCAGTGGATTTTTGACCTAGTCGTTTTCGACGAATGCATCTAAATGCTTAGCAATGATGCCCCAACACCCCGCCTATGCTTAGTTTTCGATTTAAAAGTGTAAATTCCTAGTTATGATGAAATTAGGCCACGGGTCGGCAATGTCAAAAGCTACGAAATACTATGAATGGCTTACGTCAATGCGTAGAGCTCTTACCTACGGTTGCAATGCAACAAACGCAATTGCAATGTGACAACCGAAGAGGGAGTAGGAAGCGCGAGAAGGAGAGAAGTGAGTGCCGTTAGCTCACGCTGTGTATTTTTTATCCAAAAACTTATATGAAACTTACAAAAATTGGCTTTTATACCTTAGCCAAGGTTTTTGGTGGTTAAAACTAATAATATGGAGTTCTACCAAAGCTGAGAAATGACTGATTGATACAATCTGGAATCTTGTAGCCCCGGCTCATTAATTACAAAGTTTATCCAAGAAATTAGAAGTTACAATATTCTCGATTTATCAAAAAAATAATTGTTTTACAAAGAGAACTCCAAAAAATGGTGTCCGTGTTAGCTTCGTGCTAACACTTTCAAAAAGCTTAAAGAAAAGCTTATCTCTCAACCTGTGCTTACTCTACCGGATCTCTTAAAGCCATTTGAGTTCCAATGTGATGCTTGTGGTGATTGCCTTGGAGCTATTTTTCTCTAAGAAGGGCATGCCATAGGCTATGAAAGTCGAAGGCTCGACCCTGTTGAGCAAGCTCTAGGCATATATGAAAAGGAACTCCTCGCATTTCTACATGCCTTAGACTCATGGAAGCACTATTTATTAGGGACTCCTTTCATTTCGCGAACAGATCACCAAAGTCTTAGTACTTCATGACACAGACCAAGCTCTCCGAAAAACAAATGAGGTGGGCAAATTTCCTTTTGCAATTTCATTTTCATATTGCTCACATTGATGGCAAGCATAACCAAGTAGCCGATGCACTCTCAAAACGGCCGAGAGTGAATGCAGTTTCGATAGCAACTCACAATGATCTATCTTCTATGATAGATGAGTATGCTATTGATCCCGATTTTAGAGATGTGATTTCATCCCTTACACTAGGGAAGAAAGAGGAACCATTTACTTTACAATATGGTTATCTTCTCTATTGCAATAGACTATGTGTTACTAACTCACTCCGTGAGAAATTAATGCATGAATCTCATGTTGTGGGGCATAGAGGGATTCAGTCT
Organism: Adiantum capillus-veneris; assembly: GCF_014529385.1. Lineage (NCBI taxonomy): Eukaryota > Viridiplantae > Streptophyta > Polypodiopsida > Polypodiales > Pteridaceae > Adiantum > Adiantum capillus-veneris. The sequence goes on along the minus strand of NC_140936.1, from coordinate 150,915,006 downwards.
ACCCTAAAGGGGATTGAAACATATTTCTATTGGCCTACCATGAAAGCAAACATACAAGAGTATGTTTCTAAATGTGTGGTATGCCAAAGGACGAAGTTTGATAGAGGGAAGCAACTTGGATTGATTCAACCTTTGCCAATCCCTAACTCACGATGGGAGAGCATATCCATGGATTTTATCTTTAAATTGCCTAAGTCTATCCATGGGAATATGGGAATATGGACGATAGTAGACAGGTTCAGTAAACAAGCTCATTTTATACCTGTCAAAAAAGACTATCAAAGCCCATCAAATGGCAACCCTCTTCATTTCACAAATCTTCAAGTACCATGGCTTTCCAATGTCCATAGTGTCGGATAGAGATTGTAGAATGACCAGTAACGTTTGGAAGGGTCTCTTTGAGAATTTAGGAACAAGACTAAACTTCTCTTCGGCCTATCACCCGCAAACGCATGGCCAAAGTGAAATAGCTAACCTAACAATTATTGATCTACTAAAAGCCTATGTAACAGAAGTTGATCAAAGATGCCAATGGGAGAAGTACTTACCCTTAGTGGAGTATGCCTACAATAACACTGTACATACTTCCATAGAAAAAGCACCTTTCGAGGTAATTGAGGGAAGATCAAAAAGTCCCCTGCTACTTAAGGTACACGGGAAGATCTTTGTTGCATATGAGTATAGCTGAGACGTACAAGAATCTTTCCAAAAGATTAAGGATACTATCTCTATGTCATAAAATCTAATATCTGACCAACCCAAATGATTTTCTCATATTAAACTGATCATTTAATGTGGGAGAATAAACGGGAACAAGGGTTAAGATATAGATGTTCTTAAAGATCTATTTAAGCACGGGGCCAATGGTAAAGGGGCCCATATGAGAAAAGGTCTATCAAAGAGAAAGGTTAACTAATGGAGCAAAAGACCTTAGGGTTGTCTTCATTAAAGCCTCCAAAGGTAAGTGTTAAAAGCTTTAAGACATAGTCTTTAAAATTTTACTCTTTAGTCACTAAAGTCCAAGCAGGCAAGGGGGTAGCTTGCTTAAGCTAGGGCTGTGCTTAAGCAGGGGGGTTGCGTGCTTACCAAGCTCAAAGTACTTGCTACTAAAGAGGGGGTGAGCCCTACAAAGGGGGGAGGTAGATAGTAAGTGATCACCTCACCAAGGACCCATACCCTTATGAAAGGAAAGGGGCCACTTGTCAAGTGTAGAGACACACTACTCAAGAAAGTAGGGGTTGTGCTTAAGCAGGGGCTGTGCTTAAGCAAGGGGGGTGCGGGGTGCTAGCTTAGCCTCACAAAGGGAAAGAAGGACACTTGTCAAGAGGCTACACACCTTGCCCCAAAGGGAGCCCAGCTCTCATTGGCTAGAGGGCTACATGGCCCAATCAACTTCAAAGGAACTCTAGGAAAGGGGGTCGACCTAGCTAGCTCTCTCTCTCTCTTTCTCATTTGAGCCTCCCACGAGCTCTCTCTCCTTCATTCTTTCCTTCACACACTCTTGTGAAGCAAGGATTCCACCTCCTTCTCCAAGCTTGAGAAGTGGAGTGCCTACTACCACAAGCTCTTGGCTATGGATGCAAATCCACACAAGAGAATGCTTATGCTTGCTTATCAATCTCTCTAATCTCCATTAACTCTATGCTAAGTTATGCTACAAGAGCTATGAGTGATTATGTGCAAGGGGTTATTTCTTTCTAGTAGAGCTACTTCTACTTCTCTCTTCTTCCTCACTCCCTGCTAGCTCTCCTCACCTTTCATGGTGTTTGAGGTCTTGGGATTGAGGCTGGGCATTTTTCAAGTTCATGCTAATCAGGTTTATTGTTGTAGGTATGCTAATTCTTGGTGAGTGAAGCTTACCATCTTCATCTCATCAAGGAGGTCTCAAGGAACACAAACAGTTGTATTGTAAACAAGTCTTCCGTCATGGAATAATCTATAATACAAATGCCTATTGGAGGGGGGACCGGCTCCAAGTGATCCGGTCCTCTATTGGTGTCAATTTCTCTAAACTCTCACTCTCTTTTACAAGTATTGATCATGCCATGTTAATGAAGTAATGTGTTAAGTGTTGCTCTCTCTCTATCCAAGCACTTTCTTTATCACTATACATCTACACACTAAAGAATACTCAAGGAAATGCTCAATATGTTATTTACTTTCCGCTCCAACTCAAGTTAAAAGGCTAATTCCATTACATTGGTATCAGAGCATCTGGTTTCTCTTTTCTTGCTTAAGAAGAGAGGTCCTTAAGTAGCCTATAAATGGTTGATGTTGTTAATTATAATAGGGTAAGTGGAACTGGGATCTATTATCAGTTTTGTTGAGCCCACTATGTGGGGGATGGTGCACACCTCGGGAGCTTTGGACTTAATAATGGAGTCTTTTTAGACTTGCCCACGGCTTTACCATTATTGAGCCATAAGAAGTCCGAAAGGAGCTAGCCCTTGGCAACTCTGCTATGTTAGACCTACTCCTCTACTCTCTATAATTAACCACTTCGAGCCATGGGTGTAGATACTTAAGAGCCGATTTTCAAAGGCTAAGAGGAGTGGCAACTAAGGTTTTGAATTGCCAAAGCATATACTAAGTACATACATAAATTTTGTTAACATGGCTGACAATAATCAAGAGAGTAGAATGAACATTGATAGCTTTGATTTTTCACATGAAGGTGCTAATGATGATGCTCCCATTTTTGTGAATTATCTCGTTACTAGGTTGCAGCAAGCTATGGGCAACCCTGCTTTGCAAGCCGAAGTTACTCAACAACTTCGTGCTTATGGAATTTCCCCTCCTCTCCAAGAGGAGAGAGAGCTTAGGAGGCCTCTTGAAGAGACCCCCGAAAGAACACTCTCTCCCATTCGAGAGGAGGAATCCAAAGAGCAAGAAAGCAAGGAAAGTTTAAGTTACTCTGAAGATGTGGCTCCACGAAGACGGCGGTCTAGACGATCGCCTACTCCTCCCAAGAGGAAAAGATCAACACATAGTCTTTCTCCTCATCACTCTGAAAGGCAAGAGAGGAAACAAAGGAAGAAAAGGGCTAGGAAGAGGTCACCCTCTTCTCCTTCTTCTTCACCTTCCTCCTCTTCCGATGAAAGTTATGGCTATTCTCCTAGAGAATACAAGAGTTGAGGACATCGCAAATCATTTCCTGCTTGGCGAAGGTCACAAAAGCTAAAGAAGTTCAAGGAGGGAGGAAAGAGTATCTCTTTTCTCACCTATGATGGCACCTTTGGTGCTACCGACAAAGTGTTGGCCTTCATCCAGCAATTTGATGCGGCCTTTGGAGATAAGGGCTTCACAGAGTCCTCCAAGATACGCCATGTAGCTATGCACTTCCAAAAATCATTTTGTCAATGGTGGGCTAGCCTTCATGGAAATGGAAATGGTGAAGCCCCAAAGACATGGAAAACTCTACGAGTTTCCATCATGAAGCAATTCCTCGCAAGCGATGCAAAGGACAAAGTGCTTACCGAATGGCGCAGCTTGAAGCTCCTCTCCCATGAGTCTATCCACAAATATGTAGACAAGTTTTGGGATTTACATCTCAAGGCTACTGTCTTTCAAAAGATAGACTTTGCCGAGCAAAGGCAACAATTCTGTGCGGGATTACCTGAAGAGATGGCCGAATACATCAACTCTCAACGGCATGGTACTATTAGCGAAGTAATCCATCACACCATGGTTGCTTCACGCATCAATTTCCATCAAGGGGCTAGACGTAATGTCAAGCCCATGGAAAACAAAGATAAAAATGATGCAAAGCGGAAAACCAATGTTCAAAATACTTCCCAAGCTAATTCCAACAACAACAACAACAATCAGTCCAAGGAGAAGGGAGTTTACAAAGGTAAAAACAAACTCTCTCCTGAAGAGCTTGAAGCTTTTCTCAAGGACCATAAGTGTTTCAAGTGTGGGGAGCAAGGACATGGCTATCGTTCTTGCCCGAAGAAGAATGCTCGCAATGAGACTCCTAGGGCTTCTACCATCGAAGCTCCAAAAGAGGATGCTCATTGCAAAGGATCATCACTTTCCTATGCTTGGGGAAAGGTAAGAGAGCATGATGCCTTTATCTTGTTTGACCCTGGCTCTACTCTCAACTTCATATCAATAGAGTTGGCCACCAAGTTGGGCATTCAAGCTTTTGAGATGGGAGATATAGTAGTGGCTGATGCAGCTTTCAAGGGACAACAAGCCTTCGTTACTCCCTTGATTGGGAAATTGAGGCTTCATGTCCAAAGCTATGCCGACAAAGAAGACTTCTTCATCTCTCCTCTCCAACATGAGGATGTTATCCTAGGGGCACCATGGTTTGATCGCATGGCTGCCAACATGAAGTTCCATGAACGGAGAATCTACTTCACCTATAGGGGAAAGAACATGTATATAGATGCTAGTGAGCGTGGTCGCACTATTCCACTTGTAAATCCTCTTGCTTTTGATAAGTCAATGAAGCGCTCAGTTTCTGCGTACATGATTTTTGTCAAAGAGTCTCTAAAAGATACTAATGTTTCATCAAATGTAAATGGTAGGAATCAAGAAGAGTTAGACTTGTCTAATTTTCTAAAAAGATTCCAAGATGTGTTCATCGATGATATCTCTATGGACTTACCTCCAAAACGAGGGGATGATGACCATCGTATTGAGCTCCATCCTGGAAGCTCACCACCTAACAAGCCTCCTTATCGAGTCTCACAATCTCAACAAGAGGAGATCATGAGGCAAGTACAAGAGCTGATAGACAAAGGGATGGTGAGGCCTAGTTCCTCTCCCTTTTGTTCTCCAGTCCTTTTAGTGCAAAAGAAAGATGGTACATATCGTATGCGTGTGGATTATCGAGCACTAAACCATATCACTATCAAAAACAGATTTCCCGTACCTCGGGTAGAAGATCTTTTTGATAAGCTACAAGGCTCTACCTACTTCAGTAGGATTGAGCTTAAGAGTGGCTATCATCAAATAAGGATAGTGGATGAAGATATCTTAAAGACCACGTTTTGCACAACGTTTGGTCTTTATGAATATCCAGTCATGCCTTTTGGCTTGACTAATGCACTAGCTACGTTCAATCGTTTGATGGAGAAAATTTTTAGACCATACCACAAATTCACTGGAGTGTTCTTTGATGATATCATCATCTACTCCAAGTCTTTGGAGGAACATAAGCAACATTTCCAAGTGATTTTTCAAGCATTGAGGGAGAACAAGTTTTTTCTCAACCAAAACAAAAGCGAATTCTTCCTTCAAGAGATTCAATACCTAGGTCATATTATCTCTAAAGATGGTATCCAAATGGATCCATCAAAGTTAGAGGTAATAAAAGCATGGCCTAACCCAATAAATCTACATGAGCTAAGAAGCTTTGTTGGTATGTGCGCATACTATAGACGCTTCATAGCAAAATTCTCTCAAGTAGAAGGACCACTACACGACTTAACTAAGAAGAACGTTAAGTTTGTATGGACTGCTAAGGAGAAAAATGCTTTTGAAAATCTCAAAGAGAAGCTTACTTCCCAACCAGTCCTCGTGATTCCGGATCTCTCAAAGCCATTTGAGGTCCAATGTGATGCTTGTGGAGATTGCCTTGGAGCAGTTTTGCTTCAAGAAGGGCATACCATAGCATATGAGAGCCGAAGGCTCAATACTGATGAACGAGTCTTGGGCATTTATGAGAAAGAGCTTTTAGCAGTTCTACATGCCCTAGACACATGGAAGCACTATCTATTAGGGACTCCATTTATCCTACGAACCGACCACCAAAGTCTCAAGTTTTTCATGACGCAAACCAAGCTTTCCGACAAACAAATGAGGTGGGCAAATTTTCTTTCGCAATTTAATTTCCATATTGCTCACATAGCTGGTAAGCACAATCAAGTTGCCGATGCACTTTCACAACGACCAAAAGTTAATGCGGTGTCTATAGCTACTCACAATGATCTATCCTCTATGATAGATGAGTATGCTACTGACCCTGACTTTAGAGACATAATGTCAGCCCTTGCTTTGGGGAAGAAAGAGGAACCATTCACCTTGCAGGATGGTTATCTTCTCCACGGAAATAGGCTATGTGTTACCCATTCCCTTCGTGAGAAAGTTATGTATGAATCCCATGCTCCTCCATATGTGGGGCATCTCTAGAGGTATTCAACCTACTCTCCGAGGAGTGGAGACGTACTTCTATTGGCCTACCATGAAAGTGGACATACAAGAGTATGTTTCAAAATGTGTAGTATGCCAAAAAACCAAGTATGATAGAGGGAAGCAACCTGGATTACTCCAGCCATTGCCTATTCCAAATTCACCATGGGAGAGTATATCCATGGATTTCATCTTTGGAATGACCAGTAATTTTTGGAAAGTTCTCTTTGAAAATCTAGGAACAAGATTGAATTTCTCTTCAGCCTATCACCCACAAACGGATGGCCAAAGTGAGATAGCCAATCTTACGATACTCGACAGCCTTTTGGAGGGGGGACCAGCTCCATGAAAATCCGGTCCTCAATTGTTGTCAATTGCTTCATTTCTCTCTCGTTTGAAGTATTGTTCATGCTATCTAACTAGGTGTTATACTTTTTGTTGCTCTCTCTCCACCCAAGCACTCTTGTTATTCTCATTAGGAATCTATTGTAATGAAATCCTCACTATGTTCATGCTATTTTTTGCTAAACACAAGTTACTAGACCATTAAATGTTACACCATGAAGAGTATGTTTCAAAATGTGTGGTATGCCGAAAGTCAAAATTTGAGTGAGGGAAGCAACTTGGATTGTTTTAGTCAGCAGGCTTAACAAGAAAACACTCTCTATGCCTGTCAAAAAGACTATTAATGAACATCAAATGGAAACCCTCTTCATATCTCAAATTTTCAAGTATCATGGCTTGCCAACATCCATAGTGTCGGACAAAGATCCTAGAATGACCAGTAATTTTTGAAAGGGAACCTAGGAAGTAGATTAAATTTCTCTTTTGGCCTATCATCCACAAACGGATGACCAAAGTAAAACAACTAATCTAATGATTCTTGAATCTACTAAAATCCTATGTCATGGACATAGATCAACATTCTCAATTAAAGAAGTACCTATCTCTTATAGAGTATGCGTACAATGACATTGTATATACTTCTATGGGGAAAGCACCTTTCGAGGTTAAAGAAGGAAGATCCAAAAGTCCCTTACTACTTAAAGTACATGGGAAGATCTTCACTACTGATGAATATAGCCAAGACTTACAAGAATATTTTCCAAAGATTAAAATGGTTATATCCATCTCACATCAAAGGCAAAAAGGGTTGCTACTAATAAGCACAAAAGAGCCTTAGCCTTAAGGAAAATGACTGGGTCTTGCCAAAGTTTCTCAAAGCTCATCTAAGGCATACTACGGGCAAGAATCCTATGGGCCACCAAGAGTATTATGCTAAACTAGCAAAAAGATACTATGGTCCTTTTTAAATTCTTAAGCCAATCAATGCGATGGCTTATCAATTAAAGTTGCCCAACCATTGGCTCATGCACAATGTTTTACATAAAAGCCTATATAAGCCTTACAAAGGAGCACCACCAAAAGAAGCAATAGTTGCAGACCCTCCAAAAATCAAAGATCAAGAAGAAGCACTTCAATCTAAGTATATCCTACAACATGAAGACAAGGTATTAAGAAACGGTAAGATTATCTGACAATATCTTATTAAGTTTAAGAATTATTCTTTTAAAGATGCTAGATGGATGCAAAGAACCTAGCTTAAGGATAATATGAACCATGTCAATGCTTACAATGATGCCTTAAAGTAAGCATATAAAAATGCATTTTAAATGAACAATGTTTTTGTCTTATAATACTAGTTCTCTTTTTATTATGCACAAATTTAAATAGTGTGCATGCTTAGGATCATGTCTGTGGTGACGACGTCTCACAAACACCAAATAGAACTTGTCACTCTACTTGGGATTATGATATGGACTAAAGAGTAGACAAGCTTGCGGTAGCTACGTCTCCCAAGCACCAAATAGATTAGTCATCAATCTTGGAATGATGTCGTAGGGTAAAAAGGGATCCTCTACCCGCTAAGAAACATGGACTAATGACTAAGCTTTATCTTCTCTACCTCATAGTCGAGTACGAATATTATTTCAAGAGAGAGGTAATGTCATAAAATCTAATATCTAACTAACCCAAATGATTTTCTCATATTAAACTAATCATTTAATGTGGGAGAATAAACGTGAACAAGAGTTAGAATAGAGACATGTGCTTCTAGACCTATCTCAGCAAGGGACCAAAAGGAGAGATGGTTGCATCTCAAGAGGGGTCCAAAAGGAGACGGTCTACCAAAGAGCAATGTGTAATAAGTGCTTCTAGATTTATCTCAACAGGGGACCAAGAGGAGAGATGGTTGCATCTCAATATGGGTCCAGAAGGAGACGGTCTACCAAAGAGCAACGTGCATCTAATGGAGCTTAAAAGACCTTAGGGTTAGCTTCATTAAAGACCTCCAATGGTTAGTGTTAAAAGTCCTTTGACCTTAGGCAAGCTAGGGCTGAGATTGAGGTGGGAACATGACCTAAAATTGAGGTGCTTGTCGTGCTTGATGACTAAGGTGCTTGAGGTGCTTGTCATGCTTGATGGCTAAGGTGCTTGTCGTGCTTGATGACTGAGGTGCTTGTCATGCTTAATAAGAAAGGTGCTTGAGTCAAAATGAGACCCTATAAAGGAGGGAAAAAGCCCCAAAGTTAGGGGAATCTTTGAATTAACCTCCCACTCAGCCAAAGGGCACCCCTTTTCTCAAGGGGCGCATGGGACACATGTCAGACTCTCCCTATGCTCAACCACATGGTGTGCTTGAATGCTACTAGTTGGGCTAAAGAGGGTTCCAATGACCTTCTAGTTCCATCCAGCAAATATCTAGATAAGGGGTAAGGAGGACACTTGTCCAATGGCTACCCATGTACTTGAAATGCATGTTGTATGTGATTGGCTAGGGGGAGAGGGGTCCAATGAGCTTGAGGCATGAGAAAAAGGTAGAACTCACCCCAAGCAAGCAAGGGGTGTGTTGGGGGGGTATACACCACACGCACACACACACTCATTTTTTGGATTCATTCTCACTTGGTGAAAGTAGAGGAACTCCACCTCTTTCTTCAAGATTGTGACAAGTGAGAGCCTACACCAACACTCTTGGATATGGAATGCAAATCCAACCAAGAGCCATGCTTCAATGCTTAAGATTGCCATCTTCTCCATCTTCATTACTATGCTATTATGTATGCTAGCAAGAAGAGTGATGATAAGTGAGGAACTATTTCTTTCTCCTATGGAACGTTTCTTCTTCCTCTTCCCTACCCTCATTCCCCGCTAGCTCTCTCCACCTTCGAAGGTGTTTGAGGCCTTGGGACTGAGGCTTGGGATAGTTAATACTTTCTACAAAGATTATGTTATGCTTGTGATGCATGAAGGTTTCCATCTTCATTGCATCACCTAGGTCACAAGGAACACAAAGATTGTATTGTACCAAGTCTCTCTTGATGGGAGAAACTATATTACAAATGCCTATTTTGGAGGAGGGACCGACTCCGTATGAATCTGGTCCTCAACATTGGCATGTTCTTTAAACTCTCTCTCTTGCAAACGTATTGTTCTGCCAAGTTAACTAAGTACCATGTTTATGTTGCTGCCATCAATGAAGTTCACCCGCTATGCTCACAAAGTAATCTCACAAAAGTGCTTTATCTAATTTCCTAATTCCGCCACTCTCAAAGTTCATAGGTCATTTCCATTACAAACAGTGTTTGGAAAGCTATTTTAGGAATATCCTTGGCATTAATTCAATATTTTTTAAGTATATAGTCCCATAGAGTTGGTCAAAAAGCTCATCAATTTTGGGTAGAGGATACTTATTCTATATGATAATCTTATTGAGATGATGATAGTCTACACACATATGCATAAAACTATTCTTCTTTGTGAGCAAAAGCACTAGGGATGTCCATGGAGAAGAATTAGTTCTAATGAAACCGTCATTGAGATACTCAGCGAGTTGGCATCCCAACTCAAAGTTTCACTTTGACTAAGTCTATATGCAGGTTTTCTTACAGGTTTAGTGTTTGGATGCACATCTATACTATGTTGTACTTCCCTTTGTGATGGTAAACTCGTTTAGAAAACCATCTTTATAGTTGTGCAAATGTTACCATATACATGTGATAGTGATGTGTGTGAACACATCACTATCACATGTAGGTCCTAAGTGAACACACTTAGGACCGCTAAGGAATTTTTTCCCTCAGTAGGAGGTTTTTTCCCCTGTGCATTGTATATATTCCCATCACTCTAGGGCTATCTTATCTTTCCATTTCACACTAAGTAATACACTCTCTGTTGTGTGCCTTGAGCTTCCTTCATCTTCTCCAAGCTGTATGTGTTTTCTTGCAACCCTAATTCCAACAATTGGTATCAAAGTTTGGTGAGCATCAAAAGGTTGAAAAATATTTTGGGACACCTTGTAAATCTTGGTCTTCTGAGAATTTTCTTTTGGGATCATTTCGGTCTCCATTTCCACTACAGGTAGTGTTGTCTAAGCTATTTTGTCATTATGTGCAAAATTTCTATCAGTGTTGTTTTTTGCATAACAAGTCCCTTATATTCTTCTACAGTTTGTGCTATATATCACATATTGTTTCCACTTTGTTTCTCCTCTTTTTGGGTAGTTTTCACATCAAGTGCAGCATTTTTCATGGCTGACAACAACACACATGTGTTCAAGATGTTTTTGTTATTGAGGATAACTTGGATGGGGACAATTACCCTATGTGGGCTTATATGATGCAACATGTTCTTGTGTCAAAGGGAGCTTGGAATATTGTGCAGGGCATTGATGTACATCTTGGTTCTGAGAATGTAGGCCATGTTGAGGATGTTGCAAGTTTTGGTGGCAGGATTGTTGCTGCCAAAGTTGTTTTGCCTACGGCTGATCAAGCTCGTTGGGATGTAAAAGATGCACATGCTCATGCATTGATTGCATTTTTTGTGAAGCGCACATTTGTTTAGAAAAAACTATAAAAAGGGGTTGGGATATTCTGCTGGTGTTTATGCAAGTCGCTATGAGGCAAAAATTGCATTGCTGTGTAAAGAGCTAGAGTCAAAGATTATTGATGAGGAAGATGAAATGGACATTTTTTCTTGTTGGTGTCAAGGATATAAATGAGCAACTTATGTCTACAGGCAAAGTCATTTTTAACAGTTCCCTTGTGCTGACTATGCTTGATGCTTTGCCAGATTTGTACCAAAATTTTGCTACTATTACTTGGAGACTTCTGACCCAAGTAAATCCAAAAGTTATCAAGTTTGATGCATGATGCACATTGCTATTGCAAGAGTCACTTTCCAAAAGAAACAAGGCTAAATAGCATGCAATTGAATAGGCTTTCATTGCTGCTCAAAGAAAAGGTGGTAACAGCAATGTAACCGCTTCTCATGGTACTTATGCGAGTGAAAAAATTTTGTTCTTAATGCTTCTGATGCCATCACTTTGTCTGGGAATTTTGGTGATAACGGAAAAAAGAAGATGTGTTGTCATTATTGTAAGCTAACGATCGCTTGATCAAGCAGTGTCAAAAATTGAAGGCAAAAGAGGCTAAGAAGAAAGAGGCTAGATCAACTACAGGGTCTAATACAAGTGCAGCTATTGTAGAATCTTCTGTGAAAGGACATTGTGATACTGATGTAAATGCAGAGTGGGATTTTAGTGTAAAGTGTACTTATGATCCCGTTGTCCATGATGCATGCATGTCAGTTTGCTACAGATTCACATGTGTGGTGACACTGGTGCTACAAGGCACATTACCTCACATCTTTATTTTTGTTTACGTCTCTTGAGTCTGTCCCTCATGGGAATTCAGTCACTTGTGCCAACAATGCCTCTTATCGGATTCAAGGAGTTGGAAAGATTGTGCTTACTGCTGCAAATGGTAGTTCTTTCATACTTGTTGATGCATTGTATGTACCTAGGATCAAGAAGAATATTATGTCTATATTTGCACTTGCTAGACTTTGTCTTGTAGTCAAATTTGTGGATGAAAGATGTACAGTACATGATATTAGTTTTGGTGATGAAATTGTTGCATCTGGCATTTTATGCCATGGGTAGAATTTTGCAAATTATATTGTGGATTCAAAGGCTGTTTCAGATGCAAAACTTTGGCATGCACGTTTTGGGCATTTGAATTCTACTAGTTTGTTGTGTTTGCAAAAATATGATATGGTTGCTTCTTTGCTGCCTCTTGAAGCACCTGTCAAAACATGTTTGTGAAGGCTGTATTTTAGGTAAGATGTAGCGTTCGAAGTTTCCAAAGGATGTTTCAGTTAGGGCCACATGCAGGTTGCTGCTTGTGCATAGTGATGTTTGTGGGCCCATGCAAACTCCATCCTTGGGAAATTACCTTTACTTCATGATTTTCATTGAAGATTACTCCAAGCATGCATGGGTGTATCCGATTAAAGCAAAGTCCAAAATGTTTATGTGCTTCAAACAATTTTTGGCTATGACTGAAAATGTCTCAAAATGTACTATGGGCACCCTCCATTCGAATCGAGGGGTTGAGTATATGTCTCATGAATTTAATGCATTTTTGGCTAGTTGTGGGATAAAACACCAATGTATAGTGCCATATGCCTCAGCAAAATGGTGTTGCTGAGAGGAAAAACAGGTCAGCGACAAAAATGGCACGATGTATGGTCAAAATTCAAGCTTTTCCGCATTCGTTTTAGCTTGAGTCCATCATGTGTGCCACTTATGTATTTAATAGGTGTCCTACAAAATCTTTGCAGTCTATGACTCCTTATGAAGCATAACATGACAAAAAGATTTCTATTGAGAATATGCATGTTTTTGGTTGTTTGGCATATGCTTTTGTGCCACAAACACAACACAAAAAATTGGATGATAAGGTTGTCAAATGTATTTTTGTTGGTTATAGTGCTAAAAGCAAAGGTTACAGGTTGTGTCATCAACGAACAAAGCTATCTTGGTCTCACGGGATGTTGTGTTTGTGGAAGAATCTGTTCATCCCTTGTTGTCATGTACTAGAGACAATAATGCAAGCTCACAAGACATTTATACAGCCTATGGGGTTTTTTGAAAATGTTACAGATCAGCCTATTATTGATTTAGATGTACATGATGTACTTGATGAGGAAAGGTTTGTGAATGAGTAGGCTATAGGTATGCCAAAATGGTTGGTGCATACTTTACGTGGTAGTAAATGGGATGCACCTTTGTGTAATCATGCTCATTCATGTTCTTGTTATGCATCTTATGCATCAAATTGTAATGCTTTAACTGTGTCTAGCTTATGTGATGTTGAGGAACCTCACCCTTTTGATGAAGCATAAAATTCAAAAAATTGGATGGCTACGAGGCTTTATGATGAACTTATAGAAAATGACACATATACTTTATGTGATTTGCCTCCTGGCAAAAAGGCCATTGGTACAAAGTGGGTTTACAAGTTGAAACGCAAGCTGGATGGTCAAATTGATCGCTATAAGACTCGACCTATTGCAAAAGGTTATGCACATAAAAAGGCATAGATTATGAAGAGACTTTTACTCCCACTTGTTGTATGACTATTATGCGTTCTCTATGTGCATTTGTAGCTCACTTTGGTTGGGATGTACATCAATTAGACATTGTTATTGCTTTCTTGAATGGTGACATATTTGAGGAAGTTTATGTAATGTAGCCTCGTAGTTTTGTCATTAAAGGGTAGAAGATCAAGTGTGCAAATGTAAGAAATCTTTGTATGGATTGAAGCAATCTCCTTGTGCTTGATATGAGAAGGCTGACACTCATTTGTTCAAACAATTCTTTCATAACAGTCCAATAGAAAGCACATTGTATGTAAAGTGTGAGAGTGATGTACTTCTCATTTTCGTTCTCTATGTGAATGATTTGCTGATCACTGGACTAAATGAGAGACATATTGCTGAATTTAAGTCTGATTTGAATGCTACTTTCAAAATAAAATATTTGGGGTTGTTGCATCATTACTTGGGTATACAGTTTAAGCAGTGTGATTGTGGTATTGCCTTGTGTCAAACAAGCTACATAGATACATTGTTATGTAAGTTTGGACTTGAGGATTGCAAACATATTGCCATTCCCATGGAAATAGGCTTGAAATTGAGTCTTAATGATGTTGGTGATCCTACCGATGTCACTCTTTACCAAACTGTTATTGGCTGCCTCATTATGTATGCAACACTAGGATGGATATTCACTTTGCAGTCTCACATGTCATCATATATGTCCATAGCTCAGGGTCCAAGCATTGGCAGGTCGTCAAGCGGACCTTTCACTACTTGATCAAAATTTACATCTTGGGTTGTTTTATCCCAAGATAGGGGATCATTGCCACTAGATTTACATGATTTTCTTGGACTCGGATTGGGCTAGTTGTTTTGACACCTGAGTGTCCACGAGTGGTTTTTGTTTCATGCTCGGCAGTTCATGCATATCATGGTTGAGCAAGAAGCAATCTATTGTGGCCACTTCTAGTTGTGAGGCTGAGTGCATGGTATTATTCACAGCTATGGCTGAGTGTGTATGGCTCAAACGCCTCATGGCTGATTTGGGTGTTGGGCACAACACTGCCAACACTATCTACACTAACACCCAGAGTGCATTGGCCATTGCAAAGGAACCCAGTTTTCCATGCTCCCACAAAGAACATCAAGGTGCATTATCACTATGTTAGGGAGAGGCTCTCAACAGGAGAGATCAACTTGTCTTATGTGCCAACACAGCACAACCTTGCAAATCTTTTCACAAAGGCATTGTCTTGTGAGAAGAGTTCAAAGATTTTTGCAAAGCTTTGGGCTTACTCCCCTTGTGGATTGGTCATGTTCTCATGGCATGGCACTTCCCTATACTCTATGTGCCAGCTCTCGCTCATCGCATCACTCCCGGGGGGGATTTAATACCATATACATGTGGTAGTGATGTGCGTGAACACACTTAGGACCGCCGGGGCATTTTTTCCCTCACTAGGAGGTTTTTCCCCCAAGCATTGTATATACGCACATCACTCTAGGGCTATCTTATCTTTCCATTTGACACTAAGTAATACACTCTCTGTTGTGTGCCTTGAGATTCCTTCATCTTCTCCAAGCTATGTGTGTTTTCCTATGTGTTTCTTCTCCAAGATGTGTGTGTATTTGTTGTGCTCTTTATCTTCACCTCTATACATTGGCAGCTTCAGATCATCCTTCATCCGAGAAGACATATTTAA
The DNA here is from genome assembly GCF_014529385.1 of Adiantum capillus-veneris. Taxonomy (NCBI): domain Eukaryota; kingdom Viridiplantae; phylum Streptophyta; class Polypodiopsida; order Polypodiales; family Pteridaceae; genus Adiantum; species Adiantum capillus-veneris. The sequence continues at coordinate 150,899,719 of NC_140936.1, read as the reverse complement.
GCTATCGTGTGACTTGTTGAGAGAGACTCTGACAATGGTGGTGCACCATCAACCGCGTGATTTGCTACACTATTTCTCTGTGGTCGTCTACATCATAAAGTTATTCACAAGCTCTGTGAGCGTAGTCACATTTGTGTTTGTGACCACCAAATTTCATTGCATTTGATATGTGGAGTGCAATTAAGCTTGTGCATATCAAAAAACTTGTGGTCACTCATGCAACACATCCCATTCCTTTGTTTGCCCATCTTCCATAGTTTCCGACATATCCGCAAGAGGTGTAGATTCGAAGTCAAAATGGTAATTTGCTAGGAATTCTTGGTCAAATGACATTTTTTGAAATCTATTGTGAAATTTACTATTTCAAAGAATTGAAGTTGTAGAACTCAAGTTGCTTACCTCTCTTCACATTTGTTGCTTCAAAGCCTTATCATATATGGCTTGGTCCTCACAAGCTTTGATGTAGTGTCAAGAAAAGCCAAGTGCCACTGGATGACCTCTTTGTGAGGATGGAAAGGCCAAAAGGGGATTTGGCCAGTTTTTAGGGGACTTTGAGTGTGAACTCTCAAGCTTTCATGATGTGAGGCAAACCATAAGCAGCAAGAGGTGGGATGAAGAGTGTTTTGACACTAATTTGCCTTCGCTCGATAAGGCAAAAACCTTCACCACCCCAGTGCACAACATTTTGGAGCTCTGGATTCTCAGTTTCATGCAAACCTTGCCCTTGCCTTAGAGCATGCTAGTGGTAGTTCATAGCCACAATAGCCGCCTATTCAAGCCTACCATGCCCAAGTTGTGTGTGTGTGTGTGTGTGTGTGTGTGTGTGTGTGTGTGTGTGTGTGTGTGTGTGTGTGTGTGTGTGTGTGTGTGTGTGTGTGTGTGTGTGTGTGTGTGTGTGTGTGTGTGTGTGTGTGTGTGTGTGTGTGTGTGTGTGTGTGTGTGTGTGTGTGTGTAGTTTTTTACCTTAGATAATAAAACATAATTGAACTTTTACATTCAAAAGACAACTGGCTTTAGAAAAACAAAAAGATAAGTACAAAAACAACTCAGTATTAGAATCATTTTTGTACAATGTTTGTAAGAATGAGGTCCCATTCCAATATACAGATAGTAGATGAACTTCCCGAATAATAAATGAGTGTGCAATCCAGTGTAGGTCAGCTTGCCAAAGTTAAAAAACCTTCCAAGATAAGATAGAGTCCTTACCTGCATCCATCCAAACAAGACAACAGATTTGTTAGCCTTGCATGTGTTTTACAGGTATCAATGGAATATACCAGTTGTTATCCATGTCTGTCTTACAAAAATTTTTAACCTTTACAAGCTTAGTCCAAAGTTAAAAAGATGTTATCTCAAATTTGTAAGCAAGAAACCCGAGTTTTTTGTACGATGACTAGTACATTGATTAGAAACTCATTCTACCTTCCAAGTATCTAAATCCATCCTTAAAAATTCATAGTAACAAGCTTAGTTTATTTAGGTCAGATGTCTATTTATGATTTTTGAATCATCCCACTTCAACCCTTTATCTTCCTGTTATCCAACAAAGTGATAGAGAGCCCTTTTAGAGAGCCAAACCATGCACGTTTTTTGGAAAGAATACCACCTTAATACTCGAGGCTACAATAAGAACATCAATCAGCCCCAAGTAGTTTGCGATCATAGCCGAACAGAGGATGAAATGATGTGCTAAGAGGTCCCACACCCCCCTTTTTAACCATTCTGACAAGATATATTACCAATAGTCCAATGCTATACAAAGTCTATAGACAACATTATTATGCAGGGGTGAAAGTATCAAATAATCCCCAAGGCTTTTGGTGCTTGAAAAACCAAAAAACAATCCCCCCTTTTTTTTAGTCGCAGTCTGACAAGACGAATTTACCAATAATCCAATGCTATACAAAGTCTGTAGACAGCAACATAATGCAAAGGCGACTATATATCCCCAAGGCTTTTGGTAATCAAAAAATCAATAAACCGTTGTTCGATCAGAGTCCATGTCATGCTACGCACAGCAGCCATAGAAGGCCAAAGTTTTACTGTAAGATGTTTTAAGAAAAAGACCCGTTTTTTACGGCAGCAGCAGTTTAAGCCTTTGCTAAAAAACAAGCCACCATATCTCAGAGTACCAGGCATTCGATACTCATAGGAAAGGTTTAAAGCAATGTTTACCATGCCAACATCCGACATCAACTATACTTACCTTGTTGTAACGGCCTAAACCATGTGTTGTTTAATACACAACCTTATCAAAAAGCAAAGAACAGTAAGGAAGTATGCATGGGAAAGGAAAAAAACCTGAGAGACTTGTGTAGTGAGATCCATATTTCCGTGTAGAAGCACGCAGTATGAATTTAAGTTAACCAAATCAAAACAACCAGAGCTAAGTGAGGGACAGAGATGCGCCCTCACCTCTTTAAATAGGGGAAGGAGGAGGGACTGCCAATCCTGTGTCATGAGCGGGTCACCATGAGTGAGGAGATCGCCATCTGTGAAGTAGGGCCACCTTCACGCCCAAGTAATGAGAGTTTTCCCTAAACCAACACCTACATGGCAGTAATAACGAGCATGTCCACTTTACCCAAGACAAGGGGTATAGTAACTTTTAACGAGGTGCTAAGTCCCATGGTGAAGACCCAACCGAGTGTATGTTAGGGAGTGTGTGTCCGAAACGCCAGTTAGTGTTAGTAACACAATACAGCCCAAGATAAAGATACGATGCAGCACTCAAGTCCTTACAAGGGCCATGCCATATGGTGGAGGTATTAGGCGGTAAAAATTCAGTAGAATCCCAAGAGTGTAAAGTCGAGTTTGTTTAATAGGTCAGTGTATAGTGTGTGTGTGTGTGTGTGTGTGTGTGTGTGTGTGTGTGTGTGTGTGTGTGTGTGTGTGTGTGTGTGTGTGTGTGTGTGTGTGTGTGTGTGTGTGTGTGTGATAATCATCCTGGGCAGAAAACGGCCCAACCCTAATGTGTCCCTTAAGATGAGTCCCGTCCCATGGTGTGGACTTTTTGCGGTGAGGTATAAAAAGTAAGCTAGAAGTACTACAGTGTGTGTGTGTGTGTGTGTGTGTGTGTGTGTGTGTGTGTGTGTGTGTGTACTCGCCCTGTCCCAGGCACCAAACACAATGAGTCGCTAATAGGCCCATTGTGAATGGGCCTACTACCTTATTAGAGAAATGAGATTATCTTTTTTAAAGTGTAACCCAGGCAAATCATGCTGAGTTAGAGTTTGAAAGATTAAGCATACAATTTGTTTCCTATCAAAGCCATTGAGGTGATCTTTTGTAATAAGCAGTTTTATATCTGCCCAGGCAAGGAGAAAGGAGGAAGAGTAGTAGATGATTAAATACAGTAGGCTGATACAAGTACTGATTGCCACTTTGTGAGGCCTATTACTTTTCCTCATTATGAATTCTAGGTTGTACTTTATTTGAAGGAAGTTGTAACATTTAATGGTCTAGTAACTTGTGTGTAGCGGAAAATAGCATGAACATAGTGAGCATTTCATTAGAATAGATTCCTAATGAGAATAACAAGAGTGCTTGGGTGGAGAGAGAGCAACAAAAAGTATAACACCTAGTTAGATAGCATGAATAATACTTCAAAAGAGAGAGAAATTAAGCAATTGACAACAGTTGAGCATGGAGCCGTGGTCCCCCCCTCCAAAAAGCTTTGTATTATGGTTTCTCCCATCAAGAGATACATTTTACAATACAATTCTTTGTGTTCCTTCAATACTAGCTAGTGCAATGAAGATGGAAACTTCAAGCACTAAGCAAAACACTTATCAAACACAACATCAATTCCCTCACGGTCTCAGACCCAAGACCTCACACACCCTCGAAGATGGTGACAGCTAGCATGGTATGAGAGTAGATTGAGAGGAAGGAGTAGTTTTACAAGAAATATGTACATCTCCTCACATAATCACTCATATTAGCATAGCTTAGCTTATTAATTAGCATGGTAAGGGAGATGAGCATGCATTGAAGCTTGGCTCTTGGTTGGATTTGCATCACAAAACCAAGATTTGTTGGTGTAGGCCTCCCTTCTCACAAGCTTGGAGTAGGTGATAAGCTTTCCATTAAAGCTTGAGAAGAGAGAGAGAGTCTTCTTACTCTATACATAAGCTTGTGTGAGTGTGTGTGGATAATTGCCTTACAAAAATCTCATTGGTTCTCATTGGTCCACCTCCATGGCCATCCAATAGGATTTGAGTACACCTTATGGGCCTCTGGCCTGGGGAGCTGACATGTGTCCCTTTTTCCCCTTGTGTACAAAGGAAGCTTGTGAGTGTGTGTGTGTGTGTGTGTGTGTGTGTGCGTGTGTGTGTGTGTGTGTGTTTCTCTCTCATCCCCTACTTCTTGGGCTTGCCCCCTCCTATGTAGGATTTTGTGAAGACTTTTTGGGACACACACAAAGCATCTAATTTCCTAAGCCTTTGACCATTGGAGACAACCTTTGAATTTTGGAACCTTAGCATTCTGGAATTCTTAATGGGCTGAACCCTAAGGTCTTTGGAGCCCATTGTTGCACATAGCTCTTTTGCAGATGGCCCCCCCTTTGGATCCCTATTTTCCCTCCTTTGGATCCCTACTGTGGCATGTATGCTAGCTTAACCAATATTCTAGCTTTTTCTCCCCTAGCACTTCCCCATATTAAATGATCAGTTTAACATGAGAAAATCATTTAGGAGAATTAGATATTAGATACTATGACAGAAGTTGTGGTAGATTTTTTGTTTAGTGGCACAAATAAGCTCAAACTCAGCTAGTATAAGGTCAAGGCAAAGCATGATATCCTTGGTGATATCAGTAAACATATATTGGAAGCATCAGATATCCATTTGAACTATGCTTATGAATCTTATAGGTGGGAAACAATACTAGTAGCTTAGTGTTCTGTACAAAGTAACCTAGATTCCCTGAGAATTTTGAGATGTTATTGGTAACTTTTTGTAGTGAAGAGTTAATTCTACAGAATTCCTTTCCAAATACCCGATCATGGGCAGCCTTCCAAGCAAGGTTTTTGCAAATTAGAGTGGGACAGTTAGAACTTTTGTCAAGCCCGACTGTAAACTATTTATCAGAGATTTCAATGTAGAAATCTGGGTTACTTTTAGCAAATTCCATGGTTCCTTTAGTACGGATGTAGAGGCCAGTATTGGAAGGGAATTTGGAGTGGTCAATGAGATTGAGGTTGAAGGGTGCTTTGATGAGCTCCCCTTTGTCAAGAAATTTTTCACCTTTTGAGATCTTGAGTCTGCAGTCCTCCACAGTAGAGGCAGGGAGGTTGGAAAGGTACACCCAAGTTTCACTCAGAATGGGTGCTAAGAACGCCTTGTTGGGAAGGACCCAAAGCTGATGGTCAACCCCAAAAGATTCAATTTCAATTTGTCTAACAAGTAAGACAAGAAAAACTTTAGAGATCTTTGGTACCATCTCCAAGAGGTTAGAGTCATTGAGGGAACAAAGATTACTCTGAAATTCTTTAACTGCTTCAAGAGCTGCATTATCCCTCTAAAAGATAGCGCCAGTTTGCGGGATAGTCCCTTGGCAGTACGAGGTCAAATAGCTGTGAACCTTGATGCCAACTCGTTCGATTCTTACAATGGCCATTTCATCGGTAGGCGTACTTCATGAGGTACACAATTGGTATTTATTTATTGCAGATATAATTCTATTTTTCCAACAGATCTACAAGTAGACAAAGTCGATATTTTATGCATGAACGACAAGGTCGTCTCCCTTTGCTATGACATATGTCGTCAATAGCATTTGTTGGCAATGAGGCCAGATAGAGTTCTACGAAGCAAGGCTTTAATTTCTACATCTTGCATTGAAGCTGGTTACGTTTGGCATATGCTATGAGCATACACAAACACAGCTTCCTTAGAAAGTTAGACATATCAGCACCTGAGGAAGAGAATAGGGAAAGCTCTTGTTGGTATCGTGAAGAAAGTATGGGAAGTTGGGCTATGTATTCGGTAATCAAATTTACCCCTTCCTTGGAGTCCTTATCCAAAGTAGCCAAAATTTTAACCCAATCATTAAAAGATAGCATATGTAAGATAGACAATTTCTTGTCAAAGGTAAGAGCCGAGGCATATATTAGTTGAGAAGCATCCAAGCTACTAGTACATCTGAGTACAAGAGCTGTGGCCATTGAGAGGGGCTCAGAGGTCAGTTCCAATCCTTGTGAGAGAGCAAGAGTCTGCAATATTTCAAAAAAGTGTGGTGAGGTTATTTTTTCTTACCGTAGTAAGTAATACAATCTTTGGCTTTCCTAGTAAGGAAGGGTCTAGTTCTAACTGCCAAAGCATTCTTTGGTTTATGGTCTTTAAGGTACAACTTAATCTGTTCGAGAATCTTTGCATGATTCTTAGGGTTGTGTTTAGTACTCATGCGGGCTGTCTTTCTAAAGGGTATGTGGTCATGAAAAAGGAACAATTTAAACATAAATAAAAAACAGTACATTAGTTTGGGCCTGCAAACCTTAAATTGTCAAAGTCAAAGACTATAATAGCCGTGAGCAGGAGACCAGAAATAGTCTATGAAGGACCACCTCACACCAGTCAACCAGTCAAGGGATTATAGACTGTGGGTCCATCCTAGAGCTAAATTTCGGAATTAATTTCCAAAGCGAGCATCCCGGTTTCTCTAGAAAGAAAAACTTTATGTATAGGATGTGTGTGTAGTTGTTTTACCTTAGATAATAAGACATAATTGAACTTTTACATTCAAAAGACAACTGGCTTTAGAAAAACAAAAAGATAAGTACAGAAACAACTCAGTATTAGAATCATTTTTGTACAATGTTTGTAAGAATGAGGTCCCATTCCAATAGAGATAGTAGATTAACTTCCCGAATAATAAATGAGTGTGCAATCCAGTGTAGGTCAGCTTGCCAAAGTTAAAAAACCTTCCAAGATAAGATAGAGTCCTTACCTGCATCCATCCAAACAAGACAACAGATTTGTTAGCCTTGGATGGGTTTTACAGGTATCAATGGAATATACCAGTTGTTATCCATGTCCGTCTTACAAAAATTTTTAACCTTTACAAGCTTAGTCCAAAGTTAAAAAGATGTTATCTCAAATTTGTAAGCAAGAAACCCGAGTTTTTTGTACGACGACTAGTACATTGCTTAGAAATCCATTATACCTTCCAAGTATCTGAATCCATCCTTAAAAATTCACAGTAACAAGCTTAGTTTATTTAGGTCAGATGTCTATTTATGATTTTTAAATCATCCCACTTCAACCATTTATCTTTCTGTTATCCAACCAAGTGATAGAGAGCCCTTTTAGAGAGCCAAACCATTCATGTTTTTTGGAAAAAAATACCACCTTAATACTCGAGGCTACAATAAGAACATCAATCAGCCCCCAAGTAGTTTGCGATCATAGCCGAACAGAGGATGACATGATGTGCTAAGAGGTCCCACGCCCCCCTTTTTAACCAATCTGACAAGACATATTACCAATAGTCCAATGCTATACAAAGTCTATAAACGACATTATTATGCAAGGGTGACAATATCAAATAATCCCTAAGGTTTTTGGTGCTCAAAAAACCAAAAAACAAACCCCCCCCCCCCCCCCCCCTTTTTTTTAACCTCAGTCTGACAAGACGCATTTACCAATAATCCAATGCTATACAAAGTCTGTAGATGGAATCATAATGCAGAGGCGACAGTATCCAAAAGTCCCCGAGGCTTTTGGTAATCAAAAAAACGATAAACCACTATTCGATCAGAGTCCATGTCATGCTACACACAATAGCCAAAGAAGGCCAACTTGTTTTACTGTAAGATGTTTTAAGAAAAAAAAACCGTTTTTTACGGCAGCAGCAGTTTAAGCCTTTGCTAAGAAAACAAACCATCATACCTCAGTAATACCAGGCATTCGATACCCAAAGGAAAGGTTTAAAGCAATGTTTATACCATTATCATGCCAACATCCGACATCAACTATACTTACCTTGCTATAACGGCCTTAACCAGGTGTTGTTTAATACACAACCTTATCAAAAAGCAAAGAACAGTAAGGAAGTATGCATGGGAAAGGAAAAAAACGTGAGAGACCTGTGTAGCGAGCTCCATATTTCCGTGTAGAAGCACACAGTATGAATTTAAGTTAACCAAATCAAAACAACCAGAGCTAAGTGAGGGACAGAGATGCGCCCTCACCTCTTTAAATAGGGGAAGGAGGAGGGACTGCCAATCCTGTGTCATGAGCGGGTCACCATGAGTGAGGAGATCGCCATCTGTGAAGTAGGGCCACCTTCACGCCCAAGTAATGAGAGTTTTCACTAAACTAGTGCCTACATGGCAGTAATAAAGAGCATGCCCGATTTACCCCAAGACAAGGGGTATAGTAACTTTTAAAGAGGTGCTAAGTCCCATGCTGAAGACCCAACCGAGTGTATTTTAGGGAGTGTGTGTCCGAAAGGCTAGGTAGTCTTAGTAACACAATACAGCCCAAGATAAAGATATGATGCAACACTCAAGTCCTTACAAGGGCCATGCCATATGGTGGAGGTATTAGGCGGTAAAATCTAGTACAATCCCAAGTGAGTAAACTCGGGTTTGTTTAATAGGTCAACGTGTAAAGTGTTTGTGTGTGTGTGTGTGATAATCATCCTGGGCAAAAAACAACCCAACCATGCTATGTCCCTTAAGATGTGTCCCGTCCCATGGTGTGGACTTTTGCAATGAGGTAAAAAAAGTAAGCTAGAGGTACTATTGTGTGTGTGTGTTAGCAGTTTAAATCTATATATATATATATATATATATATATATATATATATATATATATAATATATATATATATATATATATTTATAATATATATATATATATATATTACGCAAACGAACACTAACTGTTCACAGACTAACAATCCTAGAAAAGTACAGTGGTTTTGCACAATAATTTATTTGCAGTTGAAAATAAATTTTGTACAAGGTAATGAAGATAACAAGATACAGCTCAAGAATACATAAACCCAAAGTCTGGGAAAATTTGTGTCACACTAAGAGATCCACCATTTGTTAAAAACTAGACGTTTTAATCAAGGAAGGTAGCCCTCACCTGCACCCATAGCCACAAGAAAACAATTCGTTAGCACGTGATTGTACGCAGGTGATGTTGGGCATTCCAGTTGTTATCCATGTCACCATTAAAAAAACATAGTTCTTAACTCGTAATTTGTTCTTTTTTATTAAAAAAAAGGTTTTATTTTTAAAAAAAATTGATCCTTGGCTTTTCTGCCAATCTGATACAAACGGTACCTACCCCCATAGAGCAGCCATAAATTCTGATATATATTTTTTCTCAAAAAGCATTTTTCTTTAAACAATCTTAAGGTTTTTAACGGACTTTTAAAAAAAAAAAACAGAACTTCATCCTTAACTAGATAAGGGTGACTTATATCCCATTTGAAGTAGTCTCAAGCAAGATCAAAACTACCCACTTCCTTGTATATCTACAACATTTGTAATAGAACCTTTTAATCGGACCTATCTTTTTTATTCGGGCTGGGATATTAAAAAAAAACCATTTGTATTTACCACTTATTACCTAGCCGAGATACCCCTTTCTTAGAGAAATTTCATAACCATTATTCCCAAAAATCCTTACTATTATGTTATGTCACTCCTACTGCTGCCATATGCCAGCTAACAAAAGTATACTACAATATATTGGACTACTTAGTCACATTGAGCCAATATAGACTCAGTCCGGAAAAAAAATTCCGGTCATGCCTAGATAGAGGGAACCATATACCATATAATGCATTCATTCCTATCAAATATCAGAAAATAGGGCAATAACTCAGAAGTAATCTGTAAATTCAGAGTATCATTTTAGTTACATCAGTAAAATAAAAACGTCTGTAATTTAACAACCTCAGATTAACCATCCAGGATCCACTAAAGGTCACTATATGATTTACCCTATAGTATCAAGATCACAACTACTAGCAAGATGGTAGGTAAGGACAAGTGTCTATATATTCTGAATAAGAAATAGAAGCAAGCAGAAGATGGTGAGCATACAGAATTGAGTCGCCAAGGTTCGACCTAGCCTCAACCAGCAGAAACATGTCACCACATTGAACTAGTGATAGGTTAGTCACATCCTACCGCTATTCTTCCTAGCATATGATGATGATGAGAAAAACCAGTAAATTAGAAAATTGCTATTATTCAACCTCAGTCCGGTATGTGCAGTCAGCATATAGGGCACCATACCAGAAGTATATATACAAAATAACCTTTTTAGCCGATTCAATCCAATAGGCAACTGGTAAAAAAGATCAGTCTATATATAAAAAAATGGTCGAGTTAAGTTGAAAAAACATCATTTACTCCTACAATCGGGTATGCGAAACCAGTAATCAGTAAATTCAGAGTAACCTTTTGTCGATTCAGTAAGATCAACCAAATCAGTCCAGGATTCGTAACCTTACCTAGAGCACTACATCACATCGGTATTCCAACTTACCAAGGTAACAGAACTTTCAGCACACTATTTTGTATTTTAGCTTATAAGTATACTTTTATGCTTATTTTTTAAAAAAAAAACATAAGGTCAAACAGTCTCAGCCAACAAAAATCTGTAAATAGGCTGAATCTATGATTAGCAAAGGGAACATACACTGATCTTCCATCTTGTGTTGTAATATGGAAAAGACGAGCGAGTAAAAAACACTTATAATACCTCCACAGTATCATCCAATATGGTCAGCAAATCTGAAAACAGTCTTTCGTTTATTCAAAGTCTCTTTAGACAATTCCAAAAATTCGGTACCAGTACTATGAGTTGAATCAGTCTGAGGTCAGCACATGTACATAGTGTACTCCGACCCCCTTAGTATGACCGCCGACATAGGTCTCCGACCTTACATGCTCACTATTTTTTAGCTTTTTTTTAAATTATTTGTGAATTTCTGGATCTATGCAAAGACCAGCTATACATACATCAAGACATTGAATACTCCCAGCTAACTTTACCATTTCCAAACAAACATAATGCAGTTCGATCCTCAATCATGCCATTAGACATACTCAAGTCATATTATTCCTTAGCCGATAGGGTCAGACTAATCCCCTCCAAAAAAAATAGCTTACTGAACCAGTTTTTTATTTTCCATTCCACTTATTTCACGGACCCTTACAACATAAGTCAAAGAGAACCATAACTTGCATCAATCCCTAAGCAAACCAATCTTACAGCTCATCTTACACCCCATACATAAGAAAGGTCAGTATCCAATATGGTCAGCAAATCTGAAAACAGTCTTCCATTTATTCAAAGACTCTTTAGACAATTCCAAAAATTCGGTACCAGTACTATGAGTTGAATCAGTCTTAGGTCAGCACATGTACAAAGTGTACTCCGACCTCCTTAGTATTACAGCAGACCTAGGTCTCCGACATTACATGCTCACTGTTTTTAGCTTATTTTTTAAATATTTGTGAATTTCTGGGTCTATGCAAAGACCAACTATACATACATCAAACAATTGAATAATCCCAGCTAACTTTACCATTTCCAAACAAATATAATGCAGTCCGATCCTCAATCATGCCATTAGACATGCTCAAGTCATATTATTCCTTAGCCGATAGGGTCAGACTAATCCCCTCCAAAAAAGAATATAGCTTACAGAACCAATTTTTTATTTCCCATTCCACTGATTTCATGGACCCATACAACATAAGTCAAAGAGAACCATAACTTGCATCATTCCCTAAGCAAGCCAATCTTACATCTCATCTTACACCCCATACACAAGAAAGGTCAGTTTCCGGAAAAGAATTAACTGGTTTTTTAAAAAACTTTCTCAAAACAGTCTCAGCAAAGCTTCACATTATTTATAGAAATTCTCTAGAGCAAGACAGAAATTTTGTTTAACCTGTAGATTAGAAGACGACGAAGCTTCCACGATCTCCTTCCCATTCTTTTTCGGCATGATTGAGCACACAGTAGATAATATCTTCTAACCCACACAGTATAGAATGCACACAGGTGAATGCATCACGATGCTAAGTGAGTAAGAGTACTCACTTTTTTAAGAGGCATTTATACTTGCTGAAGCAAATCGGGAGCAAATCCCCCACTGACTCGGACCAGCTACTGCATTAGAGGGAGCCCATACGGGCCAGATACTCCGAGATTATCCCAGCTGAAGATCCGGTTTGATCTAGATCAAGTCGCCCCAGCATTCGCTGCTACACTAACCTGCCAACTCAACCCCAGCACAGGCAGTGGCATGTTGCAGGCAGCCAGACACAACAGAGAAGCTTTTTAAAATACGCTACTGAGTGTATAGAGAGAGAGAGAGAGAGATAGAGAGATTTTATTAAATATAAAGCAAGGTCAAGTCCAATAATACCAAGTCACATTATGCCTACCAACCAAAAAAACCAATGCGGTCGATACCCGGTTTGAATCACTTTACAAGCTTTTTGTACCTGGCTCAGGTTGATCCACACACCCCGTTACCAATTCAACAGAACCATATAATCAGCTTAAGTCATGTAGCGATTCACTAGGGTACAGTATACCAGCAATGATCTTAACAGTGTACTATCTACCCTACATAGCAACAACACTTTTTTGTGATAAATTATTACTTCCAATTCCGACTCAAAGTCAAAATGTGGGTCTATAAAAGCCAGATGACACTTATACATAAACAAGTCCAACGTAACAGTAAGGAGTAACTGTACTCAAGTAATTTACATTTCCGTAATTTGCTCCTCAGGTGTGTTATTAAAAAAATGGCCTACAATCAAGAACTGGTTTTTTCCATAGCAACAGCACACCTTTATCAATCAGGTGACTCTACTCGGAGAGCTACTTTACTCCGTTATGAACTTCATCTATTCCCGCAATTAGGAACCTTTGTTTCCCAAACTAAATGGTGGTCATATCAGAATCGAGTGACTCGAGTAACCCTTTGGGGTCGCGAGCATTTTAGGAACAATATCAGATTGGCGATGGTAATTGAGGCTCTGGGCCTAGGGCCACAGTATTATTACATAGAACATTCATTGTCGCCAGGTTTTTCTGAGCGGTTATACCTGCTAGCCCAATTCCTTCCACCTCATAAGATCTTTTTGTATCGTAGTTATGGTCACTATTAAGAGGATATTTTAACAGTACTCCACGCACCCGGGAGTATGGGTTAGTCTTGGCGACTCGTATCTTGCCTTTAGCAGAGCATCCAAACACCTGCTTTTACTGCGATTGCTGTTTGTGTGATCATGTAATGGGCGGTTTAATAGAGATGTAGATGAGGGGCTCCCAAAATACTTATCATCCCTGCTTCTTTTTGTCCCATTTAATAGAAGAGTCGGATGAAAGACCTCATGTTATTTTGTGTGTGTGTGTGTGTTGGTGCCCACCCATTCCCAGGCACCAAATCCTATGAGGTAGTAGACCCCATAGAATAGTGGCCTACAACCTCAAGAGCTGTTTGTATTAGTTTGCACCAGGCTATGATGAGGTTAGATTCAATCTGATTTAAGTAGACTAATCAGATTTTGTAAGTTAAATTTAAGGTAGGTCCAGTTGTGTTTTTCTAAGGAGTTGCAGATGCAAGCAACCAGGTCTTTTTTTGTAAACCTGTTCTTAATACTTGGTAATCAAAGTTTCTATCTCTTCATATGCTCTAAAACAGTCGGAAGAGGCATACATTATAAGAAAAAGCATTCCTAGACAAGTGTGTAGAGAATTTTCGTACGGTCTATTGCTTTTTTTCTTCGTAAATTCAGAGGACATAAGATTAAGCTTTTCTCTTTTCCAAAAAAAATGAGTATAAAAGTTTCCCAAAAATGGGGAAATTAAAGTAAACTCAATATTCAGAAAGTGTGTTCTAGAAACGATCCATTTATCCTGCCATAGTACTCTCTCAGAGAATGTAGGTTCAATACTTAAGCAAGGTGGATAAATATCTTTAAGTGTAGTCTCAATTATGGGGTTGTTGATGCTACATAGGTCATCCATAAATCTGAATGAATGTGAAAAGTGTGTGAGTAAAGAATTACTTGCTGGTTTAATTAATATTTTCAGGAGCCATTAATATTCAAAGTAACAGAGATAAAGATTACACATAATCGGAGAGCATGCAAAACCCATTGGGATCCCTAGAGTTTGTTTGTAGCAGGTATTACCTAATTGGATACAGTTGTTACTCAGTAGCCAAAAGATATACTTATATAGATCTTCCTCTTTAAAGATGAAAGGTGCAGATTTATTCGATTTTTTTAACCCATCCTTTATTCCCTTTTCGTGAGATGCATGTATACCCAAGTTCCTTTCTGTGGGAAAAGGCAATCTTTATAAGACACGATAAGGTATAAAAAAGCCCAAATGGCCCATCTAAAGGGATATTTTCATAGCATTGAGTTATGCTGTCGTGAAGATAGAGTCAAATATCTACATTTCTGAATCTCTTTATATCTCTGTGTTTGATGGCACAGATATTTTTTATTTCTAGTAGGACAAAGTTTAAGCAGTCGGTGATATCATTCGTAACACAAGAGAACAGGATTTTTGAAACGTCAGAAATCCATCTGAATTTATGCTTATGATTCTTATATGTTGGGAAGAGTACAGGAATTTTCAGAGATTCAGGACTATAATCGAGTCCTGATAATTCATTGTTTAATGTTGTAGCTACGCAAAGTGGAGAGTAATCAAGTTTAAGAAAGTCATTACTATTAAGTCTTGAACTGGCAACCTCAAATGCCAATTTTTTTACATATAAAGGATGCAGTGTTTGATGCTTTATCTAGGCCAATAATGAGCCATTTCTTTTTAATATCATAGATAGAGGTCTTTATTTTTGGCGTAATCCAAGTAGTATCAGGTGCTTAGCCATACTTGTGGCAAAAGACTGATCTTTTTCCAAAAAATTCTTTTGAGTGTTGATGTAAGTTGGAAGTGAACTTCCTCCTCCAGTTGGAGTTTTAAGGCCAAGTAGGCCAGGCATTCAAGTAGTGCTGATAAGGCACATTGAGGATTTAGTGAAAAAGGAGGAATATGATTCAAGCCATTACTCAAGAGACTCCTTACATGAGGATCCGAAATGATTTCTCAGTTAGATGTACAAACGTGTAAACCAAAATCAGTGAAGTTTTTACGGAATTTTTGAAATAGATGACAAGAGCAGATAGGTATCTCATTATTATGGAGAAACTCATTGGAATAAAATAGATTCTTAATAGGCGGCGAGTATTTCCAACCAATCATCACATCCTTTAGTAATAAATTCGACCCAAAAATATGTCCAAAACATTCTGAAAAGACAGCTTGGGGAAAGAAATCCAAAATTTTGCTTGTAAACAAGCAATGTGAGAAATCATATTACATACTTCATCCTTTGGAGGTAGGTAACGTCTTCCCAAGCAATCCTTCGATCCTGGATTTTACATATCCAAAAGATTTCTGACTGGTAGGTTTCTTCCCCTACCTCTCACATAACTTCTACCTCTCCCTCTCCCAAACACAGATTCACTCGAAGAGGGAGTTAAGAAAGAGGTTAAGACGCCGCCGAGAGACAAGAGTATTAGGGCGTTTGGAAACTTGAGATTCATCCTCTTCAATATTTGGTTAATTTGGCCAACTATACTTTTGATACCTTTAAAGCCGCCATAAGTGGTTAGTAGAGTCCCACATCCATCAGATCCAAGCTCTTCAAGTGTGTCACCCATAATTGATCTATACTGAATAAAGCAATTGGGCCAAGACTAGTCCTTCGCTGTCCACCGAGCCACGAGCAAAAGAGGGAAAGGTGAAATTCTTCTACTTTATCAGGAAAGATACTGGGCAATTTTGAGGGCATACCAAGTAGCATTCAAACCAAATTATGCTTGACTCGCAAGAAGCTTTTGGGTCTAAGAATCTACAAGCACACTTAAGGTAAGCCTGAACACATCCACACTGTCTCGGTGTAGTAATCAGTATTGCTTTTACTAAAGTTCATCACCTTTAGTTGTTGCATATAACCCAGTATTCGAACTACATTTTTTATCATCAAGGAAACACATATTAAAAGGAGCTTTAATCAGATCCCCTTTGCCAAGAGCTGATTCCTTTCAAACTTTAGTTTGCATTCCCAATAGTAGCAGGGGCCAAGTTGGCAAGGAAGACCCAGTTTTCATGGATATGGTGCAAGAAATCCTTTATTTGGAAACATCCACAGCCTGTGCTCAACCCCCAAGGATTCTACCTCAACTTGTCGTGACGGTAAAAAAAACCCTAGAGATTGTTGGTACCATGTCCAAAACGAAGCTTCACTGAGTGAACAAAGGTCTTTCTGAAATTCCTTAACTGCTTCTAAGGCGCTGCATCTCTACAGAAAGGTATTCGGTGGAGGGACAATAGGTGTAGAGGGAGCAGTAACAAAGATCGGACTAAGGCCAACAAAATTATCTAAGAAGATTGGACAGTTCAGAACCTTTGGAAGAAAAAGACGCTAAGTCTTGAATATGTGCTTTGGAAAGTCCGGCTAGATTCGAAGTAAATTCCATCAAAAGGTTGATATCATCATATTTATTTTTTACAAGGAGAGCTAGTACTTTAACCCATAGGTCAAATGAAATCAGTTGGACAAAAGATAGACTAGACTCCTTTGAAGCATCATAAATTAGGGCAGAAGCTTCTCTATCTTGTATACATTTTAGCACAAGAAGAGAGGCAAGGGAAAGAGGTTCCACAGGAAGAGCAAGTCCTTGGGAAAGGGAAACAATTTTCAAAAATATCATTAGTTAGAATTCCATAGTCTAGGAAGAGGAGTATAGACCTGAAGATCTAATACAAAGAGTTACATCTTTTTGAATTTTACAGCCCTATCTAGATAGGGCCTAGTCCTATGAGAGATACAAGGGAAGGTCTTTTCTATTTCTTTAGCTAGACGAAGTTTCTCTGAAATCATAGCTCTTTTTTCTGGGTCAGAGCAGACTTTCATTCTTGCAGTGAGCTTTCCCACGACCTGGTAAAAAGAAGTAATAGATAATGTAAATGATAGTATCTAAAGTAAAGTGTGAAAAATGAATAGAAAGTGGTATGGTAGTGCTAGCAACCTTATCACTATTCAGGTTAAAAAAACCACAGAGACTGTGTGATAGCACCCCAGCCTATAAGAGTATAACCATTATACTATCATAGGCGAAAGTTTATAGAGTCATAGTCTGAGAGAGACCAACAGTCAAGTCAATCTCCCTTTTGCGTTTATTGTGTGTGTAGCAGTTTTAAATCTTAAAAATATATATATATATATATAACGCAAACGAACACTAACTGTTCACAGAACTAATAATCTAAAAAGTACAGTTTTTGCATAATAATTTATTTACAGTTGAAAATAAATATTGTACAAGGTAATGAAGATAGCAAGATACAGCTCAAGAATCCATAAACCCAAAGTTTGGCAAAATTTGCGTCACACTAAGAGATCCACCATTTGTTAAGAACTAGAAATTTTAATCAAAAGAAGGTATCCCTCACCTGCACCCATAGCTACAAGAAAACAGTTCATTAGCACGTGATTGTACGCAGGTGATGCTGGGCATCCCAGTTGTTATCCATGTCACCATAAAAAAAACATAGTTCTGAACTCGTAATTTGTTCTTTTTGATAAAAAAGGTTTTAGTTTTTTAAAAAATAGATCCTTGGCTTTTCTACCAATCTGATACAGACATAGAGTAGCCATAAATTATGATATATATTTTTTCTCAAAAAGAATTTTTCTTTAAACAATCTTAAGGTTTTTAACGGAGTTTTTTTAAAAACAAATCAGAACTTCATCCTTAACTAGATAAGAGTGACTTATATCCCATTTGAAGTAGTCTCAAGCAATATCAAAACTACCCACTTCCTTGTATATCTACAACATTTGTAATAGAACCTTTTAATCGGAACTATCTTTTTTATTTGGGCTGGGATATCAGAAAAAACCATTTGTATTTACCACTTATTACCTAGCCAAGATACCCCTTTCTTAGAGAAATTTCATAACCATTATTCCCAAAAATCCTTACTATTATGTTATGTCACTCCTACTGCTGCCATATGCCAGCTAACAAAAGTATACTACAATATAGTGGACTACTTAGTCATAATGAGCCAATATAGACTCAGTCCAAAAAAAAAAATCCGGTCATGCCCAGATAGAGGGAACCATATACCATACTCATATACCATATAATGCATTCATTCCTATCAAATATTAGAAAATAGGGCAATAACTCAGAAGTAATCTGTAAATTCAGAGTATCATTTTAATTACATCAATAAAATAAAAACGTTTGTAATTTAACAACCTCAGATTAACCAGCCAGGATCCACTAAAGGTCACTATATGATTTACCCTATAGTATCGAGATCACATCTACTAGCAAGATGGTAGGTAAGGACAAGTGTCTATATATTTTGAATAAGAAAGAGAAGCCAGCAGAAGATGGTGAGCATACAGAATTGAGTCGCCAAGGTTCTCGACCTAACCTCAGCCAACAGAAATATGTCACCACATTGAACTAGTGATAGGTTAGTCAGATCCTACCGCTATTCTTCCTAGCATATGATGATGATGAGAAAAACCAGTAAATTAGAAACTTGCTATTATTCAACCTCAGTCCGGTATGTGCAGTCAGCATATAGGGCACCATACCAGAAGTATATATACAAAATAACCTTTTTAGCCGATTCAGTCCAATAGGCAACTGGTAAAAGAGATCAGTCTATATATAAAAAAATGGTCGAGTTAAGTTGAAAAACATTATTCACTCCTACAATCGAGTATGCGAAACCAGTAATCAGTAAATTCAGAGTAACCTTTTGTCGATTCAAAAAGATCAACCAAATCAGTCCAGGATTCGTAACCTTACCTAGAGCACTACATCACATCGGTATTCCAACTTACCAAGGTAACAGAACTTTCAGCACACTATTTTGTGTTTTAGTTTATAACTATACTTTTATGCTTATTTTTTTTAAAAAAAACATAAGGTCAAACAATCTCAGCCAGCAAAAATCTGTAAATAGGCTGAATCTATGATTAGCAAAGGAAACATACACTCATCTTCCATCTTGTGCTGTAATATGGAAAAGCCGAGCGAGTAAAAAACACTTATAATACCTCCACAGTATCATCCAATATGGTCAGCAAATCTGAAAACAGTCTTTCGTTTATTCAAAGTCTCTTTAGACAATTCCAAAAATTCGGTACCAGTACTATGAGTTGAATCAGTCTGAGGTCAGCACATGTACATAGTGTACTCCGACCCCCTTAGTATGACCGCCGACATAGGTCTCCGACCTTACATGCTCACTATTTTTTGCTTTTTTTTAAATTATTTGAATTTCTGGATCCTATGCAAACCAGCTATACATACATCAAGACATTGAATACTCCCAGCAACTTTACCATTTCCCAAACAAACGTAATGCAGTTCGATCCTCAATCATGCCATTAGACATACTCAAGTCATATTATTCCTTAGCCGATAGGGTCAGACTAATCCCCTCCAAAAAAAATAGCTTACTGAAACCAGTTTTTTATCATTTCCACTTATTTCACGGACCCTTACAACATAAGTCAAAGAGAACCATAACTTGCATCAATTCCTAAGCAAACCAATCTTACAGCTCATCTTACACCCCATACACAAGAAAGGTCAGTATCCAATATGGTCAGCAAATCTCAAAACAGTCTTCCATTTATATTCAAAGACTCTTTAGACAATCCAAAAATTCGGTACCAGTACTATGAGTTGAATCAGTCTTAGGTCAGCACATGTACAAAGTGTAACTCCGACCTCCTTAGTATTACAGCAGACATAGTCTCCGACATTACATGCTCACTGTTTTTAGCTTATTTTTTAAATATTTGTGTTTTCTGGGTCTATGCAAAGACCAACTATACATACATCAAACAATGAATAATCCAGCTAACTTTACCATTTCCAAACAAATATAATGCAGTCCGATCCTCAATCATGCCATTAGACATGCTCAAGTCATATTATTCCTTAGCCGATAGGGTCAGACTAATCCCCTCCAAAAAAGAATATAGCTTACAGAACCAATTTTTTATTTCCCATTCCACTGATTTCACGGACCCATACAACATAAGTCAAAGAGAACCATAACTTGCATCATTCCCTAAGCAAGCCAATCTTAAGTCTCATCTTACACCCCATACACAAGAAAGGTCAGTTTCCGGAAAAGAATTAACTGGTTTTTTAAAAAACTTTCTCAAAACAGTCTCAGCAAAGCTTCACATTATTTATAGAAATTCTCTAGAGCAAGACAGAAATTTTGTTTAACCTGTAGATTAGGAGACGACGAAGCTTCCACGATCTCCTTCCCATTCTTTTTCGGCATGATTGAGCACACAGTAGATAATATCTTCTAACCCACACAGTATAAAATGCACACAGGTGAATACAGCACGATGCTAAGTGAGTAAGAGTACTCACTTTTTTAAGAGGCATTTATACTTGCTGCAGCAAATCGGGAGCAGATCCGCCACTGACTCGGACCAGCTACCGCATTAGAGGGCGCCCATACGGGCCAGATACTCCGAGATTATCCCAGCTGAAGATCCGGTTTGATCTAGATCAAGTCGCCCCAGCATTCGCTTCTACACTAACCTGCCAACTCAACCCTAGCACATGCAGTGGCGTGTTGCAGGTAGCCCGACACAATAGAGAAGCTTTTTAAAATACGCTACTGAGTGTATAGAGAGAGAGAGAGAGAGAGAGATTTTATTAAATTTAAAGCAAGGTCAAGTCCAATAATACCAAGTCACATTATGCCTACCAACCAAAAAAACCAATGCGGTCGATACCCGGTTCGAATCACCTTACAAGCTTTTGTACCTAGCTCAGGTTGATCCCACACACCCTGTTACAATTCAACAGAACAATATAATCAGCTTAAGTCATGCACCATTCACTAGGGTAACAGTATACCAGCAATGATCTAACGGTGTACGATAGAGAGAGAGAGAGAGAGAGAGATTTTATTAAATTTAAAGCAAGGTCAAGTCCAATAATACCAAGTCACATTATGCCTACCAACCAAAAAAACCAATGCGGTCGATACCCGGTTCGAATCACCTTACAAGCTTTTTGTACCTAGCTCAGGTTGATCCCACACACCCTGTTACCAATTCAACAGAACAATATAATCAGCTTAAGTCATGCAGCCATTCACTAGGGTACAGTATACCAGCAATGATCTTAACGGTGTACGATACCCTACATAGCAACAACACTTTTCTGTGATTAATTATTACTTCCAATTCCGACTCAAAGTCAAAATGTGGGTCTATAAAAGCCAGATGACACTTATACATAACCAAGTCCAAGGTAACATTAAGGAGTAACTGTACTCAAGTAATTTACATATCCATATATTTTCTCCTCAGGTGTGTTAATCAAAAAATGGCCTACAATCGAGAACTGGTTTTTTCCATAGCAACAGCACACCTTTATCAATCAGGTGACTCTACTCGGAGAGCTACTTTACTCCGTTATGAACTTCATCTATTCCCGCAATTAGGATCCTCTGTTTCCCAAACTAAATGGTGGTCATATCAGAATCGAGTGACTAGAGTAACCCTTTGGGGTCGCGAGCATTTTAGGAACAATATCAGATTGGCGATGGTAATTGAGGCTCTGGGCCTAGGGCCACAGTATTATTACATAGAACATTCATTGTCGCCAGGTTTTTCTGAGCGGTTATACCTGCTAGCCCAATTCCTTCAACCTCATAAGATCTTTTTGTATCGTAGTTATGGTCACTATTAAGAGGATATTATAACAATACTCCACGCACCCGGGAGTATGGATTAGTCTTGGCGACTCATATCTTGCCTTTAGCAGAGCGTCCAAGCACCTGCTTTTACTGCGATGGCTGTTTGTGTGATCATGTAATGGGCGGTTTAATAGAGATGTAGATGAGGAGCTCCCAAAATACTTATCATCCCTGCTTCTTTTTGTCCCATTTAATAGAAGAGTCGGATGAAAGACCTCATGTTATTTTGTGTGTGTGTGGTGTGTGTGTGTGTGTGTGTGTGTGTGTGTGTGTGTCAGTATTAGAATCATTTAAGTACAATGTTTGTAGAAAGAGATCCCCTTTCACATAGATACTAAAAGAACTTCCCAAATCATAAGTGGGTGTTTCATTCAATGTAGGACAGCTTGCCAAAGTAAAAAAAAAACCTCTAAGATAAGAAAGAGTCCTTACCTGCATCCATTCAAATAAGACAAAAAATACGTTAGCCTTGGATGTGTTTTACAGGTATCAATGGACTATATCAGTTGTTATCCATGTCCATCTTACAAACTTTCTTTTTAACTTACAAGCTTAGTCCAAAGTATTTATGTAAGAAATGTTCCTCTTTTCTTAAAAACACCCAAAGTCTCTAGCAAAAAAAGATCATTTGATTAGATGGCCATCACCCCTTCTAATCCAAGTGTCTGAATCATCCATTAATACTTTTATCAGTTTATAATTTATCTTTATAGATTAATGAAAGCTCCACCATATGAGATTTAAAAAGAAGTTTTTTAGAAAATTCCATTTATAGTTCTTCAAAGCATCAAGCTCGTTTTAGTTTTAGGTCAGATACATTTTAAGCCCATCATGGTATATGGCCTCAAATCATCCCCCAATTTTTATACCACTTACCTTATATGTCTCTTTAGTAAATCAAGTGGCAATGAGCCCTTAGCAGACCTTGAGTCCAACCAAAAAGTCTAAAGGAAAAATGCCATTGCGCTTTACGTTTCCAAGTTCTATCATTAGTGGATGTAAACAAATCACAGTACTATCTTAACAAGACAACCAATAATATATCAGTACATGCAAGTAATCAGGCTAGAAAACACCATCTAATAACCGTAGCAGTCAGAGAAAACTCCCAAAAAAAACATCCAATAACCGTGCGCAGCAGGTCAACGCCATTAATTTCACATAGCAATCCCAAGCGATGGGCTTTTAACATACATTATACCATGTTTAAGTTCTAGTACCAAGTCATTATCCAAAGCTACAAAAGGAACTACATCCGCCAGTGAGAATGCATACAAAGTACTGTATAACCTTATCCTAATCACTACAGTAATGACCAAGTACAGCAACAGTGTGCAACCGGTCCCAACACCCCTATGAGCCCCCCCCCCCATTTTTTAGAAACATTCAATATCAGTGCACAGAAGGTCAGAGCACCCTAACCCCTTTTTTATGTTCCCATATCCAACCAATACACAGGGCCTAATCAGGCTTCAATGATCAATAACCAATGAAAAAAGCGATAGTACTAAGAAAATCTCAAATTATTTTGATGAGCATCAGTGGTATGTCCGGTTACTCTTGACAGTGTATTGCCTTGCTAAGTCAAGTGGCAACAACCCTTAAAAAAGCACCCGGCTACAATAGCCTTAAAAAACCATAGTTTCAACTCAGATACCCAGTATCCAATACTCCCCAATGCTTCCGGTGTTAATACTTCCAAGATCAACCCCATTTTATTTTTACAAAAGCCAGTCAGATGGTATGAACCGACATAGTCTTCAAACGGGAAGAAAACCTACAGAAGCTAAGAAATTCCAAGGTACCAGGGTAATACCAAGACCACATATCAATCATAGGAGCGGTTTTGACTCCTACTACGCACAGCATGACAGTAAAACATTTAACAACAACCGTAACAAAAACCAGTCCTTACACCACATGATCACAAGCAGTAGATGCCTAAGGCAAGGTATAAAACTGCCACCAAGCCATGTGTCCAACATTCGTTTAATACTTACCTTACTGTGCCAACCAACAAATGAATGCTCAATGTAGAACTTACAACAAAAATTTCAACACAAGCAGTAGCGAAGCAATCAAGGGTAGAAAAAAACTTGAGAAACCTGAGTGGTGAGCTCCATAGCTGAAAGGGCATGGGGACTGAACCTGCTAATCTCCACCCAGCCATGCCCTATATAGACCCTTGGCCTGCTAAATATAGGGACCCCCTTGACTGCATGTCCATCCTCGCCCTTGGCCATGACTGGTCCTATCCTTTTCCTGACATTACTCCCCCCTTGGAGGAGCGTTTTCATCCACGAAAACACAAGTGATGGTATCTTCATAAGAACACTAATGTCTTCTACCATAACATCCGTCATGGATCCAACGGTTCATTTGAGCGGAACCCGGTTCAATAGGAGGTTCAATGAAACCAAGAGTAACATCTTTATTTTCTACATTGTTGTCCATTTGTAACCATCTGATGGTACCGGTTCCTATCCAAACATAGTGTGTAGACTCCATTTAGAACGCTCATCAGCATGGTAAACGAGTTTATCACAACAAAGGTGTGCCAAAAAGAGTACCTCTTGTCACTTTCCATAAGAGTAACTTGCTGACATAACTCATCAGCCAAGTTTAAGTCCTTGACTTGTTCCCAATTTTCATCATCAGTAAACAACCCCACCCTAACGAGTGTGCAAGGTTGAGAACCTGAGTTATACATGAAGAGACTACACCTAGTCGCAAACATGCTTTAACTTATAGTAAGCAAACTCCAAGAAGAGCAATAAATGCTTATTAATTGGAGTGCTTGGTGCTAATGTACGCACTTTGCATATCCTTTTAGCCCAAGGTTACACTTTGTAATCTGCCAATCCCCTTGGATACTGACAGTACTGAGGTATATTTCCCCCGCGGTTTATAAACAGTCTTCCCAGACGACTGGTAAATGGGGAATCACAATAGAAGGTGAAACATTGATCACTTCTTGATACAGAAAATGAAACTTTCTCATTAACAACTTATAGCCTTGCTATATGTATAAAAAAATATCTGTAATTTTGTTTAGCAATACTTGTAGCTGAACAAGTCATTCTAAGTATCCGACAATTTTTGGCCACTGAAATTGCTCCTGATATGTCGTGCTAAAAAATGGTCTAGAAAACAGATTTGACCAGCACGTAGGGACTTTGTCGTGACACATATTTGAAATAGGGGGCACCAGTGTCAGTCCCAGAGACTCATATTCCTCACATGTGGAATATGTCTCAACTAAGGATGTCTAAAAAAAGAACATCCTCCTTGAGTTCTTAGACCATGTTGTATCCCATGTGACAACATGTGCCAAATTGAACCCTACAAGTAGGTTCATAACAGCATAAGGCAGAAAGATAGATTGGACACTTGGCCCAAAATACTTTGTGTCGACATGCCCTTGGCATGGCTCTGTAACATTCAAGCGTACTTATACGTCTTGAAAAACCAAGCAAAGCATACTAAAAATGTAATAACACCAAATCAATAGATGTGTACGTGGAGATTTGAACATAATGTTTACTTACCCGTATTCAAATGGAGAGGAGCACGTCCCCTGCTTGAAAAAACAAACAGCATTGCACTGGGAACCATGAGTGTTGCCTTTGCAAGCCAAGCCCTTGGATTAGAATCTATGTAGTCAAACCCCTTGGTAAGACTCTTTGTAGAAACTGCTCAACTAGCAGATAACAGTAACCAACATAGTCAATCGTGTACAGAATGATTGGAATCAATGTGAAAAGTGTGGTCGTCCGCTACCGCGTGGTAGATTGCGGAATTATTTCCTTGAAAGTATAACTAGGAGAGATCAACTGTGATCCTTAATGCCTATGGGGTGATGTAGCAATCACCCGCCGGGTCTTACCCCAAAACAGTATGTTCATAGACACTCCGTAGTGCTATAGAGAGAGCAGGAGACCCACACAAGTGAATTGCTGAGCTCTTATGGATAGCCATGCTGTCGCAACTGATTGTTGCATCTATACTTTCTTGTAGAGATCAGTTGATGTGAGTTGAAGATTATCAAAAACTCAACTAGAGTGTCGCACTGAAAACATGTAGTGCAAAAATGACACCCTAAACATCCGTAATGACAAGACTCTTGCTTGTCCATTAACGTCGATGTGTACTTCTTTGGGTAGATCTTGAAAACCATCACCCAAAGAATGCCAATAGTTGGGTCTTACCCTTGGCCTGACAACGACTCTTAGCCTGTTTGGCTCATAGCCCTTACGCAAAATAGTGTTCAATCAACGAACCGATGAAGACTAATTTGAGTAGAATCTTAGCCATGTGCTAGCTGTGAGTTAGAGCACCTTGGCTCAAGCTGACTCACGAGCAAAACATGTATCAAAAGCTTCTTAGAAGAGTTTCATTTTTTTCTTAGAGAGAGAGATAGAGAACGAAAAGAAGAGCATGTTGGGCTAAGGAACTTTCCTTAAATTTCTAGTATGTGTGTACCCACTAGCAGCTTATCCTATAAGCATGCAACAATCTGCCTGTATAATGCTTTCATTGAGAGAGGAAAGAGAAAAAACAAGCCACAGCTTGCCCCACTTACCATGTATGGGGTCGTGACTTTACAAAAATGACTTAATATGGCACTTCGCCTGTGAAATAAGTCAAAAGTTTAGGTTTTGTTTAGTGTTGTTGTAAATAATTCCTTTTCTAGTCTGTCAATGACAAAGTTGCAAGTGTGATAGCGGAAGCGTAATTCACGAGGCGGTAGAATTGAATTCACCTAATAGCATGCCTTGCATCCTGTCTGGTAAGCCCTTGCGGAGAGTGATGTCCTCAATCGTGAGAACCAAAACCATAAGTGCCTTGCACAGTTTAGACTGGTAGGGATTCGGTGAGTTGATATGCCCTATTTTGCGAGTTCCCCGAAGCCTTGTTGCATATAATATTGCCAAAGAACTTTGCTTTGCACAATGACAGTAATTGCCACGTAAAGTGTAAACAGGAAAAAACAAGAAAAACGTAAACTCGGCTAACCTGGTCGTTGTTGCTGCAACCAGTTGTCATGAAAGTTGGGAGGAAAACTCATTCCAAAACGGACCATAGACATATCTACACAAACGCCCTCGTATGTCTTATACACCGTCTGGTACATAAGGCCATAACCTGCAAAATTGAATCCACCTACAAACACCTTGCCTATTCCTTCTAATTGGGAAGCTTGTGAGCAACTGCCATGCTCTTGTGGTGTTACACAGACCATACCCATGAGCATCTTTGATGAGCCTTGCTCCCGTGTAATCCCATTGAATTGCTGACGAGTTGTGCTTCAAGTCAAGGTGATAGAGACTCAATCCATGAGTGAGTCTAATCGCTATGTCAAAAATGTCTGCCAGTAGCATCATAGTAAACGCATACATTCAACAAATACTTATCATTTGTTTAATGCATGCCATGTTGCATTAATTCTGGCATGTACTGGTATGCCACAGATCTTGCCTGAACAGCATGATATCTATCTGTGACAAATATACCTAGAAACTAGCTCCCCTTCTATCATAAGGAAGAGTCTCAAATCTTGTTTTTAGCGAAAAAATTAAATGAAGATAAGACATTAATCTCAAGCATTAATCTCCAGGTTAGGGTACTTACCGTCCATCAAAGACGTCTGTATCAAAAACCTCCATCAGACATGAACCAATGGGCGTGAACCGTTGTTCAATCGGTCTTGCTGAGGGTAGTCGTAACGATGGTCTACCATGATGGCTCTTAGCATTGGAATCTGAGACCTTACTATCGAGCTTGAGTGCCTTCGTGCCAAGCCCTGTGGATTGCGATGTAATTGTCTCTGCATGGCCAATGCATGCCACCTTGATGGTCATCACACTTACGTGAACTTGAATAGTTGGGTGCAACCATGGTTGCTGACCATCAAGCATTAGCCATACAATCCCAAAAACGTCAAGAGTTTGGTGTTCTGCAATCCAAAATTTCCACTTGAATTCCCCAAGTGCTCCTGTGCCTTGGGAATTTATGAAGAATTGTAGTAGCATTGCCGTTCAATCAAGAAGAGAGCAGCGGGCTCAAGCCGACCATCGAGCATTAGCCATACAACCATGGTTGCCGACCATCGAGCATTAGCCATACAATCCCAAAAAAGTCAAGAGTTTGGTGTTCTACAATCCAAAATTTCCACTTGAATGCCCCAAGTGCTCCTGTGCCTTGGGAATTTTTGAAGAATTGTAGTAGCGTTGCCGGTCAATCAAGAAGAGAGCGGCGGGCTGAGCGTAGGCACCTCCCCTTAACCCTAATTTGCTCTTGGGCGGCCAAAGTGGAGAAACAAAAGAAAAACGTAAAAAAAAATAAACACGAGCTACAGCAATGGCGGCAGCGAACGCAACAGAGTTGCTTCCTTGCACTCATCAGAGGTCGCTAGGGCGCATATTGGTGTGTCAGGCTTTGCATACCTCTGCAACGCGAACCCGGCAAGCCAAAAATAGTGCGATTTTGTTCAGGTCGATGCCACCCACTCCCCGACTAAGCTCATCTGCACACGCTGTTCTCGGTTCTGCCTCCCCAACTAGGAAGGGACACGAGAACCCGGCTTCGACCTCCTGTGTAGAACCCGTGCCCATGCCTTCATCTCCTTTGCCTTCATCTCCCTTGGCTTCAACTCATGCACATGCAAAACTTGCATGAGAGAAGAAAGGTCTTGCTCTTGCATACTTCGCCATGCGAAATCCCGAACGAGCGAGAGAGAGAGAGAGAGAGAGAGAGAGAGAGAGAGAGAGAGAGAGAGAGAGAGAGAGAGAGAGAGAGAGAGAGAGAGAGAGAGAGAGAGAGAGAGAGAGAGAGAGAGAGAGAGAGAGAGAGAGAGAGAGAGCATGCAAACTCCATGCGAGACCTCCATCTCCCCTCTTCCATAGCTCCCTTCTTCCTCCTCCCACCTTTCTCTGATACCAGTGAAAGGGCATGGGGACCGAACCTGCTAATGTCCACCCAGCCATGCCCTATATAGACCCTTGGCCTGCTAAATAGAGGGACCCCCTTGACTGCATGTCCATCCTGGCCCTTGGCCTTGACTGGTCCTACCCTTGTCCTGACAATAGCTCCCTTTGTGAAGCAAGCAGTAAAAAAACACGACATAACAACCTTGGCTAAGTGAGGGGCAGAGATGCGTCCTCACCTGTTTAAATAATGGAAGGAGAAGGGACTACTAGTCCTATGAGCGGGAGCCATAAGTGATCCGGGCCGCCTTCCTGGAGAATGTGTGTGTGTGTGTGTGTGTGTGGTAGTTCTATTTATCTACTCCTAAAAGTGCTAGTTTTAGGAGATCCCTTTTCCAAACAAACCTTAGGTCAAACTCACCGACTGACAGGATAGGAAGGGAGATAGAAAGGTTAAGGAATTGGATTGATGTGCAAAAGGCCCCATTGGGTGAGATGATCTCATGGAGAGATGTGGGTTCAATTTTAAGGAAGTGAGGATAAATCAGACAAATCTCTTTGAGAAAGTCTCTATTGTTGATACTAAGTAAGTCATCCATACTATAAGGTCGGGGTAAACTCCATGATAAGCAGTCGGGGCAAACTCCCAAAAAAAACATCCAATAACCGTGCGCAGCAGGACAACGCCATTAATTTCACATAGCAACCCCAAGCTGTGGGCTTTTACCATACAGTATACCATGTTTAGGTGCTAGTACCAAGTCAATATCCAAAGCTACAAAAGGAACTACATCTGCCAGTAAGAATGCAAACAAAGTATTGTATAACCCTATCCTAATCACTACTATGATGACCAAGTACAGCAACAGTGTGCAACCGGGCCCAGCACCCCTATGAGCCCCCCTTTTTTTAGAAACATTCAATATCAGTGCACAAAAGGTCAGAGAACCCTACCCCCTTTTTTTATGTTCCCATATCCAACCAATATGTAGGGCCTAATCAGGCTTCAGTGATCAATAACAAATGAAAAAAGCGACAGTACTAAGCAAATCTCAAAGTATTTTGATGAGCATCAATGGTATGTCCGGTTACTCTTGACAGAGTATTGCCTTGCTAAGTCAAGCAGCAGCAACCCTTAAACTACTTTGAGATTTTCTTAGTACTGTCGCTTTTTTCATTGGTTACTGATCACTGAAGCCTGATTAGGCCTTGTGTATTGGTTGGATATGGGAACATGAAAAAAGGGGGTAGGGTTCTCTGACCTTTTGTGCAC
Organism: Adiantum capillus-veneris; assembly: GCF_014529385.1. Taxonomy (NCBI): domain Eukaryota; kingdom Viridiplantae; phylum Streptophyta; class Polypodiopsida; order Polypodiales; family Pteridaceae; genus Adiantum; species Adiantum capillus-veneris. The sequence continues at coordinate 150,869,679 of NC_140936.1, read as the reverse complement.
TGATATTGAATGTTTCTAAAAAAAGGGGGGGCTCATAGGGGTGTTGGGCCCGGTTGCACATTGTTGTTGTACTTGATCATTACAGTAGTGATGAGGATAGGGTTATACAGTACTTTGTCTGCATTCTCACTGGCGGATGTAGTTCCTTTTCTAGCTTTGGATATTGACTTTGTACTAGCACTTAAACATGGTATATTGTATGGTAAAAGCCCACCACTTGGGGTTGCTATGTGAAATTAATGGCGTTGACCTGCTGCGCACGGTTATTGGATGTTTTTTCTGGGAGTTTTCCCCGACTGCTTATCATGGAGTTTGCCCCAACCTTATACTAACCGAATTCGATTATTGTTTTTTTTGGGAGTTTGCCCCGACTGCTTATCAGTGAAAATACTATTGGAGGCATAAGATATCCATCTGAACTTATGCTTATGAATTTTGTAAGTGGGAAATAATACAGGTAACTTAGGAGTCTTAAAAGATGGCGAGCAAGTTTTTCCGAGCGACAAAAAAAATGAGCAAGCCCCTCAATGATGGTTGGAGGGTGGATAAGGGAAAAGCTTTACATGTTCTCTAGAAAAAGTAAGAGGACGTCACATGCTTAGATGTGCCCAAAAATGTGCCTCTAGTCTTTAGCTCAATGGAATAGTGCCACTGTAGACATCTATTGTCTTCCACCCGCTCATTTGAAATCCCTTTTCTCATCAACCTAAGCTTGGCTTCTCTTGAAATTTTTGCCTTGCATTGAATGGGCAAAAAATATGCATATCGACCAGCAAAAAGTATTGCATGTTAGAACATCATAGAAGTGCAAAGGCTTTAGGGGTTGAAACATGACATGGTGAACCTTTTTTTGACGCTAATGGGTAGGTTCTTTTTTTTTTGGGACCTGTGGGTCAAGTGTTTTTTCTTGCGGGCTATTAACAACAATCAACATCGAGGGAGCGTAGATGAGCAACCATCTTCCTTTAACTCTTTCTAGGCTTGGAAATTGCAACTTTAATGTACTTGTCGTATACGTAGACACACACACACACATAGAGTGCTTTGTGCTTCTATTTTTGGCTTCTTGAATGAGTGTGGCCAGTACGAGCTCTCTTAGTTTCCTATTGGATTTTTATACAGATGGCGTAGATAAGCCATCCCAACATTCCTGTTACCTTTCTTCTTGCAAGGTACATGGATATGGTGTATCTGCATTGTCATGCAAGTTTTATTCGCCTATAACAAAGGAAGGAGACTCTGAAGCCCAACTTGCATGGTTTACTCTAGTATCCCCTTTTCAATATTTTGACTAGCACGAACCTCTGCTTTCTCTTAGTCAAGTGTTCAGCATGAATCCCTCCACTATTAAAGGGATGGATGAATCTGCTTTGAGGAGGGTTGGGATTCCTCACATGATCCACATTGATCTCGTTGGACACCATGGGAATCATGACAGATGGGGTTTTCTTTAATTTCTTAGATTTGCTTCTAAAGCTAAGATAATATATCAACCAAAAGAAATTAAGGATGAGCACAATGAAAACTTTGAAGCCTAGTGTATGCCAATCACTACTCAAAGATTGAGCCCTAGAATTCTAATAGCAGCATGTCTAGGAAGCCGCTGCCCATGCTTTACATTGGGCGTAGAAGAGAATGCTAGTGACAAGGGTGGAAGAAGAATGCATTGGGCAGCTGGAGATGGTAACAAGGAGCTGATGCTTGAGGTATGCACAGTAGCAATGCTAGTGCATTGTGGAAGAGAGCTTCCGTCATCATCAAGCCAATCACCAACAAAGGAGTTGGGACACAAAAGGAGCAATATATCAGGGTCAAAGAGAGGGAGCTAGATGAAAACATAGTGGAAGGTGATTAGACCAATCTTCTACCACAGGCATTGTGTGTGTAAGCAACAATCGCTATGGAGAGCCAACGCTTTTGCACCTCTACGTCAAAGTAGCATGTTGTATGCTATAGGCTCTTTGCACAAGTCTCATCGAGCTCGCCCAATGAGTCCGTCTCTCATGGCAGCTTCATTGCAAGTTGAAAAAATCAATGTCAAAGCCGGCAAAAGTAAAAGGCACGCAAAAAATTGTGTGTGTGTAGGTGGCTGGCTAGTACAAACTCAGGAATTAAGTCGCCATGGAAACAGCAAGGAGGTGCATGCAGGGATCGAGAGGATGGGGTCCAATGCTTCTAACTGTATCTCTCTCTCTCTCTCTCTCTCTCTCTCTCTCTCTCTCTCTCTCTCTCTCTCTCTCTCTCTCTCTCTCTCTCTCTCTCTCTCTCTCTCTCTCTCTCTCTCTCTCTCTCTCTCTCTCTCTCTCTCTCTCTCTCTCTCTCTCTCTCTCTGGTATAGCATGCATGAACGCACTTTGGCGGTATTACCAAGCTATCTTGTGTTGTGATGTGGCGCATTTGTGAAACCTGTCGAAACCAGTCCGCGCCGGCGCGGACTGGTTTGAACAGGTTTCCATACATACAATGAAGGCTTTTGCTTGTTTAATAAAATGAAGGAGATTGGGACGCTGCCATGCCTTGTTCTTTGAGATCGCGACTCTGTTCTCTCTCTCTCTCTCTCCCTCTCTCTCTCTCTCTACGACGTAGCATACACAGACGCACTTTGGCGGTATCACCAAGCTATCTTGGGTCATGATGTGGCGCCTTTGTGAAACCTGTTGAAACCAGTCCGCATCGACGCGGACTGGTTTGAGGAGGTTTCTATACATACAATGAAGGCTTTCCGGCGTGGACTAGTTTGAGGAGGTTTCTATACATACAATGAAGGCTTTCGCTTTTTTAATAAAATGGGCTCCAATAGGGACATTGGAAACACATTTTGAAAAAGGCTTAATAAAGAAGAATCCTGAGAATGTTTGGGTTGGGGAGATGATGGTGTAGGACCTCATAGCAGTTTACTCGATCAGTCAAGGGACACGTAAGGTAGGCATGTAAGAGCTAGTGGTGATGGCGACGGGTGGCGGGAGTGGCGGAAGGGCAAGTTGATTGAGAAGGACGGGATGAGGCAAACACTTGGAGAGTGCATGCTACGCATTTTATTTTTTTCATCATGATATTGCAGAAGGGAGCTATTGCAAGGGATTACCCTGGCGGTTTAACTTTTCTCTACTTCGTCCAGGACAAGGGTTCAATTTCCATAATTCTTGGTCCTTCTATTAAGAAAAAAAACCAAGAGACCTTGAAGGAATCTCTCACGATTCCTATTAAAAAATTAGTCAGTATGTGGTATGTGGAATTGGCTCCAATAGGCTATATGAAGCTAGATAATCACCACATATGGCGTTGATGAAACTAGTCCAAACAATGCATGCCGGTGCAAATCGGTTGTAGCACAGGCCAGTGTCACCGCCGCGCCGACGACAGATCAAGGCGGTGCTAGGGCGGGGTGGAGAAGTGCTGCGGTATTTTCTCTTTTAAAAAATGTCTTTTGGCTAAACGAAATCACATTTGTATGGAAAAAAAGCTCACAGGCATGTGGGAGAAGCCAATGGACAGTTTCCCAAATGGGTGCGGACCTGTTTCGATAGCTATTCAGCTTCTCCAAGTGCCAAGAACCCATTCAGATAGTTGTCTTGCTTCTCCAAAATGCCCAAGGGTCTTTTTTCCCATAAAAATGTGATCACCTTTAATACATTCATCAATTATTAATACATTCATATAAATGTGTTCATGTTATTAGCAAATTGAAAGTGTATGTCTCATACACATAAAAATTAAATAATGAAACAATGAGGGAATTTAATTATGTAGTGCACATATGGTCATGGTTCTCGAAAATGGGGAAGGGCTTCCTTGAGTCGTGATCCTCTCTACAACGATCAAGTCAGTTTAGTGTCTGTTATCAAAGATACTAACGAATCATATAATCATGTTGATGAGAGTGAGAGAACAAACATTGGGTTGGGTTCAATGATTGAAGATCCAGAGACAGCTAGGCAAGAAGCTACTTTGGAGCTTGTGCCTTCTCACATAGCAGCCGAGGTGAATCCATGTGTGGATGAGGGGGATGATCGCCACCTACACGTGGACAGAGGTAAGGACATCCTAAAGACTATAAGGGTCTTTAGTTGCATTGAGTGTTCAACTACATATGTGCCAAGTACATATGTGCCTTGGAGTTACTTATGCTTTATATGTACTTTTGTGACTTGGGGATTTCCTTAGGGCCTCGACATGTCCTCTGCTACTTTGTGGCAATTTTAGATGTGCAATCCTTTTGCGTTGAGGTGTTGAGTGGTCAAATCTAGAATGACATGATTATTTTCCTTGCGCTCGCTTCAATTTGTCAATGGTGTTGCTCATATTTGCTCGAAAATTGGCTTTGCTCAGTTTTCTTTGCTCGTTGATTGGAAACCCCTGTAACTTGGTAGTGTTTAGAATAGGGTAGCCTAGATTTTCCCAAGTACTTTGCAATATTATTGGTAACTATTTGTAATGAAGAGTTAATACTACAGAATTCCTTCCCAGATACTCGATTGTGAGCGGTTTTCCAAGCAAGGTACTTGCATAGAATAGTGGGACAGTTAGGGCTTTTGTCTAGCTCGACAACAAACCATTTATCAAAGATTTTTTGAAATTCAAAAGTTAGTTGAGATGTAAGCCAAGATTCATCAGAGGATAACCATTTTCTAGGTAGTTGTGAAACTTTTTGAAGGAAGCATTCCTTCACAACTTCCCTTAAGTCCGGTAGGACTGTCATCTCCAGTTGGAGAGCACTGACAAGATTAGTGAGGCATCTTAGTATAGCTGATAGAGCAAGGTAGGGGTTTTTGGGAAAGTTAGGTATATGATTGAGCCCTTTGGCCAAAATTCTACATATTTTAGTATTTTCAATAAAGCTAAGATCACAGGTATAAACATGATTACCATAGGCCTCAAAATTCCTGCAAAAGGTGGTAAACTGAAAGCATGTACAAAGTGGAACAGAATCTTGCCGAAGAAAGTCATTACTGTAAATTAACTTCTTTATGGGATGTTGATACTTCCATCCTATGCATATATTGTTGAGTAATTTGTGATTGCCAAAAAACAGATCAAAGCACTCACAAAAAAGATTTTTTGGTTGAATCTAATCGAGGAGTACATTGTGAAAGAGACGGTGTATGTAGATGAAACCTTTGTCAGGAACAGCTTTCTCGAGAGTTCTTCTTCCGCAAGGGCTTGTAGTAACCTGCAATATCTACCAAGGTTTAAATATCAAGGAAGTTCCTGATGGGCGGAAACCTGTCTCTTCCCCTTGTGTAGTTATAAATTTTTCCCCAATTAGAGGATGAGCTAGGTGTTAGGAAGGAAGTAAAGGAGTTGGGGGTAATCAAAGAGTTGGATCGATTGAGAGTAGGGGAGCCATCCTCATCAATACAAGGTTTAAGTAAACTAGTGATGATCTTAACACCTTTAAAGTTAGCATAGGTAGTTAAATAAATTCCAGGCTCATCAGATTTAAACTCTTTCAGGATGTCCAGCATTAGTCCACGGAAGATGTTGAAGGCAATCTGTGCAATTACAATTTGATTATATTGGCCACCTAACCAAGAGCAAATGAGGGAGAGGTGAAAATCCACAGGTTTTTCTAGGAAGAGTAAGTCCAGATGGTTGAGAATAAACCAAACGGTATGATCGAACCACATGATGCTGGATTCACAAGAGGCTTTAGGGTCAAGAAATCTGGAGGCACATTTTACACACGGTCAAAAGACATTCCAAATGGATTCGGTGTAAAAATCCGGATTACTCTTGGCAAATTCCATGTTTCCTTTGGTACGGATGTAGAGGCCCGAATTAGAGGGGCATTTGGAGTGGTCGATGAGATTGAGATTGAAGGGTGCTTTGATCACCTCCCCTTTGTTCAGAAACTGCCCTCCTTTTAGAATCTTGAGTCTACTATCTTCCACAGCACAGGCAAGGAGGTTGGAAAGGTAAACCCATGTTTCACACAAAATGGGTGCCAAGAAACCTTTATTGGGCAGGACCCAAAGCTGATGGTCAACCCCAAGGGATTCAATTTCAATTTGTCTAATAGGTAAGACGGGAAAAACTTTGGATACTTTAGGCACCATCTCCAGGAGGTTAGAGTCATTGAGGGAGCAGAGATTACTTTGAAATTCCTTAACTGCTTCAAGGGCTGCACCAGTTTGTGGAATAGTTGGAGTGGCTGGTGTACAGACAAAAGATGGATTGACACCACATACTTCCTAAGAAAGTTAGATAGCTCAGCACCAGAGGAGGAAAATAGGGCAAGCTCTTGCTGGTATGGTGAGGAGAGTAGGGGAAGCTGGGCTATGTATTGGGTAATTAAATTAACCCCTTCCAAGGAGTCATTATCTAGAGTAGCCAAAATCTTGACCCAATCATTAAACGATAACATATGTAAGACATATAATTTTTTGTCAGAGGTAAGAGCCAAAGCATATATTAGTTGAGAAGCATCCAAGCTGCACAAGAGATGTGGCCACTGAGAGGGGCTCCGAGGATAATTCCAATCCTTGTGAGAGAGCAAGAGTCTGCAATTTTTCAAAAAGGTGTGGTGAGGTTCACTTATTCTTACCATAGTAAATAATACAATCTTTGGCCTTCCTAGAAAGGAAGGGTCTAGTTCTAATTGCCAAAGCATTCTTTGGTTTACAGTCCTTACGGTAAAGCTTAATCTATTTGAGAATATTTGTATGATTCTCAGGGTTGTGATTAGTGCTCATGCGGGTTGTATTTCTATAGGGTATGCAGTCCTGAAAAAGAACCAGTAAAAACATTAAAAAAAGTAGAAACAGTAAATGTAGTTATTTGGGCCTGCAAACCTTTCACCGACAAAGTAAAAGACTACAGTAGCCGTGAGCAGGGGACCAGAAATAGAGTCTACGAAGGACCACCTAGCACCAGTCAACCGGTCAGGGGATTATAGACTATGGGTCCAACTTAGAACTCAATTTCAAAGAAAAATTCCAAAGCCAGCATCCCGATTTATCCAGAAAGAGAAACCTTATGTATTGGATGTGTGTGTAGCTGTTTTAATCTTACATAATAAGACATAATTAAACTTTTACATTCAAAGGACAGCTGGCAATGGAACAAAGAACAGATAAGTACAAAAACAATTCAGTATTAGAATCAGTACAATATTTGTAGAAAGAGATCCCCTTTCACTACATAGATAGTAAAAGAACTTCCCAAATCATAAGTGGGTGTTTCATTCAGTGTAGGACAGCTTGCCAAAGTCCAAAAAAAATCCTTCAAGATAAGATAGAGTCCTTACCAGCATCCATCCAAACAAGACAAAAAATACATTAGCCTTGGATGTGTTTTACAGGTATCAATGGACTATATCAGTTGTTATCCATGTCCATCTTACAAACTTTTTTTTAACTTACAAGCTTAGTCCAAAGTATTTATGTAAGAAATGTTCCTCTTTTCTTAAAAACACCCAAAGTCTCTAGCAAAAGAAGATCGTAACGATTAGAAGGCCATCACCCCTCCTAATCCAAGTGTCTGAATCATCCATTAATACTTTTATCAGTTTATAAGTTATCTTTCTAGATTAATGAAAGCTCCACCATATGAGTTTTAAAAAGAATTTTTTTTAAAAATTCCATTTATAATTCTTCAAAGCATCAAGCTCGTTTTAGTTTTATGTCAAATACATTTTAAGCCCATCATGGTATATGGCCTCAAATCATCCCCTAATTTGTATATCACTTACCTTATATGTCTCTTTAGTAAATCAAGTGGCAATGAGCCCTTAGCAGACCTTGAGTCCAACCAAAAAGTCTAAAGGAAAAATGCCATTGCGCTTTATGTTTCCAATTTAATCTATCATTAGTGGATGTAAACAAATTACAGTAATATCTTAACAAGACAACCAGTAATATACCCACTACCTGCAAGTAATCGGGCAAGAAAACACAATCTACTAATCGTATGGAGCCGAGCCAAGCCTCAATTTAACATAAGCCAAAAAACAAAAAACCACATCCGCTTAGTGATTTGTAACACCACATCCAAAAATTATAACTCCATGATAAGCAGTCGAGGCAAACTCCCAAAAAAAACATCCAATAACCGTGCGCCGCAGGTCAACGCCATTAATTTCACATAGCAACCCCAAGCGGTGGGCTTTTACCATACAGTATACCATGTTTAAGTGCTAGTACCAAGTCAATACTCCAAAGCTACAAAAGGAACTACATCCGCCAGTAAGAATGCAGACAAAGTACTGTACAACCCTATCCTAATCACTACTGTAATGACCAAGTACAGTGACAGTGTGAAACCGGGCCCAACACCCCTATGAGCCCCCCTTTTTTTATAAACATTCAATATCATTGCACAAAAGGTCAAAGAACCCTAACCCCCCTTTTTTATGTTCCCATAATTAACCAATACACAGGGCCTAATCAGGCTTCAGTGATCAATAACCAATGAAAAAAGCGACAGTACTAAGCAAATCTCAAAGTATTTTGATGAGCATCAATGGTATGTCCGGTTACTCTTGACAGAGTATAGCCTTGCTAAGTCAAGCGGTAGCAACCCTTAAAAAAGCACCGGCTACAGTAGCCTTAAAAAACCATAGTTTCAACTCAGATACCCAGTATCCAATACTCCACGATGCTTCCGGTGTTAATACTGCCAAGATCAACCCCATTTTATTTTTACAAAAACCAGTTAGATGGTATGAACCGACACAGTCTGCAAACGAGAAAAAAACCTGCAGAAGCTAAGAAATTCGAAGGTACTAAGGTAATACCAAGACCACATATCAATCATAGGAGTGGTTTTGACTCCTGCTGCGCACAGCGTGATAGTAAAACAGTTAACGATAGCCGTAACAAAAACCAGTCCTTACACCACATGATCACAAGCAGTAGATGCCTAGGGCAAGGTATAATACCGCCACCAAGCCATGTGTCCAACATTCTTTTAATACTTACCTTACTGTGCCAACCAGCAGATGAATGCTCAGTGTAGAACCTACAGCAAAAATTTCAACACAACCAGTAGCGAAGCAAGCAAGGGTAGAAAAAAACCTGAGAAACCTGAGTCGTGAGCTCCATAGCTGCCTTTGTGAAGCAAGCAATAAAAAACACGACAGAACAACCCTGGCTAAGTGAGGGGCAGAGATGCACCCTCACCTGTTTAAATAGTGGAAGGAGGAGGGACTGCCAGTCCTCTGAGCGAGAGCCATAAGTGAGTCGGCCCACCTTCCTAGAGAATGTGTGTGTGTGTGGTAGCTCTATTTGGCGTGCAGATACCCATGAGTGGGGAGATCCACAAAGATGGACAGGCCACCCTCACGGTGTAATGAAGAAGTAGAATGCAATCACGCTCGGCCACGCCAGAGAAGGAGATCTTTTAATAAGATCCTTAGTTTTTAATAACAAGGCTATGCCCCATGGTCTTGCTAAAAAGTAGTGGATTTTAAGTGGTAATCCTAATGTACCCCAGTTGTTTCCGGGCTAAAACAAGGTGTGTGTGTGTGTGTGTGTGTGTGTGTGTGTGTGTGTGTGTGGGGGGGGGGGGGGGGGGGGGGGGGGGGGGGGGGGGGGGGGAGAGGGGGGGGGTTTGTTTTCAAAACAACAAGAATACTATAGTACGACTCTGTGTGTGTGTGTGTGTGTGTGTGTGTGTGTGTGTGTGTGTGTGTGTGTGTGTGTGTGTGTGTGTGTGCACACGTGCATGCGTGTGTGCGTGTGTGTGTGTGTGTGCGTGGTGTGTGTGCGTGTGTGTGTGTGTGTGTGTGTGTGTGTGTGTGTGTGTGTGTGTGTGTGTGTGTGTGTGTGTGTGTGTGTGTGTGTGTGTGTGTGTGTGTGTGTGTGTGTGTGTGTGTGTGTGTGTGTGTGTGTGTGTGTGTGTGTGTGTGTGTGTGTGTGAGAGAGAGAGAGAGAGAGAGAGAGGAATGGGAGCTAGCCTCTTCAAATAGCTAGTCCAGTGTTAGAGTTCAAAGCTACTAATTATCTAGGCAGTTCAGTTAGTCAGGACTGGAATTATACTGGACTGAAATAGAGAACTAAACTGGGAAAATGTAATGAAATGGACAACACAACTGGAAGACTGGGAATGGTATTATAGGTTCAGATCAGTAGTACAAAGATAATCAATACAGTGTACAACAGGCTTAAACTCAAATGAAGTTTGAGAATTGATTACAGGAGTAAGTGATTACAGAGTTGAAAGCCAAAAGCTTATGAAGCTAAAAGTCTAGAAGCAAGAGCGCGTAAGAAAAAAGTCAAAAGAACTCCCAAAAGCCAAAAGCCAAAAAAGCCCTTGAGACATTGTAGTGGGTCATATTTATAGGCTTACAAAGTTACTATAGTAACTACTGTAATTACTACCGAATTACTGTCGATGTAGCAATTCCCACTGTGGTCAGCCTTCTAAGGAGCAATTCCCACCTGCTGAGATGTCCTTGCCTTCTACATCCTTCCCTCCTTTCTTGAATTTTGGTATAAACCAAAATTTCCTTTTCACGAAAAAAAAAACCACCGCCTGATTCTGATTAGTTGTTGAGAAAACCCCTCTCGTTTTTTGAGTTGGCCGATGTTCCTCATGATAGTACTCTTTTGGTATTGCTAGCTTTATACTATACTTCATGCTTGTTGAGTGCTTGACACCCATATAGTTGTGATTCCAAGGATGCCCATCCAAGGAAATTCCACTGCCTACTGGATGGCTGGGAAAATCCACCGTTTGATTCTAAGATGGAACTACCCAATATCCTTCCACTGGACGCGCTTCCTTTTGTCCTTCTTCTTTGGTGCCTCAGAAGTCCCTGTTCCATCATTGTCCTTTTGAATAAGTCTGTAAATGGCCTCCTGCGGTGGTCCCACCTTTCTGTAGTTATCTCAAATTCATAAGGCGTGAGGCTAGTTTATGACAATGCGAGGCTGTGTGAATCCATCCCTACGAGAGGGGCTGATTCGTCTCCATTCTGGCTTCGAAGAGAGTCTCCACCATTTCTCTGTATTGTGGTCCTAGTCTTGGTTTAGCAGTGATATCCTTTTCAGGAATCTCGAAAGACTCCACACTTAGCTGAAGTAACTAATTTGTGATCTTCATTAGTGCACAGAGCTGGATCTTCCACTGTCCCATACAGAGTTTGAACTTTTGCATTTCTCCCTATAGATCTATGATCGTGTCCATTTTGAGGGCATCATTGACAAGTGATTGCCAGGCTTTCCATTCCATAGTGGCTCGCTCATACCAATCACGAAGTCCATCAGTGATGCTGAGATAAGTGAGCCAATCTACTGGTTCCAGATGTTGAGGATACAAGGCTAGGAAGAATCTTGGCAGTTCCGCCTCCTTGGTAGGTAAAGCATACAAGAGTACTGGAGAATCAGGTACAAATTCCAAAAAATTGAGAACAGTTTGGTTCTCCTGCTGCATCATCTTTCTAGTGAATCGGACCAGCTGAAAGAGTTTGGAGAGCAGTTGTCTGTTCTCCTACTGACATTTGGGTTCAAGGTCCTTTATTTTGTTGGAAGACTGATCTTCAATGATGGCTTGAACCCTTTGATCCAAAACACCTCTGGCAATCTACATCTGAAGCAAGAGTTCTTTTAATTACATCCTGACCTCTTTCATACAGCTATATGTAGGTCTGTTTCCTAGCAGCAAATCTAGTCCAACAGCTATGGAGTGGCGATCTGCAGTAGACTGTCTTTGCCAATGTGAATTGACTATCATATCATCAGAAGTCAATGTCCACTTAGGCACCCTTTCTAGTAGTTGAATACTGCTGGGATGAACAGGTCGTTGGCATAGCTCTTGATCATGAAAAGCAGCGGACTTCTAGTGTTGAACCATCTCCCTGGCTCCTACATACAGCCTTTGGAAACGTTCCAGATCAGAGATCAGAGTCTCATTCTCAAAATACTATCTAGTAATATGAGCTTGGTGATGCCTTAATCTCTTATATAGTGTGATAAGCTGTAAGGAGTGTTGTGTATCAGCTTCAAAAGATTCAATCACAGCTTTGGCTTTTCCTTTTCTGTCTGGAATATATTGTGACTGGTGTGCTGGAGAACTCTGTGACTAGTGTAATGGAGGTTCTCTAGCATTGCCCTTATGGTGTTGGTCACTTCCTTGCTGCTGCTGATCTTTGACTGTTGGTTTTGCTGGTCCTGAGCAGTACCCGGATTGCCTTTATTGGGTCCACCGCCCCCAGTTGCATCTGATCCTCCAGCTCCAAAGCCTGAGGGTGGGGAAGGAGGAGAATCGTCATCATCAGGCTTGTTGTCTGACTTGTCTTCCTCTTTCTCCTCATGCTCTTCTTCCTGCTCTAATTCCTCTTCAGTATCCTCTTGCTTGCTGATATAATCCATAATGGCCTGATTTACCAAGGTTGTATTATATTTATTGATCTTATCTTGTAGATCACTCTAAATAGTCTCAATGAGTGCCTTCAAATTATCCATATTCATTGTTACATTTCCTTGAGGATTCAGGATATCAGCAAGGTTATTGTATATGTATCTCTCTGCGAGGGAATCCTTTAACACATCGTGGTTGTTGAGCAGTTCTTTGAACTCTGCACGCTTCATTCGTAACATGGTTTGAAATATGTCAGTGTCTCTCAAGGCGCATTCCTTCTCTTCATTCAGTTGTCGATTTTTAGCTTCTAGCTTCAGCATCTTTGTTTGCAAGTCCTTAATTGTTTGAGTTGAATGATTCTCAGCAATAACATGCCTGAGAGACTGATTAGCCATTTTCTACTGAAGTTCATGAGCCTGATGTTGGCTGCTTTCTAGTTCTACTTTCATCCTAGCCACTTCTTCATTGGAGGCTGATACATCAGTCATATGTCCTAAGGAATGCACAATAGTGTTCCATGATGCTTGGATGATTGTCGAGCAGCCATCAACTACTGTAGCTGCATCACATTCAACTGGCTCATAAACCATGACTGGAGCCACATATGGTAATGCTGCCAAATGTGGTTTTTGAAGTACCAATCTACCCTTGAGAGGGTTATTTTGCAATTGTTGCAACCGGTCCTTCTTGGCTACTGATAAAGCCAGTTCACTGAAAAGGGTTTCGATGATTGGATTAGCAAGTGTTGGGCCCTTTCCTTTGCAAGTATTAGCTACCACCTATTCAATGCTTGCTTTTTGCTAGCTTGTTTCAGTGTTGAATACTGTTTGAGTCTGCTCTTTGGGCACCGCTGAAGTCTGGTCTTTACAAGATTTTTCAATGGGCAGGGGCTGGACCTAACTCTCAAGTTTCTTTAGTAGAGCAGTACTCTTTTCTAACAGTAGCTTAGGTTTCTTTGAACTACTGGCCTTGGCCAATGCAGCCTTCCTTTTTTGTCCAGTGACGGCCAGTTGATTACCTTGGTCCTCTTCACCTAAAGATAACTCCACATTGTTAGTTAATGGAATAGGCCTAGGACTCCAAGCCTGCTTTACCTGGAGAAATGCCTCTGGAGCAGTAGCCAGTACAAAAACTACCAGACATACCAAGCTTTGAATACACTCTATGACTTCAGCTTGGCAGTCTGCTGTAAAACTTTGTGAGATAAAATATTGATTTTGGCTTTATCATCTAGCCTTTTTGCCAACATCATTGCATACGATTTCTCAGACACATATGTCGGAAATTTTCGCAAGCTAACAGCTTCTGCAATAAATCTGTAGGCTGAGGGAATATTCAGTGTGGCTACTGGAATCCCTTGCCCACCATCCTTCCTTTTCTTCTTAGCGGACTCATCTTCCTTAAGAGCATGGATGATCTGTTCTGCAGCTGCTGTGCTGGGCTTTTTCTCATTGGGTAATCTGAAGGCATAAGCAACAGCGTCAGGTGTCACTCTTTTTTTTATTTCGTTAACAATGGCACTGTCTTCATCAACATCAAGAGAATTGAGGGCCTATTTAATAATATCTGCATCAAAGTCAAACCTTGTAGCCTGTACTACCACATGCAGATCCCATAATTGTAGCAATGATTATGTCTGCTCATTAAACACATATCTGTGTATCTTGCTATGTGGAATGAGTGGTAGGGAGGCCTGAATAGAAGCGATGACTGCTGCAGTCTCACCCATTGTGTCCTACATCTTCTCTGACACTTTCTTAGGACCCATACCGTGCGATGACTGCAAAGCTGTAGAGGAAGAAGACTTACTTGTGTATGCTAACCTGCAGCGAGGTGTATCAGGTAGTGTCGGATAGGGACTGTTAGAATCTGTTGACGAGGAGGTTTCAGGTTGGAGCGAAGAGTTCTCGGATCATGGCGATGGCGAGTGCATGACAGTAGGTAGTCGTCGTGCAAGAGACTTGTGCTGAAGAGTGTCAACACGCCTCACTGTTATACCATGTACACGCCATAAAAGCTCCACTACTTACCATTCCTAGAGTTATGTGCATTGATGGCGACGTGGCACACATGCACTGGCCATGTTGTTCAATAATCTCCTTATTGATTACCACATTTATTCCAGTTGGCCCTTTTTCCCATAAAATTTGGTACTGATTTGAAAACTCCATTGGCTCTGTTAGTGGCACTGGTTTGTCATATTGAGACATTATGGTTCTTATACTGGGTTGACATGGAAAAGATTTAGAACAGCCGAATCTGACAATTCCTGGTCATCAGTATCGGGAATACCAATATCATCACCTCTGAAAGGATCCTTGTCATTAGAATAATATAACTTGATCTTGGCCCCATTATAAACACCTGGCAGCAGTAATCCAGATAAATCTTCCAACCTCACTCTGCCATTTGAAAATACCCAATCAACTTCAAATTTGGTTTCTTAGGCCACAATTTGGATTGATATAGAAAAACTAAGTCACCCTTCTGAAACTCCCTAACCTTTATCCTTCTATCATGCCACTGCTTTCTGCATTGCTGAACAATCTCCTGTTCCAGCATGGACCACCGTGATCGCCAAAATGGAATGGGAGATGGTCTCTTCAGAGAGGTATTCCAATGTTAGAGTTCAGAGCTACTGATTATCTAGACAGTTCAGTTAGTCAGGATTGGAATCAAGTACTGGAGTGAAACAGAGAACTGAACTAGAAAAATGTACTAAAATGGAAGACACAACTGGAAGATTGGGAATGGTATTATAGGTTCAAATCAGCAGTACAAAGATAATCAATACAGAGTACAACAGGCTTAAACTCACATCAAGTCTGAGAAATGATTACAGGAGTAAGTGATTACAAAGTTGAAAGCCAAAATCTTATGAAGCTAAAAGTCTAGAAGCAAGAGCCCGTAAGCCAAAAGTCAAAAGAACTCCCAGAAGCCAAAAGCCAAAAAATCCCTTGAGACATTGTAGCGGGTCCTATTTATAGGCTTACAAAGTTACTACAATAACTGTTGTAATTACTGCCAAATTACTACCGGTGTAGCAATTCCCGTTGGTCGGCCTTCTAAGGAGCGGTTCCCACCTACTGGGATGTCCTTGCCTTCTACAAAGGGGGGGGGGGGGGGGGGGGGGGGGGGGGGGGGGGGGGGAGGCGGAGGAGAGAGAGAGAGAGAGAGAGAGAGAGAGAGAGAGAGAGAGAGAGAGAGAGAGAGAGAGAGAGAGAGAGAGAGAGAGAGAGAGAGAGAGAGAGAGGAGAGAGAGAGAGAGAGAGAGAGAGAGAGAGAGAGAGAGAGAGAGAGAGAGAGAGAGAGAGAAAGATTTTTTAACGTTTATGAAAGGCCGAAGTCGGCCTATGAGACAAAACAAAGAACATGAGGTGGGTGTCCTCTGTGTATCCGTAAAGGATAAAAGGTACGAAAGTAAAAGTAATTATCTTGTATGATGACTGGGGGAGGAAGGTGATACAAGGGTGGGGGTGGAGCTCCAATACTGAGGAAAAGAAGCAATCCTATATGCTAGGGTTGATACAATCATAAGATGAAACTCTATCCTATCTCTAGCTCCATCCAGTACCATAATCAGAATGTAATACAGATTGCATGGGCGGGTAGGGTGTGAATAGTCCTCGCAAGATCGCGGTTGGATCTGCAAATGCCCGGATGCATCTCTATTCCAAAGATCTATAGTAGTGCTCTTGGATCTTGCTCTGATGTAGGCAAGGTGCCCTACGTCCATGGGTACGTGGGCGTCTGCGAGCTCGGGCCTCTTGAGCTTGTTGTAGAGTCACTCCTCTCTAGATGGTCGGAGGTGGTGGTGCTGCTATGGTCCTCTGAAAAAATTATGTGAGTTGTGTCTGGTTTTCGTCTCTCACAGCTAATGCTGCATGGAGGAGGGAGTCCCAATGCTGATGTATCTCGTGGAGAAAGCAGTCGAACTGTTGATGGTCTCTAGACTCAAGAATCAGATGCAGAGTGGGCTGATCTGCAAACAAGGTCAAATATCTATCTCTGATCTCCTCATATGGTCTACATCTGCAAACATTGTACTCCTCGCTCTCAATCTCTAATGTGCAAAGTCTGCATATCCTCTCTGCTATGGGGACATGTGTAGCTCTCCCTGCCTCAATCTCTCGCTGGTGTGATGATACTCTGAGCTGTCCGATGGCAACCCGTGCTCTATGTGGCATGTAGATATCTTGGCCTCTGGATGAACCCATCTACTAGGATGGTCACACAAGTGATCTCTATAGTACTACCTCTTCATCGAAAGTGGTTCTCTGGGTGTGATCCATGTCTCCCTAATGTAGAGCTACCAGAGGTCCAGTCTCAAAACATGATTCCTCTCGGTGTGTGAGAGGCGTATATGAGGAGATTCAAGATCATATTGGAAAGGAGGCAGGTCTATGATGTCCAAGCCATGGGATGTAAACTGCTCTATGACCTCTGAGTACCATGCCCTCGTGTCACCCTCTGATGTAGCTATTTCGATGCCTCAAAATCTCTATTGGTGAGTCTATCTGGTGGGAGCTCTTGCATGTGCTGAATGAAATAGATTGTCTGAAAAAGGGCTTCTACTAGCATCAGTGGTGTGGCTAGCTTTGCTCTAATGATGTCATGTGGTACTGAGGGTTTGTTGTGGAGAAAATGAGAGATCATAATGATCTGTGGGCACTCTATCTATGTCCATAGAGATGCTGATAGTCTTGGCGCCCATACTATCGCGGCATACATAATGGCAGGTGTGACTAGAGTGTCAAAGAGCCACCCCTTGGACAGGTGTGACTAGAGTGTCAAAGAGCCACCCCTTGGTATGTGGCACCTGGAAGTGGGCTTGATGGCATCTGCACTCTAAAGTGGCCAGTGCTACATATCCTCGTGTAATCAGGTTTTGGGCTGCCTGGGCCATGGAAAACCTGCCAATGGTGCCAGTAAAAACTCACCCCCAGGTATACATATAAATCAACCACCTCAACATGTCCACCTGTTGCTGTAAGTACTAATCTACTACAAACTGTCTTGGAGGTATAGAAGATCATGACCATGGTCTTGCCAAGGTTCATTGTCAGCCCTCTATGTGTGCAGAAATCATCTAAGGCTTGTAGGTGGCTCTGTAGTCCCTCCTGTGTCTCAGAAACAAGGATGATATCATCAGCATAGAGCATAATGTGGAGTGGTATACTTGCCAAGTCTGAGCCTGCTCTGCCTGCTCGTAGGATGTAATCTGAAATCTCGTCAATGTATAGACCAAATAGAGTCGAGGAGAGAGGGCACCCTTGCTTCACACCAATGGTGCTAGCAATGGGATGCGATAGTCCACCAGGGCATCACACTCTACCAGCGGGGGGAGAGAGAGAGAGAGAGAGAGAGAGAGAGAGAGAGAGAGAGAGAGTGCATGCCATTCAAATTTCATGCAAGTTCTCCATGCACAATGACAATTCTAATTGCAAAAGTGGAGTGCCAACTGGCATATGACATTGCTAACTAGCATGGTGGCATTGATATATAGCATAAGAAACATATGGCACTACTAACTTTCATATGACATTGCTAACTATCATGGTGGCACCTATATCTAGCATAAGAAACATATGGCACTACTAACTAGAATATGACATTGCTAGTGATAGCCATTTTTCGGCTTATCAAATCACTCAAACATTTTGGTTATCCCTACCATTTCACTGTACATAGGCGTGTGTGAGTTAGGGACTTTCTCCATATCTTCTTAAAAACCCTCAGCTAGCTAGTCACTGGGCTAGTTGAGCAAAAAAAATAAAATAAAATAAAAAAATAAAAAATATTATGGCCCATTTGTGTATAAATATTTCATTGTATATAGGGCCTAAATAAAAGGATTTTTCATAATTATTTTGGTATTTATTTAAATATTTCTACCTATGGTGTGTTATTTATGCTATGTACATTGACTCACAATTACCATATTTTTTCTTACCATTTTGCATACTCTTTATTCCATATAAAAATAATTTCATGCAATCTTCTCTTATTTTTGGTGTAACTCCATCCCAACAAAATCCAAAAAAACTAGTTTTATTTATGTGTATAGTTTTTCACTATTGTCATTTTTTCCTTCCTATATTTATTCTCTATTACTCTCATAAATTAGACCACCAAAAATATTCATCTTTTTATGGTAGACTTATAATGAGAGAGATTTATTTTAACCCCTTTATATTTTTTCCACCTATATTATTTATATTTGACATGTACATATTTTTTTAGACTCCTCATTATTTGAGTTTCTTAGTTGTACTATTCACTTATATCATGATCTCAACAATATCTTCAATTATAGACCTACCAAATAAGGTCAAGGGTATGTGGAATGCATGCATGCACCATGGGGAGCTCACTCTTGGAGGTATTCAAAAGAATCATCCAAAGAAGGACCTCACAAGGACCTTGTGCAATGGAAAAAACAGTCGGTTTTGCTGAATTTTTAAAGATCACATGCTCCCCGAATTTGAAAAGGTGATACAAACAAAAGTTGTAGCTCGTGGGCTAAACTTTCACCTCATATTTTTTCATATTTTTTTGAGCTACGAGCTGTGAGCTATGATTTTATTGGTGGACCCCAGTTTGTCCATGCTATGCAGCCACACTCCCTCTTCCACTTTATCATTTTCCTCTTTCACACACACTCCTCCCTCTCCTTCCCACTCCCAAACCTGCAACTCCCATGTCCTAATTCACCCTCTTCACCATTGCCACATCTCTCACACCTACATAGCCTTCATCCTCTATTTCTACACCCTATGTGTCCCCCTTTCTCTCTACATATATGTTCATATTACCATACTCTCTTCAGCTTTGTAAAGAACTTCAAAAAATCAGCAAAAATCCAAGGTTAACCTCTGCAAATGAAGGCTTTATCATGAATTTTTCAAGGTTTGAAGATAACATAGCTTCATCGACACGCGTTACTTCGCCATGCTGACTGCTTCTTCTTCCGGTGTTGTAAAGAGGTGAATCTCAACTTCTCCAAAGCTTCAACCTCTCTTTACAAGCTCATCCCTTCTCTAACTTTTCTCATCATATATCTCACCATTTGGTGAATGATTTTGTAAATATTTTTTAGTGATAATTACTAACTACTAACCACTAACCTTATTGTAAAATGCACCCTCTACTAGAGTAGGCACTCCCAAATTATTCACTCAATCCTCTCTCCTATCATCCTCAATAATTCTCTTCCCTTGAGCCCACATCCATGTGACTCAAAGGACAAGAGAGACCCACCCTCATTAAATATGTATATATATATATATATATATATATATATATATATATATATATATATATATATATATATATATATATATATATATATATATATATATATATATATATGCATAATCTTTTATTCCTTCAAATAAACTTGATTAGGCCTAATCCTAATTGGGGCTTCTAAAACCTATAAATAGAGCCCTTCTCTCCCTTGTAAATCATCTCATGATCACACTACACCACACCATTCTCAACACATAACACACCACTCTTCAAGCCTAGTTGTGTAGAGTGTGTGCATTGTGAGTGCTCTATTCCATCACTACACATAGGTGCATGGAGAAGCTTGAAGTTAGTTATGCCATCTAGAGGAGTGGAGTGATACTATACTCTGCAATCACACTTGTAGCCTACTCTTGTCCATAAATAAGATTCATAATTTTGGGTGCGATTGTATGCTGCAACTACGACTTTTCTCTCCAAATTGACTTGATAAGTTGGCTTATCAGGTGGTTGAAGGTATATTGTCCTTGAAGTTTGTTGTGCCATTTCATGCTTGGTGGTTTGAGGGCTTGTTGAATTGTTTGCCTAAAAGGTAAATTGTAAGAGGGTGCTCGGTGAGAGGGCTCCCGTGACCCTAAGACAATTTGTGTATTGGCAACAAGGTCAAGTTTTGTGTTGTCTCTCTATTTCTCATCAAGCTTTGTGTGCATCTAGTCTTTAAGGCTAAGACTGAGTTGCTCAAGTTGATTTGTGCTCTTTACCTCTCTCTGGCGTGGTGAATGTTTGTGTTTGGTGTATGTGGCTATCTTGCATTCCCCTCTCTTTGTGCGTTTGAGTACAAGGAGATATCACGTGCGTCCTGGTTCGCATCTACAACTAGGTGGTGCCCCTTTTCTTGTTTGGTTTCTGGCTGTGGGTTGTTGTTGTCTCTGATTTTGCTTGCCCCAGTCCCAATTGAGCAGCACGGGAGCCTCAAAGGGTGTTTAGAGGCCGCTCTTCTTGTTGCCCGCCACGAACCGCCTCACTAGCTATCATGGTGGAACCTATATATAGCATGAGCATTTGACAGTGGTAACTAGCATGGTGGCTCTGATATCTAGAGAGAGAGAGAGAGAGAGAATGCATGCATGCCATGCAAATTTCATGCAATTGCTCCCTGCACAATGACAATTCTAATTGCAAAATTGAAGTGCTAACTAGCATGGTGGCACTGATATATAGCATAAGAAACATATGGCACTAATAGCTAGCATATGACATTGCTAACTCTCATGGTGGCACTTATACCTAGCATAAGCATCTGACAGTGGTAACTAGCATGGTGGCCTTGATATCTGGCATGACAAGGAGATGACACTACTAGCTAGCATGGTGGTACATATATCTAGCATAAGCATATAATATTGCTAACTAGCTCGGTTCTTACTTCTTCAAAAGTTTCCAACATTGATTCTTGTGCTTTGAGATGCACACTAAGGGTGGTTCTTTTGACAAAATCTTTCTATGCCATATCTGCCAACTTTTACTTTGTTACAATAATTCTTGTGCAATAGTGCCAGTGCTTTAACAATTTTCTCATCAATCAATTCTTGTACTTTTGCAGCCTCCAACTTATTCTAGTTGTTTACAAGTTCATCTTTGGCCACTCTCACTCTTAACTCTACATCTTCAATGATAGCTTTTTGCTTCCATGGTGTGGGCATGTAATCTACATGCTGGCCTAGTAAGTCACGTCTTGTTGGAGGTTCTCTTGAAACAGGAGTCACTTCAATCTACAGTTCTACGTTAATGTTCTCCAAACTAGCCTCACCCATGCTATTGTTTAGCTTCCAATGCATGTAGTGGGTATTGAAGTGGCTAGATTTGCACATATCATTGTTGTGTTATTTAGCCCATTAGGAAGAGAGTGAGGTCTAGAAGAGCCTCATTATTTGGAAGTTAAAGAAATTCAAATGTCAAGAATCAAAAAAAACAATCAAAGCATATCTTTTGAATTGAAACATGCAAAATTGCCAAATTCTTTGAATTCAAATTTCCCCCCAAAATGAAATTTAAAATTTAGGGGTAAAACCATATCATCATGTAGCATATCTATGGAAAGAGCTCAACGTGTAGATTATATATCTATAGCCTTTGCTCAAATTGGAGATCACATGTAGGAGTTATACAAGTCCAAAAATTATAAAATTGTCTACTCACTTTTTGGAGAGAAAAATACATTCTTTGACTACTGTTACACCTCTCTTACCCCCCCCCCCCCAAATCTTGCATGCATGTCATGCACCTATTCATCAAAATATTAATCACCTCCATAATCTCATGGCAAACAAAGGGGCCCTCCTAGACCCCGTCCTCTTCCTAATGCACAACAATCCAAAAAAACACTATTTCCATGCCAGCTTTTAGAATGCATGGACTCAATTATAAGACGTATGCTCTTGCAAACGACACATCTATCTCCATATTCATAGGTTGCTTTTGGTAGACCTTGTTGTAAAATACTTGGAGGTCTTTGAAAATATCTGGCCAAATACTATTGTGCTTAACCTTGTAAGAACTTGCATCCCTTGCATGTGTGAAGATTGACAACCAACCTAACTTCAAGACATAAGAGTCCTTCAGTAGCCTTGGGTCCTTGCCTCTGTGTTGAGGCCATGTTGCATGTGAAAATCTTCCTTTGTATGGCAAAGTATTGATTGTAGAGGGTATTGCACCTTGGGCGACCTCCATCTATTTGCAAAAGAGTAGAGCATGAGCATTTAAGCATTGACTAAAAGTACATAGCAGGTGGCTAGAGAGAGATTCATACTAGACACGTTCTTCTCCCTCGTATGCATCTGTGCTTAGTCTATGTTGCTATCGATGTTGAGTGCCACAAATCCTCAGATCCACTTGCCTAGCTTAGGCCAGCTGAGTGGCGAATGAAGGATTTCCCCTCTTGATAAGGGACATTTGCACTTGCTTGGCTGACCTTTGACTTGTTCCTATAAAGTTCCTTGTACCTATGGGGAGCTGTGTATGTGACATGCCCATTGCTATTGGGTTCGTTGCACGGGTAAGGAGCCCTGCATTTTAGGAAAACTCTACTCTGCTCCAAGGCATGATCTTTTCCTTCTCTCCCTCATGCTTTCATAGAGTACTCAAGACAAGGCTAGTGCCCACACACTCGTAGAGAAATTTCTACAAAGAGGTGGAGCAATGATGCCATGCATGCGGACTTGAATCTGCCTTCATCATTGAGCTTATTACTTGGAAACAAGACTTGACTTTTGTTTTCAATTCCAAATATTCTCTATGTCACATAAAATCTATTCAAGATATGCTATAAAAAATACCCCTTTATATATGTTAGCTAACATAAATAACATATTATGTTAACATGCTTCCACCCATCAAGCCTGTGTCACCGCTACACAACTACCGATTGGCGAGGTTGTAGAACATGGTGTCTAGCCCAACTCCTTAGTCATGGCATGAGACATTGTGTAGAATCTCTTCTGATTTTATTTGGAGCATTGACATAGAGGAATAAATACCTGGGATGACAATTTAGCCATATTTTTCTCCAAAGATGGATGTGCATGAGGTATATCTTGTGCCGACTCCTTTGCTAGCCTTTTCTTTATCTTCAAGGGTTCAAATTTAATTCATGGATAGAGGAGAGACTTGATATGTCCATTTTTTATGTAAATTGGTGTAAGGGTTTAATACTATGTGTACATGTGGGCAAATGGTTCACATTGGTGAAAATTCCCGCAAGATAGAGCACTTACACAATAGGTGTGCCTATTTGTTGATTGTGCCAATTCGTGATGTTTTAGCTCCCCTAGCTTTGGCATGTGTACTTGGTGGAGCTTGATGACTTTCATGCAAGATCAACCCATCAATAGTTTTTGGGGTTAGTGTGTGCCCAAGGTGGGCTTTGTGCTTATATTTGATCTTCATGGGTAAAATGTGTCATTTAGAGGTTATATGAAGTGCCCAAAATAGGTAGCATGCATGAGTTTATAAACATGTGTATCAAAAAAAGTGCAAACTCTGAGAAAATGATAATAGGCATGCCTACTTTACAACTTATGAAAATTTAACTTTTTGGCATCCTACTTCCCTACATGGCATCTAGCAGCCTATTGAAGTGTTGTTATAGCCCTCTTGTGTTCCCTTGATGATAGAATTGGTTCCTTTGTGCATGTGGCCTCTGACTTGGCCTAGAAGTGGGGTGGTGCCCCTCAATTACTTTGTTGAGTTAGTGGGGTTAGGAATTGGGTAGACATGTCAAGGTTAACATTTTGCATGTTATTAGAAAATGATGCTTTGTAGCTTAGAAGGGAGCAAGTGGGTGGATCTCCTTGCCTAGGACTCCAATGTGTTTTAACTTTATCAACTATTCTTTCGAGGTTTCCGCCATCAACGATGCCAAAGCACTTTCCCAAATGGGCCATCCTAAAATAGGCATGCCTATTTTGCTAGGTCAAAAAAATGGACTTAAATTTGAACTTTGAGTCTATACATATGGTCTCTAATCTATGAGGATACTATGGTTCAAATTTGCACAATTTGGTCAGGTGGTCAATTCGATGTTAAAAAAAAAATTGCCCAAATTTTTGCATTGTGCCCCGCATTGTCTATGGCCATTATGCTAATCCTATATCCATATCCTTGATCAAAACACTTTTGATTAAGGTTAGGAGCTTAACCCTAATTTTCGAAACGGGTGAGAAGCCATAGGTTGCACGTATGAGCTCATGGAAAGCACCAAAAGGAAGGCTCTTTACTCTCTCTCTCTCTCTCTCTCTCTCTCTCTCTCTCTCTCTCTAAGAAGTCAAGTATAGAAATCACCTTGGAAGTGGCCCTAGTGGCTATACATACCTTAGATGTTTGTATGCCCCTAGGCACTAGTTTACTCGTTAGACTTGTTGGCTCATCTAGTGTACCCCTAGATCATTTTTTTTTTAATTTTGACACTTGTAGGCTCTTTTGCTGTCTGTAGCTCTAGTTTGAGTCTCTCGAGCCAATTTGGCCATCTATGATGTTCTCAAAATTGATCCAAACTTTTTTCATCCATCGCATTTGCTTTGAAGATTTAGTGTTTGAAGAAATAAAATTCTAGTATTATTTCTCATTTATTTATATATTTTGAACTTTTATTAAAAAAAATTATGAAATTTATTAAAAAACCAAAAATATCAAACTTGGCCCAAAAATTCTATGAAAACTTATTCATTCACATTTGCCTATTTTTTTGATAAGCTTCTTGATGAGTTTCTTCATTTTTGTGTGTTTTACAAGGTCAACATGCATATTTACATATGTACACT
The DNA here is from genome assembly GCF_014529385.1 of Adiantum capillus-veneris. Taxonomy (NCBI): domain Eukaryota; kingdom Viridiplantae; phylum Streptophyta; class Polypodiopsida; order Polypodiales; family Pteridaceae; genus Adiantum; species Adiantum capillus-veneris. The sequence continues at coordinate 150,844,810 of NC_140936.1, read as the reverse complement.
TGATTAAGGGCTCATATTCATCTTTTGTCCCTAATTCTTATCATTGGCTCTTGGTATGGGCATTTAGAAGGGTTCTGGAAGTATTTGGACATCAACAACTCAAAAACAATGCCCATACCTAGTAGATATCATCCTACTGAGTTTGCATTTACCTAGCCTCCCCCTTCCTAGATGGATTCCTCTTGAACGATGGATGATCTTTAGGGTTGTATCATGCATGGGTAGAAAAAATGTGTCTATGCATAGACATGTTGGTCTCTACTACGCATTTAAGGTCAACGTAGTTCAAAGAGTCATGCTATGCAAGATCATGGTCTTGAGCAATATGCTCAAGGATATCTAATGGGAATGTTTGCAATAAATGCTAACCAATCAAAAAAAAAATCAATTGTAAGTCTTTTTGTCTAATAGTAGGACTTGGTCTCGTAATCAACTCTTCTAGATCTATGTACTTGTGCTCCTGGAATGTTGGTTGGGTTTGTTGGTAGTGGTGCTATGTGTATGATAAAGGTGGTCCGGAGTTGCCATTGAAGGTTGACTAAACATTGGAGGCTATTTCATCCACCATACCATTTTGTCCCACCGATTTAACTATTAAGACGATTGTATGAAATCCATTGTATGGGTGTTAGCTCGTTGTTTAGGGATCTAGAAGGATTTAGAATTTTTTTTAGAGAAGTTTCTTAGGTACCCAAACTTGTCTAGTTCCTTGCATGCCTCTATTGACTGGTTTTGTGGGTTTATGTAGTTGTATTGTTGGTTCTTCAAAGTGTCTTTTGTAAGTATAACCATTTGGGCAGAATTCAATTGTATAGGACCCTTGTGGGGTCTTTATCTACAATGTATTGGCTTCATAGTTTGGAACTGTGTTGTAAGTCTGAATCTAAGGTGTTCCAAGGATTATTTTTCTACTTGCTTATTATTCAGTAGGATATAAAATAAGTGTCTACAAGGGATGTCATGAACGGCATTTCTTCAACGCTCATTTTGAAATAAGTTGTGTAGTTCATAGCATTGACTCTGGCACCTCTATCTACTAGCACCCTCTTGTGGTAACCTATTGATAATTTTGGATTTTGACGTCCATACCTTCTTATATTGACTCATTAAAGAGCATGGGTGAAATGGCTTCCATTGGTGTGGGCTTTGGACACATAACTTGCTTGCCTTGGAGAATTCATTGTTAAGCCTCCTCTTCATCTTGATCAAATACTTGTTGCTTGTCAACTACATGGGACCTTACTATGTGCCATGTGTGAGCCATGAAGGTTGCAAGTACATAACCTTGCTATTGACAAGCTCAACATATGTAGTTAGTGTGTCACTCACCTCACCATGTCACTATCCAAGAGCGAATCTCGAGCCTTAGTGAAGAGGGAGCTCGCCTCTGCTGCTCAACCGCCTCACTGCCATAATACCACTGTTGAAGCTCAATCTCTCTCTCTCTCTCTCTCTCTCTCTCTCTCTCTCTCTCTCTCTCTCTCTCTCTCTCATGATCACCCATAAGAGGATAAGAAGAGAGATAAGGATCACAAGAGCACTCACTCTACATTAGCCTTGAGAATGACCCAAAAACTAAGTTACAATGTCTTTTATGTGGGTTATTTTAATTATATATAGGCATCCAAAATTGGCCAATCAATACTAAATCCTTATTTGATAAATTTTGTGGTGCACTACTCATTGGAAATCACCGAATCACCATTGACCATGCACCTACAAGACCTACAAACCTAAACCATGTCTAAAAATACTATAAATAATAGGAGGGATGTCATGGGTTAACATGCCCCCTTCTTGATGTAGATTCCTTCCTTGAAATTTATGAGTGTGAAAATTAAAGCACGTACAGAGGATGGTAAGCAGTAGTAAACATCTTGATGAGAGTAGTGACCCATGGATATACTTACAATCAAGATGTTTAGTTGAGCACAATAACGTACACGTCCTTTGCATGAGAATCCTTAGCTTACTCAAATACTACAAAATCAATAAGGAAATAGCATAGTAACTGCATTCTCACAGGAACATGGATAATTAGAAATTATATGTCGTGAGTAAGAATAAAGAGTAATCAATGACAAAATATTAAACTAACATGTTTGAGCATGATATATCAAAACACAATATAATTAAACTCATTGGCACTTATAGAGATCAACAAATCAAGGACTCTATCTTCTCTAGTTTTACTTTTAGTAGGGCAATAAAGGTCAATTCTTAATCTCATGATCAGTTCCCCTTTTTCTTGTTAGTCAATTTATAGCTATTTAATTGTGAGAAGAGATTGTTTCATGTTTCAGGGATGATTGAAGGCTATATCTAGAAGACCATCAAGTTGAGATGCGATAAAAGAAATACACATCTTAACACTGATACCCTCCCCAGGCTTATCACAATAGCAAAACTTCTTTTATAATACTTAAGCTAAAGGTCAAGAGGGATTAAGCCTACTAAAAATTAGTGACACACTTCATGCAATGCTTTATAATATCGGTGGATTAAGAGCCTAAAGTAACTATAAAGAATTAGGAAGGCATCTTCCTATGGTATTACAAAAGGATCTCGAGCTCTCTGCTTAAACTAGCTCAATTGAAATTTGTGATTAATAAACCTAGAGAAGAGACTATGAGGTAAAATTATATTGAGTCTAAAGTAGAATACTAAGCAAGTATGTTAGATACTTTGTTTATGATTACTCTTGAAACAAAAAAGCATGAATGCTAGACAAAACACAAAGCAACAAGAATGGACAAGAAACACTTATTTTGTATCGGCAACAATTTCTTGATGTGTTTTGTTGGTGTGGACATGACAAGGACCTCATGATGTTGAAGAGTCAAGCTATTGCAACGTTTTCTTGTACACATTAGTAAACAATACAATATACCCCCAAGAGGCACATCAGTGGGAAAAGGAATCAATCCTTTATTGAGCATAATTAAAGCAAAATATAGAACCCTAACCTATCTATCTGCGCCACAATATAGGATCAAGGTAAGAGTCTATTGTATAGAGTGGTTGGTAGTCCTAAGGGTAAGCCTCTATCCTCATGGTCTGCTTTGCGAGCATCTCTTATTGACACTATGCAAGGGTAGAAGGGGAGGGTTACGTGTGGAGAAGTCAAGAGTTTATGAAAATCTTTATGTCAATAAAGAGGTTATCGAATATTCTAACATCATAGAAAAAAATCTCAAATTATTTCAAAGATTTGAACCCAGAGCGATGCTTTTTTTACTCTCCCGACTAAGCCCCATTGCGGCAGCGGCCTCTTTATTGGGATGATCTTGCTTCCTATTGTTGCCATGAAGCCACCTGTTTAAGCTGCCATTTTCCATATATTCATAGATGAGCAACCTATCATTTGTTGTCTTGCAGTAACCCAACAACAAGACCAGGTTGGGATGCTTGATCTTTCCTAATGTTTCCAGCTTTGCTCTGAAATCTCTAAGCTCACCCCTATCATTGATATGATGGCATAACTTCTTGACCGCAAAGTTTTATCAGTCAAGGTGGCACTTTGCCAAAGCCTCCAGAGCCTATGATGGCCTCTACGCAAAATCCAGCCCTTGGCGGCCTCCTCAAGCTCTCTATAGGTTGCGGAGTGGCGTGATCTTGTATGTTGCAAGGTTGATGTCGAGTGGCTCACCTGTTTATTTTCTTTTTGTATATATTACTACCACATTGATAGTCAGAGCCAGAATGCGGCAACACATCTAAACTAGACTAATACTAATAAAAGATTGCGGTGAAGATAGAGAGGAAATAGGTGAATTTATGTGTCTCACTCGTGCTTGCCCGTAATCTGTGTTACAACTATCCCGCCTTCCTTTCGTGGTCTTTCTTTAAAGAATTGTGTTGCTTCTAGTTTTTTATTTCCCTCGGTTAAACAGTTTAACTTAACCTCATCACATTGAATATTAACTATAATTTTATGAAGCTTAGTGGTGTCATCCCAGAGTAGCTAGGCATTAGAACTTACATAACTGCGATATCTATTTAATACAAGAACCTCGCTGGGGATTAGGGAAACATTGGTAGAGATAGATGGAAACCATTGCATTGAAAAGATCAAGCATCATACCATGGTGCCTCTATTAGTCTATTGCACGGCTTCCTAGGAAAGGGAGAGGTCGCTAATGTATGAGTAGTGGAAGGCAGCAGCTTAGATAAGAGTGACGCTTTGGTGTTATCTTGCTCGAGCCCATTTTTTGGGATCCTAATAGTATCCAGACTTTACTACTTTTTAATTTATTTCATCAATGTGATGAAGAACAAGGGGGACGGGGCAGACTCGCCTCCTTTTTGGGGTTTAATTCTTTGTGAAAACAATATATATTGCCATCGCTATCACCATTGCCATAAAAGCATAGGGTCCCTAATCAAGATTGGTATCAGATGTTGTACTCAGGGGTTTCTCTATGTCTAACACAACCAATTCTGGAGGAGTTCCTGGGGAGCTGTACCAGTCCCTAAGAATTCATTTGGTGTCTCAGAGTGGTTATTCCTTTATTAATGATCGTTACCGTTTTTACAGCTTTTAGACAGGTGATTAACCTTTTTTCATTCCCCTGCATGGGAGGGGAGGTAGCAATTATTCCGCGCACGTCCTCCCGTTCCCACTCCGCCTTCACGTCCTCTAACCTTTATTGCTACCTTTTGTAGTGTTTATTATAATACGTAATAAAGGATCGCCTCACAATGCCATCTGTACTGTGGCAAGGAAAGAAGGGAAATGATGTTGCCTGCCCTACGCAGGACCCCGGAAATTTAAAACCAAAATGAAGCCGCAAAAGAAAGCATGAAAACCATTGATTAGTGCTTTGTCCGATCCAAAGGGCTGCCCACATGGGGTGAATATGTCCGAAGAGCGGGAAAAGGGCAGAAGCTAGGGGAGAAAATGGGCAAAAAATGGGATAAGCAACCAGATTTTTGGCAACACCTTGAACAAGGGGGCCCAGTGGGATGGAATTCATCAAGCCCCCATCCCTATTATTCGTTTTTTTCTCATTTCGAAATGAAATAAATCCATAAATGGGTGGAGGCATTAGCATTGAAAAGGACTCAAACCCCTAACCACCTGGTTCGAAGCCAGGCACTCTACCCGATTAAGCTATCAATGCGGGGGGGGGGGGGGGGGGGGGGGGTCCCAAGGAAGACTAGACCCCCAGGGAAGACTACGTCCCCTTCCCTACCTAAAATTCAATAACTTACTTCATGAAATACACTGCACTGCGGCAGACACCCACACTATAATATTTCTTCATCAGTGAAAGGGACTCAGTCAAAACCTATCCCATAATATAGTGGTTAAAAAAGAGGCATCAAGCAAAGATAGAGTAGGCGGAGCGAAAGAATAGTTGTACCTTATTTGACTAGTATTCATTTCGTTTAATAAGAGGTGGATTGTTAATGCAAGCAAGCAGTCGCGGAAAGAGACGGGGTCCCCCGTTCCTTAGCGACGACATCAGTTTGAGAATGTTAAACAGGTTTTGCATCTGCTAACTGATAAACCATAGGTAGGCATTATTCGCAACAATACTCTCTCCCTCTTCTTCTTCTATGGCAAATGTGCCATATGCAATTAGCAGTTTTATCAACAAAACCAGGCTCGAATCACAGGTAACATGAGAGATCAGGTCGACATTCGATATTCCTTGAACGAGAGGAGCAGTTAAATAAAGCAAATAATCGCCCCAACCTTCAGGTAATTCCAAAGAGGTTAAGAATACATTTTATCTCGCCGGGTCTACTGGCTCCAACGAGCGCTTGCCTTGCATCAATATTGTTTGAATGGTTGCAGAGTGGGTTTTTGCTTTGTACGCAAGCATCTCAAATTGGTCGTTATCTAGATCTTGAAGCGCAGGATATTCCTTTCTGATTATGGCCCAGATTTGCGCATTATTCATGATGTAAGGTTGCTTTTTGCTATGCAGGTAGTGCGTTGATGTAGTTACTCTCACTAATTTCTTCGTATCCATAATTTTGTTGCAAGCAAATTGCCTAATCCCAGCACCATTCACGAATTAGTTTAGGGATTCCGAAACAAGTTTTTTGCCACCCACCCTCGCAAACTGCAGCATCAATAGAGGGCCCACATAATTCTTGCCAAGAAGGCGAAAAAGGTAATAAAAGCTTGCATTTAGCCTTTTTCAAGCATCTTTAGGTGATCGATGCACAAAGTATGGCTTAAGATCGGTGCTTACCACGGGAGGAGTACGGGTTTAGCTCAGCATAATTCCAAACTTAACTAAACTAACTTACAGAGCAGAGCAGAGAAAAGCAAAGATGAAACCTTACCGTCTCTACAACAAAATCGTACCATACTACATCCCTGGCCCTCCAAGATCAAGTTGAAAAGGAAGCCTTGATGTCGGAACAACCTCACGGGCACGATCCTAGAGCAGAGGAATTAAGAACCCTAACCTACCTCTCCAGCTCGACCTCCCTAACAACGACCTATCTCCCGCCCGCTATACGAGTGGATTGCCAGAGAGACTGAAGGCACTCAACGGGGTAATCCATGATAGATAGATAGATCATAGGGTTTGGTTTTATAGTATACGAGGGATACGTGTATATCCGGGCATATGCGGGCTTCCGACATATGCAAAGTAGATAAGCTACTCTTAGGGCCCATATCGAATCCATCCAATAGATCATGGATGAGGCATCCTCCTTTTGACGATCCTGCATTCTTTGTAGCATGCCTTGTAACTTGGGAGTTTCAACCCTGCAGCAGCAGGAGTGACTTTGTAGCCCCCTGCCCAGGGCGGGGAGATTTCAGCTTTCAAAAGTGGGCTTGTTAAAGGGAGTTTGGAAGAAGCATTCATTCACAAAGTCGTGCATCAATCTTATGTTTTATCAATGACGATGAATAGGGTGTTACGCTAAAGAAACTTATCAAACCTTGCCTACTTAGTGAATAATAGGCAACTAAAGCAATAAGAAATGCGCGAAATAAAAAGTGAAAACAAAAATGATTGCTCCACTTAGGCTTCCCAACCCAAATAGGGGAATCCTTTTGTTCCGCTTGCCTTGCAACAAGTTATAATATAAAATAAGCAATGATCGCCATGCTCAGGCTTCCCTATTGATTTAATAGGGTAATCCTTTCGTTACGCTTGCCAAAGCACCCATGCACTCTTTATATTGTATTGCCCTATGCGCATGGGTAGCGATCGCTCAGGCTTCCCTACCCTTTGCTTGCTTTTTTCCTTTCCTTCCCTTGCCTTTTTTCCATGAAAAAGAACAAAAACCTAAGGTAATAAGTAGCGATTGCTATGCTCAGGCTTCTCTGAATGCGAAAGCGAGGAAACCAAAGAAAACCGGAAAGAAAAGAGAAAACAGGAAAGAAAGAGAAAACCAAAAACACTTTAGTTCTTAGATTTCTTAGTTGAAACTAAGTTTCTTTTGAAATGTGCCTTGCACTTTGTTTTTTGGTGTGCGTGCGGCCCTTATGCAAGCTCCACTCTTGCTTCTACCGCTCTTTTTCTTCTTCTATATCAGAGTTACCCTTTGAGTCTTTCACTACATATTTTTCAAAACCATCAAACACGCATGTTAGGGAAGCAAGCTAGGTTTTTCACTTTACGTTTATGGGCTTATGTGTTTTCTTTTTTTCATTGGGGTTTGGACGCCGCGACTAGAACCCCATTCTTTTAACATCATGACAAATTCATTCTCTAAGGTAACCAATCAAAGGCTACTAAAGCGCCAAAAACAAAAACTACTCGAGCTAATGATAAAGGCAGGAAGACTTTCCGTCCAAGTCTCGTTAGTTAATCATAACAATGTCATAGAAATGTTGCGCAAACCCGTATATATACAAACAAAAATAAAATAACCTTTATACCAAATCGGATTGAGTCTGGGATTCCCTAGAAACCGTGAAGATCTAAAATGAGTTGCCAACCTCCCAAGAGAGGTAATGTACACAAACTAGGAAAGTGAGGGCGTGTCTCTGTAGCCCTTAGCCCGATAGGTGTATCCACACCCTTCTCAAAGAACCGTACGTGACACTTTTGCGTCATACGGCTCCGTCCCAAAAAACACAAGAATATTCAATTTCCTTTTCTTTAACCTGTCCTAAAAGGTAAAGGAGGATCGAAGGGACGAAAGCAATCCTAGACAAAAGCAGCTCTCTTTACTTTAAAGAAGGCCAAGGACATTCCACTCTGCAAAAGCGAAAACGCTAAGCTTTGGATGCGTCGAGATTTACTTTTGGCCTCAAATTTATTGCATTACCAAAACAATAATAATATCCAGCCAAGTCAACTTGCGTAAATAGCGCATCTACACCAGGTCCTCCTTACATCTTCCTGATCGGTGGTCACGTTTTTGGAATATCATATGTACACCTAATCTAAGGTCTCATATGCATCCCCCTTGTTTAGACCCTTTCTCATCAGGAACTCTGATCTAAGCTTCCTAAGCTCTATGCTGTTAGGAAACTTGGCAAGGGTCTCGCCTTTTCCATTAACTATATGCAAGTCTTTGGATTACTTTGTTATTCTTTCTCATGCTGAAGATTTATATTTATAGGCAAGGGTAAATATAGTAGACCAGCGAATCTAGTAGTCGACAATCACTCGAACTTAGTGAAAGTTATCATGACACTTATAGACGCTCACGAACCAATTGACGATGTATTCGTCGTTGACATCTGTTAAACGGACCATGTAGATTGGACAGGCCCTTTTCTAGGTGAGGATATCCCAATCCCAAAGTCTCTAAAATATTCTCCTCATGAGCGCCCAAATCTATATAAGTAACTTGCTAAGAGATCCTGCCTATTTCCAGTGCCCCTGTTTTTTTAAGCTTTTCAGACCTCTTAGTGCTCTAAAAGTATCTAATGAAGACATCCAAACACTCAACGATTCATCTAATCATGGGACTGCCTATTAAACATCTAATGGCATGTTGCTCCAACCTGGACTATGCAAGATCTCTTTTGATCTTTACCAAGTGTCCCTGGCAGTCTTTTATAATACGCTCCCTTAAGAACTGACCCCTATCATTTTCAGAGTCTCCGCTAGTTAAAGCTCTGCGTCCCATAAACTTCCTCTTTCTTTTCTCTTCTTCATTAGCTACCAAACTAAGATACTCTTCCCCAGGTCTTCTGACTTGGAATAGATAGCGGAGCGTTAGTAGGGAGCTGTGAGATGGATACGGTGCTTTATTCTTCAATGCTTCTCTAACCCTCGCAAAAATCAAGTATTTGAAGCCGGGACTCTCTAAACAATCCTACCAGGGAATTCCATCGTCCCTACAACTATTTTCGTGAATTTTGTGGAGCCTGTTTCAAGGTTTAGGTCAAATTATGGAAAGTGAGTGATAGTTTCCTAGATTTTCATTATCAACTCTACAAGACCAACGATTCCCAGTCAGAAGTCGTCGGCATGTCAAGCATAACAGATCCTAATAAAGTCTAGGTCACTGGAGTCTATAGGGGATAGCTCCTGCTTGCGAGCCACGCGTCTATGTTCCAACTTGATAGCTAGTCTTGCCTCCTTATCTAACGTCATCTGGCCATGGTGGTTTCTCACGGAGAATGTGTGGAGCTCTCTATCTCTGGCCTTTGTTCATTTCAAGGGGAAATCGTTGGCTTTACAAATGAAGGCATGAAGGATTTATTTTGGCTCTGCCTCGGCTTAGAGGCCCAAAAAACAAAAAGAGCCTCTTAGCGTTAGAAGAGGGAACGGAAAGGAAAAAATGGCAAGGAGTCGCTCCTCTTCCAAGTGAGGGAAGAAAGGGAAGCAAAAAAAGGCGAAGCCAAAAAAATGCAAAGCAATTCCCCTAATTTCGGGGGTTTGGGATGGATTTTTGGGGAATCTATTGGACCTCCTGATGGAGGTCCAAAAAGAAATCGCTTTACGTTATATGCATTTTATCTCCACGATGGCTTTGTTGCCTAGAGAGTCAAAGTTAGAGCCTGCTTCATTTTCAGAGTTTATTTAGTTCTTTTGACTCGTTATTCCAAAGAAAATCGATCTTTCTTTTTAAGCCTCCAAAGTTTCGTGTTCCTGCTAGATCCTTTTCATCTCTTGATCGGGCTTATATAAGTAAATATTACACAGTAGGGGTGATAGTACACTACCCTGTGGGACCCTGAAGGAAAGGCCAAAGGGGAAAGTTGGCTTGCTTGCTTTCCAGCCATCTTTTTTGTCTTCGTAAAGTCTAGCAAAAAATGGTTTGTAAGTAAGGCTAAATAAATTGAAATCACTGATCTCCCCTTTCAAGATTGAAGTAAATCAATGTCAGTTAATGGTGCCAAAACACTTCCTACTGTCAAATTCCAAAAACCAAGAAGTTCTAATCCACTCTGTTTTGATCTATTTTGAGGCTGAGTGGCAGCTTCAACTTAAACAAAACCCATGCAATGTATCTAGAAACTACGGTTCGTAAATAGATTCAAGTACCGCCCCTATTGCCCCCCAAAGAATTGTCTTTTAGTGCTACTACTATGAGCAGTTTAAACTTGCCTGTTTTTTGCAAAAAAATTGTCGGTCCGAAGACGAATTTATAGAAAAGGTCCTACAATATAATTTCCAACAAAGAAATAGGCAATACCATCACTTCTCTTGCGGGCTCAGGGCGCCTGACAATAGGTGGGTCTTTTTCCGACCATTCCAAAAAGATCCCACAAGTTTCTAAAAATGAACCCTGTTCATTGGGGGTTAAGTTGCAATTGCCTAGCCTAAACTTAATTCGCTTATAAGATGTTCGTAGTAGTCTTTTGTTTGCAACAGTTCTGAGTACGTGGATGTGCTTTGTGTCTTGCCTTAGTGATTCATAGTGCTTTGCGCTTCTGGTGTCTCTTTTTTTTGGTGAGTTATTTTTTCTAGGACTAGAATGATTATCCCTATTTAATAAGTTTACATTTATCCCTAGATATCAGGTACTGCTTTCTTCCATGCTATCTTTGTAGCTGTTACCTGTAATCCATGCAAGTGTGTTTGCACCCCCTGGAGAGGACAAAAGAGGATTTATCAAAGCAACCCTCCCTAGTTCGAGACCTAAGAGCGCACTTTTCCATATGAGCATTTAAGAATATAGGTCTAAGGAAGAGTTACGAGATACCCATTTAATATATCCCCTTAATCTTAGATAAGTCGTTCGATGGGTTCGCGGTTCATTGCTATGCCTACACACTAGGCTACCCCTCAAAGAAAGCTTCACGATACCTATTAATTTTTAGATTGTCTCCCAAAGAAGTTTACAGCACAAGGCCCTTAAGGGGACACTAGCTCTTGCAGAGACAAAAAGCTCAACGAATGTCGAATACAAAGCTCCGCACCTCATTAAGATCATATTAGCATACTCTCCTAAAAGAAAAGGAGCAAATCCCATTAAGAGATATTCCACATTATGGCCCACGATGGATTCAGCCTCTCCTTCTAGTAAATCGGATAGCGCCCAATTAGTTTCTACTAAGCAAGAGATTAGAAATGGAATCAATATAAGAAACAAAAGAATGCAAAACCATATCTACTCTTGCGCTACAACAATCTCGCTAAAATTGCGAGGACCTACACAAGTTAGTGCAGTAATAATAATGAGACCAATAGATACTTCATACAAAACCATCTAGACAGCAAATCATAATACTCCTAAGAAAGCATATTTTAGAATAAGGATTGAATCCTTTCTACCAATCAACAAGGTCGGTGTGCGCCAAGTCCTCTCCAAACCATACAAGCACGTCACCGTGCATATGGCTCTCTACCTCAACAACTTAAGCAGGAGACCTACGTTTTTATGTTCTGGTTGTTTCCAAAAAATCCGATTGTGAAATCATCGATATTCCCTCCATAGAGGCACATTGACACATGGCTGGCAGGTAAGGCAAAGCCCCTCTTCAAAGTCATATGTGATAGTCTATTACTATCTGGCTTTCTTTTGTACTCTGTTGATTTAATAGAGAGAGGCTCGACATAGTTGTAGGGGCTCGATTTGTTGTATTTTACTTTTTTGTCGTTTGGAGTGGAAAATTGCGACTCAACGCCCTCACTTTGTACCCTTCCATCCTGATTAGGTTCAGTTCTGACCCTTTTTTAGTACACTTGTGGCAATCGTCTCTGTGGTTTTTTTAAAACTGGGGCAAGGCGAACTAGACGTTACGGATCCAGGTCCTGTGATCCAGCCTTAGCCCTCGCAGATCGATTGTTTGGCAGCTAGGCTATATGTTCTCTCTTTGAATCTTATGACACGTCCCATTCTTTTGGTTAAAACCAACAGGATATCCACCAAACGACGATCAATTCTATTCCGCATTAAGTTAGATTCCAAGGATTGGATTTGTGGGATTCGAGTTCGCAGATTGCGTTGAGTAGAATCCATCGAAGCTAGGCAAACATCCAGACTCCTTTCATGCTATTAAAAGAAAACATAGTGAAAAAGAGATACTTTCTTTTCTTCAAACTAGCATCTTCCCTTCACGGAGCTGGGCCCCTTTTAAGTACAGCAGATATTATGAGTCCTCTGACTACTTGCCATCTGGTTGGGTTTCGCCGGTATCACCTACAGCTCTCATCCCAGATGATATGTCCTGGAATGCAGTAAATTGGGATGTCGTTTAGTCTCTTGTCCCCAAAAGGATAGGTAATGTGTTTCCATGTGATGGTTGCTCCAATCTGACCTAGCTAGCAAGCAATCCCAGCCGACAGGAAGCAAGACAGCATACAGCCGTTCGCTTTAAGATAAGAGATGCAGGGAGAACTATAGGTCATTGGCAAGAGACTTCGATTCGGTAAGACAGCACCTCATCCTGATCCACAAGGAAAGGTTCCACATGGTGTTGTTAGGTACTCTTTGGGAAGAAGAGATCGACTCTTAACCATGCATGCACGCTTTTATCATTTGTAAAGATGGAATCAGGATGGTTTAGAGAAAGTTCAAGCTAATTTGCAATGGCTTGAACCTAAGAACTTAGAAGAGTTGTAGATCTTCTTAAAAATGTCTAGATTTTATCGCAGATTCATTAAGGATTATGCTAATATAGCAATCCCCGTGACTGAATAACTCAAAGGAAAGGGAAAAACCTTTGAGTGGGGGGGAAAATCGAAAGAAAAATATGCCAAAATTAAAGGTAGCAATAGGTACAATGCCAATTTTATATATAGTGGATTCCAATAAACCTTTTGTGGTTGAGACAAATGCTAGTAATTTTGCTATAGGTGCAGTTCTAACTCAAGAAGGCCAACCCATAGCATTTGAAAGTAGAAAGTTAGACCATGCACAATAGAATTACTCAGTATGTGAGAGGGAGTTGTATGCTATTGTACATGCATCGAAGAAATGGAAGGACTATTTTATAGTGCTAAGGTTATGATAGTGTTTGATCAAGAAAGAAATAAGTGGCTTTCTAATCAAACAGAATTGAAGGGTCGTAAGGCCAGATGGGTTCAATTCTGTTTAGATGTGGGCCACCGCGGCATTTTTTCCCTCTTTAGTAGGTTTTTCCCCTGTGCATTGTATATACGCCCATCACTCTAGGGCTACCTATCTTTCCATTGCACACTAAGTAACACACTCTCTATTGTGTGCCTTGGGCTTCCTTTGTCTTTTCCAAGCTATGTGCATTTCTCTGCAACCCTAATTCCAACAATTGGTATCAGAGCAGGTTGCGTCCTCCCGGGCTTAGTCGCCAGTAGCTCCAGCACACACCTACTCACTTTCTTCGATTTCTATGAGCTTTGGCAAGCGGTTGCAGATCGACAAAAATTTTGGGATGGCCCTAAGAGCTCAGTCTGCTCAGATTTCTGATTCGGGCTCATTTCGGGCTCCGTTTTCTCTACATGCAGGTCTGCACAGGCAATTTTGTCATTTTGTGCAAAATTTTTGTCCGTGTCGTTTTTTGCATAACAGGTGCCTTACAGTCTTCTATGGTCTGTGCTATATAGAACGTGTTGTTCCCGCTCCGTTTCTCCTATTTTCGGGCAGTTTTCACATTAGGTGCAGCATTTACCATGGTTGACAACAACACAGATGTGTTCAAGATGTTTGCTGCTAAGGACAGGTTGGATGGGGACAATTACCCTATGTGGGCTTACATGATGCAACATGTTCTTGTGTCAAAGGGTGTCTGGAATATTGTGCAGGGCATTGATGTACGCCCTCTTTATGAGGATGTAGGCGACGTTGAGCATGTTGCAGGTCTTGCTGCAAGGATTGCTGCTATTAGAGTTGTTTTGCCTACGATAGAATAAGCTTGTTGGGATGTAAAGGATGCGCAGGCTCATGTGTTCATTGAGTTGTCTGTGAAGAGCACCATTACTCCTCACATTTGTTCAACGAAATCTGCAAAACAAGCTTGGGATATTCTAGCAAGTCTTTATGCAAGCCGCAATGAGGCTAAAATTGCTTTGCTGCGTAAAGAGCTGAAATCTAAGATTATGCATGAGGAAGATGATATGGACACTTTCCTTGCTGGTGTCAAGGATATCAACGAGCAACTTATATCTACAGGTGAAGTCATTTCAGATAGTTCCCTTGTGCAGACTGTTCTTGATGCCTTACCAAATTCTTACCAGACTTTTGCTAGTACTTGTAGACTTATGACCTAAGGAAATCTTGAAGTTAGTTTGATGCATTATGCACATTGTTGTTGCAAGAGTCGCTTTTCAGAAAAAACGGGACTAGGCAGCGTGCACTTGAACAGGCTTTTATTGCTTCTCAAAGAAAGGGTGGTAACAGCAATGCAGCCACTTCTTATGGTTCTGCTGCGAGTGGCAAAACTTCTGTTCTTAATGCTTCTGCTGGCAGTAATTCGTCTGGAAATTCTGGTGATAAGGGCAAAAGAAGATGCGTAGCCATTATTGTAAAGCTAATGATCTCTTGATCAAGCAATGTCCTAAGTTGAAGGCTAAAGAGGCTATAAAGAAAGAGGGTGGTTCCACTACAAATGCAGCCATTTTTTAGTCTTCTGTCAAAGGAGATTGTGATGCTGATGTTGATGTAGAATGGGCTTTTAGTGCAGAGTGCACTTACAATCCTGTTGTCCATGATGCATGCATGTCAGTTACTGCAGATTCACATGTGTGGTATTTTGGCAGTGGTGCTACAAAGCACATTACCTCACATTGTAAATTGTTCATCTCTCTTGAGTCTATCCCTCATGGGAATTCAGTCACTTGTGCCAACAATACCTCTTATCCGGTTCAGGGAGTTGGAAAGATTGTGCTTATTGTTGCAAATGGCAGTTCTTTCACACTTGTTGATGCACTTTATGTACCTGGGATCAAGAAGAATCTTTTGTCTATATCTGCACTTGCTAGACTTGGACTTGTAGTCAAATTTGTGGATGATAGATGTACAGTTCATGATCTCAATTTTGGTGATGAAATTGTTGCATCTGGCCTTTTGTGTCGTGGGTTGTATAAGCTTAGTTTGTGTGACAAGTGTGGACAAAATTTTGCAAATGCAGTTACAGATTCAAGGGCTATTGCAGATGCAAAACTTTGGCATGCATGTTTTGGTCATCTGAATTTTTCCAGTTTGCTGCGTTTGCAGAAATCTGATATGGTTTCTTCTTTGCCGCCTCTTGAAGCACCTGTCAAACATGTTTGTGAAGGCTGTATTTTGGGTTAAATGCAGCGTTCTAAGTTTCCAAAGGATGGTTCAGTTAGGGCCACATGCAGGCTGCAGCTTGTGCATAGTGATGTTTGTGGGCCCATGCAAAATCCATCCTTGGGCAATTACATGTACTTCATGACTTTCATTGATGATTACTCCAGGCATGCATGGGTATTTCCGCTTAAAGTGAAGTCCGAAGTTTTTATGTGCTTCAAACAATTTCTGGTTATGGCTGAAAAAGTATCGAAATGTACTATGGGCACCCTCCGTTCCGATCGAGGGGTGGAGTATAGGTCTCATGAATTTAATGCATTTTTGCCTAGTCGTGGGATAAAACACCAAAGTACAGTGTCGTATACGCCTCAGCAAAATGGTGTTGTTGAGAGGAAAAACAGGTCTCTTACAAAAATGGCAAGATGTATGGACAAGAGTCAAACTTTACCACATTTGTTTTGGCTCGAGGCTGTCATGTGTGCCACTTATGTACTCAGCAGGTGTCCTATGCAGTCTATGACTCCATATGAAGCATGGCATGATAGAAAGCCATCTATTGAGAACATGCGTGTTTCTGGCTATTTGGCTTATGGTTTAGTGCCATAAGTGCAATGTAGAAAATTGGATGATAAGGCTGTCAAATGTATTTTTGTTGGTTATAGTGTTGAAAGCAAAGGTTACAGGTTGTATCATTTGCAAACAAAGCGTATTTTGGTTTCACAGGATGTAGGTTTGTGGAAGATTCTGTTCAGCCCTTGTTGTCATGTACTAGAGATAGTAATGTAAGCTCACAGGACATTTATGACACTTTGTTGCCTCTTTTCATTGGTGGAAGTTCAAATGTAAATTCCAATGAGGCAAATGTACAGCCTATGGGGGTTTCCAAAAATGTTACAGATCAGCCTATTACTAATGCAGATGTACATGATGTACTTGATGAGGAAAGGGCTGAAAATGAGCAGGCTAGAGGTCTGCCAAAATGGTTGGTGCATATATTGCATGACAGTAAATTGGATGCACCTTTGTCTCGTCGTACTCGTTCAGGCTTTGGCCATGCATCTTATGCATTAGATTGTTATGTTGTGGTTGTGTCTAGCTTACATGATGTTGAGGAACCTCAGAATTTAGAAAATTGGATGGCTGCCATCATGCAATTAGAATATGATGCACTTATAGAAAATGACACATGGACTTTGTGTGATCTCGACTTGCAAAGGGTTATGCACAGAAAAAAGGCATAGATTACGAAGAGACTTTTTTTCCCACTTATCGTATGACTACTGTGCGTTTTCTATGTGCATTGGAAGCTCAATTTGGTTGGGATGTACATCAATCAGACATTGTTACTTCTTGCTTGAATGGTGACATATTTGAGGAATTTTATGTAACGCAACCTCACGGTTTTGTCATAAAAGGACAAGAGGACAAAGTGTGCAGATGTAAGAAGGCTTTCTATGGGTTGAAGCAATCTCCTCGTGCTTGGTATGAGAAAGCTGACACTCATTTGGTCAAACGAGGCTTTCGTAACAATCCAATAGAAAGCATTCTATGTAAAGCGTGAGGGTGATGTACTTCTCATTGTGGTTCTTCATGTAGATGATTAGCTGATCACTGGACCAAATGAGAGACATATTGCTGAATTTAAGGCTGATTTGAATGCTACTTTCAAGATGAAAGATTAGGGGCTGCTGCATCATTACTTGGGTATACAGTTTAAGCAGTGTGATGGCGGTATTGCCTTGTGTCAAAAAAGTTACATAGAAACATTGCTATGTAAGTTTGGACTTGAGGATTGCAAACCTATTGCCACTCCCATGGAAACATGTTTGAAGTTAATTCTACATGATGTTGGTGATCCTGCTGATGTCATTCTTTACCAAACTGTTGTTGGCTGCCCCATTTATGTATGCAATATGAGGCCGGATATTCAGTTTGCAATCTCACAGGTCAGCATATTTATGCATATCCCAAGGTCTAAGCATTGGTAGGCTGTCAAGAGGATTTTCCGCTACCTTAGTGGCACTTTACATCTTGGCTTGTTTTATCCCAATGGGGGATCATTGCCGCCAGACTTACATGCTTTTTCAAACTCATATTGGGCTGGTTGTTTTGACACACGAGTGTCCACAAGTGGTTTTTGTTTCATGCTTGGTAGTTCATGTATATCATGGTTGAGCAAGAAGCAACCTACTGTGGCCACTTCAAGTTGTGAGGCTGAGTACAAGGCAGTCTTCACTGCTATGATTGAGTGTGTATGGCTCAGACGCCTTATGACTGATTTGGGTGTTAGATAGGACACTGCCAACACTATCTGCATTGGCAGTTAGAGTGCATTGGCAATTGCGATGAACCCAATTTTTCATGCTCACACAAAGCACATTGAGGTGCATTACCACTATGTCAGGGAGAGGCTCTCAGCAGGAGATATCAGCTTGGCTTATGTGCCAACACAGGACAACCTTGTAGATCTTTTCACAAAGGCATTGTCTCGTGAGAAACTCGAAGCTTTCCGCAACGCTTTGGGTTTACTCCCCTTTGTGGACTGATCATGTCCTCAGGGCATGGCACTGCCCTTTACTCATGTGCCAGCTTTCGTTCACCGCATCACTCCAAGGGGGATTTGTTACCATATGCCTGTGGTACTAATGTGTGTGAACACACTAGAAACATTGGGCCATTTTTTTCCCCTCTTTAGGAGGTTCCCCCCCCCCGGTGCATTGTATATACGCCCATCACTCTAGGGCTATCTATCTTTCTATTGCACACTAAGTAACACACTCTCTATTGTGTGCCTTGAGCTTCCTTTGTCTTCTCCAAGCTATGTGCGTTTCTTTGCAACCCTAATTCCAACAAAAACTCCTAAAAATTGGCTAGATTATTTGTAGAAAATATCTATTGATTATATGGATTACCAACAGATATTATGTCTAATAAAGATAGGAAGTTTGATAGCCATTTTTGGAGAGCCATTTTTAAGAAGTTGGATACTAAACTAAACATGTGCACACCTGAGCATCCTCAAATGGATGGTCAAATTGAAAGGGTTAATCACATCCTGGAAGGTATGTTACGAGCATATGTAAGTAAATGAAAAACTAACTGGGAAGAGTACTTAACAATAGTGGATTTTTCATATAATAGTGTCAAGCACTCTTCCATTGGATATGGTCCATTTATATTAATGTATGGGCTTCAGCCTAGAGCTCCTTATGTAGTAGGATTGCAAAAGGAATAGTTCAGGCAGCTAAAGATTTTTCAAAAGACATGAAAAAAATGCTTAACTTGTTAAAGATAGCATTAAAAAGGCTTAAGACAGAGCAATGAAATACACCAATTAAGGCCTCTTACCTTTGAGGAAGGGGAGAAAGTTTATTTGGAAGTATGTGAAAGGTCTGAAACCATGAAGACGGGACCATGTCCAAAATTATCACCAACATATTGTGAACCTTACACGATTCTAAAGAAAGTTGGATTTATGGCTTACAAACTCCAATTACTAGAGACAAGTGGCATACATTCAACATTCCATGTTAGCAGACTCAAAAGGAAATTGGGTCAATCTTACAATGTTATTCAAGATCATCAGATAGTAGAACTCAAAGATACTCAATATATTCCACATGAGCCAAAAAAAATACTAAACATTAGAGAGGAAAGAACTAGAAATAAAATTTATAGAGAGTGTTTAGGTAAGTGGAAAGATTGTATTAAAGAGAGTTTAACATGGGAGAAAGTAAGCACTCTCCAAAAATGGTTTCTTAGCTTTAGGATTATTCCTTCCAATCAAATTTTTGAGGACTAAAATTCTTCTTAAGGGGGAAGAAATGCGAATTATCCTATAGCTAGGGCATACGCGCAATACTCGACAAGGTGTTAAGACCGTGGCTCAACCGTGGGAACATCCTCTAAGGGCATGGATAAGGTTCAAGGAGTCCAAGTGTAGAAAAAGTATCCATGCAGCGATGCGACGGCCCTTATGGATCTTGATAAGGGAGTGGTGGAGGGTGTGTGTGTGTGTGTGTGTGTGTGTGTGTGTGTGTGTGTGTGTGTGTGTGTGTGTGTGTGTGTGTGTGTGTGTGTGTGTGTGTGTGTGTGTGTGTGTCCTGGCTAAGCCTCTCTCTCTCAAACGCAAAAGTGAAGAGCTCAAGAAGGTACATGAAGCCCGCAAACAAGGCAAATGGGCAGTCTACCGAGGTGGTAAAGCCATCATCCAGGAGTTTCGAAAACCCAAATCAGCTCTCCCCACAGCTGATCCCTCTTAGGTTTTTGTCCTTTTCATTTTTCATCTTTCCAATGGACCCTCAGTCCTTAACTGATATGTATTCAGTGCGATCTGCTACAAACGTCACCATTGTAATGTTTGTTTTTGGTCCCATGGGTCATATCTGACCTCCGTGGACGATAATTGAATCTCTCTCTCTCTCTCTCTCTCTCTCTCTCTCTCTCTCTCTCTCTCTCTCTCGTTATGCTTCTCTAGAAATTCCCACGGTCTCGACCCCTACCCAAGTATTGTGTGTATGCCCTAGCTATATGATACTTCAGAGTAGTGCTAATCATGAAAATTGTATATTGCACCATGGAAGGTGGAAGGTCCTTCACATCATGATATGTCCAAGTAGATATGTCCTTAAATTCCTTGAGAAGCTCCTTCACGACTCATTTTTGACTTCTTTATTGTGCCATGTCAAGGGGTCGTGAACTGCACCACATGACACTCTCAAAGTATTCACTCCAGTTTACTACCAACCTTTGATGAGTATCACATGCTTTCATATAACTAAGCCCTTTTGTGAATACATTTGCTCAATATCGTCGCCTTTTATATCTCTTACTTATATTGTCTAGTTTTTTATTTAGGGTTGCTTTTGACACAGACTCACTAGATTCGTTCTCATTTGTATCCTCTTCACTCCAAGATAAATTGTTTTAGGATGTTGTAATGGGCCCCAAAATGTTTGTTTCCAAACATGAGCTAATATGTGACTGTGATTCCTTATCAATCTCAAAGTTTATTTCTACTAGTGATTTAGTCTCTAAGTCACATTGGTCACAATTGTTTGAAGCACTACCCATTTTCCAAGTCTTCATGCTTTATGTCATCAGAGAGTATATGCATTTCACTAAACATTTTTACTGGTGAAAATTGTGGCACTTCCTTCCCCTCAAGTGTTACTCAAGTTGTTTCTCTATTTCCCTAAGTGTATATGGTTTCTGCTAGGTGTACCCAATTTACGTTGTCCGACTCAGACAAGGATAATCCTTCACAATGTTTGTCTCTCTTTTACAAGTATAATAATAATGTAGTGGGGCTGAGTGAATCATGGTGCCATATCAATTTGTCGATTATAAGTCTACTCCCTAAAGGACGTGCTCAACATTTACGAGACCAACTTGAAGCATTCATCCTCAGCTAAAATTTTGTTGGGCCTATCCATTTGCGTAAATTGTGGTAACCCAACTTCTGGCAGATGGATCAGACGGGCACCCCCTGGTCAGTCACCTCGTCTTGAAGCCACAAAATTATTGTAATCCCACTATTATTTTTTTCAAAAAAACTTTGTAACTATGAGAATCTCTGATTTTTAGCCAACTGATCTCTGAGCCAATCTGTGTAAAATTAGAGTTGTAAAGTTCAAATTTGAGTCTGAGCCATGTAGATCAGCCATTGGAAAGTGAAGCTCCAAATATCAAGCTTAATTTTTGTAAGTCTAAAAGTACATCATTATCATTATCAAGATTTTGAACTTTTGGAGTATACAATTGAGAACGACAACTCTCTCGCGCATTGCAATCCATTTTCTAGAGCTACGGTAATCCAAATTCAATTTCAATTATTGCATTGTGTTCCTAGTCTTGTACTCTTGAATTTAAGTGTTTAATCATTCTCAATTTTGACGTGGTTCACAATGACCTATCTGCGACCTAAATTTGCTATTTTGAGTGCATTAATGGTTGTTTTTTGAGACAAAATCACCAAAAAACCATTCAAACTACCGACTTTTTGAGCGAATCCAAAGAAGCAAAGCAAAAAGAAAACCAAGGACACAACCAAAACATCGACAAAAATGTTCAGATCCAAATGAAAAAGCAAATACCAAAAGTTGAAATGGACATTAAAAGAGGCTTGTACAATTGAAATGAAAAGTGAAGAGGATTCCAACACAAAAAAGTTTGGCGCACCCTCACACTATAAAAAGTACACCATCCAAGACCGACGTATAGTGGTTTAGCAATTAATGAGAGAAGTCAAAGAACCAGGTGCATCATATGATGGGCTTGAGAATGCAAAAAGAATTGACCTAGTTGAATTGGGGGAAGAACCAAGACCGGCGTACATAGCCATGAATCTCATGGAAGAGGAAGAGAAGCTTCTAATAGTTACTCTCAAGCAATATAGAGATGTGTTTGCTTAGTCATACAAAGATATTAAGGGAGTGGATCCAAGCATATGTCAACATACTATACCCCTTAACAGTGATGCTAAGCCGCACAGACAACATCCCTATACTTACAATGAAACATTTGCGAAGAAAATCAAAGAGGAGATAGAGAAGCTTAAAGAGGCGGAGTTTATCTATGAGATAGGGCACACTGAGTGGCTGTCACCAATCATGGTAGTGCCTAAAAAGAGCGATAAATTACGAGTCTGTGTAAATCTCAAGCAGGTAACACTTCCATGATAAGAAACAACTATCCCTTACCCATCATTGATCATGTAATTGAGAGAGTAGCAAGTAAGGAAGCCTACAACTTTCTTGATGGCTTTTCAGGCTACAATCAGCTCATGATAAATACAAAGGATCAACACAAAAGAACTTTTGCAATGGGACATATTTTCTTATAGGTTGATGCTAATTGGCTTAACCAATACTCTTGCCACATCCTAGAGGTTGATGAGTCACGCCTTCAAGGAATACCTAAGACAATTCTTAGGAATCTATATGGATGACCTGTGTGTGCATTTTCTCCTGAGAGACGAACATATTGAACACTTGAAAAAGATCTTTGAGAAGTGCAAAACCTATTGTATTTTCTTAAACCCAAAAAAATGTGTCTTCATGGTAAGGCAAGGCAAGATTTTAGGACACATTATGTCGTAAAATGGCATTTCCACAGATCTTGAGAAGATACAAGTGATTTTTTCTCTTCCAAGAACCACCAAAGTTAGAGAGGTACAAGCTTTTATGGCCCATTGTGTCTATTATCAAAGGTTTGTCTATATGTATGTAGTTATTGCAAAGCCTCTCTATGCTCTCATCACAAAATTCAAATGGAATGAAAAATGTGAGAAAGCATTTCAACAATTGAAGCAGAGATTGACTTCTGCTCCAATTTTGAAAGCTACTGATTGGAAAAAGATCTTCCATGTCCATGTAGATGTGTCGGTATACGTGATCGCATGCATCTTGGCACAACCTGGAGAGAACAGTACATGTTTTCCAATATGTTTCTCTAGTAGACAACTCAATAGTGCGGAGCAAAATTACACAACCTCAGAAAGAGAGGGATTGGGAATGATCTATCATGTCAAAAACTTTAGACATTACCTTCTTGCATACAAATTTGTATCCTTCATGGATCACCAGACACTATTTATTTAGTGAACAAACTGTGAAATACTAGTCGTACAGTTTGATGGTTCATAATATTTCTAGAGTTTGATTTCACGGTAGTAGTCAAGAAAGGGACTACTCATCAGAGGGCGGACCATTTATTGTGATTGATCCATGGGAAAGCACCTCTAGGAGTTGACGATAACTTGCCACATTTGTATCTCTTCAACATCCAGATGGTACCTAGGTGAAGCAAACATGTGATATCGTTGTTCACCGTTGATTCTCTGCAAATTGAAAGATATCCATTAGTCATTGAGTAAACATGCTCACTTGTGCTAATAGCCAGATGGCTATATAAGCAGGAAAGGGACAAATACTTAGGCTATGTATAGAGCCATCCGAGAAGCAGTTGTACCTAAGACAAGCTCACATACAAAGGACGGGGTTTCACAATACAAAAACACAAACATACCAGAGACTAATGAGACTTGGGGTGTATTGGTCTCATATGCAGAGAAGTTTCCATGACTATGTTAGTTCATGTGATGCTTGTGCAATTCAGAAGCCAATCAAATATGTTACATTGTTCAAGATAACAGAAGCACCCAAGTGGGGGAAATATAAAGTGGATTAAATAGAATAGGGATTTTTTCCAGCAAACTTGAGCAGATCTAGTCTACGTTCGATCCAAAGATAAGTGACAAACTACATAATCACAACCATTATCAAAGAGGGATTGATAAACAACTTGCAAATTTGTGCCGTAGAGAATGAATACTTATTGATTCTTGAGCAAGCACATGCAGGACCAATAGGGGGTCACTTTTCGGCCACAAAATTGCAAAAGCGATACTTCTTGTAGAAATTTGATGGCCTACTTTGTACATGGATGCAGAGTAGTATGTCAAACGATGTGACAATGAACAAAAGTATCGATGCACCGTGATGAAATGTCATTAAGATCAATGATGGGTGCAAGGGATTTTTCCAAATGGGGGATAGATTTAATTGGACATATCTCATCACCAACATCTTGAACGCATGCTCAATATATCATACTGGCAATAGATTATTTGACCAAATGGGTAGAAGCCAAAGCGACACAAAAGAATGACGCCAAAACAACAGCATAATTCTAGATATGGGCTTCCAATTAAGATAGTGAGTGATCCAGGGACTCACTTCAACTACCTCCTTAGAGAATTTATGGTGCTTCATTTGAAATATGTGCCATATCACCCTCAAGCAAACAGGGAAGCTGAGAGCACAAACAAAACTCTATGAACATTGCTCACAAAAATTGTCAACGAATCAAGAGCCAATTGGGATCAGAAACTACACTCATCTCTATGGGCATACAGGGTTGCATACAGAATTCCACTGAGTATGACACCTTTCAATTTGGTGTTTGCGAAAAATGCCATACTACGCATGGAATTCTTGATCCCTACACTACAAGTTGCACATGAATTAGGATGAACTGGACACGAGTTGGCTAGAAGACTGGAACAACTAACCAGGTAGATGAAACGTGATCAAGGCTATTGCAGCCATTTATGCACAAAAAAGACAAATGAAAGAATTTCATGACCAACATGTGATCAACAAGGAGTTTCAAAAGAAAGACTATGCCTTAGTCTCTACCTTGAAGCAACACTCCAAGAAATTGAAAAGGTGAGGTAATGGCCTATTTGTGATCAATGACATATCACCAAGTGGAGCTATATAACTTGCAACATTAGTGGAAGAAGAGATGCCTAACTAGATCAATGGTTGCAGACTAGAGAAATACCATCAACCTCTCATCACGAAGATGTTGTAAAAGCTACATAAAGCAAAGGAACATAAGAAGAAAGCTCAAGCAATTCAGGAACCAGCAAAGGAGGAAGCCAGGTTACAAATTTTAAAGCACAAGGAACGACCTAATCCAACTCCACTTCTGCAAGTAGAAGCACCATATGCTTCTATTGAAGCAGTCCAAATAGAGCCGAGTTGGCTTGGTGGTATGGATGTACGCATCACTATCCAACTGGCCAATAGAACAACAAAAAGAGCACTTGTAGATATTGAAGCACGTGTTAATGCCATGCAGTATTCTACATATCTCAAAATATCAAATTCCATGATAGAACCCACAAAGATTGATCTCAAGGTAGCCAATAGAGGAACAATGGTTAGTTTGGGACGTGTCAATGTCTCAATCAACATCAATGGTAACCACTACCCAGATCAATTCTACATCATGGAAGATACACATCTCAATGAAGAAATCATCTTGTAAGTTTCCTTGATGTGCACTTACAAAGCAGTTCCAAACTAACAGGATGAAGCTCTGAAGTACACTCTCAAGGGTGCATCTTATGTTGCACCCATGGCACAAATGGATTACATTGAAATAAATAATGCTAGTCTGAACAGTCAGATCTAGAGGAGCCACATCCAGCCACAACAATCTACAAGCATCAATAAGAAAAAGGTCAAGCAAATTCAGGTAAAGAAGTCCATCATGGAAACCAAGCCGCAACAAATATGGATACCCAACGCAATACTTTCTAAATCAGCTAAGACAAACTTCCCAGGAGAGCTAGAACCACTCCAAACAAACCTAAATGGTGGATGGGATCCAAACCACAATCCAATGTTTTAACGAGATCCCCATAGTGCATATGGATTCCCAAATCCACAACAAAGAAGTCAACCACTGCAAAAGAACCATCCTGGGATTGGGGACCTAAACAATGCAATCACCAACAATCCTAAAAGTCTCCAAAACCAACCTTCAACTGGGTAGCCAAAACCAAGCCAATCCAAGTCATCAACCATCCAATTGTATTCACTAAACCAACCATCCAAGAACGGGCAATTCGTATATAGAGGCTTTTGTTTGGCACACACAGTTAAGATGAAACCTCGCCAACAAAAACCACGAAATAATCCATTCAACACCCACCTCTTGTACAACATAGTGTTACCCAATGCATCTCTTCCATAAGGATGATAGGGCCACATTTCATTGCCGTGCATAGACACGTAGTTCATGCCTATGCACATTGCACAAACCTTCGTCTGGGATGACTCAAAATGGGAAGGGGGAGTAGCAATAGCTGAAGCAGCAGATTGCAATATCTTAAGCTGTAGGATGATGAGAGATTATGTGCACAGTGTATAAAGTGTGTTTTGTTGCTTAAATTTTTGCTTTTTATTGCCTTTTTAACAGAATTTTGCTCTTATCATGCATAATAGTGAGCCATATTGACAAATTTCAACGGGTGAGATGGCTAGAGTGGGAGTATGTACATACAAGTGTGAGGAATAAATTTGGCAAACTTTTTGGCCAATTAATAATAAGTTTTATTAATTTTTTTCTTCTTTAACCTAATAATGATCAAAAATTAATAAACAGGGCCAAGAAATTCATATTCAAGTTCTGAAACCAAACTCCAAATCTACAAAGCAAGAGTTTTGAACGTGTCAAATATGGAAGGATTTAGTGCATGTCAAAATTCGGGCCAACTTGTTATGTACCAGGCCAGATAGACGTCCATTTTCTTTGCTTTGTACTTTCTTGGGACGATCAGTGACAAAAACAACAAATGGCCCTTCTTGATAGCTAGCCATGGTGGAAGATCATAATTAACCAAGCAAATAGGCCACGTGCTCCATGACAAACTCCATAATCCAAATGGGTTTACTCCATCCATTGCCATACCAAAATGGATACATTTAGGCTCATCCTTAAATGTAGGCCATCTTTTCTCTATGTGCTTCCATGCATGAGAGTCAGCAGGTACCCGCATCACATCATTTGTCGATCTAATATTTGAGTGCCATGTCATCAAAGCGGCTATAAACTTGCACCTGAACATGCTCTTTATTCTTGGAATGATAGGAAAGTGTGTCGAAGGACCTTTAAAGGGATAAATTTTATTTGTGTGTCCTCTCTATACCTGCTTGATCCACAATTGGGACATTGTTCCAAATTTGCATACTCATTGCGAAAGAATATAAAATCATTAGGACATACATGTATTTTGTGATAATCCAAGCCCAAGTTAGGAAGAAGTTTTTTAGTGACTGGAGGGGTAGGGGACATGTGATTGCCTTTCGGCAAGATTTTCTTATTGAGCAACGTATTATTATATCAACAAGTGAACACAACGATCATATTATTGAGCTGTAAATTGGACTTTGGCATGCTTAGGCTATAATATATTTACTTAAAAATCTCTCTGATGGAAGCATCAAACCATCCACTGACTACAGATTAAGCATTGCCAAAGCGATACGAAGAATTGAGATTTTTGTACCATTGTAAAGCGGCATACATGCAAGAGTCTGCATCATCTTGCCCTCTTTATCGTTGCTATCATGCCATCAATAAGGACGAGATGACTGAGATTGGTTCGTAGTGTTGCCTTGAATGTTGTCACCTTCTAGGTTTTCAATGATGGGATCCATGTCAAAGAACGTGTCTAACATCTGCTCCATCTCAACTTCTTGACATGTGGAATCGGTATTGGTGGGGTCAACTCCGTTGATGGTTGTTCGTTTGATAATCTTCTTCTCTCGGATAAAATTAAAACAATATCTACTTGCAAGGGTTGATCTCCTGTCTTCGGACCATGAGATCCAAAATGCAGATCTTGTAGTTACTCTATGGGAAAGAGATCGTTATTGCGTATGTGTTGATCATAGACTTTTCATTTTCAAAAGATCTGATGCTTGCAACGTGTACAAGGACACGCCATCCTATCGTCCATACTTTATCTACCAATGATGCAACAAATGAACAAATCAATCTTGTTATAAGTACACACCACCAACTACATGACAATGCATAACAACCTCACATTCTCTAGTCGTGCCCAATCTTGATAGACCTCGGTCTAGAGGTGCATGAGATCAGGACCATCAGTAATAATCTCGTCTTTATTGGTCAATGCCTATATATTAGGATTCGACATAAGTCTGTTTTTGAAATTTGTTTGCGTTTTTTAAGTCTATGTGCGCTATTGAAGTCTGTTTGCATTATTTTACTTCGTTTGTCAAAGTCTGTTTGTGTTTTTGAAGTACACAAGTTGTTTCTGAAGATCGTTGCATTTCTGAAGTTATTTTGTGATTTTTCTACCATTTGCCACTAGCTCTAACAACCTCACATTCTCTACACATGCTCAATCTCCGCACACCTCTATCTAAAGGTGCACAGAGATCAGAATCACCGGGTAATAATGTCATCTTTATTGGTCAATGCCTATATATTAGGGTTTGACATAAGTCTATTTTTAAAATTTGTTTGCGTTTATAAAGTCTATGTGCGCTATTGAAGTTCGTTTGCGTTATTTTGCTTCGTTTATCGAAGTCTATTTTGCATTTTTTGAAGTACACAAATCATTTTTTTGAAGACCGTTGTGTATCTGTAGTCCTTTTGCGGTTTTTCTATCATTTGCAGCTAGCTCTAACAACCTCACATTCTTTAGCGATGCCCGATCTCCGCACACCTCGGTCTAAAAGTGCACGGAGATCAGGACCATCGAGTACTAATCTCATCTTAATGGGTCAATGCCTATATAGTAGGGTTTGACATAAGTCTGTTTTTGAAATCTGTTTGTATTTTTTAAGTCTATGTGTTCGTTTGCGTTATTTTACTTCGTTTGTCGAAGTTCGTTTGCATTTTTTAAGTACACAAGTCGTTTGTGAAGACCGTTGCATTTCTGAAGTTCGTTTGCAGTTTTTCTACCATTTGCCGGCCACTAGCTCTAACAACCTCACATTCTCTAGGCATGCCCAATCTCCACACACCTCGGTCTAGAGGTGCACGGAGATCAGGACCATCGGATAATAATCTCGTATTTATTGGTCAATGCCTATATATTAGGGTTTTATATAAGTCTGTTTTTTAAATTTGTTTAAAGTGTATGTGCGCTATTGAAGTCTGTTTGCATTATTTTACTTTGTTTGTTGAAGCCATTTGTGTTTTTGAAGTACACAAGTCGTTTATGAAGACCATAGCGTTTATGAAGTTTGTTTGTGGTTTTTCTACCATTTGCCACTAGCTCTAACAAACTCCCATTCTCTAGCGATGCCCGATCTTTGCACACCTTGGTCTAGAGGTGCACGGAGATCAACACCATCGGGTAATAATCTCGTCTTTATTGGTCAATGCCTATATATCAGGGCTCATACGACCAAACACATAAGCGACTAGTCGTACCTTAGTAACGAAGCGGGTAGGCCTAAACATTTCGACGCGGCAAAGAGATTGTTAACCTAAATGGCTAGCCCTAAGTGGCAAGCCCTAAGTGGCAAGCCCTAAGTGATAAGCTTCAAGCCGTCTGAATATCAATTCGCCCTAAGCGACTAGCCTTGGTTAAGTGGTTAAACGGCTAAATAACAAAGCGGGTGGGATTAAGCGGTGAGGCTACGAGACTAAATACCTAAGCGGCTGATCCTAAGTGGCTAAATAAAGAAGAGGGTAGGACTAATCGACGCGGCTATGCAATTGAATGCCCAAACGGCTAGTACGAGGCAGCTAAGCCTTCAACGGCCTAAATATGGAGTAGTCCAGCCTGAGCGACTAAGCAACTAAATACCTAAGTGGCTACCTTCAAGCGGCAAGCCCTAATAAACCGTCTGAATATCGAATAGACCTACGCGACTAGCCCTAAGCGACTAAGTGGCTAAATAAAAAAGCTAGCCAAGCTGCGTGTAGGACTAAGCGGGCTCGGCTAAATGATTCAATACCTAAGTAGCTAGCTCTAATTAAGCAACTAGCCTTCATCGGTCTAAATACGGACCAGTCCTAAGCAATGAAACGACTTATTACCTAAACGATTAGTCTTAAGGGGCTAACCTTAATTAAGAAAATGGCCCAAAGTGAACAAGTACGTCCGATCAACATAACATCGCTTTGTCCTAAGTGATCGCATAGCAACGTCGATCGTCAATTTGCAAATTAACAAATAAACCTAATTAAACTAAAGATACTTAAAACCTAACACTATAAAGTTTCTACTTTACATTTACAACACCTACGACAAGTCACAATAAAAAAATAACAAATAATTTCTAAATTTATATAAACAAAAATAACAAAAGTAATTATAAAATAACATAAATAACTCTTTCTTTCAATGATAAAATATCATTATTTTTCTTTGTTAATGATGATTTTTAATTAATATTATTTATAAATTAACAAAATATTTTTTTCCTTTTTTTTGTGTGTGTGCGTCGTATATAGTGTATTTATATTGTTTAGTGTGCATTTTTGTTTACTTGCGTGCATTTTTATGTGAATGTGTGTGTGTGTGCGCGCGCGCGTAACAAAAGAGAATGATAGAGCACTCACATGCGGTCTATTTGAGCAAGAAACACTTGAAAAAATGTTGTCAAACCTGCAAACACACACAGACACACACACTATGTTACTCTCTCTCTCTCTCTCTCTCTCTCTCTCTCCACACACACACACACACACTATGTTACTCACACACACACACACTATGTTACACATACACACACACACACACTATGTTACACACACACACACACAAAAATGAACAAATCTACTACGAATCTTGAAAAGAAGCTTACCTTGTTGATGGGGAGTAGCATATGAGTGGAAATCTCAAGTCCGGCAAGCCATGTGGCAGTAGATCTAACAACAAGTGAGGAGGAGGAGCAGGGCAAGAGAGAAAGAGAAAAATGAGCGGAATGTGCAAGAGAAACCCACTGGTTCTATTTTTGTAGAATCCATCGGGTTCCAGTATATGCATCGATATAGATGCCAAAATGAACGCCCGTATACACATCCATATGGGCGCTGATATACGTGCCAGTATAGGCTTCGAAAATTTGAACATTATTTTTTAACAAAATTTGATCTCTCTCCAGTTTTACCTACACATATACTAACGCTCGTCTCATTGACGTCGATAATCTGATGTCAAAATTTAAGCGATCTCTTGTAGTGAAAAGAGGGATTAGTGAGGGGCAGCCAATACTTCAACCTATATTTAGTGTAATGAAAATGGCCCATGAACTTTGTGAATATCGGAATTAAGAGAATTAGAGTGAACATTTTTATGAGACTACTTTGAGAACATAGAGGGTGAACTTGGCATGAACAATACTTTTGCAAGAGAGAGAGAGAATTAGAGAACTTAACAACAGTTGAGGACCAGATTTATGTGGAGCTGGTCCCCCCTCTAATAGGCTTTCGTATTATAGATTCTCCCATAAAGAGAGACTTGGTATAATACAATCTTTGTGTTCCTTGTGACCTTGGTGATGCTATGAAGATGGAAAGCTTCATGCATCACGATCATAACATAAACTTTGTGAAAGCATTAACCATCCCCGGCCTCAGTCTCAAGGCCTCAAACACCTTAAAAGGTGGAGAGAGCTAGCGAGGAATGAGGATAGGGAAGAGGAAGAAGAATCATTCATAGGAGAAAGAAATAGTTCCTCACTTATCATCACTCTTCTTGCTTAGCATAGCATAATAGCATAGTAATGAAGATAGAGAAGATGGAAAGTTTAAGCATTGAAGCATGGCTCTTGGTTGGATTTGCATTCCATAGCCATAAGTGCTGGTGTAGGCTCTCAACTTCTCAACAAGCTTGGAGAAGGAGATGGAGTTCTTGCACTTTCACCAAGTGAGAATGTTTAAACACATGAGTGTGTCAGAGGGTGTATACCCCCAAGCACACCCCTTGCTTGATTTGGTCGACCCCTCCTTTTTGCTCAAGCTTGAAGCTCATTGGACACCTCTCATCCTAGCCAATGACATGCATAATGCATTTCAAGCAACATGGGTAGCACTAGGAAAGTGTCCTCTTTACCTCTTTGAGAGAGAGAACTTGAAAATATCTAGATAATTGTTGAATTGAACTGGAAGCTCATTGGTACCCTCTTTAGCTAAGCCAATAGGATTCAAGCACACCATGTGGCTAAGCATAGAGAGAGTTTGACATGTGTCCATGTGCCCCTTGACAAAGGGGATGCCCGTTGGGTGAGTGGGAGGTTAAGTCAAAGATTCCCCTAACTTTGGGACTTTTCCCCTCCTTTGTAGGGTCTCTTTTTTACTTAAGTACCTTACCTCCCATGCATGGGAAGCTTCTCAAGCACCTTCCTCGTTAAGCATGATAAGAACCTCGAGCACCTTAGTCAGCAAGCATGACAAGCACCTCAACCACCTTAGTCACCAAGCATGACAAGCACCTCAAGCTTGGGTCGGGTTCCCACCTCAAGCACAGTCCTAGCTTGCCTAAGGTCTAAGGAATTGTAACACTAACCTTTGGAGGTGTTTAATGAAGCTAACCCTAAAGTCTTTAAGCTCCATTAGATGCACGTTGCTCTTTGATAGACTACCTCCTTTTGGACCCCTATTGAGATGTAATTATCTCTCCTCTTGGTCCCCTACTAAAATAAGTCTAGAAGCACTTATTACCCATTGCTCTTTGGTAGACCGTCTCCCTTTGGACCCCTATTGAGATGCAACTATCTCTCCTTTTGGTCCCCTGTTGAGATAGGTCTAGAAGCACTTATTACACATTGCTCTTTGGTAGACCATATCCTTTTCGACCCCTATTGAGATGCAACCATCTCTCCTTTTGGTCCACTGCTGAGATAGGTCTAGAAGCACTTATTACACATTGCTCTTTGGTAGACCATCTACTTTTCGACCCCTATTGAGATGCAACCATCTCTCCTTTTGGTCCCCTGTTGAGATAGGTCTAGAAGCACATGTCTCTTATCTAACTCTTGTTCCCGTTTCTTCTCCCACATTGAATGATTAGTTTAATATGAGAAAATCATTTGGGTTAGCTAGATATTAGATTTTATGACATTACCTCTCTCTTGAAATCATAGTCGTCCTCGACTATGAGATAGAGAAGATAAAGCCTAGTCATTAGTCCATGTTTCTTTAGCAGATAGAGGATCCCTTTTTACCCTACGACATCATTTGAAAATGGATGACTAATCCATTTGGTGCTCGGGAAACTTAGCTGCCGAAAGCATGTCTGCTCTTCAGTCCATATCATACTTCCAAAGTAGAGTGACAAGTTCTACTTGGTGTTTGGGCGATGTCGTCACCATAAACATGATCCTAAGCATGCATACTTCTTAAATTTTGTGTAGAATAAAATAAAGAGAATGAGTCTTATAAGACAAAAACATTGTTAATTTAAAATGCATTTTCATTTGCTTACTCTAGTGTAGCATTGTAAGCATTGACAAGCTTCATATTATTCTTAAGCTAGGTTCCTTGCATCCATCTAGCTTCTTTAAAAGGATAATTCTTAGACTTAATATGATATCATTGGATAATCTTACCGTTTCTTAATACCTTGTCTTCATGTCGTAGGATGGACTCACATTGAAATACTTCTTCTTGATCTTCGATTTTTGGAGGGTCGGCAACTATTTCTTCTTTTGGTGGCGCTCCTTTGTAAGGCTTAAGTAAGCTCCCATGGAAAACATTATGCATGAGCCAGTGGTTGGGCAAATTTAATTGATAAGCCATCTCATTGATTGGCTTAAGAATTTAAAAAGGACCGTAGTATATTTTTACTAGTTTAGCATAATACTCTTGGTGGCCCATAGGATTCTTCCTCGTAGTATGCCTTAGATGAGCCTTGAGAAACTTTAGCAAGACCCAGTCATTTTCCTTAAAGTCTAAGGGTCTTTTGTGCTTATTAGCAGCAACCCTTTTTGCCTTTGCTGTAAGATGGATATAACCTCTTTAATCTTTTGAAAAGATTCTTGTGAGTCTTGGCTATATTCATCAGCAACGAAGATCTTCTCATATACTTTAAGTAGTAAGGGACTTTTGGATCTTCCCTCTTTAACCTCAAAAGGTGCTTTCCCCATAGAAGTATGTACAATGTCATTGTACGCATACTCTACTTCCATGACATAGGCTTTTAGTAGATTCAAGAATCTTTAGATTAGTTATTTCACTTTGGTCACCCATTTGTGGATGATAGGCCGAAAGAGAAATTTAATCTACTTCCTAGATTCTCAAAGAGACCCTTCCAAAAATTACTGGTCATTTTAGGATTTTTGTCCGACACTATGGATGTTGGCAAGCCATGATACTCAAAAATTTGAGATTTGAAGAGGGTTGCCGTTTGATGTGCCTTAATAGTCTTTTTGATGGGCATAGAGTTTGTTTTCTTGTTAAGCCTGTCAACTGAAACAATCCAAGTTACTTCCCTTAGTCAAATTTCAACTTTTGGCATACCACGCATTTTGAAACATACTCTTGTATGTTTACTTTTCATGATAGACCAACAAAAATACATTTCTACTCCTCAAAGAGACAACTATGGAATCCTTCTTTGCCCCGCATAATGAGAAGCATGGGATTCATACATTGTAACATTTAATGCACTAGTAGCTTGTGTGTAGCAGAAAATGATAACATAGTGAGCATGTCATTAAGAATACGTTCCTAATGAGCATAGAGAGAGTACTTAATTTCAGAAAGCAACATACCAATTTACACCTAGCTAGTTTGGCATATACAATACTTGAAAAGAGAGACAAATAGAACAATTGATAACAGTTGAGGACCGGATTTACACAGAGCCGGTCCCCCTCCATAAAGGCTTTGTATAGCTTCTCCCATCAAAGGAGACATTTGTACAATACAATCTTGTGTTCCTTGACAAAACTCATTGGTGCAATGAAGATGGAAGCTTCCTGCACCAAATTATGCTCGAAAAACACACGTAGTGTCCCTAGCCTCAGTCCCAAGACCTCACACACCTTCAAAAATGGTGAGAGCTAGCAGGGAATGAGGAAAGATTGAGAGGAAGAAGGTGTATCTTACGAGAAGTATTCTCCTCACATAATCACTCTAATAGCATAGCTTATCTTAGTGATTAGCATGGTAGAGGAGATGAGCATTTCATTGAAGCTTGGCTCTTGGTTGGATTTGCATTCCATAGCCAAGAGTTGTTGGTGTAGGCCCCTACTTCTCAATTCTTGGAGAAGGAGATGGAGTTCTTGCTCAACACATAAGTTTTGTGTGTGTGTAGCACAGTTGGTTAGACTAAAAATGCCAACTCTCTCTCTACTTGGTCCACCCCTCTTGCTTTTTGCTCTTGTTGGCTTCCCATTGGCTTCTGCAAAGCTTAGTCAATCACAAATTAGAAGCATAATTGATAGCCTTGTGACATGTGTCTCCTTTCCCCTTTTGTGAGAGCTTAAGGTAAGTAAATAATTCATTTAAACTCTCATCGGACCTTTTAGTCTTCTAGCCAATAGGAATCAAGCAAGCCATTGGGCTACTGGATGCTCATTGGACCCCTTGGTAGACTGTCCAATAGTCTTCTAGGGAGCTTAATTTCTATTGGTTCTTTTATCAAGCATTTTTAAATTGATTAGACTAATTTTACTCTAGCCTAATTCTCATCGGTCCACCTTTATGGCCATCCAATAGGATTTGAGGGGAGATTGGGGAAAATTGGCCTAGGAGCCTGCCATGTGTTCATTCTTCCCTTTGGGGAGTGTGTGTGTGTGTGTGTGTGTGTGTGTGTGTGTGTGTGTGTGTGTGTGTGTGTGTGTGTGTGTGTGTGTGTGTGTGTGTGTGTGTTTCTCTCTCATCCCCTATCATTAGGGATCGCCCCCTCCTTCCTAGGGATGTGGGAAGACTTTCTAGTCTTCCCATAGCCATCCAATTTTTCCACCTTTGGCCATTGGACTTTTTAGTTAATTTTTGGAACCTTAGCCTATGGAAGTCTTAATGGAGTTGAAACTTAGGTCTTTCAAGCTCCATGGATGCACATTTCTCTATATCAAATTGCCCCCCTTTGGATCCCTATTTTTCATCCTTTAGATCCCTGCAGATACCAGTTTGGCAACCTTACCAATATTCTAGCTTTTACTCCCTTGGTCCTTGCCCATATTAAATGTTCAGTTTAACATGAGAAAATCATTTGGGAGAATTAACATTAGTCTTTATGACATTACCTCTCCCTTGAAATCATAGTCGTCCTCGACTATGAGGTAGAGAAGATAAAGCCTAGTCATTAGTCCGTTTGCTAGCGGGTAGAGGATCCCTATTTTACCCTATGACACTGTTCCAGAATGGATGACTAGTCCATTTGGTCCTTGAGAGCCTTAGCTGCCGCAAGCATGTCTGCACATTAGTCTGTCTCAATCTTCCATAGTAGAGTGACAAGCTCTACTTGGTGTTTGTGAGACGTAGAAACATGATCCTAAGCATGCGTACTTATTAACATTTGTGCACAATAAAGAAAAAGAGAGTCTTATAAGACAAAAACTTTGTTTATTTATACATATCTACATTTGCTTACTCTAGGGAATCATTGTAAGAATTGACAAGGTTTAGGTTCTCCTTTAATTGTATGCCTTGATAAGATATCATCGGATAGTCTTACCGCCTCTCTATACCTTGTCTTCGTGGAGACTGGACTCGGGCTGCAGCACCTCTTCTTGGTCCTCGATCTCTGGTGGGTCTTCAATGGTTGCTTCTTGAGGTGGCTCTCCTTTGTAAGGCTTTAGTAGGCTCACTTGGAAAGCATTGTCTATGAGCCAATGGTTGGGCAACTTGAGTTGATAGGTCATCTCATTGATTGGTCTAAGAATTTGAAAGGGACCATACTACCTTTTTGCTAACTTAGCATAGTACTTTTGGTGTCCCGTAGGATTCTTGCCCATTGTGTGCCTTAATCGAGCCTTGGGAAACTTAAGCAAGACCCAATCATTTTGTTTAAAGGTTAGAGCTATTCTGTGCTTATTAGCAGCAGCCTTTTGCCTTTGATGAGAGATGGATATAGCATCCTTAATCTTTTGAAAAGATTCTTGCAGGTCTTGGCTATATATATCTGCAACGAAGATCTACCCATGTACCTTGACTAGCAGGGGAATTTTTTATCTTCCCTCTATCACCTCAAAAGGTGCTTTTCCCATGGAAGTATGTACAGTGTTATTGTAAGAACACTCCACTAAACGTAAGTACTTCTCTCATTGGGACTTTTGATCTACTTCTGTGACATAAGCTTTTAGTAGATCAAGAATTGTTAGGTTAGCTATTTCAATTTGGCCATCCGTTTGCAGGTGATAGGCCAAAGAGAAGTCTAGCCTTGTTCATAAATTCTCAAAGAGACCCTTCCAAAAATTACTAGTCATTCTAGGATCTCCATCCGACACTATGGATATTGGCAAGCCATGGTACTTGAAGATTTGTGATATAAAGAGGATTTCCATTTGATGGGCTTTGATAGCCTTTTTGACAGGTATAAAGTGTTGTGATTCAGGCCAACTGGCCGGACATCCCACTTACTACTCACCCATCTACTAACTTAACCATATATACACTTATTCTTTAATAAATATAATAAGAAGGTGCAACAACAGGATAACGTTGATGTGCGCTCCACCCAAAGTAGGTCTCTCTCTCTCTCTGCTCTCGCACTTGCACTCGCACACACTTCCCGCGGCACCTTCAACTGGTATCAGAGCAGGGTTTGTGCTTTCCGTTTTCGCGTCCGCGCGCGTGCACTTTGAAAAGTGCAAATAGGTTTCCGATTTTGGCATCGGCAAATTCAGCATTCTGAGAGCATTTCGCTCAGGTGTCCTCAGTTTTACCCCCCTGTCAAAGCTGTTCGTGCAGTCGAAAGCTTCAGTAGAGCTACGCTTCAGGAGTTGTATTTTTTCAACTCCACTTTTGCTACAGATACAGGTACAAGTATAGGACACAGGTGCAGGTTGTTCAGAGACTATTTATGGTATATAGCCGTTTTATGGCTATTATGTGCTATTGAGACGGTGTTTATGGGCTGATTAAGAGCACTTTTCGGCATCGACATAGTCTCAGGTTTTTCAGGCATCCACTCCTCACAATTTCTTGCATACATACAGGACATCTAGGTTTCTTACAGGTTGCAGTGTTTAGCATCAACACATATTTCAGTGGGAGTATTTGATGCACATATGTATTGTTTTGGCACTTTTGATAGTGCTTGAGCTCTTTTGAGAGCGGTTTTACTCCCCGCAGGGATTTGTTTGGCACCTGTTTGAGCACGTATACTACACCTTGCAGTATTGTTGATAGTGGATGTACGTTGAGTTGCGGAAACTACCATATGTACCTTTTGTGGAGCGATTTGGCTTGTTTCTAGCAGTCCCGATCGTTTGTGAGACTCGGTCCGGAGGCCCTTTCTGAGACTGGGCTGGTTTCTTGTCTGCATAACCTTTTGTGAGGGTCGATAGCGTGAGGTTTTCTTGAGCTGGGGGATTCTCGAATGTTGAGATCCTTTCGGTGATACAGGTTTCTAGAGTACCTTTTTTGTGGCCTCGCCATAGGACATGTATAGAGAGGGCTAGGTGCATTTGACGCCGTGTTGGAAGTCTTGGGTCATTGACTTTTTATGCACAGTTAGTGGTTGATTTGCTTGTCTTATGCTCTAAGAGCATTACTTTTTATGCGTTACTGATCTCTTGTGACAGTTTTGGATTGAGATTCTATCAGTTTTTCTGGGGAAACTCTGTCGAATTTTTTTCAGAATTACCAGTTTATTGCCATATTATCTTTAGCTTGCAGCCATGTCATCTAGTGGTGAAAAGGACATTTACAATATCCGAAAATTTGATGGGACGAATTTTGCTATCTAGAAAGAGCAGATTCAAGATGTTTTTATCCAAAAAGGCCAGCCAGTCCTATCATGGAGCGCCCAGAGGGCGAATATACAGATGTTGAGTGGGAGAAACTTCTCCGTTTGCATTTGGCCGAATCTGTGCACTTTACTATAGTTGGAGAAAGAACTGCTAGAGATGTATGGGATAAGTTGTGTTCCAGTTATGAGAACAAAAGTGTTACTAATAAGGTTTTCTTGATGAAGAAGCTTTTTGACCTTCGTATGAAGAAAGAGGGCACTATT
Organism: Adiantum capillus-veneris; assembly: GCF_014529385.1. Lineage (NCBI taxonomy): Eukaryota > Viridiplantae > Streptophyta > Polypodiopsida > Polypodiales > Pteridaceae > Adiantum > Adiantum capillus-veneris. The sequence continues at coordinate 150,805,770 of NC_140936.1, read as the reverse complement.
TCTACTCACATTAATGAGTTCAATATCATTTTCACTCAGTTGGCCACTCAAGGTTTGGTCTTCGATGAGGAAATCAAATGTATCTTCTTGCTATGCAGTTTACCCTTGTCTTGGGATACGTTCTATACTGCAATTAGCAACACAGCACTTGGTATTGATCTAGTGTAAAATGGCGTCCTTGGGAGTCTGTTTATCGAGGAGATTCGCAGGAAATCTCTCGAAGGCAAGAAGGATGGTGATGCATATGTTGCTAGTGATAGACAGAGGGGTCGCACTCAAAGTCGTGCCAAAAGCAAGGAACGTGGGGGCTCACGCAGTAAGTCTCGGGGTTCTATGTGTAATGTCAAGTGCTATCACTGCCATAAAAAAGAGCATGTGAAGAAGGATTGTAGGAAATGGCAGCAAAGCAAGAAGGATAAACAATCCGGGGAAACTTCTAAGTCTGATGATTCAAACAAGGGCAAAGCAAACTTAGAGGAGATCAATGTGCTAGAGTCCTCAAATGCTCCTATTGTAGAGACTCTTCCAGTGGTTGTTATGCCACTTACCTCTAACTTATTGGTCTTCACAGCAGATCTAACTGTCGAGGCTCTTGTTACAGAGATGCGCAGTATGCACAGAATTGGATAGTAGATTCTGGTGCGAGTTTCCATGTGACACCACATAGAGAGTGGTTCTCTACTTATTTTCACTCTTGTGGCAAAGTGAGAATTGTTGATGCTTATGAACTAGACAATGAGGGTGTCGGAAACGTCAAATTGCATCTAAGGAATGGCACGCACTTTACTTTATGTAATGTCAGACATGTGCCCAAGTTGACTAAAAGCTTGATTTCTGTTGGTCAACTTGATGATTTGGGCTACAACACCACATTTGGCAATGGTTCGTGGATAATACGCAAAGGTAATCGTGTTGTACTCAGAGGTCAGAAGCATGGTACCTTGTATTCCATGCATGTGTCAGATGTTGGTCATGATTACATATCTATAGCCGAGCTACCGTCTATTGAGTTGTGGCATTGCCGGCTAGGTCATATTAGCCAAAAAGGAATGAGAACTCTGACTCGTTTTGGCTACTTACCTGTCTTGTCTTATGTTGACTTCTTGTTTGTGAGCACTGTATCTATGGCAAACAGACTAGCTCCATGCACTTACCATTGGGTTAAAAGCGAGTTGAACCTCTAGATTTAGTGCCTAGTGATGTTTGTGGTCCTATGTCAACCAAATCTCTAGGGGGGGGCAGCTATTTTGTGACATTCATAGATGACTCTACTCGAAAGGTGTGGGCATATCCTTTGAAACATAAGGATCAAGTTCTTCCTGTGTTCAAGAAATTTTTTGCACTCGTTGAGAATCAGTTTAGAAAGAAACTCAAGAGGTTGCGGACTGACAACGGTGGAGAGTATGTCTCCAAGGAGTTTGACAATTTTTGTGCTAAAAGGGGGATTAAAAGGCATTTTACTGCACCATACACACCAGCTCAGAATGGAGTTGCTGAGAAAATGGATTGTACAATTCAGGAAAGAGTCACAGCCATGCTTTCTAAGGCAAATCTCACACAAGGCTTTTGGGCAGAAGCCGTCTTGACCGTAGTGCGCATTATAAATCGTTCGTCTAGTACGCCATTGAATTATGAGATTCCATAAGAGTTATGGTCTAAATGTAAGCCCCACTATGACCATCTACGTGTTTTTGGTTGTGAAGCTTGTGCTCACGTACCTAAACAACTTCGACAAAAGTTAGAGCCAAAGTCACACAAATGTATTTTCATTGGATATGGTGCAGATGGAGAGATGGGATATTGTCTCTAGCACCCGGAATCTCGTCGAGTCATTTGTAGTTCAGATGTGATCTTCAATGAGTCGAAGATGCATAAACAGCCTATCAAGGAAATAAAGATTCGGAGTCATTTTTGAGGATGTTGCCTCGGAGACAGTGAAATCAACTCAGTGGGCTACTGATGTAACTTCCACTAGCAATGCTCCAGAGGGAGCGGATAGCAATGGTCAAGGAGTGAGACGGTCTACTAGAGTCTCTCATAATCAAAGGGTTCAAACACAAAAAGGGAGTCGATTTTGATGAAATCTTCTTGCATGTGGTCAAGATGACAACACTTAGAACCATACTTGGTCTTGTAGCGACGATTGAGGACATGGAACTTGTCCAAATGGATGTGAAGACAGCATTTCTTCACGGGGATCTTGATGAGGATGTTCACATGCAGTAGCCTGAAGGGTTTGTTCAGGAGAATGAATCTCGTGAGGAGCTAGTATGTAAGCTCAAAAAGGCACTTTATGGCTTAAAACAGGGTTCAAGGCAGTGGTATCATAAATTTGATGCATGTATGAGGTCTCGAGGATATAAAAGGAGCGAAGAGGATCGCTGCTTGTACACAAGAAAGCTAGATGATGGCTCGATGATCATTCTAGTTTTGTATGTTGATGACATGCTTATAGCTGGGAAATCCATTGCGGAAATTGCCAACTTGAAGAAAACTCTTAGAGTAATTTTGCAATGAAAGATTTGGGGGATGCTACACACTTTCTTGGCATGCGAATCGAAAGAGATCGCAAATGTCGTATTCTTGAGTTATCTCAGGAAACATACATTGAGAAAGTTTTGCAGCATTTCAATATGCAGGGGGGAAAGCATTGAGTACCCCAATGCAGGCATGCTTGAAACTCAGCAAGGAAGATGCACCCAAATCTGATGCTGAGCGAGCTGAAATGGCTAAGGTACCATATTCTTATGTGTGTGGGAAGTCTCATGTATGCTATGGTGGCCACAAGACCAGACATTGCTTTTGCAGTGGGAGTAGTGAGCCGATATATGGCAAATCCTGGCAGCAAGCATTGGGAAGCAATGAAGCACATTCTTAGGTACCTAAAAGGTACGGTCGGCAGGTGTTTATGCTTTGGGAACAGTGATGCATCCATCATGGGTTATGTGGATACAGACTATGCGGGTTGTGTCGACAATAGGAGATCGACATCTGGCTATGTCTTCATATTTGCTAGAGCAGTGTTAACCCTCACACACATTCCTATCACCTAAGACGGACGCCGTATTATTTATTTGGTAGAGTCAGGTATCGGGCTTGTCAATCCAATAGGAAAAGGGTAAGAGGTGATCGCCGATGAGAGGGGCACTCTAACTGGAACCTTCAAGGGATTAGTTGGCTAAGCATGGGCGCCCAAGTGTGAATGGGGCGAGCTCATATAAAAGTCAACTAAACCTAAAGTTCACTCATTCTTTCATTTGTGCAATTGAAGAGTTCTCTTGCTCCATCTCCATCTTCTTCTTCTTCACCTCTTTGTGTGTGTGTGTATGCGTGAGAGAGAGAGAGTGTGTGTGCGATTGAGCATTACGACAACGGCACATCGGCGACGAAGCGGTTGAGCATGGCGCAGCGACAGCTCCTTCTTCTTCGTGGCAAGGAATCCTCCACGACAGCAAGCATAAAGCGGTGAGTGACACACCATTGCCATCTTTGAGCTTACTAGTTTAGGCTAGTTGCGTGCTTGGAGCCATTTGTGGCTCGCACACAGTGTATCGGCAAGTTCCTTGCATTGACACGTGCGATAGATGCGCACATTTTTGGCGCCGCTGTCGGGGAATGCCATACACTAAGCTTGAATGGCACTCAGTGCTTCTTTGTGGTGCAATTTCAATTGTAGGGAAGGTAGGGAAGGAAGGTGTGTGTGTTGAGAAGAAGGAGTTTGTTTTGTTGCTGTGTATTTCTTTGTTAATGAGGTTTTGAAAGGTATTGTGTTTTGTTTTCTTTGTGATAAGGTATTAGTATTAAGGTTGTAGATCCATAATGTTAGTTCTGTGTAAAGTACAGTAAGTAGGAAGTAGATCTGTTAGAGCTAATGAAGTGTGTTAGTGTGTAACAGTAGGTGTATTAGTTGTAAGTAGGTAGGTAGAGTGTGTGTGTGCTCTCATGCACAGCGCGGCCGCGCCGACCTTATCCCACCAAAAAAAAAAAAATTATTTAAAAAAATTTAAAGGTACGATCGGGATTGGGAATATCTCCCATAGCCAAGCCCAAGCTCATGCTCAGGCTCAAGCCTCAGTCGCCCTTTAAAATTACGTATTTTAGGTTCACACGTAGCTAAAAATTGACTTTTTTGAGGACCAATGGAGCTTCAGGTGACCGAATGTTATGCTGTAAAGCACATTGCGACCCTCTAAGTGATACGCTTATTTTGAGCTATCACACACTTTAATCAAAAAACCGATCATTAAAAAACATAAAAAAATGAGTGAAAACGGACGCCTAAAAATGTAAGCGGTTAACCTTCGAGGTTATTCGCCGACGCTTGTAGGGTGTCAAAGGCACATGCATCTGCGCTCTGGTCGTGTGCTAGAGATGGAGCAACTGGAGAGAATTTTGACTTACGCGAGTTCTCATTATCCACCTACCTTAGGTTCCGGGCCCTCGGCGGGGACCCAAGGTAGTACAAACCAAGACCCGAACATAGCGGCTAGTGACTCTTCCTCTGACTACGACGTCATGGAGGGTTTCCCAATGCCTAATCTCGATAGCTCAAGTGTTGGATGGATACGCCGCGACGGACGTCAGCACAGCGAGAACTCACCTAACAAGTAATGTTAGCTAAGGACAAAGCTCGACCCACAGGCGCGTGGAAGCAAGCATAAGGTGTCAACTTACACTCGACCGACTCCTAACTAGTTCCTACAGAGGCCCCTACCAATTGTCTAAGTCACAGTATTCAAGAGAACAAAAGAGGATGCTTCCTACAACGCTTGCTAGAGCCGAACACCTATCAAACACTTTCGAAACACCACAGAACTTGAAGGAGACCCTACGAATACCTATAGGCCACTCTCCCTAAGGTCTGTGAACCAAAGTCACGACCCAAAACACCCGGTGCAGAAACACGTAGGATGTCTGGCCGAAATCTGCAGGTCTTCGTTTTCGAAATTTGAAGTGCCTAATGTGTGGTTCTACTCAATGTGAACGTGTGGATATGGTGCAATGCAAAATCGGACAACGTATGCTCACCCAAACAACCGATGAAGCTCGTAGAAGAAGCTCCCGAAGCCGGACCGTATGCGCGCAATGTTGGTATCGGCTCGTAGCTCTAGTCAGGGGCAACACGCTGCACTTCTCCGCACGCGATTCCGACCACCGTAGCACACGTAGCGTCAAGACAAAGCTCACACTCTCTCTCACGTACACAGTACGCTCACTCACAAACTTAAACTTGTTTAAAATGACAAAAGGTCCTTCATTAAGGTCAAAAAGTGATATATATACCTTACAACTTCTCAAACCCTAAAGTTCCAAAATCATCCATCTACTCCTTCTAACTATCAAAACTGGGATACAAACTGGAAACTTCTGTAAGTCCCAATATTTACAAGGTGAAAAACCGGGTTTTCCTCAATGAATGACTAATTACAAAAAATAATAATCCGCCGAGTAGTTAGATGCCGTGGGGTGTGTCCGACTTCTAACATCCCCCCCCCCCCTCCTTGTTCATGTCGTCCCCGACATGGCCTTGATCTTTTTGCTTCACCTTATGGTCTCCCGCATCTTTAGCAGCGATTCGTACCGTGCATGTAGATTCAGCATTGTTGGCCCAAAGATGTTTGTATGCATGGTAAAGAACCCCGTGTAGAAAGCTTCTTCAAACGCCTGGAGGTGATAAGATGGGAGAAACATGATTCTTTGATATAATGCATGTATCACCTCCTTGGAAGGTTGACCTGACATATCATACGCACATCTGTATGTGTCCTGGAAGAAGAATATGCTGTCAGTCACATGTCCTGGCTTGAAGGTTTCAAACACTGCTAGGATGGTTCTGCAGATCTTTCTCATTATGATGCATGTAAGGTCAGGTGAGCCAGTGAAAAACTTTATGGCGCCCGTTAGGGTTTTCACCATGTATTGTACACTAATTCTCTCACCTGCCTTCACGCCTGGCAGCTTTGGGTAGTTCAGCCAAGTGGGTTGGCTTCTCTGTAAGATTTCGTGTGCTTTCCACGTCCTAACCCTTGGTAGAGGGCAGAAGCTGAGATTGTCCCTAATGTGTTTAGGTACCTCTACCAAGTGTATTAGGTACTGCGGGTACTTGGTAAGCCAAGCATTCCTCCACTTGGACTGAGAATCTACTATCAGCCTTACTCCTTCTGGCCTCGAGGTGTCTGCGTTGTAGAGAGGGACCGTTGGTTCTTCTCTGGTCCGCTGGTTTATTGTTGCCGCTTCATATTTAAGCAATGGATATGGGAGAGAGGGTTGTAGCCATTCACGCCTAAGATTGCTGGCGTCGATTTTCTGAATTGTCATTGATTTGAAAACCCTCTGTTCCCATTCCAAGGCCTCTTTGGTGCTCTCTCTGAGCTTTGTCTCAATTGCTTTTCGCAATTTTTCCTCTTCTTCTTGTGTTAGATCATGGGGCTCTTGAGAGGAGCTTGCTATGCTTTCCTCTGGCATGGGTGTGTCCACAGGATCCGACACATTGTCGAGGTCGATCCCCTCATTGGCAGCTGGCCCGGAGCTCTCTGGTTCTGCTTGTTGTCGGCTTTTCAACTCCTCTATTTGCGTGAGGAGTGTCTGCTTCTCCGCTTATGCTTCGCCGCCCATGGTCACGAGGAGGTCATTGAGTTCAGCATTTACTTTTTCTGCCTCCTCGAGCTTTATCTTGATGCTCGTCAATTCTTCTTGTAGGGCCTTTTGGCTGTCCTCCAATCTGGTTTGCATTGCAATAGAACCTTCAGCCATGATCACCCTCTGCTTCTTCTCGAGAGTCAACTGCTTTTGGAGTTCTTGCATTTGCTCTTCATACATTTGACTCTCCAAAATAATTTGAGTTGAGCTTGTAGCTCTAACTCGCGCAGGTGATGCTCTCAGCCTCTGGATGGTTTGATCTTTGACTTTTAATTGGTCCTTGAGCTCAAGGACTTCATCCAGGCTTGCTTCTTGTTCTATTTCCGCCTTCTCCTTAGCATTCCTCAAGGCCTCTACTTCTTTTGTTTCTTCTGCTAGCTGGAGTGTCAGATTATCCCTTTCTTTTTCTGCATCTCGCAATGACTTGCTGAGTTGCAGGCACTCTTCTTCAGCTGCTTGCAATTTCTTTGTCACTGCCTCATTTGCTTCTTCCTTTGTTTGGCAGTTTTGTAGAGCAGTGGCTAGGCTGGCCTGGAGGTCAGCTTCTCTTTCTTTGTGTCCTTGGCTTTTTGCCTGCATTAGATCTCTTTCCATTTTGGTCTTTACTTCAGTGGCTCTTAGAGTTATCAACTCTTTGTCTGATGCCACAGATTGTGCCCTTATTCTAGCTAGCATTGTCATCACCACATCCCAATCATTCGAGGGCGGGTGCAGGTCTACCGTGTCGGTAGCAATCTCCTTAAGTTCAACTAGCCGGATGCCTGGCAGCTGTTCTTCACTTCTTGTCCTTGCCAAGTCGAATGCGACTGTGGCGGCTTCTTCCTTTGAATAGCCTGCAGCTAGCAGGTCCAAAAATGCATAGTATGCTTCCTCGAGCTTTTTTTGTTCAAATGCAGGCTTGGCTTCTTCTTTGTGTTCAGGTTTTGTCCTGTGCTCTTGCTCTTCATCCTGGTGTTCTTCTTGCTTGTCTCCAGCCTTCTGATCTTCTGGAGGAGGGCTGCTAGGAGGTGGTGATGGCGGTGGGCTAGGTTTAGGGCTACCTGGTAAAGCTGTAGGTTTGCCCTTGATATCCCTATCTGCTTTCATCTTTCTTTCTCTTTCCTTGTTTTCTTGTTCATCTAGCAACGTTTGCCGTATTTGCTCCACTTCTTCCACGGTGAAAGGGATGTGTGGAATGTTTTCCGCCGCAGCATCAACAATCTCGAAATTCTTGATATAGTCTTCAAAGCGGTCCCTCTGCACTCTTCTTGAGGATCCGGACATCGACTCAAGGGATGGCTTCCATAATTCGTTTAGATCGCCCTTGAGGGCTCTTTCTGCTCGGAAACTCTCCATTAGCCTCTCGAGTCTAGCCGCTTTTTGTGATCGAGTCTCTTTGGCTGGCACTTGAGCAGATTCTTTTTTGCCTTTCTTCTGCTCAGGTTGCTCCTCTTCCACTTGCTCCAGTCGTCTCTTCAGGCTTGTAGCCACCCTTGGTGCTCGTTGTGGTTGGTCTTCTTTGTCTTCCTTTATCCTTAGCCAGTCATTCTGAGATGGGGGGTCAAGCCACCTTCCCTTGGCATGTAGTGCTGCATAAACTACCTTGGTTATCATCTCTCCTGGCACTATGTAGGTTGGCTTTTTGTTTCCCATCTTTACCAGGCTGTCTTGTATGTATGCCGCATAATTGATTATCTTTGGGGTGCCCTTCGTCATTGCCCAAGTAAAGGTTGTGGCAATTGCACCTGGCGGCATCCTGTACTTCTGCGGCCTCTTCGTGCACATGTGGAAGTATTGGTTGTACAATTGGCTCATGATCGCCACCTTTGGGTTGGCGATGTCTTCAAAAGTGTAATTAGCCTTTTTCTCTTTGTACACCTTTAATTCATCCCTTATCTTTGTCACACTGTCTCCCTGATTGGAGAGATCTAGTGCATGGGCGACAACCCTTTCCGTAATAATGATCTCTGTGTTGGGTCTGCCGTGCAAATCCGTCACCTTGGCCACTCCATCTTCTCTAATGCTGGTCACAAACTCCCATACTCTTTTGACATCCACCCCTGCTGGGATTGCTTCAAAATAGTTATGGAGGTCAATTTTCTCCAAGTAGCCGGCCATTTTGCTCCGGACAAATTCATTGAGCTCCCTTGGCAGCATTGGCAGCTCTATTATATTTTCGTCATTGTCCTTGAATACTCCTTGGTAGATATTTAGGTCATTTGACTCTAGTAGATCTTCCTGTATCCAGGTGCTTGTAGGCTTTAATGTTCCCTGTGGAATGAAAAATGGTTCCACCTTGTCCAGATAGTCTTTGATTGTCATTCTCTTCTTCTTTGCCGGTGACTTTGAGGCTGCCATAGACCCTGTTGTACTCAGCAATCCAAAGTTTAGCATTTTTTTAATTTATTTTTTTCATATCAGCTGCTAAACTGAGTTTTACTTATCCAAATGACTTGAAAATTGAAATCATAGCTCAAAAGGAACTTGTGAAGCTGTGCATGTGCTCACAGTGCAAATTTGACCCCAAAAAAATCCATCTAGACATCCTACGCGTAGGATGTCTTTTTCTTCAGAACTAGTTCATACTTGACTTGTAGGTAGTGTAAGGCTCATGGAACATGGTTATCAGCTTGGATTTGAATTTGGATGTCAAAAAGTGGATTTTTGGGCTGATTTAGGCTTTAAGTCACAATTTTGGTAGATTGTCCATCATGGGAAGCAATTGATGTCCAAATGGGTTGAAACTTGGTATATGGGCTCAATGCATCATGGTATTAGCTCCTATGATGTCATTTCTTGCACAGAAGTCTAAATCTAAGCTTAAGACATCCTACGCGTAGGATGTCTTTTTCTTCAGAACTGCTTGAAACTTGATCAGTGGGTTGTCCTTGACCTGTGGAACATAGCCATGTTCTTGGATTTGTATTTGGATAATATTTTATGCCTGTAGGGCTCTATGAGGTGTTTTTGGGCTCAAAAAATGTATCTTGAAGGTGTTGGGGGTCAAAAGTGATTAGAAGGGCTTCAAGCTTGACATATGGGCTCTTGTTGATGAGGTTATTACTTCTGAAATGACAAAACTTCTCCTTCATGCCCAAAAGGTCCATTAGACATCCTACGCGTAGGATGTCTTTTTCTTCATTTTTGCTCCCAGACCACACAGAAAGTTAGCTGATATGTATGTGAATGTGTTGTGCAAATTTCATGAGATTTGGAAAAGATTTGGTAGGTTAATGGCCCTTTAGTGCGTTTTTTCCATGCATATGAGGTCCAATCTCTTCCAAATGTGATGAAATTTGGTGTAGGGCTTGTGAATGTCATTCAGAACATGTGCATGGCAAGAATTGTTGGGTTTTGTGCCAAGAATTGCCCTTGAGACATCCTACACGTAGGATGTCTCCTGGTGATTTTTCTCTTGTTAGTGCTCCTAGTGCTTGCCCTTTGCTCCCCTAAGTCCCTTTTAAGCCTAATTTCAACAAAAAAGTCAATTGGGTAAGTAAAACTCCCTGTGTGGACTTCAGAGCCTCTGAGCCGTTTTCTGACTTTTGGAGTGCTTTTTGGCGATGAAATTCCTCGATGTTGGTCTTCATAGCTTCCAAATCCTTTGGGGATCCTTGCCGTATGATTTTTGTCGACTTTGGCTTCACCGGAGCTTCATTTGGCAATTTGTCGCTCTAGAAGCACCCGTGGAGGCGTTTACATACCTTTGATGATTTGTGGTGGTCCACCACCATAGGACTTGGTTGTTGATGGTCTAGGAAAGCCGCTCGTGAAGTTTGGTGGCAAACGGACTTGCGGTTTGGCCACAAGTGCATTTTGACGCTTTGTCTGTCTGATGCCGTTTCTGAGGTTTAGTGGCGCTTTGGGTCACTTTTTGGTCATGCGTGTCATATGGACTTGTCAAGCATGTCGATATGCTCCTACCCATAAATTTTGGTAGCATTTGGTCGCCGTTTCGCCGATTTCCCATTTGGTGGCCTCTTGCGGGTTTCTGGGAATTAGGGTTTTTCCCGACGGGTCATATGGACTTGTCAAGCATGTCGATATGCTCCTACCCATAAATTTTGGTAGCATTTGGTCGCCGTTTCGCCGATTTCCCATTTGGTGGCCTCTTGCAGGTTTCTGGGAATTAGGGTTTTTCCCACTGCCTTTGGCTATCTAGGACTGGTCTCCTAGACTAGGGTAAGCTTCCGATGAAGTCTTGTTGCTTTTGGGTTAGCCGTTTGGCCGCAGTTTTTACTTGCAGGTCTCTACCGCCCGCTTTGTGTGTGACTTCTATGCTAGTTCTCGCGACAGAATGACAAACATGTGAGAAAAGCTGAAGGTGGTGAGCCTACCTCTCATGTCTGGAGCTGGTCGGGTAGCCGTGCACGTCGTAGAAGCTGTTGGAAGATCGATCCATTCTAGGTGGCAGAAGCTCTCTCGACAAGGTCAATTTCTGTTATTGGTTCCGCATTGAGAATTCCTCCCCCCCTCCTAGTCGGAGTCCTCCCGGACGACAAGGTTTCGCCTCGAAAAAGTCGTGCTAATGCGTGGCCGATTAATGTGGCCCTATTTTATGCATACTCGGTCAATGCATGGAAAAATTAATGCTGTGTAAGAGAAGGGAATAAGCAAGATGCTTATTGGCATTCACCGTCGAGGTTTCCTGTTTTCTTAGCAAGTAGCAGTTGTAACTCTACTGCTCTTTGTTTAATGGTCTTTTTGGTCAGAGGCAATGCGACACTGTTGATGGAGTCGTAGATATTTCGGAGGATTTGATAGCTATGGGCTGTATGGCCTTGGCTTTCCATTGGTAGTGTGGTGCGGCCAACTTTGCCCCTTGTTGGTTTGTCATCGGCACCCACTTATATTTGTTTGCCCGGTTGACCTGTAGATGTCTACTTTCCATCGTTGCTTGTACCGTAGGTATTTGCTTTGTCTTTTGCTTTGGTATCCAAATGTGAGTGACATGAGGGTTTTGGCTAAGAATTTTCTTTGGAATCCATATCTGCTTGGTTACCTTGGTTTTTGGTTGCACCATCTGCTTTGTTAGAATTCGGTTGTCACATTGTGTTTTCCCCCTCATGGCGTTTCTATCCTTCCGCATCCATACTTGTTTACCTTGTTGTGGTAGTCTAGATTTTTGCAGTGTAGTCGGTGATTTCAGCTGTCTGTGATGAGCATGGTTGGCCGTTAGCTGGTAGTTGGTCTCAGGTTTCGTGTTGATCTTTGAGGGTATTTGTTCTTTGGTATTTGTTTCCAGTGATTACATGGCTTGCATTTGATCCGGATGTTCCTTTTGAGCAAAAGCTACCACCTGCTGTTCGTTTTCGTGTTGGATTTTGATCGCCTGTGCTTTCCAGTCTATTTAGGCATTGTATGCTTTTTGCCAAGGTTGCCCTAGCAGCATTGGTTGTTGTGTGCTTTCATTTGTCACCACATAGAATTTGTGTGGGTAAATATATTGATGTAACTGTATATGCAATATAATCCACCCTAATGTTTTCAATGGATATGATGTGCTACTTTCCAGCACTTGGGGAGTAGGATGAAGTTGATCTGCGACTTGGAGCTATTGGTATAATCCGTAAGAGATCAAATTTGCTTGAGCACCCGAATCGAGCAAGGCTGGTGATTCAACTTGATCATTGCCCACCTTGACTGTAATTATTGGCTCGACTGTGTCTTCTTCCAAGTTCATGAGTCGAATGGCATTGATTCTCAATGGTGGTTTACTTTGTTTTTGTTGTCGCAGAAGCCGTCTTTTTGCAATGCGTTCTTGTGCTTCGGTTTGAGCTTCCTCCCATACTCTCTCTTTTTCTTTCATTCTTTGCTTTCCTTGATGAATTTGTTCGAGCATCTCCTGTGTGAGTGGAAGGTGATATCTCCTTAGTCGACACCCACTAATCCAGTTTGGCATTTCTTCACCTGCTAATGTAGCAAGCTTGACGGCCCCACTTTGTGATAGATCATGAATCACAAATGGTCCCATCCCTCGCTTTTTCAGTTTCTTGTTATGTTGCTTCAATGTATAAACAAGTACGTAATCTCCTATTTTAAACTCTTTGGTACGCACATGTTTATCAAAAAACTCCTTTTGCCTTCTCTTTTTAGCATAGATCGAAGCGACCGCTCGTAAGCGGAGTTCATCTAGCTTTTCAAGATCATTAATTCTTGAAGAGAGTTCATGCCCTGTCCATTCCAAGTTTGTTGCTACGCGTAGAGTTGGGATTAAAAACTCTATGGGTAGTATAGCGTTTAGCCCAAACACCATGTTGTATGGTGTTGTTCCTATTGAGGTTTTGTAAGCTACCCTGTATGCCCATAGTGTTGAGTGTAGCTGCTGATCCCAGTCGGTCCTTGAATGTGACACTATTTTAGTGAGGACCGTGCATAGTGTTTTATTTGTGGCCTCCGCTTGCCCATTGGCCTGTGGATGGTATGGTGCTGATTTTCGATGTATGACCATGAAATCCTCTAGTAGATATTCAATGACTTCATTGAGGAAGTGTGTTCCACGGTCACTGACAATTTCTATCGGTAACCCGTAACGTACAAAAACATTCTCATACATAAATTGAGCCATGGTGCGTGCATCAGCTTTTTGTGTTGCTTTGGCTTCGACCCACTTTGTGAGATAATCCGTAGCCACAATGATATATTGGGTATGGGTGCGATATGCTGGGGGTGATATAGGTCCCACAAAATCAATTCCCCACTTTGCAAATGCCCTTGCTCCCATCATTGGCCTAAATGGCATCTCATCTCTTTTGATTGGTACCTTGGTGCGTTGACATGCATCACAACGTTTGACAAACTCTTCGGAATCCATGTCCAATGTAGGCCACTAGATTCCTGCAGTTAAGACAATTTTCGCCGTCTTATCGCCCGAAAAATGGCCTCCACTTACTCCGCTATGTGCATGTTCTAGAATCAGCAGGTATTCGCTTTCACTTGCACAGATTCGGAGTTGGTTGTCCTTGCCCCGTTTATAGAGTTGATTTCCAATTAACTGAAAGTCACGAGCTTCCAGCTCTATAGCTTTCTCCCGTGCTCTTGTAGTGTTCTCAGGGAACGTCCTGGTGGTTAGAAAGTCAATGATATATTCACTCCATGCAGGTGCTATTTTCACCCGAAACAATGTTGCGTGATCCACTGGTCGCTTGGCACTACATACTGTACAATTGGTAACGTAAGAATGTGTATCCGCATACATAGTTGGCCAATAAACTCCTAATTTTTTCAGTCTTTGGTGTGTTTTCACTGTTGAACAATGAAATGCACAACCCTGGACATGAGCCTCTTCCAGGTAGCACTTGAATTCTTTCGGATTTATACATAATCGTAGGATTAGGTCAGATTCAAGATGATACAGCCGTCCTGCTATCAATTGGAAGTTTTTTGTTTGTAGAATTGTTCACTGTTTGTTTCTACATCTTGTATTATCAAACTCACTTCCAAAGGATAGAATGCTAACTATTTCCTGAGACCATTTGGGTACCATTTCGATGTTGAAAAGATAAGCATCTGGTATGTCATCATCTACCCCTTGAGGGGCTTCCCCGTTGTGTATTCTTGAAAGATGATCAGCTCGCAGATGAGTTTTTCCCTTTTTGACCACCACTGTGAAGTCAAATTCTAGCAATATAATAAACCAGCGTACGATTCTCCCTGTATTGCAAGGTTTATTTACTAGGTATAAAAGAGCTTGATGATCCGTGAAGAACACAAATTTGTTTGCAAGCAAATAATGCCGAAATTTCTTCACAGCATAAATCATTCCTAACCCTTCCCTTTTGGTGGTTGTGTAGTTCTTTTCTGCACTGTTTAACTGTCGGCTCGCATAGCAAACTGGAAAATCCATTGTTCCGTCTCCAGGTTGAGCTAGAATGCTACCAATGGCATATGCCGAAGCATCAATGTGCACATGGAATATCTTGTCCCAATCTGGTGCCTTTAGCATAGGTGCGGATATAAGGTTTTCTTTTAGCCTTTGGAATGAAGTCTCACACTCATTGGTCCATTCGAAATTGACTAGCAAACGATACAAAGGTTGTGCGATAACCGCATACATGTATATGAATCTTCAATAATATCCACAGTGCCCCATGAAGGATTGCACTTGTTTTGCATTAATAGGCCTGGGTAGGTCTACAATGACTTTGACTTTGTCCAGGTCTGTGGTTATGCCGTTTCTTGAGACAATGTGTCCTAAGATTCGTCCTTGCTTAACCATAAATACACACTTTTCCGGGTTTAGACAGATTCGATATGATCTGCACTTTTCAAAGACTTTTTGCAAATGGTCAATATGTTCTTCTCGGAGAAGAGAGTGTACACATAGGTCATCCATGTAAATTTCTAAGAATATTCTTAGGTATTCCTTGAAAGCGTGAGTCATTAACCTCTGGAAAGTGGCTGGTGCATTTGTTAGGCCAAATGGCATAACTCGATATGCATAAATCTCCCATTCTGTGGCAAAAGCTGTTTTGTGTTGATCCTCCCTTGCTATTGCCAATTGGTTGTATCCTGAAAACCCATCCAGAAGGAATAAGCCCGTTTCCCGGTCACTCGCTCAAGGAC
The DNA here is from genome assembly GCF_014529385.1 of Adiantum capillus-veneris. Classification (NCBI taxonomy): domain Eukaryota; kingdom Viridiplantae; phylum Streptophyta; class Polypodiopsida; order Polypodiales; family Pteridaceae; genus Adiantum; species Adiantum capillus-veneris. The sequence goes on along the minus strand of NC_140936.1, from coordinate 150,790,587 downwards.
ATGTTCTATAATTGGCAAGGGATAATTATCCCTTACGGTTGCCGCATTCACCTTTTTGAGGTTTACGCACACTCGCAGTTTTCCATTCTTCTTGGGAACGACCACAATGGGTGAAACCCAGTCTGTATGTTCAATTTCATAGATGAACTCTGTGTCCATCAGCTTATCAATCTCTTCTTTGATTCGTTTGGCAAACGTGTCATTATATGTATAAGGACGTTGTTTTCTAGGTTTTGCATCTGATTTTAAAGGAATTGTATGTTGGCATATTAATGGATCAACTCCTTTAAGGTCTTTATAGGACCAAGCAAACACATCTTTATATTTCGTTAGAAGTTGTGTAAGTTGTGCTTCCTCCTCAGGCTCTAAATCATTAGCTATATAGACCGGCTAAGGCTTTTCACCTGGTTCTGCGAGGTCTATTCTTTTTGCGTTTTCAGGCCCGTCGTAAGATTCTTGGTTGGTTCTCTCCCTGATTGGTGGTGTCAAGATGATTTTTCTTTCCTGGATAGTAAATTTCCTATAGTGAGGTGGTACGTTCATGTTGCCCTTTTCTGACTCCCCTTTACCATCACTATCCTCTTCAGTGGTCCAGATCTCCCTCAAAGACCGTTTCAGTTCTTGGTATTTCTGTTTACACTTTAGTTTGGTCCACTCTTGGTATTTTGTTGGTTCTTTTTTTGTTTTTTCATATTTTTGTGATTTTGTTTGAGCCCGAGCTTTTCTTTCCCGATTCGCTTGTTCGCGCGTTCGTTCTTTTCGATTTTCTGAGAATTTTCCTGATATTTGATCTTTCACACAATCCTCTGCTTTTACAAGCATCAAATAGTGAGTTTTTCCTTTTATCCTGGGCATCAGGTTCTGTCTCACTTTATTTTCGGCTCTTTTCTTCCTATAGCGTTCTTGGCGTCTAGGGTGTTGATTAGCAAAATCATAAAACTTGATATTCTCTGCTTCATTCCCACGCTCACTGGAGGTGTCCGAACACTCATTATCTGCCTCATCATTTACTTCCACTTGCTCAGAAGAGTTGTAAAACTCTTCTTGTTCTGGAGGTGCTACCGTCTCTTTTTCTGGCATCACGCTTACCATGTAATAGGGTAGCACATCATAACCATCCTTATCGCAAAATTTTGTTGTTGGACTGTCGGTAATGGTACATACATCTAACGTTGCCAGTATGTGTTCCCATTCTAGAGGCTCCAAGGCATCTTTAGGGAATGGCTCCGGAATATACTCTTTGTCTTCAATTGCTCTTTCTAAGATGCAATCCTCTTTTCTTAAGCTTCCACAATGTGAAGCTCCGTACATCCATAGCTCTTTTGGTTGCCCCAACCATGCTGGTAGTTCTGATCCTGCTATTGTAGCCAAATCAAACTCTTCCACAGGTGTTTGGTTTACATCCTTGTAACTATGGTCTTTCAAGTGTATTTTAGTTGTCGTCTCGCCATGTCTAAGGTATATGTGGTCATAACCCCAATCTTGGACCATCTTCAGTTGTCGCATGAATGGTCGTCCCAAGATTATCTCATAATTGTTCTTTTTGTCGAAATCGACTATTGCAAATGTATGCTCATACTCGATCCCGCACGAAGTGACAATTACCTTTTCCAAGAGTCCGAGAGGCTTCTCCATGAAACCATCTGCCAACTGCAGCTTCATTCGGGTAGCCCTCAGAGCTGGTTTTCCCCATTTTTTTCAGACTTCCTTCGTGGCGATAGCAACTCCCGCTCCACTGTCAAGAATAGCTTTGGAAACCACTCCTTGGAATTCTACAGGTAGCGTTGTGTTTCCATCTTCTCCCTCACAATATTCTCCAGCCTTATTCAATGGTACCGGCCTAGTGTTTAGATTAGGCCTGTCCAACTCCTTGATTCCTTCTTGTAGTTTCAAGGTGGGGTCTTTTACTCCAAATTTTTCCAAGCATTTTCCTACTGTGGTCCACATGTTTGGCCTTAGCTTTAGGAGTTCTACTAACGTGATTGTGCATGCCACCGGGGTGGCTAACAACTCAATCAATCCTTGTGAGTCCATCACCTTGTTAGAAGAAAATATTTGAGATAGAATTGCCCTCACTTCCGACTTAGCTTCGTATTCTCCTAGGTAAGAGGGTAAAGTTCTCAAAGAGTCTGGTTGGCTGTGTCCCGAACTAATAGATCCTTGGTCTCCCCCTTGTGAATGCACCTCAAAGTTTATTTGTGATCTTGCCTCAAATTCTTCAATAGGAGGTAGGATCACATTCTTTCCTTTTCTCGTGCTATTCATGTGGTCATTCATTCTATTAGCCTCGTTGGCCTCTCTGATTTGCTTCCACAGATCATCTAGACCATTACCGTCCTTTCCCATCTCTGCCGATATTCTAGGACGGACCCCGTCACTTGCCCCTTCGGTGGTATTGGGCACTATGATAGGCTCTCCTCTGGACTCATATTCATTAGTAAGTCTTTCCTTTGTTTCCTCATGTTTCTCTATTGTTGGTTGGATAGGGGTTGGAACTGGCACATCATGGCAATTTGCCGGTTTTCCCAACGGCTCTTCCATCAATGATTGAGTCGTCTCGATCATCTTTTTACACATATCCAACCTTTGTTTTTCTATTTCCGCATATGGATATGTCATCCATCTTTGCTCCTGGGTCTGGTTTTTTTTAAGCCGAGCTTCATAAGCTCTTAGAAGCGCATCCAGCTGCTCGTTTACTTTGTCTGCTAGCACAGATCCTCCTGATCCTGCACTTTTGGGCTCAGCTATTTCCTTTGGTGCTATGGCTGTTGTGGTGTGTGAGCTTAGGCTGGCTAGATCTTCTAACCGCTCCAACCTGTTCTTTGTATGTTTCAACTCATCGGATAGGGCGGTTTGCTCTCGTTCTTTCCTGGCTTTCCTACGTGCCTTTCTTGCCTTCCAAGTGCTTCTCGGATTTTTCGTTTCTGAACTTTGGGCATCCGTCTTTGGTTCTTCTATTATGGGTTCATTCGTCCTTCTTTGGGCTTGGGTCCGTGTCACCGCCTGAACAGGTATGACTGTTTCACTTTCTGATACTCCACTGGAAGGTACTATTTCCAACAGGTTCAAGGTGGTTTTTGCTCCTTTACTCGGGTTTTTAGGGCAATCGGGAATCAAATGAGTAATTCCACATTCTGGGCAATACGCATTGACTCTAATGATTTCATCATGAGGACAGTCTCTCAGCCAATGGTCTCCGCCACACTTGTAACAGGGGCCCTTGGGTTGTTGAGGTGCTCCTTGAGCTCCCCGTTGCTGGTAAGTCTATCTCTGTCCACCCATGCCTCCATTGGCTATGAACAACAATGTTCGTTCATCTAAGTTATATCTTCCTTCTCCTGCGGCCTGCATAGCACTTGGAGGTCCTTGATTCCCTATCATGCTCCATGGATCTGGTGTCGAGGGTTCCTCCGGTGGATAATAGATAGGGTTTGTCGCATATCCATTGGGATCCTCATAGTATGCATGCATAGACACCAAAGCCTTTTCTTCTGGTTCAGTTACCGTTGGGGTGTATCTTACACCAACTGGTCGTAATCCTGGTAGGGGTGGTTGTTGCCCCAACACCGGTTGTGGTCTCTCTACACCTACAGGTCCTCGCAAGTTGCCTGCTTGATATCTAGGCATAGGTGGAACTTGAGGGGAAGCTACAGGAGCTTGGGGAGCATAAGGTCTCTCCCTCACATATCCCTTGTTATAGTAACATTCCTCGGTCCCATGGTTTGTCCGTTTTTGTTCAATAGCACACCACTTGGGCGGTTTAGCCTGGGGTTTGGCATACAAGTTGATCTTTTTTAGCACTTCATCTACAAGCTGTTCTTGGTTTACCGCTATTTCTCCTTTCAGTGTTGTCTTGGAGGACTTGCTCCCACTTTGCTGTGAAGATGAATCTTCATCAAGGTCCTTGAACTCCCCTTCTTTGTAGACCGCACAATTGTCCACAAGGTACAAAGCTTCATTGGTCAACTCATTCAACGTAGTGCTCCTCTTCATATGTAAGTCTTTTTGGAGATCTGCATTCCTTAGTCCTTGGATGAATATCAGCATAAGTCTGGACTGAGTTGGCAGTTCTTCAACAGGACAGAACTTAACATATCTCTTTAGTCTTAGGGCTGCCTTCCGTACAGATTCTCCATCTTTTTGTTTGAATTTATGGATTTGTGAGACGATATTATGAGCTATTCCCCTTTGAGAGAATTCCTCAATAAACTCGTCAAACACTTCCTCCATCGACTCAAAGTCTCTACGCTCTACAGAGTCAAACCAAGTTGCAGCATCATCCTCTAGGGTTAGTCCAAACCCTGCGAATTGGGTAGGAAAGTCTAACACCTCTTCATCTCTAATCACACGTACAAAGGCTGCTACATGATCTCTTGGGTCTCTGTTTCCTGTGTATTTCCTGTTTACCCATTTTTGCACTTGAGAAGGTCTAATTCTGCGATGGTCTACAAACCTCATCATGGGATCACCCCTTCCAAGTCTATACCCCTCCTCAGGCCTTCTGTAATAGGCTGGTTCCTCGCCCAACGGTGATCCTAAGCCATAATTTCTAAAGGTTCTCGCCGGAGGTGGTCCTTCTCTTCGAACTCGTTCCATGGGTGGTCCTCCAAGTTCGGTCGACCCTTGTGTCTTTGGCTTACTCTCTGCTTGATACCTTGAATAGTGTGGTGGTTCTTGCAAATCCCTGAGCCCTCGAGCCACTGGATAACCCTCTCGGTTTCTGTCTGGTTCCATTGTCGCACTTTGTCTAAGCCATGCCTACAATGATGGCTGGTTTACTGGTTGGTCTCGGTTGTTGAATGCTCGCGGTCTGGGGGAATGTGATGTAGCGTCATACTCATCTGAGAATGGATTCGTTGACTTGCTTGGGGTGTGGACGGCTCTCGGCATTTTCTCAGGGGCATATGCTGATGCTCCTGGACCTGTTGCTCTTTCTACTTCCTCTGGGAGAATACGTTGGTATTCTCGCCCATATCTATCAACAAAAACTATGCCCTTCCCCGTAGCAGTTTCATAAGAGAATAAGTAAAGAACTTTGTCTTTGCTTAATTCGTCTACGTATGGTTCTTTACTACGAAAGTAAGAGACAATACCCTCGCTCTCGTGTTTGTAGATTCCCACATTCTCGTTATAAGTCGGAACCCTGATTGTTTTCTTATCGTTCATGAAAATAGCTCCATGCCGATCAATGTTTGGTGGAGGCTCTTGAGTTTCTGAAATCATTTTCCCTTTAGCCACGTTGTCTCCATATCTGTTGTAATCTTCAAGGTTGCTAACTATTAAATAGTGGTTTCCCTTTTCGTCTCGGAATCTATCTCCATCATCATACACGTGGATTATCTCCAATCTTTGTGTTGGCCTCTCTTCAATACAAATGCACTTGCGACCTCGACAGTCAGAATAGACTAGGGCTCCTCTTGAGTTTGTTCCCTCCAAGAAGATCACAGTAAGCCTGGAATCATTCGAAGGATTTTGGGAGGTACTTCCTCCTCGCATAGGTCCCTCATAGGCGAAACTTCCTGGCTGTTGGCTCCCCATCATGAAGAAAGATTTGTCTGACGACGTGGCAGTATCACTACCTTCCTCAATAATCGGTGCTAGCGGATCTAACCTTGCATGAGTTACACTCTCTTCAGTGGACACTACGCTAACTTGGTCACCTACCACTTTCTGGTCTCTAACAATGTATCTTCCTGATCTTAAATTCATCAAACTTATCAATGCAACACAAGTTCAACCACTAACCTGGCAATGGATCAGTTTCTGCATAACGTCTTGCTTTGTTGCTGAATATACCTGTACACAAGAGTTTTAATTTCGGCAATTGGATCAACGCATTTATCTGCTGAAGGTGATCTTAGTAATGATTGGTATAACTGGAGAGTTAATCTCAACCACTACTGTATTCTATACACTGTTGATGTTCCTGATTAGGTTGCTAATCTGAAACAGGACCCTTCCTTGATGTTGGCCAATTTACGTGAAAAAGCTTGAATTCAGTATTTGCTTTGTCAAATGGGCAATCACGGTCCAATTTTACCTCTGAAAGAAGTTCTAGAGCCCTTAAGCCAAATAGAACCTCACTGTCTAGGTCAAGTCAAATTTTCTCTCCAGAATGCCCCAATAGACATCCTACGCGTAGGATGTCTACTGCTGCATTTAGCCTGGATTTCTGCACTGTATTTTCCCCTTGTTGTGCTGAGCTTACAGCTGTTTTTACTTTTTGATTTGGACTTCTAGAAGCTGGTCAATGAGTCAGAAATTTGTTCCGACGGCCTGATGATGGTGTTGATCAGTCTAATCAACTCCAAATTGGACCAAAATTGACTAGCAGGATTGCCTTAGGCTATATAACCCCTTACAATGCTCAAAGTCCAATTATGGCTTCACTTTCTTGCATTAGACATACTACGCGTAGAATGTATTTTTCTTCAAAATGGCTTTAAACTCAAGACTTCAACTCTTATTGAGTTGCTGATCATCTTGGTATACTCAGATTTCAGTTTGGAGTCCTAAATCACTCAGTAGACATCCTACGCGTAGAATGTCTTTTTGGAATGCTTGACCCCAGATTTGTTCCACAGCTTCCCCCTGATGTCAGTATCCCAGTGGTATGATTAGATCTTAGTTTGGATGTCAAAAGTCTCAAACTTCTGCTGTTTTTCTTCTTTCAATCAAAAGTGCTAAAGTCCACTTTGAACCCAATTTTCTTACCCGAATGAGGTGAAGACCCCTTCAGTCACTCAATATATCATGCAAGGAACACTCATGCAGCCATCTTAAGGTTTTGGTTTCAAGTTGATGCTTTTGCACTAATTGGGTAGGATGTCTAGCAATTTCAGTCTATCTGGCCTTATCCTGTCAAGAGATGGCCAAATTTCCCCTTTGCAGTTGAAATTAGGGTAAACCCTACCTTCAAAACACACTGGTCACCTCAAAATTCCAAAATTCCTCCCAGATTGTCCTGTAGACATACTATGCGTAGGATGTCTCCTGGCTTAAAATTAAAGTTTTTCCTGACAGGAATGCTACTGATGCTCTTTAGGCCTATCAGAAACACTCACAGTATTCTTTGGACTTCGATTAGGCTTTCAACCATACTTTTGCATCTTTTTGCGTCTTTTACAAACTTGTAATGATTCTACCAAGCAAGTATACATGCATGAAATGCTCTAGATCTGAATCATGATGTTCTACTTACTCTACTCCTACCTACCATGAAGAAATGGTGATAATTGGTGTTTTTGGTTGCCTTTTGGCCTCTCCGGACTCTCAAGCTCTCTTCACACCGCTTCTCCCACTCCCTGTTCCTACTCTAGAACTCGACTACTAACTAAAAAACTTCCTAAGTGTACCTCCTCTACCTCAGTCGAAGGATCTAGGCCAGACACACGCTTCCTAGACTCCCTCTAAGACCTAGAGAGTCCTCCACCCTTTGATCCTATCTAAATGTAAAGCGAGACTCTTGGCAAGCCAAAAATCCCAATCCTCAAGGATTAGTCTCGGTCACCTACCTAAGGTTTTCGTCCCCGGTAGCGGCACCAATGTTGGACGGATACGCCGCGACGGACGTCAGCACAGCGAGAACTCACCTAACAAGTAATGTCAACTAAGGACGAAGCTCGACCTGCAGGCGCGTGGAAGCAAGCATAAGGTGTCAACTTACACTCGACCGACTCCTAACTAGTTCCTACAGAGGCCCCTACCAATTGTCTAACTCACAGTCTTCAAGAGAACAAAAGAGGATGCTTCCTACAACGCTTGCTAGAGCCGAACACCTATCAAACACTTCCGAAACACCACAGAACTTGAAGGAGACCCTACGAATACCTATAGGCCACTCTCCCTAAGGTCTGTGAACCAAAGTCACGACTCAAAACACCCGGTGCAGAAACACGTAAGATGTCTGGCCGAAATCTGCAGGTCTTCGTTTTCGAAATCTGAAGTGCCTAATGTGTGGTTCTACTCAATGTGAATGTGTGGATATGCTGCAATGCAAAATCGGACAACGTATGCTCACCCAAACAACCGATGAAGCTCGTAGAAGAAGCTCTCGAAGCCGGACCGTATGCGCGCAATGTTGGTATCGGCTCGTAGCTCTAGTCGGGGGCAACACGCTGCACTTATCCGCACTCGATTCCGACCACCGTAGCACACGTAGCGTCAAGACAAAGCTCACACTCTCTCTCTCACGTACACAGTACGCTCACTCACAAACTTAAACTTGTTTAAAATGACAAAAGGTCCTTCATTAAGGTCAAAAAGTGATATATATACCTTACAACTTCTCAAACCCTAAAGTTCCAAAATCATCCATCTACTCCTTCTAACTATCAAAACTGGGATACAATCTGGAAACTTCTGTAAGTCCCAATATTTACAAGGTGAAAAACCAGGTTTTCCTCAATGAATGACTAATTACAAAAAATAATAATCCGCCGAGTAGTTAGATGCCGTGGGGTGTGTCCAGCTTCTAACATGAAGCCAAGACATGCATGCCATGGGCCCGCAGTCCGGGCTGAACGTGCTTAGCCGCTTGAAGGAATCCTTTAGTAGAGCCACTCGCTCCGAACATGGAGCTAATGATGTAAATGAGGGGGTTGGGGAAGTATATTCTCCATTCATGACTAACGTAGACCCTATGCCCTTAGAGAATGTGCACGTGAATACTCCATTCACTACACCCCCTGACTCTTCAGAACTATTCCCTTCTGAGGTTATATTACCTGATGGTAGAAGCCTTGCCGAAGGGCAAGAGGTTGAGCTGTATATCCTTGCAACAAGGGAAAAGGAAATCGAGAGCTTAAGCAAGGCGGAGCAACGAAGAGAGTTAAAAGCAAAAGCCCTTATGTCAATATCCTTGCTAGGAGAGAAATTGAGTGCTCCTGACGTAGCAACCGCTAAGGGCCAACCCCTAGAAAGCAGCATTGCATCTAGTTCAAAGGACACCCCTAGCACCTCAAGCTTAGATGGAGCGTTCCTAAATGAAAACTGGGAGTACGAACTACAAACGAAAACTCTAACCGACCTATGCACATGTCACACCTATCACGTGGGTTGGTTAGATGCCCTATAATCCACAATGGGTGCTACTAGTGTGGAGGATTAACAACAAAGAGTTTGTGAGGTCATCCATAGGGTCATTGAGTTAGAGAGACAGAACAAGGGGATCAACATGCCTTCAATGGGTATCCTGAGATTCTTGGATACATGGAAGGCTAAACAACCGACCTTATCGCAAATGGAGACTCCCTCGGTAAGTCCGATGGATCCTCCATATGTTGTTTAGCCAGGGGTCTCAGTGCAATCTGAGCCTACAAGTGATAGCTTTACTTTTCCAAGTCTAGCTCATCTTTCCCTTTATAACACCACGGCTACCATGCCTACCCCAATGATGGGAATGCTGAGAAACACGCCATGGACCTCATTTGTTAGTAAAGCATCGCTACATGGTAGCTCAATGCCTGCAACAGTACCTACAAGTGTGTACCAATCGTATACACCCATGGGTCCTCGTACTCATGTAGTTCCTACCCCTCCCATTGTTTCAACTACCTATGCTCCACAACCACAACACCCAAGTTCTTATTTCCATGGGACCATACCGGCTAGCATTAGCATGTCACATCCGATGTCTGCTATGCCTAGGGCCACATATATGAACTTTGGACCGCCACATGGCATAACATTGTACCCAACATGGAACCCAAGGGCTTGCTATGCGCTAAGCCCAATGCCAATACCTACTCCACATGTAGTCTCTGGAGCACCTTCACCCACGGTGCCTACTCACTTAGGTGACTTGGCAACATTTGCTCAAGCTCTCGGTCGATCTATCACTGAGAATATGTGTAACACGCCTGATAGAGAACCTAGAAGTCAAGCTGTACAAATAGCCAAGCTCACACAAAAATTTAGTGGAGATGGGGATATGAGAAAGCATATCGAAGTGTTTGAACAAATATACAATTCTCTAGGAGAACACATGCATGAGAGTAATGCTTTAAGCCTAACCTTAAGTGGGAAGGCAGGGGATTGGTATAGAACCTAAAGGGTGGAAGAAAAAACGATTTACCCTACTCTTAGGAGACTGTCCTTGAAAGAATACATACAAGAGGGAGTGCTTTGGGGTGTAGCCTCTCAGCTCCAGAAAGCCCAACAAGAGGAAGGAGAGTCAGTGAGAGACTTTATTAGTCGCTTAAAGCATTTGAATTCTCGTTGTAATCCAAATGAATGCTTCAACAATAACCAATTGCTTGATAGATTCATTAGGGGATTACGACATGAGGATATCTACAATGGCCTAGTCATTAGAGGTATCACCACTTGGGAAGCAGTCACCACCAATGCGATCCAATTGGAGGATAATTTAATGATTCAAGGAGAAAGAGTGTCTGTTGAGCCTAAATCTATTAGCTCGCAAGCATCAGGGCATCAGCCAATGACCCTAAAGCCTATTGCTAAGGAGCCAAAGATATATGAGATGACTCTAGCAAATCTCACCAAGGCCATTCAAGAGAGTCTTAGAGACAATCGTGCTTCGCAAAACAATCATATGTATCCAAGAAGGGAGCAACAATAATGCTCAGTATGCTATGGACCGCATAGTATCAGTGAATGCCCTACTTTTAGAGTAAAATTCAATGGGAATTGCAATGCCTATGGAAGGTACGGTCATCAAGCTAAGGATTGCATAGTATTTAAGTGCGCGCTGGCCAATAGACCAACCTTAGCATGGACAGACACACCTCGAGTGCCTGCATTGATGCCGGCCCCACCTCTTGAACAAACGTCACAACACATGGTCCCTAAGGCCCAAAATGTTGTTCAAACAACACCCTTACCACCTCCAGTGCTAGGGATGGATGTGCTTGAAGAAAGTCCACAATACTACATGGAGGACTATTGGGGTCAAGTTAAACCTATCCATCAAGTAGCTGCTCCTGCGGCAAGAGGCCAAAATATCAATTCCACTGCTAAGAGGCCACCTCTTCAATGCTATGAGTGTGGAGGTCCACATCGTGTAGCCGAGTGTCCTATTAGGCTACAAAAGAACGCCACACTAATGCAAACCAATCAAGCGAGCACGTCTACAATGCCGATATTCATGTGTAATCGATGTGGTAGAATCATTTGATTGCCCAATGTCCAAATAATCCAAATGCATCGAAGATCATGCCATTAAACTTGATTGAGGTTACCGAGGAGCCATCACAAAGTACACCTGTGGACCAGTAAACGTACTCACACGATCAATGCTCCAAAAACAAAATTATATTCTTGAGGAAAGAGACACGGCATCAATTGCCCAATCTCAGAAAAAGAAGAAAACACAAAGGAAGAGATCGCAAAAAGCAACAAAGTCAGACCCCAGTTCAAAGACCAACATAGGGACTGGTGACGACCCCGTATATATGAACGACGCTGAGGAGGATTTCGATTCAGGTGAAACCATGGAGACCAAAACGACCACTAAGATAGAAACCAACAAGGAAGATCTTCATGAGCCACAATGGCCAAGATCCAAGAAGAAGATAGGAACTTATCCAAACCCTATAGAGGAGATCGAGTGAGTCAAGCAATTAGGGAGTTTGGTAGAAGATACCCAAAGGGATCTAGAACTAGTAGCACCTAGGCAGATCCAGATTACAGACACTGTGTTCCCTACGCAACAACAACCTCACCAAGTCCATAGACCCTTAGCCATACCTAGTGTCATCCAAGAAGAAAGTGGCTTAAAGTCATGGGAAAGTGGGTGTACTCACTTCTTGATGGAAAGAATGTTTACTGAGGGACTACCTAATCCTATCGAAGAAATGGAGATCCCATCTTCCCCACGTCAAGGGCCTGAAGCCCAAAAGGTGTCGTTAAACATTGCCAAATTGATGAATTTCATGTCTTTAGAAGTTAGAACCACCATCATGTCCAAACTATTGATAGCCGTTTTTCGGCTCTTTGTAATTGCCACAGTGAGTTACCTCACCCTACCAAAATCACCCAAACACTGTGGCTATCCCTACCATTTCACTGTACATATGCGTGCGTGAGTCACGGGACTTTTCCCATATCTTCTTAAAAAACCCTCAATTAGCTAGTCATTGGGCTAGTTGAGCCAAAAAAATTAAAAAAAAAACAAAATATAAGTATATTATGGCCCATGCGTATGTAAATATTTCTTTGAATATAGGGCCTAAATAAAAGATTTTTTCATAATTATTTTGGTATTTATTTATATATTTCTACCTAGGTGTGTGTTATTTATGCTCTGTACATTGCCTCACCATTACCACAATTTTTCTTACCATTTTTCATACTCTTTATTCCATATAGAAATATTTTCATGTAAGCTTCTCTTATATTTGGTGTAACTCCACCCCAACAAAAATCCAAAAAAACTAGTTTTATTTATGTGTATATTTTTTCACTATTGTGATTTTTCCCTTCCTACATCTATTTTGTTTTTTTTTTCTAAAAAATTAGAACACCAAAAATATTTATCTTTTTATGGTAGCCTCATAATGAGAGAGATTTCTTTTGACCCCTTTATATTTTTTCCACTTATATTATTTATATTTAACATGTACATATTTTTTAGACCCCTCAATATTTGATTTTCTTAGTTGTACTATTCACTTATCATAATCTCAACAATATCTTCAATTATAGACCTACCAAATAAGGTCAAGGGTAGGTGGCATGCATACATGCACTATGAAGGGCTCACTCTTGGAGGTATTCAAAAGAATCATCCAAAGAAGGACCCCACAAAGACCTTGTGCAGTGGAAAAAAACGGTCGGTTTTGCTGAATTTTTAAAGTTCACTTGCTCTCCGAATTTGAAAAGGTGATACAAACAAAAGTTGTAGCTCGTGGGCTGAACTTTTGCCTCAAATTTTTTCATATTTTTTTGAGCTACGAGCTGTGAGCTATGATTTTATTAGTGGACCCCAGTTTTCCCATGCTATGCAGCCACACTCTCTCTTCCACTTTATCATTTTCTTCTTTCACACACACTTCTCCACTCATCATCCCCACCTCTCTCACCACTCCTCTCTGCACCCTACTCACCTTCTCCTCAACCTTGAAGAATAAGAGAAACCATGGTGAACTCATACCTCCCACACACAATTCCATTCCAAAATTGACCACCTAGTCTCATTTTTCCTCCTCCAATTTACCCATATCTATCAAAAAAACCACAAAATTCAGCCTCTTCTCTTAAAAGACAGCATCATGGTGGTTGATTACTCAGCTTCAATTACCTTGTCTCTCAAGGAAGGTCAAGAGTGGAGAAAAAATGTACCGTCAAAGCTAGTGGACCGTCAACAAGCGTCAAAATTGGCCCTACTCAAGACACTTGGAGCATCAACCTTGTAAGAAATCCACCTTTTCTTACCTTTTAAGAGTTTTTCTTCCTTATTTGTATCCTACATGGATACTCCCATTGTAAATATCCAATTCCATTTGTAAATTAATACTAACTCTACTAACACTAACCCACTATGAAAAGTCCTATCACCTCCATTTCTCTCCTCTCTCTTTCCCCACCAACTTCTTGATAATTCCAAGCAAAAGAAATTAGATAAATTGCTGAAAATCTAACCCAACCATGGTTAGAGGAGTAACCCTAGCCTTCAAAATTGCTATAAAAGGAGGGTGTAGCTAGCACAAAAGGGGGAGCCATAAGCAAGAGCACTATGCTATAGCTTGAGAAGCCAAGCTCAACCTCTCTAGAAGGAGCTCTTGAGTGGAAGCTCATTGTCTTATGCATGTGCATGTGTTGTAATAGGGGATTAGCAAGGGAACTCTATGCCATTGTAAGAGAGAGAGTGATCATTCAATTGAGAGTAGGAAATCTACCATTTCTCCTACTAGTGTAAGCCCAACATTTGCTGAATCAAGGAGGGTGGATTTGGACTAAGCTTGGATACTTTGTCTCCCTTCCAACGTGAAGTAATGGACAACAATGATGTGTAAGTGTCTTGGTGTTTTTTTGTTAAGTTCTTGATAGCTTGTCTCTGGTGTTGTCATCAATCTAGCCATAAATCCCACATATTGTAAGAGGGCGACAGGGTGGAGAGGACTCCCCTGGCCTTAAGACAGTGATTGGGGTGGCTTTTCTTGTGATGTGTTGTGGTGAAATTTACGCAAGCTATGTTGAACAAATACTAATCTCACTTTGATTTGTCATGACAGATTTGTAAGAAGGTATTAATGCAACAAGCACCCCCTCCCCCTTTCTCTCTCTTTCTTAAATATATAGTTGTGTTTACTTGATCATTGCCGATACGTTTTCAAAGCAGCCCGAGCACTATCTCTCTCTCTCTCTCTCTCTCTCTCTCTCTCTCTCTCTCTCTCTCTCTCTCTCTCTCTCTCTCTACGCGTCCTAGTTCGCATCCAAAACTAGGTGGTGCCCCAAATTTGTGTAGGGTTAGGTTGCGGGTTTGTGTGTGTGTTTGTTGTTTTTTCCAACCCCAACCCAATTGAGCAGCATGGGAGCCTAGAAGAGTGCTTGGAGGCCACTCTTCTTGTTGCCCGCTCCAGACCGCTTCAAATTGGTGCCCCCACTGAGGACGGCTTGTGTATTTTTGTGTAGAATCAACCTTTAGCATAGTCAAGTAGTTTGCATGAATCACGAAAATTTGTATGATCCCTTCATTCCCATTGCAAGGCAAAAGGTACACATAATTGTTAGTACTAAGTTGCAATTTCAACGTGTCATTCGTAGAATTTTAGGTCCTCTTAGGTTGGCCGAGATAAACGCTTCAGTAAATCCTTTTATTTTGCCTCTCATTAGGTACGACCTTAGTTTGGACGTCTATATTTTTGTTTTGTTTTAAGCATTAGGTCATGCATAGACCATGGATAATGGCCCAAGAATAGAGGTTTCCCCTTCCATTTCACTCCACACATTAGAATAAACATTGCAATTAGTAGGAAAATCCATTTTCAACAACGTATGGTGTTCATGTTTGGTGCCCAAAGAGTAGGAGAAATTCTTGCATCACCAAACCCTGTCATTCTACCCCTCATCAACTACCACACTTCTTTTGATGTACATGTGTTCATTTTATTTTAAAATGAAGTGCAGCCTGGCAAAATAGTGTGTATGTTTGTTTTTTCTTTGTCCAAGTTGTTACAAGAAACAAAAAACGATCATTTGTTCTAACTGGGAATGTGTGTGCAGTGAAAGTTCAATCCTTAGAGATCTAGCTCTATTACCAATTGAGTTGCAGGAGCAAGTAGTACGTCTCCCTCATAACAAGAGGGTGGTGAAGTTAAGACGGAAGGTCCTACGCGTGGATTCCATTTTCCTCTTGTTGTTGGGCACTAAGGAAGACCGCGCATTCATCCAACTAGTGTGTGCCCTAAGATTGGTAAATAGAGTGAAATTTGGCGTTTGGCGAGTGCATTTCACCATTGAGGAAGACTCTTCAGGAAACTTGCGGCCAGAGTTCATGCTTCATAGACTCACATTTGGTGAATTTTTCCCTCATTTGCGTCTTATTAATAGTCTTCCTTTCGCTTTCAACAAAGGAGATAGGGAGCTATTCAGAGCTTGTCTTAATAAAGAGATCATAGAGAAGATTGCAAATTTGTATAAATTCTCATCCTTCTCTACTTTCTATGACACTTTGTTCATAGAGACATTGTAAATCTCTTTATGCTTTTGAATGATTTAACCATAATCCTAAGGAGTTTTTGTCCAGGAATTTTGTAGCACAAGTGGAGTCTTTAAATCTTGCAAACTTGATTGGACTTGATGAGGATGTTCTTTATGAAATTGTGAGAAGGTTGCCTCACTCCGACTGTGTGGAACTCGAAGGAAAGGAGCTCCTAGTCAATTGCTACTTTCTCACGGCCTTCGACGAGTATGAAGATCTAGGTTTTATACAAACCGCTTGTGCGTTGGGAATTGTAGAACAAGTGCAATTTATCACTTGGGACATGGTTGCTCTTTTGGATCCAGAAAATGAAGTTCTAGAGATTTCTGTTTATCGCCTTAGCTTTGAAGAATTTCAACCCTTCTTAGAGCTCATCAATAGTCTACCTTTTTGTTTTGATCAAACAAATCGAGACCTCATTGAAGCTTGGATAGCTGAAGAAGAAAACCTAGAGTGGTATTTTCTTACTTCTTCATTTGCAGGCGAGTGGTTCTAAATCTCTATTGTATCCCTTATTGTAACTCGTGTTGTAATCTTTCATAATAATGGAGAGCCAACGCCAAATGTCTGGATATCCTCTTTTCTTTGGAGAGCCTGGAGAGGATGCAGAATTGTTTTTAGCAAATTTCAAGATGTCTTGCCGTATCAAGAGGATAGTAACCGATCAAGAACGTGTAGAAATGTTTGAGGTGGTCCTTAGGAAAGATACTAGTACTTGATTTGACTCCTTGCCTGAGGAAGTTAAGGGGAATTACACAGAAGTTTTGAATCGTTTTAAGAGATACTTCTTTGATCCCCAAAACACTCAAAAACTATGGCAAGACATTGTTTCTCATAAGCAAAAAGACTTAGATGACTACTACTTGTACAAGCAAGAGTTTCTACGTCTTTGGGCTCTATGGATACGAAATGTTGCTAACCCTGGTGATGGTGCAGAATTTTTAAAGAAGAAGAGGTTCATAGCCGGACTCTTTCCTGACCTTAAGGTAAAAGTTGAGGCGGGTGCACCTACTACTTTTGATGCAGCTGAAACTAGGGCTGCTGAGAAATATAGGAAACTCAAGTGCTTAAGGGGAGAGGTTCCAATAGAAGGTCTTAGACCCAAAGGTAAGTCACAAGCATCAACATCGAGGGAGCTTCCTGAGGTAACGGCGGAAGTAATTGAGAAGTTAAACGAATCTTTAAGCAGCCTGTCAATTCACCTTGCACAAGCTATAGGTCCAAAGGGACAAGCAAAGAAGTTTAAAGAGCGAGATCCACGACCTAGGAGAGTCTTGCAATGTTGGAATTGCGGAGAGTCTGGACATGGGATGTATATTTGTCCTTGGCCCCGTGGGGAGCCAGGGAGACCTAACTTGAATTACCCAGTGATGAATGCAGGTGAAGGAACTTGTCAACAACCGAGGCTTCTACAAAGACCAAATGGACCAAGACCACCTCCACAAGGGGTAGAAGGAGTTCCACCTTTGCCAGATCCAAATGTGCATGTGGTAGAGGTGACAAACTCAAATGAGGTTGACATGGAAGCAAATGGCATTAAGCATGGCCGAGGAAAAGGTAAAGAGAAAGAGGGTGTCCCATCACAGAGTGACCATGGACAAGGCAAGAAGGCAAAGGAGACCAAGGAAGCTAAGAGGACTCGACGTCGTATCAATCTCCAAAACTTCCCTCTTGGACATGGTATGGCTCCATACAATCTGTTGGAAGACATGCGAGGTAAGGGTCCTGATATCTCATGGCCTCAGTTTCTTGCATTATGCCCACAAGTTAGGAGGGATTTAACAAAGACAATTAGCACTAGGAGAAAGGTAAAAGAGAGTTTTCCTGTTGTAAAAATTGCACATGCTGAAATGAACGAGGATATTACACCTGTGCTAGATTGTTACATAAAAGGAAGATTGGTTAGGAAAGGTCTAGTGGATGGGGGTGCACTAATTTGCATCATGACAAAAGGGCTCATGCAAAGACTAGGCATGCACATCCATGAGACACCTGAAATCAAAGTGAAAATGGCAAACAATAGCAAGGCTAGGTGCGTAGGCATTTGTAAAAATGTTTTTGTGGAGGCCTTTGGCATTAAGAAGGCAGTGGATTTCTATGTCATGTCTACCAAGGGAAATGGTTACCCATTTATCCTAGGAAGACCATGGCTAATGAAAATGCGAGCTTTGCAGGATTGGGAGAGTGGAAAGCTAATTTGTAGGAATGACAATCACAAGAAGGTTGTCTTTGACATGAAGGAGCAACGCCAAGAGGAGCTCCATGAAGAATCATCTCGAAGTGAGACGGAAGAAGATTGGACTGAAAACACTTCAGAAGAAGAAAGTAGCAGCAGCATTACTGAAGAGGAGTCTTCCATCGAAGTCATGGGGGTAAGGTTTAAGCCAAGCAACCAAGAGACCTCTTGTCGAGGTTTGGAAGAGGTAGGTTCCCAAGAGAACCAAAAGGTGGAAGATGAAAGAATGTTAGAAGGTATTTTGTCTACAACACTTACAAAGGATGAAAGAGAGGAGTTCAAATGTGTGCTAAGGAAATTTCCGAGGCTTTTTGCTAAAGACTACACCGATGTGCGTGGAGTAGATGTTGTTCAACACAAGATTGAGTTGAAGCCAGAGGCCACACCTAAGGCTCAAAAGCTACGAAGGCTAGGAGTCATTAAGGAGCAGGCTCTACTCAAGGAGGTAAGAAAGCTTCTAGCAGCAGGTTTCATTTATCCAGTGGAGAATTCAGAGTGGGTCTCTCCTGTTGTTGTCACTCCTAAGAAAAATGGCAAGTGGAGGGTGTGTGTGGATTACCGTCCCCTCAATGAGGCAACAAAAAGAGATCACTTTCCCCTCCCATTCCAGGATGAGATACTAAATGAGGTAGCTGGTCATGAGAAGTACACTGTGTGCGATGGTTACTCAGGTTACTTTCAAATAGGGATTGCATTGGAGGATCAATTGAAAACAACCTTTATCACTCCTTGGGGTTGTTATGCTTTTAGAGTCATGCCATTTGGTCTGACAAATGCTCCTGCAACATTCCAACGTTTCATGAATATGGTGTTTTAAGCATTCTTTGGAAAGTCAATTAGGGTGTTCATTGATGATTTCTGTATTTATAGCTCAAAATCATTGCATCTACAAAGGGTAGAAGAAGGTTTAAAGAAGCTCTACGACATGGGAGGTCAACTCAACCCCGATAAGTGCCATATAGGTGAGGATGAAGTAATCTTGCTTGGTCATAAAGTTTCTTACAAAGGCATTGAAGTGGATCCCTCAAAGGCAAAGGCTCTTATTGAGCTACCATCACCCAAGAGTCTTAAGGAGGTCATCTCATTCATTCAAAAGGTGAAGTATATGTCACGCTTCATTCACTTAGCCTCGGAGTTGCTTCATCCTTTGCAAAAGTTGACACAACAAGTAGAATTTGCATGGTCTGATGAGCTTGAAGAGAGTATTTTTGTAACATTAAAGTCATTTTGTCAGAGCTACCAACACTCATGCCTCCTTGTTGGGAGTACACATTCTTTGTTAGCTCTAGTGTTGGAAGGGAAACAATTGGTGCTGTGTTGCTACAACAAGATCCCCACAGTACAAGGATGCGACCCATCTACTTTGCTAGTAGGGTCATGAATGCTTTGGAGAGAGACTACACAAAAGCAGAACTCATGATGCTTTCTCTCATGTTTGCGGTGAGAAAGTTTAGATCCTACCTACTACCAAAACCTTTTGTAATTCTCACTGCAGAAAATTTGTTCCCTTGGGTGTCATCTCAAATGAATCTTAGTACTAGGATCTCAAAGTGGATTATGGAGTTGCAAGAGTTTCAATACTCTTTCAAGGTAGAAGATAGTGTGCGTGCACAATTGGCAGGGATTCTCACTTATAGGGTACATGAGAAAGAAATTAAGGTGCCTCAAGTAAAGACCCTACCATTGCCACCACCAAAAAGTATTCCCAATGCTTTTACCTTATTCTTTGATGGAGCTTTTCGACGAGCCACAGGAAAAGCAGGGGGAGGCCTAGTGTTGCTCAACCCAAGTGGAGAGGTGGTCATGAAAGAGAAGTTCAATCTACCAAGTTCAGCTAGCAACAATGAAGCAGAATACGACACACTAATTCATGGTTTGAAGATGTGCATTGGCCAAGGGATACAACGCCTCATGGTAAAGGGAGATGCACTTCTCATTGTTAAACAGATTTTAGGTATTTGGGCATGCAAGAATGAAAGCTTACGGACAAAAGTTCATGCCATTCGTAGATTGTTTAATCAATTTGAAGAAGTGCAACTATATCATATTCCTAGGAAACAGAATGAAGATGCTGATTTACTTGCACAGCAAGTAGTTACATGTGTTGAGAAAGAAGTGCAGGTCATCATGGTGGCAGCAACTGTCAAGCAACCGAGATACCAGGGATTGGAGTCATTGACTCCCATTATTAGCTACATTTTGGAGGGCGAGTTTCCACAAGACTTCACGAAGGCTCAGAAGAGGAGACTCATGAAGAAGGCAAGCGCATATCTCTTCCTAGAAGGCTCCCTCTATCAAAGAGGGAGGGATCAAGTATGCACAAGAGTACCAACTATTGAGGAAATTCCAGCCATTCTAAAAGGTTTGCATGAAGAAGCATGTGGTGGTCATTTTGCCCAAGAATTAACTGTGAAGAAGATTTTGCTTGCGGGGTATGTTTGGCCAAGTCTGCATGTGGATGTCCAACATTGGTGTAAAAGTTGTCACAATTGTCAGGTAAATGGGAATAGAAGATTGGTTTATGGTCCAAGGCAAATCGTGCTTGCAAATGGACCGTTTGAAAAGTGGGGCATTGATGCTATGGGTCCTCTGCCTAGGACAAAAAATGGTAAACTCTACATTCTAGTGGCTGTAGACTATATGACTAGGTGGGTGGAAGCACAGAGTGTGGCAAAGGTAAATGAGAAGACAGTGAGCAAATTCGTCTACACTCACATTTGTTGTAGATTTGGAACACCTTTGGAGATTGTTTCTGATAATGGTCCAGGGTTTAGAAAGGGATTGCTCACAGAAGTCTATGAAGAACTTCACATTCTACATCATCACAGTACACCCTACTATCCCCAATCAAATGGTTTGGTAGAAAAAGCTAATGGTGTCATTGCAGGCATCATTAGAAAGATGGTGAAAAACAAGACAAAGTTGTGGGATGACTTCTTGGATGGTGCCTTGTGGGCGTATCGAACCACATATAGGGAAGCCACGGAGTTCACACCATTTCACTTGGTCTATGGTCAAGAGGCTTTACAGCCAATTGAACTAAACATTCCAACAATGCGACTTCATGGCAAATCAGCACAAGATGATCAAGAAGCATGGATGGATCGACTTCTTACCTTAGCTGATCTTGAGTGGAAAAGAGAATCAGCATACGAGTGCTATAAGAGGAAAGCCACACAGACAAAGGAGAAGCTTGACAAGAAACTGAAGGACAAAGGCATCAATGAAGGAGATCTTGTGCTAAGGTATGACAATCGACTCGATAATCGTTTTGATGCCAAATTTGAAACAAGATGGCAGGGGCCATACATAGTCAAGAAGGCTTTCAATTCAAGTTACTATCAGCTTATGGACTTGAATGGTAAAGAGCACTCCGGAAAGTAAACGGGTATCGCTTGAAGCCCTATTTGAGTCGCCTTCTACCAAAGGATCTACCAAAGATCTGTCAAAAGGCCACTGTCTCATGTAAGTATTGTTACATGAAGCATGAGTGTAACTCTAGCCAAAATTCTGAGGGGCCAAACAATAAAAATCTCGTCAAGGACTCTGAAGCACTCTCTTTGGAAAAGATGCTCTATGATGGTACATGAATATACCATCATCCAGGGGGAGGGTTAATGATAGCCGTTTTTCGGCTCTTTGTAATTGCCACAGTGAGTTACCTCACCCTACCAAAATCACCCAAACACTGTGGCTATCCCTACCATTTCACTGTACATAGGCGTGCGTGAGTCACGGGACTTTTCCCATATCTTCTTAAAAAACCCTCAATTAGCTAGTCATTGGGCTATTTGAGCCAAAAAAGTTAAAAAAAAATAAAAAATATAAGTATATTATGGCCCATGCGTATGTAAAAATTTCTTTGAATATAGGGCCTAAATAAAAGATTTTTTCATAATTATTTTGGTATTTATTTATATATTTCTACCTAGGTGTGTGTTATTTATGCTCTGTACATTGCCTCACCATTACCACAATTTTTCTTACCATTTTTTATACTCTTTATTCCATATAGAAATATTTTCATGTAAGCTTCTCTTATATTTGGTGTAACTCCACCCCAACAAAAATCCAAAAAAACTAGTTTTATTTATGTGTATATTTTTTCACTATTGTGATTTTTCCCTTCCTACATCTATTTTGTTTTTTTTTCTAAAAAATTAGAACACCAAAAATATTTATCTTTTTATGGTAGCCTCATAGTGAGAGAGATTTCTTTTGACCCATTTATATTTTTTCCACTTATATTATTTATATTTGACATGTACATATTTTTTAGACCCCTCAATATTTGATTTTCTTAGTTGTACTATTCACTTATCATAATCTCAACAATATCTTCAATTATAGACCTACCAAATAAGGTCAAGGGTAGGTGGCATGCATACATGCACTATGGAGGGCTCACTCTTGGAGGTATTCAAAAGAATCATCCAAAGAAGGACCCCACAAGGACCTTGTGCAGTGGAAAAAAACTATCGGTTTTGCTGAATTTTTAAAGTTCACTTGCTCTCCGAATTTGAAAAGGTGATACAAACAAAAAATGTAGCTCGTGGGCTGAACTTTTGCCTCAAATTTTTTCATATTTTTTTGAGCTACGAGCTGTGAGCTATGATTTTATTAGTGGACCCCAGTTTTCCCATGCTATGCAGCCACACTCTCTCTTCCACTTTATCATTTTCCTCTTTCACACACACTTCTCCACTCATCATCCCCACCTCTCTCACCACTCCTCTCTGCACCCTACTCACCTTCTCCTCAACCTTGAAGAATAAGAGAAACCATGGTGAACTCATACCTCCCACACACAATTCCATTCCAAAATTGACCACCTAGTCTCATTTTTCCTCCTCCAATTTACCCATATCTATCAAAAAAACCACAAAATTCAGCCTCTTCTCTTAAAAGACAGCATCATGGTGGTTGATTACTCAGCTTCAATTACCTTGTCTCTCAAGGAAGGTCAAGAGTGGAGAAAAAATGTACCGTCAAAGCTAGTGGACCGTCAACAAGCATCAAAATTGGCCCTACTCAAGACACTTGGAGCATCAACCTTATAAGAAATCCACCTTTTCTTACCTCTTAAGAGTTTTTCTTCCTTATTTGTATCCTACATGGATACTCCCATTGTAAATATCCAATTCCATTTGTAAATTAATACTAACTCTACTAACACTAACCCACTATGAAAAGTCCTATCACCTCCATTTCTCTCCTCTCTCTTTCCCCACCAACTTCTTGATAATTCCAAGCAAAAGAAATTAGATAAATTGCTGAAAATCTAACCCAACCATGGTTAGAGGAGTAACCCTAGCCTTCAAAATTGCTATAAAAGGAGGGTGTAGCTAGCACAAAAGGGGGAGCCATAAGCAAGAGCACTATGCTATAGCTTGAGAAGCCAAGCTCAACCTCTCTAGAAGGAGCTCTTGAGTGGAAGCTCATTGTCTTATGCATGTGCATGTGTTGTAATAGGGGATTAGCAAGGGAACTCTATGCCATTGTAAGAGAGAGAGTGATCATTCAATTGAGAGTAGGAAATCTATCATTTCTCCTACTAGTGTAAGCCCAACATTTGCTGAATCACGGAGGGTGGATTTGGACTAAGCTTGGATACTTTGTCTCCCTTCCAACGTGAAGTAATGGACAACAATGATGTGTAAGTGTCTTGGTGTTTTTTTGTTAAGTTCTTGATAGCTTGTCTCTGGTGTTGTCATCAATCTAGCCATAAATCCCACATACTGTAAGAGGGCGACAGGGTGGAGAGGACTCCCCTGGCCTTAAGACAGTGATTGGGGTGGCTTTTCTTGTGATGTGTTGTGGTGAAATTTACGCAAGCTATGTTGAACAAATACTAATCTCACTTTGATTTGTCATGACAGATTTGTAAGAAGGTATTAATGCAACAAGCACCCCCTCCCCCTTTCTCTCTCTTTCTTAAATATATAGTTGTGTTTGCTTGATCATTGTCGATACGTTTTCAAAGCAGCCCGAGCACTATATCTCTCTCTCTCTCTCTCTCTCTCTCTCTCTCTCTCTCTCTCTCTCTCTCTCTCTCTCTCTCTCTCTCTACGCGTCCTAGTTCGCATCCAAAACTAGGTGGTGCCCCAAATTTGTGTAGGGTTAGGTTGCGGGTTTGTGTGTGTGTTTGTTGTTTTTTCCAACCCCAACCCAATTGAGCAGCATGGGAGCCTAGAAGAGTGCTTGGAGGCCACTCTTCTTGTTGCCCGCCCCAAACCGCTTCACTATATAAAGACTCTGAGCTAGTCTCAGCTCTTTGAGCCTTCCTCAATGGAGAACTAAAGTTTGGGCTACCACAATTTGCACAGATGGATGGAGTTGGGGAGATGCCAATAGAGGAGGAACATTTAGATCCACAACCCAACCTAGATGAGAACTTTGTTATAGAAATACATGTTAACAAGTTGGGACAATACTTTGAGGGTGATGAATCCAATGCGACCATACCAATCACTACTAAGGGATTAACTGTGAAGAGAATCCTTGACGGTGGCGTTGGGGTTAGCATTGTGACTAAAAATTGCTGGGAAACTATGAGGAGACCTCACCTTGCGACCACAGCCATAGTAGTAAAGATGGCCAATGGGTCTATTGTTAAACCTATTGGGATGCTAGAAGATCTCAAGATCAAGGTCTTTGGACATAAAATAAGAGTTACCTTCATTGTTATGGATTTCTCCAAGCACACTATGGCATCTGAGATGATCTTAGGATGTCCTTTCATGAGGGAAGCAAAAATGGTGCATGACTGGTCTAAAAACCATGTCTACTTGCAGTTCCAAGATTCTGTCATTCGAGTGGATCTTGTAACTGGTCGAGCACATCCCCTAGGAAATAGGTTCATAATTGATCATAGATCTGACACCATAGTCCACTCGGCCCCATTGCAATATTGTTACACGTGTAAAGCGGACACTGATGTGGGGAAGATTCTCCTTATATGGATGTTCTACCTGGGATGACTGAGTCGAACAATGTGGATTGGGTCCACCTAGCAGCAACCATAGACACTTGGGGAAATAAGGGGACGACCTGGGTAACACTTGAGGGGGATGAAATGACCATACCCTTAAATATATTACAAGCAATGCATATAGTTTCTGACAAGACTCATCCTCATATAAGAAAGAAAACATACAAGTGGGTCCCTAAAGCTTCTTTAGCGACCATAGCGAGTGCTAAAAGATAGGATCCTGGTAAGAGATGTCCCATTTGCCCCAAGAAATGTAAAGAAATGTTGTGTTGGATTCCTAAAAAACTATTGGAAGCCCAAGGCTACTATAAAGGAAATGATCAAATCTGGTTTCCAAAACGTAAATTGTGCTCTTACTTGTCACCGGGCCAAAACAAATTGAAGATCGCGGAAAGGAAAAAATCACAGAATACTACACACATGCTCCAGAGCTAGTTTGGGTACTGAAGAAAGAACAATTTGTTCCACCTAGCTCAGGAAGGGGGGAGTCCCATGAAGCTTCTAGTTCCTCATGTAATGCATCCATAGAGGTAAAAGCTTCCCCACAACCTCCACCTACAATAGTGGACCTCCATGAAGCTACAAAGGAATCCACACCTCCCAGTGTTCAAGAATCACCTGATGAACCACTTCAAGTTCGATGCTAGGAGAGTACCTTACCACCCTTGCAACTCGACAAGGCACCTAAGGTAATAGAAAACTACTGGCAAAAATCCTCACCTATTACCAACTGGAACAATTGGTTTCAAAGGGTGAGGAGCACATTTCAAACAGTATGATCTACCCAAGGAAGGGGGGAGTGTTTGCTGAAAGTCATCATTCACTCACTCCCCTCTCAACCTTCCTCTCTGACCTCTCAATCTTCCAATCTTAGGGAATGTATATATAAAGCCTTATACTCACAAAAAACAAAAATAATAAAGAGCAAGAGCAATTAGCAAACGAGTATGCACAATAAAAGTCAAAACATTGACCCAGACCTACACATTCACATCCGGTACACTGAAACAAAAACCTATGTCATAAAACACCTTTGATCCTTATCACTCGATAGGTAGGATTAGTATGATACGAGTGTTTCTATTTTAGAGTTTAGTGATTAGCAAAGTTCTTTTTCCCACTGATGTGCCTCCTAGAGGTATTCTTGTGTTTCATAGTGTGTATAGGAACGTGTTGCTGATTGTTAGGATTTGGACCTTCATGGAATCTTTCTCTCGTTCACACTTCAAATCAAGCATGGCCTTCAACACAAACAGGTGTTTCTTATCCATTAGCATTGCCCCTTATCTTTTTTGCATCCATGTTTGTTTGCTTTAATCGTGATTGGTAGCATAATATTCAGCGCATTTACTAAGTACCAAACATTAAATTCAATGTAATTTTTTGTCATAATCACTTGTCTAGGTTTAAAAAGCAAGCAATCCGACTAAGCTAGTTTGGCCAAGCTAGGCATTAGAGATCTTATCTTAATACCATGGGGAATGCCTTCCTAATAATCAATGGTTACTTAGGTTCTTAATTCGATTTAAGCAGCATTGTGTGAAATGTACTAGGGCTTTCTAGTGGGCTTAGTCCCTATTGACCTTTAGCTTAAGTATTATAAAGGGATTTTACTAGTGTGATGAGCTTGGGGAGGGTAACAGTGTCATATGACCCCCAAAGTTACAAAATTAAAATGCTGAAAATGAACAAAAAAAAAAAATCAAAGTGCCACAATGTAAAATCTTAAGCTGGAAGAGAAACCTCAGTTTGATTTGGTACTCCACTCACATGTATCGCCTATGGTACTAGAGCCCTAGAGGTTCCCAGTGTGGGAGCTCTTCCTTGAAAAGCAAAAAACCCAAGGCATACAAATTAAACACACACATCAATATTAAATCACTGTCAAAATACTTTGGGGGGTCAAAGAAAAGGAAATAAGTCAGGCGATGATTTCATGAGGAATTCCTTTTATTGTAGCTTACCTACAAGGTCTTCTAGGTATAGCCTCTAGTCAGCCCTCGGACATGAAATACTTGGCTCTCGCGATTAAACAACTTAATTGACCAACGAAAATTGAGAAGCTTGCCCATGGTATTAATAGTCGATCTTTAGTGCCTTTCGATTGTTAAATTAACGACCCCATACTTGTTTAATTTTTTATCTTTACAATTGTTTATGCGTTTGATTATATTACAATTTAATGTTTATTGCTGACAAATGGTTTAAAATTTTGTTACCAATCAAATTGTCTGCCTACAACTGCATATGCTTTTTAATTGTATATGAGAATGCAATTACTGTGCCAATGTTGTTTGATTTTGCAATGAAGAAGGCTAAGGACCTTCATCTCAAATGCTCTTCCACCTCGACAAACGAGCTTCAACTCAATAGCTTCCGAGGACGAAATCTACATCAGGAAGGTGGGCATGTTAACCCTCACGCACATTCCTATCAACTAAGACGGATGCCGTATTATTTATTTGGTAGAGTCGGGTACTGGGCTTGTCGGTCCAATAGGAAAAGGGTAAGAGTGATCGCCGATGAGAGGCGCACTCTAACTGGAACATTCAAGGGATTAGTTGGCTAAGCATGGGCGCCCAAGTGTGAATGGGGCAAGCTCATATAAAAGTCAACTAAACCTAAAATTCACTCATTCTTTCATTTGTGCAATTGAAGAGTGCTCTTGCTCCATCTCCATCTTCTTCTTCTTCACCTCTTTGTGTGTGTGTGTGTGTGTGTGTGTGTGTGTGTGTGTGTGTGTGTGTGTGTGTGTGTGTGTGTGTGTGTGTGTGTGTGTATGCGTGAGAGAGAGAGAGAGAGAGTGCGATCGAGCATTGCGACGACGGCATGGCGGCAGCGAAGCAGTTGAGCGCGGCGCGGCAGTGGCTCCTTCTTCTTCGTGGCAAGGAATTCTCCATGACAACAAGCGTAGAGCGGTGAGTGACACACCATCGCCATCTTTGAGCTTACTAGTTTAGGCTAGTTGCGTGCTTGGAGCCATTTGTGGCTCACACACAGTGTATCGGCAAGTTTCTTGCATTCACACGTGCGATAGATTTCTTGGCCAAAAAGCTCATTGATTTGGTCAAGGTACACACTGACGACAACCCAGCAGATGCTTTGACGAAAGGCTTAGCTTTGGAGCGGTTTACACATTGCACTGAGTTGATGGGTTTAGGTTGAAGCCACTAAATTGCTTTACGGTTGTACATACCAAGTCACTTGGGCTGCGTTGGACTTCAAGTGGGAGTTTGTTGGGATTCAGGCCAACTAGCCGGACATCCCACTTACTACTAACCCATCTACTAACTTAACCATATATACACTTATTCTTTAATACAATAGAATAAGGAGCTACAATAGGATAAAGTTATTGTGCGCTCCACCCAAAGCAGGTCTCTCTCTCTCTCTCTCTCTCTCTCTCTCTCTCTCTCTCTCTCTCTCTCTCTCTCTGCTCTCACACTTGCACTTGCACTTGCACACGCTTCCCACGGCACCTTCGTAAAGTGTGCTTGTTTGCTAAACCTGTTCCCACTATCATCCATATTCCTGTATTCCCATGGATAGACTTGGGCAATTTAAAGATAAAATCCATGGATATGCTCTCCCATGGTGAATTAGGGATTGGAAAAGGTTGAAGCAATCCAAGTTGCTTCCCTCTATCAAACTTCATCTTTTGGCATATCACACATTTTGAAACATACTCTTGTATGTTTGCTTTCATGACAGGCAAATAGAAGTATGTTTCTATCCCTTTTAGGGTAGATTGAATCCCTCTATGCCCCGCATAAGGAGGAGCATGAGATTCATACATTACTTTCTGACGTAGTGAGTTAGTAACACATAGCTTGTTGCCATAGAGAAGATAACCATCTTGTAAGGTAAATGGTTCTTTCCTCTTCCCTAGTGCAAGGGCGAAAATATATACCTAACAATTTTCTTTGTTAGGTCATGTAATGGTCCCGCGATTTGTGAGAACTTTTTTATGAAGCGTCTATAGTATGCACACATACCTATAAAGCTTCTTAGTTTATGCAGATTCCTTGGATTAGGCCATCCTTTCATTACCTCTAACTTTGATGGATCCATTTGGATGCCATCTTGAGAGATAATGTGACCTAAATACGGAATCTCTTGTAAGAAAAAAACACTTTTCTTTCGATTAATATAAAGTTTATTCTCTCATAAAACTTGAAATATTACCTGGAGGTGTTGCTTGTGTTCGTGTAGTGAATTAGAGTAGATGATTATATCATCAAAGAACACTTAAGTAAAGCTTCAGTGAAGCCTAAATAGCTTCTCCATCAGACGGTTAGATGTGGCTAGTGCATTGGTCAAGCCAAAAGGCATGACAATGTACTCGTAAAGACCAAACGTAGTGCAAAGTGCGATCTTTACAATGTCTGGATCAACTATCCTTATTTGATGGTAGCCACTTTTTAGGTCAATCCTACTAAAGTTGGTCGACCCCTGTAGCTTATCAAATAGGTCTTCTACCCGTGGAACGGGAAACCTATTCTTGCTTGTTCCTCCTTTTTTGCACCATTACTTTCTTCACAAGAGGAAGAGGATGAGGAAGATGGAGAAGAGGGTGACCTCTTTCTCGCCTTTTTATTCTCTTGTTTTCTCTCTTCCCTGTTTGAATTATGGTGTAGAGGAGTATGTGATGGTCTTCTCCATTTAGGGGGTGTTGGAGAGCGTTTTTCTCGTCATCCTTGTGGAGCCCTCTCAGGCTGCTGAGGTGGCAGGAGACTCGCTTCTTTCTCGTTCTTTTGGTGGGGGCTCTACCGTTGAAACTTGGGTTCTCCTTTGGGAGGAAGATGCCTCATCGAGTAGTAAGTTTTTGAGCCCTTCGTATGGATCCTCCTCTTCTTCCCTTATCAGAGAGAGTCCTATTTTGGATGTCTCACCAGGAGCCTTCATAGGTACTCTCTCTTCTTGGTGGGGATTTTGGAGAATACCATGGGTGCACGATTGTTGTAGCACTTCACCTTGGAGGGATGGATTGCCTAGGGCTTGTTGAAGCCTAGAAACAAGATAGGTTACAAGCATAGGGGCAACATTAGTTGCTCCATCATTAGCAAAATCAAAGCTATCAACATTCATTTCAATCTCTTTACCCTTGTCAGCCATACTTCCAAATTTTAGGTATAAATTTTTACTTGTACTTTGGCACTTCAAGCCCTAGTTGCTACTCCTCTTTACCTTCAAAGGTAAGCACTCAAGCATCTATACCCGTGGCTTGAATACTATTAATTGCAAGGAAGAGGGTTCAACAGAGCCAAGACAGCACCGGTTCCTGTCAAGCTTCCAATAGCTCAATAATGGTTAAGCCATAGGCAAGCCCCGTAGCACTCCATTATTAAGACCATAGCTCGCGATGGTATCCCCGTTAACTGCATAAAGCAGCTGTGCTTCAAGGATGAAAAATCCCTATTCTACTTACTCTTTTGCAATTAATAACACCAACCATTTGTAGCAAGCTTCAAGGCGTGCTTCAAGGATGAAAAATCCCTATTCTACTTACTCTTTTGCAATTAATAACACCAACCATTTGTAGCAAGCTTGAGGACCTCTCTTCTTGAGCAAGAAAACAGAAACCAATAGCTATGATACCAATGTAGCATTTAATGCACTAGTAACTTGTGTGTAGTGGAAAATGATAACATAGTTAAGAACAAGTTCCTAATGAGCATAGAGATAGTACTTAATTTGAGAAAGCAACAAAGCAATTTACACCTAGCTAGTTTGGCATAGACAATACTTGAAAAGAGAGAGAAATAGAACAATTGACAACATTTGCGGACCGGATTTACATGGAGCCTGTTCCCCCTCCATAAAGGCTTTGTATTTAGCTTCTCCCATCAATGGAGACTTTTGTACAACACAATTATTGTGTTCCTTGACAAGACTCATTGGTGCAATGAAGATTGAAGCTTCATGCACAAAATTATGCTTGAAAAACACACCTAGTGTCCCTAGCCTCAGTCCCAAGACCTCACACACCTTAAAAAATGGTGAGAGCTAGCAGGGAATGAGGAAAGATTGAGAGAAAGAAGGTGTATCTTACGAGAAAGAAGTATTCTCCTCACATAATCACTCTAATAGCATATCTTAGCTTAGTAATTAGCATGGTAGAGGAGATGAGCATGCCATTGAAGCTTGGCTCTTGGTTGGATTTGCATTCCATAGCCAAGAGTTGTTGGTGTGGGCCTCTACTTCTCAATGCTTGGAGAAGGAGATGGAGTTCTTGCTCAACACATAAGTTGTGTGTATGTGTAGAAAAGTTGGTTAGACTAAAAATGCCAACTCTCTCTCTACTTGGTCGACCCCTCTTGCTTTTTGCTCTTGCTGGCTTCCCATTTGCTCCTGTAAAGCTTAGCCAATCACAAATTAGAAGCATAATTGATAGCCTTGTGACATGTGTCTCCCTTTCCCCTTTTGTAAGAGCTTAAGGTAATTAAATAATTCATTTAAACTCTCATTGGACCTTTTAGTCTTCTGGCCAATAGGAATTAAGTAAGCCATTGGGCTAATGGATGCTCATTGGACCCCTTGGTAGATTGTCCAATAGTCTTCTAGGGAGCTTAATTTCTATTGGTTCTTTTATCAAGCATTTTTAAATTGATTAGACTAATTTTACTCTAGCCTAATTCTCATTGGTCCACCTCTATGGCCATCCAATAGGATTTGAGGGTAGATTGCGGGCAACTGGCCTAGGAGCCTTCCATGTTTCCATTCTTCCCTTTGGGGAGAGCTTGGGAGTGTGTGTGTGTGTGTGTGTGTGTGTTTCTCTCTCATCCCCTATCATTAGGGCTTTCCCCCTCCTTCCTAGGGATGTGGGAAGACTTTTCATTCTTCCCATAACCATCCAATTTTTCCACCTTTGGCCATTGGACTTTTTAGTTAATTTTTGGAACCTTAGCCTATGGAAGTCTTAATGGAGCTGAACCTTAGGTCTTTTAAGCTCCATTCATGCACATTGATCTTTTGCAGACTGTGCCCCTTTGGATCCCTATTTTCCGTCCTTTGGATCCGTGCAGAGACCAGTCTAGCAGCCTTACCAATATTCTAGCTTTCACTCCCCTGGTACTTCCCCATATTAAATGATCAGTTTAACATGAGAAAATCATTTGGGAGAATAAGATATTAGTTTTTATGACATACATTACTTTCTTATTGTACGGGTGAGTAACACATAGCCTATTGCCATTTGGAAGATAACCATCCTTCAAGGTGAATGGTTCTTTTTTCTTCCCTAATGCAAAGGTTGTAATTACGTACTTAAAGTCTCGATCAGTAGCATACTCATCTATCATAAAAGATAGATCATTGTGAGTTGCTATAGACACCACATTTACCCTTGGCCGTTGTGAAAGTCCATCGACAACTTGATTGTGCTTGCTAGCAATGTGAGCAATATTTATTGCTCCTTGTGAAACCATTGGAATCAGATTCTCCAACAAAAATCATATACGCAGAAGTAGAGCTTTTCATGGACTTATCAAAAGCAAGCGTATTTACCAGGGATACAATGTTCTCCAACTCATTATCATCTATGTACATGCTCTTTTTCGTGTACGTGAAGTACATTCTCCTTTCAAGGAACTTCATGTTGGAAGCCATGCGGTTAAACCACGGTGCCCTAATGATAACATCCTCATGTTTGAGAGAAATACTCTTTGTCTACATAGCTTTGGACATGAAGCCTCAATCTTCCAATTTAGGGAGTAACTGAGATGTCTTGTCCCTTGATAGCTCCATCGGCTTTCAATGTATCTCCCATCTCGTGGGCTTGTATGCCGAGCTTGGTGGTCAACTCCGTGGATATGAAATTGTGAGTGAAACAAAAGAAAGGCATCATGCTCTTGCATCTTTCCCCAAGCATAAGAAAAGAGAAATCCTTGGCAATGAGCATCCTCTTTTAGAGCTTCAACCATAGAGGCTCTAGGCGGCTCATTGCACACATTTCTTTGGGTGCAAGCACAATAGGCCTGTCCTTGCTGCTCGCACTTGAAGCACCGGTTATCTTTGCGATAACGTTGT
Source organism: Adiantum capillus-veneris (assembly GCF_014529385.1). Lineage (NCBI taxonomy): Eukaryota > Viridiplantae > Streptophyta > Polypodiopsida > Polypodiales > Pteridaceae > Adiantum > Adiantum capillus-veneris. The sequence continues at coordinate 150,757,668 of NC_140936.1, read as the reverse complement.
AGCTCCTTGGGAGAAAGTCGATTCTTGCCTTTGTGGACTCCTTTCTCCTTAGCTTTAATGTTGTTGATAGAGTTGCCTTGGGAAGAATTTTGAGCATTGTTCTTCCCCTTTGTTTCATTTTGATCTTTGTTTTCCATGGGCTTGGCATTCCTTTTAGCCCCTTGTTGGAAATTGATGCGTGAAGCAACCATAGAGTGGTGGATTACTTCCGTAATAGAACCAAGCCATTGGAAGTTGACATACTTGGCCGTAATCCCGCATATAATTGCTGCTTTTTCTCAGTGAAGTCTATTTTTTGAAAGACAGTAGCCTGAGATGTAAATCTTAAAACTTGTCCACATATTTGTGGATAGACTCATGGGGGAGAAGCTTCAAACTCCACCATTCAGTAAGCAATTTTTCCTTTGCATCGCTTGCAAGGAATTGCTTCATGATGAAAACTTGTAGAGTTTTCCATGTCTTTGGGGCTTCGCCATTTCCACAAAGTCTAGCCCACCATTGACGAGCATATTTTTGGAAGTGCATAACTACATGACATAGCTTAGAGGACTCTATGAAGCCCTCGGCTCCAAAGGCCGCATCAAATTGCTAGATGAAGGCCAATACTTTGTTGGTAGCACCAAAGGTGTCATCATAGGTGAGAAAAGAGATATTCTTCCCTTCCTCTTTGAACTTGTTGAGCTTTTAGGACCTTCGCCATGCAAGATAAGGTTTGTGATGTCCTCCCCTCTTGTATTCTCTAGGAGAATAGCTATTGCTTTCATTGAAAGAGGAGGAAAGTGAAGGAGAAGGAGAAGAGGGTGACCTCTTCTTACCCTTTTCTTCCTTTGTTTCCTCTCTTCCCTTTTGGAGTGACGAGGAGAAGGACTGTGGATTGACCGTTTCCTCTTAGGAGGAGTCGGCAATCGTTTAGACTGTTGTCTTTGTTGAGCCACATCTTCAGAGGAACTTAGGAATTCATTACTTTCTCGTTCTTTGGATTCCTCCTCTCGTATGGGAGAGAGTCTTCTTTTGGGAGTCTCATCAAGAAAAATCCTAAGCTCTCTCTCCTCTTGGAGAGGAAGGGAAATCCCATAAGCACGAAGTTGTTGAGTAACTTCGGCTTGCAAAGCAGGGTTGCCCATATTTGCCCATAGCTTGTTGCAACCTAGTAACAAGATAATTAACAAACATGGGGGCATCATCATTAGCACCTTCATGTGCAAAATCAAAGTTGTCAATATTCATTCTACTCTCTTGGTTATTGTCAGCCATGCTAATTAAACTTAAGTATAAATTCCTTTGTGCTTTGGTACCCTCAAAAACCTTAGTCGCTACTCTTCTTTGTCTTTGAAAATTAGTTCTCAAGCAGTCACACCTGTGGTTTAGACACTGTTGATTGCAAAGACTAGTGGAGAGGGTCTAACATTGCTCGGTTGCTTTCTAGTAGCTCAATAATGATTAAGCCAAAGGAAAGCCCCGAGAGACTCCATTATTAAAACTATAGTTCCCAATGGTGTACCTCAAACTAAGTCCTTCTTACCAAGATAATAGATCCCTGTCCCACTTACCCTATTGCAATAAACATGCCCAACCTTTCATGGACAACTTAAGGACCTCTCTTCTTAAGCAAGAAAACAAAAACCAATAGCTCTGATACCAATGTAATGGAAATGGCCCATGAACTTTGAGAATAGCGGAATTAAGAGAATTAGAGTGAGCATTTTTATAAGACTACTTTGAGAACATAGAGGGTGAACTTAATTGGCGGTAGCAACATAACCGTTATACTTAATTAACTTGGCATGAACAATAATTTTGCGAGAGAGAGAGAGAGAGAGAGAGAGAGAGAGAGAGAGAGAGAATTAGAGAACTTAACAACAGTTGAGGACTCAATTTATGTGGAGCCGGTCCCCCCTCCAATAGGCTTTTGTATTATAGATTCTCCCATAAAGAGAGACTCGGTATAACACAGTCTTTGTGTTCCTTGTGACCTTGGTGATGCTATGAAGATGGAAAGCTTTATGCATCACGAGCAAAACATAAACTTTGTAAAAGCATTAACCATCCTCGGTCTCAGTCCCAAGGCCTCAAACACCTTTAAAGGTGGAGAGAGCTAGCAAGGAATGAGGGTAGGGAAGAGGAAGAAGAATCATTCATAGGAGAAAGAAATAGTTCCTCACTTATCATCACTCTTCTTGCTTAGCATAACATAATAGCATAGTAATGAAGATAGAGAAGATGGAAAGCTTAAGCATTGAAGCATGGCTCTTGGTTGGATTTGCATTCCATAGCCAAGAGTGTTGGTGTAGGCTCTCAACTTCCCAACAACTTGGAGAAGGAGATGGAGTTCTTGCACTTTCACCAAGTGAGAATGTTTGAAAAAATGAGTGTGTCAGAGAGTGTATACTCCCAAGCACACCCCTTGCTTGCTTTGGCCGATCCCTCCTTTTTGCTCAAGCTTGAAACTCATTGGACACCTCTCAACCTAGCCAATCACATGCATAATGCATTTCAAGCAACGTGGATAGCATTAGGACAAGTGTCCTCCTTACCTCTTTGAGAGAGAGAACTTAAAAATATCTAGATATTTGTTGAATTGAACTAGAAGCTCATTGATCCCCTCTTTAGCCAAGCCAATAGGATTCAAGCACACCATGTGGCTAAGCATAGAGAGAGCTTGACATGTGTCCAAGTGCCCCTTGAGAAAGGGGGTGCCCTTTGGGTGAGTGGGAGGTTTAGTCAAAGATTCCCCTAACTTTGGGGCTTCCCCTCTCCTTTGTAGGGTCTCTTTTTGACTCAAGCACCTTACCCCCCATGCATAGGAAGCTTCTCAAGCACCTTCCTCATCAAGCATGACAAGCACCTCAAGCACCTTACCCCCCATGCATGGGAAGCTTCTCAAGCACCTTCCTCATCAAGCATGAAAAGCACCTCTACCACCTTTAGTCACCAAGCATGACAAGCACCCCAAGCTTGGGCCTCAAGCACATTCCTAGCTTACCTAAGGTCTAAGGACTTTTAATACCAACCTTTGGAGGCCTTTAATGAAGCTAACCCTAAGGTCTTTAAGCTCCATTAGATGCACGTTGTTCTTTGATAGACTACCTCTTTTTGGACCCCTATTAAGATGTAACCATCTCTCCTCTTGGTCCCCTACTGAAATAAGTCTAGAAGCACTTATTGCACATTTCTCTTTGGTAGACCGTCTCCTTTTGGAACCCTATTGAGATGCAACCATCTCTCCTTTTGGTCCCCTGCTGAGATAGGTCTAAAAGCACTTACTACACATTGCTCTTTGGTAGACCATCTCCTTTGGACCCCTATTGAGATACAACCATCTCTCCTTTTTGTCCCCTGCTGAGATAGGTCTAGAAGCACTTATTACACATTGCTCTTTGGTAGACCATCTCCTTTTGGACCCCTATTGAGATGCAACCATCTCTCCTTTTGGTCTCCTGTTGAGATAGGTCTAGAAGCACATGTCTCTATTCTAACTCTTGTTCCCGTTTATTCTCCCACATTAAATGATCAGTTTAATATGAGAAAATCATTTGGGTTAGCTAGATATTAGATTTTATGACATTTAGCAACACCACAATGATAGCAAGTGGGAGAGTAAGGTGAGGAAAAGGGAGGAGGGGTCCGAAAAAGAGGAAATAGCGGTGGCTTGGAGAAAATCAAATGGATCCAAGAAGTAGGGTGCTCAAAACCTACTTCCTCCTCCATTGCAATTTTTTTGAATACCTAGGCTTTTCAGAAAGGCTAGATTTGAGATGGGGAGGATTAGCCGGAGGTAAATGGGTGAGAGGGGGGTGTGTATGGAAAGGAGAGGCATTGAGGCGATAATTGGGCGGGTTTTGAGCAAGGGTGGAATGGGTGGTGAAAGAAGGCCCAAAGAGGAGGGTTTTTTTCCAAGTAAAGGGGTGGAGGGAGAGGCTTAACATGGGAAAAGGTAGGACGTACACGAGGGGATCTGCTAGATGCAAGAGGTGCTTTAGGAGGGGTTTTACAAGCAACCATAGGTGTATTTTGGGAGAGGAGTTTGCTCATTTGGGTGTTGCAAGGACTTGAACGCGAAATTATAAGAGAGGAATTCACATGGCTGTGGCAAGGATTTAAATACCAAAATATTAGAGAGCAATTAAGGTTCGTTATTTTGTTCTCGAACACCATGACTATGCAGTAGGAAACACACTATGGTGGAGGGCACGATGTTCGTTTCTTATAAGTTTTGGAGAGACATTGTGCCCCACCATACTTCCATATGGCACTCATGTAGATTGTGCAATATCTAATTTTTTTATATTTTTAAAAAAAATCTAAATACAAAAAGTTTAAATGGTGATTTACTCCTAGGGTTAGTGCTCTGTCTTGATGGAGACTTTACATACATGATTTACAAAAAATGAGGTTTTAATTTCATAATTTTGTTTCACAAAATCTTCTATGTTTTTTTTTTGCTTAGAAAAACTCATCAAAAAATTTATTCATAATATTCTATTTATACATTAACTAATGTGACTATAATTTTACACATTTACATGAAATGAACCTTTGGCTCCACGCACCTTGATTCCCCTCTTCTGTCGGACTTCACTACCCAAAGAAGTCCCCCCCCCCCCCCCCCCCCCCCCGTTTTCAGGAAAAAAAAACCACGTGGGTAGACTCCATTGCAAACCTAAACGAGGCTTGTGCCAACATCGTGCGAGATAGAGCTGCTACACTCTCCTCTGCTGAAGACCCTCACAATTAGAGTCAGAGGGAGAGGCAGGCTCCTCTACAAACCTAAACGAGGCTCATGTCAACATCGTGCCAGATAGAGCTACGTGCTTTGCTGCTGCACTCTCCTGTGTTGAAGCCCCTCGCAATAAAAGTGTGTGTGAGAGAGAGACAGACACAATATTCTATAGCACATTCACCTAGGTTGCACAAGCTGTGAGAGAGAGAGAGAGAGAGAGAGAGAGAGAGAGAGAGAGAGAGAGAGAGAGAGACTTAGCACATGGAGCTAGTGTGACCAGCCAGCCAGCAAGGAGGAGAAGGAAGGTAGCCGACTGCCACTGAGTCAATCTTGAGCACAACAGGGCTGCTTGTCAAAGGATCATTGGTCCAGAAAATGGTAGCTAGGAGAGAAGGATGCGGAAAGAGAATGCAGAGCGTGAGGAAGGCCTGTCGGGGAGGGTGAGCCTTGGGCTACACCCCTGTTGGGGAGGGTGAGCCTTGGGCTACACCGGTCAACCAACCATGCTCCGCCACAAAAAATGCTCGCTATATCAGCGCTCGCACCTGTAGGCCTCATTTTAGCCGGTTGGATGGAGCCTATGTGCTCATGCTAGGAGAGAGCGCTCCCTACTCGTGGCTTAAAAGCGTGTGAGAGCTGTCGCCCACCCTCGTCACTAATTGACACCTCCTTTTGGGAGGTGGGATCAATGGCTCACGATAACCAGTTGATTGTGACCGTTGGATTTCCTACAGAATGCAAAAGATTTCCTCTTTTCTAGATCCGGGGCTTGAACCCGCTACCGTCTCCCTCTTGGAATTGACTCTAACCGCTAAGCTATCGAGCATTCGTTGAAAGGTATGTGTGTGGTAAGTTTATAGATCATGGTGTCGCAGACAAGTTTACATCTGGCTCACACCTACTTCACATGGAGTTCACATTGAGTTCACACCAAACTTTGTGTAGTGTGCATACCCTCCCAAGTTCACACTAAGTTCACACCAAGCTCACACTTAGTTCACGTCGAGTTCACACCAAATTCGGTGTGGTGCACATACCTCTCGAGTTCACTCTTAGTTCACACCGAGTTCAAATGGTGATCAGACGGCCCAGATTGCACCCGCCTCGTGACACCTAATGTGGGCCATTAATCCCACCACCCTAGGAAGGTGTCAATTAGTGACGAGGGCCACCCACTACCTCTGAAAGAGGCGTAGCTCAATTGGTGAGACCTTTGCGATGTAATCTCAAGGTTGAGGGTTCGAGGCTCACAGGTTGCGTTCTCTTGGGTGTATTCTCCTCCCCTATCCTTGAAGGTGTAATGTCCGGTTGTAAATACATAATATGTGTATAGTTTCTCCTGTAGTGAGCACAAGACAAAATTTGCTCCGAACGGCTTCAAATTCGCTGACATGGCATGCCCTTTCTAGTTGGCCGCTCGCCAAGAAGAGTTAGGCCTCTCCCACTCTAGCCAGCCATGCCATATTTGGCTGGCCAATCAAAAGCAAGAGGCCGCAACGGCTCCCCATCCCCTTGCTGACAAAAGCCTTCATATTCAGCGCTTCTTCTGTTTCAGTTCTCCACACACGCATGTAGGAGTTCATTTCGGCAGCTTCACAAGCTCGCGATAATCAGCTAATCCAGGTATTCGATTTGACTTACCTCCCTCCCCCCCCCCCCCCACCCCCCCAATATACACGCCATGCTGCTCAATTACACACACGCACACACACACACACACATACACACACACTAATATTATTAACAGGCAGGCTGCTTGATCTCACACAGACACACACACTCACTAACTATTGTTGTCACATTATTGCACCTCAAGCTTAATGTTTAGTTTATGAGTACTCTTTTATGCATTTCCAAAAAAATTTAAAAATCTTTTATGCATTTCTCACACACACAATCACTAACTATTGCTAATATTATTGCACCTCAAGCCTAATGTTTAGTTTATGAGTACTATTTTATGCATTTCCAGAAAAAAAGATCTTGATAGACAGCTTGTGTAAATTGCCTTTTGGTTTTACAGGAGGGTCTCCCAATAAGTGAAATGCATGTATTCCTTCTTGAGTCTATGAATGAATGTCATTGATTGTTAGGGATATTTGCAGGCGAAAAACCAATGAGTCACTACAATGCACGCATCCCAAAGCGACCTAGGGGTGGTCAACGAATGGCTAGGGTTAACGAGGGAGGGTTAGGCCGCCAAGAGAGTGTTCCTTCGAGAGAGACTAGTGGGTTGGGTGGTAACGAAACAATGTTTGAAACCCAATTGAACGAAGACCTAGGGTTTATGCAGTTGCTTCAGGAGGATGGTTGGGGGGGCTCATTGAGAGAGTGTCAGTCAATTGAGAACATAGGACTGAGCCAATCGACCATCCCTTTCCAGTTGAGTGTTGTTCCGGGTGTTTCCTTCTTACGGCCAAGATCCCAACCTCCATCGGTTTCCCCGTTGATTCCCCAAGGCTTCAGGCCTCCTCGCATGGGGGCTTCTATGACCATGCTCGCATTGAATGTTAGGCCTTCTCTTCTACCCACTGCCCCATCTATTGTTCCATTGCGTCCTCCTATGACCTCATCTAGTGAGTCGACCAGGGGGGCTAAACGCCCTCGTGTGGCGATACCAGTGTGGGACGAGACCACAACATCGACCTTGCTTAAACTGTAAGAACTAGGGAACTAGACCTTGAGATCCTCCTCCCAACCTCCCTTTATATAGGCAAGCTCCTAGCCCCTTGCCCTAGACGGATCCCCTGTCCACACTGCCTAGCCCGACCCTTGGCCGTAGTCCATGACTATCCTAGTTCTTAGGGTACGGGACCCTTGTCCTGACATTAATCCCCCCTTAAAGAAGAGTTTTCGTCCTCGAAAACAAAAGTGGGAAACTTCTTCTTAAGAGCACTAATGTTTTCCCAAGTGGCACCTTCTTCAGGTCGATCTTTCCACTTGATTAAGGCTTGTTGTCGTACATGATGTCGTGTACGCAACTCATGATAATCCATAACGCGTTCATGTTCATGTGATAAAGTGGGAGGTTCAATGTAATCGACTAAAACCTATTGGTCAATGACGTTGTCGTCCCCATGTAACCGCTTTTGTAGATGGCTTACATGAAACACCGGGTGAATGTGAGAATGTGATGGTAGTAGTAGTTTGTAGGCACGATCACCAACTCACTTGAGTATTTTGAAAGGCCCACAATATCGGGGAGATAATTTAGGTGTCGGTCCAGTTTCAGACTTTCTGAATGTTCTGGCACACGTAAAAATACTTCCTCCCCTTCTTCGAAGATAACTTGCCGACGTTTCTCATCAGCGTATTTCTCATACCGATCTTGTGCTTGCCGGACATTCTGACGAGCAAGTTTCAGCATATCCATGTGGTCTTGGAGAAAATCCTTAGCCTGCTGGAGCTTTTCGGTTGCCAACCCCACCGTAACTGGTGACCTAGGTTGAAACCCGTACATGAGCATGAAAGGACTAAAACCTGTTGTGACATGCTTAGAACTGTTGTAGGCAAACTCGAGAATAGGTAAGTATTCTTCCCAATCTGTCTGTTTTTTGCTGACGTATGCTCTTAGCATATCCTCTAGCACCTGGTTAACCCGTTCCATTTGACCATCTATTTCTGGATGATCAACTGTACTAAGGTTGACCCAATCGTTTAAATACATCTCTCCAGAAGTGGCTGTTAAACTTGGGGTCACGGTCACTAACAATATTACTTGGCAACCCATACAATTTGTATAGATTGCCACAAATAACCTTGCTAGTTCCGCTGTCTTAACCGTTGATTTGGTCAGAAGAAACTTACATAGTTTAGTCAACCTGTCTATGACCACCCATACTGAGTCATGACCTCGTATAGTGGTTGATAAACCTACAATCAAATCCATGGAGATACTTTCCCATTTTCCATTGGGAATTTCCAAAGGATGTAAGAGTCCTCCTGCTTTCAGGCGCTCTACTTTGTTAACTTGACATTTTTGGCAATGCAAGACATAAGCTTGAACAAAGCCATGTAGACTTGGCCAGTAAAACTGTCATCGTACGAGAGAATAAGTTTTTCTAATCCCCCGGTGCCCTGCACTTGGACTAGCATGACATTCATAAAGAATTTGGTGCCGAATGTCTGTGTCCGTCGGTACACAAACTCTCCCCTTGTGGAGTAGGTACCCATTGTCGATGGTAAAATGCTTCCATCGCTGTAGTTCATCACTTGATAAAGGAGAACTAGGTGTGGAGGTTAACTGTACACTACCTGCATTGGAGTGAGAAGGATCCCTCTTTTGAACATGGCTCCACACTTTGGAATATGTTTCATCTTGCTCATATTTGCCCTTGAGAGATTCTTAAAATTCACTACGAAGTTCTGTGAACAAGAGAGAATTGATCTCTGGCATTTGATTGAGAGCGTCTGCCACTACATTGTATCGGCCTTTGCGATACCTTAACTTGGCGTCATATTCCTGAAGGATCTCGGCCCACCTGGCTTTTCGACCCTTTAAATCTGTTTGTTGTGTAAACCATTTGATGCTTTCATGGTCAAACACAATCTCGAACTAAGCACAATACAGATAGTGATGCCATGTCTTTAAGGCAGACACTATTGCATAGAGTTCGCGTTTGTACGCAGAATAATTCTGCGGAGCTGCATCCAGCTTCTTACTTTCAAATGCAATTGGCCGTCCGTCTTGTAACATGATTGCTCCAATAGCACGGTCACTGGCATCCGTTTCCAAAACGAATGGTTTCAAAGGATCTACAATAGCCAGTATAGGAGTTGTAGCTAATGCATCTTTGAGTGTTTGAAAACTCTACTGTTGAGCGGAACCCCACTGAAAAGCCTTACCTTTGCCTTTTAGTTGGTCTGTCATAGGTACATCAAGTGAGCATAGTTTTTAACGAACCTTCGGTAAAAACCTACAAAGCCTAAAAAGATCTGTAATTCTTCTAGATTTTTAGGAGGTGGCCATTTCCGGATGGTATCCACTTTGGATTGATCCATGTATAGGCCATTAGTTGTAAAATAATGAATTTCCTCCTTGAGAAAATCACATTTAGATTCCTTGGCATATAACTTGTTTGCACGTAACAACTCAAACACTTGCCTGAGATGTTGTAAGTGCTCTTCTTTAGAAGCACTATAAACTAGAATGTCAACGAGGAACACAATGAAAAATTTACCCAAATACGATTTCAAGACACTATCCATAAGTGTCATGAATGTCGCGGGCGCATTGGTTAACCCAAAGGGCATCACCAAAAACTCGTAATGTCCAAACCGTGTTCGGAATGCAGTCTTAGGTATATCGGCGAGCCGAATACGGACTTGGTGATATCCTGACCGCAAGTCGATTTTCGAAAAAATGCGAGCATGAGTTAGCTTATCAAATAAATCATCTACCCTTGGCAATGGGTATTTGTTCTTAATTGTAACCACATTTAAACCCCGATAGTCTACGCACATGCGCATACTGCCGTCCTTTTTCTTCACCAAAAGGATAGGCGAAGCCCATGGTGAAGAACTGGGTTGTATAAACCCTCTGCTAAGGTAGTCAGCAAGCTGACGTTCCACCTCAGCAGCCTCTGAGTAACTCATATGGTAAGGTGGTTTACTAACAGGTTTACAACTTGCAGCCACGTCAATGCCATGTTGCACTAAGCGTGTCGGCAGTAAACCTGATGGCAAATCATTAGGAAAGACATCTTGAAATTCCTTTAACAATTTTTGTAACTGATTAGCAACGTTTGCTTGTGTAGAATTAGAAATTGGTGGAATAGAGGAGAGAGAAGCATGCGGCGTTGAGGAATGTTCAACAGACTCAATGTTAGAAAGAAAATGAGACAGTGAGTAACACAAGAAAACCTGTTCTATTTCATTATCAGAAACGAGCTGCATAATCTCGGCAGTATAAATCAGTGGTGATGATGGTATATCCTTTTCTCCTAACAACAACACATGTGTGCCATGGGAATCAAACATCAAACTGTTGTGCTCATAGCTACGCTTCAGTGATGGTCCTAGGCTATGCAACCACTCCCTACCAAGAACCACATCAGCCCTTTCCACGTTCATAACTTGAAAATCCAAACAAGTAGAGTACCCTTGTACTTCCAATGGAACAGCTCGGCATTGAGTATCCCATATTTCACTATCATGTCCATTCATCACTGCTACCTTGTAGCGGTGGGTCAGTTTGAGCTTTTTCACCAATCCATAATTGATGAAATTGTGCGTAGCACCGTCATCTACCAAGATGCGCACCTTATGCCCTTGCAGATATCCGTGCATACGTACTAACTCATGTGGTCCAAAGGTTTGTTGCCACAGGGAAGCTGTGAGACAACATTCATGCACCAACACAGTGTGTGTTACTTCCACTGTAGAGAACTTGGAGGAAGACCCGAGAGGCAGTAGTTGCACCATGTGCATTGCTTTCTCTTTCCCCTGGGCAGCAGATTTTCCCTTGGGACTATCCTTTTTGCCATGGCCTCTTCCTAAGCATTGAAAACATAGCTTCTCTTTCTTGGCCTTATCAAAATTCTCAGGAGAGAGAGGACCCCTGGACCCCTTGGGTTTTTTAGATGCATCTGAGTTAGCAACTATAAATTTTCTTTTATTGTGCTCGTATTGAGTGCGTGTGTTACTATGTGTACTAGCAGGCACATTACTGTTATGTGTTTTCTTATCATCAGGGTCATCATGAATATGTGCTTTCACTATGGATTCCTCAAGTGTTTTAGGGTCCTGGGATTTGACATACTTCTTAAGTTATGGAATCAGACCTCTTATGAACCCTCGTACTTGTTGAAAGGTATCCAAGCCTTCCAACTTGAGGATAACATCCCTATAGTGAGAGATATATTCAAGGAGTGACGGGAATCGGTGCATGGAACACGTGTCCCAAGCGGTCCAATTCCGACCGGCCTCGTTTGTAGGCAAAAATTCCTTGCTAAACATTGATTCAAAGGCTGCCCAACTCTGTGGTATGATGTTCTTCTCCTTGAGAGACATCCACCATTTGTAGGCCTTGCCTTCCAGAGTTAAGCTCGTTTGCAGAGCTCTTACTGCATCCGGAGTACGCCGTAAGGCATGAATTCCATCCCATTTATTGAGAAAGATGTTCACTGCATCGTTATTGTTGTCCCGGTCTTCGCCCTTGAAAACAAGTGGTTTAAAATTCTTCAACAAATCATCTACCTCTTTGGTAGTGAGAGTATGCAGTGTTTCATTAATTGGGCCTTGCCCTTGTGTTCCAACGTGCTCATGCATGTGGGTGTCAGCAGTACTCTTAGTCTGCTGTTGCATCAATTGAATGAATAATGTGGAAAGTTTAGTAACATTTTCATTTAAAGCCTTAAAATTTTCATCCATGACTGTCATGCGTGTCTGAAGTGCACGAAATTCTTGAATATCGAGCAATTCATAAGTATCTTCTCCTGCCGTAGCGTCGCAGGTACTCTCCTTGAGAGGATCCGGCCGCGAGCCGTCATTGGTGCGATCGGGAGTACTTTGCTCAAAATCGAATGTCATGTTGATATCCGAATCCATGGCTACATAGTGCAGTGAAAGAAGTACTCAGAAAAAAATACCTGATTTTGGTAGCACTTGCAAAGTATAACGAACTCCCCTTTGCGCGTCGTAGCACTTAATCGTCGAATAAACAATAATTTGCACCGGCGGTGTACAAATCGAACTCCGCACTATCACCCGTCCTTCAAAGATGACCAAACGCGTGCTGTGTAGATGGTTGAAGCTTCTCCTTTGAAAAGAAGCTTAATTGTTGGAAGCTTCGGCTATTATGTTGCTTGAACGCATCTTGAATTCGTCGCAATCGGAAAAATACGCAGGTTCTGGAATTTCCTACAATTACTGAGCGTAATCCGACTTCGTGAGATCCGATGGGAAGCCGAGTGTTTGCTTCGCCTTGCTTGTGCTGCTGTGAATCTCCTCCTTGCTTGTGGGAAAAGCCACTTCCAATGGCCAAGGCTTAAGGCTAATGGACAAAGGGCCTCTCAATGTGAAAATAACAATTTTTTTTGAAGCAAAAGCTCACAGACAGCGTGCCGTTTGCTGCGAGGTAGGAGATGGTGATGGTGTGGTTTGCTCAAGTCGACTATGGCCGCGAGATGGTGGCGTAACCCTCTACCTCCCCATGGCGCTGCAGTCAAGCCAAATTCCTCGCGAACACATGCACCACACACACCGTTACAAAATGGGAAAGGCGGTTTTGGCAAGAAAACATGCTATTTTTTGGAAAAGCCCTCCCAAAAAGCCACGGTTCTCACCTAAAGACCTTGCTTTTAGGGACCTAAAGAGACCACGCCTAGAGAGAGAGTGGAAGAGAGACTCCTAAGCTCTGATACCAGTGTAAGAACTAGGGAACTAAACCTTGAGATCCTCCTCCCAACCTCCCTTTATATAGGCGGGCTCCTAGCCCCTTGCCCTAGACGGATCCCCTGTCCACACTGCCTAGCCCGACCCTTGGCCGTAGTCCATGACTATCTTAGTTCTTAGGGTACAGGACCCTTGTCCTGACATAAACACTACGAAGATCAATGGTCTCAGGTGAACAAAGGCAATTTGAGACCGAAAGACTGGGACAAAGTTACATTGCAATTAAACAATGAGGTCACTAGCACCTTTACACCAAAGCAGGTCAGGAATCGCGTAGACACTCTTAGAAAAAAATATAAAAAAGAAAAATAAAAAACAACAACCACTAAGGGGGTAATGTCCACATGGGAATACTTCGAGGTGGTCGACACTTTGTGGTCATCCACTCCAGGATGTGTTGGGATTCCTGGAGCCTTTGATAGTGCTAGCTCGCAAAGCACTCATGCAGGGAGTCAGGGCACTCAACAGGGAGATGGCTGCAATGATGGAGAGGATGAGGGGGAGGGAGAGATTGGTGGGGAGACAGGGGGCAAGGGTGGGACAATTGTAGAGGAGACTGCGAGTGTGGCATGCGCAGCGGATGCGAGGGATGCAACACGAATCCCTCAGTTTCAAGACCTTCCTGGAGTTAAAGTGCAAAAAGTGAAAGAGCCCAAACACACATCGCTAGGATCTATTGCCAAAGTGCTCGGGGAGGGGAGGAAAGGGATGGCCCAAACAATGAAAGACTACGAGAAGGAGCGGGCTGCCCAAGAGGAAAGGTTGTTGAAGCTCAGGATGGACGGGATGGCGAGATGTACATAAAATTTCAACTGGACCTCACAAAGATTGTCATCGAACCCAAGATACTTTACTAATCGCCATAAAATTGTTTTGAGGGAGGGAGGAATTAAATGGAATCAGACTTTTGCTTGGTATTATTCTTTAATGCGTTATTTTGTTTTTTGGAAATGTAGGATGGATGATATTGATGCAGTTGAACTGCTTCTTTTGTTGTTGCTAAATCTGCATCTTGTTTCCCCTAGTGAGGAAGACCCAGGGCAAGATCGTAGGAGGCATAGAATGCAGTCTATGTATTTTTGTTGATTGGTTGTGTAGTCTGTTGCATTGCATCCATGTTTGGTTTGATAGAGGAGGGTTTGGTTGGGATGGAGCCATGAATGTGGTGGTGCTTCCCTAGGCAGGTGACATTTTGGAACGTCATCCACTCAGCTATTTGGACATCAGGGCGAGTAAACTGTCAAGCTATTTTTAGGATGTATTATAGGATGTCTTACGAGGCATTTCATGAGCTGAAAGAATTGATCTTGCCCCATCTCCCGTGTCCTGATGTGCATGGACGGTCTAGGGTTCTCATCCAAGCTGATCAAGCACTTGGTTGCGTGCTACGGAGACTTGCACATGGCCATTTCGCAAGAACATTATGTCAATTATTTGGGATGTGAGATTCTACCATTAGAAAGTACACCAACCTTATCATTAGAGCACTCACCACTCAGGAAATGCTTGTTCGGACCCACTTAGAGACGCCTTCGGGAAGGCGATTAGCAAAGATCATAGAAGATTTTTAGGACATTACTGACCTACCGAACATGTGTGGTGCAGTTGATGGTACTCACATAAAGCTTGCACGTAAGCCTCAGGGTGACTTTTTTCCTGCACAGTATGTCGCCATGGATTCCACAACATTCTTCTTCAGGGCATTGTTGACTCCAGAAAAATATTTTGGAATGTGGTTTGTAGTGCACCAGGAGGCACACACGACTCCACAGTCTTTAAGGGGTCTACAATATATGCTCAAATGAAGCGGAACAAGGTTTTGAATACGCCTCTCTAGAAGTGAGCGGCTTGAGAGTGAGGCCATATATTGTGGGGGATTCAGCGTATAAGCCAACGAGTTTTCTTCTCAAAGCTTATAAATCCAAAGGTGGGCAAGACATGCCACAAAATAATGTTTTTGATAGACATTTTGCGAAGGGTAGGGTTAAGGTTGAGAATGCAGTTGGTATATTTAAAAATCGATGGTGCATTCTTCGCGACCTCAATGTAAATCTTCCCTTTACTCCCTTGGTTATTAGCACTTGCTGCGTATTGCACAATTTTGTGCAATTGCAGGGTGAACCGGAGCCTTTGGAGCAAATCGACCCACACCCCAATGCGGAGGAGGCCTTGAGGTGGCGTGCGATGATGCGTCAGTGCGCAACAAGCCTAAGAATGCGCACGGCACTATATACGGATTTCAATAGGCGAATCGTGCAAAATTGAGAGCGCAAATCTTAATGTGTGCATTGATTGGACGAATCAAACTGACTTGTTTTTTTGTGTGTTTTGCAGGAATAGCTGGATCTGACGGTACACTTTTTTATTTTTGCATTGTTGCATGTTTCTACGTGTGTGCATACTATATCATGTGCTTGTTTCATATGCTTGTTTTGCGTGTTTTATGGCTTCATCTGTTTCACTGTTTGTTTGTGTGTGCTGTTTGATTGACATATGCTTGCATGCCATTTTTTTTAAAAAAGAAGCATTCTATCCTTGAAAGGCTTGGGCAACCTTCGA
Source organism: Adiantum capillus-veneris (assembly GCF_014529385.1). Lineage (NCBI taxonomy): Eukaryota > Viridiplantae > Streptophyta > Polypodiopsida > Polypodiales > Pteridaceae > Adiantum > Adiantum capillus-veneris. The sequence goes on along the minus strand of NC_140936.1, from coordinate 150,741,995 downwards.
GGAGAACGTGTGCATGGCCTGTGGAGGGGTTGGGTTCGAATCTCAGGTGACTTTGACGGAGTGGATCTCCCCCCGTAGCACGCATCTACGCAACTAGAAAAAAAAAGAAACTCAATAAATGTTTTTTAGGGAGACTTGGGGCTTATTGTCTCCGTCCGGTCACTATCCATGTGCTCAAGTCCCCCGGCGGCTTTACGACCGGCCACCAATTGGGCGCCGACCGGCTATCATGTGCTCAATATCGCCGGTCGGCCAGAGTATATTCTTGGAATAAAGGAGCCGTCGTATGGCGGTCGTCCGGCCTCATGTGCTAAAGCTCGGTTCAGACGGAGCGGGAGAAGAAGAAGTGGAGCTGAGTTGTAGTAAACTGATTCGCAGGTGCAAAAACCTCCTCTCTTCCGGACCCGCCATATCTTTTCCCCTACCACCCCCTTCGGAAGAGAGGATTGCCGCGAAGAAGAAGACAAAGTAAACCTGAGCAGACCAATGAATTACGAGTTCGCGCTTGTGTTGTATGGCGAAACCTTGCTTTTGTCAGTTCGTCTCCTCTCTTCCACTGGCGTCGTCTGAACCAACGTGCACAAGGTACAAGTTGCTTCTCTTCGCTTCCACCGTGTCGTCTGAACCCGGCCTGAAACTCACCCTCACCAAAAGAAGCTAAGTGGAGGGAATATAGGTGGTCATCGTTCCTTTTGCAAAACTTTTCCAAAACCACAAAAGTTTGAGTAGTTTGGACGTGATGGGTGGTTGGAAATAGAAATGATACACTTAAATTGGCTTTCCCTTCCTATAAATGGGAGTTCCTTTTGATGCGTGGGATTGCAAAACTCAAAAGGAACGTTCCTTTTTGAAACTCTCCGTGTAAAAGCCCTCTAAGTCTATCCCTACTACCTTCCCAGCGCTGATGGTGAAAAAGGCTTTGTGTCGAGAGAGAGACCTCAGACAGAGAGGTGTGTCGGTGGGCGCCGGACGGTTTCGACTAGAAAGGAAGACTAGTTTGTGGACAAAAGTTATTATCACGGACCGCACGGTGCTTCTCGAATGTCCTTCCTCTCCTTCCTTCCTTCCTTGCTGCGCTGTGTCCATGGCTGTCGACCTGGTCTCTCTTCCCTCCTCTTCCGAAGCAGGCCCTCCTTCGAAGCGGCGGCGTCTTGGCTGGGATGTTCCGGATCCCTTGCTTCTTTCAGATGCGGCCCGCCTCCAACTCCAGCTGGCGTCCCAGTTGCTTCAGGTATCATTGGTAGATCTCTTGCGTTTACCCTCTGCGTTCTTTTGGATTGTCAGGTTGCTGTGCCAATTCGGAAGTAGGGTCTTGCCTAGGACTTGTGTGCTTTTATGCTTTGGATTGTGGGTGGTGTGCGTTTTTTTGGTCTTATTTGATATCTTGGCGTCTGCTTGTTCTTGCATCTGATTAAAGAATTTTGCCCATTTTGAAGGGTGGTTCTTTGGCTCTTTTGTTGATCACTGTCTATTTTCATGGCGCTTCGTTGCCTTTAGCTCTTTTGTTGATCACTGTCTATTTTCATGGCGCTTCGTTGCCTTTAGGTTTATCCCTCGCTTCTATCTGCTCAAGACAAGCAGGCAGTGGTCCCCTCTATTGTCCCTGGTGACAGTCTTAGTGTTGACTCTAAGAAGGTTTGCAAGACTGATGCCAAAGAAGTTCAAAAAGGGTCTGGAGATCGATGTCTTGCAGGGACTTCATTATCTTCTCCCTCGCACAAAGATGATCAGGGTGGACACTTCAATTTCAATGTTGGGGAAAGCTTGACTCCAAGATGTATAATGTTGCATTGAGCAATTTAAGAGCCATGCTCATCCCTGAGTATTTGCAGCAACACTTAAAATAGCATTGATCATGTGCAGACAAAATTTTACAGAAAATGGGTGAAGGCACATTTGGGCGGGTGTTGGAATGCTGGGATCAAGATGCTGATGAAGTTGTCGCCATTAAAGTTGTACGCAGTGACGAGAAATATAGGGAAGCTGCCATGATTGAAATTGATGTTTTGCGCACACTTACCGAAAAAGACAGATCGGGCTCTAGGTTGGTCTCTTCGTTTCTCTCTAGTCTGAGAAGATTTTAGGAACTCACATTGTTGGGACTATTTGAGAGGTGAAACTTTTTGTTGCTTTAATTGGGTCTCTTTTTATCTACAGAGGTTGCGTCCAGATCAGGAGATGGTTTGATTACAGAAACCATATTTGCATAGTGAGTAAGAGGGATAGGTATTTGTGGCTAGTTAATGGAATCTGAGCTGTTCTTTTATCCTGAGCTTCACTTGCATTTGCTTCCAGGTATTTGAGAGGCTTGGTCCAAGCTTGTATGACTTTTTGAGGGCTAATGACTACTGCCCATTTTCTATTGATCTAGTCCGGGACTTTGGACGACAGCTTTTGGAATCAGTAGCATGTGTGTGCCTGCTTATGTAAAATGACTCTTTGAATGGCTGCTAACTGCATACTTTTCAGGGATTTAATTTTTTGCTAGCTCACCAGCAATGTTTTGACCATGCAGACATGCACAGTTTGAGCCTCATTCACACAGACCTAAAACCGGAGAATGTTCTTTTGGTATCTCCCGATCATGTGAAAGTTGTTGACCGGAAGGTACTTTGATCAATGGGTGCCCAGAATGACATACATACCTCCTAACAAAGTTGATAAGCTAACGTGCTCTTTGCCTGCCTTTGTTCTTGCCGCTCACAGAACACCTCAAAGTGTTCAGTCCAATCAAGACGGGTGCCTAAGTCAAATAGGATAAAGCTGATTGACTTTGGCAGCACCACATATGACAGGGAGTGTAGTTTTTCAATCGTGTCTACCAGGCACTATCGTGCTCCTGAGGTTATTTTGGGTTAGTAATAGTAATCTCTTCTTGTTTGTCTGCCCTGAGGAACTTTTTCAACTCAAACGGAACTTTTTCAACTCAACGCATTATGCTTAATTGTTGCTCACACGAATATTCATGTATCTCAGGGTCTGGGTGGAGCTACCCATGTGATATTTGGAGCGTGGCTTGTATCATGGTTGAGCTTTGCTCGGTATTACTTAACTTGATTTTGTCAATGGCGTGAAAATTTCGGGACTTGAATGGTAGCGCTAGTGCAATGCTTAACTATCAGTGTCCTGCTGTAGGGTGAAGTCTTGTTTCAGACACATGAAAATCTAGAGCATTTGGCCATGATGGAATGTGTTTTTGGGCCAATCCCCTCTTATTTGGTTAGAAGGTCAAAGTAAGTGTGATACTCTAGTAGTGGTGGCTCCGTAAGTGAGTGGGCCTTTGTTTACCTGATCTTTCAATGACATTGTAATATTCGAGAAGTGAAACATACTACTACAATCTATTGGAATGGGTGCCTGATTATCTTTTTTAGTGACATTGTAATGCGCAAGAAGTAAAATTCTCACAACAAAAGGTGGTTGAACTTGATGATTTGTTTTTGTTATGGAGTTCATCTTCATCATTCTATGATTGATTGTGTCTGCCTCTTATTTGCTGCTCACTGTATTTTTTTCTATGATTGATTGTGTCTGCCTCTTATTTGCTGCTCACTGTATTTTTTAATATCGAGTTTATTCATGTATGTGTTGCGAGTAACGGTGATTAACAACTGTGGGCTGCTCATTAGTAGAGCAGCTCTTTTTATGGGTATCAATTTTCTTTTCCAATGTGTTATGACTTTGTGTTGTAAATTGGACAGGGGAAAAGCTTACAAGTATTTCAGGCATGAGAGAACATTGAATTGGCCCAATCGGTATACAACAAAGGAGAGTATTCGAGCTGTGGAACGCCTTTCCGAACTCAGGGTTTGTGCTGTGCAAATGCTTTGCCTGTTGGCTGGTTTTTCTGTGCTGCAGTGGAGTTTCTGTTGTGTAACCATCATTGTCTTGCATTTCCAGGATTTGTTGGGGAAGCACCTTGAAAAAGTTCCAAGCTCACTAGTGAATCTGTTGGAGCGTATGTTTCGCTATGATCCATTGAACAGGCTCACTGCGAGAGAGGCCTTGCAACATTCTTTTTTCCAAGAGTTTTCACGGCACTAACATGAGATTTACATGTATGGATGGCTCCTCTTGGAGTTACAATGTGAATGTAAGCACAGGGAAGGGCTGGCAGTGGTGCCATGAGAAGTGAACATCTCAAACACAGGATGTCGAGCCTCAGCCGTATTTCATTCAACATCGTGGTGCTGGCAATTATGATCACACCTGGAAGGTGAGGTAGCCTGCATTGTTAAAAGCGACGTTGGAGAGATGGGAACACATTGTATGCATCCCTGCTGAAGCAGAGTCACCTTGCGATGATCCCTGTAGGATTTTGAAAAAGCAGATGCTGGCCATTATGTTAATAAGGATGTTCACCACAAGGCGGCTGCCCAAGTTGTATGTGTTGCACGTAGGCCTGGCGAAGAGCTGAACAGGGAAGTTCTTGCGCCCAAGACTGTGGAGATATTGGCAGCCAAAGAGCTGAACAGGGAAGTTCTTGCACCCAAGCTGAATGCCTCTTTGAAATAGGCGTATGGATCCGAGTTTGGACTCGGCAGCTTGTATGAATGATGCACACCTGTACATCCGAAAAGGGATGGGTCAGTGTGTAAACGCTTCTAATGGTAGCAATGATGGTGGGATGGTCTCAAATATGGTGCTCCAAGAAGCTGCCTTTCCTTGGCCTTAGTAACTTGGGTTGTATCGGAAAATGCCTGCCCTAGACTAGGGTGGTAGTCACAATGCTGTGATATGTACATACGGTGTAAAATGGCCAGTTGTGTAGATCCAAGAAGGAAATTTATGGAGTGGGTTCATCTTTGCCTCAAAGTATCAAGTCGTTTAGTGTGCCTGTGTCAACATTTTTGGTTGTAATCATCATGTGACAATTCGTATGCTTGTGTCAATTGAGTGCAATGCCTGCTTTAGATGTAAAAGACTGTATTTGAGTGCTTAGTACGCTTTGCAACTGAAATTGGAGCTGTGTGCAGTGAGTTTACTAAAATTGTTACAGGTTTGCTTTGGGTCTTGAGTAGGACTGCTTCTACATGGAAGATATTGATGCTGATGATCATAGCTATACGGAAGTGTGTCGAGATGATTTGGAAGATATGTAGTTCCTGAATAAGTAGAAATGGCTTAGGAACTTGGTTATTTTGATTCGGTCAATTCGTGACGGCTTATGCCATCTAGATATTTATGTCAGGAAAACATCAGCAATACCTGCTCTGCTGTATTAAGCATATTGCCAGCGATCAGAATTTCATTCTGAGCCCAGATCTAACATGGTTTTATGGATTTCAAAAATAACGATTTTTCATCTATGATCTATTGGTTGGCGACTGGTTCTTGCCAATAGCATCAATTTGGTGTAATTTTGCTGATGGCATGCAATTTTTTGTCGCAATGCTAATTTAATACTCGGATGTTTTGGGTCTAAAACCGATCCATGAGAGCTTTCATAATTGATGTTAAATTAATGTCTGCGACTCTAATATTTGGAAAATTTTGGGGGAAAAATGACTAAATTTGGACTATTAGTTAATGTCAGTGACTAATGTTTGGAAATTTCTTGTGCAGAGAGTTGTTTTGGGAGAAATTTGGAACAAAAATGACTAATTTTGGACTAAAGATGCTGTCATAATTAAAAAGAAAACGGAACGGTAACTAAGATATATATGCTAACACATCACACATACACAATGCCAGATTTCCTTACGTTGCGTCTACTCACATGTTTCCATCGTATCGTCTCCCCTTAGATCATGCGCTTGCAATGGAAACCGCCTCTTGCACGTGCACCCACATAAACCCCACACGTGTGGGCGCGCGCGCACACACACACCCCTACTACCGCACAATCTTCAGTCCTCATTAACACCCTCAATCTTCTCTCCCAAATTGTGTCTCACTTGTTCCGTCTCCCCCACATCACTAGCTCACGCACCCCCACATACAAATAGAAAAACACTCACCTATAAACACACGCACACCCACTCTTCGACCAAGTGTGGTAGATTGGTTATGCCATTTCCCTCTTGAATAACAAGTCTTGAGTTCAACTCTCCTTGTCGGATAGATCTATAAGGTCTCTTGGGATAGTTTCCTATGACGGTAAGACTCTCTTCTTCTTCTTCTTTGCCTTTCTTTTCGCTTTTGATGGTCTTATTTTTGTTTTGTTCCCTTTCTTCCTCCACCCATCCTTTTTTTTTTTGACAAACTAAAAAAGTATTAAAGAAAAAGAGGAAATACATTTGAGGCCTCAGCAGTCCCAAAAAGAAGAAAAATTTACAGGGTTAGACAATCATCTCTAGACAATCATCTCTCATCATATATCTTTCTCTGGAGTAGAATCTCAACATTGTTACTCCATTTCTTCCATGTCTATTCTTTGCAGGAAGTACAAGGGGTTCCCTAAGGTGGGAAAACATCTCAGCTACAGATCTTCTAATTTCAAATATTAGGGAAAAAGATTTTTTGAGGTCAGAGTTGCTAAACCGAACACTTTCCTTGCACATCAACTATGCCATAAGTAGAAGCTTCTCCACACATTCCACAAAGGGATGTCCATTTGCCTCCAAATTCCAAGGAGGACCTCATGAGTGGCGAAGGGATGAGGACAAAGGGTCTTACAACAATCTTGCAGAATTTTGAGCATCTCCCTATTGCGTGGATAACTAAATCAAAAGTAGATTGGTTACATTGGAAGGATGCCAGGATCGGCACCTAAGATCATTTTACATGTCAAATATTTAAAGAGTTGTTGAAGATCTTCCATTGCTCTACATCTTGGACGTTGTCCCGGCCCCTGTTTGGCTTGGAGAGCCCTCTCTCCAGTCCACAATCCATCGTGCAGAATCAACCAGCTTAATATACTTTGTTGAACTGGAAGAAAAAAGGTCCATAAGCACTTAAGCCTATAAATCCATTGCTTGCAGCTCCATTGTAATCCCCACCTATGTTGAGCTTCTTTTTGAGGGATTGCTCAAAAGGGGGAATTTTTGAGAAGTTCACGTAAGCTTGTGCGGTTAGAATTTGGAGTGTGATTGCACCTTTCCTTCGCATACCTATGCTTGTCAAACACTGAGTCAAATACTATAGTCTATCCAACACTTCAGCTAAACACCTTGTTGTAAGATTGAACTTATGTTGGATCTGGGTAGCAGTCAGCCATTGCCCATTTTCATACAGGTCCTTCCATCTTCTAATGACTTTGTTAAAACATTTGTGAGCATTGATTTTTGGTTTCTTGCCTTGCTCCTTTGGAGTGTATCCATACCATATTGAGTCTTGCAATAGGCACTCCATTCTTGAGTAGATTGAGAAAGGGATAGTCCAATTTTTCCTAAGTTGAAACCAAGCTTGCCATAAATTGGTAGAGAAAGAAGAGTCTGCTGGCTTAATACCTGCAGGAGAGGTAATCAAGTCCCATAACTCCAAGTTGTTCCAAGCTCTATACTCCTGCAAGAAAAACTTTTTGGTGTGTCTTTGAATTAAAAAGAAATGTTGATCCATTTTGCAGACATTTTAGTGGCTTGTCCACCAAAATCTAGCAGTCGCAACCCATCTCTAGTCTTATGGTAGCAACGTGTGTTCCAAGATACCTTGCTGATTTTGGGAATATCACTGGTTCCTCCCCAAAGGAATCTCCTTGAGATGGAAATTACTTGCTTCGGTTGGTATTTAACTGGCCTCTAATAGGCTAGGAATTTAACAAAGAAGGAAGAATATAATGGTTGAGCCCAAACATCCTAGTAGACAAGTTAAGCGAAAAGTCTTCCTACATGAATATTTTCCCCGTGGATTTCTCAAAAAGCCCCTTCCACCTCTGAGCCATAGTGGCTTTAAAGCCCATAGGGATTCCCAATAATCTAAAAATTAGAACATATGGAATGACCTGGTGCCTTGCTTGAGCCACAGTAATAGAAATAACCCCATTAGAAGCTTTAAATCCAGTTTTATGGTGATTAATTTGAGAGCCACTTGCAAGACAAAAGATGTTAAAATATTCCATAAAGGTATCCACTTATTGAGAATCTACTCTTGAAATTGCATTTGTGTCATCAACAAACTGTTGTAGCCATAAATCATGTGCTACCCTTAATTCTGCCAACTTGCATGAAGTGTTTAAGTAACCAACCCAAAGCATAAGAGAAAACAACATATAGTAAAGGAGCCAGGGGGCAGCCCTGCCGAATAGACCACATGAGAGGTATACAGTCTATTAACTCTCCATTATTTTCTATTGTGACAAAGGCTTTCCAAAAAAGAATATGATATATTTTATGAACCTCCTACATATACCCATATTATATTGTGACTGCATAATGAAATCCCACTCAATTCAGTTATAAGCTTTATCAAATCTATTTTTAATAAATAGAAGTCTAGACGAGACTCATCAACATACTCCATCCCTTCCCACAAGGTAATTATTGCATCCAAGATAACTTTGTTCTTGATATAAAGCCCTTCTACACTTGTAGAATAATAGTCATTCATGTAATTGGTATCCAATTCCCTAGATCCTCCTTGGAGAGTTTTTTTATGTATGAGTTTGACAACTCCAGTAATTATGCATACAAGAAGAGCTCCTTATCTGAGTGCCTCTTTCAAGAACAACAATATATAAGCAGTGAGAAAGTCTTGATAAGCCACATAACACTCATTGGGGATACCATCAATACCAAGAGATTTGCCTGCTTTGAGATTAGTAACGGTTTCTTAAACATCCTGGTTGGTTTAGGAAGAGGGCCATCTCTAGAGCCACAATCTTCCTTCTGACATGAGCTACGGTAGCTCTTGCTCTTTGTATATCCTCATTTCTGATAGGAGGGGAAGACAATAATATTGTAATGGAATATGGCTATAACATCGACTGTAGCAAAAATTAAAATTATGATAGTGAGCATTTTCTTTAAGAGAATTCTTAAAGAGCATAAGAAGAGTAATAGATCAAAGGTAGCAAAATGAACATTACACCTAATTAGCTTGGCATGAACAATACTTGTAAAAGAGAGAGAGAAAGGGTTAGAGAAATTGATAGCATTCGAGGACCGGATTTAATTTATGTGGAGCCGGTCCCCCCTCCAAAAGGATTTTGTATTATAGTTTCCCCCATAAAGAGAGACTTGGTACAATACAAGATTGTGTTCCTTGAGACCTCGTTGGTGCAATGAAGACGGTAGAATTCATACACCAAAATTATGCCCTTAATTAACTTGCAAAAGCATTAACATATCCCTGGTCTCAATCCCCAGACCTCAAACACCTTCAAAGGTGGAGAGAGCTAGCAGGGAGTGAGGGAAGGGAAGAGGAAGAAGAAGTATCATACGAGAAAGAAATAGACTCCTCACTTGTAATACTCTTGTATATTAGCATAGCATAGTAGCATAGTAATGGAGATGAAGAAGATGGCTAGCATAGCATTGAAGCATGGCTCTTGGTTGGATTTGCATTCCATAGACAAGAGAGTTGGTGTAGGTTCTCAACATCTCAAGCTTGAAGAAGGAGATGAACTCTTGCAATTTCACAAAGTGAGAATGAGAGAAAGTGAGTGTGTGTGAGAGGGAGTATACCCCCTCAAGCACCCCCCTTGCTTGCTTTGATCGACCTCTCCTTGTAGCTCAAGCTTGAAGCTCATTGGACCCCTCTAAGCCTAACCAATTACATGCACAATGCATTTCAAGCAACTTAGGTGGTATTTGGACAAGTGTCCTCTTACCCCTTTGAGAGAGAGTGCTTGATAATAGCTAGATAATTGTTTAATTAAACTAAATGCTCATTGGACCCCTCTCAAGGCCATCCAATAGGCTTTAGGCACACTATGGGGGAAACTAGCTAGGAGCGACATGTGTCCCATATGCCTCTTTAAGCAAGGGGTCTCCCTTGGGTAAGGGGAAGGTCATTCTCTCTCATCCTCTACTTGCATGGCACGCCCCCTCCTTTGTAGGCATGATTTGACTTCAAGTGTAAGGGAAATGGGCTATGAACTTTGAGAGTAGCGGGATTAGGAATTTATATAAAGCACTTTTGTGAGATGACTTTGTGAGCATAGCGGGTGAACTTAATTGATGGTAGCAACATAAACATGGTACTTCGTTAACTTGGCATGAACAATACTTTTGCAAGAGAGAGAGTTTAGAGAACATGACAATAGTTGAGGACCGGATTCATACGGAGCCGGTCCCCCCTTCAATAGGCATTTGTATTATAGTTTCTCCCATCAAGAGACTTGGTACAATACAATCTTTGTGTTCCTTGTGACCTAGGCAATGCAATAAAGATGGAAAGCTTCATGCATCACAAGCATAACATAAACTTTGTAGAAAGCATCAACTATCCCAAGCCTCAAAGACGTTCAAAGGTGGAGAGAGCTAGCGGGGAATGAGGATAGGGAAGAGGAAGAAGAAACATTTCATAGGAGAAAGAAATAGTTCCTCACTTATCATCACTCTTCTTGCTAGCATACATAATAGCATAGTAATGAAGATGGAGAATATGGCAAGCTTAAGCATTGAAGCATGAATCTTGGTTGGATTTGCATTCCATAGCCAAGAGTGTTGGTGTAGGCTCTCACTTCTCACAAGCTTGGAGAAGGAGGTGGAGTTCCTCAACTTTCACCAAGTGAGAATGGTTCACAAAATGAGTGTGTGTGTGGTGTATATCCCCCTAGAACCCCCCTTGCTTGGTTGGGGCGAGTTGCAACTTTTCCACATGCTCATTGGACCCCTCTCCCCTCAGCCAATCACATGCAGCATGCAGTCAAGTACATGGGTAGTCTTTTGACAAGTGTCCTCCTTACCCCTTAGAGAGAGAGAGAGAGCTTGAAAATATCTAGATATTTGTTGGATGGAACTAGAAGCTCATTGGACCCCTCTTTAGACCAACTAATAGCATTCAAGCACACCATGTGGTTAAGCTTAGTGAGAGTCTGACATGTGTCCCATGTGTCCTTTCAGAAAAGGGGTGCACTTTGGGTGAGTGGAAGGTTAGGTCAAAGATTCCCCTAAATTTGGGACTTTCATGCATAGGAAGCTTCTCAAGCAACTTCCTCATTAATTTTGTAGGGTCTCTTTTTGGCTCAAGCACCTTACCCCCCATGCATAGGAAGCTTCTCAAGCAACTTCCTCATTATGTTTGTAGGGTCTCTTTTTGACTCAAGCACCTTACCCCCCATGCATAGGAAGCTTCTCAAGCACCTTCCTCATTAAGTATGACAAGTACTTCAAGTACCATAGTCATCAAGCATGACAAGCACCTTACGTGGAGTTCCCACCTCAATCTCAAGTTTAGGTCGGGTTCCTACCTCAAGCTCAACCCTAGCTTGCCTAAGGTCAAAAGTAAGTTTAGGTTGGGTTCCCACCTCAAGCTCAATCCTAGCTTGCAAAGGACTTTTAACACTAACCATTGGAGGTTTTTAATGAAGCTAACCCTAAGGTCTTTTAAGCTCCATTAGATGCACATTGCTCTTTGATAGACTACCTCCTTTTGGACCCCTATTGAGACGTAAACATCTCTCCTCTTGGTCCCCTGCTGACATAAGTCTAGAAGCGCTTATTGCACATTGCTCTTTGATAGACCATCTCCTTTTGGACCCCGATTGAGATGTAACCATCTCTCCTTTTTGTTCCGTGCTGAGATAGATCTAGAAGACATGTCTCTATTCTAACTCTTGTTCTCGTTTATTCTCCCACATTAAAGGATCAGTTTAATATGAGAAAATCATTTGGTAAAGTTAGATATTATATTTTATGACATTACCTCTCTCTTGAAATCATAGTCGTCCTCGACTATGAGGTAGAGAAGATATAGCCTAGTCATTAGTCCATGTTTCTTAGCGGGTAGAGGATCCCTTTTTACCCTACGACATCATTCCAAGATGGATGACTAATCCATTTGGTGCTTGGGAGACGTAGCTGCCGCAAGCATGTCTGCTCTTTAGTCCATATCATACTTCCAAAGTAGAGTGACAAGTTCTACTTGGTGGTTGGGAGACGTCGTCACCACAAACATGATTTTAAGCATGCATACTTCTTAAATTTGTGCACAATAAAAAGAGAGCTAGTCTTATAAGACAAAAACATTTTTCATTAAAATGCATTTTCATATGCTTACTCTAGTGCATCATTGACAAGGTTCATATTATCCTTAAGCTAGGTTCTTTGCATCCATCTAAAATCTTTAAAAGAATCATTCTTAAACTTAATAAAATATCATCAGATAATCTTACCGTTTCTTAATACATTGTCTTCATGGCATAGGATGGACTCAGGTTGAAGTACTTCTTCTTGATCTTTGATTGTTGGAGGGTCTGCAACAACTATTGCTTCTTTCGATGGCACTCCTTCTTAAAGCTTATGTAGGCTCTCATGGAGAACATGGTGCATGAGCCAATGGTTGGGCAACTTCAATTGATAAGCCATCTCATTGACTGGCTTAAGAATTTTAAGGACCATAGTATCTTTTTGCTAGTTTAGCATCATACTCTTGGTGGTCCGTGGGACTCTTGCCCGTAGTATGCCTTAGATGAGCCTTGAGGAACTTTAGCAAGACCCAATCATTTTTCTTAAAGGCTAAGGCTCTTCTATGCTTATTAGTAGAAACCCTTTTTGCCATTCCTGTGAAATGGATATAACCCCTTCAATCTTTGGAAAAGATTCTTGTAGGTCTCGACTATATTCATCAGCAGCGAAGATCTTCCCATGTACTTTAAGTAGTAAGGGACTTTTGGATCTTCCTTTTTTAACCTCAAATGGTACTTTCCCCATAGAAGTATGTACAATATCATTGTACACATACTCTATAAGAAGTAGGTACTTCTATCATTGAGAACATTGATCTACTTCCATGACATAGGCTTTTAGTAGATCAAGAATCGTTAGATTAATTATTTCACTTTGGTCATCCGTTTGTGGATGATAGGCCGAAAGAGAAATTTAATCTACTTCCTAGATTCTCAAAGAGACCCTTCTAGAAATTAATGGTCATTCTAGGATCTTTGTCTGACACTATGGGTGTTGGAAAGCCATGATGCTTGAAAATTTGAGATCTGAAGAGGGTTGCCATTTGATGTGCCTTAATAGTCTTTTTTACAGGCATAGAGTGTGTTTTCTTGTTAAGCATGTCGACTAAAACAATCCAAGTTGCTTCCCACGATCAAATTTCAACTTTTGGTATACCATGAATTTTGAAACATACGCTTGTATTTTTACTTTTCATGGTAGACCGACAAAAATACATTTCTACTCCTTGAAGAGTAGATTATGGATTCCCTTTTTGCCTCGCATAAGGAGAAGCATGGGATTCATACATGACTTTCGTATTGTATGGGTGACTAACACATAGCCTATTGCCGTTTGGAAGATAACCATCCTTCAAGGTGAATGGTTCTTTTTCCTTCCCTAATCCAAAGGCTATAATTACATACTTAAAGTCTTGGTCAATAGCATATTCATCTATCATAAAAGGTAGATCATTGTGAGTTGCTATAGACACCACATTTACCCTTGGTCGTTGTGAAAGTGCATCGACCATTTGATTGTGCTTGCCAACAACGTGAGAAATATGACATTTAAATTGCAAAAGAAAATTTTCCCACCTCATTTGTTTATGGAGAGCTTCAATTGCATCATGAAGTTCTTGAGGCTTTGTGATCCATGAATGGAGTCCCCAAGAGATAGTGTTTCCATATGTTTAGGGCATATAGAATAGCTAGTAGCTCTTTTTTGTATTTTCCCAATACTCACTTATCGAAGTTGAGTCTTTGACTCTCATATGCTATGGCATGCCCTTCTTGAAGAAAAATAGCTCCAAGGCAATTACCACAAGCATCACATTGGACCTCAAATGGTTTTGAGAGTTCTAGTAGTGTGAGCACACGTTGAGAAAGCTTCTTCAAAAGCTTCTTGCACTTTTGCAGTCCATGAATACTTAACGTTCTTTTTTTGTTAAGTCATGTAATGGGCTTGCCATTAGGGAGAATTTTTTTAATGAAGTATTTATAGTACCTATGAAGCTTCGTACCTCCTGTAGATTCCTTGGATTAGGCCATCCTTTATTATCTCTAACTTTGTTGGATCCATATGGGTGCCATCTTTAGAGATAATGTGACCTAAATATTGAATCTCTTGTATGAAAAATTCACTGTTCTTTCGATTAATGAAAAGCTTATTCTCTCTCACAACTTGAAAGATTACCTGGAGGTGTCGCTTGTACTCTTCAAGAGAATTTGAATGGCTTGAAGACTTTTGTTCATCATGAGTTTGAATGCATCTGGAGCATTTGTTAGGCCAGAACTTGTAAATTATCAAATAGATCTTCTACCCGCTGCATGGGAAATCTATTTTTGATAGTAATATTATTTAGTACACTATAATTGACACACATGGGATATGTGTCGTCTTTCTTTTGCACTAAAAGCAATGGTGAACAAAATGGAGAGGAGCTAGACCTCACCATCCCTTTTTCCAACAATTCATGCACTTGCCTCATGATCTCCTCTTGTTGAGCTTGTGAAACTCAATAAGGAGGCTTGTTAGGCAGTGAGATTCCTAGTAGGAGCTCAATTGCATGGTCATCATCCCTCATTTTAGAGGTAGCTCACTAGGGATGTCATCAATGAAAACATCTTGGGATCCATTTAGAAAATTAGACAACTCTAATTCCTCTTGATTCCCTTTATTACAAGGATATGGTGTTCCCCGACTCATTAGCATCTATGTACATGATTTTTTTCCTGTAGGTGAAGTAGGTTCTCCTTTCAGGGAACTTCATGTTGGCAGCCATGCGGTTGAACCATGGTACCCCTAGGATAGCATCCTCATGTTGGAGAGGACAGATAAAGAAGTCTAATTTGTCGACATAGCTTTGGACATGAAGCCTCAACTTCCCAATCAAGGGAGTAACGGAGGCTTGCTGTCCCTTGAAAGCGGCATCGGCAATTACAACATCTCCCATCTCCAAAGCTTGAATGCCCAACTTGGTGGCCAACTCCATTGATATGAAGTTGTGAGTAGAACTAGTGTCAAACAAGATAAAGGCATCATGCTCCCTTACCTTTCCCCAAGCATAGGAGAGAGGTGATACTTTGCAATGAGCATCCTCTTTTGGAGCTTCAATAGTGGAAGCTCTAGGAGTCTCATTGCAAGCATTTCTTTTGGGGCAAGAACGATAACCATGTCCTTGCTTGCCACACTTAAAACATTTATGATCCTTGCTGCAAAAAGTTTCAAGCTCTTCATCAGAGAGTTATTTTTACCTTTGTAAATTCCTTTCTCCTTGGACCGATTGTTGTTGTTGTTGTTGGAATGGCCTTGAGAAAAATGTGGGCATTAATTTTTCCCTTTGCATCACTTTTGTCTTTATTTTCCATGGGCTTGACATTCCGTCTAACCCCTTGTTGGAAATTGATGCGTGAAGCAACCATGGTATGGTGGATTACTTCGCTGATAGAACTAGGCCATTTAGAGTTGACACACTCGGCCATCTCTTCAGGTAATCCCGCACAGAATTGTTACTTTTGCTCAGGAAAGTCTATCTTTTGAAAGACAGTAGGCTTGAGATGTAAATCCCAAAACTTGTCCACATATTTGTGAATAGACTCATGAGAGAGAATCTTTAAACCACCATTTGGTAAGCACTTTGTCCTTTGCATCACTTGCAAGGAATTGCTTCATGATGGAAACTCGTAGAGTTTTCCATTTCTTTGAGGCTTCACCGTTGCCACGAAAGCTAGCCCACCATTGACGAGCCGATTTTTGGAAGTGCATAGCTACATGGTGTAGCTTGGAGGACTCCATGAAGCCCTCGTCTCCAAAGGCCGCATCAAATTGTTGGATGAAGGCCAGATTTTGTGACCTTCGCCATGCAAGATAAGATTTGCGATGTCCTCCCCTCTTGTATTCTCTAGGAGAATAACTATTGCTTTCATCGGAAGAGGAGGAAGGTGAAGAAGAATGAGAAGAGGGTGAACTCTTTCTTGTCCTTCTCTTCCTTTGTTTCCTCTCTTCCCTTTTTGAAGTGATGAGGAGAAGGACTATGGGTTAACCGTTTCCTCTTGGGAGGAGTTGGCGATCGTATAGTCCGCCATCGTCGTGGAGCCACATCTTCAGAGTAACTTAGGGATTCATTACTTTCTTGTTCTTTGGATTCCTCCTCTCGTATGGGAGAGAGTCTTCTTTTGGGGGTCTCATCTAGAGGCCTCCTAAGCTCTCTCTCCTCTTGGAGAGGAAATGAAATCCCATTAGCGCGAAGTTGTTGAGTTACTTCGGCTTGCAAAGTGGGGTTACCCATAGCTTGTTACAACCTAGTAACAAGATAATTAACAAACATGGGGGCATCATCATTAGCACCTTCATGTGCAAAATCAAAATTATCAATGTTCATTCTACTCTCTTGGTTATTGTCAGCCATACTAATTAAACTTATGTGTTTACTTAGTATATCCTTTGGCAATTCAAAAACTTAGTATCAACTCCTCTTAGCCTTTGAAAATAGGCACTTAAGTATCTACACTTACTGATCAAATTGATTAATTATAGATAGTAGTGGAGTGAGTCTAACATAGCTATCATTATTAAGACCAAAGCTCCCAAGGTGTGCACCATATCTCACATAGTGGGCTCAACAAAACCGATAATAGATCCCAGTTCCACTTACCCGAATATAATTAACAAAATCAACCATTAATAGGCTACTTAAGGACCTCTCTTCTTAAGCAAGAAAGGAGAAACCAAATGCTCTGATACCAATGTAATGGAAATGGGCTATGAACTTTGAGAGTAGCGGGATTAGGAATTTATATAAAGCACTTTTGTGAGATGACTTTGTGAGCATAGTGGGTGAACTTAATTGGTGGTAGCAACATAAACATGGTACTTCGTTAACTTGGCATGAACAATACTTTTGCAAGAGAGAGAGTTTAGAGGACATGACAATAGTTGAGGACCGGATTCATACGGAGCCGGTCCCCCCTTCAATAGGCATTTGTATTATAGTTTCTCCCATCAAGAGACTTGGTACAATACAATCTTTGTGTTCCTTGTGACCTAGGCGATGCAATAAAGATGGAAAGCTTCATGCATCACAAGCATAACATAAACTTTGTAGAAAGCATCAACTATCCCAAAGACAACCCTTCTAGAAATTAATGGTCATTCGAGGATCTCTATCTGACACTATTGATGTTGGCAAGCCATGGTGTTTAAAAATTTGGAATATGAAGAGGGTTGCCATCTGGTGTGCCATTGTCTTTTTGATAGGTATAAAATGTACTTGTTTATTAAACCTGTCTACTATTGTCCATATTCCCGTATTCCCATGGATGGACTTGGGTAATCCAAAGACAAAATCCATGGATATGCTCTCCCATGGTGAATTAGGAATTGGCAAAGGCTAGAGCAATCCAGGTTGCTTCCCCCTATCATACTTTGTCTTTTGGCATACCACATATTTTGACACATAGTCTTGTATGTCCATTTTGATGGTAGGCCAATAGAAATATGTCTCTACTCCTTGAAGAGTAGGTTGAATCCCTCTATGCCCCGCATAGGGAGGAGCATGGAATTCATACATCACTTCCTCACGAAGAGAGTGAGTAACACATAGCCGATTGCCATGGAGAAGATACCCATTCTGTAAGTGAATGGTTCTTCGTTCCTCCCTAAGACAAGGGCTGAAATTACGTCCTTAAAATCGAGGTCAACAACATACTCAACTATCATGGAAGATAGATCATTGTGAGTTGCTATGGACACCGCATTTTCCCTTGGTCGTCGTGATAATGCATCAACTACTTGATTGTGCTTGTCAGCAATGTGAGCAATATGAAAATTGAATTGCAAAAGAAAATTTGCCCACCTCATTTGTTTGTCAGAGAGCTTGGTTTGCGTCCTGAAGTACTCAAGACTTTGGTGATCCGTTCGTAGGATGAATGGAGTCCCCAATAGATAGTGCTTCCATGTGTCGAGGGCATGTAGAACATCTAGTAGCTCCTTTTCATAGATGCCCAATACTCGCTCGTCGGAATTGAGTCTTCGACTCTTATATGCTATGGGATGCCCTTCTTGAAGCAAAACTGCCCCAAGGCAATCTCCACAAGCATCACATTGGACCTCAAATGTCTTTTGAGAGATCCACTAGTGTAAGCACTGGTTGGGAGGTAAACTTTTCCTTAAGCTTTCCAAAAGCATTTTGTTATTTAGCAGTTCATGAATACTTAGCATTCTTCTTTGTTAAGTCATGTAGTGGGCTTGCTAGTTGAGAGATTTTTTCTATGAAATGTTTATAGTATGCACACATATCTATAAAGCTTCATAGCTCATGTAGATTTCTTGGGTTAGGCCATTGCTTTATTACCTCTACCTTTGATAGATCCATACAGATACCATCTTGAGAGATAATGTGACCTAAGTAATAAATCTCTTGAAGGAAAAATTTATCATTCTTTTGGTTAATGAAAAGTTTATTCTCCCTCAAAGCTTGAAAGATTACCTGGAGATGTTGCTTATGCTCCTTGAGAGAATTGGAGTAGATGACAATATCGTCAACAAAGAACACTCTAGTAAACTTACGATAGGGGGCCTGAAAATTTTCTCCATTAGGCGGTTGAATGTGGCTGCAGCATTTGTCAAGCCAAAAGACATGACAAGATATTCATAAAGACCAAAAGTTGTGTGAAAAGTAGTCTTTAGAATATCTTCATTCACTATTCTTATTTGATGATAGCCACTTTTTAGGTCAATCCTACTGAAGTAGGTAGAGCCTTGTCGCTTATCAAGTAGAACTTCTACCAGCGGTACAAGAAATCTGTTTTTGATAGTGATCTGGTTTAGTGCTCTATATTCGATACACATACGATATGTGCCGTGTTTCTTTTGCACTAGTAGGATTGGTGAACAAAAGGGAGAGGATCTAGGCCTCACCATCCCCTTGTCTACCTGCTCATGCACTTGCCTTATAATATCCTCTTGTTGAGCTTGAGAAACTCTATAAGGAGGTTTATTATGCAGTGAGCTCCCAGGTAGAAGCTCTATCTTATGGTCATCATCCCCTCATTTTGGAGGGAACTCCATAGGGATGTCATCGTTAAATATATCTTGGAATCTATTTAGAAAATTAGACAAGTCTAATTCTTCTTGATTCCTACCACTCTGTTTTATTAAAACATTAGGATCATTTAAAGACTCTTTAACAAAAATCATGTACGAGGAAATCGAGCTTTTCGTTGACTTATCAAAAGCAGGTGAATTTACAAGAGGTATAGTACAACGCAAGTCATTGGCATCTATATACATGTTCTTTTCCCTGTAGGTGAAATAAATTCTCCTTTCCAAGGAGCTTCATGTTGGCAGCCATGCGGTTGAACCATGGTGCCCCTACGATAACATGCTCATGTTGGAGAGCGGAGATGAAAAAGTCTTCTTTGTCGATGTAGCTTTGGACATGAAGCTGCAAATACCAAATCAAGGTAGTAACAGAGGCTTGCTATCCCTTGAAATCTCCATCAGTAGTTACAATATCTCCCATCTCAAATGCTTGAATGCCCATCTTAGTGGCCAACTCCATTGATATGAAGTTGTGAGTGGATCCAGGGTCAAAAAGGATAAAGACATCATGCTCCCTCACCTTTCCCCAAGCATAGGAAAGGGATAATCCCTTGCAATTAGCATCCTCTTTTGGAACTTCGACCATAAAAGCTCTAGGAGTCTCATTGTAGGCATTTTTTTTGGGGCAAGAACGATAGCGATGTCCTTGCTCCCCACACTTAAAGCATTTGTGACCTTTGAAAAAAGACTCTAGCTCTTCAGAAGAGAGTTTATTTTTGTCTTTATAGACTCCCTTCTCCTTGTTCTTGTTCTTGTTGATGTTGTTGTTGGGAAGAACTTTGAGCATTTTTCTTCCCCTTTGAATCATTTTGATCTTTGTTTTCCATGGGCTTGGCATTCCTCTTAGCCCCTTGCTGGAAATTAATACGAGAAGCAACCATAGCGTGGTGGATGACTTCAGTGATAGAACCAGGCCGTTGTGAGTTGACATACTCGGCCATTTCTTCAAGTATTCCCGCAAAAAATTGTTGCTTTTTCTCGGTGAAGTCTATCTTTTGAAAGACTGTAGCTTTGAGATGTAAATTCCAAAACTTGTCTACATATTTGTGGATAGACTCATTAGAGAGTAACTTTAAACTGTACCATTCATTGGTGAGCACTTTATCTTTGGTGTCGCTTGTAAGGAATTGCTTCATGATGAAAATTCGTAAAGTTTTTCATGTCTTTGGAGATTCGTCGTTGCCACGAAGGCTAGCCCACCATGGACGAGCAGATTTTTGAAAGTGCATAGCTACATGACATAGCTTGGAGGATTCAATGAAGCCCTCGTCTCCAAAGGCCGCATCGAATTGCTGGATGAAGGTCAATACTTTTTCAGTATCACCAAAGGTGCCATCATAGGTGAGAAAAGAGATACTCTTTTCTCCCTCTTTGAACTTCTGAAGATTATGGGTCCTTTCCAAGCAGGATAGGATTTGCGATGTCCTCTCCTCTTGTATTTTGTAGGAGAATAGGCACTGCTTTTGTCGGAAGAGAAGGAAGATGATGAAGAAGGAGAAGAGGGTGACCTCTTCTTGCCTTTTTCTTCTTTTGTTTCCTCTCTTCCCTTTTGGAGTGGCAAGGAGTAGGACTATAGGATGATGTTTTCCTCTTGGGAAGAGTTGGGGATCGTCGAGACCACCGTCTTCATGGAGCCACATCTCCAGAGGAATTTGGAGATTCACTTCTTTCTCGTTCATTGGATTCCTCCTCTTCTCTTATCGAAGAGAGTCTTCTTTTGGAAGTCTCAACAAGAGGCTTCCTAAGATCTCTCTCTTCTTGGAGAGGTAGGGAAATCCCATAAGCACGAAGTTGTTGAGTAACTTTGGCTTGCAAGGCAAGGTTTCCCATAGCTTGTTGCAACCTAGTAACAAGGAAGTTCACAAAAATTGGGGCATCATCAATAGCACCTTCATGTGCAAAATCAAAGTTGTCAATATTCATTCTACTCTCTTTATTATTGTTATCCATGCTAGCTAAACTTATTTGTATGCTACTTTGTGCTTTGGACCCTCAAAAACCTTAGTTGCTACTCTTCTTTACCTTTCAAAATTAGCTCTCAAGCAGCCACACCCGTGGTTTAGAGACTGTTGATTGCACAGAGTAGTGGAGAGGGTTTAACATTGCTCGGTTGATTATGGTTCTTGTTGAGCTTTCTAGTAGCTCAATAATGGTTAAGCTGAGGGCACAAGCCCCAAAAGACTGCATTATTAAGTTTATAGTTCCCATTGGTGTACCTCAAACTAAGTCCTTTTCAACCAAGATAATAGATCCCTGTCCCACTTACCCTCTTGCAATGAACAGGTCCAACCTTTCATGGACAACTTAAGGGGCTCTCTTCTTAAGCAAGAAAAGAGAAACCAATCACTCTGATACCAATACAATGGAATACGACTATAACATTGACTGTAACAAAAATTAAAATTATGATATGAGCATTTCCTTTAAGAGAATCCTTAAAGAGCATAAGAAGAGTAATGGATCAAAGGTAGCAAAATGAACATTACACATAATTAGGTTGGCATGAACAATATTTTTACAGAGAGAGAAAGGGTTAGAGAAATTGACAACATTTGAGGACCGGATTTATGTGGAGCCAATCCCCCCTCCAAAAGGATTTTGTATTATAGTTTCCCCCATAAAGAGAGACTTGGTACAATACAAGCTTTTGTTCCTTGAGATCTCGTTGGTGCAATGAAGATGATAGACTTCATACACCAAAATTATGCCCAGGATTTACTTGCAAAAGCATTAACATATCCCCAGCCTCAATCCCAAAACCTCAAACACCTTCAAAGGCGGAGAGAGCTAGCAGGGAGTGAGGGAAGGGAAGAGGAAGAAGAAGTAGCATACGAGAAAGAAATAGACTCCTCACTTGTATTACTCTTGTATATTAGCATAGCATAGTAGTATAGTAATGGAGATGAAGAAGATGGCTAGCATAGCATTGAAGCATGGCTCTTGGCTGGATTTGCATTCCATAGCCAACAATGCTGGTGTAGGCTCTCAACTTCTCAAGCTTGAAGAAGGAGATGAACTCTTGCACTTTCACAAAGTGAGAATGAGAGAAAGTGTGTGTGTGTGAGAGGGACTATATCCCCCAAGCACCCCCCCTGCTTGCTTTGATCGACCCCTCCTTGTAGCTCAAGCTTGAAGCTCATTGGACCCCTCTAAGCCTAGCCAATCACATGTACAATGCATTTCAAGCAACTTAGGTAGTCTTTGGACAAGTGTCCTCCTTACCCTGTTGAGAGGGAGGCCTTGATAATACCTAGATAATTGTTTACTTAAATTAAATGCTCATTGGATCTCTCTCAAGGCCATTCAATAGGCTTTAGGCACACTATGGGGGCAACCTAGCTAGCAGCTTGACATGTGTCCCATATGCCTCTTTGAGCAAGGGGTGTCCCTTGGGTGAGGGGAAGGTCATTCTCTCTCATCCCCTACTTGCATGGCTCGCCCCCTCCTTTGTAGGCATGCTTTGAATTCAAGCCCCTCAAGCACCATGCCCCCCAAGTACCTTAAGCACCTTAATCATCAAGCATGACAAACACCTTAGTCAGCAAGCACGACAAGCACCTTAGTCAGCAAGCACGACAAGAACCTCAAGCTCGGGCTGGGTTCCCACCTCAATCTCAACCCTAGCTTGCCTAAGGTCCTAGGTCTAAGGACTTTTAACATTAGCCTTGGAGGTCTTCAATGAGGCTAACCCTAAGGTCTTTCAAGATCCATTAGCTGGCATTGCTCTTTGCTAAACCATCTCCCATTTGGACCCATTGCTTTGAGATAAATCTAAGAGAACATGTCTATATTAAACCTCCTCTCCCTGTTTATTCTCCCACATTAAATGATCAATTTAATATGAGAAAATCATTTGGGCTAGTTAGATATTAGATTTTGTGACAATATTGCTAAAGAAATCATGAGCAACATTCAAGTTCTCCTTGTGAGAGATGGCTAGATTGCCATCCCTTTTCCTAAGAAGGGAGATAAAATCTTTGGATTTATTTCCCTCCAACAAAGCAAACATATTTTTAGTAGGTTTATCAATCTTGCGTGCTCAGAATTCTCTGGTGTACACTATAGCTCTATTGGCTTCAAGGAGCTCTTCCCATTTGAAAGATTCCGTCAAATGAAGAAGCTTTTTATTAGGTGGATCTAGGTAGGAAACCTTTTCTTCCAACTGAATAAATTTTTTTGATATCATCATCCTTCGATTAGCTCTTATTTCCCCAGCCAACTAATTTGTAAAAACTTTTTGAACTTTTTGAACAGATTCAGACTAGGTTGTAAAGACATTATGGCATTCATTGAATGCATCTTGAAAGATTCCCTCAACCTTACTTCTAATGCATTTAAGACTAAGCAATGATTAAACAACACAGGTTTGTGATCTGAGATAAGAAGAGAGAAGTCTAACTTACAATCCATTCTCTTGGTTAAGTAGACTTGTGTTCATTTAGATTTTGTCCAATCTTGCAGCTATGTACCAATTGCCCAACTTTCTATTACTCCATGTGAACCTAACATCCTCCGAGACATCTATCAACATCTCTAACCATATCTCTTTTTCTCTTCGTCGTGACAAAGCTTGCCCCTTCATTTGAAATTTGTTTTACCATATCAAATTCACTTCGCAATAGAACAAGGTTTGCAAAGTCTACATTTTATTATTTCAGAAATAACATTAGGTGCATAAACACAAATAATAGTGTAATTAAAAGGAGCTTCAAGCGAGACTGCAACCCACTATTTATTATTGGCCCCTATGAATGCACCTCCTTTTCCTTGGGAATGAGGAGTGCAATGCTATATATGATTAGTGCTTATCCTTCTAGATTAGTGATTGATTGATCTCTTGTAGCTTTGAAATCCTATAGACATATAAAATCCATTTGTAGGTTGAGATCAAAGGGCCATTTCTTAATGCTAGTGGCTCTCTTGAGGGGTGCACCTTTAAGAAACTATTCATATAACGTGCGTTTAAAGGGTATTAAAAAAATCCCTATACTTACATGCTTAAGGTAACAAAATGACCACCTTTTCTTCAAAAAATTACGGATTTTTCTCTAAAATCAATTAAAAAACCCCTTCTGTTATTATAATCCTATTAAATTTTAAAATTTTGGCAATAAAAATACCCATTCATTTGAACTTACATGGTAACTTACATGTCTAAGAGGTGAACCCCCAGAGGTGGCTCTAGCGGGTCAATTAGCCCTTTGCACTTGAAAGAGCACCCTTTTATGTTAGGACACTTCATTTTTAGTGTTTTTGGTTGGTTTAACCAAAGACAGTGAGACTCTATTGGGATTTGAAGACTTCTCCTGTTTCCTTCTAGTCTTTGCTATTTGCATAGGTAAAGTCTCCTCCTTTGCTCGACTCATGAGAATATCCATAGAGGGCTCTCGTGAAGAAGATATGTTTATTTTTGTTGAGCTTCAAGCTTAGTTTCGATTTCTTCCTTGTCAAAGGAGGGTTGCTTTGTCTAGGAACTTTTAATGACTTCCCCTTCACTATCTGAGCTATCTGAATCTGAAACCACTCTTGTTTTATGTCAAGATTTTGGGTTGGGCTATGCTCCTTAGCATGATGCACATTGGGGTTTTTAGGTTTATGTGGAACCTTCATATTGAAAGGGTAAATAACTGTGGTTGGCCATTAGCAGGCTCCTGCTTCTTGGGGGCTAGATCAGGGCATTCCTTAATGACATGCCCTTGTTGGTGATAGTTGAAGCATGCATTGGAAAGGTTCCTGCATATTATTTTTGTACATGTAGCTCAGAAATAGCCGAGTCTTTTTAGCGGGATTTCGTATTTGAGTTCCTATCCAACATCTAATTCTATTAGAAGCTGTGGGTCCCATTTTGGGTCAATCCCTCCTCTTGCTTTTTGTCCCAATTCTTTGCCCACAGTACTGCCATTTTTCCACAACTAGGGATAGTACTCCATTGGCAGATTAGGGAAATCAACCCACAAGGGGATTTTAGTAAGTTTAGCACCAATGGGATTAAAGTCTATATACCCCTTAAAGAAAGAGACTTGAGTGCTTTTAATTAACCACTACCCTTATGTTATTACCTAAAGAGAACTGTTAGCGTCATCAAAAAAGGATAAGTAATAGCTAATGGGAAGATACTGTATATGATAGGGGAAAAGGTCCCTACTTTCCTACTTAGTTTCTATCGATCCCTTTAGGGTTTCTAGGGAGGTCTAGGACCATGGCATATCCCTATAACGACCTTATTCTGAAGTTTCCCAAAACAAAAGTCCAGATCTTGTTTACTAATAACTATTGCATCTCTTTGAAGACCCCCCTTGCCTTTGGTGACTAGAGGAGGGTGGCCTAGAACTAGCTTCATTATCCCCCTTTTCATTACCTTCAACATTTGAGGTAGGAGGTTGGTCCACTTCAATAACACCTCATCGTTCATGTGGGGATAAATCATCTTATTTATGCCCTTGCTCAACATAGTTATATTAAACATTTCATGCTTGTTGCTGACTAGCAAGAAAGGGGATATCTATACCTTGATATTGATGGATTGTATGCCAAAACAAGGGGTTGAAGTGTCTTTCATGAGGCAACTACGTGATATGAGCATAGGTCTGCTGAATAGGGACCATTGGAGCAAGGGTCATTGGGTAAAGCTCTGAGATACCAAATTGTTTTCAGATATTCGTGACAGGGCTTGGCCAGGTGGCATCATAGGGTTGTTGTTTGACACCAGATTGGAGAGGAAAGGCACCATTAGAGGGCCTAAACTAAAAGGAGCTTGCACATCGGAGAAGGGGACAGAGTCATTTTGTAGGGCTTCTTGAAGCGCCATAATTACTACCTCTTTCCCCGTACGAGAAGAGGGAGAAGGGACGTCAAAGGAGAGAAGGGGAGATTGGGCAGTGAAGAGGTAGAATGAAGATGATGATGGCTTTGAGGTAGTCCATACGACCATCACCTCCTTGTCAACATCTCCCTACCAATGTTGCTCTAGACATTTGTTGTTAGTTTTTCTATTTTTCATTTTCTTAGTCTTGACTCTCAATTTTATTTTATTTTTAAACTTTGATTACCTTTTTTTCCTCTATTGCTCTTTATTTTTCTCCTTTATCTCACTTTCCTCCTCACCTTCCCAATCTTCCTTGTCTCTCTTCCCTCTCATTTTGTCCCTCATTCTTGATCTTCTCCTCTCTCTCTCTCTCTCTCTCTCTCTCTCTCTCTCTCTCTTCTCCTCATGCCTTTCTCTATCTCCTCCTAGACTGACCCTCCTTTTCATGGAAAAGAACAAACTCTATTCAAGTTAACATGGAAGGAATGCAAACCTTACCTTGCAAATGGGTTTGCACAAAGAAGTTTACATATGAGGATATTAAGTCTAAGTACAAGGCTAGATTGCTTGCTAAGGGATTCAAGTAGTAGAAGGGAGTTGATTATGATGAAATCTTCTCACATTTCACAAAGTGCTTGGACTAGTAGCCATTGAGGACATGGAGCTTCTCCAAATGGATGTGAAGTCGCCTTTCTTTACAGGGATCATGAGGAGGATTCTTACATAAAGCAACCTGAAGGTTTTGAGCAATGTAACAGGAGAGAGCTTGTATGTAAACTCAAGAAAGCAATTCATGGCTTAAGGCAGAGTTCAAAGTAATGATACCAAAATTTTGATGATTTAATGGGGTCTTGTGGGTTTTAATAGAGTCAAGAGATCACTACTTGTATACACGGAAACTCTGTGATTGTTCACTACTCATTCTTACCTTATATGTAGATGACACACTAATTGTAGGAAAGTCCACTGAAGGGATTGCCAAATTGAAGCAAATGTTGAGCAAAAACTTTGCTATGAAGAATTTGGAAGAAACGAATCATTTTCTTGGTATGTGTATAAAGAGAGACTACATGTTTCAATATGCAAAGAGGAAGGTAGTGAGTATCCCACTACCTTCATATTTGAAACTAAGCAAGGAAGATTCTCCCAAGCCAGATGTTGAGAGGGCAAAAATGTGCCATATTCTTCAATTGTTGGCAGCCTCATGTATGCTATGGTACCTTTGTTGGTTAGTCGGTATATGGCTAATCTTGGCATGAAGCATTGAAAAGCATTGAAACATTTCCTTAAGTATTTGTAGTACAAGAAGCAAGTGCTTACGCTTTGATAATAGTGATGCATTTATGGTTGGTTACATGGATGTGGATTATGCAAGCTGCAAAAACAACAAGAGGTTTACAACTGGCTACATATTCATATTTGGAGAAGGAGCCATTTCTTGGAGGTGATCTCTCCAAGATCGTATGTCTTTACAAAGGCAAAGTAAGTTGCAACGTCAGACGCCAACAAGGAAGCTATTTGGTTGACACTTTAGTGGGAGACTTATATGTTCGATAGGTTCCAGATTTGCATTGTAATAGACAAAGTGCCACTAATTTGGTAAAGAATACCGCGTTTCATTGTAAATTGAAAGACATTGAGATGAGGTATCATCTCATTCGGGGTGCGTCGACGAAGAAGCAACTAGAGCTTATGAAGGTCCACACTGATGATAACCCAAATTGAGCTTGGGAGTGTGGGATATTACACACGCATAGCTATAGAGGATTTCTCAATATATAGACATGCCAACCTTACGTGTTTCCCTCTAGCCTTGCATTTCATTTGTCTACGTTCATACAAGGAAGCGCATGCTCCGTATTTATAGCTAGATCAACTTTGCAGACACCACCTTAAAACATAAAATCGCATCTACAAGTTTACCTCACAAGTATCATTATTGAATGTAGACCGTGGAGGATCACAAATTTCACTATCAAAAAAGAAAACCTATGGGAAGTACATTTTTCACTGTAAGAGCATGGAGTACGCTTCTTTTTGTCTATAAATTGTTGCACTTAATATGGAGAAGCCAATGCTCAAGTTTGGGAAAATAAAAGACGCTACAACAAGAAAAGATTGTTGTTGGTGACTAATCTTTTTAAAGGTAAAATTACTACTACACATTGTACCACAACCATTTTGAGAAGCACTAACTTGATATAGAGCACCTCATTAGGAGTGACCAAAACATACATTGCATGAATCTATGGTAGAAGGATTATTCCTTGAATGTTTCAATAGTCAATAATTCTTGTGAGCCAAGGTATCCCTCGTGTGGAGGGCGATAATCGTAAAAAAGATGTTGAATTAACTATTGTGACTTCGCCAGCCTCACTCACCGGAATTGCTAGGTTGGGGTAATGCATTTGTTTCGCAACTGCACCTCTTTGAGATGTAGTTAGTGTAACTCAAATCAGTTAACCCCCATGCGTGTGGAGGTCCCCCAAGTCTCATAATAGAACGCAACTGTGCAAAAATGATGTTGTGAACCTCATACAAATCTCTACTACATAAGAGCAATTGATGTTTTCAGCTGCCTCCCGTGGGAAGACCGGGGGATCGTAAGAGAAATGTAGATGCGATGTTTTTAAAAGACCACACCTCATGTGGCCGCCTCCTTATAGCTCTGAGCACATGATTGACCATATGGAAAAGTGAGGAGACAAGGAGACCACTAGCAATAATGGCCAACACATGTCAAGACGAGTTTCAATACTTTCTATTACTTCATCTACAGAAAAATGATGGTAAAGTATTCAGCATCTTTGTGTACACTCATGAATGAAAATGAAAAGTGGGTAAAATGTAAGTATACTTGGATTGATTACTGGCCCTGCGAAGAGGGCGATCAAAATTGGAAGGACAGGGGGACGAACAGAGGGCTTACTCTTCGTCCTTCTTGCTTTCGCCATCGTTCTCTTTGCTTTCACCGCCCCCATTGCCGTTGCCGCCGCCACCCCCCTTCTTGTTTTCGCCGCCCCCTCCACCACCACCACCACCACCACCACCACCGCCGCCGCCCCCTCCTTTGTTTTTCTTTTTACCACCACCTCCTCCTCCTCCACCACCACCTCCACCTCCACCTCCTCCACCTCCACCTCCACCTTTGCCTCCGCCTCCACCTCCACCTCCTTTGCCACCCCCATTGCCTTTCCCACCGCCGTTCGCCACAGGCTTTGCATCCTCACTCTTGGCAGCTGCAGCTCCACCTTCTTCTCCTCCGCCGCCCGTTGCTGCAGCTGGCGGCGCGGCAGGAGCCGGTGGCGGAGGGGGCGGCCCAGGCATAGACCCATCAATGCAGCTGGCGCACTTCCTCTCGACCCATCCCTCGAAATCGTACTCGTTGTGGCCGGACACATGCCGGCCGCCGCAGAGCCTGGCCAGAAGTCCGGCCAGCAGGCCAAGTACAACAATCACCACAAGAACGACAAAGAGCATGCCGATGGAGCCGCTAGAGTGGCCGGACGACCCGCCATCGCGCACGACTTCTGCAAACAGAAGATGCCGATGCATGGCCGAAGGGAGTGCCACTACGACCGGGATGTGATGTCTGCCTCTCACAAAGATGGGTTACTCTGGGGACCGTTGTCCAACATGATGCTATTGGAAGCTGGGCAATGCAAGGGAAGCCACTGTATGAGACAAGACGTGAGGCCAGCGGATGAGCTGACCAGGGTAGGCCTTATAGCTTAGAGGAGAAGAAATGGGCAGCGGGCAGGACTGCACTTAGAGAGAGAGAGAGAGTAGTGTGATGCACTCCAGGTACACTAGAGAGAGAGAGAGAGAGAGAGAGAGAGAGAGAGCGCCTGTTTAACCAGAGAAAAACATGGAGTATAGGCACGCTCACCTCATCATGCCCCTGTCAGTGGCCGCTTGAGAAAATTAGCCCGCCCTAATGTGAAAGCATGACCCCTCCCCACCAAATCAAAATATTTAAATCATTTCCCCTGTAAGCTTTTTGTAAGGTTGTAGCCTTAGCCCCCTTAATTAAATATTTGCTCCGTTGTAAGGTTGCGACCTTAAGTCTTTGGGGGCAATGTACCTTCGGGTATGATGACGAGCTGTCTTTGCAATTCCAAGGGAGTGTCCCCATTCCCTTCCCCTCCCCGTAGAATATCTTTTTCAGAAGTAAAAATATCTTTTCAAGCTTGGTGATTTTTTATTTTTTAATCCACACACACTCGATCCCTGAAGCCTGAACTTTCGATTCTTAAAATCAACGCCCTCAAACTGTTCAACAAGCCAGCTATATAAGCCTATTAACCGTTAAAGCGTCGGGACCAATTGGCGCTTTCCAACTCAGCTGTCCGGCTCTGAATAGTGGAAGTATTTGTTTTCTACGATTCCACACTTCCATGATCCATTAGGTTTCCACCTCTCAACATGAAATTTCACCATATCATTCTTTGTCAAATTTTCCGTTTCCTCTTGCTCTTAAGTTCTTGACAAACACTCGAGCGGAGTTGGCCTAGCGGTAAAGGTCAGGAGCTATAAGCGCATCGGCTATGGTTCAACGCATTCCTGTAGAATTAGTTGATGCGAGACATGATATTAGAAAAGTTCTGAAATTTAGATTTTCAAACATGAGAATTGTAAGAGTTGAATTGCTATATGCATTAACGAAATTGTCCGACTCTTTTGGCATCGGCACCAATTGGTAGTTAGAGCGAGATGGGGGAGACTCTCTCTCTCTCTCTCTCTCTCTCTCTCTCTCTCTCTCTCTCTCTCTCTCTCTCTCTCTCCATAGAGATGCTCAAACTATCATGCAACTATGCATCACATGCATGAAGTAGGGAAAAATCTAGAGCAACGGTATAGCCAAATGAAGGCAATTTGAACAAGCAAAGATTAGCACAAGATATTGAGGCAAAGAGGGACTCTATCAGAGTAAATGTTTCAACCTCATACCTTGCATCGAAAAAGAGTTGATTACCCCTTCAATACTTGAGTACTAATGATGACGCTCAAAGAATGCACTAAACATTTTCCTTTGGTGACTGATCAAGCAAACCCTCCTGGCCAGTAATCAGGAGGAGATAAATGCACTCCGTCTGTAAGCCAAACAGAGTCATGCTAAGAACGAGGAACTCAACAAGAATGCAATCTCAGGTCTATCGAGATTAAAAAAAGGCAAGCTGCCATCACATCACTGCTTGACAATCAAGGTGAGAAGGTGACCAACCTGGACCAGATGGCTAGGATGATGCTTGGCCATCTCAACAATTTTTTTGGGAAGGATGACACGCTATCTCCCGCAATCCAAGAGGCCAAGACTAAATTTTTTGAAGCAACACCGAATCTGGTGGACAAAGGAAGAGCATATTACTTGGAAAGAGCGTTTACTTTAGAAGAATGTTGGTCTGCATTAAAAAAGATGGGCAAAGAAAAGTGCCTGACTAGGATGGGCTAAGTAATGATATCTTTCTGGAACTCTGGGAGGATTTGGGGCCATCCTTCTTGACCATGATTAACAAGGATTTCATCTATGGCAAGATCGAGTCAAGTGTGAAGAAATAACTAATCAAACCTATTTCTTAACAAACTACATGCTCTCATATTAAACACTGGATACCAATCACCATGTGGAGCATGATATGCAAGATTCTGGCTAAAATGATAGTTGAAAGAATATCTCCTATCCAGGCGGGAGCCATCTCCTCCCATCAACATGGCTTTATCAAGGGAATATCAATCTGTGACAACACACTTGCAGCCATGTTTGGAATGGAATATGCCAAATTCTCTAGACAAGAATGTATACTGATGCAACTAGATCTAGATAAGGCTTATGATAGATTGACATGGTCCTTTGTGCAGGAAACATTGCACCACTTGGGGTTCGAACCACAAATTTGTCAAACTGTGTTCACCCTTGGTGAGGGTAGCTTGTCTAAATTACTCTTCAACTCAAGATTAGTCGGCTCTTTTGATGTCAAGAGGTCCATTTGTCAAGGCTGCTCCTTAGGCCCTCTAGGGTTTGCTCCCTACACCCACCCTTTAATAGCTTTGTTGGAGCAGGTAGTTGCAAGGGGAAAAATCGAAGGATTGAAAATTCAAAATGGGAACCAATTGTTAATTAAAATGTTTGTTGCAGATGACTCACTGTAGTTTCTGCAAGCTAAACAGAACAATGTCACGACATTGGAATTGTTTCAAATTTTTGATGTTGCCTTTGGCTCCCAATGCAGTATCGAGAAGTCGAGACTAATTCCTCTCTTAGAAGGAGACAATTTTGACTTTGCTAGATGGATTGGAGAGATCGTGAAGAGGAGCAACACTTTCAAGCATTTGGGAGTACCTATGGGGGAGGGGATGCCCTTCAAACAAGCCTTTGATTGCTTTCAGGCTAGGCTTAAACAAAAAATACAAAGATGGGATTTCATCTTGCTTCCGTTTCATTGTAGGGATAGGATAATCAACATCTTTTTGATACCATACACTATATTTGTCTCTCCTTTCCTGCATTCATCTCAAAAGAAATGGAAGGCATTCCTCAAGCCCATCAAGGTGTTCCTATGGAGAAACAAAGTTACTAGAAGCATACCGTGGCAATAAGTAGGTGGGATTTTGTGGCCAAGCCTAAGAATCAAGGAGGTTTGGCATACTGGATCCTCTCATACATAGTGAGGCCTTGTGTGCAAAATTGTTTTGAAAACTTATAGAATTGGACTAGAGCTGGGCATGTATGGCTAGGGAAATGGTGCTAAATGCTCGTATGGAATCTAAAGGGGGCAGGTGGTTGAATCTTAGTTTACATAAAAAAAATTGGTCCCCCAAAGGAGTACAGATTAAGATAGGAGGCTTCACTGGTAAATTCATAGTCAAATGCTACAAAGCTGCCTCCACTCTCTTCTTGAATGAAGAGACCAAATACTGGAGAAACACAGCTCTACACTGGTCTCCTTGGGTGCCCATTGTACAAGGGTTAATTCTTGATAGCCATTGGACCGAGATTGCAAGCCGATTGAACAACAAACAATTTGACACTCTAGCCTCTTTATGGAGCCATCATGAAGGGCGATGGAAGTCTTTAGAAAGATTAAAAGAGGTCAATAACCTTTCCCTTCAGGTAGAGGTTCCTCTGGGTAGAATCTTAGATGCTCCCTTTCACTTTTTCCTCCCACTATGCTCTACAACAGTAGAGTGGAAGAATGGAAGTGGCCGAGATGAAGGTGGTTTGCTTCTCCCTTAACAAAGAGCATTTATGAGAAGCTTGTTCTCTTTGAGCAATGGGTTGGATACCCAACAAAACTTGATCCAAAAGGTGGAGCAAGATCAAATGGAGCCAGGTTCTGGAAAACATCTGGCACTCTAAATGTGAAGAGGATCAATGTTAAACCTCACGGACACCCTATCACCTTCAACGGACGCCTTATTATTTATTTGATTGAGTCACGGACCGGGCTTGTCGGTCCAATAGGTGTGTAGGTGATCGCTGATGAGAGGCGCACCACTTATCTTATTTTTATAGTAGTTTTGCAATGGCCGACCACTGTGGGCGTCCATGTGTGAATGGGTCATACTCTTATAAAAGGTCCATTTGACCTAAAAATCCTCATTCTAGGAGGTGCAAGCTAAGAAGTGCTCTTGCTCCATATCTGTCTCCTTCTCCTTTGTGTGCTCACGGGTGTGTGTGTGTGTGTGTGTATGCTTGAGAGAGAGAGAGAGAGAGAGAGAGAGAGAGAGAGAGAGAGAGAGAGAGAGAGAGAGAGCATTGTGACGGCATCGACTGTTGCGAGGTGGTTGAGCGCGGCATCGACGATGACTCCTTGTTCTTCGCAGCACAGGATCCTTCATGACGAAATCATTGAGCGATGAGTGACACACCATTGTTTCTTTGAGCTTGCTAGGACTATCTAGTTGTGTGCTTGTAGCCTTTCGAGGCTCGCACACAGTGCACAGGCAAGTTCCCAGCCTTCGACACGTGCGGCAAAGCACACATTTTTGGTGCCACGGGGGGGGGAACTGCCTGGCACTAAGCTTGAGGAGCACTTAGTGTACCTTAGGAAGCCTTCACTTTTGCCATTTTTGGTTTTTTACTGAGTTGTGTGAGAACTGTTAAGTGGATGCAATGGGCAGTTTAGCAAGTCTTTGTAAGCTCTGTTAAGTGCTGCAGTATACTTTTTTTTGCTAGGTTTGCTAGATCTGTAATGTGCAAGTGTTAGTAGCAGATCTGTTAGTTAGTGTAAATCAATAATGTGCAGTAGGCGGTGAGTAGGTTGAGTACTCTATGAGTGAGCAGTGTTGCTGTGTTAGGAAGTGTAGACAGTGTGTAGCTTACTGTGCTATACAGTGTGTGAGCATAGGTAATTAGTGCTAATTAGCTATGTTAGTTGCAAGGAGGTTAGCCAAAGCTGCTAGGAGCGCCCGTGAGCTTGGTACCCACACGGCAACATTATCCACATAAAAAATCTGAAAAAAATAAAATAAAAATACGCTCAAAATATCTGAAACCAAAAAGAAAATTTAAAAAAAAAAGAATCTCATTTAAAAAAGAAGGGATCGGGATCGAGATCTTCTCCCAGGACCAGGCCTAGGCCCGTGCCCATGCCCATGCCCAAGCTCACAACCAGGACCAGGACCAGGCCTCAATTCTCAATCTTATGATATAGTATACATACTACTATATATATACAGACTAGGACCTCAAGTGAAGGGAGGGCATGTGGGACAAGCTCCTCAAGTCCACCATTCCCTTCACACTCACTCTTTGGATTTACTAATTTTAGCCCTCTTCCCACCTAGGAAAAGATTACTTTTAGGATTCCAAGGATTTTATGTAATCAAATCGGGGGCTGTAAAGCACGGCACATCCCTCTAGCCAAGACACTCGTTTTGAGCTATCACACCCCATATTCCGTGGCTTGGTTAACAAAAATGACAAAAAATAACCAAAACATTTGGGTTGTAAACACATAAAAAACTATGTGAACGGCACTCACCAACACTTCTAGAGTGTTGAGGCCACATGTACCTACGCTCTGGTTGTGTGCTAGAGGACGATCACATAGAGAGTGTCTCCATTTACGTTGGCACTCATTGTTCCTCCACCTTAGGCTCTAGGCCCTCAGGGGGAACCCAAGGTAGTACCACTCAGGACCCACATATTGCGTCTAGTGATTCTTCCTCGGACTACGATGTCATGGAAGGTTACCCGATGCCTAACCCCGATAGTTCAAGCCAAGACATGCATGCCATGGGCCCACGGTCCAGGTTGAGCATGCTTAGCCGCTTGAAGGATACTTTCAATAGAGCCACTCGCTCCGAACATGGAGCTAATGATGTGAATAAGGGG
Organism: Adiantum capillus-veneris; assembly: GCF_014529385.1. Lineage (NCBI taxonomy): Eukaryota > Viridiplantae > Streptophyta > Polypodiopsida > Polypodiales > Pteridaceae > Adiantum > Adiantum capillus-veneris. Next base: position 150,706,762 of record NC_140936.1, on the reverse strand, counting down.
GGGGGGGGGGTAAATTCGCCATTCATGACCAATGTAGACCCCATGCTCCTGGAGAGTGTGCATGTGAATATTCCATTCACTGCACCCCCTGACTCTTCAGAGCCATTCCCCTCCGAGGTTATATTACCTGGGAGAAGCCTTGCCAAAGTGCAGAGGTTGAGCGATATATCATTGCGGCTAGGGGAAAGGAAATCGAGAGCCTACACAAGACAGAGCAACGGAGAGAGCTAAAAGCAAAGGACCCTATGTCAACATCCATGCTAGCCTACACAAGGCAGAGCAATGGAGAGAGCTAAAAGAAAAGGACCCTATGTCAACATCCATGCTAGGCGAGCAATTGAGTGCTCCCAAATTAGCAACCACTAAGGGTCAACCCATAGGGAGTCACATTTCTACTTCTTCATGTTGGTCTTCGATGTGCATTCGTACGTCTTTGGTCTTTAGCAGCTTTTGTTAACTGACGTTGACTGAGTTAACATTCCCCCCTTCCGATTTTAGTGCTCTTCCTTGGGCACTGTTAAAAAGTGTCCGTGGAGGCTGTGGAAGGTTTTGATTGGTTGTTGATGGGCTGATTGTCTTCATTGGTCTTTGAATTTGTTGATGAGGTTCAATTTGCTGCAACATCTTGATTGGTCCGAATATGTCTGATGTGAGAGATGATGTTGCATTTGTCCGTTGTAATAGCATAATGATGAGGTTGTTGTTTATTTATGAAAAGTATGTACAAGAGAAGTAAAATGATGAGGATCTAAATTAGGGTCTAATACTTGGATGACCAAAGGGAAAAAACCCAGTCAAAAAAAGGTACCTTTGGGATATGTGCATTATTGGAGTACTTATTAGCATGGGAAATATTAATAAAGTATTGAAGGGATTATTTGTTGATAGATATGGAATTAAAAAGGCAGCAAATATGAGAGGGTAGCACGATAGAACATTGGTTTGCATGTTGTAGTCCACTCAAGGTGCATATGTGGAAGCAAAAAAGAGTGTCTAATGCATATGTCCAATGGTGGGACATCCTATAGATGCATACACAAAAATACATGGAAAACAATATGCTGTGCCAGAAAGATTTTGAGGGGTTCTTCAGAAAGATGGTGTAGCTATAAAAGCATATGACATGGCTTTGCAAGATGGCACCCATTTAAGAATGGTTTTTGTTGACAAGGATATGTGCTCTCATCTTACTGTGCATTGTGCGTGAGTGTTGGACTCTACGACACTTCCACCAATTGTAAGTTAATAGACTTCGACTCTTATACTCATCTCATCTAGCATGAGCGACATGACTTAGATATGCTCAACTCTTCCAGCTTGAGTGTAAGCCTAATAACTACGACTCTTAGCACAAAGTATAATATGACTTGAAGCTTTGGGACTAATGCTTTGCTCATTTTATGGCTCAGCAGTCCGACTCTGACTATGCCAAAGAGTGTTTTTGGCACCTTGGCGACTTGACTTTTTACATTCTTGTGCTTACGACAAACATTTCTTCAGGTATAAGTTAGCTTGAATCCTCAAAAAGAGGATTAGTGAAGGACCAAGTTGGTATTGAAGGTTTCTTTTGCCATACCTGTTTTATCTTCTTTGAACCTCCATTTGCGTTGGTTGGCTCGTCCTTCTTTGACTGTGAAGACTCCATTATTTGTTTGATTCTCCAATTGGGCCTGTTGATAGGAGTCTTTGATGTTGTTGTAGGCCTTTGTTCACTGTTGGCATTTGGCTTTTGACTAGGAGCATTGGAAGACTTAGGAATCCAAATCTTTTGAGGACCTTTGTATCTCCTTTGTTGACTTTGCTTCTCTCTAGGTCTTGTTGAGTTCTTGAGATCTTCATGAAAGTCTGGTGTAGCTGCAGTTGGCTTGTGGTTGACTGGTAGCCAAATCTTTGTATAACTTGTGTAGAATCCTTGTCAAAGAGGAACATTCTTTGAGATCTCTCTCTGTTCTGTATCCTCTTGAGAGTTGTGGTAGACTTCAACATCTTTTGATGTTGTTCACTTGTATACCTGCCTCTTAGGTATCCTAGGATATTGTCGAGGTTGACACCTTTTGGGCCTTCTTTCTTGGGAGGGATTTGAAGTTACTTCATATGCTCTAACCTGCGATTTTGGTACCCATATTTGTCTGTTACCTCTATAGTACTTCTGTTCCTTTAAGCTCCATTGTGAAGCTATCCATCCCATGTCTTTGTCCTTCTATGTTGATTTCTTGTCTTTAATCCAAACTGGATCATTGATTTTGACTAAACTGCTCAGAACAAACACTTGCTTGACTTTCGTTTGCTTTCTTGAGTACTTTGGCTGAAATATCTTTGATTTTCTGGGTGTCTCCTTAGAGGTTTCAATTGGGTCAGCAATTAATTGAAGTTTTGAAAGCCTGACTTGCTAGAAGTATCTGATCCACGGGGGTTCTTTGATGTAGAGGCATACGCTGCCACACCTTCTTTGCTAATCGATGGAGGGTCCACTTTAGATTTACCTTTGTTTGCAAGATTTGTCTTCGATTCTTGTGACTTTTGCAACTCTGAATCTAGCATTAATGATACTTGTAAATAATGTTGGCTACCTCTTGAAAAAGAGAGTATTAGCATTTTATATTTTTTGTAGGTCTTGTGTTAGACTTGGTCTAACCACTGATGTCCAAGGATTACATCTGCAAGCATTTCTTTTGAAGGCTTCAACTGAAACTTTACCTGCTCTTCATGATTTTGGATCTAAGGGTAGCAACCATTTCTTTTTGACTTGTAGCCTTACACATGATTTCTCTGTTGCCTGGCTTGCTCTGAGTAATCTCAAGAATTCTCTGAATATTGTCTGCAACCATATTGCACTTTGCTTTTTTATCCAGTAGAGCATTGCATCTGGAACTTGCTCCTTTTGTACTGTTGAGAACTATAACTATTCTCATTGTTCGCTCTATTGAAGATTTCTATCCTGCTTTTGCCACGCTCTCATCTTGATCTAGCTGTGTCTCTATGGAGGGTAGCTTGAGACTTTGTTTTCCAATCTGATTTGCATCGGCTGATTTGATTGGCAATGAGTGATTGATCTTTATACTTCCTATTTTTTCCTGGTTGTCTGCAACCTTGTGCTTCTTTACTTCTAGCTTTGGTGGCATTCTCTTCTCAATAGCTTTTGTATTTTCCTTTTGCTCTGTTTGATCTGCACTTGCTATTGCTTGATTTGCTTTAAGCTCTTCTGCGATTCTGTTTGATGGAGATGAATCATCTTCAATGAGATTTGACGACTGCATCTTCATTGAACTCTGTATCTTTAGGAACTTTTGGGCCAATGACATTCCCAATATGATGTTATCTGGTACATCTTTTGCTGTTATCACATGAAATTGAGCTATGATGATCTTCGAACCTATCTGAATGGCGGTGGAGATGATTCCCCAACATTCTACTCATTTTTTTCCAAATATGTCAATGAATTCAAAAGCATCTTCTAGTTGTGGTTGGCCACATGTTTTCCAAGTGCAAAAAGACATGAGGTTCTTGTTCAACTGAAAATCTAACCTTACTTTGTTTGAGAGTTTTTCTTCATGCACTTGATCTTCTCAGGATCTTTTCTTGTATTGAGTGCTTTTGTGGTGGTGATGTCCGTGGGTTGAGCTTTCTCTGCATTGGCTTTGTCTTGATCACCTGCTTCCGTTGATGTTGGCTCATTTTGTTGTAATATTGCACCTTTTTCTTGCAACTGTTGAGCATTGTGTGCCTACATTTGAGTACCTTTTGATCTTAGAAGATCCATTGTACTTTCTGGAAGAATCTCTCTTCGGAGGAGATTCTGGTGGTGACCTTTGTGTAGCCTTTTGGACTTTAGCTTTCATTGATTTTGACTTTTATGTCACCTGTTCTGGCAGCTTGAGGCTTTGCATCATCTTCATATATTCCTTGCCTTCAGGTTTAGCATCTATAGGGGCTTGTACAAGGTCATGAACCTGCTGAGAATCATTGCCATTTGCATCTCGATATGCATATGCAAGCTTGGTCTTTATGAAACTATTTGAACACTATGGGATTTGTTGGCTTTTGACTTTGACTCGTGGAGATCAACTGAAACTTTTGTCCCTGATGATCTTCATAAAAGAATTTTTCTGCAAATTTTGATTGTTTCTAGGTCAGTGGAAAACTTCCAACAACCATACGATCTTCCAATGGTTTTTGCTTTGAAGGGGTCTGCTAGCTAGAAGTTCTTGGGCTTCTATCTGGTGTACCATTTCCTAGTACTAGAGCTAAGCTTGATGAATTTGCAGCTCCCCCTTTCCTAGTGTGATCAATATAGCCTACTTCATTGTGAGAGTTCAAAACTGTTTGGGTCTGGTTTAGTCTCACCTTTTGGGACTGTGGAGGCACACTTTGGGTAGCACTGTTGATGTTTGGCATCTGTAAACCTTCTGCATAGTTTCCTATGTATCTCCGTGAAACATGACAAATTATTCCCCAAGTCAAGCTGTAGATAGAATTATCTTTATTGTCTATCCCATGGTTCTCCCATGATATAAGCTTCTGTGGTTTCAGGACCCAAGGCATCATAGATCTTAGACTCTCGTCTATATCTACGATTGTTTTGGTCAAAGTATATGCTCGTTTGGTCACAACATCGAAGCTTGATTTCCAATGGAGGAGAGTTTGGCTCTAAACATATCTCTGGGTTCACTCGGTTAATATCCTTCAGCTCTAGAGAGGATGGGCTATAATAGATTCTTTCCTCTAAAATGAACCATCCTTTCTGATCTATCATTGGATTCACTTCTATGAGCTAGTATGTGGGCTGTTCAAACACTAGTTAATCCTTTTTGTACAGTGTCCCCTTTTGGTCTACATAGTGTGTTGTGCGCGTCTATCACACATGTGAATGCAAGGGACTTACCGATACACTGTGTGCGAGCCACAAACGGCTGCAAGCACACAACCAGACTAATCTAGCAAGCTCAAGAGAGCAAGGGTATGTCACTCACCACCCTACGCTCGCCTTCGTGGAGGATTCCTCACCGCGAAGAAGAAGGAGCTACCACCGTGCCACACTCAAACGCTTCGCTGCTGCTGTGCCGTCGTCGCAATGCTCGATCACACACACACACACTCTCTCTCTCTCTCATACACACACACATAAGGACATGAAGAAGAAGAAGATGGAGATGGAGCAAGAGCACTCTTCAATTTCACAAATGAAAGAATGAATGATTTGTAGGTTTAGGTGACTTTTATATGAGCTCGCCCATTCACAATAGGGCGCCCATGAAAAGCCAACTAACCCTTGAATGTTCCAGTTAGAGTGCGCCTCTCATCGGCGATCACTCTTACCCTTTTCCTATTGGACCGACAAGCCCGGTAGGTGACTCTACAAAATAAATAATATGGCATCTGTCGTAGGTGATAGGAATGTGCGTGAGGGTTAACATGCCCCCCTTCTTGATGTAGAATCCGTCCTCGGAAGCTATTGAGTTGAAGCTCATTCGTCGAGGTGGAAGAGCAATTGAGATGAGCGTTCTTAGCCTTGTTCAGTCACTGCAAAATGAAACAAAATTGGCACAGTAATTGTATTCTCATGTGCAATTAGAAAGCATATGCAGTTGTAGTTAGACAAATTGATTGGTAACAAATTTTTAAGCCATTTGTCAACAATAAACATTAAATTGTAATATAAACAAACACATAAACAATTGTAAAGGTAAAAAACTAAACAAGTTTGGGGTCGCTAATTTAATGATCGAAAGGCACTAAAGATCGACTATTAATACCATGGGTAAGCTTCTCAATTTTCTCTAGTCAATTAAGTTGTTTAATCGCGAGAGCCAAGTATTTCATGTCCGAAGGCTGACTAAAGGCTATACCTAGAAGACCTCGTAGTTAAGCTACGATAAAAGGAATTCTCATGAAATCATCGCCTGACTTATTTACTTTTCTTTGACCCCCCAAAGTCTTTTCACATTGATTCAATTTTGATGTGTGTGCTTATTTTGTATGCCTTAGGTTTTTTGCTTTTCAAGGAAAAGCGCCCACACTGGGAACCTCTAGGGCTCTAGTACCATAGGCGATACATGTGAGTGAAGTACCAAATCAAGTGGATATTTTGCTTCCAGCTTAAGATTTTACATTGTGGCACTTTGACTTTTTGTTTTGTTTGTTCATTTTCAACATTTTAATTTTGTAACTTTGGGGGGTCATATAAAACTGTTACCCCCCCCCCCCCCCCCCCCCCCCCCCAAGTCTCATCACACTAGTAAACTCCCTTTATAATACTTAAGAGAAAGGTCAATAGGGACTAATCCCACTAGAAAGCCCTAGTACATTGCAGACAATGCTACCTAAATTGGATTAAGAACCTAAATAACCATTGATTATTAGGAAGGCATTCCCCATGGTATTAAGAGAAGATCTCTACGCCTAGCTTGGTCAAACTAGCTTAGTCGGACTGCTTGCTTTTTAAACCTAGACAAGTGATTATGATAAAAAAGTACATTGAATTTAGTGTTTGGTACTAAGCAAATGCGCTGAATATTATGCTACCAATCACAATTAAAGCAGACAAACATATATGCAAAAAAGATAAGGGACAATGCTAATAGACAAGAAACACATGTTTGTGTTGATGATCGCGCTTGGTTTGAAGAGTGAACAAGAGAAAGATTCCATGAAGATCCAAATCCTAACCATAGCAACACGTTCCTGTATACATTATGAAACACAAGAATACCTCTAGGAGGCACATCAGTGGGAAAAAATAACTTTGCTAATCACTAAACTCTAAAATAGAAACACTCCTATTGTACTAATCCTACCTACCCTCCATCACTCAAGTGATGAGGATCAAAGGTGTTTGATGACATAGGTTTTTGTTTCAGTGTACCGGATGTGAATGTGTAGGCCTGGGTCAATGATTTGACTTTTATTGGGCACACTCATTTGCTAATTTTTCTTGCTCTTTACTATTTTTGTTTTTTGTGAGTATAAGGCTTTATATATACATTCCCTAAGATCGGAAAGCTCAAGGGTCAGGGAAAGAAGGGTAAGAGGGAAATAAATCAATAGGCTGGCATGAATGAAGAATCCCCCTTCCTTGGGTAGATCATACTTTAAAAGGATGTCATCACCTTTTGGAACCAGTTATTCCAATTGGTAATATGTGAGTATTTTAGCCAATAGTTCTCTATTACCTTGGGTGCCTCATCGAGTTGCAAGGGTGGTAAGGTACTCTCCTATGAACGAGCTTGAAGTAGTGCATCAGGTAATAATTGAACAATGGGAGGTGTCAAATCTTTTGTAACTTCATGGAGGCTACCTATGGTAGGTGGAGGTTGTGTAGAAGCTTTTACCTCTATGGATGAATTACATGAGGATCTAGAAGCTTTATTCGTTTTTTCTATGGGCTGAGTTGAGTGAAACAAGCCTTTTTCGCTTGGGAACCCATACTAGCTTCGAATCCGGTGTATAGTGTTCTGTGATTTTTCCTTTCCCACGATCTTTCATCGTCTTTGTCGTCATAGGGTTTGACTTACATGGGTCAGGTGACAGGTAAGAACACAATCTACGTTTTGGCACCCAGATTCGATCATTTCCTTGATGGTAGCCTTGGGCTTCCAATAGTTGTTTAGGAATCCAACACTACATTTCCTTACATTTCTTGGAGCAAGTGGGACGTTTCTTACAAGGCTTCTGTTCTTTAGCATCAACAATGGTTGCTAAGAAGATTTAGGGACCCACTTGTATGTTTTCTTTGTTATATGAGGATGAGTCTTGTCAAAAGCTATATGCATTGCTTCTAGCATATTTAAGGGTACGAGTGGTGGCATTTCATCCCCCTCAGGTGTTACCCAAGTTGTCTCCCTATTTTCCCAAGTGTCTATGGTTGCAGCTAGGTAGACCCAATCCACTTTGTCCGACTCAGTCATCCCAGGTAGTACATCCATATAAGGAGAATCTTCCCCAACATCAGTGTCCGCTTTACAGATGTAACAATATTGCAATGGGGCCGAGTGAGCTGTGGTGTCAGATCTATGATCAATTATAAACCTGTTTCCTAGAGGATGTGCTCAACCAGTTACAAGATCCACTCGAATGACAAAATCTTGAAAATGCAAGTAGACATGGTTTTTAAACCAGTCATGCACCATTTTTGCTTCCCTCATGAAAGGACGTCCTAAGATCATCTCAGATGCCATAGTGTGCTTGGAGAAATCCATAACAATGAAGATAATTCTTATTTTATGTCCAAAGACCTTGATCTTGAGATCTTCTAGCATCCCAATAGGTTTAACAATAGACCCATCGGCCATCTTTACTACTATGGTTGTGGTCCCAAGGTGAGGTCTTCCCATAGTTTTCCAGCAATTTTTAGTCACAATGCTAACCCCAACGCCACCATCAAGGATTTCCTTCACAGTTAATCCCTTAGTAGTAATTGGTATGGTCACATTGGATTCATCGCCCTCAAAGTATTGTCCCAACTTGCTAATAGGTATTTCTACAACAACGTTCTCATCTAGGTTGGGTTGTGGATCTAAGTGTTCCTCCTCTATTCGCATCTCCCTAGCTCCATCCGTCTATGCAAATTGTGGTAGCCCAACCTTCAGTTCTCCATTGAGGAAAGCTCGAAGAGCTAAGAATAGCTCAGGGTCTCCATATAGTTTGGACATGATGGTGGTTCTAACTTCGAAAGCCATGAAATCCATCAATTTGGTAATATTTAACGACACCTTTTGGGCTTCAGTCCTTTGACATGGGGAAGATGGGATCTCCATTTCTTTGATAGGGTCAAGTAGTCCCTCTGTAAACATTCTTTCCATCAAGCAATGAGTACGCCCACTTTCCCATGACTTTACGTCACTTTCTTCTTGGATGACACTAGGTATGGCTAAGGGTCTATGGACTTGGTGAGGTTGTTGTTGCGTAGGGAACACTGTGTCTGTAATCTAGATCTGCCTAAGTGCTCGTTCTAGATCCCTTTGGGTATCTTCTACCAAAATCCTTAATTGCTTGACTCGCTCGATCTCCTCTATAGGGTTTCGGTAAGTTCCTATCTTCTTTTTGGGTCCTGGCCATTGCGGCTCATGAGACGATCTTCCTTGTTGGTTTCATTCCTAGTGGTCGTTTTGGTCTCCATTGTTTCACCTAAATCCGAATCCTCTTCAGCGTCGTTCATATATACGGGGTCGTCACCAGTCCCTATGTTGGTCTTTGAACTGGGGTCTGACTTCGCTGCTTTGTGCGATCTCTTCCTTCGTGTTTTCTTCTTCTTTGAGATTCGGCAATGATGTTAAGTCTCTTTCCTCAAGAGTATAATTTTGTTCTCGGAGCATCGATCCTTTGAGTACGTTACTGCTACCACATGTGTACTTTGTGATGGCTCCTTGGTAACCTCAATCAAGTTTAGTGGCGTGATCTTTGACGCATTTGGATTATTCGGACATTGGGCAATCAAATGATCTATGCCACATCCATTACACATGAGTATCAACATTGTAGACGTGCTCGCTTGATTGGTTTGCATTAGTGTGGCATATTTTGTAGCTTAATAGGACACTCGGCCACACGATGTGGACCTCCATACTCATAGCATTGAAGAGGTGGTCTCTTAGCAATGTAATTGATATTGTGGCCTCTTGCAGCAAGAGCAGCTACTTGATAGACAGGTTTGACTTGTTCCAAATAGTCCTCCATGTAGTATTGTGGACTTTCTTCAAGCGCATCCATTGCATAGGCAATATTAGGGTCTATATCTTCCTCACAGCCTTCCAAACAAGCAATAGATGACTCACAAACCACTTAATTCATAGAAGTGATTCTCGGATGTGGTGGTTGTGGTCCTAGCACTGGAGGTGATAAGGGTGTTGTTTGAACAACATTTTGGGGCCTAGGGACCATGTGTTGTGACGTTTGTTCAAGAGGTGGGGCCGGCATATGAGGGCACTCGAGGTGTGTCTATCCATGGTAAGGTTGGTCTATTGGCCATTGCGTGCTTAAATACTATACAATCCTTAGCTTGATGACCATACCTCCCACAGGCATTGCAATTCCCTTTGAATTTTACTCTAAAAGTAGGGCATTCACTGGTACTATGTGGTCCATAGCATACTGAGCACCATTGTTGCTCCCTTCTTGGATATATATGATTGTTTTGTGGAGCACAATTGTCTCTAAGACTCTCTTGAATGGCCTTGGTGAGTTCTGCTAAAGTTATCCCAGATATCTTTGGCTCCTTAGCAATAGGCTTTAGGATCATTGGCTGATGCCCCGATGCTTGCGAGCTAATCGATCTAGGATCAACAGACACTCTTTCTCCTTGAATCATTAAATTATCCTCCAATTGGATTGCATTGGTGGTGACTGCTTCCCGAGTGGTGATATTTCTAATGACTAGGCCATTGTAGATATCCTCATATCATAATCCCCTAATGAATCTATCAAGCAGTTGATTATTATTGAAGTGCTCATTTGGATTACAATGAGAATTCAAATGCTTCAAGCGACTAATAAAGTCTCTCACCGACTCTCCTTCCTCTCATTGGGCTTTCTGGAGGTGAGAGGCTACACCCCAAAGCACTCCCTCTTGTATGTACTCTTTCAAGAACAGTCTCCTAAGAGTAGGGTAAATCGTTTTTTCTTCCACCCTTAGGGTTCTATACCAATCCCCTGCCTTCCCACTTAAGGTTAGGCTTAAAGCAAATGTTGCCAAGTCACCTAAATGAGCAGGCACCGTGGTTGAAGGCGCTCCAGAGACTACATGTGGAGTTGGTATTGGCATTGGGCTTGGCGCATAAGAAGCCCTTGGGTTCCATGTTTGGTACGGTGTTGTGCCATGTGGTGGCCCAAAGTTCATATGTGCGGCCCAGGCATAACAGACGTCGGATGTGACATGCTAATGCTAGCCGATATAGTCCCATGGAAATAAGATCTTGGGTGTTGTGGTTGTGGAGCATAGGTTGTTGAAACAATGGGAGGGGTAGGGACTACATGAGTACGAGGACCTATAGGTGTATATGATTGGTACACACTTTGTAGGTGTGAGAGACATTGATCGCGATCCATGTTCCAGCATATTTGAATCCCAAACTTGGCTTGGTGATAACGTGTAGTCTAAGGAGTCTTCCCCACCATTTATTTTTGGATTTGAAAATTATTTTCTTGATCAAAAGAATTTTTTTTGTATGCCTAGTGGTTTTTGACTTGAAACTGGTATTTTGGTGATTTGGTCAACTTTTTGTTGTTTTTTGCTATGGTGCCCTTTATAAGAGTTGTCCCAACTATTGTTAGCTGCCCATTGCTCAAATCTCAGATTTAGATGTCTCAGGGGGTCATGGATCGCGATCCATATTCTATTACATATGAACATGGAATTTGGTCAGCTCTATGTTTGCACCCTCTAGAGGTAATTAGAGTTTTACTTAATTTTGAATTTGGATCTCAAAAAGTCAAAAAAGGCCCAAATTTTGGTCAATTCTCAAGGTTTTTGTGCCTTTTGCCAAATTTCTTGATTTGGATGAGTTTTACGTGTCAATTTTCCACCAAAAGTGTATATCTAGTGATATGGGAACCACACTAGACCTTTTGGTATCAGTTTTTGCCCAAAATGTCTCAAAGAGTCATGAACCGCGATCCATGTTCCTACACCAATTGGCTTGAAACTTTCCAGATTAGCTTTCCCTGGCTTGGTTTATCCCCTGACTCTTCAGAGCTATTCCCCTCGGGTTTGTATCAGCTATTGCGTTCTGACCATCAAATTTTCAAAATTTTAGAGTTTATGATCTCGGCTATCAAAACATGGTTTTGATAGTTTTTTCCTTGATCCTTTTTGCCCAAATTGATGGTTGTAAATGTTACCTAACCTATTCCTAGGTACTGAAATGAATCCTACGAAAAAAACCAACAGATGGTGCAAAACTGAAAGAAAAACTGATGATGGAATCTAAGTGATTTCAAAGCATCGAAAAAAAAGCAAAATGGAATGCTTTCGTATCTCACTTACAGCTCTCAATACCTCTCAAGAATAGACCTAGAAAGCCCCCGACTTCTAGCCTTTACCAAGCACTAAATCCCATGTATAGATACTGATAGCTGTTTTTCGGCTCTCCGTAATTGCCATAGTGAGTTAACCCACCCTACCAAAATCATCCAAACACTGTGGCTATCCCTACCATTTCACTGTATATAGGTGTGTGTGAGTTAGGGGACTTTTCCCATATCTTCTTAAAAACCCTTAATTAGCTAGTCACTGGGCTAGTTGAGCCAAAAAAATAATAAAAATAAAAAATATAAGTATATTATGGCCCATTTGTGTGTAAATATTTCATTGTATATAGAGCCTAAATAAAAGGATTTTTCATAATTATTTTGGTATTTATTTAAATATTTCTACCTATGGTGTGTGATTTATGCTATGTACATTGACTCACCATTAACATATTTTTTCTTACCATTTTGCATACTCTTTATTCCATATAAAAATAATTTCATGCAAGCTTCTCTTATTTTTGGTGTAACTCCATCCCAACAAAAATCCCAAAAAACCTGTTTTATTTATGTGTATATTTTTTCACTATTGTGATTTTTCCTTCCTACATCTATTCTCTTTTACTCTCATAAATTAGACCACAAAAAATATTCATCTTTTTATGGTAGACTTATAATGAGAGAGATTTATTTTGACCCCTTTATATTTTTTCCACCTATATTATTTATATTTGACATGTACATATTTTTTAGACCCCTCAATATTTGATTTTCTTAGTTGTACTATTCATTTATATCATGATCTCAACAATATTTTCAATTATAGACCTACCAAATAAGGTCAAGGGTATGTGGCATGCATGCATGCACCATGGGGAGCTCACTCTTGGAGGTATTCAAAATAAGCATCCAAAGAAGGACCTCACAAGGACCTTGTGCAGTGGAAAAAACAGTTGGTTTTGCTGAATTTTTAAAGATCACATGCTCCCCGAATTTGGAAAGGTGATACAAAAAAAAGTTGTAGCTCGTGAGCTGAACTTTCATCTCAAATTTTTTCATATTGTTTTGAGCTACGAGCTGTGAGCTACGATTTTATTGGTGGACCCCAGTTTGCCCATTCTATGCAGCCACACTCCCTCTTCCACTTTATCATTTTCCTCTTTCACACACACTCCTCCCTCTCCTTCCCACTCCCAAACCTGCAACTCTCATGTCCTAATTCACCCTCTTCACCATTGCCACATCTCTCACACCTCCATAGCCTTCATCCTCCATTTCTACACCCTATGTGTCCCCCTTTCTCTCTACATATATGTCCATATTACCATACTCTCTTCAACTTTGTAAATAACTTCAAAAAATCAGCAAAAATCCAAGGATAACCTCTGCAAATGAAGGCTTTTATCATGAATTTTCCAAGGTTTGAAATAACATAGCTTCATCGACACGTGCTGCTTCGCCATGCTGACTGCTTCTTCTTCCGGTGTTGTAAAGAGGTGAATGTCAACTTCTCCAAAGCTTCAACCTCTCTTTACAAGCTCATCCCTTCTCTAACTTTTCTCATCATATATCTCACCATTTGGTGAATGATTTTGTAAATATTTTTTAGTGATAATTACTAACTACTAACCACTAACCTTATTGTAAAATGCACCCTCTACTAGAGTAGGCACTCCCAAATTATTCACTCAATCCCTCTCTCCTTTCATCCTCAATAATTCTCTTCCCTTGAGCCCGCATCCATGTGACTCAAAGGACAAGAGAGACCCACCCTCATTTAAAAAAATAAAATATGCACAATCTTTTATTTCTTCAAATAAACTTGATTAGGCCTAATCCTAATCGAGGCTTCTAAAACCTATAAATAGAGCCCTTCTCTCCCTTGTAAATCATCACATGATCACACTACACCACACCATTCTCAACACATAACACACCACTCTTCAAGCCTAGTTGTGTAGAGTGTGTGCATTGTGAGTGCTCTATTCCATCACTACACATAGGTGCATGGAGAAGCTTGAAGTTAGTTATGCCATCTAGAGGAGTGGAGTGATGCTATACTCTGCAATCACACTTGTAGCCTACTTTTGTCCATAAATAAGATTCATAGTTTTGGGTGCAATTGTATACTCCGACTACGACTCTTCTCTCCAAATTGACTTGATAAGTTGGCTCATTAGATGGTTGAAGGTATATTGTCCTTGAAGTTTGTTGTGCCATTTCATGCTTGGTGGTTTGAGGGCTTGTTGAACTGTTTTCCTAAAAGGTAAATTGTAAGAGGGTGCTCGGTGAGAGGGCTCCCGTGACCCTAAGACAATTTGTGTATTGGCAACAAGGTCAAGTTTTGTGTTGTCTCTCTATTTCTCATCAAGCTTTGTGTGCATCTAGTCTTTAAGGCTAAGAATGAGTTGCTCAAGTTGATTTGTGCTCTTTACCTCTCTCTGGCATGGTGAATGTTTGTGTTTGGTGTGTGTGGCTATCTTGAATTCCCCTCTCTTTGTGCGTTTGAGTACAAGGAGATATCACGTGCGTCCTAGTTCGCATCTACAACTAGGTGGTGCCCCTTTTCTTGTTTGGTTTCTGGCTGTGGGTTGTTGTTGTCTTTGATTGTGCTTGCCCCAGCCCCATTTGAGCAGCACGGGAGCCTCGAAGGGTGTTTAGAGGCCGCTCTTCTTGTTGCCTGCCCCTGACCGCCTCAATACCTTACTGCTAAAATGTAAATGAAATGGAAATGGAAATTAAAATCAAAGGTCTCTAAAGTAAAAAGCTATGATTAGGTCACTCACCACCTAAGGATCACCATCCTTGGCAACAGTGCCAATGTTAGCGGGTCGCCACGATGGATGTCTGTAGCATAGCTATGTGGCACTAATATAATATCAATACTCAAGAAAGTGACTTGGATGGGGCACGAAGACTCTTTGAGGGTGTCAACCTCTAGAAGTGAACCTACGAAACAAAGCCGTCTCTTGCACTAGAAAATCTATCACTCTCAAACCTGGCAAACTGCCTTTGTCTTATGTCCTATGTCACCACACTCGATCGTCATGCCATTTTGGCACTCAAAATAAAATAAAATGCTACACAAATTTAGGAGGAGGTTTAGGACACCTAGGGGCACTATCCTATCAATTTTGGTTGCAATCCAATGAGGTACCAAAATCATGATTTATCATGATCAAGGTCCTAAAAACTGCAACAAAACATACCAAAAGGTCACCCTATGGTCTGGGAACACTTTCCTATTGTTGAAACATAAAAATCCAACCATTAACGCACTCAAAACAACCAATTTAGCTCGCTAACGCGTAGTGACAAACCACAACAGAATTGACAATGATTACACTTAAAGGAAAGAGCAGTAGACAAGGAACACAATGCAAGTTTTGGAGTCAAAATTATATTACCAGAGCTCAAGATAGACTAATTACAAATCACATGAGAGTAGTTGCTCTCAGTTGTATACTCCAAAATCATAAAACCTTTGATAATGATAATGTGTCCTTTCGCACTTACAAAAATGAGCTTTATACCTAGCGCTTTCTTGACCAGTGGCCAACTTTACCAGGCTTAGACTCACTTATAGAGTTTACAACTCAAATTCGGCATAAATTGACTTAGAGATTGTCTGACTACAATCAAAGATTCTCAATTAAATACAAAAGCTTTCGTGGAAAAATTAATGATGGAACATCAAAATTTTAGGGGTCATGATTAAGGATTCGACTAGGAGGGCACCCGCTTCCTGGAAAAAATAATGATGGAACATCAAAATTTTAAGGGTCATGATGAAGGATTCGACTAGGAGGGCACCCATCTGGTCCATCTGCCAATAAGCTTGTCCATGGGTGACAAACTAGAATATTACCTCCATCATATGAAAATACTCAAGGTGGGTGGCATACCTTTGTGCCTAATACATTTCATACCTTTTGACACGTTTTTAAAACGCATTTAGTTTGATTAATCTACTTTATGTTTTTTCACTAGCATTAGTGTTAATGTTTCTCTCCCCAATCTCTTGTGATTAATATACTAAGTACACTATGTGATCGGATCACTATCGTTTCCACCATAGTCAATTCCTTTTAGGACATGGTTATTTGTGGTAGCATGCCAAATTCAAAGGCCCTCCTCGATCACCACATCGCTATTTTACCTTGAGAGAGAGATGAGACTTAGCTCAGGAGAATGAGAAAGGAGATTCCTTGTATTGCTGCATGACTCACATTTTAATCAATTTATAGCTTAAAAAAACACCAAAACACCACCTGGAACCATCCTTTCTTCTACATTTTTCCAAATTGAAGCTTCTCCCTTGGGTAATCTTTCCATTATTACAAGTGTTAGAAGGTTTCAAGCATTGTCCAAACATTATCTCATCTAATATAGTCAAGGTAGGAGTCAAGATATCTAACAACATGGATGGGCTCTCTCTCTCTCTCTCTCTCTCTCTCTCTCTCACACACACACACACACACACACACACACACACACACACACACACACACACACACACACACACACACACACACACACACACACACACACACACACACACATCCAAGTGGTAGATTGGTTATCCATTTTTTGCTAAATAATTGGCTTTGTGATATCAAAATTTCGTAGGAATTTCTCATCATAGATCCTTCTCATCACCCTTGAATATAATAAATAGTACATATAGGATAAAATTGCACTACAATATTCAAACCCAATTGCATTTATAAGAGAACCACAAATTCATTGCGCTGATCATGTACAACATCTTGCACATAATGCTCCAAATTTTTCCCATGTCTTTAATAAAGGATAGCAAATATGAGCCCTCTCTTTACCCTGCCATATTGTCAAGGTTTATAGAAATCTATTGTCGGAAGCTTTATGACATTTTGTTACCACAATCTCTATGCATTTTTGCTTTCTTCCTCACACACACACAAATAGAGAGAGAGAGAGAGAGAAAGAAAAAGAGAGAGGGGAAGTGTTATGTGTGTGTGTGTGTATATATATATATATATATATATATATATATATATATATATATATATATATATATTTGTGCCAACCCAGACAATAAGTTAATCCACCAATGATGCGAATTTCTATGTGGAAATAAAGAAACAAACCAATTTATGTGAACTCTATAGCCAACCCTGTATTTCTTGTCTCCTCTTGTTTGTAGCTGTCAGGCCTCTCTTCTGCTCTTTCTCACCTTCGCCCATGGGCAACCATTGTCTCCTCACTATTGATGGTCTCTGTTAACAGCAAGCTAACTTGGATAACTCGGATAACATTTTTAGGAGCTTCTATTGTTGAAACACTTATTATTTTGATGATTCAGGAATGTTGTAACTCCTATTTTCCAGATAAACAATGTAATTAATGAGCCGTGGCTACAAGCTTCCAGATTGTATCAACCTGTCTTTAGTTAGAGCTCCTAGATTATTAGTTTTGACCATAAAAACCTTGGCTAAGGTATAAAAGCCAATTTTTGTAAGTAATTTATAAGTTTTGGATTATAGAAACACAGCGTGACCTTAGCGCTCACTTCTCTCCTTCTCAAGCTTCCTACTCCCTTCCCGGTTGTCACATTGCAGTGCCGTCTGTTGCGTTGCAACCGCAGGGTAAGAGCTCTACACATAGATGTAAGCATTTCATTGTAATCCGTAGCTTTTGGTGTCGCCGAGATCTGCGGCCTAATTTCATCATAAGTAGGAATTTAAGCTTCAAAATCATAAAATAAGTAAAGGTGGATATTGGGGCATCATTGCTAAGCATTTATATGCATTCTGGGTCGAAAATGACTAGGTCAAAAACTCCCTGCTCTTAATAATCGTGATTTTTTCACTTGACCTAAAGTGAGATTTGAGACCATAACCATGTGTGCTTAGGTCTTATAAACATGTCCTAGAAGTTTCGTAACGTTTGGATGTCGTTTGATGCTCTAACGGTTGTGATTTGTTTGCCGATGAGCGACTAGCTTTTGGTGATTTCTGTCATTT
The DNA here is from genome assembly GCF_014529385.1 of Adiantum capillus-veneris. Lineage (NCBI taxonomy): Eukaryota > Viridiplantae > Streptophyta > Polypodiopsida > Polypodiales > Pteridaceae > Adiantum > Adiantum capillus-veneris. Next base: position 150,688,796 of record NC_140936.1, on the reverse strand, counting down.
GAGTGTAGCTTGAGATAGATGCGAGTTGTTTGTTGTTTTCCAAGAGATTGACAACCTCTTGTAGCCTCTATGCACTACTTGAGTCAGCTTCGTCCCATGGATTGACGATTATATTCGTGGTTCTCGCTATGTCTGCAATAAGATAGGAGTGAGGTTAGACACACGTCCCACATTTGGCGCCGTTACCGGGGATCGAAGAGACCTAAAACTAGGAAAAAACACGAGCTTCTTATGAAGTTATCCTTTAAATTCCTCTAAGATCACCTAAAGTCAAAACTTTCTTCTTAAAACCATACTAGCTTAAGATTGTCGTCTTTTGCTGTGTAGAGGTAGCTTGGAAGTAGATTGTACTTGCTAAGTACCTTTTAGGACTGTAGGATTAGATTAGGATTTTGGGAATGATTGATGGACGAGACAAGCCTTAAGACCAAGGCTCAAAAAACCATAAAAAACAAGAAAATGAGTGTTTGTGGACACTTTCCACAACCCCATTACAGTAGAACCTAGGAGTAGGGTAAGTAGAATCTGAGGTGGGATCTCAGAACATTGCTCCATCCAAAAGAATCAATTGTGAGTTGTTTGTGTGAAGTTGCGGAATTTCAGGTCTACGGCTAGAAATAGCACCAGAAGATTGTCCACCATTGAATCCAACTGGAGATTATGCTTTAAAAGTTGTATGAACCAGTGGGTAAGCTTAACACTAGAATGGTAACCTAACAGGACATAAAAGTGTCCTTTCAGGGTTTTGGAAAAAATTTCCAAAACCATAGTAGATCCACTCATTTTGAAAAATCCTTTCATGAGCTTATAGTTTAAGGATTACTACATATGGAAAAAATGAGAAACTTGTAAGATTTCTCATCCCTTGGTCACTACAAGCCTCCAAAGTTGATGGACCAGTGCATTTTGGCCAAAGCAGCAATTTCTTACGGTTGATTGCATATAAATAAGAGTGGGGATTTTTTTAGGACATGAGATAAAATGCCCTGTTAACTTCAATGGGTTGGTGATCAAAACATATGGTTGCTTTTACCTCACTAATATTTTTTTGTGGCAACAAAAATGGTACAAAAAAGTCACATTTTTGCCATTCTGCGGACCTATCATCAAAGTTTCTATAGTCACGCTCAATACAGATACTATATACATGTTTTCTTAGTTCCCTTTGGGCCTTTGGATTCAAAAGGAGCCATGGAGCATGTCAAAAGGATAATGGATCTCTTACTAAGTGGAACCTTGGGGGCAATGATAAAGTGCTAAATACAGCAAAAACATGAAAAACCTGGGTTTAGCATTATGACCTCTAGAAACCCATAGAAACTACTCAATATCTAGACAAGTTTGTAGTTTATGATTAGATATGGTTACTACCTACAAAATACACACAATTGGCTTAAGAAACTAGCAATATTGAGAAAGTTATACTTGCTACTCTAAAATGTCTCGTATTCTTCAGGAATCAAAAAACTCAACCATCATCATATACTATGCTATATAGCATATTACGTCCCCCAAAACTCAAGGAAGATTAGCTTTATGTTATATAATACACTTACACAATCAAAATTGAATTTGGATATAATGAAAGCCACAAAAAAAAATCATATAAGTGCTAGTTTTGGCCAAAAAACAGGATTATGCAATTCTTGTAAGTTGGTCATAACTTTCAATTTTAACACTTAGATCTCCCTACAAGCATCAAAACATGTTGAGAACTATGAAGGCTTATCCTCTAAAAATCTAAACCTCACAAACATGAAGTTTAGAGTGGTATAGTTGCAAAAAATTTTAAAAAAGCCAAAAACAGGAACCGTTTTTTCACACAATTTAGGTTCAAAAATGTTGTCCAAGAGTAAGGTTAATGGTAAAATTGATACTCCAAAAAAAATGCCAAGTTTTTTTCAGGTCATAAGGCAACTAGAAATTCATTTTTATACTCTTCAAATAATTCAAGAAAAATGGTCACTTAACAGGACACAAAAGTGTCCAAGGACATAAAAGTGTTCTAGTGTTAAGGAAGCATTTGAGGTAAAATTTCAAGAGTTTGCAAAAATTCAGATTATTTACTTTTTCTTGACATTTTAGGCCAAATTAAGTTTTGACTTGACTCAGAGGCTTAAAATAGTTCATAAAAAACTCTCCACTGAAAAAGTTGAAAAAAGTGCTCATTTTAGGCCAAAAGTAAATAAACGTGATTATTTACTTTCAGCTCAAAAGTGACCAAGGTTGGTACCAAAGACTCTACGCATGTGTACAACATATTTTGTAAAGACCCATAGAATTTCGATCACCAAACTGACCAAAAACTTGGTAAAAACTGGAATCTGTACTGATTGTTGAAAACTTGAGTGTAAATTGAGACAATTTTGTTCAAACTCAGTGAAACTTGACTCATAGACTTATATTGAAGTGTTAAACAAGTGTACATGCTCAGTAGACCAAAAAGATGCAAAAATTTGTCAGAAGTAAATAATCGCAATTATTTAATTTTGTCCCATTTTTCAACTGTTTTGACCAACCCAAATACCACTAGTTTTAGCATGATATATTAAGCCCACAAATCGAATTTGGTAAGAATTGGATCATTGGAGTGAAAATTGTGGCCAAATTTGTAAAGTCACTTTATAGACACAAAAATGTTGACCCTTTGAACAGGGATTATCCAAACTTGATGAAACTTGGTTAGGGAGCTTAAGTTGAGCTGCTTAACCATTCTGTGTCAACATTGTAGCAAAAACTTGCATAAAAATAATAGAAGTAAATAATCATGATTATTTATATCTACTACAAAATTGGATATTTTTGTACATTTGAGTATACCACAAGGAGTCAAGCATGCCAAGTAGATCACACAAATCAAATTTGGATCACAAAAGTGAGACTTAAGTTAGATTCTTGAAAGCTGAGTGTGCGGACACGAAACAGTTAATAACTTAGACAAAATTTGTTCAAACTCAGTGAAACTTGTCCAGAGACCTTAACAAGTTGAGTACTTGACAAAACAAGCCAAAAAGGGTAAAACATCGAGAAAAGTAAATAATCACGATTATTTACTTCTAATACACAGAGACACCATGCTGGACTTTTGAGCTTGTACAATGTTAGACCAACATAATACAAGGCCACCGGTCAATTTTGGTTTCAATCGGATCCAAATTGGTACATGTTCACTCAGTTTTCAGGTTATAGATTAGTCCTTTGGCTTTTTGCAAAAGTAGAATCTGAAAGTCTCAATTGCCGACTCACTTAGCTCAATTTAAAGTGATACACATAGACCACTCATAATACTTAGCAAAAATTGTACAGTCTTTGTGAAAGAATAGCTAGCATGATTAGAACTGATACAGGAATCAGGTTGCAGACAAGGAATTGAAAGCTTGACAGAAGTTGCAATCAAATCAAGTGGAAGAAGTTGACAACAAGTCAATCCGACGGTAAGTACTCTATCCAGGGCTTCACAAATCTATATGAACCTTAGATCTGGTTGTATACTAGCAAACCAAGGCCTATTTGGAGAGACCGCTAGTAGAGTATCCACCCAAGAGAGTGTGAATCAAGGCGATCATTTGGACACTATCTTTGAAAAAGTCTTAGACACTTTTTCAGAATCAACATCTGAAATGTCTTCCCATTCGACTCATTAGGAAACCGGAACGATAGTGTGTTATAAGTAGATACTCATATTTTTTATAAGACTAATTGCCATGGAGCTCAGGTTTACCTGGATCCTAATGAAGAGTATGCTATTCGCATTGATGACCATGACATAGAGTTTAAAGGGGAAATCAGGGCAAACAAACAAGGAAAAATGTACATGGATAAAAACGAAACTTGCCCTTTTTATAAGACTAATCGCCATGGAGCTCAGGTTTACTTGGATCCTAATAAAGAGTATGCTATTCGCATTCATGACCATGACATAGAGTTTAAAGAGAAAATCAGGGCAAACAAACAAGGAACAATGTACATGGATAAAAATGGAACTCAGTATTTACAAGTTGAAAACCCTGATGTGATAGACAAATGGGGGTTAGAAGTAAATACCATAATTCTAGATACGACAGCAAAAGAAGGACCACCGACTTAAGAATTCGAGGGATACGATCAAGTTGATTTGAAGCCCTTGAAACGGCTTAGCACGAATAATCCTAGGATTGGAGTCTATTGTTGGGAGGATAGAAACATCAAAGATCTTCTATGGATTTGTCATGCCATGTTGAACCCTTGTCTTTGATTTTGAAGATATAGATGATCTTCATGGGTGTTAACTGCCTTGATCTACCAATCTACCTATTTAGGGATTGTTATAACAATAACTTTGTTATGATGAGTCCTGAAGAGGTGGAGCAAACCAAATACCAAGGGTACTCCATAAAGGATTGGACATTGGGCCAAGGACCAAAAACTATTCCAAGAGATGAACTCCATGAGAGATATTTTGAGAGCAATGTTAAAAAACCAGAAACTACCTCATCACGAAGAAAACTGGGTGACACTAAAGCCAGTGAAGGGCTACATGAGTCACTATTTCTAACAGATTGGCTTGAAGGATTGGGAATATGACCAACTGCCAGGAGACCGGGAGTTGAACCAAATAGAGTCAGACCAACCGATCTTCATAAAGGGTCAAAAAATACAGTGGATTTGGGGATCCATATGACCACTTAGCAAGCTTTAAACAAGTGCTAAGAGTAGCATGCATATTTGATTTCTATACTCAATTTGAGGGATTTGGAATGACAGTAGAAGGAAAAGCACTGACATGGTTCTCAAACATTCCACCAAGGTCAAATATGGACTTAAATACATTAGCTCAAGGATTTGTATCTGCTCCAAAACGGGGATCAAACATAAGACGGTAGCTCAAATCTATAGCTTCAAACAGAAACAAGGTGAGTCTATTAGGGATTGTGCAATACATTGCAAGATGCCAAGAACAAGAAATACTTGCAGAGGAAAGGCTAGTATCATTGTTTCTAGAGGGACTGCTAAACAAAGAACTTCATGCTATATTGTATAGCAAGAAACATATGACCCTAGAAGAGTGTGTGTCAGATGCTATTGACTTAGGAGACAATTGTGATATTTTCAATGAAGAAGATGTCCCTAAGGATAATCAAAGTGAGAAAACAACATCCACAAAACTAGCACAAGTGAGAATGGCTGCTGCAATACCGCTTACAGCCATAAAAGACATGCTCAAAAGGATGAATGAAATGATGAATAACATGCAAAAAGCACCTATGAGGGAACCAGGGCATGGGATACCTCAATAGGGACAACCAATTAGGCCGAAAAAATGGTGTGCAATCGAGGGTAAATGGATGAACCATGAGAACAATGAGTGCTATTATCGACCAAAGTATAATGGTACTGTTCAATACGTGCTTATGAGGCCACAAGGACAACCCATGTACATATATCAGCCTAATATGGCCCCAGCTCAAAGACCACCAATGGGTATGGAAAAACCTCAACCCTTGTTGGTTCAACAACCTCCATATTCTAGACATAATGCAGTACTTGGAAAGTACATGCATTCAGAAGGAGTCATAGAGGAACAAGCACTAGTAGCTGTTACACCCTATGGTGAGCCTAATCCATCTATCGCAATGGTAGAAGGAGATTGGTATAATTCACATCCACCACCAATGGAAGAACCTAGGACTTATACTACAAAGAACTTGCACCGATGTACTATATAGCTAATCAAGGTGTTAGACCTCCAATGGTAAGACCCATGAATAAGCCAAGAACTGGGAACTGTCAAACTGTGTTGCAGATGATCACTAGAAAAACGAATGCCCAGAGCGCCTGACAAGAACATTAAGCCAATTGAAGCTTTTTGTATACAATGTTGCAAAAAGGGAGGACACTGTTGGAATTAGGGTTGCAGAGAAACACACACAGCTTGGAGAAGATGAAGGAAGCTCAAGGCACACAATAGAGAGTGTATTCCTTAGTGTGCAATGGAAAGATAGATAGCCCTAGAGTGATGGGCGTATATACAATGCATGGGGGAAAAAACCTCCTAAAGAGGGAAAAAATGCCCCGGCGGTCCTAGTGTGTTCACACACATCACTACCACATGTATATGGTAACAAATCCCCCCTGGAGTGATGCGGTGAACGAGAGCTGGCACATGAGTAAAGGGAAGTGCCAAGCCCTGAGGACAGGATCAGTCCACAAAGGGGAGTAAGCCCAAAGCTTTGCGGAAAGCTTCAAGCTTCTCACGAGACAATGCCTTTGTGAAAAGATCTGCAAGGTTGTCCTGTGTTGGCACATAAGCCAAGCTGATCTCTCCTGCTGAGAGCCTCTCCCTGACATAGTGGTAATGCACCTCAATGTGCTTTGTGCGAGCATGAAAAACTGGGTTCCTCGCAACTGCCAATGCGCTCTGACTGTCAGTGTAGATAGTGTTGGCAGTGTCCTGTCCAACACCCAAGTCAGCCATAAGGCATCTGAGCCATACACACTCAACCGTAGCTGTGAAGACTGCCCTGTACTCAGCCTCACAACTCGAAGTGGCCACAGTAGGTTGCTTCTTGCTCAACCATGATATACATGAACTGCCAAGCATGAAACAAAAACCACTTGTGGACACTCGCGTGTCAAAACAACCAGCCCAATCTGAGTCCGAAAAAGCATGTAAGTCTGGCGGCAATGATCCCCCCTTGGGATAAAACAAGCCAAGATGTAAAGTGCCACTAAGGTAGCGGAAAATCCTCTTGACAGCCTGCCAATGCTTAGACCCTGGGCTATGCATAAATCTGCTGACCTGCGAGACTGCAAACTGAATATCTGGCCTCGTGTTGCATACATAAATGAGGCAGCCAACAGCAGTTTGGTAAAGAGTGACATCAGCAGGATCGCCAGCATCATGTAGACTCAACTTCAAACCTGTTTCCATGGGAGTGGCAATAGGTTTGCAATCCTCAAGTCCAAACTTACATAGCAATGTCTCTATGTAACTTTTCTGACACAAGGCAATACCACCATCACACTGCTTAAACTGTATACCCAAGTAATGATGCAACAGCCCCAAATCTTTCATCTTGAAAGTAGCATTCAAATCAGCCTTAAATTCAGCAATATGTCTCTCATTTGGTCCAGTGATCAGCAAATCATCAACATAAAGAACCACAATGAGAAATACATCATCCTCACGCTTTACATACAATGTGCTTTCTGTTGGACTGTTACGAAAGCCTCGTTTAACCAAATGAGTGTCAGCTTTCTCATACCAAGCACGAGGAGATTGCTTCAACCCATACAAAGCCTTGTTACATTTGCACACTTTGTCCTCTTGTCCTTTTATGACAAAACCGCGAGGCTGCGTTACATAAACTTCCTCAGATATGTCACCATTCAAGAAAGCAGTAACAATGTCTGATTGATGTACATCCCAACCAAAATGAGCTGCCAATGCACATAGAAAACGCACAGTAGTCATACGACAAGTGGGAGCAAAAGTCTCTTCATAATCTATGCCTTTTTGTTGTGCATAACCCTTTGCAACAAGTCGAGCCTTATGGCGATCGATCTCACCATCCGGCTTGCGTTTCAACTTGTAAACCCACTTCGTACCAATGGCCTTTTTGCCAGGAGGCAAATTACATAAAGTCCATGTGTGATTCTCTATAAGTGCATCATATTCTGATTTCATGGCAGCAATCCAATTTTCTGAATTCTGTGCTTCATCAAAAGACAGAGGCTCCTCAACATCATGTAAACTAGACACAGCCAAAGCATAACAATCTGATGCATAAGATGCATGGCGAGAGCCTGAACGAGTACGACTAGACAAAGGTGCATCCAATTTACTGTCACGCAAAGTGTGCACCAGCCATTTTGGCATACCTCTAGCCTGCTCATTTTCAGCCCTTTCCTCATCAAGTACATCATGTACATCTGCATCAGTAATAGGCTGTTCTAAAACATTTTCAGAAACCCCCATAGGCTGTACATTTGCCTCATTGGAACTTACATTCGTATTTCCACCACTGAAAAGAGGCAACAAAGTGTCATAAATGTCCTGTGAGCTTACATTACTGTCTCTAGTACATGACAGCAAGGGTTGAACAGAATCTTCCACAAACACTACATCCCGTGAAACCAAAATACGTTTTGTTTGCGGATGATACAACCTGTAACCTTTGCTTTCAGCACTATAACCAACAAAAATACATTTGACAGCCTTATCATCCAATTTTCTGCGCTGCACTTGTGGCACCAAAGCATATGCCAAACAGCCAAAAACACGCATGAGCTCAATAGAAGGTTTTCTATCATGCCATGCTTCATATGGAGTAATAGACTGCAAAGCTTTCGTAGGACACCTGTTAAGTACATAAGTGGCACACATGATGGCCTCAAGCCAAAAAGAATGCGGCAAAGCTTGACTTTTGACCATACATCGTGCCATTTCCGTTAGTGACCTGTTTTTCCTCTCAGCAACACCATTTTGCTGAGGTGTATAAGGCACTGTACATTGGTGTTTTATCCCACGACTAGCCAGAAATGCATTAAATTCATGAGACATATACTCCCCCCCTCGATCGGAACGGAGGGTGCCCATAGTACATTTTGAGACATTTTCAGCCATAGCCAAAAATTGTTTGAAGCACATAAAAACTTTGGACTTCGCTTTAAGCGGAAATACCCACGCATGCCTGGAGTAATCATCAATGAAAGTCACGAAGTACAGGTAATTGCCCAAGGACGGAGTTTGCATGGGCCCACAAACGTCACTATGCACAAGCTGCAACCTGCATGTGGCCCTAACTGAACCATCCTTTGGAAACTTAGAACGCTGCATTTTACCCAGAATACAGCCTTCACAAACATGTTTGATAGGTGCTTCAAGAGGCGGCAAAGAAGCAACCATATCAGATTTCTGCAAACGCAGCAAACTGGCAAAATTCAGATGACCAAAACGTGCATGCCAAAGTTTTGCATCTGAAATAGCCCTTGAATCTACAACAGCATTTGCAAAATTTTGTCCACACTTGTCATACAAAGTGAGCTTATACAGCCCACGGCACAAAAGCCCAGATGCAACAATTTCATCACCAAAACTGAGATCATGAACTGTACATCTGTCATCCACAAATTTGACTACAAGTCCAAGTCTAGCAAGTGCGGATACAGACAATAGATTCTTCTTGATCCCAGGTACATAAAGTGCATCAACAAGTGTGAAGGAACTGCCATTAGCAGCAGTGAGCACAATCTTTCCAACTCCCTGAACTGGATAAGAGGCGTTGTTGGCACAAGTGACTGAATTCCCATGAGGGAGAGACTCGAGAGAGGTAAACAATTCACGATGTGAGGTAATGTGCTTTGTAGCACCACTGTCGAAATACCACACATGTGAATCTGCAGCAACTGACAAGCATGCATCATGGACAGCAGGATTGTAAGTGCACTCTGCGCTAAAAGCCCATTCTGCATCAACATCAGCATCACAATCTCCTTTCACAGAAGACTCAACAATGGCTGCATTTGTAGTGGAACCAGCATTTGCAGTGGAACCACCCTCTTTCTTCTTAGCCTCTTTGGCCTTCAACTTAGGACACGACTTGATCAAGTGATCATTGGCTTTACAATAATGGCAACGCATTTTCTTTTTGCCCTTATCACCAGAATTGCCAGACGAAGTGCTGCCAGCAGAAGCATTAGGAACAGAAATTTTGCCACTCGCAGCAGAACCATAAGAAGTGGCTGCATTACTGTTACCACCCTTTCTTTGAGAAGCAATAAAAGCCTGTTCAACTGCACGCTGCCTAGTCCTGTTTTTTCTAGAAAGTGACTCTTGCAACAGCAATGTGCATAATGCATCAAACTTGACAACTTCAGGATTTCCTTGGGTCATCAGTCTCCAAGTACTAGCAAAAGTCTGGTAGGAATCTGGTAAGGCATCAAGAACAGTCTGCACAAGGGAACTGTCAGAAATGACTTCACCTGCAGAAATGAGTTGCTCATTGATATCCTTGACACTAGCAAGGAAAGTGTCCATATCATCTTCCTCATGCATAATCTTCGACTCTAGCTCTTTACGCAGCAAAGCAATTTTAGCCTCATTGCGGCTTGCATAAAGACCTATTAGAATATCCCAAGCCTGTTTTGCAGATTTTGCTGAACGGATGTGAGGAATAATGGTGCGCTTCACAGACAACGCAATCAATGCATGAGCCTGCGCATCCTTAACATCCCAACGAGCTTGTTCTGCTGTAGGCAAAACAACTCTAACAGCTGCAATCCTTGCAGCAAGACCTGCAACATCCTCAACATCGCCTACATCTTCAGAACCAGGACGTACATCAATGCCCTGCACAATGTTCCAGACACCTTTTGACACAAGAACGTGTTGCATCATATAAGCCCACATAGGGTAGTTGTCCCCATCCAACCTGTCCTCAGCAGCAAACATCTTGAACACATCTGTGTTGTTGTTGTCAGCCATGGTAAATGCTGCACCTGATGTGAAAACTGCCCGAAAATAGGAGAAATGGAGCGGGAACAACTTGTGCTATATAGCACAAACCGTAGAAGACTATAAGGCACCTGTTATGCAGAAAACGGCACTGACAGAAAATCTGCACAAAATGACGAAATAGCCTGTGCAGTACTGCCCGTAGTGGAAACGGAGGCCGAAATGAGCCCAAATCAAAATTCTGAGCAGACTAAGCTCTTCGAGCACTCCCAAAATATTTGTCGACCTGCGAACGCTCGCCAAAGCTCACTGAAATCGGAGAAAGTGAGCAGGCGTGTGCTGGAGCAGCTGACGACTAAGCCCGGGAGGACGTGACCTGCTCTGATACCAATTGTTGGAATTAGGGTTGCAGAGAAACACACACAGCTTGGAGAAGACGAAGGAAGCTCAAGGCACACAATAGAGAGTGTATTCCTTAGTGTGCAATGGAAAGATAGATAGCCCTAGAGTGATGGGCGTATATACAATGCATGGGGGAAAAAACCTCCTAAAGAGGGAAAAAATGCCCCGGCGGTCCTAGTGTGTTCACACACATCACTACCACATGTATATGGTAACAGACACTTCCCTGAAGATTGTCCAAAAAATCCTTTAAACAAGGGCAAAACAGTAGTGAACGTAGTCCAAGTGATACCTAGTAGCTCATCAAAAAGTGAACCTATTGTTCCAATCAATGTAATCACCAGAGCCTAGGCTAAGAAAAAGAAACATAATTCCTTTGATGATTCGGAGAATACTAAAATTTCCTCTCAAAGGATCAAGAGAAGCAGAAGCAAAAGGTATAAGGTGAGAAAACAAAAAGAAAGGGCTGAAATCGAGGAGAAAGCAAAGAAACTATTCCAGGAAAAATGGAAAGAAACTGGAAGTGAAATCAAGGAAACCACAATGAAATTTGGAGGATCAATTTTAGTAGACAGATTTCTTTAGCCAATCAATGAAGCCTTGACCAAGCGAGACTTAAACTAGGCCAAAACATGGAAAACAAATGGAAAAACTATCCTTCTCCAGATATGGAAGCAGCTAAGCTTGAAGCTTATCAAAATTTGGTAAGAATTACTCAAGAGATGTTGGAGGAACAAAAACCCAAGCTCAAGAGTATGGCAAAGAGGAATCTAAAGTGGTGGTAGAACCCCACCTTGAAACTAAAGAGCCAGAACTCATAGTGCTTGACACCGAAGATGCCTTAGATGGAATCCCATTCGTAGAACAAGATTGGTCATGAAATTTATCGAAAAAAGTTGGAGAGATTAATGATGGGAGCCTAACTCTGAAGTTAGCTCCTATAGAGGAAGTTTTCTTAGACAATCTACCTCTTGATATGGACATAGATTTACAATCCCTGTATGGGGATTGCGGCTCTTAAGCTTTAGGAATGTATAAACCAATGACTCTGAAAACACTACCCTCTTACTTGGGAGATAACAAAGACAAATCCATAGTGTGTAAAACCACTCAGATAAAGAGGGCAGAACAGACCCTAGAGGTAGACAACATCCATTCAATCATGTCTACACCCATTCAATGCACTTACTTTAGGAGAACTCTTGAAAATCATACCATATCTATGGAATGATCTACAAAAAACTCTAGAAAAGGTTGGGATAACAGGGCTAATTGTGAAAAATTGGAAAAATTGAAACACGAATTGGATAACAAAGAGATTAGATCCTTTTCAATGAACAAAGTTGAAGAATACTACGAAGAGGAAGAAGGAAACACAACCCTTCCAGTGAGATACAATGATATAGAAACCATGGCAATACTCGATAGTGGGGCAGGCATAGCCATAGCCACGAAAGCAGTATGGGAATCATGGGGGCAACCAGCTCAAAGACCACCAATGGGTATGGAAAAACCTCAACCCTTGTTGGTTCAACAACCTCCATATTCTAGACATAATGCAGTACTTGTAAAGTACATGCATTCAGAGGGAGTCATAGAGGAACAAGCACTAGTAGCTGTTACACCCTATGCTGAGCCTAATCCATCTATCGCAATGGTAGAAGGAGATTGGTATAATTCACATCCACCACCAATGGAAGAACCTAGGACTTATACTACAAAGAACTTGCACCGATGTACTATATAGTTAATCAAGGTGTTAGACCTCCAATGGTAAGACCCATGAATAAGCCAAGAACTGGGAACTGTCAAACTGTGGTGCAGATGATCACTGGAAAAACGAATGCCCAGAGCGCATGACAAGAACATTAAGCCAATTGAAGCGTTTTGTATACAATGTTGCAAAAAGGGAGGACACTTCCCTGAAGATTGTCCAAAAAATCCTTTAAACAAGGGCAAAACAGTAGTGAACGTAGTCCAAGTGATACTTAGTAGCTCATCAAAAAGTGAACCTATTGTTCCAATCAATGTAATCACCAGAGCCTAGGCTAAGAAAAAGAAACATCATTCCTTTGATGATTCGGAGAATACTAAAATTTCCTCTCAAAGGATCAAGAGAAGCAGAAGCAAAAGGTATAAGGTGAGAAAACAAAAAGAAAGGGCTGAAATCGAGGAGAAAGCAAAGAAACTATTCCAGGAAAAATGGAAAGAAACTGGAAGTGAAATCAAGGAAACCACAATGAAATTTGGAGGATCAATTTTAGTAGACAGATTTCTTTAGCCAATCAATGAAGCCTTGACCAAGCGAGACTTAAACTAGGCCAAAACATGGAAAACAAATGGAAAAACTATCCTTCTCCAGATATGGAAGCAGCTAAGCTTGAAGCTTATCAAAATTTGGTAAGAATTACTCAAGAGATGTTGGAGGAACAAAAACCCAAGCTCAAGAGTATGGCAAAGAGGAATCTAAAGTGGTGGTAGAACCCCACCTTGAAACTAAAGAGCCAGAACTCATAGTGCTTGACACCAAAGATGCCTTAGATGGAATCCCATTCGTAGAACAAGATTGGTCATGAAATTTATCGAAAAAAGTTGGAGAGATTAATGATGGGAGCCTAACTCTGAAGTTAGCTCCTATAGAGGAAGTTTGCTTAGACAATCTACCTCTTGATATGGACATAGATTTACAATCCCTGTATGGGGATTGCGGCTCTTAAGCTTTAGGAATGTATAAACCAATGACTCTGAAAACACTACCCTCTTACTTGGGAGATAACAAAGACAAATCCATAGTGTGTAAAACCACTCAGATAAAGAGGGCAGAACAGACCCTAGAGGTAGACAACATCCATTCAATCATGTCTACACCCATTCAATGCACTTACTTTAGGAGAACTCTTGAAAATCATACCATATCTATGGAATGATCTACAAAAAACTGTAGAAAAGGTTGGGATAACAGGGCTAATTGTGAAAAATTGGAAAAACTGAAACACGAATTGGATAACAAAGAGATTAGATCCTTTTCAATGAACAAAGTTGAAGAATACTACGAAGAGGAAGAAGGAAACACAACCCTTCCAGTGAGATACAATGATATAGAAACCATGGCAATACTCGATAGTGGGGCAGGCATAGCCATAGCCACGAAAGCAGTATGGGAATCATGGGGGCAACCAGCTCAAAGACCACCAATGGGTATGGAAAAACCTCAACCCTTGTTGGTTCAACAACCTCCATATTCTAGACATAATGCAGTACTTGTAAAGTACATGCATTCAGAGGGAGTCATAGAGGAACAAGCACTAGTAGCTGTTACACCCTATGCTGAGCCTAATCCATCTATCGCAATGGTAGAAGGAGATTGGTATAATTCACATCCACCACCAATGGAAGAACCTAGGACTTATACTACAAAGAACTTGCACCGATGTACTATATAGTTAATCAAGGTGTTAGACCTCCAATGGTAAGACCCATGAATAAGCCAAGAACTGGGAACTGTCAAACTGTGGTGCAGATGATCACTGGAAAAACGAATGCCCAGAGCGCCTGACAAGAACATTAAGCCAATTGAAGCGTTTTGTATACAATGTTGCAAAAAGGGAGGACACTTCCCTGAAGATTGTCCAAAAAATCCTTTAAACAAGGGCAAAACAGTAGTGAACGTAGTCCAAGTGATACTTAATAGCTCATCAAAAAGTGAACCTATTGTTCCAATCAATGTAATCACCAGAGCCTAGGCTAAGAAAAAGAAACATCATTCCTTTGATGATTCGGAGAATACTAAAATTTCCTCTCAAAGGATCAAGAGAAGCAGAAGCAAAAGGTATAAGGTGAGAAAACAAAAAGAAAGGGCTGAAATCGAGGAGAAAGCAAAGAAACTATTCCAGGAAAAATGGAAAGAAACTGGAAGTGAAATCAAGGAAACCACAATGAAATTTGGAGGATCAATTTTAGTAGACAGATTTCTTTAGCCAATCAATGAAGCCTTGACCAAGCGAGACTTAAACTAGGCCAAAACATGGAAAACAAATGGAAAAACTATCCTTCTCCAGATATGGAAGCAGCTAAGCTTGAAGCTTATCAAAATTTGGTAAGAATTACTCAGGAGATGTTGGAGGAACAAAAACCCAAGCTCAAGAGTATGGCAAAGAGGAATCTAAAGTGGTGGTAGAACCCCACCTTGAAACTAAAGAGCCAGAACTCATAGTGCTTGACACCAAAGATGCCTTAGATGGAATCCCATTCGTAGAACAAGATTGGTCATGAAATTTATCGAAAAAAGTTGGAGAGATTAATGATGGGAGCCTAACTCTGAAGTTAGCTCCTATAGAGGAAGTTTGCTTAGACAATCTACCTCTTGATATGGACATAGATTTACAATCCCTGTATGGGGATTGCGGCTCTTAAGCTTTAGGAATGTATAAACCAATGACTCTGAAAACACTACCCTCTTACTTGGGAGATAACAAAGACAAATCCATAGTGTGTAAAACCACTCAGATAAAGAGGGCAGAACAGACCCTAGAGGTAGACAACATCCATTCAATCATGTCTACACCCATTCAATGCACTTACTTTAGGAGAACTCTTGAAAATCATACCATATCTATGGAATGATCTACAAAAAACTGTAGAAAAGGTTGGGATAACAGGGCTAATTGTGAAAAATTGGAAAAACTGAAACACGAATTGGATAACAAAGAGATTAGATCCTTTTCAATGAACAAAGTTGAAGAATACTACGAAGAGGAAGAAGGAAACACAACCCTTCCAGTGAGATACAATGATATAGAAACCATGGCAATACTCGATAGTGGGGCAGGCATAGCCATAGCCACGAAAGTAGTATGGGAATCATGGGGGCAACCAGCTCAAAGACCACCAATGGGTATGGAAAAACCTCAACCCTTGTTGGTTCAACAACCTCCATATTCTAGACATAATGCAGTACTTGTAAAGTACATGCATTCAGAGGGAGTCATAGAGGAACAAGCACTAGTAGCTGTTACACCCTATGCTGAGCCTAATCCATCTATCGCAATGGTAGAAGGAGATTGGTATAATTCACATCCACCACCAATGGAAGAACCTAGGACTTATACTACAAAGAACTTGCACCGATGTACTATATAGTTAATCAAGGTGTTAGACCTCCAATGGTAAGACCCATGAATAAGCCAAGAACTGGGAACTGTCAAACTGTGGTGCAGATGATCACTGGAAAAACGAATGCCCAGAGCGCCTGACAAGAACATTAAGCCAATTGAAGCGTTTTGTATACAATGTTGCAAAAAGGGAGGACACTTCCCTGAAGATTGTCCAAAAAATCCTTTAAACAAGGGCAAAACAGTAGTGAACGTAGTCCAAGTGATACTTAGTAGCTCATCAAAAAGTGAACCTATTGTTCCAATCAATGTAATCACCAGAGCCTAGGCTAAGAAAAAGAAACATAATTCCTTTGATGATTCGGAGAATACTAAAATTTCCTCTCAAAGGATCAAGAGAAGCAGAAGCAAAAGGTATAAGGTGAGAAAACAAAAAGAAAGGGCTGAAATCGAGGAGAAAGCAAAGAAACTATTCCAGGAAAAATGGAAAGAAACTGGAAGTGAAATCAAGGAAACCACAATGAAATTTGGAGGATCAATTTTAGTAGACAGATTTCTTTAGCCAATCAATGAAGCCTTGACCAAGCGAGACTTAAACTAGGCCAAAACATGGAAAACAAATGGAAAAACTATCCTTCTCCAGATATGGAAGCAGCTAAGCTTGAAGCTTATCAAAATTTGGTAAGAATTACTCAAGAGATGTTGGAAGAACAAAAACCCAAGCTCAAGAGTATGGCAAAGAGAAATCTGAAGTGGTGGTAGAACCCCACCTTGAAACTAAAGAGCCAGAACTCATAGTGCCTGACACCGAAGATGCCTTAGATGGAATCCCATTCGTAGAAGAAGATTGGTCATGAAATTTATGGAAAAAAGTTGGAGAGATTAATGATGGGAGCCTAACTCTCCTATAGAGGAAGTTTGCTTAGACAATCTACCTCTTGATATGGACATAGATTTACAATCCCTGTATGGGGATTGCGGCTCTTAAGATTTAGGAATGTCTAAACCAATGACTCTGAAAACACTACCCTCTTACTTGGGAGATAACAAAGACAAATCCATAGTGTGTAAAACCACTCAGATAAAGAGGGCAGAACAGACCCTAGAGGTAGACAACATCCATTCAATCATTTGTACACCCATTCAATGCACTTACTTTAGGAGAACTCTTGAAAATCATACCATATCTATGGAATGATCTACAAAAAAATCTAGAAAATGTTGGGATAACAGGGCTAATTGTGAAAAATTGGAAAAACTGAAACACGAATTGGATAACAAAGAGATTAGATCCTTTTCAATGAACAAAGTTGAAGAATACTACGAAGAGGAAGAAGGAAACACAACCCTTCCAGTGAGATACAATGATATAGAAACCATGGCAATACTGGATAGTGGGGCAGGCATAGCCATAGCCACAAAAGCAGTATGGGAATCATGGGGGCAACCAGCCATTAGACAAACTCGAATGAAATTGCAATTGGCTGATGGACACATCAAAAGACCCTTAGGACTGCTTGAAAAAGTGATAGTTAGTTCCTGTGGAATTGATTATCAACATACTATTGCAATAGTGGACTTTGGAAAGAAACTCAATTATGAAATCATCTTAGGAAGACCTTTCATGCGACAAATACAACTTATCCAGGATTGGGGAAACAATTCCCTGTACTTGAAGCAAGTGGGATTGATAAAAAAGGTTAATCTAAAAGATCACACTTATAGAGATGTCATGAAAACGCCCATACAAGAATTTGGCTCAATCTCATTGGCTGAAACGAAGCTTCCATCTTGGTTGAACAAATACACACCTATTTGGATGTGCAGAGCCTCAAAAAAGAGAAGATTAAAACAAGAAGAATTTATCTTAGAAAGGGATTGCACAGATGAAGCCTATGTACCTCAAATGACTTCACTTGACTAAAGAAGAAGACGAGCTTTTGTTAAGCTTACTGCAAGAATACCAAGATATATTTGCTTGGTTTTATAAGGATCTCAAGGGTGTTGATTCAAAAATCTGTCAACATACCATACCGATGAGAGATGATGCAAAACCAACCAGACAAAGGCCATACACTTATAATGAGACATTTGCCAAAAAGATCAAAGAGGAGATAGAAAAGCTGAAGGAAGCCGAATTCATTTATGAAATTGAACACACAGATTGGGTGTCTCCAATTGTGGTAGTACCCAAGAAAAATGGAAAATTAAGGGTTTGTGTCAATCTCAAGAAAGTGAATGCAGCTACCATTAGAGAAAACTTTCCTCTTCCAATCACTCATCATGTTTTAGAACGAGTTACAATCACCTTTTGGTTGGCCCCAAAGATCAACATAAAACTGCCTTTGCAAAACTGAATGGGGTACTTTTTCCTATCAGGTTAACTAATGCTCCTGCCACCTTTCAATGATTGATGAGCCATGCTTTTAAAGAATATCTTTGGAATTTCTTGGAAGTATATATGGATGATCTATGTGTACATTCATCAATCCGGGCTGATCATTTTGAACACCTCAAAAAGGCATTCGAAAAATGTAGACTTTATAGGATTTTCTTAAATCCTAAAAAGTGCAAATTTATGGGTAGATAAGAGAAAATTCTTGGATATATAGTGTCTAAAAATGGCATAGCTACTGATATGGATAAAATTCATGTTATTGTTGAATTGCCTAGACCGACAACAGTCAAAGGGGTTCAAGCTTTCATGGGACATTGTGGATATTGTAGATGATTCATTTACATGTACACTATAATTGCAAATCCCATGTACAGCTTGATTACACTATTTGAATAGACCGATGAGTGTGAATAATCCTTCGTGAAGCTTAAGAAAGCTCTCACTTCAGCTCCAATGTTGAAAGCACCATATTGCAATAAGATATTTCACATACATGTAGATGCTTCCAATTTTTCCATTGGGTGTATACTAGCTCAACCAGGAGACAAAAAATTTGATTTTCCTATTTCTTATGCTAGTAGACAGTTGAATATGGTAGAGAAAAACTATACAACCATCAAAAGGGAAGGATTATGAATAATCTATGCCGTAAAAAATTATAGACATTACCTATTAGCTAACAAATTTGTGTTCTTTGTGGACCACCAAGCCTTATTGTACTTGGTCAACAAGCCATGCAACACAGGAAGAATAGTGAGATGGTTCATTATTCTTTTGGAATTTGAATTAACTGTAGTTGTGAAAAAGGGCACCACTCATCAAAGAGCAGATCATTTGTCAGGGATTATTTCAGGAGAACCACCAAAGGGAGTAGACGATGATCTACTAGATGCATATCTGTTCTCCGTGGAAATGATACCAAAAAATATGGTATCATTGATGACCATAGGTCAAGTGGATTTGCAAATACCACTTCCTATTACAATGGAATAATTGAGCAATCGGCTATGTATCAATTTCTAGCTGGAAGGCTATACAAAAGAAATCAAGATGGAATATTGCTTTTGTGCATTAATCATGAGGAGAAAACCCAATACCTAAGTCAAGCACATATTACCATAGTGGGACTTCACTTTGCAGAAGACCGAATTATGTGACGGATCTTGAGACTTGGAGTATTTTGGCCAACTATGAGGAGTGATGTTCACTCATTTGTAAAAAAATGTCCTCAATGCCAGAAACAAGCATCCATACCTCATGTGACATTGTTCAAGATATCACTTGTTCCTAAGTGGAGTAACTATCTAGTTACTTACTTATCAAACCAAACATTTCTTGAGGATATGAGTAAACGCCGCGAAAGAGCAATTGCCGCGAAAGAGCAATTGAAACTGAAGTAAGAGACTATGCTCTTATTGAAAACCAATTATATCAAAGAGGGAAAGATCAACTTTGTGCAAATGAAGACGAATATGTTCCCATTATAGAACAAGCACATGCTGGATTGGCTGGAGGTCACTTTTTGAGTGAAACCACCGCAAGAGCAATCTTAATGGCAGGCATATGGTGGCAAACACTTTTTGCAGATGCCAAAGAATATGTTCAAAGGTGTGATGCATGTCAACGAGCAAAAATGCCAACCCGTGTAGATAGAATGCATTTAAGACCAATGATGGGGGCTCGAGCTTTTGCAAAATGCGGTATAGACTTTGTTGGGCCAATACAACCACCTACTTATAGAACCCAAGCTCAATATATTATTGTAGCTGCAAACTATTTGACCAAGTGAGCAGAGGCTAAAGCAACCCAAAAGAATGATGCCAGAACCACAACCACATTCTTGTATGAGAATGTGCTCACAAGATATTGACTGCCAATAGAAATTGTCAATGATAGGGGAACTCATTTCCTTAATGAGGTAATTGAGTATCTGCTTAATGAATTTATGGTTATCCATAACAAATCAGCTCCCTATCACCCACAAACAAATGGATAAGCTGAGCATACGAATAAAATTCTTAGCTCGGTATTGACTAGAGTGGTTAATTCAGGACGGATAGATTGGGAAATGAATCTCTATGCCACTCTATGGGCTTATAGAGTTTCATTCAAGACAACTTTAAATGCTACACCCTTTAACCTTGTTTATGGTCTTGATGCCATATTGCCGATAGAATTTCTATTACCGACACTAAGGGTAGCTAAGAATCTTGAGTGGACTGGACATGGATTGTCAGAGAGGCTTGAAGATTTAGAAAATCTTGATGAGCAAAGGCTAACAATTGTAGCTCACATCTATGCACAAAAGAGGAAACAAAAATAGTTTTTTGATTCCCATCTAATCACAAAAACCTTCAAAAAAGGGGACTTAGTTTTAGTCTATTCCCTTAAGCAACACATTCCCAAATTTAAGAAAAAGAAAAACGGACCGTTTATCATTGAAGATGTATCTCTAAGTGGAGCAGTTAAGTTGTCTACCCTAGATGGTAAACCAATGGTTAATTGGATTAGTGGATGCTGTTTAAAGAAGTACAATTTTCCACTAACTAATGAATTGCTAGAAAAGATGCATGCAGCAAAGTAAAGAAAGATAAAACGACAGCACGTCATTGATGAAGCCCAAGAGGAAGCTCGGCTTTGAGTACTCAAAAGGAAAGATGCTCTCAAAAATCAACAAATACTTATTCCCATCAACACTCTGGAACTAGATGACCGACTATGGGAATTACAAAAAGATGCAGTATCAATAGATGATGAATGGTTAGATGGAATGGACCTTCGATCAAAGTACAGCTGAACAATCATAGCACAAATGCATTGGTCGATACAGGAGATTGAGTAAATGCAGTCACTTATTCCACGTACAAGAAAGCAATGAATCAGTCTTTGACTTCAGGAATATTGACTATTAAAGGATGCAACAAGAACCCAACACCGACATTGGGAGTAGTCAACTTAAATGTGATAGTACATGGATGTTTATGCCCTCATCAGTTTGTATGCTTACTAGATGAACACATGAACAAAACAATGATTCTTGGATTCTCATGGATGTGGACGTACAAGGCAATACCAGATTGGGATACCAATCATCTCAAGCTAGCACCTAAAGGCGTACAACTCATTGTTCCAATTGCACCAAGCAAAGAGGAATGGAAAGGAGGTTACCAGTAGAACAAACTACAAAGAAATCAATCTTCTCCATCCTATCGACAAGTAAATGCTACAAGTAGCATGCAAGGAGTCAGGCATATCTGGGTACCAAAGGCACGACTTAAGGACAAGCCGATTCAAATTTGGGTGCCCAAAACATCATCTACTGTACCAAAGATGGTTCCGATGTTCAAAACACAAAGAAGAGCATCTTCAAGCAGGGAACCTAAAACAAAATGGATTACAAGGAAAAAGGAGCAGTTATCTTCTCCGCCAGTTGTAAAACCGATAAAGCAGTGGAGGGTTAAGTCTCAAAACATTCAACCACAACATTTCATTGAAGAAAAACCAAGATACCAATGGCAGGTAAAAGATCGACAACCATCATTATTGATATCGACAACTCATGAAATTAGCATGCCAAAGCATCCTGACGGTACAATAAAGCAAAGAGCACACAAGCTACAAGATTTGCTCTTGGGAGATAGCAAAAGAAAACCTCGACCTCAGAAACCCTTGAGTTAATTACTCAAGACCCAACTCTTGCACAACATGATGGTTTGAATTGCATTGATCTTAAAAGCATGGTAGAGCCAGCCAAGGCTATGCATAGATACGATTGTTCAACCCATGCACACAGTCGTCCCGGAGTACGCAATCTAGGAGGGGTGGAAGGAAACTAAGTAATTAAGGGTAATGTTTGAAGAGGGAGGAAAAAGTTTAATGTTAACGTGTGATTTTTTGCAAAATTACCTAATTATTCCCTTAAAAATCATCAACAGGGGAAACTTAATTGATAACATTCCCCAATGAGTGTAAATAATGCATATACTATCAAAAAATAATCAAAAAATGGTCTTTTTTGGTTATTTTTTATCAATTTTTCTTGATATTGGGACTTAAAAATGGAGAAATCCACCAAAAAACAAAAAAGCAGTGTTTCTCAATGAATTTTCTTAATTATTGAATTTCCACTTTGCTTTTTTAGCGCATCTTATTATTTTCTTTGTTTTTTCAATAAACAAGTCAAAAATTAATAATAAATAGCAAATGAGCTCAGATGGAGAAACTGAAGATACGCTGATGATCAGAAGGACAAGGCGGAGAGGCACAAATAATTTCAATCAAATCGACAGATGGAAACAAGAAGCCTAAATTAGGTTGCCAAGGCCTACTTTCGCAAATTCTTGCAGAATGAGCTATCGGAATCTGATTGAAGAAATTTTGAGTATAGAATAGATTTCACAGCTTAGTAAGACTAACAAGGGAATTTGGGGAAAAATAGTTTGGGAAGTCCGAGTCTAAATATCTAAGGTAGCCCAAAATCACCTCATTTCCACTAGTCGCTCTTGGAGGAGAGAGCTCTCGACCTTCTTCGCACGTGATTTCCGGAGTCCACAGTCACCCTTTACAGCACCGTCTCACACGAGACATGAGGGGTAAGTTCTAAGCTTATCAATGAACAATTCTATATGGCCGGGTAGCAAGTCTAGGCTCAAGAAAAACCCAGCAGTGCACGAAGTCTTACTACCCAAAATTGACCCTAGCAGTATGTGAGCTCAACCAAATTCAACAAGACTTGAATTGTAGCATGCCCCTATATAATAGAACACTTCTATATCACTAGATGACCTTTCGGCAGGGGCTGAGGGGGTCCCAAGTAGAAAATCTAGGTTTTTTCCAGATGCTAGAATTGGATTCTGACTCCACAAAGAGCTTATAGACTAGGTCTATACACAATGCACATGGATGGTTTCATGAAAACAGTCAAGGCAAGCTCTCGAAAATCAGAAAACAGCTCGAAGGCTACAAAGCGTCAAATTTGATATATAAAGTCAAACTGACTCCAAATGGGCCAAAACTTGATGGGTAGCATCAAGACTATGTAGCGGCCAAGCCCATAGCTTCAAAAGTGACTAATCAACTCCACAGGCCATCTAGTCACAAAAATCGATGATTTCAGAGTTAACAGAAGCACGAAGTGATGCCACCACGACAAAACTTTACCAAATTCAATTTAGGACTTGTTTTAGATGTATTGAATATGTGTAGGTCATCAGATTGTCAAGTCGCAAAAAAATTGACGGCTGTAAATAATCATGATTATTTACTTTTGTGCTTGTTTGCTTGAAAATGATCCTTTTAGCTCACCTATCACTTGTTCATATCTATTACATTGCCACATTTGAAGTATGAGCCAAAATGATCAAGAAAGACTTGGAAATTGTCAAAAAACACACCAAAGTCTTTTTAGTCCAATTTTTGAGTTATCTGTCACATTTTTTGATCCAAATCACCCCATGTCTCATACACAGAGTCTATATCATGCCTAGAACCAAGTTGCAACAAAAAATGTACATTTTGATGAAAAAGTTAATAATCGTGATTATTTACTTACTTGCCAAAATGAATGAAATCTGCAACTTTAACCTTTTGAGACCAAAGAACATATTGTCCCAAGGCCACTGACCAAGTTTAAGCAAGTTTGGATGTCAAAAACTCAAAATCTTAGTATATCTACTGTTTCAGAGTCTGAAAGCCTAAATCTGGCACCATTTCCACCCAGTGCACTCAAATGAGCCCACACTTTACTCAGAGCACCTAAATGCTATATGTTTCAAGCCTATGATGTCAAAAATGAAAAAGTTGGGAAAAATCCCAGCTGTAAATAATCATGATTATTTACTTTTGTTGCAATTTTTGCCTGAACTGTATGATTTTGATCTCTACATGTTTTGATCGATCTATGCATGCTCCAAAATTGATTTGAAGCAAAATGGACATCATTTGTCAAAAATTCAGACTCAGGGCATTTCAAAGCGGAGTTAGTAGAATTTTCTAACTTTGACAGTGTATTCACTTAATAGGAGCAATGCAAGCTGCCAAGAAGGCAAAGAAAAGGGTGTCCCAAAAAGAAAAGTTGCAAGAGGTACCACCCTACCAACTAGATCCAGGTTTAGTGAAGACGGCCAAGGCAACGTACTTATCTAAGAAGCAGCTTGAAGAAAAAAACACCATGGTTTTCACGGGCAGATTCAAGAGCTAAGAAGGACATCAAGTAGAACTGCAAATGCTACCAGAAGAGATATATGATGTAGCTGCAAATCCAGACACCAACGAAGCCAACAGAAGGCTAGACCTCAGGGACTTCTACGACCAGGAACCATGCTGTGTGGATTTCCAAAAGGCATATGAACTACTATCCATGATCAAAGAGGACCGGTCAGCCCAAATCACTGATCAACAAGGGCAGAAGGTAGAAGTAGTAATCATAAGGAGATAGTGGCTGAGGCACTGAAGCTGCCGACTGAAGGTATGATGATGCGGACCAGAGATAGGAAAACAACAAGCACATTTACCAAAGAGATTAGTGTTGCCACCTTTTCAAATCTCATCCAAAGGAAAGTGGAAGAACCATCTTTCCTATACCATCAACGCTTCCACTTCTTATCAAAGAGACCGCCACGGTACACCACCCCAAACCATGCGGTTCCGACCACCTTCACCCAAGTGTTGAAGTCGATAACCAGGCAGGCAATTGATCATGCACAGTATTTGCTGACAACACTGAAACATACAAAGAAAGAAGGCAAAATCACATATTTGGGCTCCCTTGAAGTGATGACAAGAATAGCATATCATGCTATTGGAACGGCCGATAATTTGCCACCAGCCCCTGATCAGAACACCTGGATTGTATCCGTGCAACCTTTTTTAAAAACCATACGTTCATCTAAGAGAGTATATAAGATAGACGAAGAATTTGCAGAAAGCTCCCATGAAGCTCATAGTAGTGAGAGCTCATACAACAAAGAAAGTCGGCAAGAATTGAAGATATGAAGAAGAAAGCAGTAGCTGCACACCAAGAAGAACCTCAACAAAAGAAGGCAAGATTTGAAAGAGAAAAGCAGACTTATGAAAGGAGCTGCCAAGCTGCAGGTGAGGACCCTGAAAGGTGGGTTCCAAAAGATATAAGGGGACCCACAACCAAGAACCCTGCAAGGAAAGGAGTAGAGGATCCCAAGGATTTTCTTGAACGCATGTATGCAGAGGCAAAAGCCTTGAAGTTGAAAGAAGCTCAAGAAGCTGAAAGGAAAGCAAAAGAGGAAGCAGCCGAACAATAGAGACAAGCAAAGGCTACTGAACAAGGTGAGTCACATCACAACCAGGGGGATGTGTCTCCAAAACCCACTTCACCCACTACGGAGCAAGTAGACCATCCCATGCCAAGCCCAAACCCTTCACCAACAGCTAAACCCAATGAGGGTGAGGAAGCCAAGGAAAAAGAGCCTGAGCAACAAGTAGCAGCAAATTTTGAACAGCCAAAAGAAACATAACAAAATGAAGCTGAACCTTCTACGACAACCCAACCAAAAACAACAGAGGCATCCGCAAAGCCTTAATCAACAAAAGCAGCCAAGGCAACCGCAATGCCTCAAGGAGGAGAGGTAGAACCCCCACCACAACCACAAGCAACAACAACCACAACACCACCTAAAGAGCCACAAACCAAAACGGCAGAAACCTCTAGACAGGAACTTGAAGAATGGGAAACAAATAACAAAGCCATCATGCAGGTCAATGAATATGCCAAGGAGATGCAGCTGATGACAGAAAAAACGTGAACATCAGCACTTAGCCGCAGTGCTAAGGCTAGGGAGCTT
Source organism: Adiantum capillus-veneris (assembly GCF_014529385.1). Lineage (NCBI taxonomy): Eukaryota > Viridiplantae > Streptophyta > Polypodiopsida > Polypodiales > Pteridaceae > Adiantum > Adiantum capillus-veneris. The sequence continues at coordinate 150,662,633 of NC_140936.1, read as the reverse complement.
GAGCTAGTCATTGATGCTCTACAAGGAGAGCTAGATGACAGGATGAACATAATTTTAGATCTACAAAGACAGATCAAAGAGAAGAATGATGAAGTAGAACAACACCAGGTTGCAAAAGCAAAGCAACAGAAAGAAATGGAAGAGCTGGGAGAGCTTCTAACCAAGTTATCTGACTCTTGCAAAAGCAAAGATCAACAACTGACAGAAGTAACCAATGAAATTCTAGCCACTACTTTGTCAGTACAAAAGATCCAAGTGCAGCTCAATGTAGCAAATGCTTCTCTGTAGTACTCAGAGCAAATGATCAATGATCAAGCAAGCTTTTTGGGACAGATAAGAGAGAACCCTGTTGTCGCTTCGATCAAAGGTACAAATGAGACTTTGAAAAAGAGAAACAAGGATCTCGAGCTGGAGCTAAAGCTAGAACAATCACAAAGACGAGACCTTGCACTGGTGCGGCTCCAAATAGAAGAGCAATTGCTCAATGAGATAGCCGAATTAAAGAGAGTCAATCAGTCTGCTGAGAGAGGGACAACCAAAACATTAGGAAGAAGCAGGTACCTCTGAACAACCATCTGTTGACATACCTTCAGTCTCTTTTGCTGAGATGGAAACACAACCATCAGAAGAACTGGTAGGAGAATCAAACTTTCAAGTACCACTCACTGAAGCTGAGTAAGTGCCCATGGTCTAGCTTTCTAAAGCTGGGGAAGATGCACTAAAGGAGCACATTGCCCAAGAAGCAGATGTTGAATGGAAAGCAGTAATGGATTGGGAGTTGAGAGTTCTCTACTCGATAAATCAACTCACTCCCAACCAAATCAATGCTCAGTGGCATCAGCAATCACTGCCATACTCCTTGATCAAGATGGAGTTACTACAGGTAAAAGGAAAGACTGTAGAAAGATATGCAGGCAAAAGGCTCAGAGGATATCCACCCCAAGTGGAGAAAGAGCTGGTTGAACAAGAATTCAAGATATCTAATTCTGTTCACAAGAGCACCTGTAGCACTACACAAAGACCCAACATTTTGTCATGTACCAAGGGTAAGGACCTGGCACGCATATGAAGCATTGAAAAAGAAGAGACTGACATGGCTGAACTATCCACGACTACCAGCTCCAGAGCAGGTACCGACAATAGAGGAATGCATGGTGAAAACCCTAATGGATGCCATGGCTTTCTTCAAGAGCCTTTCTGACCTCTCATGTGCCATGATGTACAAGATTTTCAGAATGCTACTCACTTGCATTCAAGATTTTCACAAGCCAAAGCAAGACTGAGCACCATGGATGTCTTTCCTCGAAGGCAATAAAGATCTACGCATTGACGTAAGCATTTCATGGTAATCTGCAGCTTTTGGCATCCCCGACCCATGGCCTAATTTCATTATAAGTAGGAATTTAAACTTCAAAATTATAAAATAAGTATAGTGGGAGTATTGGGGCATTATTGCTAAGCATATAGATGCATTCCGAGTCAAAAATGAATAGGTCAAAAACTCACTGTTGTTAATAATCACGATTTTTGCACTTGACCTAAAGAGATTTGAGACCATAACCATGTGTGCTTAGGTCTTATAAACATGTCCTAGAAGTTTCATAACGTTTGGATGTCGTTTGATGATGTAATGTTGTAATTTGTTTGCCGATGAGCGACTAGCTTTTGGTGATTTCTGTCATACGAGTGTATCTTGAGATTGATGTGAGTTGTTTGTTGTTTTCCAAGAGATTGACAACCTCTTGTAGCCTCTATGCACTATTGAGTGAGCTTCATACTATGGATTGACTATTATATCCGTGGTTCTCACTATGTCTGCCAATAAGATAGGAGTGAGGTTAGACACCCATCCCACAGTCTCCCTCTTGAGTCTCACCTTGTTAGCCTTAGATGCCATTAGCTCATCTCCTCCAAGATATTTGAATATTCTCCTACTTTAGTCATTTTTACAACTAGAACTCCTTGATTGCTTAGGTTTGGAAGGGGGTAGTGGATGTTAGTGAAGGTAGTGAATGGCAATGTAAAGGAAGACAAGCAAGGAGATTGCTCATGCGGAAGTCTAGGGTGGAAGGCAAAAAGTGAAGTTTATCCAGCTTATTTATTAAGATGAGATATTGGTTTTTCTATATGAAAAATATTATTATGAACATAAGTCTAGAATGAAACTTTATGGATACATTACTGGTAGGGATCGAATGGGAAGGTATAGGAGGAATTGTGGGGAGTGCTTTGTATGGAAATTTGGATATGTATTGAAAAATGATGTTGTAGCAGGTGAATTTCCGATGGAATGGATCATTTGGTTCAATGGCCATTGATGATGCTTCTAGATATTCTCTAGATTTTCATACGCAATAAAAAATTTGTATATGACAATGAATACAATGGTTTAATTAGTAAATGTGAGATTATTGATGCAACCCACATAGTTGAACGGGAGGATAGTCTCTAAAATTACATATCGTATGAAAAGTGAAGAAGTACTCCGCAAAAAGTAGAATCAAAGGCTAAAAAAAAAATCTTGCTACAAATTGAGTAAAGGACTACATACTATATCTTTTTATGGTACTTCAAGTAATTACATTTGGAGCAGTTAAGGGATGTCTCTTCAAATTATTGTAGCCCTTGTTAGAGGTTGCATCATGAGAAATAATTTCTCATCTTCCTAGTGTAATAGTAGTGGTCCTATTGTTAGTTCTATACAAAATCTAGAATTCAAAATTTTGTGAGAATGGGAAAAAGGTTGACATATCTTACTTTGAAGAATTTTTTATGTGTGCTCTTTTCTTGGCTTCAAAACTGCTTGTCATGCCTATGCAAATATCTTCTTGTTGATGGAGTAGGCTACATATTCCTCTTTGTATGTATCTATTTCTTTAAAAGGGGTTGGATGTCGATGCAGGTATGCTCTTTGTTTGCATCTGTCTCATTCTCCTCCACTGAAGCAATATATGTTAGGTTATTTTTTATTTTTTATGATTATATTGGATTGTGACCATAGTGGAGTAAGTCGATTGTGTACATAGAGATTTTGATGATCTTAGTGTTCAAGAGATTTTGTGAATTTGTGTCCAATAGGAGGTTAGTTGACTCATCGAAGGCAATGTCCAAATTCATTAGTATCTCTTTTTGCAATCTTGTAGAACAAGTAAGAGTGATTAGATTTACTATGGAGCGCCAGTAAGGCACATAAATATTGTAAGAAACCATGCAAGTTGGAATTCATATTCTCAACTTCAACTCATTGATTCTATCACTACATTTATTGATATACGAGTGGAGAAGCTGAGTTGTGTGGAAGCATTCAATGAAAGTAGTTGGGGACTCACCAACAACATTTTCAAGTCTCATTTGATTTGAGGTTTGGTATACATAGGTGCCATTCCTTGACGTAGTTGCATTTGAGCTAGTAGCATTTTTTATGAACAAATCAAGTAGCTATATGATGGATATTATTTTGAGAGTGGATGCGATATATTGAAAGGTGTAAAATAGAGTGATGAATATATAACATCCAAATTATACTTACCTTGTTTGTGTCTGTTAACCCTCACGGCTCACGGACACCCTATCACCTACAACGGACGTTGTAACCTACGGCGGACATTGTATTATTTATTTGGTAGAGTCAGGTACCGGGCTTGTCGGTCCAATAGGAAAAGGGTAAGAGTGATCGCCGATGAGAGGCGCACTCTAACTCGAACATTCAAGGGATTAGTTGTCTAAGCATGGGCGCCCAAGTGTGAATGGGGCGAGCTCATATAAAAGTCAACTAAACCTAAAATTCACTCATTCTCTCATTTGTGCAATAGAAGAGTGCTCTTGCTCCATCTCCATCTTCTTCTTCTTCATCTCCTTGTGTGTGTGTGTATGCGTGAGAGAGAGAGAGAGAGGGAGAGAGAGTGTGCGATCGAGCATTGCGACGACGGCACGACAACGACGAGGCGGTTGAGCGTGGCGAAGCAGCGGCTCCTTCTTCTTCGCAGCGAGGAATCCTCCACGAAGCAAGCGTAGAGCGGTGAGTGACACACCATCGCCTTCTTTGAGCTTACTAGTTTAGGCTTGTTGTGTGCTTGGAGCCATTTGTGGCTCGCACACGGTGTATCGGCAAGTTCCTTGAATTGACACATGCGACATAAGCGCACATTTTTGGCGCCGTTGGCGGGGAATTCCGTGCATTAAGCTCGAGTAGCACTCTGTGCTTCTCCGTGGTGCAATTTCAATTATAGGAAAGGTAAGGAAGGAGTGTGTGTGTGTGTGTTGAGAAGAGGGATTTGGTGTTATATTGTGTGTGTTTTTTTTAATGGAGTTTTCAAAGGTACTGTGTTTATTCTCTGTGTATTAAGGTAGTTAGTTTTCTTTGTTAATGGAGATTTCAAAGGTACTGTGTTTATTGTCTGTGTATTAAGGTAGTTAGTTTTCTGTGTACAGTAAGTAGGAAGTAGATTAGTGAGAGTTAATAGAGTGTGTTAGTGTGTAAGAGTAGGTGTATTAGTTAGAAGTAGGTAGATAGAGTGTGCGTGTGCTCTCGCGCAGGTCGCGGCGACCTTATCCTTTTTTTAAAAAAAAAATTTTAAAAAATAAAGGTAGGACCGGGATCGAGAATATCTCCCAGACCCAAGCCCAGACCCAAGCCCAGACCCAAGCCCAAGCTCACGCTCAGGCCTAGGCCTCAGTCGCCTTTATTAAAAAAAAAAAGAATTTTAGCTTCACACATAGCTAAAAATCAATTTTTTGAGAACCAACGGAACGTCAGATGCTCGAAAATTGTGCTGTAGCGACCCTCTAAGTGATACGCTCATTTCGAGCTATCACACACTTTAATTAAAAAAATCAAACATTAAAAAAACATTAAAAACGTAAAAAACACGAGTGAAAACGGGCACTTGAAAAAGGTAAGCGGTTAACCTTCGAGGTTAATCGCCGACGCTTGAAGGGTGCCAAAGGCACATGCATCTGCGCTCTGGTCGTGTGCTAGAGACGAAGCAACTAGAGAGAATTTTGACTTACACGAGTTCTCAATATTCACCTACTTTAGGTTCCGGGCCCTCGACGGGAACCCAAGGTAGTACAAACCAAGACCCGAACATAGCGGCTAGTGACTCTTCCTCTGAGTACGACGTCATGGAGGGTTTCCCAATGCCTAATCCCGATAGCTCGAGCCAAGACATGCATGCCATGGGTTCTTGGTCCGGGCCGGATGTGCTTAGCCGCCTGAAGGAAACCTTTAGTAGATCCACTTGCTCCGAACATGGATCTAATGATGTAAATGAGGGGGGTGAGGAAGTAAATTCTCCATTCGTGACAAACGTAGACCCTATACCGTTAGCGAATGTGCACGTGAATACTTCATTCACTGCACCTCCTACTCTTCAGAGTTATTTCCCTCCGAGGTCATATTTCTCGATGGTAGAAGCCTTGCTGAAGTGCAAGAGGTTGAGCGATATATTCTTGCACCGAGGGAAAAGAAAGTCGAGAGATTACGCAAGGTGGAGCAATGAAGAGAGTTAAAAGTGAAAGCTCTTATGTCAATATCCTTGCTAAGAGAGCAATCAAGTGCTCCTGATTTAGCAATCGCTAAGGGCCAACCCCTAGAAAGCAACATTGCATCTAGCTCAAAGGACACCCCTAGCACCTCAATCCTAGATGGAGTGTTCTTAAATGAGAACTCGGAGTACGAATTACAAATAGAGACTCTGACCGACCTATACACAGGTCACACCTATCACGTGGGTTGGCTAGATGTCCTACAATCCACAATGGGTGCTACTAGTATGGAGGATCAACAACAAAGAGTTTGTGAGGTCATCCATAGGGCTATCGAGTTAGAGAGACAGAACAAGGGGATCAACATGCCTTCAACGGGTCTCATGAGATTCTTGGATACAGGGAAGGCTAAACAACCGACCTTATCGCAAATGGAGACTTCCTCGGTAAGTCCGATGGATCCCCCATATGTTGTTTCTCTAGGGGTCTCAGTGCAATCTGAGCCCACAAGTGATAGCTTCACCTTTCCAAGTCTAGCTCATCTTTCTCTTGATGACACCACGGCTACCATGCCTACCCCAATGATGGGCATGCCAAGAAACACGCCATGGACCTCATTTTTTAGTAAAGCACTGCTACATGGTAGCTCAATGCCTGCAATAGTACCTACAAGTGTGTACCAATCATATGCACCTATGGGTCATCGTACTCATGTAGTCTCTACTCCTCCCATTGTCTCAACTACCTATGCTCCACAGCCACAACACCCAAGTTCTTATTTCCATGGGACTATACCGGCTAGCATTAGCATGTCACATCCGATGTCTGCTATTCTTAGGGCCACCCATATGAACTATGGACCGCCACATGGCACAACATCATACCAAACGTGGAACCCAAGGGCTTCCTATGCGCCAAGCCCAATGCCAATACCTACTCCACATGTAGTCTCTGGAGCACCTCCACCCATGGTGCCTGCTCACTTAGGTGACTTGGCAACATTTGCTCAAGATATTGGTCGATCTATTTGCTGAGAATATGCGTAACACGTCTGATAGAGAGCCTAGAAGTAAGGCGGTACAAATAGCCAAGCTCACACAAAAATTTAGTGGAGACGGGGATGTGAGAAAGCATATCGAAGTGTTTGAACAAATATGCGATTCTCTAGGAGAACACAATGACCTACATAAGAGCAATGCTTTAAGCTTAACCTTAACTGGAAAGGCTGGGGATTGGTATAGAATCCTAAGGGTGGAAGAAAAAACGATTTACCCTACTCTTAGGAGATTGTTCTTAAAAGAATACATACGAGAGGGAGTGCTTTGGGGTGTAGCCTCTCAGCTCCAGAAAACTCAACGAGAGGAAGGAGAGTCGGTGAGAGACTTTATAAGTCGTTTGAAGCATTTGAATTCTCGTTGTAATCCAAATGAGCTCTTCAACAATAACCAATTGCTTGATAGATTCATTAGGGGATTACGGCATGAGGATATCTACAATGGCCTAGTCATTAGAGGTATCACCACTTGGGAAGTAGTCACCACCAATGCGATCCAATTGAAGGATAATTTAATGATTCATGGAGCAAGAGTGTCTGTTGAGACTAAATCTATTAGCTCACAAGCATCGGGGCATCAGCCAATGACCCTAAAGCCTATTGCTAAGGAGCCAAAAATATCTGAGATGACTTTAGCAGATCTCACCAAGGCTATTCAAGAGAGTCTTAGAGACAATCGTGCTCCGCAAAACAATCATATGTATCCAAGAAGGGAGCAGCAATGGTGCTCAGTATGCTATGGACCACAGAGTATTAGTGAATGCCCTACTTTTGGAGTAAAATTCAATGCATGTGGAAGGTATGGTCATCAAGCTAAGGATTGCATAGTATTTAAGCGCGCGATGGCCAATAGACCAACCTTAGCATGGACAGACACACCTCGAGTGTCTGCATTGATGCCGGCCCCACCTCTTGAACAAACAGCACAACACATGGTCCCTAGGGCCCAAAATTTTGTTCAAACAACACCCTTACCACCTCCAGTGCTAGGACCGCAACCACCACATCCGAGAATCACTTTTGTGAATCAAGTGGGTTGTGAGTCATTTATTTCTTGTTTGGAAGGCTGTGAGAAAGATATAGATCCTAATATCGCCTATGGGATGGATGTGCTTGAAGAAAGTCCACAATACTACATGGAGGACTATTGGGGACAAGTCAAACCTGTATATCATGTAGCTGCTCTTGCGGCAAGAGGCCAAAATATCAATTACACTGCTAAGAGACCACCTCTTCAATGCTATGAGTGTGAAGGTCCACATCATGTAGCCGAGTGTCCTATTAGGCTACAAAAGAACGCCACACTAATGCAGACCAATCAAGCGAGCACGTCTACAATGCCGATACTCATGTGTAATCGATGTGGCATAGATCATTTGATTGCCCAATGTCCAAATAATCCAAATGCATCGAAGATCACTCCATTAAACTTGATTGAAGTTAACGAGGAGCCATCACCAAGTACACCCGTGGTACCAGTAAACGTACTCACATGATCGATGCTCCAAAAACAAAATTATATTCTTGAGGAAAGAGACACGGCATCAATAGCCCAATCTCAAAAAAAGAAGAAAACAGGAAGAAAGAGATCGCACAAAGCAACGAAGTCAGACCCCAGTTCAAAGACCAACATAGGGATTGGTGACGACCCCGTATATATGAATGACGCTGAAGAGGATTCTGATTCAGGTGAAACCATGGAGACCAAAACGACCACTAAGATAGAAACCAACAAGGAAGATCTTCATGAGCCACAATGGCCAGGATCCAAAAAGAAGATAGGAACTTATCCAAACCCTACAGAGGAGATCGAGCGAATCAAGTAATTAAGGATTTTGGTAGAAGATACCCAAAGGGATCTAGAACCAGCACCTAGGAAGATCCAGATTACAGACACCGTGTTCCCTACGCAGCAACAACCTCACCAAGTCCATAGACCCTTGGACATACCTTGTGTCATCCAAGAAGAAAGTGACTTAAAGTCATGGGAAAGTGGGCGTACTCACTTCTTGATGGAAAGAATGTTTACAGAGGGACTACCTGATCCTATCGAAGAAATGGAGATCCCACCTTCCCCACGTCAAGGGACTCAAGGCCAAAAGGTGCTGTTAAACATTGCCAAATTGATGGATTTCATGTCTTCAGAAGTTAGAACCACCATCATGTCCAAACTATATAAAGACCCCGAGCTAGTCTCAACTCTTCGAGCCTTCCTCAATGGAGAACTAAAGTTTGGGCTACCACAATTTGCACAGATGGATGGAGATGGGGAGATGCCAATAGAGGAGGAACACATAGATCCACAACCGAACCTAGATGAGAACCTTGTTATAGAAATACCTGTTAACAAGTTGGGACAGTTCTTTGAGGGTGATGAATCCAATGCGACTATACCAATCGCTACTAAGGGATTAACTGTGAAGGGAATCCTTGATGGTGGTGCTGGGGTTAGCATTGTGAATAAAAATTGCTGGGAAACTATGGGAAGACCTCACCTTGCGACCACAACCATAGTAGTGAAGATGGCCAATGGGTCTATTGTTAAACCTATTGGGATGCTAGAAGACCTCAAGATCAAGGTCTTTGGACATAAAATAAGGATTACCCTTATTGTTATGGATTTCTCCAAACACACTATGGCATCGGAGATGATCTTAGGACGTCCTTTCATGAGGGAAGAAAAAATGGTGCATGACTGGTCCAAAAACCATGTCTACCTGCAGTTCCAAGATTCTATCATTCAAGTGGATCTTGTGACAGGTTGAGCACATCCTCTAGGAAACAGGTTTATAATTGATCATAGATTTGACACCACAGTTCACTCGGCCCCATTGCACTATTGTTACACGTGTAAAGCAGACACTGATGTGGGGGAAGATTCTCGTTATATGGATGTACTACCTGGGATGACTGAGTCGGACAATGTGGATTGGGTCCACCTAGCAGGAACCATAGACACTTGGGGAAATAGGGGGACGACCTGGGTAACACATGAGGGGGATGAAATACCACCACTTGTACCCTTAAATATGCTACAAGCAATGCATATAGCTTCTAACAAGACTCATCCTCATATGACGAAGAAAACATACAAGTGGGTCCCTAAATCTTCTTTAGCAACCATAACTAGTGCTAAAAGACGGGAATTTGGTAAGAGACGTCCCACTCGCTCCAAGAAATGTAAGAAAACGTGGCGTTGGATTCCTAAACAACTATTGGAAGCCCAAGTCTACTATCAAGGAAATGATCAGATTGTGTTTTTACCTGTCAACTGACCCATGTGAGCCCAATCCTGTAGCTCCAAAAAAAATTGAAGATCATGGAAAGGAAAAAATCACAGAATGCTACACACCCGCTCCAGAGCTAGTTTGGGTACCGAAGAAAGAACGATTTGTTCCACCTAGCTCAGGAAGGGGGGAGTCCCATGAAGCTTCTAGCTCCTCATGTAATGCATCCATAGAGGTAAAAGCTTCTCCACAGCCTCCACCTACAATAGTGGACGTCCATAAAGCTACAAAGAAATCCACACTTCCCAGTGTTCAAGAATCACCTGATGAACCACTTCAAGTCCAATCCTTGGAGAGTACCTTACCACCCTTGCAACTCGATGAGGCACCTAAGGTAAGAGAAAACTACTAGCAAAAATCCCCACCTATTACCAACTGGAATAATTGGTTTCAAAGGGTGACAAGCTCATTTCAAATGGTATGATCTACCCAAGGAAGGGGGGAGTGTTTGCTGACATTCATCATTCACCTGCTTCCCTCTCAACCTTGTTTCCCTGACCTCTCAATCACCAACCTTAGGGAATGTACATATAAAGCCTTATACTCACAAAAAAACAAAAAGAATAAAGAGCAAGAGCAATTAGCAAACGAGTATGCACAATAAAAGTCAAAACATTGACCAGACCTACACATTCACATACGGTACATCAAACAGAAACCTATGCCATAAAACACCTTTGATCCTCATCACTCAAGTGATGGAGGGTAGGTAGAATTAGTACGATAGGAGTGTTTCTGTTTTAGAGTTGAGTGATTCGCAAAGTTTCTTTTTCCCACTGATGTGCCTCCTAGAGGTATTCTTCGTGTTTCCTAGTGTGTACAGGAACGTATTGCTGTTGTTAGGATTTGGACCTTCATGGGATCTTTCTCTCATTCACACTTCAAATCAAGCGTGACCAGCGACACAAACAGGTATTTCTTATCCATTAGCATTGCCCCTTATCTTTTTGCATCCATGTTTGTCTGCTTTGATTGTGATTGGTAGCATAATATCCAACACATTTGCTTAGTATCAAACATTAAATTCAATGTAATTTTTTGTCATAATCACTTGTCTAGATTTAAAAATCAAGCAGTCCGACTCAGCTAGTTTGACCAAGCTAGGTGTTAGAGATCTTCTCTTAATACCATGGGGAATGCCTTCCTAATAATCAATGGTTACTTAGGTTCTTAATCCGATTTAGGAAGCATTGTGTGAAATGTACTAGGGCTTTCTAGTGGGCTTGACCCTATTGACCTTTAGCTTAAGTATTATAAAGGGAGTTTACTAGTGTGATGAGCCTGGGGAGGTGTATCAGTGTTATATGACCCCCCAAAGTTACAAAATTAAAATGTTGAAAATGAACAAACAAAAAATCAAGTGTCATAATGTAAAATCTTAAGCTGAAAGAGAAATATCAGCTTGATTGGGTACTTCACTCACATGTATCGCCTATGGTACTAGAGCCCTAGAGGTTCCCAGTGTGGGTGCTTTTCCTTGAAAAGCAAAAAACCCAAGGCATACAAAATAAGCACACACATCAAAATTGAATCACTGTGAAAAGACTTTGGGGGGTCAAAGAAAAAATAATTAGTCAGGCGATGATTTCATGAGAAATTCCTTTTATCGAAGCTTAACTACAAGGTCTTCTAGGTATAGCCTCTAGTCAGCCCTCGAATATGAAATACTTGGCTCTCGCGATTAACAACTTAATTGACCAGAGAAAATTAAGAAGCTTACCCATGGTATTAATAGTCGATCTCTAGTGCCTTTCGACCGTTAAATTAGCGACCCCAGACTTGTTTAATTTTTTACCTTTACATCTGTTTATGCATTTGATTATACTGCAATTTAATGTTTATTGCTGACAAATTGTTTAAAATTTTGTTACCAATCAATTTGTATGCCTAAAACTGCATATGCTTTTTAATCGCTTATGAGAATGCAATTACTGTGCCAATGTTGTTTGATTTTGCAGTGATGGAGAAGGCTAAGGACATTCATCTCAAATGCTCTTCCACCTCGACGAACGAGCTTCAACTCAATAGCTTATGAGGACGGAATCTACATCAAGAAGGGGGGCATGTTAACCCTCACGGCTCACGGACACCCTATCACCTACGACGGACGTTGTAACCTATGGCGCACATTGTATTATTTATTTGGTAGAGTCAAGTACCGGGCTTGTCGGTCCAATAGGAAAAGGGTAAGAGTGATCGCCGATGAGAGGCGCACTCTAACTAGAACATTCAAGGGATTAGTTGGCTAAGCATGGTCCCCCAAGTGTGAATGGGGCGAGCTCATATAAAAGTCAACTAAACGTAAAATTCACTCATTCTCTCATTTGTGCAATAGAAGAGTGCTCTTGCTCCATCTCCATCTTCTTCTTCTTCATCTCCTTGTGTGTGTGTGTATGCGTGAGAGAGAGAGAGAGAGAGAGAGAGAGAGAGAGAGAGAGAGAGAGAGAGAGAGAGAGAGAGAGAGAGAGAGAGAGAGAGAGAGAGAGAGAGAGAGAGAGTGCGATCGAGCATTGCGACGACGGCACGACAGCGGCGAGGCGGTTGAGCGCGGCGAAGCGGCGGCTCCTTCTTCTTCGCGGTGAGGAATCCTCCACGAAGCAAGCGTAGAGCGGTGAGTGACACACCATCGCCTTCTTTGAGCTTACTAGTTTAGGCTTGTTGTGCGCTTGGAGCCATTTGTGGCTTGCACACGGTGTATCGGCAAGTTCCTTGTATTGACACGTGCGACATAAGCTCACAGTGTCCGTGATAACTTGTTCAAGGTTAGCTGGTCCATGAAGATGTAATCTGCATGACACAAGGTGAGACTGTGAGGGTGGCTTGGCAACTCTGTACTTGGTTTGTAGATTATATGAAGTAAACATGTACAATATGAGGAGTATGTTTAAAGTCATGAGGAAGTTTCTGTTGCTGCTAGTGGTATGTCTATGAGGTGTATAGCTGATCGGTACATATTTTAACTTTACTGAACAATAGATTAACAGATTGTTAAAGTAATGATATTCTATCAAACAAACCTTTTGAAACCATGTTTTCCATGGAGGTGACACTAATTGTGACATCAATGACACTGAGGAGCTGCACTGTAAGTTCATTTTCATTCAGGATGGTATGTGGGTTGTAAGATAACGACACTACTTGTTCTTGGACTTTTTTGACAACATGAACAACATGCCCAATTCATCTCATGACGCTATGGATTCCAGCTTTTTGTAAAACTAAGGTGGCACATGCCAACTTTGTGAATGTGTTCTCTACACTCTTGTACCGGATCTCTTTAGGTTGTAAACTATTGATATTATGTGCCACGATGTTGCATTCCTCTCTCCATGCTCCATAAAGACTATGAATGTCAAACCACAAGGCAGAAGTAGGGTAGAGCAATTATTTCTACCTACTCATAGTTTAATAGGTGACATGTTCTCAACATCTTTTATGATTGGCACATAGCAAAACTGATCGTGTCATTGTTAGCAGTTGTGTTTATGTGTAGATGTGGATGTGAAAAATGCAAATCATCCTTTTTCTTTGGTGTACTTGAGAGAATATGATTGAAATTTCTATAATGACCTATACAAACTCTTTACTCTCAAGTAGAGGCAATCCTTTTAAAATTAGAAAAGACTAATGTATTCAATTATGAGAAGGATATATTTTTAACATATTATTGGTTTAAACAAAAAGAGATCACAATTTACAGTGACATGTCCAATCACATTACTAAAGAGGTATATGCCCATTTCAAGGACAAGGTATAAGCAAGAAGCCTAAACATAGTGTTTGTATATTAAATCAAAATAGCAAGTTTCATTGGCATGACTAGACACAAATGAAGAAAGATATGCTCATTTCCGTGAGGGGATGCAAACGCTGCTTGGGGCATATGGTAAGAGAGCGTAGCTCAAAGTCTAATTTTGCAAGCATTACAAAACTGATTGCAGAATGCATAGTTGATTGATGACCCATTCAAGTGCACCACATCTAGTGATTTGCTTGAAGGAAATGGTGATTTTGTATCTAGGAGTTTAGCTCCTTGGCATGGTCTAATATTGTGCTCTTTGTAGTTGCAAAAATTTGTTGGCCTTCTCTCAAATGAGAGTCAAATGGCAAGACCCCACTCTATAATACCTGCACGCGGTATTTCTTCTCTTGAGAAGTCAATCATTATGTTCTAAGGGAGAATGTCATTGTGAATAACACCGTTTTCATGGGCAAATACCAAATCTTTCACCACTACATGAATCAAGGATGATCCATGGTTCATGAGAAGCTTGCATTGTTGTCAGTTGGTTTTTTGTTGCCTTCCTTACTTGGAGCTACCAAAACTTTGTTGAGGCTTCCATAAGGTGCAAGTAAACACTCCATTATGTCATCAAGGGAAGGCCCGTTGGAATGAGTGAATAGTATAACTGTCCATGTGGTGATTGAAAAGCATGTGCAAGCGCACACACAATACCCCTATGGTTAAGGTCAATTCTTCTTTCAATCACAAATGACTTAACCTTTGCTTGACCTTTGAATTCCTTGTAGTAGTACACATTGGTAGATTGTAGGAAAGAGATTCCTTTAATACTGCACTCATGGGGAACTGCAGTATGAACATTTCCTTTCACGCTTAATAGCCACAAAGGGAATGCCCAATCTGATAGAACACAATGACTTCATCAAATTTTGTTGAAGATGCGTACTAAACATGCAAACTTTGCTCTCTCCAAAAAAGGAGAAGAAATAATTACCTTTAATTTGTGTAATTGCTATGGGAGCGTTATTGTGGACACGAAGCATAGCAGAAAGAAAAATGAACCTTGTGTCACATAGCTTCTAGCATGATGGCAAGCGAGTGGGTTCCCCTCTGTGCATCTAGGGTTTATATTAGTGAGACAAACTTTTGAAAAAGTTGACTGAGAAGTGTGGCCCTAATTTTTTTTTCAAAAGGCTACAACGGTGTTGATTTGGATATACTTATTTTAGTATCTATTTACAAACCATTATCTTATGTTTGTCAGCTCCCTCCCTCCCTCTCTCTCTCTCTCTCTCTCTCTCTCTCTCACACACACACACACACACACACACACACACACACACACACACACACACACACACACACACACACACACACAATGCTTGGGCCTCTCATCATTGCATTGCTTGAAGTCATGCAAAGTGATAGATTTGGGGCGACAGAGGGAAATTTGGTTTCTTTGTTAGCTATTCCTCTTTGCTTCTTCCTATTGTTGTTCTCTCTCTCTCTCTCTCTCTCTCTCTCTCTCTCTCTCTCTCTCTCTCTCTCTCTCTCTCTCTCTCTCTCTCTCTCTCTCTCTCTCTCTCTCTCTCTCTCTCTCTCTCTCTCTCATCCCAAAAGCCTTTGCGCATGCAATTATAGAAACGAAGGAAAGAGAGGTTTTAAAATTTGAGAGAGTTGTCGCTGGAAGCATTTCTGGCATATGATGACTCCACGATGGGGGAAAAGTGGGCTTTTGCATGCAATCTATGATTTCTACAAGAAAAGGGGACACGCCATGGCTAAGTTCATCTTGCACCCTACTAATGCGGGCTAGCTGTGGTAGCAAGAATACTTCTACAATGTCAGTCTTGACACGTCGTGGCAGCTCATTTCACTAACATGCACATGGGATTTTATGCATCTTTTTCATCACAAAGATACAACCCAAACATATCTTAATAAAGATTAGGTTAAAATTGATGGTATCAAATAATGTCTTGTCAATCCTTTTTTTCTTTTTGCATCTCAAAGAAGTTGAGGGCTATGTTGGTGATTGCCTATGTGGGATCACATTACATCAAGGTAGGAAACACTACTTATATTATAGTTTTCTTTGAAACTCTTGTTCTCTCTCTCTCTCTCTCTCTCTCTCTCTCTCTCTCTCTCTCTCTCTCTCTCTCTCTCTCTCTCTCTCTCTCTCTCTCTCTCTCTCTCAAATAAGTTGCCAGTCTTTGCCACATTCTTGTGATATTATGTATACCTCTATTAATAGAGATCTCTAAGTTGCAAATGTGAGCGGTTGTGCCTTCTCATGTCTTCCTAATCTAATGGTCTCCTTTGTGTGTGTGCATACATGCTGAGTTGTATCTATAGCCATAACCACCAGCACACATGTTCATGTGTGCCTGTGAAGGAGCTCATCACATCACAACCTTCTATCTGCACCTTCATGTGCTACAATAGTCGGATCCCTTCTTAGCATGGCAACATGCAACCTCATCTTTAGCATCGCCCATGAGTTCTATTTTTGATATTACTGGGCCTTAATCCCTCAATCCTGTGAAAGGAAAGCCATAAGCAATGCAGCCAATGTATACCTGCACCCTCAAAACCAAGAAGCCACCTCTAATCTTGATATTAATCTACACAGAAAAGGGCAAGTGAACCAAAAATTTCACCTTTGAACATGGCCACCCTGGGCACCTGCCTCATCAACAACTCTCAAAACATCAAATCTTTGAGCCACTACCTCTTCATGGAAGCCAATTGTATATTCCATCCCCTACATATTAGTTGGAAATATGCCAACATCCTTTTTACCGCTCTAGCTATCTGGTTATTCACAAGAACTTTAGGGATGTCTCACCGTCAAGAACAAACACCCTTGTTGATTGCTCTCTCTCTCTCTCTCTCTCTCTCTCTCTCTCTCTCTCTCTCTCTCTGTGGATATATGAAAGGTACAGAGGCCTTATCACTATATGACACTCACATATGGCTCAAAGGGGATCTAGGGCCCAAATTTGGGGAGGCAAAGTGGCTTTAAGCTTAGCCGTCAAATCATCCGATGAACTAGGGGTGAACTAGGGTGACTAGGGGTGGGGTGAACTAGGAGTAGGTAAACTAGGGTGTGATCGTATACCATGTCAACATTGTCAGCAACATGCACTAGTGTGGTGTTAGGGCTTTCATGTGAAAACTGAGAGGTCTTGGGTTCGACCTACACCCCACAAGGCGGGTGAACTAGGGGTGAACTCAGGGTGCCCTTTTTATCCATAATTCACCCCTACTTCACTGGGCAATTGACAATTGAGATCAAAGCCGCTTCGTGCACCCAAATTTGGGTGGCTGATCTTGTGTGAGATTGTAAGGCAAAGGGAAAACCTAGGGGGGTCATGGACCCAAGGGCCGGCTACTAGATGTGGACAAGGGATTCTAGATATGGAAGGCCAAGGGCTTATATAATAGGGCGGTAGGGCCAAGAATCCTCAAGGTAGTTCCCTAGGGCTTTACATTGGTATCAAAGCTCAGAGTTTTTGTGGTCCCTCTAATCTTGCATGAGTTTGCATACCCATGCAAAAGAAAGAAAATCGTGGAGAAGACAATGGGCTGTTGGGAGAAGACTTGCACAGGAGCAATCCCTAAACACATCTCTTCCTCGAGGTTGACCTGCGCCATTTGAAGCAAGGTAAAGCATGGCATGCTTGCACTAAGGAGACGGGAAAAATTTGATTCTGCATTGAGGGCCATCTCGGCATGTAGCTGGCGGGGCGAGCATCTTCTTCACGAGCTTGCTGCCGCCATCATCTTTTTTTAGCGAAGGGTTTCCATTTTCCATTTGGTTCCCCCACTTTGAATAAACTTTCAAGTCAATCAACCAAGGGAGGGTGCCCACGGAAGCCCCACCCCCCTCCCATCTTCTTTTACTCACCATAGGCAAGCAAAGCCTGGCACAGACGGCAAAATCAATCAGGGCCAAGGGTTGGAGAAACCCAAATTTCAATCATTTCTTTGAAATTACAAAATTTTGAGCAATTGCAACATATTTAAAGTGCTATAATTATCCATTTTTGGTTTAATCGACAATTGGAGATATAGACAACGACATGTTTAGTCAACCAATGATAAGTACAAATTGCAAGCACTAAATTGATGCAGCCTAAGTTTTTTGGTGAGCGGATTGAACAATTTTTTGTGAACGAATCGGACAAGACACAATCTTTTCCAAGAAACATGTGAAAATCAACAAAGTTGGTGGTTGCAGCAACATTTTACAAGTTCAACATCAAGATCAATATTTCTTTGTGATTTGACGGTGTTCAAATTAGCATGGCTAGTTATCTCTAAGTGCAGTGGCTACAAACTGCTCTTAGTCGGCAAAAAATTTTCATGGTACTTCTTTTCTCTTACTAGCACATCACAACATTGCCATGGATTTGGAAATTAACATGAATCATACATTTGATTTAGAGCATCCTGCACCAAACCCGCCTGATGCCGCCCTATGCACATACCCTTCGTTGTAGGATGATGGCTACGAGTTGCTTGATATACAAGAGTTTCGTGCACTGCAAACACGCATGGTCTATGATAGAGAATAATTTTGCAAGTTCAAATGAAAACGTCACTAAATTATCATATTTAGGCCCTGCTGGCATGCATATGCAGGAGCAAGGCTCTAATTAAGGGCAAGGTCCAATCCGGATTCTCGACACTCTCTCACCCAAAAAGAGGTGGATGGTTTGTTGAAAAATATAAAACCATCGATTTTTAGGGGGGAGGAGAGAGAACACACCAAATATACGGTGAATATATTCCTCAATGAATGGGATGGGATTCACAAGACAAGTTTCATACTATCCTTAAGTTGTATTCCTTGCATCCATCTAGCATCTGCAAATGGATAATTTTTGAACTTAATAAGATACCGTCCGATAATCTTACCATGCCGTAGTACCTTGTCTTCATGCCAAAGGATAGCTTCAGGTTGTAGCACCTCTTCTTGGTCTTCGATTTCTGGAGGGTCAATACTTGGTTCTGCTGGTGGCTCTCCTTTGTAGGGCTTAAGTAGGCTCACATGAAAAGCATTGTGTATGAGACAATGGTTGGGCAACTTGAGTTGATAAGCCATGTCATTGATTGTCTTCAAGATTTGAAAAGGACCATAGTATCTTTTTGCTAATCTAGCATAATACTTTTGATGGCCCATAGGTTTTTTGCTCGTCGTTTGCCTCAATCGAGCCTTGGGAAACTTAAGTAAGACCCAATAATTTTCTTTGAATGTTAAGGCCCTTCTGTGCTTGTCAACAACAGCTTTCTTGCCCATCGTTTGCCTCAATCGAGCCTTGGGAAACTTAAGTAAGACCCAATCATTTTCTTTGAATGTTAAGGCCCTTCTGTGCTTGTCAACAACAGCTTTTTGCCTTTGTTGAGAGATGGATATAGCCTCCTTAACCTTTTAAAAAGATTCTTGTAGGTCACAGCTATACTCATCAGCAACGAAGATCTTCCCATGTACTTTAAGTAGCAAGGGACTTCTATGTCTTCCCTCTATGATCTCAAAAGATGCTTTTCCTGTAGTAGTATGGATAGTATTATTGTATGCATACTCTACAAGGGGTAAGTACTTCTCCCATTGTGATCGTTGTCTACTTTTGTAACATAAGTATTTAGTAGATTGAGTATCATAATATTGGCTATCTCACTTTGGCCATCCATTTGTGGGTGGTAGGCCGAAGAGAAATTCAATCTTGTACCTAGATTTTCAAAGAGACCTTTCCAAAAATTACTAATCATTCTAGGTTCTCTATTTGACACGATGGATGTTGGTAAACCATGGTGTTTGAAAATCTAAGATATGAAGATGGTTGCCATTTGGTGTGCCTTGATAGTCTTTTTGACATGAATAAAGTATGGTTGCTTGCTAAACCTGTTGACTATTGTCCATATTCCCGTATTCCCATGGATAGACTTGGGTAATCCATGGATATACTCTCCCATGGTGAATTAGGGATGGGCAATGGCTAGAGTAATCCAGGTTTCTTCCCTCTATCATACTTAGTCTTTTGGCATACCACACATTTTGATCATTGTGAACTTCTATAGACACCACATTGGCTTTTGGTCGTCGTGAAAGTGCATCGGCCACTTGATTATGCTTACCAGCAATGTGAGCGATATGAAAATAAAATTGCGAAAGAAAATTTTTCCACCTCACTTGTTTTTTGGAAAGATTGGTTTGCTTCATGAAGTACTTGACTTTGGTGGTATGTTCATAAAATGAATGGAGTCCCCAATAAAGGGCTTCCATGTGTCTAGGGCATGTAGAACAGCTAAAAGCTCTTTCACTTAAATGCCCAAGTCCTGTTCATTTGTATTGAGCCTTTGGCTCTTATATGCTATGGCATGCCCTTCTTGAAGCAAGACTGCTCCAAGGCAATCACCACAGGGATCACATTGGACCTCAAATGGCTTTGAGAGATCCGGAAGCACAAGGATTGGTTGATAGATAAGTTTCTCTTTGAGCTTGTCAAAAGCTTTTTGCTCCTTAGCAGTCCATGAATACTTAACGTTCTTCTTTGTTAAGTCATGTACTGGTCCTGCTATTTGAGAAAATTTTGCTAAGAAGCATCTATAGTATGCACACATACCAGTAAATCTTCTTAGCTCATGTAGATTCCTTGGATTAGGCCATGCTTTTATTACCTCTAACTTTGATAGATCCATACAGATACCATCTTGAGAGATAATATGACCTAAGTATTGAATCTCTTGAAGGAAAAATTCGCATTTTTTGGTTGAGAAAAAGCTTTTTCTCCTTCAATGCTTGAAAAACCACTTGGAGATGTTGCTTGTGTTCCTCCAAGGACTTGGAGTAGATGATGATATCATCAAAGAACACTCCACTGAACTTGCGGTAGGGTCTAAACATTTTCTCTATCAAACGATTGAATGTGGCTAGTGCATTGGTCCAGCCAAAGGGCATGACTAGATATTCATAAAGACCAAACGTTGTATGAAACACGGTCTTTAGGATATCTTCATCCACTATCCTTATTTGATGATAGCCACTTTTAAGGTCAATCCTATTGAAGTAGGTAGATCCTTGTAGCTTATCAAATAGATCTTCTACCCGAGGCACAGGAAATCTGTTTTTGATAGTAATATGGTTTATTGCTCGATAGTCCACACACATACAATATGTACCATCTTTCTTTTGCACTAAAAGGACTGGAGAACATAAGGGAGAGGAGCTAGGCCTCACCATCCATTTGTCAATTCTTGTGCTTGCCTGATGATCTCCTCTTGTTGAGCTTGGGAAACTCGATAAGGAGGCTTGTCAGGTGGTGAGCTTCCTGGTAGGAGCTCAATTTGATGGTCATCATCCCCTCATTTTGGAGGTAAGTCCATAGGGATATCATCGATAAAAACATCTTGGAATCCATTTAGAAAAGTAGAAAAGACTAACTCTCCTTGATTCCTACCATTTTCATTTCATAAACCATTTTCATTAGTGGATTCTTTGACAAAAATCATGTACACAAAAATCGAGCTTTTCATTGACTTATCAAAAGTTGGTGAATTTACAAGTGATATAGTACGACCAGACTCATTAGCATCTATATACATGTTCTTTCCCTTGTATGTGAAGTGTATTCTCCTTTCAAGGAACTTCATGTTGGCAACGATGCGATCAAACATGGTGCCCCTAGGATAGCATCCTCATGTTGGAGAGGAGAGATGAAAAAATCATCTTTGTCAACATAGATTTGGACATGAACCCTCAACTTCCCAATCAAGGGAGTAACTGAGGCTTGTGGTACATTGAAAGTTGTGTCAGGCGTTACAATATCTCTCATCTCAAAATCTTGAATGCCCAACTTGGTGGCCAACTCCGTTGATATGAAGTTGTGAGTAGACCCAGGATCAAATAAGATGAAGGCATCATGCTCCCTTACCTTTACCCAAGCATAGGAGAGAGATGATCCTTTGCAATTAGCATCCTCTTTTGGAGCTTCGGTGGTGGAAGCCCTAGGAGTTTCATTGCGAGCATTTTTCTTGGGGCAAGAATGATAGCCATGTCCTTGCTCCCCACACTTAAAACACTTATTCTCCTTGCGAAAAGCTTCAAGCTCTTCATGAGAGAGTTTGTTTTTACCTTTGTAAAATCCCTTCTCCTTGGACCTATTGTTGTTGTTGTAGGAAGTGCCTTGGGAAGAATTTTGGGCATTGGTTTTCCCCTTTGCATCATTTTTGTCTTTGTTTTCCATGGGTTTGACATTTTGTATAGTCCCTTGTTGGAAATTGATGCGGGAAGCAACCATGGTGTGGTGGATTACTTCGATGATAGAACTAGGACGTTGGGAGTTGACATACTTGGCCATTTCTTCAGGTAATCCCGCACAAAATTGCTACTTTTCTTTGCAAATTCTATCTTTTGGAAGACAGTAGCCTTGAGATGTAAATCCCAAAGCTTGTCCACATATTTGTGAATAGACTCATGTGAGAGAAGCTTCAAACTACACCATTTGGTAAGTACTTTGTCCTTTGCATCGCTGGCAAGAAATTGCTTCATGATGAAAACTCATAGAGTTTTCCATGTCTTTGGGGCTTCACCATTGCCACGAAGGCTAGCCCACCATTGACGAGCCAATTTTTGGAAGTGCATAGCTACATGGCGTAGCTTGGAGGACTTTGTGAAGCCCTCACCTCCAAAGGCTTCATTAAATTGCTGGATGAAGGCCAATACTTTGTCGGTGGCACCAAAGGTGCCATCATAGGTAAGAAAAGAGATACTCTTTCCTTCCTCTTCGAACCTCTTGATCTTTTGTGATCTTTGTCATGCAGGGTATGATTTGCGATGTCCTCTCCTCTTGTATTCTCTAGGAGAATAGCCATAGCTTTTGCCGGGAGAGGAGGAACGTGAAGAAGAAGGAGAAGAGGGTGACCTCTTTCTTGACCTTTTATTCCTTTGTTTCCTCTCTTCCCTTTTGGAGTGACAAGGAGAAGGACTGTGTGTGGATCATTTCCTCATGGGAGGAGTTGGCGATCGTCTAGACCATTGTCTTCGTGGAGCCACATCTTCAAAGGAGATTAGGGATTCATTACTTTCTTGTTCTTTGGATTCCTACTCTCATATGGTAGACAATCTTCTTTTGGGGGTCTCATCAAGAGGCTTCCTAAGCTCTCTCTCCTCTTGGAGAGGCAAGAAAATCCCATAAGCACGAAGTTGTCGAGTAACTTGGGCTTGCAAAGTAGGGTTGCCCATAGCTTGATGCAACCTAGTAACAAGACAAATGATAAACGTGGAGGCATCATCATTAGCATATTCATGTGCAAAACTAAAATTATCAATGTTCATTCTACTCTCTTGGTTATTGTCATCCATGCTAATTATACTTATGTGTTTACTTAGTGTATTCTTTGGCAATTCAAAACGTTAGTTGCTACTCCTCTTAGCCTTTGAAAAAATAAGCACTTAAGTATCTACACCCACGGCTTGAATTGGTTAATTATAGAGAGTAGTGGAGTGGATCTATCAGAGCAAAATTTCCAAGGGATAGCTCCTTTTGAACTTCTTATGGCTCAATTATGGTAAAGCCAGGCAAGTTTAAAAAGACTCCATTATTAAGACCAAAGCTCCCAAGGTGTGCACCATATCTGACAAAGTGGGCTCAACAAAACCGAATCCCAGTCCCACTTACCCTAATATAAATAACAAAATCAACCATTAAGAGGCTACTTAAGGACCCCTCTTCTTAAGCAAGAAAAGAGAAACCAAATGCTCTAATACCAATGTAATGGAAATGGCCTATGAACTTTGAGAATAGCGGAATTAAGAGAATTAGAGTGAGCATTTTTGTGAGATTACTTTGAGAACAAAGAGGGTGAACTTAATTGATGGTAGCAACATAAACATAGTACTTAATTAACTTAGCATGAACAATACTTTTGCAAGAGAGAGAGAGAGTATTAGAGAACATGACAATAGTTGAGGACCGGATTTACTTGGAGCCGGTCCTCCCTCCAAAAGGCATTTGTATTATAGATTCTCCCCTCATAAGAGACTTGGTACAATACAATCTTTGTGTTTCTTGTGACCTTGGTGATGCTATGAAGATGGAAATCTTCATGCATCACAAGCATAACATAAACTTTGCAAAAAGCATTAACTATCCCAAGCCTCAGTCCCAAGGCCTCAAACACCTTCGAATGTGGAGAGAGCTAGCGTGGAATGAGGGTAGGGAAGAGGAAGAAGAATCATCTATAGGAGAAAGAAATAGATCCTCACTTATCATCACTCGTCTTGATTAGCATATCATAATAGCATAGTAATGAAGATGAAGAAGATGGCAAGCTTAAGCATTGAAGCATGGCTCTTTTTTGGATTTGCATTCCATAGCCAAGAGTGTTGGTGTAGGCTCTCCACTTCTCAACAAGCTTGGAGAAAGAGATGGAGCTCTTGCACTTTGCGCTCCACACAGTGAGACAATGTGTGTGTGTGAGTGTGTATGGGAGAGTATACCCCCCTCTCATGCTTCCACACCTCTCTCTCTCTCTCTTGTATTATTTAATTATTTCATTTGGACATGTGTCCTCTTTTTCCTCTTTGAGAGAAAGAACTTAATTATTTATGTTTATGTATCTAAATTCTCATTGACCCCCTTTAAAACCTATCCAATATGATTCAAGCACAACATGAGGTCCACATGCGGAGGATCATTTGAACATGTGTCCTTTATGCTTATTAAGTTTTTGGGTTTGAATTGAAAACTTCAAGCACTTAGTCAATTAAGCATGGAAACTTTGATGCCTCTTGAGAGTTTATCTTTGAATTGAACACTTCAAGAACCTTAGTCATTTAAGCATGTGAGAAACACCTCAAGCTTTTGGGCAAGGTTCTCACCAACACTTAGTAAGCCGACAAGCACCTCATGCTTGGGTAGGATTTCCACCTCAAGGTCAGCCCTAGCTTGCCTAAGGTCAAATGAGTTTTTAACACTAACTTTTGGAGGTCTTTAATGAAGATAACCTTGAGGTCTTTAAGCTCCATTAGGTAGCATTGCTCTTTAACATACCATCTCTCACTTAGTAAGCCGACAAGCACCTCATGCTTGGGTAGGATTCCCACCTCAAGGTCAGCCCTAGCTTGCCTAAGGTCAAATGAGTTTTTAACACTAACTTTTGGAGGTCTTTAATGAAGATAACCTTAAGGTCTTTAAGCTCCATTAGGTAGCATTTCTCTTTAACATACCATCTCTCATTTGGACCCCTGTAACCTTGGCCCTGTGTTGAGACAAATCCATAAGCACATGTCTATATTCTAACCCTTGTTCCCGTTTATTCTAGCACATTAAATGTTTAGTTTAATATGAGAAAATCATTTAGGTTGGTTAGATATTAGATTTTATGACATAGCGCATCATTATAGGGCTAACCTATCTTTCATTGTGCACTAAGCGATACTACTCTTTGTTGTGTGCTTGAGCTTCTTCGTCTTCTCCAAGGTGTGTGTGTGTGTGTGTGTGTTTCCTTGTAAACCCTGAGGCTTAGTCACTAGCATTGCCAGCACACACCTACTCACTTTTTCAGATTTTGGTATGCTCAAATTTTTCATTCGGGCTCATTTCGGCCTCTGTTTCCACTACAAGGAGTGTTGTGCATGCAATTTTGTCATTTTGTGCATAATTTTTATGAGTGTTTTTTTTTGCATGACAGGTCCTTACAATATTCTTCAAATTGTGCTATATAGCGCACATTAGTCCCACTTTGTTTCTCTCTTTTTGAGCAATTTTCACATCAGGTGCAGGCATTCTCTATGGCTGATAACACCACAGATGTGTTCAAGATGTTTTCTGCTAAGGATAAATTAGATGGGGACAATTACCCAATGTGGGCTTACATGATGCAACATGTTCTTGTGTCAAAGGGCATTTGGAATGTTGTGCAAGGCATTGATGTACGCCTTGGTTCTGAGGATACAGGTGATGTTGAGGATGTTGCAGGTTTTGGTGGTAGGATTGCTACTACTAGAGCTATTTTTCCTACAGTTGAGCAGGCTCATTGGGATGTAAGAGATCCGCAAGATCATGCATTGATTGCATCATCTGTGCACTAAACGCACTATCAATCCTCACGTCCATTCAACTAAATCTTTCAAACAGGCTTGGAATAATTTGGTTGGTCTTTATGCAAGTCGCAATGAGGCTAAAATTGCATTGAAAGATTATACATGAGAAAAATGAAATAGACACAGTAATGAGCAACTTATTTTTGTGAGCGAAGTCATTTTTGACAGTTCCCTCGTGCAAACTGTTCTTGATGCTTTGCCACATTCTTACCAAAACTTTTGCTAGTACTTGGAGACTTATGATCTAAGGAAATTCTGAAGTTTTCAAGTTTGATGCATTATACACATTGTTGTTGCAAGAGTCACTTTCAAGAAAAAACAAGGCTAAACAGTGTGCAGTTGAATATGCCTTTATTGTTGCTCAAAGAAAAAGTGATAATAGATTCTTTTACAAGTGGTAAAACACATGTTCCTAATACTTCTGTTGGTAGCACTTCGTTTGGGATTTCTGGTGAAAATGGCAAAAGAAGACGCGTTGCCATTATTGTAAAGTTGATGATCACTTGATCAAGCGGTGTCCAAATTGAAGGCAAAAGAGGATAAGAAGAAAGGGGCTGGTTCCACTACAATGGCTGCACTACAAGTGCAGCCATTGAGAATCTTTTGTGAAAGGAGATTGTGATGCTGATGTAGATGCATGCAGTGTGCGCTTATGATCATCATGTCCATGATGCATGTATGTCAGCTGTTGCAAATTCGCATATGTGGTACTTTGATAGTGGTGCTACAAAGCACATTACCTCTCATCCTGACTTTTTTAACTCTCTCAAGGATGTCCCTCATGGGAATACAGTCACTTGTGCAAACAATGCCTCTTATCCAGTCAAGGAGTTGAAAAGATTGTGTTGATTTCCTGCAAATGCCAGTTCTTTCACACTTGTTGATGCACTTTATGTACTTGGGATCAAGAAGAATCTTTTGTTTGTATTTGCACTTGCTAGACTTGGTCTTGTTGTCAAATTTGTGGATGACATATGTATAGTTCATTATCTGAGTTTTGGTGATTAAATTGTTGTATCCGGCATTTTATGTTGTGGGCTATAAAAGCTCACTTTGTATGACAAGGATGGGTAGAATTTTGCAAATGTAGTTGTGGATTCAAAAGTTGTTTCAAATGCAAAACTTTGGCATGCACGTTTTGGGCATCTAAATTTTGCAAGTTCACTGCGATTACAAAAATATGATATGGTTGCTTCTTTGCCAATTTTTGAAGCACCTGTGATGCATGTTTTTGAATGCTATATTTTGGGTAAAATGAAGCGTAAAAAGCTTCCAAAGGATGGTTTAGTTAGGGCTACAAGCAGGCTGTAGCTTCAAAAAATTTCTGGCTATGGCTAAAAATGTCTTTAAATATACTATGGGCACCCTCCATTCAGATGGAGGGGGGGAGTATATCTCTCATGAGTTTAATGCATTTTTGGCTAGTCATAGGATAAATCAACAATGTACAGTGTCGTATACACCTCCAAAAATGGTGTTGTTGAGAGGAAAATTGGGTTACTTACGAAAATGGCATGGTGTATGCTCAAAAGTCAATCCATATTCATTTTGGCTTGAGGCTATCATGTGTGCCACTTATGTACTTAACAGGTGTCCTACAAAAGCTTTGCAGTCTATGATTCCTTATGAATCATGGCCTAATAGAAAGCCATCTATTGATCATATGCACGTTTTTAGTTGTTTGACTTATGATTTGGTGGCACAAACACAATGCAAAATATTTGATGATAAGGTTTTCAAATGAATTTTTATTGGTTACAGTATTGAAAGCAAAGGTTACGTGTTGTACCATCCACAAACAAAGTGTATCTTGGTTCCATGGGATGTTGTGTATTTATATTGTAATCGAAAAGGCCTATGAACTTTGATAATAGTGGAAGGAGAATTAAAGAGAGCATTTTTGTGAAATTACTTTGAGAACATAGAGGGTGAACTTAATTGATGGTAGCAACATAAAAATAGTACTTAATTAACTTGGCATGAACAATACTTTTGCAAGAGAGAGAGTTTAGAGAACTTGACAAAAGTTGAGGACTGGATTTATGTGGAGCCAGTCCCCCCTTCAATAGGCATTTGTATTATAGATTCTCCCTATAAGAGAGACTTGGTACATACATTATTTGTGTTCCTTGTGACCTAGATGATGCAATGAATCATGGGCATAACATAAACTTTGTGAAAATCATTAACTATCCCAAGGCCTCAAACACCTTCGAAGGTGAAGAGAGCTTGCGGGGAATGAGGGTAGGGAATGGGAAGACATTCCATAGGAGAAATAAGTATTTCCTCACTTACCATCACTCTTCTTGCTAGCATACATAATAGCATAGTAATGAAGATGGAGAAGATGGAAAGATTAAGCATTGAAGCATGGCTCTTGGTTGGATTTGCATTCCATAGCCAAGAGTGTTGGTGTAGTCTCTCCACTTCTCTACTATCTTGGAGAAGGAGATAGAGCTCTTGCATTTTGCACTTCTCACCATGAGAGTATGTGTGAGTGTGTGTGGGAGAGTATATCCCCCAAGCAAACCCCTTCTTGCTTTGATCGACCCCCCTTGTACCATATGCTTGAAGCTCATTGGACCCCTCTAGGTCTAGCCAATCACATGCAAGAGACATATCAAGCAACAAGGGTAGTCTTGGGACAAGTGTCCCCCTTTTTCCTTTGAGAAAGAGGACTTGATAAATGAAAAATCATTTCATTAGTTCAACTAAATTAGCATTGGACCCCTTGGGAGGCTATCCAATAGGATTCAGGCACACATTGGGGGCAACATGGGTAGGGGCTTGACATGTGTCCTTGTTTCCTCTTGAGGCTTGGCTTACCTTGTGTGTGTGTGTGTGTGTGTGTGTGTGTGTGTGTGTGTGTGTGTGTGTGTGCGCGCGCACGTGCACGCTCTCTCATCCCCCTAGCTTTAGGCTCGCCCCCTCCTTTGTAGGAATGTTGTTGATTTTTGGAACACAAGCACCTTAGTCAGCAAGCAGGACAAAGTACCTCAAGCTTGGGTAGTGGTCTCACAAGCACCTCAAGCTCCCTAGACGGCAAGCATGATAAGCACCTCAAGCATCTTAGTCAGCAAGCATGGCAAGCACCTCAAGAATCTTAGTTAGCAAGCACAACAAGCACCTTAGTCATCAAGCACCACAATCCCCTCAAGCTTGGTTCGGGTTCCCACCTCAAGCTTTTGTCCCTAGCTTACCAAAGATCGAAGAAATTTTAACCCCTTTGGAGGTCTTCAATGAAGCTAACCCTAAGGTCTTTAAGGTCCATTGGCTATCCTTGCTCTTTGACAGATCATCTCTCATTTGGACCCCTTTACCATTGGTCCCGTGTTGAGATAGACCCGTAAGCACATGTCTATATTCTAACCCTTGTTCTCATTTATTCTCCCACACTAAATGATTAGTTTAATATGAGAAAATAATTTGGGTTGGTTAGATATTAGATTTTATGACATGTAAGATTTTGTTCAGCCCTTGCTATCATGTACTAGACATAGTAATGTAAGATCACAAGACATTTATAATATTTTCTTGCCTCTTTTCAATGTTGGAATAGTGAATGTAAATTTGAATGAGACAAATGTTTACCCTATGGGGGTTTCTGAAAATATTTCAGGTCAGCCTATTACTGATGCAGATATAAATGATCTTGATGTGGAAAGGGCTGAGAATGAGCAGGCTAGAGGAATGCCAAAATGGATGGTGGATACTTTGCGTGGTAGTAAATTGGATTCACCTTTGTCAAATCGTACTCATTCAGGTTCTCGCCATGCATCTTATGCATTAGATTTCTATGATCTGCTTGTTTCTAGCTTATGTGATGCTTTGTCTTTTGATGAAGCACAAAATTCAACACATTGGATGGTTGCCATGTGAGTAGCGTTAAATGGTAACCTTGCATTTGCACTACATTTCTACTCAAATGTATACATTTTTTATCAAAGTTTTAACCTAGTGTTCATTCTCTCTTTCCGTAATAGCCTTTTTCCATACAAACACCTTACCCTTCTTAGATCTTTATGCATTTACATCATATTTCTCTCTTCATGCTAAATGTAAATAGTAAACTTAATTCTACTCTCCTAGTTTTTTTACTGCACATTCTTTTAGCTAATTACCTTTACTAATTTAAATAGCTATCTACATCCCATAATTTGTAAATAAATAATTTATGGGCATTTATCTTACCCATCTTCTCTCAAGGGTAGGGTTAACCTTGTAGGCCTTCCCTTCCCCACCACTATGTGACCCAACTCTTGGATCATTTACTTGTGTTGGTCAACAAATCTTAAATATAATTTATATCCCCAATAAATCAAACTTTATTGGAGCCTACCTCATTTGTTTAAGGTGGATTCTCTTTTGAAAAAGCATGCTACACCTTGGATGCATGCTAAAGGGCCCCCTACAAGGAGACTTGGTTCAAAAGGTGTTTTGGATGCATCTTGAATGCCTTAGCTCGTGGGTATACTTGAGTAACACTCCAAAATCATCTTAGACACTTTGAGAAGGTCAACTTTGCCTTTTACAGCACCCAATTCTGAGTTATAGGCTCAAAGTTATGGTGAAAACAAGGTGCTGCGGACACTGTTACTGCAGGTCAAAGTTACAATCAGGTAAACCACAAAGGTGAAAAGTTTTCTTGACTTCTTCAACATTCTAAAATACCAATGGGGAGTTAAAAACCACTTGCATGTGGAGGGGTCGGCTCAAGATGCTTCCAGAGACACAACAAACAGGATGGGGACACTCTGCAGGAGCCACTGGAGGGACATCATGGTGGGGCCCACATACATTATCAACCCTTATGGAGCCTCCACGACTTAAAAGGATATTTTTAATAAAAAAATAAGTCCCTTATTTTCATAATTGAACGAATGGTCAAAAGGGAACCTAACTATGGTAATTACCTACCCTAGTCAAGTATAACCTAACCCAAGGTCTTGTACAGCTATAAAAAGGCCCTTTGGCAAGCACAAAAACACACACACCTAATCCATTGCTGCAAATAAGATCCTCTAAGGTTAGGGAAGCCCTAATCTCTCTCTCCTCTTGTCTCCCTATCCATTTCCTAAGCTCGCTATCATAAGCGGCACCATAGAGAGAGCATCAATATGCTATTGCTACCATTCTCTTGCAAACATTTCTCTTACCATACTCATCCCTAAATAATGATTGTAGATTCTATATGAGAGCAAGGATATCAAGTTCAATGATCTATCTCATGGTTTGATCAACAAATTGTTGCAATTGGGGTGTCGTCGTCACACTTTTGCTCTAAACGCATGTAAAATTGGTAAGCATATCTTGGCAGCTTCTCATATTTTGTGCTCATTGGGTTGCTTGTTTGTTGAGAAAGTTTTTGTGCACCATGGTGTCTATTTTCTTGGCTTCTCTCCTTATGTTGTGTGTAAGTAAGTCTTGGGGCTGCATAGATGGAGAAGAGCTCTCTATGCATGCCGCCTTATGTGTGTAAGTAGTCTCTTCTTTTGGGAAAGGAAAGGAGTTGCCAAGTATTTGTGCATTATGGTGTTTTGAGTTTTGAGGTTTTGTGCTTGCTTTTCTTAGAAGTATATGAGCACTAATATGGTGAAGGTAAATCTTTGCATGTGAGTTTGTGCAGTGTTCAAAGGGATTGCTTAAGGAGTGTGTGTTGAATGGTTGAAGGGCATTTTGTGTTGAAGCACATAAGGAAGGTGTGAGTGTGTGTGTGTGTTGTATATGGTTTGTTTTGGTTTCCTTCTTTCTCCATAAAAGAGGGTGGTGCCCCTAAGAAATATGCGTGTGTAGGGTCTCACGGAGTGGTTGTCTGGTGGGAGCCTTGAGTTGAGCCCCATCTCAAAAAATCCGCTCTCACCATGCAATCAAAATATGATACACTTATAGAAAATGACACATGGACTTTATGTGATTTACCTCTTGGCAAAAAAGCCATTGTTACAAAGTGAGTTTACAAGTTGAAACTTAAGCTAGATGGTGAGATTGATCGCTGCAAGGCTTGACTTGTTGCAAAAGGTTATGCAAAGTAGAAAGGCATAGATTATGAAGAGACTTTTTCTCCCACTTGTCGTATGACTATTATGCATTTTCTACATGCTCTAGCAACTTATTTTGGATGGGATATGCAACAATTTGATATTGCTACTGCTTTCTTGAATGGTGACATACTTCAGGAAGTTTATGTAACATAGCCTCATGGTTTTATCAAGAAAGGACGAGAGGATAAAGTGTACAAATGTAAGAGAGATTTGTATGGGTTGAAGCAGTCTCCTCATGCTTGGTATTAAAAAGCTGACAATCATTTGGTTAAACCATGCTTTTGTAAAATAGTCCAAAAGAAAGTACTTTGTATGTAAAGCGTGAGGGCAATGTACTTCTCATTGTTGTTCTATATGTGAATGATTTTTTGATCCCTAATTTGAATGAGATACATATTTTTGAATTTAAGGGTGATTTCAATTCTACTTTCAAGATGAAAGATTTGTGGTTGTTGCATCATTACTTGGGCATACAGTAAGTAGAGATATGGCGGTATTGCCTTGTGTCAGCCACATTACATGGAGACATTGCTATGTAAGTTTGGACTTACGGACTGCAAGCCTATTTCCACTCCCATGGAAATAGATTTGAAGCTGAGTCTTCACAACGTTAGTGCTCTTGGATACCTTATTTATGTATGCAATAGGAGGCCGAATATTCAGTTTGCAGTCTCACAGGTCAAAAGATTTATGCATAGCCTAGGGTCTAAGAATTGGTAGGCTGTCAAGAGAATCTTTTGCTACTTGAGTTGCACTTTGCATCTTGGGTTGTTTAGTCCCAAGGGGGGATCATTGCCACCAAATTTACATGCTTTTTTGGACTGAAATTGGTATGGTTGTTATGACATGTGAGTATCCACGAGTGGTTTTTGTTTCATGCTTGACAGTTCATGCATATCATGGTTGAGTAAGAAGCCACCTAATGTGGCCACTTCCACTTGTGAGGCTAAGTACAGGGTAGTCTTCACAGCTATGGTTGAGTATGTATGTCTCAGACGCCTTATGGCTAATTTGGGTGTTGGACAGGACCCTGCCAACATCATCTACACTAACAATCAGAGCACATTGGCAGTTGCAAGGAATCGAGTTATCCATGCTTGCACAAAGCACATTGAGGTACATTACCGATATGTCAAAGAGAGACTCTAAGCAGGACAGATCATCTTGGCTTATGTTCCAACATAGGACAACCTTGCCAATCTTTGCAACCCTATTTCCAACATTGAAAAGCTCCAACAGGTCAAGGATTTTCTCCAAGACCATATGGAAATGCTGAGACTGGCTCATCAAATTGTTCTACAAGCACAAGATCATTATAAGAAGTATAATGATGAAAAATGTCGACAAGTTACCTTCACAAAAGGGGAAGAGGTATTTTTGTGTGTCCGAAAGCATTCAAAAAGTCTAAAGAGTGGACCAACTCCTAAGTTATCTTCAAGATATTGTGGGCCTTTCAAGATACTCAAGCGAGTGGTGATAGGGCTTACAAACTCTCAATACTTGTGCACTCTCATATTCCTCCGATATTTCATGTGAGTCTTTTACGTAAATGCTTACTACATGGGGATGACAATGTCATTGACCAACAAATTTTAGTTGATTTCATTGAACCTCCAACCCAATCACATGAGCCTAAATGCATCTTAGACTATCATGATTTACATAGTCATCATCATGCACGTCGGTAAGTTTTAGTCAAGTAGAAAGACCGACTTGAAGAAGTGCCACTTGGGAAAACGTTACTATTCTTAAGAAGTTGTTTCCCACTTTTTTTTATCAAACACCAAAAAACACTTCTCCAAGGGGAGAGTAATTTAAGGCCAAGGGAAAACCCAGGGGGGCTATGGACCTAGGCCAAGGACCGATTACTAGATGTGGAGAGGAAATTCTAGATATGGAAGGCCAAGGGCTTATATAATAGGGTGGTAGGGTAGAGAATCCTCAAGGCAGTTCCCTAGGGCTTTACAGAGATAGTGGCAAGGGTACATAGGGCGCGCTCCAAATTTAGCCCTGCCTTTGCATAAAGCTTTTAGCCGCTAAAATCGGTGCACATATTAGCAACACATGCAAATTAAATAACTTTCTCAAATTTAATATTTCCCTCATATTACCCATTGCCACATGGCATGCCTTCCCTAATTTTTCCCTCAAATCAACCATTTCCATGTGGCATGCTTCCCCTTCCTTCATTGAACAAATCAATACTACACAATCAAGGTAAAACATTGAGTCCAAGACTCATAAGATAGATCTTTGAGATACTTACCATTAATCTATTTTTCAAATTTCCCTTGATGTTGGTTTTTCAAGCTTTGGAAATCAGGAAATGGTGGTTTTAAGTGGCATCTTGAACTAATGTTTTTTCCTTTATTATTAAAACTTGAGATTGAAAAACAAAACCATTCTCTTTGCTTTTGCACTTAATTTTTGAGCTCTCTCTCTCTCTCTCTCTCTCTCTCTCTCTCTCTCTCTTCAAGGACGCCATCTTAATTTCATATACTTTTTTGGCAGCTTTATTAGTTTTTACACTAGCATAATTTCAATTTTAGAATGCAAGTTTCACAAATAAATATAATATAACCTAGAATGAGGCATCATTCTAATGATTTAATACAAAATTAGTAGAGTTGTTGAGGTCATCCCGATTAAATCATCAGGGGTCTTGAGAGTAGCATGCTAAACCTTTTTAAGTCAACATAGAATTTCCACCTACATCCATATAGTCAAGACAACAAATTTTATTAGACTTGTCTATGTATGGCAAGCTTCAAAGAGCCTATTAATTGTTATCCATGTCAAGCTTAAAAATTATTAGACTAGCTAATGTACTAAATAGTACTTAAAGTATGAACAAATATCAAGTAATTTTTGCTTTACTCTGGGATTGACGTTTCTTGGCCAAAAACTACCAACTCATAGTAGTAACCACATAATCTTAAAAGCCTTCGCCAAAGTAACCTTATATTTTATCAAAGTATTCAAACCTATCAATCCATGTGTAAGCTAATCCACAACAAGCAAACTAGTATAGTCTTATTTGCTAGCAGAGGGGGCATTGTAATGTACAACACTACTTCCTATACCGGAAGCGAGAAACTCATAGTGATTATAAGAGTATATTGCACTAACAAAATCATTATAAAACCAATAGATCCTTACATAGATTTGAGACATCATATGTTTCCATAATTTTATTGTAACCAACCAGTCAAACTGAACATCCAACCTTGAACCAATTGCTTCAATAATTATTGATCAAAATTGTATCATACCAGAGACCAATTTGTTCATAGAAATAAACCCTTACCTAAATGACTACTAACTTTGTAAAACAAAGCCTTAATCCCAATAAATGCTCACTCTGTTTAAGAGTAGCACCAACCAAAAGTTTAGTAGAACTCAAGGGTCAGTTTAGATTCAGCCAAAAATGCTACATGATTAAATCATTCCCCATCCCATGAGCTCATTCAATATCCATGTTGATCTCTACAAGCATCAACCCTGAAGAGTGCACACTTAGCTAGTGCAAATCATAATCAGCATACCCTGAAGTAATAAGTTCAGGTTTATACGTATTAAAGCAATTATCCAAAACAAATGCTTTATTTATAATTTAATGAAATTATATGGTGATTAATAATCCATAAACTAATCCCATAACCATACTTCATTATTTAAGTATTAGTCAAGGCTAGAACCCAAACAACATTAAGCCAAGCATATCAGCCCTATATAGGATAGCAAAAGGCCAAATTCTAATAGCATATGGAAGAAAGTTGTGGTAAAATTCCATAACCATAGCTAACAACACATCTGCTTCAATAACCAAGAAGGAGCCAATCATTAAAACATTATTCCAATTAGCCAGGACCAATCATCAAGTCAACAATATCAATTTCTACATTCTCGGACTCGGCCAACCAGTCAGGGAGGAAAAATTGAACCAGAATTTCATCAAATAATGAGGTGATTCCCGTCAAGGAGGAGACTAGTATCATGCAATATTCCTCACTTAATAACTCACTCAAGGAATAGCAACACCATAAGTGAAAGTCTTAAGCATACTAAAAAAAGTAACAAAGAATCAAGAAATCAGTAAAAAACCATTTTAGAGAGGAAACAATTGGGAAACAGTCAGTAAGGGTCACAAAACCAACAAATCAGTACTCCTTCTATATAAAGTGATTAGTGATAGCTTTAAGAAAAAGCATAATGAACCTTAAAATAAACCTATACCCTTAACTATCCTCATAATGATTAGTTAAATGCATTTGTTTCCAGCATAACATAAGGATCAATCCCATGCACCAAGTTCTTTGCAAAACCAGAAGGATAAGTTAATTGTTCTCAATTAAACTGGTATAATGCCCCAAGTTGATTGTGGACAATCAACAAATAGGGGAGGTAATTCCTACAAGGTATAGAGAAAACACTAGAACCTGTGCACCCACTAGCACCACTTTAAGCACCATAAAGAATTTCCCATAGAATCAAGGTAAGAGTTGAATCATGCCCAGAGCCAAAAAGGGTTTTATGAAGTCCTAAGGCATTAGTCAAAATCCTCAAGTAACATCCTTAGTCCAACAATGTACAACCATAATTTTATATATTCTTTAACCACATGATTAGCACTCCCCACAATCATCAGGTGTTTTAGCACCCAGCCACACTATAAGACCGGTACTTGGCCAAATTGAATAGAAACTAAATCAATTAACATTCAAGGATTATGCAATGGGAACATTTGTATGAGTTGCATTCGATAACCTTACAAAAAAGCACATCATCATATATCTTGTCAAAATTATCTCCATTTGTAAAGTAAGGTAGCCTTTAGAAGCATCATCAAGCATTAAACAAGCAAAGAGATCAGCCTCCTGATGTAACTAGAGCCAATTGGTACGCTAGAGGATCTATGATGAAACATGATCCAACAATCATTCAATTTGTAGCAAGGATAGTATTCAAATCCTAGATTATAGTGTCATATCACTAACACTCACACTCACACTCTCTTCTAATGAACTTGTAAAACCAGCACATGGAAGCACAAATTATACCTTTTATAGTAAATCCATAGTTAAAAGGATCAAATAAGCATCAATTCGATAAGCATTGAGTGCATAACTTCATTATCATCACCATAGTAGAATTCAATGGCCATTAGAAATAGAACCTGTGAAGCAAAAGCCTTCCACTAACCCAAGTAGCAAGGGGAGTAGATTAATGTAGAACCAAGCCACTTTCCACTCTCTCCCTCTCTTTTGAAATTAACCAAACCCAAGTCTAAGTGAGGGAGCACAAATCCCTCGCCTATATATGTAAAAGTTGAAGGCCGATATGTAGAGTTGTAGCCCAAAGTTGTAACACAGTAACCTCGTAATGTCACCTCATCTTGTCCGTAGCCTGGAGGGTAAGAGGAGGAGTTGTGCAATTGAACAATGCCAAGAAATTAACTAGCCCAAAGTTGTAACACAGTAACCTTGTAATGTCACCTCATCTTGTTCATAGCCTGGAGGGTAAGAGGAGGAGTTGTGCAATTGAACAATGCCAAGAAATTAATTAGCCAAACATAGTGCCCAACCGCCCACCATCACACCAAGCATCAGATGGAGACACGTACCCTGTGAAGCTAAATTTTTTAAAGGGGGAGGACCCGTCGCGACAAAGGCTCAGTGCATTAAACCTTGCATTAGAGAGGGCACTTGATACACGCTAGAAGGGAAGCATAATGGGAACTAGTTCCAAGGGGAATAACCAGTCAAGTATGTGCCCTTAATGGGTTGAATTGTTAAGGGATTTCTCCCATTGAGCCTCGCTCAGTAGGAAAGTGGCATAAATGGTAGGAGGTATCTAGAACACAATCAAAATCACCCTATAAGGTAATTGCAATGTATAAACTCAAGGTGTATACCCACAAGTTAAAATAAATTAGCAGGATTTAGTCTAAGAATAAAGGCCTATGGTAATCACCAGCAAATACATTCATAGAGGAGTTAATAAGGTAAAGGTTTATGGTGAACACCACAAGACACAATCTTCAACAACTCCATTATGCATACCATGAGCCAGAATCCTCCATTGAGGAAAAGTACCTATCTAAGGTATTCACCCATCAGACAATAAAGCCATCAATTTCATCAATGTTTCACGTAGCAACCTGAATAAATCAAGTATAAGTGTGAGTGTAGCTAGATGTAGCAATCATAGTCAGATGAAGTGACCGAGTGTGTGTGTGTATCTATCTGTGTGTGTGTGTGTGTGTGTGTGTGTGTGTGATGTGGTGTGTATGGTGACATGTGTGTATGTGTGTATGTATCTATCTGTGTGTGTGTGTGTGTGTGTGTGTGTGTGTGTGTGTGTGTGTGTGTGTGTGTGTGTGTGTGTGTGTGTGTGTGTGTGTATATATATGTATATTGTGGTGTGTATGGTGACGTGGCCGAATAGGCCATGGTGTCCATGCATTGTATGCATTAGATTCTTATGCTTTGGCTGTGTCTACTTTACACGATGTTGAGGAACCTCTCTCTTTTAATGAAGCACAAAAATCTAAAAATTGAATGGCTGCCATGCAATTAGAATATGATGCACTTATAGAAAATGACACGTGGACTTTATGTGATTTGCCTCCTTTCAAAAAGACGATTGGTACAAAGTGGCTTTACAAGTTGAAACGCAAGCCAGATGGTGAGATTGATTGTTATAAGGCTCGACTTGTTGCAGAGGGTTATGCACAGCAAAAAGGCACAGATTGTGAAGAGACTTTTGCTCCCACTTATTGTATGACTATTGTGCATTTTTTATGTGCATTGGTAGCTCATTTTGGTTGGGATGTACATCAGTCAAACATTGTTACTGCTTTCTTGAATGGTGACATATTTGAGGAAGTTTATGTAACGCAACCTCGCAGTTTTTTCATTAAAGGGCAGGAAGATAAAGTGTGCAAATGTAAAAAATCTTTGTATGGGTTGAAGCATTCCCCTCATGCTTGGTATGAGAAGACTGACACTCATTTGGTCAAACGAGGCTTTTATAACAGTCCAACACAAAGCACATTGTATGTAAAGCGTGAGTGTGATGTACTTCTCATTGTGATTCTCTATGTAGGTGATTTGCTTATCATTGGACCAAATGAAAGACATATTGTTGAATTTAACGCTGACTTGAATGTTACTTTCAAGTTGAAAGATTTGGGGTTGTTGCATCATTACTTGGATATACACTTTAAGCAGTGTGATGATGGTATTGCCTTGTGCTAAAAAAGTTACATACGGACATTCCTATGTAATTTGAACTTGAGGATTGCAAACCTATTTCCACTCCCATGGAAACAGGTTTGAAATTGAGTCTTCATGATGCTGGTGATCCTGTAGATGTCACTCTTTACCATGGAAGCCTCATCTATGTATGCAATACGAAGCAGAATATTCAATTTTCACTCTCACAGGTCAATAGATTTATGCATAGCCCAGGGTCTAAGCATTGGCATGCTATCAAGATGATTTTTGCTACTTGAGTGGCACTTTATATCTTGGCTTGTTTTATCCCAAGGGGGGATCATTGCCACCAGACTTACATGCTTTTTGGACTCAGATTGGGCTGGTTGTTTTGCCACACGAGTGTCCGCAGGTGGTTTTTGTTTCATGCTTGGCAATTCATGTACATCATGGTTGAGCAAGAAGCAACCTATTGTGGCCACTTCTAGTTGTGAGGTTCAGTACACGGTAGTCTTCACAACAGCTACGATTGAGTATGTATGGCTCAAATGCCTTATGACTGATTTCGGTCTTGGACAGGACACTGCCAAAACTATCGACACTGATAGTTAGAGTGGATTGGCAATTGCAAGGAAACCAATTTTTCATACTCGCACAAAGCACATTGAGGTGCATTACCACTATGACAACAGGGAGAGGCTCTCAATAGGAGAGATCAGCTTGTCCTATGTGCCAATACATGACAACCTTGCAGATCTTTTCACAAAGGCATTGTCTCATGAGAAGTTCAAAGCTTTCCGCAAAGCTTTGGGCTTACTCCCCTTCGTGGACTGGAGTCATGTCCTCAGACACAGCAAGCTCCAGGGCACAACTGAGAGTATATTACTTCATGTGCAATGAAAAGATAAGTTAGCCCTAGATTGATGGGTGTATATACAATGCACGAGGAAAAAACCCTCATAGAGAGGGGAAAAATTCCCCAACGGTCCTAAGTGTGTTCACACACATCACTACCACATGTATATGGTAACAAATCCCCCCTAGAGTGATGCGGTGAAAGAGAGCTGGCACATAGAGTACAGGGAAGTGCCATGCCCTGAGGACATGAAGCCCAAAGCTTTGCAGGAAGCTTGCACTTCTCATGAGACAATCCCTTTCTGCAACGATCTGCAGGGTTGTCCTGTGTTGGCACATAAGCCAAGTTCATCTCTTCTACTGAGAGCCTCTCCCTGACATAATGGTACTGCACCTCAATGTGCTTTGTGCGAGCATGAAAAAATGGGTTCCTTGCAACTGCCAATGCACTTTGACTATTAGAGCAGATAGTGTTGGCAGTGTCTTGTCCAACACCCAAATCAACCATAAGGCGTCTCAGCTATACACACAATCGTAGATGTGAAGACTGCCCTGTACTCAACCTCACAACTAGAAGTGGCCATAGTAGGTTGCTTCTTGCTCAACCATGATATGCATGAGCTGCCAAGCATGAAACAAAAACCACTTGTGGACACTCGTGTGTCAAAACAACCAGCCCAAGCTGAGTCCGAAAAAGCATGTAAGTCTGGCGGCAATGATCCCCCCTTGGAATAAAACAAGCCAAGATGTAAAGTGCCACTCAAGTAGCAGAAAATTCTCTTGACATCATGCCAATGCTTAGACCCTGGGCTACATAAATCTATTGACCTATGAGACTGCAAACTGAATAACAGGCCTTGTGTTGCATACATAAATGAGGCATCCAACAGTAGTTTGGTAAAGAGTGACATCTGCAAGATCACCAGTATCATGAAGACTCAATTTTCAAACCTATTTCCATGGGAGTGGCAATAGGTTTTCAATCCTCAAGTCCAAACTTACATAGCAATGTCTCTATGTAACTTATCTAACACAAGGCAATCCACCATCACACTGCTTAAATTGTATACCCAAGTGATGATGCAACAACCCCAAATATTTCATCTTGAAAGTAGCATTTAAATCAGTCTTAAATCAGCGATATATCTCACCATTTGGTCCAATGATCAGAAAATCATCTACATAAAGAACCACAATGAGAAGTATATCACCCTCACGCTTTACATAAAATGTACTTTATGTTGGACTGTTACAGAATCCTTGTTTGACCAAATGAGTGCCAGCCTTCTCATACCAAGCACGAGGAGATTGCTTCAACCCATACAAAGATTTGTTACATTTTCACACCTTATCCTCTTGTTCTTTCTTGAAAAAACCGTGAGGCTGCGTTACATAAACTTCCTCAAATATGTCACCATTCAAGAAAGCAGTAATAATGTATGATTGATGTACATCCCAACCAAAATGAGTTGCCAATGCACATAGAAAACGCACAGTAGTCATACGACAAGTGGGAGCAAAAGTCTCTTCATAATCTATGCATTTTTGTTGTGCATAACCCTTTGCAACAAGTCAAGCCGTATAGCGGTCAATCTCACCATTCAGCTTGCATTTCAACTTGTAAACCCACTTCATACCAATGGCCTTTTTTCCAAGCGGCAAATCACATAAAGTCCATGTGTCATTTTTTATAAGTGCATCATATTCTGATGCATGGCATCCATCCAATTTTCTGAACGTGCTAAATTATCAAAAGACAGAGGTTCCTCAACATCATGTAAGCTAGACACAGCCAAAGTATAACGATCTGATGCATAAGATGCATGGAAGGAGCCTAAATGGGTGAAAAGGTGCATCCAATTTACTGTCACACCATGTATGCACCATCCATTTTGGCATACCTCTAGCTTGCTCATTTTCAGCCCTTTCCTCATCAAGTACATCATGTACATCTACATTAGTAATAGGCTGATCTATAACATTTTCAAAAAACCCCATAAGCTGTACATTTTTCTCATTGGAATTTACATTCGAACTTCCATCGTTAAAAGGAGGCAACAAAGTATCATAAATGTCCTGTGAGCTTAGATTGTTGTCTCTAGTATATGACAGCAAGAGTTGAACAGAATCTTGCACAAACACAACATCCCACTCGTTTTTTGTGGATGATACAACCTCTAACCTTTGCTTTCAGCACTATAATCAACAAAAATACATTTGACAGCCTTATCATCCAATTTTTTTCATTGTGTTTGTGGCACCAAAGCATATGCCAAACAACCAAAAACATGCATGGTCTCAATAGAAGGCTTTCTATCATGCTATGCTTCATATGGAGTAATAGACTGCAAAGCTTTCGTAGGACACATGTTTAGTACATAAGTGGCACACATGATGGCCTCAAGCCAAAATGAATGTGGCAAAGCTTGACTTTTGACCATGCATCGTGCCATTTTTGTAAGTGACCTATTCTTCCTCTCAGCAACACCATATTGTTGAGGCGTATAGGCACTTTACATTGGTGTTTTATCCCATGACTAGCCAGAAATGCATTAAATTCATGAGACATATACTCCCCCCCTCGATCGGAATGGAGGGTGCCCATAGTACATTTTGGGACATTTTCAACCATAGCCAAAAACTGTTTGAAGCACATAAAAACTTCGAACTTAGCTTTAAGCGGATACACCCATGCATGCCTAGAGTAATCATCAATGAAAGTCACAAAGTAAAGGTAATTTCCCAAGGACGGAGTTTGCATGGGCCCACAAACATCATTATGCACAAGCTGCAACCTGCATGTGTCCCTAACTAAACCATCCATTAGAAACTTCAAACGCTGCATCTTACCCAAAGTACAGCCTTCACAAACATGTTTGACAAGTGATTCAAGAGGTAGTAAACAAGCAACCATATCAGATTTCTACAAACGTGGAAAACTAGTAAAATTTCAGATTTCCAAAACGTGCATGCCAAAGTTTTGCATCTCAAATAGCCTTAGAATCCACAACTGCATTTGCAAAATTCTGCCCACACTTATCATACAAAGTGAGCTTATACAATCCACGGCATAAAGTGCCAAATGTAACAATTTCATCACCAAAACTGAGATAATGTAGTGTACATATGTCATCCACAAACTTGCCTACAAGTCCAAGTATAGCAAGGGCAGATACAGAAAAAAGATTCTTCTTTATCCCAGGTACATAAAGTGCATCAACAAGTGTGAAAGAACTGCCATTTGTAGCACTAAGCACAATCTTTTTAGCTCCCTGAACCCTATCCCTGAACTGGATAAGAGGCATTGTTGGCACAAGTAATTAAATTCCCATGAGGGACAAACTCAAGAGAGGTGAACAAATCACGATGTGAGGTAATGTGCTTTGTAGCACCACTGTCAAAATACCACACATGTGAATCTGCAGAAACTGACATGCCTGCATCATGGACAGAAGGATTATAGGTACACTCTACACTAAAAGCCCATTCTGCATTACAGTCTCCTTTCACAGAATACTCAACAATAGCTACATTTGTAGTGGAACCATCATTTGCAGTCGAACCACCCTCTGTCTTATTTGCCTCTTTGGCTTTCAACTTAGGACACTGGTTGATCAAGTGATCATTAGCTTTACAATAATGGCAATGCATCTTTTTTTTACCCTTATCACTAGAATTTCCAAACGAATTGCTTCCAGTAGAAGTTAGGAACATGTGATTTTCCACTCGCAAAAGAACCATGAGAAGTGGTTGCATTACTATTACCACATATTCTTTGAGCATTAATAAAGGCATGTTCAACTGCACGCTATCGGGGATAATGGGTTTGCGAGGTGCTACATTATTGTATACCTGCAACCCATATGTAGCTGCCTCTACCATAGCAACATTATGTTGTATCTCCTCGGCTAACTTCTTCATACCACCCCTCCCAAAATTCAAGCGGAGCAGCTCACCTGTTGCTTTGAGATGAGTCTTCTTGTTTTTCCAAAAGACCACATTTTTCTTGTAAGCTTCATCAAAACCTTCACAGTCTTTGCGTTCATGATCTTTACTATCACATCACATGTAGTGGTCATCCCAATCCTTGCGTGGAGGTCGTTGCCTGGGCTTCGAAGTGGAACCTTTGGTGCCTACCCCTTCAAGCTTAATTGCTTTCAAATTTAGATTTAATTCTTGTATACCTTTGATCAGCTCGTCAAGAACAGCCTCCTCTAATTTTTGCTTCCCAAAGCCTAGCTTTTCCTTAATTTCTTCATTCGTTGTCTCCATGGGGTCAACCACAATCAGCTTATCCACCCTCATCTTCCGCTTAACAATCATAATAGCTGTTTCAAAAAAGAGCTTCCAATCATATGTTAAACCCCATTCACCTATTCAATCCTTAAGTAGTTGCACCAAG
Organism: Adiantum capillus-veneris; assembly: GCF_014529385.1. NCBI lineage: Eukaryota > Viridiplantae > Streptophyta > Polypodiopsida > Polypodiales > Pteridaceae > Adiantum > Adiantum capillus-veneris. The sequence goes on along the minus strand of NC_140936.1, from coordinate 150,618,439 downwards.
ATTTTTTGAAGCCGTGGGTCAGCAGCTTAGACAAATAACTCTACCCGTTCTGGTTTCAATAATCGTTGTTCTCCTACAGATAGCTTCTCAAATTTCTTTTCAAATTCTCATAGCAGCTCTTGTGCAGATAAATCCTTTTTTTTTTGCTGGATCCACTTCATAAAACTCTGCTTAGCTACCGTTTGAGAATCTTCAAGGAAATACTCCTCTTGTAATGCCTTTTTAAAATTTTGTTAGTTTGGTCCTTGTGCAGCCTGTATCTCCCCAATTCGAGTCCTAAGCTATGGTACGACAATCAAGTGGAAACCTTCAACTGCTTCATGATCATCATTCCCATTGTCCTCCATGGATTGCTCATAAACTTTGCAATATTTTGAAACATCTCGACCTTCGAACCACTGCAATTTTTCTGTTACTCTTATCGAGCTTTTCGTATTCGCTCGTTAATTAAATTGTTGTTGTGTAGTCTGTTGTTGTTGCATGTAGGGAGAAAATTGTTGCATCATCTGTACTGCATCGCCGCCTCTTGCGGTGTAGTCATCTTTCTCTGCTAAATTTTCCCACCCCAACTCAATTTTGCGTCGGGTTCACCAAAGATGTCGGGGATAATGGGTTCGCGAGGTGAGCCGGGTCAACACTGGGCTGCTCGCTGTGAAAAGTAAGAGAGACAAGATGCACAACATATAGCAAAATACATCGACAACATCGTAAATGCTTGTAGTTGACAACCTGAATGCTTTAAGCTGCTAATAATTAGCCAAAGTGGAATTCCAGTACAAATGTTTGCCATTAATGGTACTGATAGAGTTAAGAGAGTTTAATGCTCTCAACTTAGACCAAGACTGCAATTTTTTCACTTATGCCTGCCATTAGAGCCTTTTGAAGCTAATTAGGAAGAATGAAGTATCCAGCAAAATTCCCTGCTTGGTGCCCTTGTATTCCCCAAATACGATATAGAGAGAGGTTATCCTCTCTCATTCTTGCCTTACTGCTTCTTTGCTTGCTTCCAAATTACAACTTCTACCAATAGCAGCACTAGGAAAGCAAATCTCGAGCTTAAGGAGCTTAGTCCTCACTAATTTGGCCAAAGAGTATGATCTCCCACGTATGCCTACTATTCGAGTTGTAAATTGGCTATAAGAATGTATGTTGCCATCAAATCTCTAATCTCCTTTCCTTCCTTGCTAACCTTCGACTCCTCGCTTCTCTTTCTACACCTCTCCTTGACGAGATCCCCTTTGCCAAATATTTGAGCACCTTGGTCGAGGTTGAGGACGAGAGAGAGAGAGAGAGAGAGAGAGAGAGAGAGAGAGAGAGAGAGAGAGAGAGAGACCCTCCCTTCTTTGCCTTCACTCCTTTTCTTGCCGAGCTCCGACTCTGTTCTCCTGTCGAGATCTCTTCTCCTTTGCCAGGCCAAGCTCCCTTGCCTTCCCTTCACCAAGCCAATCTCCCTTCTCCCTTCCCTTGCCTTCCCCAAGACGAGCTCCGACTCTCTTCTTTCTTCCTTACCTTGTTGAGTTCTCCTTCGCCTTCCAAGCTCCACCTTCCTTTCAATATCTTTTCCACAATACCTTACTCCCCTTTTTAATACACACCCTATTTTTTTCCTTGCCCACCAGCCACGGCACCGTGACTGATGTGGCACATGAACTCTCTGTGATGATGTGGTAGCGTGTAGCGCGAGCAGCATGAAATGAGTTGGGACTAGAGCCAAAAAGGGGCACCTTGGTGAGCTAGCATTTTCTCCTTCAGGCACGCCGTGATTTGAGCACCATAGCCCCCAGCGCAAGCGACTTTGTCTCTCTCCCCTGCGTCCCTCGCTGCCTGCTTTGGTCAACGCCATCCACTTTGTTTTCTTCTATTCTCCTTCACACACAATGTGTGTATTCATTTAAAATGGGCGGCCATATTGCATTTCCATTTGGTGGCCATTCTTATTGGCTTAATTGGGTGTCCATAGTGCCTCTTCATTAGGTGGGTGGCCTTTTTCCATTGGCTTGGGCGGCGGCCACTGGCCCCTATGGCTTTGCGCGGCCTACGCTTCATAGTAGGCACTACATTTTGTATACATATTGGCCAAGGCACCGCATTTAACACGCATATCGACCAAATCATTGCCTAGCACGGCATCTTTTCATAGCAGATCTTGACTTACAATAGTATCGTGAATTTTATTGTCCATCATCTCAGATAATGCCGCATGCCTTTAAGATGCGCGTATAGGTGAGTGCATTTACCGAAAGGTATTTCCCTTGCAGTCGATGAAAATAGCTAAGAGCTCCTTGCCGCAGTCATGTTGGCCATTCCCCGCACCCAATGTGCCCCGAGAGGCATCGTTTTAAATTCTTCTTGCCAGTACCATCTGTGGCCCACTAGTTGAGGCTGCCAAATCTGCCAAAAGCCATCTGTTACCTCATCATTGGTCGTCGTCACCGACTTCTAGCATTAATATCTTTCAGCACCGGACTCCGATTGGCAAGCTATAAATTCCTATAGACTTCTCAAGCTGCATAGAATGCATACAAACCTTGCTGAGGCTATAAAATTCCTAGATGGCACACCAACCGAATGAACCAGACTGGTATAGAACCAACCCCCGATGAATCTTAAACGGCCAATATCTTGGCAACCAAAACTCCGATCACTAATCTGAAAAGACCGACACGCTCCACAAAGTGAGCACTTCAAGCCCATGCATTCATTTTGCTTATGTACCCTCAGCTGCTGCTGCAGGTGCCCAATCCGGTACGGATCTGTAATTGAATCAAACTTTAAACTTCCATAACTTCTTCACGGTAGCTCCAACCGACGAGCTGCTAAGACAGGCCGATAGAGCACTTCAAGCACTATAGTTCTAGATCATAATCTCCCATTTGTGCTCACTTCAAGCATACTCCTTTTTAGCATCATTAAGGCATATGTTGGCCCTTTAAAGCCACAATAGGCATACATTAATCATCAAACCTTGCATGTTATCAAGCCCTGATCACTAGTAAATAATCAAGTAGACTTCAATCAAGCACAATGTGCATCCTTCTGATAATTTTCCCATCATAGAAGCGGAGCTGCACAACATCCACCCCCTCTAAACCTGCACAGCCTTTGGTCTGTGCCAAGTGTCTTCCCTTTTAATTTGCATCATCAAAAGCTTCGTCAGACACATTGTCCGATGCATACATATCATCATCATCCCTTGGCTGGTGATCTAAGATTTGATCGTCAAAACAAAACTCACCTTCCCATTTCTTGAACAATTGATCCTTTTCCCTACAATAGGCACTCTAAGCTCAATGCCATCGAGCTCACATAATTTATATGTTGCATTGTTATATACGGTCCAAACCACCGCTTGACCATCTTTCGCATAGCAGAGTATTGGTTTTCCAAGCTACTATCATAAACAAGTACCCAATCTCCATCTTTGACAGCATATGGCCGTAGTCTATTCTTCTCAATCAAATGATGCTTTATTCTTCAGCCTTGCCTCCTTGAGCTTTTCTTTGGCCTGCTCAATATCTTCTTGATGCCTCTCAAGTTGGCAAATACGTAAAGCAAGCAAATCTTCTATAGACATATCTATTTCCCATGGCATTATAGTCCAAGACATAACTGCCTCCTCTGTAGGCATAATGGGTTTTTGCCATGCATCAATTCAAATGGCATATAACCTGTAACTAAACTATCCATAGTGCGATCAGCCCATAAAGCAAAAGGTAGTAGCTTAGGTCAATCACCAATATGTCCTTGTCATGCTTTTGCTAAAGCCTTAACAATAGGCGGATGCCCTATTTCACTTTTCCCATTACCCTCTGGCTTGTATGCCGTATAGTAAGAGTCAATTTGATGCCCAAACAAGAAAAGAACTCACGAGCTTCATCTACATCTAGCTCTCCTCTGTCAGCAGTGATTTTACCAACAAAGCCATACCTAGAAATTACATCTTCAAGCAAAAGTTTGCATACAGCACTTGTAGCCTTTGTACGCAAAGCTCTTACTTCAACCTAATTAGTGAGATCCTCTCTAGCAAGAACAATATACCTCATCTTCCAAACACCCACTGGCATTGTAATCAAATCTACTGCTCACTTGTAATGCATATCTAGTGATAAGTAGGATGTAATTCGTCTCGATGACATACATTAGAATATTTTTGGCATACTAAGCATGTCTCTACAAATTTGAGCAACGTCTTTGTACATTCCTTTCCCCCAGTAGCGGTCCTTAATTTTGACAACAATTGCCCATACCCCTCTGTGTCCGACCCATAAGATTTCATGAAACTCTTTAATCACCTGTTGTTGAGTTGCTCTAATAGAAACAACCCATTGTGGTACCCCTCTTGAACGCTTTGGTTGCTTCCGCAGATGACCATCCTTTAAAAAGTAGCCATAAGCGTTCTTTCTAATCCTCTTGTACTCTTGATCACTACATCCCTCTTGCCTGGTTAGAGTGCTTAGGTAACAGCTAATCAAAATCCATTCTCCATCATACATCTCTTCAGAAAAGACTTCAAAAACACGAGCATGAGCACCACAGCTTGCATGTAAGAAGAGGTGTAGAACTTTAATCCCACATCATCACTACTGGTAAGCATCTCCTCAGCATCTTCAATATTTGGCACTTGACAACATATCTGCTCTACAGGGTTATCTCTGCCTGCAATATGACAAAACTATGGGTTAAGAGACTTAATAAAGGCTATCCATTGCAACATTGCAATGTCCGAAGTAGTACAGTGTGCAATCATCCCTATCAATGGTAAACAATCTGTCTCTACCACAACTGAAGCACCTATCAAATATTGTTTGTCAGACCTCAGGGCAGTAGCAACACCCCAAAGTTCTCTCTTGACCTGTGGGTAACCTCTTTGATGAGCATTGAGCACTTTTGCTCCAAACGGGATTGCATACATGTGACCGTCCACATCATCTTTACCTATAGCCCACAATACTTGTCGGGCTTGTGTCAACGGTTAAGATCATTGGCCTTCCACACTTATAGTCAATCTTTCTCAAGGTAGGACCCTCAAGAAGCATTGTTTTTTATTTTTTGATGGCCATTGTATGAGCTTCTTCCCATACAAACCTTTTACCCTTCCTTAGCAATTGATAAAGCGCCTCTACAACATGAGCAAAGTGCGGCAACCAAATACGATAAAATACACATGCACCCAAAAATCTCTGAACCTCTGTGACCACTATGCATGTTTCTTTCATCTTCTGTATAGCTTCAACTTTAGCCGACTTGGTCGTATTCCATCTGGGCCACACATATGCCCCACAATTGAAACCTCTTTAGCACCAAAAATTGATTTTGGCCCTGAAAGTGTCAAGTTAACGTCTTCAAGCCTAGATAGAATGGCATCAGCAATATGTTGGGCAACAAATTGTCGGCACCCCCTCTGGTCTTTTACCTCATCTTTGAACCCTTCTTCACATCCCTTGATCGGAAAATCATCGATGAAAGGCATAGTAACATGAGGAATAAACTCCCTTAGCACCTTCTTCATACCATTCATCATATGAACTACAAAGTTAGTAGCACCCTGTGGTAGAGTGCACATCCTTAACAAACTGAGAGGTATATGCATTGTAGTAAGATCCCTGCTCTCCAAAGCAAGCTAAAACGGATCATATCCTGAGTAAAGATCACCCATAGAGTATATGGATCTTCCTGCAAAGGCTTCAGCAAACTCGTCCACTATTGGACATGTACCCACATTGCGGATTGTTACTTTTTTAACTGGTTGCATATCCAGAATGAACCTTAGGGTACCATTCTTCTTTGGAACAGTAAACCACCGATTAGAGTATGGTGCACATGATGATTCCAAAATATCCATCCTTATCTTCTCATTTAACAAATCAATGAGCTTTGGCAAGTGAGCTTTGGGTATTGAAATAGGGGGTAAACTCCATGGCATATGAGGAACAGTAAATATAACCATAGGAGAAACAACATTTGGGTCTGCACACCCAATCTCATCAGGCTCAAAAGCAAAGGCTTTACCATAATTTCCAAGCATCTGTCGAAAGCATTTGATCTCCTCTTCAGTAAGAAAATACTCCTCTCCAATTTTTAGCTACTTCAATGTCTCTTCAGTAAACTTATGCCCAATGTTCTTTGGATCTCTTAGTATAGGTTGGTGAGAAGCTTTCTCCATTACTCCAACACTTCCTTCTAGCAAAGGTGTAGCCACTGGCCTCACCTTCTGTTGACAGGTCAACCTTTCAACAACGCTTCCACAAAGATTCCATGAAGATTCCTCAAATATTCTCTAAAGATTCCAAATAAAGATGCTGATGAAGTGATGAAGACGAAGATGGATGTTGTAATGTGAAGATACAAACTCATGGACACCATCGAATATCCTGTTATTATTATTTTGAGCCATTACGGCCACTTTTGTAATGTTTACGGGAACTTCATATTTTAAGTCGGCAATTGTATTTTGGCCACAGATGCTTGTTGGATGAGCAAAGCCATCTCACGGTGTTGTAATTAAGCTCTATAGAAGCCTAGGGACAAATAAGGTCATTTTGGTCGGACATTAGGTTTTCTAAGGCTTAGTATATAAGCCAAACATAAAGCTTTGTAAGGGGACTTCTAATAATCTGATCTATTGTCTGTGAGTGAGCGTACTGTGTATGAGAGAGAGTGAGAGCTTCTTCTTGACGCTACGTGCGTACCAATGGTCGGATTCAAGTGTGGAGAAGTGTAGCATGTTGCCCCCGATGAGAGCTACACGCCAATACCTATATTGTGCGCGTACGGTCCGGTTTTGCGAGCTCCATCTACGAGCTTCATCTGGTGATTCGGTGAGCATACGTTGTCCGTTTCTGCATTTCAGCATATCCACGCGTTCGCATTGAGTAGAGCTACACATTAGGCACTTTAGTTTTTGGAAACGATGACCTACAAATTTCGGGCAGACATGGGTTGAGATTTTGGTTCATGGACCTTAGGGAGAGCGACCTATTGGTGTTAGTAGGGTCTCCTTCAAATTCTATGGCGTTTCGAGACTGTTTGATGGGGTGTTTGGCTCTTGTAAGCGTTGTAGGAAATCTCTTCTTAAGCACTCTTGAAGACTGTAGCTTAGACATTGGGTAGAAACCTCTGTAGGAATTAGTCAAGAGTCGGTCGAGTGTAGATTGACACCCTATGCTTGCTTCCACGCGCCTGCGGGTCAAGCTCCGTCCTCAGTTGACATTATATGTTAGGTGAGTTCTTGCTATGCTGACGTCCGTCACGGCATTTCCGTCTAACATTGGCGCCGCTGCCGGGGACGAGGGCCCTAAGTAGGTGACCGAGACTAGTCCTTGAGGATAGAGGTCCCTCTGGCTTGCCAGAGTACTATTTTACATTTAGATAGGATCAGAGGGTGGTGGACTCTCTAGGTCTTAGGATCAGAGGGTGGTGGACTCTCTAGGTCTTAGGAGGAGTCTAGGGAGCGTGTGTCTAGCCTAGATCTTCCATCTTAGGTAATATTAGGTAGTAGTAGGTTGCGGTGTAGAGAGTAGGATTTGGAGTGGTAGATGTGGTGGTAGGTTGACTTGAGAGTCCGTGTGAGACCAAGAAGCAACCAAGACGTCAAAATCACCATCTCACATGATGAGTAGGAGTAGGGTAAGTAGGATATCTTGATTGTTGATCTAGAGTACTTTATGCATGTCTTATTTGCTGTTAGGCTCATCAGAGAAGTGGAAAACGCTAAGTAGAAAAGACGGTAAATTGTGTTTGGAAGCTGATTTGAAGTCCAAAAGTTTCTGTGATTATTGCTGAGAGCTCTACATAGCATAGGGAGTACTACTACCAGAAAAAAGTTTCATTTTAAGACAGTAGATATCCTACGCATAGGATGTCTCCAGGGCACTTTTGGGAGGGAATTTGGGGAAATTGAGGTTACCAGTGGGTTCAGAAGGTAGGTTTTACCCTAGTAACATATTGACTTGAGTGTTTTTCCCTATTTTTGTTGACCAAAAGCCAAAAGGTGGGGTCAGAAAACGTAAAATTTCAAAAAAAGGCTTAAATTGAGTGATTTTTTGCATTTTTTTGCAAATGTGAAGCATACTTGCACTTGCTGAGAGCATAAGGAAGCATCAGAGACACTTCAGTCTGAAAAAATAAGCAGTAGACATCCTACACATAGGATGTCTACAAGGTGATCTAGGCACTCTTTGGAAAAAAAAATGAGGTTACCAGTGTGTTTAGAAGGTAGGTTCTACCCTATTTTCACCTGGAAAGTGGAAATTTGACCAAATTTTGACACATTAAAGCCAAAAGACGAGAATTGCCAAACATCCTACCCAAATTGTGTCCAAGGCCTAATTTTGAGACCAACCATAGGATGACTCCATAGGCATGTTCTAAATGTTGTATTGAGTGCATGTGATAAATTTCATCTCATTCGGGTCAGTGAAAGTGAAGATTGAATAGACTTTAGTGTTTATGGACAAACAAAAGGCAAGAATAGCTAGTTTTGGGGTCTTTTGACATCCAAACTCAAATCTAAGCATACCAGTGGGTTGCTGAAGACTAGGGGAATCTTTGGTCCAAGTTTGGGTTCATTCTGGGCAAAAAGACATCCTACGCGTAGGATGTCTACTGCATGATTCTGAGACCAAAATTCTCCTGTGACCATACCATGTTGTCATATAGCCTTAGATAAGCCTCCTAGGCAAATTTGGTCCAATTTGGAGTTGATTTGACTTGGGAATTCATCAGAACAAACATCAGGCTTTTGGAACAGATTCTTGATCATTTGACCAACCTATAGGTGTCAGAATCAAAAAGTAAAAATAGCTGTGAGTTTAGCACATCAAGGGGAAGCTACAGTGCAAGTTTGAGCTGAAACATAGCAAAAAGACATCCTACACGTAGGATGTCTCCAGGGTCATAAAGTGGTCAAAATTATATTGTAGCCATATAGGGAGGTTCTAAGTGTCTCAAGGATTCCATATCTTTTTTTCAAAAGTGAATTTGGACCTTGTTTGGCCTATTTACCAAGCAAAGACAAGAATTGTCAGACATCCTACTCTTGGAGTGCATTAGAAGCTTATGCAACCAAAATCTTGACCTATTGGCATCCAAATTTAATTCTAAGCATACCATTGGGTTGCTGAGCACTAGGAGAATCTTGGGATCAAGTTTGGACAAAATCTAAGCAGTTAGACATCCTGCGCGTAGGATGTCTCCAGCTTGATTTAGGACTCCAAACCAACCTATGAGCACACCACTGTGATCAGCACATCAAGGAGAAGCTGGGCTGAAAATTTCAAGTCATTCTGAGCAAAAAGACATCCTACGCGTAGGATGTCTCAAGGCCACTTTTAGGTCCAAATGAAATTCTGATCATACCATTGTGTTGTTGGACTTAAGGAGAGTCTCTGGACCAAATTTTGTTAAATTCTGAGCATATAGACATTCTACGCGTAGGATGTCTCTAGGCTAGTTTTAGGGTCCAACTATAATTTTGACCATACAGGAGTGTTCACAGTGTCACAGAGATCCCAAATCTTCTTTTAAAATTGAATTTGGACTCATTTTGACCATTCTAAACTGCATTTCACTATTTTGGCCATAACTTTCACAAACGGTATCGGATCGGAAAAGTTTTTTATATCAAAACATAGCCTAAGAGCAACTCTACAGAAATAGAGAAAAACTTGAACTAAATGAGGTCAACTTTGAAAAAAAAAACATCGTTTAAGGCCTCAAAATGCATCCGGAAGTCAGGAGTGTCTAAAACCGATAATTCAAAAGAATTGTAAGAAAACGGTCACGGTATTGAAGACTGCTAAGTTAGCAGATTGAAATTATCTTTTGGGAAAACCATTGGTCACCCGCGGAAAGGTGGAAAAGTTAACTACGGCCTAGTGTACGTCCATAAACAAATCTGGTAGCAGTAAGACCATACACAAGGACTCTTGATTTTGCAACAACAGTCGCAAGTTTTGGAGAACTTTAACACAAGATTTTTGCTAGCAAATCACTGCAACTTGTGCATAATTCTCTTGTGCTAGCTTAAGTTTAGTGCAGCTAAAAGCGAACTTGAAAGTCACTTCTGAGCCCACGAAACAAGTGTGGCCGTCAAAGGCACATCAAGAATTTTTACATTCATTGTGAAAAAGTGTGCTAGCTAAAGAATGTTGCAGATTATGTGCTAAAGTGAACACAGGTTAGCTCGAATCAAGAATCACTACGAAGGGAGCAGTCGTTGCAGTATAGTGGTAAGTTTCATAACTTATCACAGTGCTTCCAATAGATCAAGGCCTGCTAAAAAGCTCTAGGCAAAGCAAGCAGCCAGACAAGACAGTATCAGCCTTGGCAAGCAAGGGAGCTAAGAAGTTCAAGCAGTGCAAGCAAAGCCCATTTCAGAAAACTCAGAGATTAAGGCATCCACAAAAGGTGAAGGACCTCAAGCGAAAAAGACCGACACAAGGGTGCTAATAATTTTTATTATCTTTGAGGCAAGCTATAAGAGCTATCACTGAACAGGTACAACAAGGGAGTCAAGACGAAAGCAATGCGTCTCAAAGGAACAAGACCAGCCGAGACGAAGCTTCAAGTACATCCACAGAAATTACAAGAGAGCAAAGTGGGCTCTATTTAATTGGCCATTACAAAGGATTGCCATGCTATGAGGATATAAATCGGAATTTGTACATCAAGACAAAGAAAGATACAGAGGAAACTCGGACATCTCAATATGTGGAAGTTGAAACAGCGAAGAATGTACTACACCCACATCCAGATTTCATGGAAGACTGTCTGGGATCAATTTACATGAGGCATGGAAATTACATCGACAATGAGATAGAAATGTTGCACAAGGATCAACTCACAGAACTCTACACATATCCTCCAAGTATTTTTCTTTACAAAGCTCAAGATGGGAAACGGCAAATTGGTACCCTTTATGTAGATGAGGACGGTCGCTACTACAAAGCTGCCACAAATCATGAAGTTCCTGCAGAGAGTAACCAATATTTTGCAGCTGAAATATTTGGATCAAGAGGGGAAGACTACAAATCTGAAGGTGGTAATGTTTATCATCTAGTCATGGCTTTACCTCTTGATACGCAGCTAGAAGAGTTAACAACTACAGCTGTCACTGCACAAATGGGTGGCACAACACAAGGCACAACATGGAAAGACACTGCACAAGTCTCGTGCACCGCACCAGCACAAGACAAAGCACAAACACACCAAATCGCACAGACAGGGAATACGTCGGAAGTACCAGCTATGAAGATAGCACAACTTCAAAAAGAGCTAGCTCGGTCTCAAGAGCTACTTAACAGAGCACAACAAGTCATATCATCAGGCATTGAACAGATGCCAACATCAGATATGGAACCCTCTCGGATGGGGGGAGTTCAAAATCAACAAAGAGACCCTATATCTTCAAGAGTGGGATTAAGAAGTCCAGCTTTACAAGAAGCAGTGTCCTTTTCAGGAACCCAAGTGGAATTTCAAAAAGCCTTGGAAGATGCTGAGCCGGAGGAGAAACCACTGGAAATTCACAATGCCCAATGTAGAAGGTTAGGTCAAGATGTCATTGTGGTCGACAACTACGATAGGCACTATGAAATAGCCGATGTGAAAAATATGGATGTGTTTAGCATTTGTGGGCAACCTGTAAGTCACATACTTGGACCCCGTCCAAAAGCACCATCCAAGGAAACGAAAAACAAAGATTCGGTTCGATCTTCACCCTCGGTGCAAACCTCACCAAAATCAACTCGGAAACATAGCCCTAAGGCTATGTAGAAGCCCCACGACAAAGACCATATACTGATGGAAGAATTAGCATTACATATGATAGAAAGAATGGATAGTGATTTGATCTTGTATGCAAGCAATAATGGATTCAAGGACAAGACGATGAGGGATAAAGAGACGAAGCCAGTGGATACACCTAAGTCAGTCATAATCTACAGGTTCATGCATGCAAAGAAGAGGTCATATCTGTATCTAGATACCACAGGAAACCATTATCAACAGTATTATGGAGAGCTGCCTCATCCAAAGGGTACACATGTTGAGATAGCGACATATTGCAACCAATGTGCCATTGGTCATTTAGTGAAGGACTGCCCAACAAAGCTCTACATGGGAAAGAAGAAGCAACATGCCAAAAGCAAAGTTCAGACAGTGACAACAAGGGAACGAAAGCAAGAATCCCCAACGAGATCTCCTGAAAAGAAGTAGATCTTGTCGCAGAGCACAAAAGATAGGCTCAAGACACAGTTGCTTGAAGTCAAGGGTGTCAACGACATTATCATAGAGAATCAGGCTTTCAAAAAAGATCAATTGAATCAGCTGATTCAAGATTGCTTAAAGAACCTCAGTGAGGACAAGTCAAAGCATCCACAAGGTGATGAAGATGAAGTTCGCAGTTCAAGGGTCGAGAGCAAAAGAAGCCAAGATTCTGACGATAGTGAGCCAACACATATCAAAGAGTATGAGAAGCTAAAAGAAGATGTATTGCTTGTCCTTGGTAGTCAATCTTGGACTCAGTCATTTCCTGTTCTTCTGTGCATTCTATGTCTTCAGTTACAGGATATGAATGAATATTTTCGAGAAGAGACTCTACAAAAACCCATGGAACAATGGAAACCAAAGGCCACGGCGACCATTGCATCAGAAGAAGAGAGTCAACCTCAACATCCTGCTACACAAACTTCAAAAGATTTCCAAGAAGAAAAGTCACCATTGAATTACCTTCAAGTGCTAGAAGCAGTAAATAGTGACAAAGAGCTTCTGAAATCAAGAGTCAAGGCGTCACAGTCAGAAACTAGCAATGAAGACCAACAAGTTGCTCAAGCTGACCTTCCCCAAAGCTATAGATCAGAAGATAGTAAGCACTTGGGACATGCTACAACCAGTCAAATGATAAAGAAGTTCAACATACAAGAGGATGACAAAGCTTCCAAGGCACAAAAGTCCAAGAAAAGTACCAAAAGCAAAGAGGACATCAACTACTTGGCAGCCAACAAGAAGATTAAATTCTCGTTGGATGTGCATGAGAAACTAAAATTCAATTTTACAGCAGACATAGATTGCACTGCCACGACTAATGTCATGTCTTATGAGCTGTGGCTACTTCTAGATAAACCAGAACTGTATGAAATTCAGGTACATGTTCCTATATCACATGGAATAGCCGTCACAAGTTTAGGGATTGCAAAAGCTACCCTTACACTACGGTCAAAGGTAATCAAAGACAAATTCTTAGTGGTAGACTCTCAAAAAATGAGTACACACTTGATTTTGTCCAAGCAATGGGCGAAAATGTTTGAAGAAGCACCTGAATCTTCAACAGTGGTTAAGCCTACGTCAACTCAAAGATCTTCGGCCACTATCGACAAAGGAAAAGCTAAAGCAAGTGAAACAGTTTTCTGCAACCCAAATCCTTTCCTTCAGACAAAGTCTTTAGCCCAGCCAATTCATGTACACGAATAAGCCTCTACATCAAAAGCCAAACCCTCAACAACACAATGGAAACCAAAGCGCAAAGTCTATCAACCAAAGTTTCCATCGCAACAAAGCCTCCACAAAAGAAATAAACGGGTCAACCAAGTGTTAGTATCCAAGGAGTACATCAAGGACAAAGATCCAATTTGGGTACCAGCATCAAAAGAACCACGACAAGCACAAGTCATAGGTTGGATAGCATCAAACAGTTCAATCATAGCTCAAGGTTACTATGACGAGAACATCAAAGTATGGGTCAAAAAAACAAAGGTAATAGCTTGGACATACCCAACATGTGGTATCTCTTCACAACAAGATCAACAGGGCATCAAGCGCAGGTCTAAATGTTCATACAGGAGTAAAAACAGGTACAGGAAGAAGAAGCAAAGACCTTCCAAGCAACAAACATTGAAGCAGTTGTGGGTACCAAAGTCAGAGCTCTGTGATGAAAATACCCCACAAAGTCAAGCTAAGGTCACACAGCAAGCAGTGCAACGAATGATCCCAGTCAAGCTACTGGAAGCACAAGGATACTATACAGGTAACACTCAAATTTGGTTGCCAAAGATTAAAGCTTCCCCAGAGATCATGAAGAAAACTCATGTAGCACAACATGCCCAACAACGACAACCCAACTATGCAACCATGAGTGCTACAACTCCAAGGTGGATCCCTCGTCATTTACTACAGGAGCAAGGCTTTTACAAAGGTAACAGCAATATTTGGACACTGAAGCCAAAGGACCATCAAGTCAAACAAGCAACAAGGCAAGTGGAAAAGCAGGTCACACAAGGACCAAGGACAACTTGGCTTCCAAAACCTATAGCCGGAACTCAACAACAGAGGCCCACAACTAGTCTACACCCTCTTATCAACATAGGTAAAGCAAGGATACAAGAAGAAGTCATAGTTTTAAAGAACACAGTATGGAAGAAGACTTCATCAACCATTGCTTCAACCTCAAAACCTATCTCACCACGCAACATTAGTGTGCTACCGAAGCATGAAGAGCAGGTATTTGTCTATGTATTTGACAAAATGGCATCACAAAACCAAACCAAAGAGAAAGGCCTAAACCTCAATAGAATATGGAATTGGATTTCAGGACGTGATTAGGTAAGTCCAAGTCGCCATTAAAAATACATGGCATAAGAGTCTAGAGTCGGGCAGCTGAGCCACTAAATGAGCAAAGTGTCAGACCCAAGCTTCAAGTCTAATATTTTCTCTGTGGTCTATGAGTCTAGCTAATAGATATAAGCTCCAGCTAGAGAGTTGAGCATACATAAATTCATGTCACTCATGATGGAAGAGGTGAGCATAAGAGTCAAAGTCTACTATTTTAAATGGTGGAGTGGCAGAGTAGTCCAGAAAACACTCACACACATGAACACAATGAGGAGAGTGGAAAAAACCTCCTCGACCAAAACCCTTCTTGTGAATAACGGTAGCTCTTGAAGTCAAATATATTTTTGCTTCTCTAGCTACGTTCACTCCTGGAAGCACCCATTCAAACTCTTCTCGCACAACATATTGTTTCCCATGCATCTATCTGTGCAAGCATATACAATGTCCCATCATTGGACATTTGCATTTGACACAATTTGTGTTCCACCCATGCACTTACACAACAAAATGACAATGACGAAGCGGTAACAGGTTTCATGAGCATTTTCTCAACAACAATGACTCTGACTTCAATCTACTAACACTTATCCAATGTATATCCAGTCAATAATAGTAGCCATACGGCCATAAGTACTTTAACTCAACAAAACTCGGTTACATCAAAACATAAGTACATATAGCCTCACATTTAATTGTGACTAAAGGCATTTTTTTCCCACTGGGTTTTTCCCTTTAGTCCTATCCAGGTATCCAAGACCTTCATTTTGTAATATACGCCACATTTTAGTTTTACTATTTTATTTTTCTTATAAAAAACAGAAAAGCAGACCAACGACATCCCCAAACAACTACATGCTCATCAACTAGAAAATCAAAGGGGAGCGGCCCAGAAAAATTTCAAAAAAGGCTTCAAGTTTACAAGTACACGTGCAAGATGACACCTAAAGAACAAACAATACAAAGCTGCCAAGATAATGACTTGCTGCAACAACAAACCTCACTCATCCCTATTCATGCTACAACAACCAATCAGAGGGGGAGAGCTATGGCTTCAACTACACTACATGTACAAGAAAAAGGTAACTCTACAACATACAAAGCGTCTAGTAGAAGCAACTGCAACAACAAAAGCTTCAACCAACACCAAAACATGAAGCACCCGTCAAGGCCACTGCAGACATAGAGTCTTGTTGGGGACGACAAAACTTCGGAGGGGGAGAGTGTTGAAAGGTCAACCTTTCAACAACGCTTCCACAAAGATTCCATGAAGATTCCTCAAATATTCTCTAAAGATTCCAAATAAAGATGCTGATGAAGTGATGAAGACGAAGATGGATGTTGTAATGTGAAGATACAAACTCATGGACACCATCGAATATCCCATTATTATTATTTTGAGTCATTACGGCCACTTTTGTAATGTTTACGAGAACTTCATATTTTAAGTCGGCAATTGTATTTTGGCCACAGATGCTTGTTGGATGAGCAAAGCCAGTTCACGGTGTTGTAATTAACCTCTATAGAAGCCTAGGGACAAATAAGGTCATTTTGGTCGGACATTAGGTTTTCTAAGGCTTAGTATATAAGCCAAACCTAAAGCTTTGTAAGGGGACTTCTAATAATCTGATCTACTGTCTGTGAGTGAGCGTACTGTGTATGAGAGAGAGTTAGAGCTTCTTCTTGACGCTACGTGCGTACCAGTAGTCGGAATCGAGTGCGGAGAAGTGTAGCGTGTTGCCCCCGATGAGAGCTACGCGCCAATATCTACATTGCGCGCGTACGGTCGGATTTTGCAAGCTCCATCTACGAGCTTCATCTGGTGATTCGGTGAGCATACGTTGTCCGTTTCTGCATTTCAGCATATCCACGCGTTTGCATTGAGTAGAGCTACACATTAGGCACTTTAGTTTTCAAAAACGATGACCTGCAAATTTCAGCGAGACATCCTACGCGATTTTGCACCGGGTGTTTTGGGTTGAGATTTTGGTTTATGGACCTTAGGGAGAGCGACCTATTGGTGTTAGTAGGGTCTCCTTCAAGTTCTGTGGCGTTTCGAGACTGTTGATGGGTATTTGGCTCTTGTAAGCGTTAAAGGAAATCTCTTCTTAAGCACTCTTGAAGGCTGTAGCTTAGACATTGGGTAGAAACCTCTGTAGGAATTAGTCAGGAGTAGGTCGAGTGTAGATTGACACCCTATGCTTGCTTCCACGTGCCTGCGGGTCGAGCTCCGTCCTCAGTTGACATTATATGTTAGTTGAGTTCTCGCTATGCTGACGTCCATCACGGCGTATCCGTCCAACACCTTCTTTGCAACAAATTTATATTTTGTCTCTACCTGGACTTCAATTGGTTCACCCGAATCCTCCTTTATATGTGTAAGTGCTCATATAAATCAAATTCTTCATACATGTACATTGAATTTACTTTAACTATGTCAGTTCCACTTTGTAACCTGAATTGCATGATCTCTTCTAGCTCTGATATAGTATTCACATAGCTCTTCAAAGATTCCTAAAATCACATCATCTGGCTCAAGCACATCACATCCCTGCAATTCACTTTGAATATTTGACACATATTGCTTTTCCCATTTAGGTAGCTCATTAAACTTCCTATATAACACCAAACCCTCAGATGTTAATCCGAAAACCCCCAAAGGCAGTCTCTCTTTGCAACTGCTTTCCCACCTCTGTATCACCATAGTCCCGCTTTCTAGTGGCACCGCTACAAAATCCTGTGAAAACCTGTGTTCTTTGAACTCTTTGCGTATCTTCGGCAATGGATGATCATGTAGGCCATCTTTGTTTCTAGCATGTTCTACACACACAGTCAAAAACTGAACAGCCCTTTTACTATCCATGCTCCAGATCCTTGCATAGGCTGAGCCATCATCTAACACCTTTGTTTCCATGTGTATATCCATAATGTAAGGTTGTCCTAGTATGAGTGGATAGGACGAATGCTCCTGTATAAAAAAGTTATGTGCATCACAAACATCCCCAATAGTTACCTTAACATTTTCACATGCACCATAGAGATCCCCTGGAAGCATATTGATAGCACGAATCCGCCAACTGTGATTAACATCAATAGGCCATTTCCCTTTCTTGTGCAAGCTCTTTGCCATAAGATTGATTTCTGACCCATGGTCCACAAGTGCTAAAACAGGCTCTTCAATGTCCCCAAGTTTCACAATGGTTTCTATCATTGCTCTAGCCCAATGAGTCCTAGAAAAGTGACTCTTGGGCACAACTTCATCAATTCCATCGTCATTAAAATGAACATGCCTTACCTTATATATGACTGGAATTGAAACCACCACAGCCTTTGACTTTTTATCTTCAAATGCCTCTTCTAAGCATCCAAAATTGACTCAATGTGATGGATCATTTGGATTTTAACCGCATTAGGTTTCTGCTCACTTGGTATCTGATGTTTCCTCTTGATAATGTGTATAATCTCCTCATGAAACTCACGCATTCCCAAGATGTCACCCAACGTGAGCTCCACTTTGCTATTAAGAATGCACTCTTCAAAAACCTTCTTTAGATCTGTAGCCAACTCAATATCTGATTTCAGCTTATAGAAGGTCCCTTGGGCTTAGCCTACTTCTTATCTTTTGATGCCTCTTCCATTACCACTTCTGGAGCAGGTTTGGGAACAGGGCCTTCATCTTGCTTACTGCTAGATCTTGTTGCTCTTTTTGATGTTCCTACAATATCTTCATCTCTTTTGTGCATCTCTTCTACTATGGCTTCATTAGCTTGAGACCTGGCAATAAATGCATATACTAAAAGTGATCTACCGGGTCTACCCATCTTGTAGTTTCCCTAATGCGATTCCCAACCTGACATAATTTCCATGAGTCACCTTGCCTGCTTCTGTAGTCTTCAAAGCATAAGGCCACAAAATCACCTTTATTTCTTGCACCTTCATCATCTGCATTATTGTATACCTGCAACCCATATGTAGCTGCCTCTACCATAGCAACATTATGTTGTATCTCCTCCGCTAACTTCTTCATACCACCCCTCCCAAAATTCAAGCGGAGCGGCTCACCTATTTCTTTGAGATGAGTCTTCTTCTCTTTCCAAAAGACCACATTTTTCTTGTAAGCTTCATCAAAATAATATTCACAGTCTTTGCGTTCATGATCTTTACTATCACATCACATGCAGTGGTCATCCCAATCCTTGCGTGGAGGTCGTTGCCTGGGCTCCGAAGTGGAACCTTTGGTGCCTACCCCTTCAAGCTTAATTTCTTTCAAATTTAGATTTAATTCTTGTATACCTTTGATCAGCTCGTCAAGAACAGCCTCCTCTAATTTTTGCTTCCCAGAGCCTGGCTTTTCCTTAATTTATTCATCCGTTGTCTCCATGGGGTCAACCACAATCAGCTTATCCACCCTCATCTGCCGCTTAACAATCATAATAGCTGCTTCAAAAACAAGCTTCCAATCGTATGTTAAACCCCATTCACATGTTCAATCCTTAGGTAACTGCACCAAGCTCTTTTGAAGCCGTGGGTCAGCAGCTTAGACAAATAACTCTACCCGTTCTGGTTTCAATAACCGTTGTTCTCCTGTAGTAGATAGCTTCTCAAATTTCTTTTCAAATTCTCGTAGCAGCTCTAATAAATCCTTGTTTTTTTGCTGGATCCACTTCATAAAACTCTACTTAGCTACCGTTTGAGAATCTTCAAGGAAACACTCCTCTTGTAATGCCTTTTTAAAATTTTGTTAGTTTGGTCCTTGTGCAGCTTGTAACTCCCCAATTTGAGTCCTACGCTATGGTACGACAATCAAGTGGAAACCTTCAACTGCTTCATGATCATCATTCCCATTGTCCTCCATGGATTGCTCATAAACTTTGCAATATTTTGAAACATCTCGACCTTCGAACCGCTGCAATTTTTCTGTTACTCTTGTCGAGCTTTTCATATTCGCTCGTGCAAATTAAGACGAAACTTGGGAAGCTTGGAGAAGGAGAAAGGGGGAAGGGGGGGGGAAGCTTGGGAGAAATCGCGGAGAGCAAGAACACAGTGTATGCATAAAAAAACATGGCATACTCTATCTTCTTGCCTATTTTAGGCGCCAGGCATTACCGCGAATATTATCACGCCCATTACCGCGGCCGGTCATTTCAAACGGATACATGCAAATCCAAGGTTGCGGGGGGGGGGGGGTACAAACCACCCCCTCTAGCCTTAGCTATCCATTATTTCATTTTTTAGCCTTTTGAGTTTTTGATGAAGATTTTTAATTTTTATGGATACTTTGTTTAGTAGTACTTTTAAATGTTATTAATTGCATTTTTTAAGTTCTCTTTTAGTTAAAAATAATTTTAGCACTCATTGTCATTTATTCCCTTTGACCTTAACTTTATGTAATTTTTTTAATGGAATATAGGGTTTTTATAATTATTTATTTTTTAGGACACATGACTAAATAAACAACATTTCACGTGTACAGGACACCAACTGGGATGATCATGGTCCCCCTGGAGGCCTTGGGCACGATCGTTGGCTCAAGGAAAAACTCCCTTATCCTTGCGCCAAGTGCAAAAGGGCAATCCCTCGCTTGAGGCGCATTGCCTTGGAGCATGTGGAGAACAAAGGGCTTTGACATCCTCAAAAAAGCGCTTGGAGAGATGAGAGCGTGACTCACGCGTCGCTTTAGGAGGTGCCCCATTGGTCTATGTTTGGTGGTGGTGCACCAGCGCGCAAGGCCGAACGACAAAGGCAAGAGCGACTGGGTAATTTGGGTGCACCGCATGGTGATCCTCCCATTGGCTCTACTTCGGCAACTCCTATGGCGTCTCCGTCGCACTTTGAGGTAGAGGATGAGCACATGTTCGACATGTGTGATGAGTTACTAGCTCATGAGCATGACGTGTGCGAGGAGGATCGTCAGCCCTGCACTAAACTGGCTGCCAAAACGGAGGATAGATTGATGACAAGTGTCCGAACACCTCTTTACAACGGTGCACGGTACTCGATGCCACCGAGCATCGTTGGAAGTCCTCAACTTGCAAGAAAAATTTGGTTGGAGTAATGCAAGTGTAGATGCACTACTTTTGTAAGTATGGAATGTGGATTTTTTATACTCTCCACTCGCTTTATGGTGCCGTCTTCTAGCAATTATACTAACACGCATGTTTGTTGTAGTTTGATGGGCAAAATGTTGTCAGAAGATCACCACATGCCTCCAGATTGTCGATGAGATAGATCGTATGTCACTGCACTTGGAATGGAGTATGAGCGCATCCATGCGTGCGTCAATGATTGCATGCTATACTGCAATGAGCATGCACATGCTACCTCATGTCCCATGTGTGGGGAGGCACGATACAAGACAGGAGTGAGCGGGACGCACCTACCGCGCAAGGTATTAAAACGTTTTCCCTTATTTCCTCGCATCCCACACATGTTTAAAAGCAGGTCTATCATGGAGCTTCTCGTATGGAACGCGAACCATTGCTCAAATGATGGAATGATGCGTGTCCCTACCGATTCACCTGCATGGAGGCATATCGAAACTCAATGGCCAGATTTTGGGTTGGAGCCTCGACACTTGAGGCTTGGGTTAGCAAGTGATGGTTTCAACTCCTTCGACACTAAGTCTACTTCATGGAGCACTTGGCCTGTAGTGACCGTCAACTACAATATTCCACCATGGGAGACAACCAAGAAGGCCAATATACTTCCTTCCTTGCTTGTGCCAGGAAAGTACAAAGTGTCAAATATTGACGTCTACCTCGAGCCCCTCATCAAGGAGTTGGAGGAGTTATGGAGAGGCATTCCTGTTGTTGATGTCTCACTTGCAAAGGGGGGGAAAGAGGCCATTGTGAAGGGAATCCTTATGTGGACTATGCACGACTATCTTGGGCTTGGAGAGATTTCTAGTAACCCCCTTTTCTCTATCTCTCTCTCCCTCTTTCCCTCTCTCCCTTTAGTTCACTTTAGTTCACTTATCTTTCTAACCACATGATATGTATGTGGGGTTGTCCACATCGGAGCACAATGCATGTCCTACTTGCAGGCAATCGTTGGTGACGGAGAGGCCCGATTCCTTGCGCAAGGTAATCTATCCAAACAACCATCGTTTCTTACGCCAAGGGCATAACAAGCACAAGGCTCCAAAAAATGGGAAGACCCCTCTAAAGCTCACGATGGCAAATTGGGCAACCATTTGGGAAGAACACCACAACAACAATCCGGCTTTGTGTCCTCCATGAAAAGGTATGTCAAGGTATTCCATATTTAAGGCTTCCATATTGGAAACATACAACACATCTTGGATCCCATGCACATATTCAAGAATGTAGCCCAAACACTATGGGACCACATTATTGGCAAGGAGGACTCTTTGGGTGCGAGGGAGGATCTAAGGCTTTTAAAACGTCTCCTCGCCTCTGCTAATCCACGTCGTGCCCCAAATGGAAACATTGTGCTTCCTAAAGCACCATGCTAGCCAAAGAAGAATTAGACAAGGTGAAGAGTACCATTGCCTCTATTCGCACACCAACAGGATACATGAGGTCACTAAAGGGAGATTACAAAAGCGAAGAATGGTGGAAGTGTTCAATTGTATGGGTTGAAGTCCCATGATTGGCACAAGATGCTTCAAGTAATTTTCGTACTCCCTATTCTATCTATAGTTTGTGTGTATGACTATCACTCACTTTCCCTTCCCCTGATTTACATTGTAGTTAATTCTGCCTGTGAGTATGTGTATATGTCGGGACAAGAAATTCAGGGACGCTATTTTCAAACTAGGAGAGCTAGTAAGGTACACCACAAGACTCCAATCAACTACACCTTTTTTATGTACACAATAATTTCAACTAGCACTTAGTGTATCCTTGTGTGTTTTCTTGCAAATTTGTGAGCTATCCCTGGTGCTCAAACACTTGCAACAGAAACTGTGTGTGCCATTTAAGATGCATATCCTCGATCGGTCCTTCTTAGTCAAATTCACCTCTTGGTTCACGTGGTGAAGGAGATCACTATATGTGGAGTAGTGCACGCACGATGGATGTTCTTCTTAGAGAGGTTTTTAAAGACTCTCAAATATTTTGTGCGGCTACGGTCTCAACCAGAGGCATGTATGGCCGAAGTGTGGATCGTTCTCAAGAGGCATTTGTTTACATATCAGAGTATTTGGCACAAGTTGATCCTTCAATGCCTTGCATGTGTTCAGACAAGGAAGATGCAAGGATGAATTCACACTTGCCAAGTGGAAAGGGGAAACTGCTTAACATGGATATGAATCTATCCCGAGTGGTCAATAACTTTTGTATTCTCAATGCAAAGTTTATGACCAAGTGGGTGGACTTGTGGACAGTGGCAAAGGCAAGGCGTTTGCAAGAGAGGGAAGCATGGAAACAAGCACATGGAGGAAGGAGGGCACCCCTAGTGCCTAGACACCTTGCATGTTTCCCATACCTCATTAGTGTAGAGTGGATTCATGAGAGAATGACCGAGGCAAAAACGCACGGAGAAGACATCACCTGCAAAGAATGGGAGTATGCACGAGGCTGCGTACCAAAGGTAGAGTACTTATATACCTAACCATATTGTAACGCTATTTCTTGAAATTATCTTTAATATGTATTTGATAAATTAATATATTTTTCTATTTTGTAGTGCCTTTCCTGTAACTCTATGTGGTCAAAGGGTCGTCACAATTCGTACGTGCCACATTGACGAGCGTAGAACCACCATGGATTGTGCCATCATGGGCAACTTTGACACAAATGGTGATGAAGCCAGGTACTGCGGAACTATTGAGAGGATACTAAAGGTTAATTCTAGAACCTTTCATACCTTCATCTTCGAATGCAAGTGGTTCGCAAATGTGCTTATACGACATGAGAATGGCCTCTACATGGTGGACTCTAGTGTGCATCACATAGGGAGGTATATCAATTTAGTTTTACCACGCAATTGTGAGCAGGTGAGTGACATGTAGATATTTTATTCTTATTTTCTTGTAGTGTTAGTCATACCAATGTTACTCACTTTGAGCTTCTATTTTATAGGTCATCAATATCCCAGCAATCCACCAACCAAAACTTTTGTTCGTAATTCTCGTAACACCTCGGGGGAGAACCATTTTTTTCACTAATGAAGTGGAGACTATCTTTGACCCTCTTCCACCTCCGACTTTGGATGAGGTGGAAATAGAGGAGAGGGAGGTCGATGAATCAAGTCCGGTGGCAGCAAGTCTTAGCGAGGATAAGTGTCATGATGATGAAGATGATGAGATGGAGGATGACGAACTCAAAGATGATGAAGGCAATGCATCCACAAATGACAATTCCGTTTCTCTCTTTATTAATTTAGGAGCCATGGGCTTAAAATTGGATGATGCCTCATGTAGAGATCTTTTGGAAGATGATTCCTAAACATTTTGCATTTATGAAGTTTTTTGATCGTGTAATCCATTCATCTCTTTCCTCCCCCTCTTCCTCTCTTTAGATTTGAAAATATGATCAATTATGTTAATCAATTGACAATGTTTATTTTAGTTGTAACCAAGTGTCATCTTATATCCCCCCCCCCCCTCCTCCTCCCCCCCTCTCTCTCTCTCTCTCTCTCTCTCTCTCTCTCTCTCTCTCCTTCTATAAATTTAAAAATTTTATACAATATTCTTTAATTTTTATTGAGAGAAGGGAAACACCAAAAATTTACCGGGGGGGGGGGGGGGGGGGGGGGGGGGGGGGGGGTAAGCTAGAATTTGAAAGTTTAGGCGCTAAATTTGGTTGTCGGATATAACAACGGTAATCTACACAATAATAACCGTGGTAATAATAGCGAAAACAGTTGCGGCAATATTTTAAACACACAAAAAAATCCCCCGTCCTCCTCTCTCTTGTTTCTCTACTTGATTTACACCCTCTCTCTACAAAACGCGGTAAATTAGTGCGGTAAACACTTGTAGATTTTTATAGTGGGGTGGGAACCCGACCCAAGCTTGAGGCGCTTATCGTGCTTGATGACTAAGGTGCTTGAGGTGCTTGTCATGCTTGATGAGAAAGGTGCTTGAGAAGCTTCCCATGCATGGGAGGTAAGGTGCTTGAGTCAAAAAGAGACCCTACAAAGGAGGGGGAGAGCCCCAAAGTTAGGGGAATCTTTGACTTAACATTCCACTCACCCAAAGGGCACCCCCTTTCTCAAGGAGTCACATGGACACATGTCAGACTCGCCTTATGCTTAGCCACATGGTGTGCTTGAATCCTATTGGCTGGGCTAAAGAGGGGTCCAATGAGCTTCTAGTTCCATTCAAAAAATATCTAGATATTTTTCAAGCTTTCTCTCTCTCTCTCAAAGGGGTAAGGAGGGCACTTGTCCAAAGACTACCCATATACTTGAAATGCATGGACATGTGATTGGCTAGGGGGAGAGGGGGTCCAATGACCTTAAGGCTTGAGCAAAAAAGGGGGATTTCCAAAAGCAATCAAGGGGTATCCTTGGGTGTATACACCTCTCACACACTCATTTTTTTCAAGTATTCTCACTTGGTGAAAGTAGGGGAACTCCATCTCCTTCTCCAAGCTTGTTGAGAAGTGAGAGCCTACACTAACACTCTTGGCTCTAGAATGCAAATCCAACCAAGATATATGCTTCAATGCTTAAGCATGCCATCTTTTCCATCTTCATTACTATGCTATTATGTATGCTAGAAAGAAGAGTGATGATAAGTAAGGAACTACTTCTTTCTTCTATGGAATGTTTCTTCTTCCTCTTCCCTACCCTCATTCCATGCTAGCTCTCTCCACCTTCGAAGGTGTTTGAGGCCTTGGGACTGAGGCTTGGGATAGTTAATGCTTTCTATAAATTTTATGTTATGCTCATGATGCATGAAGCTTTCATCTTCATTGCATTACCTAGATCACAAGGAACCCAAAGATTGTATTGTACCAAGTATCTCTTGATTGGAGAAACTATAATACAAATGCCTATTGGAGGGGGGACCGGCTCCACATAAATCTGGTTCTTGACTGTTGTAATGTTCTCTAAACTCTCTCTTGCAAAAGTATTGTTCATGCCAAGTTAATTAAGTACCATGTTTATGTTGCTACCGTCAATTAAGTTCACCCACTCTGCTCACAAAGTAACCTCACAAAAGTGTTTTTTTAAATTTTCTAATTCGGCTACTCTCAAAGTTCATAGGCCATTTCCATTACATGAGGCCTTGGGACTGAGGCTTGGGATAGTTAATTCTTTTTGCAAAATTTACGTTATGCTCGTGATGCATGAAGCTTTCATCTTCATTGCATCACCTAGGTAACAAGGAACACAAAGATTATATTGTACCAAGTCTCTCTTGATGGGAGAATCTATAATACAAACGCCTTTTGGAGGGGGGACCGGCTCCAAGTAAATCCGATCCTCAACCATTGTCATGTTCTCTAATACTCTCTCTTGCAAAAGTATTGTTCATGCCAAGTTAATTAAGTGTTATGTTTATGTTGCTACCATCAATTAAGTTCACCCTCTATGTTCTCAAAGTAATCTCACAAAAATGCTCACTCTAATTCTCTTAATTTTGTTATTCTCAAAGTTCATAGGCCATTTCCATTACATTGATATCAGAGCATTTGGTTTCTCTTTTCTTGCTTAAGAAGAGAGGTCCTTAAAGAGCCTATTAATGGTTCGTTTTGTTAATTATATTAGGGTAAGTGGGATTGGAATCTATTATCGATTTTGTTGAGCCCACTATGTGGGATATGGTGGACACCTTGGGAGCTTTAGTCTTAATAATGGGGTCTTTTTAGACTTTCCTACGGCTTTACCATTATTGAGCCATAAGAAGTCCGAAGGAGCTATCCCTTGTCAATTCTGCTATGTTAGACCCACTCCACTACTCTCTATAATTAACCAATTCAAGCCGTGGGTGTAGATACTTAAGTGCTGATTTTCAAAGGGTAAGAGGAATAGCAACTAAGATTTTGAATCGCCAAAGAATACACAAAGTAAACATATAAGTGTAATTAGCATGTTTGACAATAACCAAGAGAGTAGAATGAACATTGATAACTTTGATTTTTCACATGAAGGTGCTAATGATGATGCCCCCATGTTTATCAGTTATCTTGTTACTAGGTTGCAGCAAGCTATGGGCAACCGTGCTTTGCAAGCCGGAGTTACTCAACAACTTCGTGCATATGGGATTTCCCTTCATCTCCAAGAGGAGAGAGAGCTTAGGAGGCCTCTTGATGAGACCCCCAAAATAAGATTCTCTCCCATACGAGAGGAGGAATCCAAACAACAAGAAAGTAATGAATCCCTAAGTTCCTCTAAAGATGTGGCTCCACGAAGACGGTAGTCTAGACGATCGCCAACTCCTCCCAAGAGGAAACGGTCAACACACAGTCCTTCTCCTCATCACTCTGAAAGGGAAGAGAGGAAACAAAGTAAGAAAAGGTCAAGAAAGAGGTCACCCTCTTCTCCTTCTTCTTCACCTTCCTCCTCTTCCGGAAAAGCTATGGCTATTCTCCTAAAGAATATAAGAGGGGAGGACATCACAAATAACACCCTTCATGGCGAAGGTCACAAAAGCTCAAGAAGTTCAAAGAGGGAGGAAAGAGTATCTCTTTTCTTACCTATGATGGCACCTTTGGTTCCACCGACAAAGTATTGGTCTTCATCTAGCAATTTGATGCGGCCTTTGGAGACGAGGGCTTCAGAGAGTCCTTCAAGCTATGCCATGTAGCTATGCACTTACAAAAATTGGCTCGTCAATGGTGGGCTAGCGGATCCATACAAAGGGCTCAAAATTTTTCTCCTTGATGACGCATCTCCTTCTCAAAGGAGAAATCAAGAGCCTCCATCGAAGGAACGAAAAGAAGTGAGTCTCCCGCCATCTCAACAGAGACCAAGAAGATCAAGGCAAGAAAAAGACGAGAAAGAGGTCACCCTCTTCTCCATCTTCCTCAAATTCTTCACCTTCTGAAGAAAGTGATGGTGCAACCTTTGAATCATCAAAAAGAAGAGACCATCGGAAATCCTATGCCGCATGGAAGAGGTCGTCCAAGCTCAAGAAGTTCAAAGAGGGAGGGAAGAGCATCTCTTTCCTTACCTACGATGGCACCTTTGGTGCTACGGACAAAGTCTTGGCCTTTATCCAACAATTCAATGCGGCTTTTGGAGATGAGGGCTACACGGAGTCCTCTAAGCTATGCCATGTAGCTATGCACTTTCAAAAATCCACCAGGCAATGGTGGTCTAGCCTACAGGCCAACGGTGAAGCTCCAAGGACATGGCTTTAAGAGCTTCCATTATGAAGCATTTTTTGGCCACCGATGCCAAAGACAAAGTACTCACCGAATGGCGAAGCTTAAAGCTCTCTCCTTACGAATCCATTCACAAATATGTAGACAAGTTTGGGACCTACAACTCAAAGCACTGTCTTCAAAAAGTTGGATTCTAGAGAGCAAAAGCAACAATTTTGTGCGGGCTTAACCGAAGAAATGGCGGAGTATGTCAACTCCCAAAGGCCACGCACCATATCGGCGGTTCTACACCATACTATGGTGGCTTCTCGAATCAATTTCCAAACGGGGGCTAAAAGAAATTCTAAGCCCACGGAAAAAAAGGGTTCCAATGAGCCTAAGGGGAAGGACAATGTCCAAAAGTCTCCTAAGGGCAACTCCAACAAAGCTAAAGAGAAGGGAATTTACAAAGGTAAAAATAAACTCTCTCCTGAAGAGCTTGAGCTTTATCAAAAGGATAACCGTTGTTTCAAGTGCGTCAAGCAAGGGCATGTGTACCGCACTTGTCCCCAAAAGAACACCCACCATGAACCTCCTAGAGCTACCTTGGTCGAAATCCAAGAGGAGGAAATTCACCACAAAAGATCTCCTCTATGCCATGCTTGGGGAAAGGTAAGAGAACATGATGCTTTTATTCCCTTTGACCCTGGTTCTACTCAACAATTTTATATCCATAGAGTTGGCCACCAAGCTAGGCATACAAGCCTACGAGATGGGAGATGTCCTACCCGTAGATGGTGCTTTCAAGGGGCAAGAAGCTTCAGTCACTCCCTTAATTGAGAAATTGAGGTTCCATGTCCAAAGCTATGTGGACAAAGAGGACTCCTTTATCTCTCCTCTCAAGCATGAGGATGTAATCCTAGGGGCACCATGGTTTGATCGCATGGCTACCAATGTTAAATTCCCTGAAAGGAGAATCTCCTTTAAGTTCAGGGAAAACGATATGTACATAGATGCTAAGGAAATTGGTAATACCATACCCATTGTACATACACAAGCTTTCAACAAGTCAATAAAGAGCTATATTTCCACGTACATGATTTTTGTTGAAGATTCTCAAAATGAACCTATTGTTTTAGCAAAAGAAAATATACACAATCAAAAGGAATTAGAGTTATCCAATTTTCTCAAGGGGTTTCAAGATGTCTTTATTGACGACATCCCTTGTGAGCTACCTCCGAAATGAGGCAATGATGACCATGCAATTGAACTTCTTCCAAGAAGTTCAATGCCTAACAAACCTCCTTATAGAGTTTCTCAAGCTCAACAAGAGGAGATTATGCGGCAAGTGCATGAGTTAGTTGAGAAGGGCATGGTTAGGCCTAGCTCATCTCCGTTTGGTCTGTACGAATATATTATCATGCCTTTTGGCTTGACTAATGCACCAGGCACATTCAACCGCTTGATGGAGAATCTATTCAGGCCTTACCGAACCTTTACTGGAGTGTTCTTTGATGACATCATCATCTACTCTAATTCATTAGATGAACGCAAGCAACACCTCCAGGTAATATTTCAAGTTCTAAGAGAGAATAAACTTTATGTTAATCGAAAGAAAAGTGAATTTTTCTTACAAGAGATTCAGTATTTAGGTCACATTCTCTCTCAAGTTGGCATCCAAATGGATCCATCAAAGTTAGAGGTAATAAAAGGATGGCCTAAATCAAGAAATCTTCATGAACAAAGAAGCTTTATAGGTATGTGTGCATACTATAGATGCTTCATAGAAAAGTTCTCACTAATAGCAGGACCATCATGACCTAACAAAGAAACACATTAGGTATAGATGGTCTGACAAAGAGAACAATGCTTTCGAAAAGCTTATCTCTCAACTTGTGCTTACACTACCGGATCTCTCAAAGCCATTTGAGGTCCAATGTGATGCTTGTGGTGATTGCCTTGGAGCTGTTTTGCTCCAAGAATGGCACGCCGTAGGCTATGGAAATCGAAGGATCGACCCTATTAAGCAAGCTCTAGGCATATATGAAAAGGAACTCCTCGCAGTTCTACATGCCTTAGACTCATGGAAGCACTATTTATTGGGGACTCCTTTCATTCTGCGAACGGATCACCAAAGTCTCAAGTACTTCATGACGCAGACCAAGCTCTCCACAAACAAATGAGGTGGGCAAATTTCCTTTTGCAATTTCATTTTTATATTGCTCACATTGCTGGGCAAACATAATCAAGTATCCGATGCACTCTCAAAAAGACCGAAAGTGAATGCGGTTTCCATAGCAACTCACAATGATCTATCTTCTATGATAGATGAGTATGCTATTGATCTCCATTTTAGAAATGTGATTTCAGCCCTTCCATTAGGGAATAAAGAGGAACCATTTACTCTACAAGATGGTTATCTTCTCTATGGCAATAGACTATGCGTTACTAACTCACTACGTGAGAAAGTAATGTATGAATCTCATGCTCCTGCTAATGCGGGGCATAGAGGGATTCATCTACCCTAAAACAGATTGAAACATATTTATATTGGCCTACCATGAAAGCAAACATACAAGAGTATTTTTTTGAATGTGTGGTATGCCAAAAGACAAAATTTGATAGAGGGAAGCAACCTGGATTGCTTCAACCTTTGCCAATCCCTAATTCACCATGGGAGAGCATATCCATGGATTTTATCTTTGGATTACCTAAGTCTATCCATGGGAATACGGGAATGGACGATAGTAGGCAGGTTCAGTAAACAAGCTCATTTTATACCTGTCAAAAAAAATATCAAAGCCCATCAAATGGCAACCCTCTTCATTTTACAAATCTTCAAATACCATCGCTTGCCAATGTCCATAGTGTCAGATAGAGATCCTAGAATGACCAGTAACTTCTGGAAGGGTCTCTTTGAGAATTTAGGGACAAGGCTAAATTTCTCTTCGGTCTATCACCCACAAACGGATGGCCAAAGTGAAATAGCTAACCTAACAATTCTTGATCTACTAAAAGCCTATGTAACAAAAGTAGATCAAAGGTCCCAATGGGAGAAGTACTTACCCTTAGTGGAGTATGCCTACAATAACATTGTACATACCTCCACGGGAAAAGCACCTTTTGAGGTAATAGAGGGAAGAACAAAAAGTCCCTTGCTACTTAAGGTACATGGGAAGATCTTCACTGCAGATGAGTATAGCAAAGACCTACAAGAATCTTTCCCAAAGATTAAGGATGTTATCTCTATCTCCCAGCAAAGGCAAAAGGCTGCTGCTGACAAGCACAGAAGATCCCAAGCCTTTAAATAAAATGATTGGGTCTTACTTAAATTTTCCAAAGGCTCGATTAAAGCACACAACGGGCAAGAATCCTACAAGACACCAAAAGTACTATGCTAAGTTAGCAAAAAGGTATTATGGTCCCTTCCAGATTCTTAGGCCAAACAATGAGATGACCTATCAACTCAAGTTGCCCAACCACTAGCTCATACACAATGCTTTCCATGTGAGCCTACTAAAGCTTTACAAAGGAGAGCCATCACAAGAACCAACAATTGAAGACCCACCGGAGATCGAGGACCAAGAAGAGGTCCTGTAGCCCGAGTCCATTCTCCGACATGACGACAAGGTACTAAGAGGCAGTAAGACTATCGAACGATATCTTATTAAGTTTAAGAATTATCCTTTTGAAAATGCTAGATGGATGCAAGGCATACAATTAAAGGATAACCTAAACCTTGTCAATGCTTACACTGCTTCCCTAGAGTAAGCAAATGTACAAATGTTAAAAATGAACAAATTTTTTGTCTTATAAGACTCTCTTTTTCTTTATTGTGCACAAAAATGAACGGTAGTATGCATGCTTAGATCAAGTTTACGGAGATGAAGTCTCCCAAACACCAAGTAGAGCTTGTCACTCTACTATGGAAGATTGATAGAACTAATGTGCAGACATGCTTGCGGCAGCTTAGGCTCTCAAGCACCAAATGGACTAGTCATCCATTCTGGAACGATGTCGTAGGGTAACATAGGGATCCTCTACCCGCTAAGAAAAGGACTAATGAATATGCTTTATCTTCTCTACCTCATGGTCGAGGATGACTATGATTTCAAGAGAGAGGTAATGTCATAATAACTAATATCTAATATTCTCCTAAATGAATTTCTCATGTTAAACTGATCATTTAATATGGGGAAGTGCCAGGGGAGAAAAAGCTAGACTATTGGTTAAGCTAGCAAACCGGCCACAGTAGGGATCCAAAGGAGGGAAAATAGGGACTGAAAGGGGGAGCCATCTACAAAAGACCAAGGTGCAACAATGGGCTAAAAAGACCCTAAGGTTCAGCCCATTAAGACTTCCAAAATGCTAAGGTTCCAAGATTCAAAGGTTGTGTCCAATGGTCAAAAGCCTAGGGAAATTGGATGCTTTGTGTGTGTCCCAAAAGTCTTTATCAAGGCCTACAAAGGAGGGGGCAAGTTGTTTTAGGGCTTGACTACTCCCTTGTTCATACTCAAGAGCACGACACAGACAACATACTTATCATCCGATGACACGACTAACCCGTAGGTGCACGTAGGCAATCTCCTTAGCTTGTCAGGCTGAGACCAATCTACACATACGCACTTTTATGATGTATCAATCATTAACTCTGGTAGAATGCAACCCACTCTATCCCTAAACGCTCATAACACCATTTACACTTCCAATGAACTCGGAATCGCATCAAACTTACTAGGCACCATCCTCTCACTAGGATATACTTACCTATAAGTCTAATCTCACCAGATTTGAACCCTAGTTATCTCGAATACAGTTGCGATAGACTAACAGGTCATAATCCAAAAGTGGGCGAAACTTAAGTTTATGAGTATCTATGTGTAGCTAATCTCTTTCTCATTCCATAAAGCACCTGATTGTTGAAAACAGACATTGTTTGTGCTACTTACAAGCAAAACAAGCTCGAGGAAGGATCGATTGCGAACAGCTCGAAAATGTGAATGCGTGGCGTGGGAGCGTAGCTCTCGGAGAGACTACCGTGATGGTGTAGTCACGTCATGAATCCGGTGAGGGAGAATTGCGTAGCGAAGAGGATAAGACACTCTCTCTCTCTCTCTCTCTCTCTCTCTCTCTCTCTCTCTCTCTCTCTCTCTCTCTCTCTCTCTCTCTCTCTCTCTCTCTCTCTCCCTCTCTCTGGCTCGTACGACACAGAATTAATGTTCAAAATGTTGTTCAAAAATGGTTCTAAGGTGACTTTTATACTTTAGTCACCTTAGCTCAAAAATGTACATGGGGTTCTCTTACTCATTATTACATTGAAGGAGATGAGCATGCATTGAAGCATTAACTCTGGTAGAATGCAACCCACTCTATCCCTAAACGCTCATAACACCATTTACACTTCCAATGAACTCGGAATCGCATCAAACTAACTAGGCACCATCCTCTCACTAGGATATACTAGAGCTTTGAAGCTTGGCTCTTGGTTGGATATACACCTTCTCTCTACAAAACGCGGTGAATTAGTGCGGTAAACACTTGTAGATTTTTATAGTGGGGTGGGAACCCGACCCAAGCTTGAGGCGCTTATCGTGCTTGATGACTAAGGTGCTTGAGGTGCTTGTCATGCTTGATGAGAAAGGTGCTTGAGAAGCTTCCCATGCATGGGAGGTAAGGTGCTTGAGTCAAAAAGAGACCCTACAAAGGAGGGGGAGAGCCCCAAAGTTAGGGGAATCTTTGACTTAACATTCCACTCACCCAAAGGGCACCCCCTTTCTCAAGGAGTCACATGGACACATGTCAGACTCGCCTTATGCTTAGCCACATGGTGTGCTTGAATCCTATTGGCTGGGCTAAAGAGGGGTCCAATGAGCTTCTAGTTCCATTCAAAAAATATCTAGATATTTTTCAAGCTTTTTCTCTCTCTCTCAAAGGGGTAAGGAGGGCACTTGTCCAAAGACTACCCATATACTTGAAATGCATGGACATGTGATTGGCTAGGGGGAGAGGGGGTCCAATGACCTTAAGGCTTGAGCAAAAAAGGGGGATTTCCAAAAGCAATCAAGGGGTATCCTTGGGTGTATACACCTCTCACACACTCATTTTTTTCAAGTATTCTCACTTGGTGAAAGTAGGGGAACTCCATCTCCTTCTCCAAGCTTGTTGAGAAGTGAGAGCCTACACTAACACTCTTGGCTCTGGAATGCAAATCCAACCAAGAGCCATGCTTCAATGCTTAAGCATGCCATCTTTTCCATCTTCATTACTATGCTATTATGTATGCTAGAAAGAAGAGTGATGATAAGTGAGGAACTACTTCTTTCTTCTATGGAATGTTTCTTCTTCCTCTTCCCTACCCTCATTCCATGCTAGCTCTCTCCACCTTCGAAGGTGTTTGAGGCCTTGGGACTGAGGCTTGGGATAGTTAATGCTTTCTATAAATTTTATGTTATGCTCATGATGCATGAAGCTTTCATCTTCATTGCATTACCTAGATCACAAGGAACCCAAAAAGGTTCGAGCTATTTTACATAGCATCTTGTAGGATAGGTCGGGAGAGCCTCCGAATTCTGCAATGGCGCCCTGAAGGGTTTTCACCATGTAAGAACCGGATATTCTCTCTCCCTCTGCTGGCCTTGGCAATACTGGATAATTTAGCCATGTCGGATTTCTGCTCTGTAGTGCTTTATGTTGGCTGTAGGTGTATGTCGGGGAGTTGGGCAAAAAGTTATGTCATTCCTCAGCTCAGGCGGTGCGTTGACTAAGTGGATCAGGTTATTAGGATGATCCAAGAGCCATTGACGCCTCCACTTTGGCTGGCTGTCTACTCTTCTGTTTTGTTGTTCCCGATCCTGTACTTCTCCTTCGAACACTGGCACTTGTGCTTCTTTTTCGAGCTACCGTTGATGTGTTAGAGTTTCGTATTTCAGCAGAGCATATGGTAACGTAGGGGCATTCCATTCCTTCCGTAGCTCTGCTGCTGTTTTGCATGATCTAGAAAGCCCTTGTAGCATCTCCTTTTCTAGTTGCATTGCATTGTACCATATCATCTCTGATTTTTTTCCATCTGCTCGGCCAGCCTCTGCTCTTCCAATCTCGTGACTGAATCTTAATCTTCTTCTATTTCTTGGTCTTTGGAGCCAGTTTGATCAGTCTGTGTATCTGGGGCCTCCTGTTCATCTGATTCTTCCTCGTAATCATCTTGACCCCCATATACTTCGGCGAGTCCAACCAAATTCGTTGTTGCTTGCTCCAGGTGCACTCGTACCTGTCCTTGGTGTTGCCTTGCAGTTTGTAGACTTGCGATTTACGCAGCCATTGCTCTACTATTGATTTGTAGAGCTTGAAATTCCATTTCTTTTTTAGCGGCAGACTCCTCTAACTGTTTTAACCTGATGTGCAAGTTTTCATTTTCTTCCCTGAGTGATTTCGAAACATTGCTTTCCATTTCACTGTCGGGAGCTGGTCCTTGTTGCTGTTCATTTTGTAAGTCTGAAATTTGCCTTTGTAGTTGATTTTCTGCTCTAAGCGAACTTTCGGCTATCATTAAGCGCTGTTTTCTTTCCAACTCCAGCTCCCTCCTCAGTGCAGCCACTTCTTCTTCTGGGTGGACTACCGGTGTTGTTGGTAGCGACGTTTTTTGCTTCTTAGCTCGTTCGATTTCCCTTGCTTGTATATCTGTTACTGCTCTCAAATCTTTGACTTCAATTTGTAAGTCATCGATGACGACTTGCAAACTTTTGACTGTCTCCAGCGCATCTTGCTTTTCTTTTTCCAACTTATGGATTTGTTCATCTCTGTCACTGACATCTTCAAGGAATACGTTGATTGTATCTTCGCAAATGGCATTGAAGTCTTCAGACTCCTGTAAATTGTCTTTCAGGAGATTTATTGTGCTTTTGAGCCCCAAGATCTCAGCATCTCTGATGCTGATCAGCTTTAGAGTGTCCTCCCTTTGCTCCTGTAGTCTTTGAACTTCTCCATGGGTTTTTTGTAACCTCATTTTGTTGGACTGTGCAGTCTTGTTTGGTTTAGTATTGTCTCCATTAATTGCAAATCTTCATCTATAGTAGCTTCCAGCTCAATTTCTTGAGAGGAGGAAGCTTTATCTTTTGTATGATCCACCTCCTTTTGCTTGCCTTTATCACTTTGTGATATGGTTCCAATGTTTGGGCGACCATCTGTTCTTTCTTCTTCTTCTTCTTCTTCTTCACTGGTGGTGTATGAACTCTCTCATCACGATGTGAGCTTTCTGAATGCGAAGTAGAGTCAGCAGGTGGGGTCGATTGCCTCTCACTTGTGTCTGGCCTTGGAGATGGCGGTGGTGTTTCCTGATCTCGTGAAGTTGGCCTCAACTGATCTCTCAAAGTTTGGAGATCCTCCTCTTCTAGTAGCAATTCTGGTTCGTCCCTAGCATTTCTTTCTTGGATGTACCTCTCGAACCAGTCCAACTCAAAAGCTGGGTTGTTTCTATTCTTCGTTCTCAGTGTGTAAGTGCTACTAGAAAGTTTCCAAGTGGCGCCTACATCGCCTTGTAGAGATCTCTCTAGAGCAAATCCTTCTAGTATCCTTTCCACTTTTGCTATCTTCTTCAACCTGGTGTTGTTTTCCATTTCCGCTTTCCGCTTCTTTAGTCGGGCATCTTCCTCTTTAGTTCTTCTTTCTTCTTCCATCTTTTCTTGTGTACTTCTTGTTACTCTTTCCAGCCTGCGTCCTCCAATGGTGTCAATAGAGGCCGGTACTTTCCGTTGTGATCTGTCTTCGATATTCTCTCTTAATACCAGCCAGTCGTTCTAATGAGGGGTAGGTGGCAACTGATCTGCCGCGCCTATGGCCTGGTATATTACTCTGGTTAGGACTTCTCCTCCTGCAATGTAATTTGGTATGTCCTGCCTTAGCTTTGTCATTTCTTCAAACAGATATGATGCGTGATCTATATAGAACTCATGGGTCATTCTCATAGCCCATGTCAGTGTGGTTGAGATGCTCCCGTGTGGTGTAGTGTATCTTGGCGGTCTTTTGCTGTAGCTCAACAAACACTGACTGTAGATCTGTGTCAGTTCTCTTACTTCCGGGTTTGCTATGAGTTCGAAAGAAGGTAGTTTGGACTTTTGCAAGTAGACTGTGAGGTTTTTCCTTCTTTCTCTCATGTTGGCTCCTTGATCGGACAATTTCAATGCCTCTTTGATGATCTCTTTGGTGATCTGGATCTCCATCACTTCATTATCCATGCCTGCCACTCTGCAAGTTCCATCTTCTTGGATAGTCTCAATTAGATGTTGTACCCTTTTGAAATCTATCCCTACTGCTGGTAGTGATACAAAGTTCCACAAGCCAACTTTTTTGAGCCATGACCTTTGCGGTGATCTTTTCAAGTAATTTTCTGCCTCCTTAGGGATCATCATTGTATCCACTAAATTTCTTTTGTCATCCACATATGAACCTTGATAGATCTGAAAGGCTGCTGCATGTTGCATGTCTGCAGGTATCCAGGTGGTTGCTGGCTTTAGGGAATTGGGTAGAAGTGCATAGGGTACTGCACCTTCCGTTGCCAGGTTCTTGCCTTTTCTTTTTCCCGGAGAAGCATCCATAGATCCTCTCATATCTGATGTCGATCTGGTGACTGTGCGCGATGGATGAGCTTCTGGAAGTCTCAACTGCTGTAGGGAGCTCTCTCTCTCACTATGGAAAATGACTCAAATGAGAGATTTCTAGCCTAGCCTCTCTACATGTAATCGAGACTCCGACACCAAATTTTTCCATCTTTTACCTGTGGCCATAACTTTTTGTGAGATGCGGTTTAGGCTCGCAAATTTCCTGATTTGGACTTCGGTTGCTCCAGTTTTACCATTTTTGTAGATTTCTCATGTTGAGGTCCCTTCATGACCGTGGTCATTTTGCCCTGTCACCTTTGCAGTCCCTATTTTTTTTGTGTCTTCTTTACCTTGCTCCGATCAGGCGTCTCTTCTTTTGTGTTTCCATCTGGATTACGGTTTTTTTTCTGGTATGTGTTGTGCATGGGTGTGAACTCGTGCTAATGCAGGCCTTGTAATATAGCCCTATATGCATGTGCAGTCAATGCATGTAGAAAGAATTTATGCAGTGTAAGAGGAAGGTATAAGCGATTCGCTTATTGGCATTTGTCGTTGAGGCTTCCTGTGGTAGCTTGAGTTGGCTGGCAGATTTTCTTTGCAAGGAGTAGTTGTAAATCTGCCGCTCTTTGTTTGATTGTTTTCCACTGGTTTTGAATTGGCGTATGTGGTTTCTTTGAAGTCGATATTGTCGTATCTGGTGGAACATTCTTTCTTTCTGCTTTGATGACTTGGGTCTTATAGATCCTTTTAGTTTTTGTTGTTGATTCTGTTTGTTTCCTCGTGCTGTTTGCATGATGTGGCTTGACCTTGACAGTTGTAGATAACTCCTCGATTGTCATCTTTGGCCTCCCTTCTTGTGTTGTTGGCCCGTTTTGAATTGGCAATTTTCGCCGCCATGCCAATATAGTCCGTTGCGTATTCGACAGATTGAGTATGGTTCTTTGAAGTTTTGCTGGCTTTTGGTGTTTTGTCTGTTCTTCTGACCCCCTTTTTATAGGAATTAGGCTGTCGTGCCTTATCCAAACTTTGTATTTCCTCTTTTGATGTAATTGTGCCTCGGTTAGCTCTGTACGCCGTACCCAAACTTGCCTGGTTCCTTGCATGGTTGTTGGTTTTTTATAAGACGTTGCTGGACTTGTAAACTCTTTTTGTTGTTGGGCAGATCTTTGCGGTTGTATTGACTTTTTTTTCCTCCTCGACATGTATTGGTTATATGATAAGAAGGGTTCTGAAAAGTTTTCATTTCTGAACAGTGCTTCATTAGTATCCAAATCAATGAATACCCTGTTAGCTTTCATCCATGACACTGCTAAGATACACGGCGTTGCTGATCTACTTGGTGGCAGTACATGGAATTTTGTAGTGTACGGGTGTGCCTGCACTGTGATTGGTATTATAATAGACCACAACGTGGTCACCTCATCACCCGATGCTACTTTCAACCGGTGTGTCTCTGGTATTGTCCTCATTGGTCCAAGTTTCTGAAAGAGCTCAAATCTGATGACACTCATTTTTTCTCCAGTGTCAAGCAATGCATAAATTTCAACTTGTTTTGTGCCTGCATAAGCTTTTATGTAAGGACTACACCACGTATCTTCCAAGTTGTCAATGATGCTATCGTCCTGAGCCCTAAGGTCAATCATGGTCTTTTCTAATTCGTCGCTTTGTATATCCGCTTCGATTGTTTGGGATGTTGAAAGAGGATATTCGTCAGTCATCATTGGGGTGACCATGTTTATTGTCCTAAAAAACTACTTTCGTTTAGCAATCCGTTCCTTTGCTTCTTGTTGTGCCTAGTCCTGAATTCTTTGTTGTTCCTGTCTATAGGTTTTTCCATAATGCAGTTGAAACAACATTTCCGGTGTTAAAGGTATATGATATTTTTTTAAACGACACCCACTAATCCAGTTCGGCATTTCTTTTCCATCTAGTATCGACAGTTTTACTGCTCCGCTGGACGATATTTCTTGGATCAAATAAGGCCCCATTCCCCTTTTCTTTAGCTTTTTGGCATGCTGTTTAAGGGTGTATACTAAGACATAGTCGCCCGTTTTAAAGTCCTTGTTCTTGACATGTTTGTCAAAAAACTCTTTCTGTTGTCTTTTTTTGCATATATGGCCGCTATAGCATTGAGTCGTAACTCATCTAATTTTTCAAGGTCCTCTAACCGTTCTGAAAGTTCATGCCCACAATGCCGAATAGAGCATCTGATCCCAATCTGTTCTTGTTTCACTAGCCAGTTTCGTAAGAACTATGCACAATATTTTGTTGGTCGCTTTCGCTTGGCCATTGGCTTGTGGATGATAGGGTGTAGATTTGCGATGAATTACTATAAACTTATTTAAGAGATGTTGGATAACTTCATTTACAAAGTGTGTCCCTCTATCACTCACCAGCTCGATTGGAAGGCCATAACGTGTAAACACATATTCATATAAGAATTGTGTCGTGGTTCTAGCCTCTGCTTTCATTGTGGCTTTTGCTTCCACCCATTTGGTCATGTAATCCGTGGCCACTATGATATGTTGTGCTTGTGAATGATACGCTGGTGGAGTGATAGGACCAACAAAGTCCAATCCCTATTTAGTGAATGCTCGAGCACTCATCATTGGTCTTAAAGGCATTTCGTCTCTTTTAACTGGTACCTTAGTGTGTTGACATTCATCACACCTTTTCACGAATTCTGCTGCATCTTGAATCATGGTCGGCCACCATATACCTACAACCATAATGATTTTTACGGTTCTCTCTGCTGAAAAATGGCCTCCTGCTATGCCTGCATGAGCTTGTTCCAATAATGGAAAGTAGTCATTTTCATGAGGAACTAACCTCAGTTGGTCATCAGTTCCTCTTTTATACAATTGGTCACTAATGAGGGTATACCTATTCGCTTCGATTTGTAAAGCGTTTTGTCTGGCTTTAGACCAATCTCCTGGCAGCTCCTTATTAGTCAAATATTCCACAATAGCATGACTCCATGCGGGTGCTACTGTCACTTAGTATAATGTGGCATAATCCACAGTGGTATTGGATGTGCAAAAGTCGCATTTCTTGATGTAATTAGCTACATCGCGTGCCATTCCTGGCCAATACACTCCAAGTCTTCTTAATTGTTCATACATCATTTGATTTCCTCTATGGAATCCCCCTGTTTGTGTATGGGACTCCTCTAGATACACTTTGTACTCCTCTGGGCCTATACACAACCTTAGAATTTCATCGTTTCCATGATGGTACATTCTTCCCGCAAGCATTGTGTAATTTCGTGCTTGTCTAATGTCTTCCACTGTGTGTTTGTCGTCAAGATTCATTCCATATGTCAGCAACGGAATAATTTGCTCTGACCATTTCGGTACCATCTCTATATTAAACAGGTATGTGTCTGGGAGATCATCATCTACCCCGGTAGCTTTTTCGCCATGTAGTAATCGAGAAAGGTGGTTTGCTCTTTGATGAGTTTTTCCTTTCTTAACTACTACTGTAAAATCAAACTCCAGCAACACAATGAACCATCTTACAATTCGTCCTGTGTTACAAGGTTTGTTTACTAAGTACAAGAGTGCCTGATGATCCACAAAGAATGTGAATTTGTTAGCGAGTAGGTAATGCCGAAATTTCTTTACCGCATATATCATACCCAATCCTTCTCTTTCAGTGGTAGTATAATTCTTTTCTGCACTATTGAGTTGTCTACTAGCATAACTGATTGGAAAATCCGTCTTACCCTCATCTGGTTGTGCTAATATACAGCCTATTGCAAATGCCGAAGCATCTACATGTACATGGAAGATCTTTGACCAATCTGGTGCTTTTAGAATTGGTGCAGATACCAGTGCCTCTTTAAGTTTCTGGAATGACTCCTCACATTCATTGGTCCAAATGAAGAGCGTGATTAGACTATACAAGGGTTTTGCTATTACAACATACATGTAGATAAAACGTCGGTAGTATCCACAATGTCCCATAAATGATTGTACCTCTCGTACAGTGTTTGGTCTTGGCAATTCTATGATCACCTTTACCTTGTCTTCATCAGTGGTATTCCATTAGCCGACACTATGTGGCCTAAGATTTTACCTTGTCGTACCATGAATACACATTTTTCTGGGTTGAGGCAAATCCTATACATTCTGCATTTTTCGAATACCTTTCTAAGATGATCTATATGGTCTTCTCTCAATAGAGAATAGACACACAAGTCGTCCATGTAAATATCCAAGAATTTTCGCAAGTATTCTTTAAAAGCGTTGTCAGGAGTTTTTTGGAGCAAGGGATTGCGCATATGTACATATACATGCATGGTGCATCAAATAAAGAATTGCCCATTTTTCAGAGCCAGGTGGTTACGTGGGGCCCACATGTGTACAGGTAGGACACCATGTACATAGTGCATCGATTTTCACTATCACCAGTACCATTGTGTTTTTTCTACAATAAGGAGGAGTTGTTATCGCGTAAAACTTCTCGAGGAAGCTATCCGCGGGCCAACGACATGAGGTAACCAGGTGCGTCAGATGGCATCTAGTGGCGTTAGGAGGCCAAACGGGGTCAAGACTTGCACGTGGATAAGTACAGACACGACGTGGATGTTTTCTTGTGATAATTATGCAGAGAGGTCATCATGAAGACCATATTTTGGGGCCACTTCACGTGGTGACGGGATGCATTATTGAAAAAAGTCGAGTGCCAAGTGTGCGGATGATGCAAAAAGGTGACAACTATGCACTGCGAGGTCAGTTTTTGGCCTGTTCGGGGTCCATTTGAGGTTATCTAAAAGGCCAAGGGTGCCCAACTAATAAAGCTAAGTGTGGGATTTGAAAAAACAGAGAGAAGACCAGAAAAAACGTGGAGAAGAGAGGAGGAATAGTCGCAGGTGTGTTTTTGCTCATTTTGGAGCTTGTTTTGGCCCTAAACTGCTCATCCGAGGTCGGATTTGAGCACTTTGACATTGTAGACTGGGGTTTTGGGCCATTCCGGACACGATGGCGCTGTCCATTTTGCCAAATTTCTCACTCTTTTTTTCTGTTTTTGTTGTGTAAGTTTCTCCTATGAGCGAAGCTTCTGCTCCAGTTTGTGATTGTATCTGGCATATTTTACCCGTATTGTGTGAGTTGCTTGCCCCATTGGTGTTGGCCCAAGCTCTATTGTATCTAAACATAAAAAATTCTCCTCTTTTGAGCTGAGTTTTTGAGTGTGTGTGTGTGTGTGTGTGTGTGTGTGTGTGTGTGTGTGTGTGTGTGTATCTCTCTGTGTGGAGTGGGTAAATGAATAGTCTCTCTCCTCTCGCTCCATCGGTGTGTTCCCTGTCTCGGCCAGGTGTGTTTTGTAAGCCGAGTGGTGCCCCATAGTGTGTGTGTGTGTGTGTGTATCATTCCAAGAGTGTGTGTCGGGTTGTTATAGAGGCGTTGTGCGTGTTTTCATCCCGCTCACATTCTTTTGGCGCCCCCACTGAGGATCCTCTTCGAGTACCTTTTGCTTCGAGCTTCAAGCTTCGAGATTCGGGGTTACAGGTTACAAGTACAGGTACAGGTGATTCACACAGGTACAGGTAGCTGGAGTACAGTGATATACTAGCAGTGATGTCACTTGCAGTTGTTGTGGGTATGCATCACTTGGCGCCTATTTGAGCACATTGTCTGCTGGATTGTACGTTACTTGTGGAAACTGTCATTGTACACATTTGTGGAGCCATACTTGGTTGTATTTGGCAGTCCCAGCCATTTCTGAGACTTGGTTTGGAAGATAGTCATTTCTGAGACTTGACTATACGCGATTTGCATTAGCCTTCGTGTGAGGGTCGATAGCGTGAGGTTTTTATTGAGCTGGGGGATTCTCAAATGTGGAGATCCTTTCGCTGATACAGGTAGCTGGAGCACCCTTTTTGTGACCTCGCCATAGGCTATGTACTAGTGAGTCCTACTTGATGCTCGGATTCTATTGTTGACAGTTTATGCATACATATACAGTCTATATTTTGGGTTCCTACTGCTCTATTTCTGGGGAAACTCTGCCAAAATTTTTCCAAGTTATGATGGTTGGTTTTTTGGTCTTTTGAGCCATTTATGCTGTTATGCTGCTGAAATTTTGGCAAAATCAAAGGTTAAGTCAGGTGTGCCTTCTTGGGAGCTTCATGGTTGGCTTTAATGGATGATCAAAATGGCCCTCAAGTCACTCCATTTCATTTAACTCAAAGAATCCAGATAAATGTTCATGTGTCAAGGAAGATTTTTTTCCAGCAGCGCATAGTCTTTATGGCCGGAATATTATGGCTAGACAGTGGCCGGAAAGTGGTCGAAAAACAACCATTCGGTTGGCCGGTGGTCGGAAGTCAATGGCCGGTGGCCGAATTCAAAAGCGG
This sequence comes from Adiantum capillus-veneris, assembly GCF_014529385.1. Lineage (NCBI taxonomy): Eukaryota > Viridiplantae > Streptophyta > Polypodiopsida > Polypodiales > Pteridaceae > Adiantum > Adiantum capillus-veneris. The sequence continues at coordinate 150,574,667 of NC_140936.1, read as the reverse complement.
ACTTGTCTTCTCAAGGGCGGCCACACATGGGCGGATTGGAGGGTCCGATTTGGACTTATTCGCACAAGGGCGGCTACACATGGCTGTCTCTCATAAGAGAGGGCAGCCCTTTTGGCCTATAAAAGGAGGCCATTTTTACACACATTTCATAGTGTGAAGTTGATGCAACAAGGTGAGTGTGAGGTGGTGAGAGTGAAGCAAGGCGGGAGCTCCATTAAGGGTATAATCCCTTTGTAAACTACTTCTTGTTTTGAAGTACTAAAGCCATTGAGTGGCTGCTTTCCCGTGGACGTAGCCCACATTGGGTGAACCACGTATATCGTGTGTACTCTCTCTCTCTCTCTCTCTCTACTCTATAATCTCGTGTATATAAATCTGTCTCTCTCCATTAAGTAATCTACTCAATTATCTATTTAGCTACGTCTTATTTCCTAACAACTGGTATCAGAGCAAGGTTTGCTCGTAGCTAAATTATCTCAAGGAAAGGATTCCTTGAATTTAGTGGGAGTTATGGCGGAGGAAGGGAAGCTCAAGATTGAGAAGTTCAACAGCAAAAACTACCAACATTGGAAGATGCAGATTGAAGACTATCTCTACCAGAAGGACCTCTATTTGCCACTAGACGGTCTTGCGAAGAAGCCCGCAACAATGGCAGATGAAGCATGGATTGTCCTTGATCGAAAGGCACTGGGAACAATCCGGTTAAGCTTGGCGTCAACGGTGGCCTTCAATGTTTCGGAGATGAAGACCACGGAGGACTTGATGAAGTCACTTGACGACTTCTACGAGAAACCATCGGCATCCAATAAGGTATTTCTTATGAAGCGCTTGTTCAATCTAAAGATGGCAGAGAATGGTTCAGCTGCAGAACACCTAAATGACTTTAACACAAACATAAGTCAACTTCGATCAGTGAAAATCAATTTCGATGACGAAGTGCGAGATCTCCTTATACTATCATCTCTACCGGATAGTTGGGACAGCCTTGTGATGGCTGTAAGTAATTCTATCTCTGGCACAAATACTCTTAAGTTTGATGATGTTGTGGGTGTTCTCCTAAGCGAGGAAATGCGAAGGAGAAGCACAGGAGAATCATCAAGTGCTGCACTATCAGTGGAAACAAGAGGAAGGCTTAAGGAGAGGTTCAAAAACCAAAAGGGTCGTGATCGCTCAAGGCGGAGCAAGTCACGCACAAAGTCAGTTCTTGAATGTTGGAACTGCGGCAAGAAGGGCCACGTCAAGAAGGATTGCTGGTCCAAGAAGAAGAAGGAGACAGAGTCTCAAGACAACAAGCCAACATCGAAGGCCAATGTGGCAGGTAAAGTAGAGCAAGATGCTCTAATTCTCTCATTAGACAATGTGTCTAATTCCTGGATAGTAGATTCCGGGGCTTCATTCCATGCGACACCACACAAGCAACATTTCCAAGACTATACCAAAGGTAATTTTGGGTATGTATACTTGGGAGATGATGAAGCTTGTGAGATTGTCGACAAAGTTACAGTTTCTGTCAAAACTGCTAGCGGAAATGAATGGAAGCTTAAAGATGTTAGGCATGTTCCTTCTCTTCGCAAAAATTTGATCTCTACAGGACAATTGGACGATGAAGGTCACAACATTGCATTCGGAAACAAACGGTGGAAGATCTCAAAGGGATATTTGGTGGTTGCCAAGGGTGAAAAAGTCGATACACTTTACTTGTGTACTGTTAGCAAGCAACCTTCAGCTTGTGCAGCAACTACAGAAGTTGACAGTGCGGTGTGGCACTACCGACTTGGGCATATGAGTGCCAAAGGAATGCAAATCCTTCAAACAAAGAAGCTTCTACCAGGTTTGAAAGAAGTGGACTTAGAGTTCTGTGAAGATTGTGTTTATGGTAAACAAAAGAGGGTAAAATTTCAAAAATCAGGAAATGAAAGAAAAAATAAAAAACTTGAGTTGGTTCATTCTGATGTTTGGGGTCCTGCAAGTACACCATCACTTGGTGGCTCATTGTACTATGTAACATTCATAGACTATGCGACTAGAAAAACATGGGTTTATGTCATGAAGAATAAATCCGATGTATTTTCCATATTTCAAAGGTGGAAAGCCTTTGTGGAGAATGAAACAGGTACCAAGGTTAAATGCCTCAGATCCGACAATGGAGGCGAATATTGCAGCCAAGCTTTTGAAAGCTTTTGTGCTAGCAATGGCATTCGGAGGCAAAGGACAACCCCAAGGACACCTCAACAAAATGGGATTTCGGAAAGGATGAACAGGATAATCATGGAACGAGCACGAAGCATGCGGCTACATGCAGGCCTACCGCTTGATCTTTGGGCGGAAGCTGTAAGTACGTCTGTGTACTTAATCAATCGGTCACCCTCAACGGCATTGGATGGGGGAGTTCCAGAAGAGGCATGGACAGGTAAACCGGTGAATTATGCATTTCTCAAAGTGTTTGGGTGTGAGGCTTTCATGCACATAGATAGAAGCCTAAGATCAAAGTTAGATGCAAAGTCCAAAAAGTGTTTCTTCATTGGCTATGGAGAAGGAGACTTTGGGTATCGCCTATGGAATCTTGAAGATGGTAAAATCTTAAGGAGTAGGGATGTAATTTTTAACGAACAAAATATGTACAAAGATTACTTGGAAAGAAAACAAACAAAAGAAACAGGTGATGATTACATGGAGCTTGAGGACGGTGAAGACTCAAGGACTGCAAACGGTGACAATGTGCAACAACGCCAACCAAATGAGGAGCCTCAACCTATTCCCCGAAGATCTACAAGAGCAAGTAGACCTCGAGAAAGGTTTGTTCCTTCCTTCAACCATCTCTTGATCTCAGATTCTGGAGAGCCGGAATCATATGAAGAAGCTATGCAACATGAATCCAAAGAAGAATGGACGAAGAGCATGCAAGTGGAGATGGACTCACTACATCGCAACCAAACATGGGAGTTGGTTGAGTTGCCTAAAGGTAAGCGGGCACTTCAAAACAAATGGGTGTACAAGCTAAAGGAAGAAGAAGGTGGGAAGAAAAGGTACAAGTCTAGGCTTGTGTAAAAGGTTTTTCTCAAAAGAAAGGTATTGACTTCAATGAAATATTTTCTCCTGTTGTAAAAATGAACTCAATTAGGCTTGTCTTAAGCCTTGTGGCTGCTCATGATCTAAATCTCGAGCAAATGGATGTAAATACGGCATTCCCTCACGGTGACTTAGAGGAGGAAATCTACATGCTTCAACCAAAGGGGTATGAAGTAAAAGGTAAGGAGAAAATGGTTTGCAGATTAAAGAAGAGCTTGTATGGTTTAAAGCAAGCATCAAGACAATGGTACTTGAAGTTTGATGATGGATGTTGGATCATGGATTCACAAGATGCAACTCAGATCACTGCGTCTACACGGAGAATTTGGGAGATGGGAAATTCATCATCCTAATGTTGTATGTTGATGACATGTTGATTGCAAGTGCTAACATGCAGGACATCAAAGACCTAAAAGAGGAGCTGTCCAAATCTTTTTCAATGAAAGATTTAGGTGCTGCAAAGAGGATACTTGATATGAAAATATCAAGGGATAGGACGAAGAAGACAATAAAGCTATCTCAAGAAGATTACATCAAGAAGGTACTAGAAAGGTTTGCAATGCAAAATGCAAAACCAGTTTCTATACCTTTGCCTGATCATTTTAAACTAACGAAGGATATGTGTCCAAAGACACAAGAGGAGATAGCCTATATGTCTAAAGTTCCATATGCTGCAGCGGTAGGTTCTCTAATGTATGCTATGGTTTGGACAAGGCCAGACATTGCACATGCAGTGGGAGTTGTGAGTAGGTTCATGGACAACCCAGGTAAAGAGCATTGGCAAGCTGTGAAGTGGATACTTAGGTATCTAAAAGGGACAACAACAAATGCTTTGTATTTTGGAGGAACTGATATTTTTCTAGAAGGGTATGCTGATGCAGATATGGCAGGTGACAAAGATACTCGAAGGAGCACTACTGGCTATGTGTTCACGGTTGGAGGCACGGCAATAAGCTGGGCTTCAAAGCTGCAGAAAGTGGTTTCACTTTCTACTACGGAAGCAGAGTATGTAGCAATGACGGAGGCAAGCAAAGAAATTATGTGGCTTCACAGATTCTTAGAAGAGCTTGGATTCAAACAAGACAATTGTGTCTTGTACAGTGATAGCCAAAGCGCTATCCATCTTGCGAAGAACTCAGCCTTTCATTCAAGGACAAAGCACATTGAGGTGAGATATCACGTCATACGCACTCTTTTGGAAGAGGGACAACTAAAGCTAGGAAAGGTGCATACAAGTGAAAATCCTGCAGACATGTTTACAAAGGTGGTCAACAAGGAGAAGTTGAGCTTTTGCTCATCTTCAATCGGCATTCAAGGATAAGAAGCCAGAATGGAAAGCAGTCACAGGTTTGGTTTGGAGATCAGTCTCCAAGTGGGAGATTGTTAAGTATGGAGCCTGATTTACCCTTGTAATTTTATGTGGTAAAAGCGCACATTTGTAAGGCCCCCATTATGAGAAGAAGCCATCGTGCATGAAGGAAAATCACTCACCGGAAACCAAAATTTTCACGGACAAGAATCAGGGGCAACTTTAAAGGCCTCGGAGGCGGAGGCCCCCGAGACTTTTTTTTCGACGGAATATTATGGCCGGACGGCGGCCGGAAAGTGGTCGGAAAAAAACTGGTCGGTTGGCCGGTGGTCGGAAGTCAATGGCCGGTGGCCGGTGGCCGAATTCAAAAGCGGACTTGTCTTCTCAAGGGCAGCCACACATGGGCGGATTGGAGGGTCCGATTTGGACTTATTCGCACAAGGGCGGCTACACATGGCTGTCTCTCATAAGAGAGGGCAGCCCTTTTGGCCTATAAAAGGAGGCCATTTCTACACACATTTCATAGTGTGAAGTTGATGCAACAAGGTGAGTGTGAGGTGGTGAGAGTGAAGCAAAGCGGGAGCTCCATTAAGGGTATAATCCCTTTGTAAACTACTTCTTGTTTTGAAGTACTAAAGCCATTGAGTGGCTGCTTTCCCGTGGACGTAGCCCACATTGGGTGAACCACGTATATCGTGTGTACTCTCTCTCTCTCTCTCTCTACTCTATAATCTCGTGTATATAAATCTGTCTCTCTCCATTAAGTAATCTACTCAATTATCTATTTAGCTACGTGTTATTTCCTAACATTTTTTGCTTTGCTGGTTTTCTTAGGTTTCAACAGTCTGGACTTAAATCCTGAGTCTTCAACAACCTTAAGAAATCTTCCTGACACTTTATCCTTAGCACAATCAACAGCATGAATGTTCATAAGGAAATGTGTCTTACCCTTAAACTCCGGCATGGGTCTCAGCCTGGTTAGTGGACTGATATGGTGTCATTTACTCTTGTATCTTTTTTGGCGTCTCTCACTTTGGTTTGGAAAATTGTAGAAGACGTCATTGTCTTGATCTTGATTGTTGTCTCCCTCCGTATTTTCTGACTTCTCATCATCCGCGTTATCCTTGTTTTCACTTTGATCAGAAGAATCATAAAATTCTTCTCCCTCCTGCTTGATTTCTTTAGTGGGGATGTCCACATAGCCCACTATCTTAAGCTCAAGTTTCGTTTCTGTTTTATTGATCCTCATATTCTCAGTACCTCCATCGTTCTCGTCCTCCTCCACAATTTTTCTCAACATGTAGTATGGTATGATATCGTAGCCATTCTCATCACAAAATTTGGTGGGAGTGACTTCATTGACGCATACATCCAATGTAGCCAAAATTTGAGACCATTCTAGGGGTTCGAGCTTCTCTTCAAGAAAAAGGTTCTCGTATATATGCATCGTCTTCCAAGACCCTCTCTAGTGTCCTTTTATTGTGGTCAAATTCACTACATTGAGATGCCCCACACATCCATATCTCCTTTTGCTTACAAAGCCATGCTGGGACTTCTGATCCACTAATGGTGGCTGACATCCATGTCTACAAGGGAGTCTAGTCCCACTTCTATGTCCATGGGAGAGATTGGTCCCACACGTGAGTCTCGACGGCATAGAGACTTGACATGTTGGCATTGTGGACATAGAGGGCATAGTAGGTGTCGATGTTTCAGGTGAGACAACGACGCCTGATGTGCCCTCTATGTCCACAATGCCAACATGTCAAGTCTCTCGACGACATAGAGACTTGACATGTTGGCATTGTGGACATAGAGGGCACAGTAGGCGTCGATGTTTCAGGCGTTTGAGACAACGACGCCTGATGTGCTCTCTATGTCCACAATGCCAACATGTCAAGTCTCTATGCCGTCGAGACTTGCGTGTGGGACCAATCTCTCCCATGGACATAGAAGTGGGACTAGACTCCCCTGTAGACATGGATGTCGCGTACATAGCAGGGTCCCACACGCAAGTCTCGACAGCATAGAGACTTGACATGTTGGCATTGTGGACATAGAGGGCACATTAGGCGTCGATGTTTCAGGCATTTGAGACAATGGAGGCGACAGATGCGTGATGCAGATTTGGGCATGACAGATGCTAGTGAGATCAGTACAGTGGTTACTGAGTATGCTTGTGACGGCGATGTCACATTTACATCTAGCTTGTCTTCAGACGATCTTATGTCTACAGATTGCATATCGGATTGCACATTGTCTTCACATTGGTTACTAGATTCAGATGCTACTTTCCATGTCACGTCGCATCGTGAGTGGTTTAACACGTTTTCTAGTGGGAGACTTGGTTGTGTGCACATGGCTGATGGTGTTGTGTATGACATTGAGGGTGCAAGAGACATATGTTTGTCCTTGCCCAGTGGTATGAGATTTACCCTGCGTCATGTGCATTATGTGCCAGATCTGAGACGGGATTTGATCTGATCAGTCAAACAGTTACGGGATAGTGGATGTCGGGTATTGTTGCTTGAGCGATCTTTTGTGTTGCATTTGGGTTTGCTAGTGATTGCGAGAGGTGCTAGAGTTGGCACATGGTACCCATTGCACGTAGTACTGGTGCAAGATGGTCGAGTCTCAATCTTGTTTTACAGCCATGCAAAGAGCGAGAGACCCGGACAGTCTCTTTTGCTCATGGGTTGCAGGGTGCTTTGCATGGAGTGCAGAGTAGTGAGCTCGTTGTGCAGACTGTTGGGGCACGACTTGAGCAGTCACACAGAGAGGTGACATAGTCAGACATGCATGCTTTGCTAGTGACTGAGCAAAGCAGAGAGTCAGTTGTGCGAGATACTTCTATGCAGGATAGACAGGTAGAGCGGTCTTGCTCTAGTGAGTCATGACAGGAGGACGTTGTGTAAGAGTCTATGTATAAGGAGTTAGAGCATGAGAGCTCTAGTGAGTCACAGCAGATTGAGTGGTCATGTTTGCAGTGGATAATTGCAGAGGAGGCTGAGATGTCAGCGATTATGCAGTCATTCCTTTCTATGCTTGACAGTGAGCATGGGGATATAGTTGTGTAGGATATGTCTTCCAGCAGACACCTAGAGCAGCTGGTTTGCTCTGAGGTTGCACGACAGGTTGATGCATCTTTTGCGGACAGTCAGGAGATGAATGTGGCTAACACGCCTTGTCAGTTAGAGATGCCTATTGCCAGGGATATATATGTTGATGCATGCTCCGTAGAGCTAGCAGGGCCCACTAGCATTGCATCGGCATTCGGTGGTCTCATGTATGAGATGCTAATCTTGAGATCGGATATTGCAGCTGCAGTGGGAGCATTTGCAGTTGGGGTTGTCAGTCGTTTGTTGACTGATGATGGCATAGTGCACGCGGGAGATATGCAGGTATTGCGTACATACTTGCAGTACATGTGCGGTATGTCTGGTGGTGTATGGACTTACACGGGAGCAGGACAGCCGGATGCACACGATCACAACCAGCCATTGGGCATCGGTTGAGAGTGGTTTTCTCTCGCCTTTTGTAGTCTTTAGACTAGGTTCCCTTGCTTAAAGGCACAGTCGCCTTTAAGTGGGAGGTTGTTGGGGTATAGGCGCATGTGCCTTGCCCGGCCGCCCAGAGTCTGGGCGCCCCCTGACTTGTATACCTTATACATAGCATAAGTGTATAGGGGGCTGCTCACTCTTTGAGTCTCCCCACCCATATCTGTGTGTCGTTTGTCTCCTTCTCTCTCTCACTCTTTGTCTGTGGTGCTCTCCAATCCCCTTCACTTCATCACATAGTCAGTGGCAAAAACCAATAATATATTGAGATTGGGTGTTACGAGCTGTTAGATTAACTGGGCCTACAAAGTCTAAACCCCATTTTTGAAATGGTTGTCACTTTAATAGGATATAAGGGCATCTTATCCTTTCATTGTGTGAGCTTGTAACGTTGACATTCATCACACCCTTTTGCAAAAAGTGATGCATCTTTGAATAAGGTAGGCCACCAATAGCCTAATTGCAACACTTTTCTAGTAGTTAGTTCCCCTGAAAATGTCCTCCGACTACACGTATGTGGGCTTCTTGCAGTATGTATAAATACTCATCCTCACGAGTACAACGTCTAAGAATATCGTCCTTCCCTAGCTTGTAGAGAGTTCCTCCAATTAGAGAATAAGGTTCACATTCCTTTAACATTTTTTGAGCTATATCTTTACGAAGCTCTGTGGGTGGAAAACCAATAACTAACAAGTTCACAATCTTCTCACTCCATTCAGGCATGGTCTTGACTAGGAATAGGGAAGTATCTGGCAATTTATCATCGATTCCAGTAGGGGCTTCACCATTGGGTATGCTAGACAAATGATCCGCTATGACATGTCTTTTATTGGGCCTCACCACAATAGTAAAATCAAACTGAAGAAGAATTAACAACCATCATGTAATTCTTCCCGTGGAACAAGGTTTATTTACTAGATACAACAATGCTTGATGATCCACATAGAAAACAAATTTGTTGGCAAGAACGTAGTAGAAAAATTTCTTCATTGTGTAAATCATAGCTAAACCTTCCTGCTCTATAGTGGTGTAGTTTTTCTCAGCATCATTCAATCGACGACTTGCAAAGCTAACACTGTAGTCCAATTTATGTTCTCCTGGTTGAGCTAAAACACACCCAATGGCAAAGTTTGATGCATCAATATGCACATGAAAAAAAACATTCCACTGGGACACTTGTAGAATGGGATCACTTGTTAAGGCCTTTTTTAATAACTCATAAGCATGGTCACACTCCGCAGTCCAGTGGAATTCAATAAGAAGCTTGTACAATGGACAAGCTATCTTGACAAAGTTTAAAATAAACCACTGGTAATAACCAACATGGCCCATGAGCCTTTGAACTCCTTTATAGTTTGTAGGTGGTGGCAAATTTGAAATGACAATAATTTTGCTCTCATCTATGGAAATCCCGTTTTTGGACACTATATGCCCTAAAATGACTCCATGTTTAATCCAAAATTGACATTTGAAAGGGTTTAATGAGATGCGATACAATCTGCACTTTTCAAACACTTTCCATAAACATGATAGACGTTCTTTTCAAGAAGAATTAACACAAAGGTCATCTAAGAAAGCTTCGCAAAACTCCCTCAAATATTCTCTAAAGCAGTGTTTATTAATCTTTGGAAGGTAGCAGGGGCATTGGTTAGGCCAAAAGCCATAACACGAAATGCGAACACTCAAAATTCAATTATAAAAGCACTTTTAGCTTGTTCCTCTAATGCAATTATGATTTGATTGTAGCCAGAGTACCCATCTAAAAAGATATAAGCTTCCTTGTCTGCAACTCTTTCAAGCACATGTTTCGAATATGGCAAGGGGTAATGATCTCTCCAAGTGGCGGCATTGACCTTCTTGAGATCCATGCACACTTTGAGTTTCCCATTCTTTTTTGGCACAGTAACTATTCAGTACTTAATAGCGTATATGAATCCACATTTTTCAATATCTTCTTGAACAATCTTTGCATACTAAGGATTTCATTGGGTAGGGTCGTTGTTGGACTAATTTAACCATGCTATTCATGGGAATTGTGTGTTGCATCACGGAAGGTGGAACACCCTTCATATCGTGATATGTCCAAGCAAATATATCCTTGAATTTCTTGAGAAGCTCCTTAAGTAAATATTCCTCAGTCTTTGTCGAATCTTGGGCAATGGAAACAGGTTTGGACTCCTCACCTGGGTCTGCTAACTCTATTTCCTTAACTATCACTGGACCATCATAGACTCCATTGCTTCCATCGATAGGTGCTCTCTGGGCCTTTGTATACACAACCTTACGTTCCTCCATGGTGTAGGATTTGAAATGCTCACGTGAAGGATGTAAGTCTGTGGGGTCTTGTTGTTCTGTGGACTGTGATTTCTCTTTCGCTTCCTTTTGTTGTTGAGCTAGCTCTCAATTTTGTCGTTTCCTTACGGTACGGCTCAACTTTGGCTTGTCTGTAGCTCCTAGTTGTGCGAGGTCAATGGGTTTTGGACTACACCACATGACACTTTGAAGGTATCCACCCCAATTATCTACCAACTTTCGATGAGCATCAAATGCCCCCATATAATTAAGCCATTTTGGGGTAGATTTCTTTTCATTTATCCTAGCACGCACATTTGATTGATATCGTCACCTCTTATGTCTCTTACTCCTCTTGTCTAATTTTTGATTACGGCATTCCTCCAGTGAAGAGTCACTAAATAAATTGCTACTCGTGTCTTCTCCTCTCCATGACATATTGTCATCTAGGGTACCAATGGGCCTTGAATGGTTTGTCCCCACATTTGCACCAAGATTTAACTTAGATTCTTCGTCCTCAGAGTCGATTTCAATTGACTTCGAATCGTGCGGGCTATAGTCTTTTGAGATGTTATTGGTTCCAATGGCAGTCAAGCCTTCATCTGGTAGATCATCATAAGCTATATGCATTGCTCCTATCATATTCAAAGGTACAAGCTGTGGAATTTCATCCCCCTCAAGTGTTACCTAGGTCATCCCCCTATTTCCCCAAGTGTCTATGGTTGTTGCTAGGTGGACCCAATCCACATGGTCAGACTCACTCATCCTAGATAGAGCATCCATATTTGGAAATTCTTCCCCAACATCAGTGTCCTTTTTATACATGTAACAATACTGCAATGGGGCTGAGTGAATTGTGGTGTCAGATCTATGATCAATTATAAATCTATTTCCTAGAGGATGTGCTCGACCAGTTACAAGATCAACTTGAATGATAGAGTCTTGGAACTGCAAGTAGACATGGTTTTTAGACCAGCCATGCACCATTTTTGCTTCCCTCATGAAAGGTTGTCCTAAGATCATCTCAAATGACATAGTGTGCTTGGAAAAATAAATAACAATAAAGGTGTGCCTTATTTTGTGTCCAAAGACCTTGATCTTGAGATCTTCTAGCATCCCAATGGGTTTAACAATAGTCCCATTGGCCATCTTTACTACTATGTTTGTCGTCCCAAGCTGAGGTCTTCCCATAGATTCCCAGAAATTTTTTGTTACAATGCTAACCAGAGCGCCATCATAAAAAATTCCCTTCACAGTTAATCCCTTGGTAGTGATTGGTATGGTTGCATTGGATTCATCGCCTTCAAAGTATTGTCCCAACTTGTTAACAGGTATTTCCACAACAGAGTTCTCATCTAGGTGGATCTAAGTGTTCCTCCTCTATTGGCACCTCCCTAGCTCCATCCATCTGTGCAAATTGTGGTAACCAGACTTTCAGTTCTCCATTGAGGAAAGCTCGAAGAGCTAAGAATAGCTCGGGGTCTCCATATAATTTAGACATGATGGTGGTTCTAACTTCTGAAGCCAATTTGGCAATATTTAGCGGCACTTTTTGGGCTTCAATCCCTTGACATGGGGAAGATGGGGTCTCCATTTCTTCTATAGGATCATGTAAAACCCTCTGTGAACATTCTCTTCAACAAGAAGGGAGTACCCCCACTTCCCAATGACTTAAAGTCACTTTCTTCTTGGATGACACTAGGTATGGCTAGTGGTCATTGGTCTTGTGAGGTTGATATCGCGTAGGGAACACTATGTTTGTAATCTGGATTTGCCTAGGTGCTAGCTCTAGATCCCTTTGGGTCTCTTCTACCAAAATCATTAATTGCTTGACTTGCTCGATCTCCTCTATAGGGTTTGTGTAAGTTCCTATCTTCTTCTTGGGTTCCTTGGTCATGGCCATTGTGGCTCATGACGATCTTCCTTGTTTTTTCCAATGGTTGTTTTAGTCTCCATGGTCTCACCTGAATCATAATCCTCTTCAACGTCATTCATATATATGAGGTTGTCTCCAGTCCCTATATTGATCTTTGAAGTGGGGTTTGACTTCGCTGTTTTTTGATATCTCTTTCTTTGTGTTTTCTTCTTCTTCTGAGATTGGGCAATTGATGATGTGTCTCTTTCTTCAATAATATAATTTTGGCTTTGGAGCATCAATTGTGTGAGTACATTTACTGGTACAACACGTGTACTTTGTGATGGCTCCTTGATAACCTCAATTAAGTTCAACGGCGTGATCTTTGGCGCATTTAGATTATTAGGAGATTGGGCAATTAAATGATCTATGCCACATCGATTGCACATGAGTATCGGCATTGTAGTTGTACTTGCTTGATAGGTTTGCATTAGTGTGGCATTCTTTTGTAGTCTAATAGGACACTTGGCTACACTATGTGGACCCCCACACTCGTAGCATTGAAGAGGTGGTCGCTTGGTAGTGAAAATGATATTTTGACCTCTTACCGCAAGAATAGCTACTTGATAGACAGGTTTGACTTGTCCCCAATAGTCCTCCATGTAGTACTGTGGACTTTCTTCAAGTACATCAATCCCATAGGCAATATTAGGGTCTATATCTTCCTCACAGCCTTCCAAACAAGCAATAAATGACTCACAACCTACTTGATTCACAAAAGTTATTATGGGATATGGAGGTTGTGGTCCTAACACAGGAGGTGGTAATGGTGTTGTTTGAACAACATTTTGGACCCTAGGGACCATGTGTTGTGACGGTTGTTCAAGAGGTGGGTTCGGCATCAATGCAGGTACTCAAGGTGTGGCCGTCCATGCTATGTACCTGTGTGTGGAGATAATTGTAAACACTCTGCAATATGAGCGAGAGGGACCCTCGTTTTCCTTGCTCCACATTGGCTAAGGTTGGTCTTATTGGCCATCGTGCGTTTAAATACTATGCTATCCTTGGCTTGATGACCATACCTCCCACATGCATTGCAATTCCCATTGAATTTTACTCTAAATATAGGGCATTCACTAGTACTATGTGGACCATAGCAAACTGAGTACTTAGAATTTTGAATTAAGAGCCATTATTATACTATAGTAGACACTCATAGAAGCAATATGGATGCCAACTTTGATGTCCTTACAAAGTTCCCAATGAGCTTTCTATTCGAAACATAGTCTCTCAGAAGTTCAAAGCATGTTGATTGCAAGATATGCCCAACATGGTTGTTGCAAGGACTTCCTCAGGACTAAGTAACACCCATATTTAAGAGGGGGAGGCAATGGGATAAAAGGTGGAGAAGCTCACGTGCGAAAGTCGAGAAGATTGCAGCCGCAAAAATCAAATCAAAAACTAGACCTGGACACACACTAAACCTAGATAGCCTGGGTAATGCATGTTAACTTATAATATAATGTTGTAAAAACGGTTGTGGGTACACAATGCATGTGCGGGTGAGGTGGTTAGCCTACGTGACCCTAAACCCGGACGGCCAGGTCTCGGGTTCACATTGCCCGATCGCGCCTCTTTTCCCGTTGGCCATGTTTAGTATGCCTCGCCTTTTTAACGACGTGCCTCGTTTTTCCCACTGGTCAGGTTTAGTGCGCCTCGAGATCCCGCCCCGCAGCCCCGACCGTTGATCCCATTACTCCACCCCGCGTTTAATATGGGTGTCACTTAGTCCCAAGGCAAGGACTTGAACACAAAATTATAGAGAGGGATTCACATGGCCGTGGAAAGGATTTAAGTACCAAACTATCATTCTTGCTTACAAAAAACTCATCAAGAGATTTTACCCATAGTATCCTATTTACACATTAGCTACTATGACTATTATTTTACACATTTACAAAGTGTGTCACCACGTTTATGAAAAAATCAAAACAAGGAGAATCTTTACAGATTCAACTCTCTCCTTTCGTTTGACGTTGTTGGAAGCTAGGGTGGGATTGCACCCTTGGCCATGAAATATAACCATTGACCTTGCCATGATGGAGAAGAAAAAAGGAAGAGATAGAAGGGTTGATATTGACAAGTGCGCGCGCGCGCGCACACACACACACACACATGTATACATGGGCATACCCACATCTGGTTGAATGATTCACATACAGACACCCACACAATATTCTCTCTCATAGTAAATCGGGATACTAATTGCCCAGATATATTGAGAGCTGCTTGGCATGATACATTTAAGTATATCCCTTCCAAAACACTGGTAAAAAATCTCCCATAGAAAGATTAGAGTCCTGCCTTTATCTTATAAGTGGACACAAGTGCTAGCAAACAAGTCCCCTCTTAAAATGAGTCCCTACGCAAGGCTTAGCATACATGCCCTTTGTGAAATAGCATTAATTCTCCTTCCTCGGGTTCTATATTGGTAAACGACTATGGAATTTTGGCAGACACACACACACACACACACACTCTCACAAAGGATGTCTTTTGGTATGAATGACCTACATACCTACTTGACTATATATATTTTTAGGCGTTTTTGCCTTATCTAGAGAGCTGGATCTTGAGTGCTCTTAATATAGTTACCAAGCATGTGCACCTCATAGGTCAATTGCTAGGCCAGCTAGGCTTGTTTCCATCTCATATTTCCTTGCTAGCCATGGTATCTGTTGTACATGCAACCTTTTTCCTTCCTCATTTAACATGCCCTCTAAGCCGCTCCTTTACCTGTTTGGCCTAGTTCCATACGTACCCGTTGAGTATCCCCCTCACTATTGTAATCATTTCACACACACACACACACACACACACACACACACACACTCATAGAGCTAGGAAGCCCAATGTTTGGATGTAAACAATTAAAGAGATGTGGTAGTATATGCACTTTTGAATCAAATAATTAAATGCTATTATGGAACAATTGGTCTATTTCATTCTAAAGATATATTTTGATCCTCTTATTAAGTTAGCACATAAGTAATAGATGATACAAGTTTACCAACAACTCAATAGCTTGGCATTCTGCCCTTTCATAGCTAGTGCAAACCATTATAAAATGAATACTTATCTGAATTTGAAGATCTCAATTCTTGAGGTAGTTTGTAGTGAAGAGTGATTGCCTTTGTGATTTGTCAACATCAAAACTAAAAGTGTCCTTTGTGCCTTGATTAGTAGCATGAAGGAAAACATCTAATTTGAAGTTATCAATGATAAACCACAATTGACAATTGATTAATAAAAGATGATAACAAAAAAAATGAATGTTGCCATTGGCAAGTAAGCATTGTGGATGGTATAGTTTAAAAACAATGACATAAAGTTTAAATGAATTTTGCGCTAAAGTAACAGAGAAAAGAGAGAGAGACTTTTACAGACCTAAGCAAGTAGATTCACAGACACACACTTGGCATGGAACGTGATTAGTCTCACCACAATTAGGTGCCTTATCCCTTGTCTTGGATAGTTTCCAAAGATATGGGAAGAGAAATGATAGGTGGTTCAAAAGGTACGTTGAATACATCGAACTAAAACAACTCATAAATTTGTGAATATAGGAATCAATGAATATGTTGTATCATCTTAAAAATACATGAGATAGGAATAAGTATAGAGTGAAGTATCGATGAAAAAGAAAGGAAGAGATACATTACCCAAGGTCTACATAAACTTTTAAGATACCTGTTTTGATTGTTGGTGGTCAGCTAATCTAGATGCCTTCAAATACAGACATGTTCTAAGATAATACTTCCTCTGTCTTCTTGGTGCCATCTATGCAACTTACAAATAGAGAAAATCCCATTGATTTATGGAGAGTTAGTAGTATAAAAATGATTTGGCATCCATGACAAAAACTTGTGAGCCTTGGGCAACGAAGTTAGTGTAGGTCGGAGCAAACCGATGATGCCGACAACTAACAAAAGATCGAGGGAGACAATGTGGGGCAAAGCAAGGCTTGCATGCCTCATTCATTGTGCATTTTTAGCTGAACGTCTACTAAACAATGCCTTGTGTGGTCAACACAAATCCCTTTTAGAATGTGCTTATGAACGCCATTAGGTGGAAATGGGCATTAGAACCAGCTATACTCTCTAGCCTCTCTCTCTCTCTCTCTCTCTCTCTCTCTCTCCCTCTCTCTCTCTCTCTCTCTCTCTCTCTCTCTCTCTCTCTCTCTCTCTCTCGCTCTTGCGCGTCCTCCTTTAACCCAAGGGAAGCACCTCTTACATCGGATGTACTTAAAACCCCCTTCTGGAAGGCCCCCCACAAATTCACATAAGCTATGTATGACACCTTCCAACAAATTAAATAGAAGGGGAGAGGGCAACATGAGTGCCTTTACTACTCCACATACACACTCACTTTAATAATACTTAAAACCCCCTTCTGGAAGGCCCCCCACAAATTCACATAAGCTATGTATGACACCTTCCAACAAATTAAATAGAAGGGGAGAGGGCAACATAAGTGCCTTTACTACTCCACATACACACTCACTTTAATAATACCCATAACTGACCACTACCCTTCCACATGGGAAAAGAAATACGCCACTCCCCCCATCCGTCTCTTTCTCTTGGAGGGAAATAAAAGGAGAGAGCACATATATAAGGTGTCCTTTTCCCAAATTTGCACCTAGGGAGAAGAACATTCCCACTTGCTCCAAAAACATCACACCCCACACTCAGCCCCCAAATGGCCTCTTCTAATCAGGTTTTACGAGTCTATTATTTTCTTGCTTTGTGCATTAGATGGACATCTATAACATGTAGGAGCATCTCATGACATGTGCCTTCCACCTTACCTTTGTCATTTTAGTAATGGCGCAGAGAATTCTATCGTGCACCACGAAGGCTCATGGTCTCGTGCAGCCCTGCTTTTTGAGCCCACCAAAGAAAGAGAGAGAGAGAGAGAGAGAGAGAGAGAGAGAGAGAGAGAGAGAGATTTCAGCATATCCTCCTTTCGCTCGGACCCGTCAGGCCTGCATCCCTGAAATTTGTCATGCTAGTGATGGGAAAACTGAAATCAAAGGGGCATGAGGTGCAATCCAAACCACGTGGTGAGCATGTCCTTTCTGACTCTGAGCGTACACCTACAACTCATTCATGCCTCCTACTTACCGAAAGGTGCGTTGCTCATATGCAGCAACTATTCATTCATCGAGCGTCAAATCTGGCAAGGGGAGTGGCCCTTGAATGGCTCGCCTACAATTGGGCAATGTCATGTGTTGAGAGGCATGGCTTACACTCCTTGGGCATGGACCATGCCTACCCTCATCCAGGACAGCAGGGATGTTATGTGTGATCATGATCTACGTGCTATCTCAATAGTAATGCAAGCGGCTTGATGATGAACACTTCAACCTCTCCACGGCTGCATACAAGCACTAGCCTGCAACCTCGGACAGTTTTGTTTACGGTGCCCAAATAAAGTAGGCCTACTGTTGTATAACTGTTTTAATTTTTGACTATTTGGTGTTGGGTTGGTCACTGTATGTAGCGTAATCTGACCTTCTTGACATACGAGGCTTCTGACCTTCTTTTCTTCACTTTGTATCAATTGATTTACCTAATATGTGCACCCATGTTCTCTATTGTCTACACAGGGTACCCAAGCACAGTTTATGTACTGCTTCTCTTTGGGCAAAAATTCCAAAACCTTCTTTCCCTTGTATATTTATTCTCCCATAGAAATCTGCATTCTCCTTGCTTATAGATCCTTGCATGATCTTTATCGTCTCTGGTGCTTTATTTTGAACTGCCAACCTGTTTCATGCTTGTTCTTAGACTTTGAGATTTGTACACGCCTGGAAGTGGATGCTATGATGCAATGCTTGATGCTATGTTTTGAAGGACTGTCATGGACCATGTGTGTAGCCTTCATAGCCATTTTGCTTGCATATTGTATGTGGTGCCTGCCTATTGTGCCTACCTTGTCGTCTGTGGAGGATATTAACGATGTTAAACATAAATGCTTGTCCTCCTTGAGTATGAACCATGCTTTATATGCTCAATTTTTGTATTTGGGTTCTGAATATTTTGCGCTAGGAGTTTCAAGGCCTTGGAGGTGATGCCTTCCCGCACTGTTTTGTAGCCTTATATGCACCTTACATATGATGGTTGCACTTGGGCTCTTGCTTCTATTACCATTTACATGTGGTAGTGATGTGTGTGAACACACTAGGACCGCCGGGGCATTTTTTCCCTCTTTAGGAGGTTTTTTCCCCCGTGCATTGTATATACGCCCATCACTCTAGGGCTATCTATCTTTACATTGCACACTAAGTAACACACTCTCTATTGTGTGCCTTGAGCTTCCTTCGTCTTCTCCAAGCTGCGTGTGTTTCTCTGCAACCCTAATTCCAATAATTGGTATCAGAGCAGGTCACGTCCTCCCGGGCTTAGTCGCCATTTGCTCCAGCACACGCCTGCTCACTTTCTACGATTTTGGTGAGCTTTGGCAAGCGTTCGTAGGTCGAAAAATATTTTGAGTAAGCTCGTAGAGCTTGGTCTACTTAGAATTTTGATTTGGGCTCATTTCGGCCTCCGTTTCCACTACAAGCAGTACTACACAGTCTATTTCGTCCTTTTGTGCAAAATTTTTGTCAGTGCTATTTTCTGCATAACAGGTGCCTTATAGTCTTCTACGGTTTGTGCTATATAGCACAGGTTGTTCCCACTCCGTTTCTCCTATTTTCGGGCAGTTTTCACATCAGGTGCAACATTTACCATGGCTGACAACAACAACACAGATGTGTTCAAGATGTTTGCTGCTAAGGACAGGTTGGATGGGGACAACTACCCTATGTGGGCTTATATGATGCAACATGTTCATGTGTCAAAGGGTGTCTGGAACATTGTGTAGGGCATTGATGTACGTCCTGGTTCTGAGGATGTAGGCGATGTTGAGGATGTTGCAGGTCTTGCGCAAGGATTGCTGCTGTTAGAGTTGTTTTGCCTACGACAGAACAAGCTCATTGGGATGTAAAGGATGCGCAGGCTCATGCATTGATTGCGTTGTCTGTGAAGCGCACCATTGTTCCTCACATCCGTTCAGCAAAATCTGCAAAACAGGCTTGGGATATTTTGGCTGGTCTTATGCAAGTCGCAATGAGGCTAAAATTGCTTTGCTGCGTAAAGAGTTGGAGTCAAAGATTATGCATGAGGAAGATGATATGGACACTTTCCTTGCTAGTGTCAAGGATATCAATGAGCAACTTATTTCTGCAGGTGAAGTCATTTCAGATAGTTCCCCTGTGCAGACTGTTCTTGATGCCTTACCAGATTCTTACCAGACTTTTGCTAGTACTTGGAGACTTATGACCCAAGGAAATCCAGAAGTTGTCAAGTTTGATGCATTATGCACATTGCTGTTGCAAGAGTCGCTTTCCAGAAAAAACAGGACTAGACAGCGTGCAGTTGAACAGGCTTTTATTGCTTCTCAAAGAAAGGGTGGTAACAGTAATGCAGCCACTTCTTATGGTTCTACTGCAAGTGGCAAAAATTCTGTTCCTAATGCTTCTGCTGGCAGCAATTCATCTAGAAATTCTGGGGATAAGGGCAAAAAGAAGATGCGTTGTCATTATTGTAAAGCCAATGATCACTTGATCAAGTCGTGTCCTAAGTTGAAGGCCAAAGAGGCTAAGAAGAAAGAGGGTGGTTCCACTGCAAATGCTGGTTCCACTACAAATGAAGCCATTGTTGAGTCTTCTGTGAAAGGAGACTATGTTGCTGATGTTGATGCAGAATGGGCTTTTAGCGCAGAGTGCACTTACAATCATGCTGTCCATGATGCATGCTTGTCAGTTGCTGCAGATTCACATGTGTGGTATTTCGACAGTGGTGCTACAAAGCACATTACCTCACATCGTGAATTTTGTACCTCTCTCCCGAGTCTGTCCCTCATGGGAATTCAGTCACTTGTGCCAACAATGCCTCTTATCCAGTTCAGGGAGTTGGAAATATTGTGCTTACTGCTGCTAATGGCAGTTCTTTCACACTTGTTGATGCACTTTTTGTACCTGGGATCAAGAAGAATCTCTTGTCTGTATCCTAACTTGCTAGACTTGGACTTGTAGTCAAATTTGTGGATGACAGATGTACAGTTCATGATCTCAGTTTTGGTGATGAAATTGTTGCATCTGGCCTTTTGTGCCGTGGGTTGCATAAGCTCACTTTGTATGAAAAGTGTGGACAAAATTTTGCAAATGCTGTTGCAGATTCAAGGGCTATTTCAGATGTAAAAATTTGGCATGCACGTTTTGGTCATCTGAATTTTGCCAGTTTGCTGCATTTGCCCAGTTTGTGCATTTGCAGAAATCTGATATGGTTGCTTCTTTGCCGCCTCTTGAAGCACCTGTCAAACATGTTTGTGAAGGCTATATTTTGGGTAAGATGCAGCGTTCCAAAGGATGGTTCAGTTCGGGCCACATGCAGGTTGCAGCTTGTGCATAGTGATGTTTGTGGGCCCATGCAAACTCCGTCCTTGGGAAATTACCTGTACTTCGTCACTTTCATTGATGATTACTCTAGGCATGCATGGGTATTTTTGCTTAAAGCGAAGTCTGAAGTTTTTATGTGCTTCAAACAATTTCTGGCTATGGCTGAAAATGTCTCAAAATGTACTATGGGCACCCTCCGTTCCAATCAAGGGGGGGAGTATATGTCTCATGAATTTAATGCATTTCTGGCTAGTCATGGGATAAAACACCAATGTACAGTGCCTTATACACCTCAGCAAAATGGTGTTGCTGAGAGGAAAAACAGGTCACTGACGGAAATGGCACGATGTATGGTCAAAAGTCAAGCTTTACCGCATTCTTTATGGCTTGAGGCCATCATGTGTGCCACTTATGTACTAAACAGGTGTCCTACAAAAGCTTTGCAGTCTATTACTCCATATGAAGCATGGCATGATAGAAAGCCTTCTATTGAGCACATGCGTGTTTTTGGTTGTTTGGCATATGCTTTGGTGCCGCAAGCGCAGCGCAGAAAATTGGATGATAAGGTTGTCAAATGTATTTTTGTTGGTTATAATGTTGAAAGCAAAGGTTACAGGTTGTATCATCCGCAAACAAAACATATTCTGGTTTCTCGGGATGTAGTGTTCGTGGAAGATTCTGTTCAGCCCTTGCTGTCATGTACTAGAGACAGTAATGTAAGCTCACAGGACATTTATGACACTTTGTTGCCTCTTTTCAGCGGTGGAAATACGAATGTAAGTTCCAATGAGGTAAATGTACAACCTATGGGGGTTTCTGTTAATGTTCTAGATCAGCCTATACTGATGCAGATGTACATGATGTACTTGATGAGGAAAGGGCTGAAAATGAGCAGGCTAGAGGTATGCCAAAATGGCTGGTGCACACTTTGCGTGACAGTAAATTGGATGCACCTTTGTCTAGTCGTACTCGTTCAGGCTCTCGCCATGCATCTTATGCATCAGATTGTTATGCTTTGGCTGTGTCTAGTTTACATGATGTTGAGGAGCCTCTGGCTTTTGATGAGGCACAGAATTCAGAAAATTGGATGGCTGCCATGCAGTCAGAATATGAAGCACTCATAGAAAATGACACATGGACTTTATGTGATTTGCCTCATGGAAAAAAGGCCATCGGTACGAAGTGGGTTTACAAGTTGAAACGCAAGCCGGATGGTGAGATTGATCGCCATAAGGCTCGACTTGTTGCAAAGGGTTATGCACAGCAAAAAGGCATAGATTATGAAGAGACTTTTGCTCCCACTTGTCGTATGACTACTGTGCGTTTTCTATGTGCATTGGCAGCTCATTTTGGTTGGGATGTACATCAATCAGACATTGTTACTGCTTTCTTGAACGGTGACATATTTGAGGAAGTTTATGTAACGCAGCCTCGCGGTTTTGTCATAAAAGGACAAGAGGACAAAATGTGCAAATGTAAGAAGGCTTTGTATGGGTTGAAGCAATCTCCTCGTGCTTGGTATGAGAAAGATGACACTCATTTGGTTAAACGAGGCTTTCATAACAGTCCAACAGAAAGCACATTGTATGTAAATCGTGAGGATGATGTACTTCTCATTGTGGTTCTTTATGTTGATGATTTGCTGATCTCACTGGACCAAATGAGAGACATATTGCTGAATTTAAGGCTGATTTGAATGCTACTTTCAAGATGAAAGATTTGGGGCTGTTGCATCATTACTTGGGTATACAATTTAAGCAGTGTGATGGTGGTATTGCCTTGTGTCAGAAAAGTTACATAGAGACATTGCTATGTAAGTTTGGACTTGAGGATTGCAAACCTATTGCCACTCCCATGGAAACAGGTTTGAAGTTGAGTCTACATGATGTTGGCGATCCTGCTGATGTCACTCTTTACCAAACTGCTGTTGGCTGCCTCATTTATGTATGCAACACGAGGCCGGATATTCAGTTTGCAGTTTCACAGGTCAGCAGATTTATGCATAGCCCAGGGTCTAAGCATTGGCAAGCTGTCAAGAGGATTTTCCGCTACCTTAGTGGCACTTTAAAGCTTGGCTTGTTTTATCCCAAGGGGAGATCATTGCCGCCAGACTTACATGCTTTTTCGGACTCAGATTGGGCTGGTTGTTTTGACACGCGAGTGTCCACAAGTAGTTTTTGTTTCATGCTTGGCAGTTCATATATATCATGGTTGAGCAAGAAGCAACCTACTGTGGCCACTTCGAGTTGTGAGGCTGAGTACAGGGCAGTCTTCACAGCTACGGTTGAGTGTGTATGGCTCAGACGCCTTATGGCCGATTTAGGTGCTGGACAGGACACTGCCAACACTATCTACACTGACAGTCAGAGCGCATTGGCAGTTGCGAGGAACCCATTTTTTCATGCTCGCACAAAGCACATTGAGGTGCATTACCACTATGTCAGGGAGAGGCTATGAGCAGGAGAGATCAGCTTGGCTTATGTGCCAACACAGGACAACCTTGCAGATCTTTTCACAAAGGCATTGTCTCGTGAGAAGCTTGAAGCTTTTTGGAAAGCTTTGGGCTTACTCCCCTTTGTGGACTGATCCTGTCCTCAGGGCATGGCACTTCCCTTTACTCATGTGCAAGCTCTTGTTCACCGCATCACTCCAAGGGGGATTTGTTACCATTTACATGTGGTAGTGATGTGTGTGAACACACTAGGACTGCCGGGGCATTTTTTCCCTCTTTAGGAGGTTTTTTCCCCCGTGCATTGTATATACGCCCATCACTCTAGGGCAATCTATCTTTACATTGCACACTAAGTAACACACTCTCTATTGTGTGCCTTGAGCTTCCTTCGTCTTCTCCAAGCTGTGTGTGTTTCTCCGCAACCCTAATTCCAACAGCTTCCTATGAAAATACACAACCCCTTGGCCTCATGCACTATGCAAAATAACACTACATGAAGCATGAACCCTTTGGGCCCTATCTTTCCTTCATTTTCATGTAATCCATTTGCATCTATTATGAATGCCTTGGGGCTTACAAAACGAGCTTGGGTATTGCACACTATATTGTGGCACTGTTACAACACCTAGCATAGATACAGGCACACGACTACATTTTCAGGCTATGGTTACCTAAATTAGTGTGCTTTAGTAGATTAAGTTTGTCTAAACTATGTCTACTATGTTTTCTTGCCTTTGCAAGACGCTAGCAGTTGAGATGCATCCCTTGCCCTCCTTGGGTATGTGTCCCTCTCTATTGCCCCTCCACCTATGGTGGAAGGTCTGCTCCTCTGCCATTAGGGGAATTTTGAGGTCACTTTTGTGCCCTGTAAGAATATGTAGAGAGAGAATATATACTTTATTTAAAAAATAGTGAAATGTTTGTAAAAAGGTGAATTTGCGTCCTTTTTACCTCCACCGAAACATGTCATTGTCAAATCTTTCTAGGATCTTTCGTATTCTAAAAAATACTCCCTCCAAAACTAACGAAAACTTCAGTTCTGGCCCAAAATTCAAAATTTCCAAAAGCTGAAACAAACCTTTTCTGTGTCGTCTTCTTCCTCGTATCTGCACAACTTTTTCCTATAGTACTATCTCTGACAAATACTGTTAACAGACTTCCATGAGGAAGAGAAGAAGCTTATACCATCTACACATTGAGCTAAATGAAGAATATTGTCCAGTGCGCAAGAGAAACAAATGTGCAGAGGTGTCCTCGTCCATATTTGAAGCAATGCGGCAAGATAAAAAAAATCACATTGATCTCTGGACTGATGGAAGATTGTATCCAGTGGACCCAATGACAAAGAGCACTCCCCCATTCTCAAATTGTTCATCTTTGATAAAATTTGTGGGTGATGGTCAAAGAGGGTTGCTGGGTTATACAAAGAGTCTTGCGGCAGAGAGAGATATTCTTAAGTTAGAAGATCATTTGACCAAACAAATGATAAATACTCTTAAACAACAATTTGAGGAATGTAAAGAGAGCAACGAAAAGCTACAAACTCAGCTCAAACAAGCTAGAAGCAAGAATACAATGTTAGGAAACAGACAAAGAGAAAAGAAGTTAAAGAACATTGAAGCCTTGAGACGTGGTGGAGGAGGTTGCAGCAGGAGAATCAGAGCAGCAAGGTATTGTTATTTTATATGATTCTGCTTATGTTAGGTTGTTAATCTTTTTGTTAAGTTGTATTATGATTCTGCTCCACATTATTATGCTTATGTTATTGTTATTATGCTATTGTTCTTTATTAAATGATTAATATTCAGTTAACTTTAATTTAGTTTGTTTATTTTGTTGGTGTCATTTGGACAATAATCAGTTAATTTTGTACCTTTTGATTTAGGACTTTGCTACAACCAAACTCTGCATCAAACATGGAAATGGCAGCTAAACATTATTGTGATGTTTTACCTCTCAAGGTTGCCAAAAATATTTTCACAGAGAAGAAGTTTAAAAAGGCAAAGGAGCAGTGCATTGAGGGATTTTTGCAGAGCTCTTGCTTGGACAAGGAGGATGTGCAATATACTATGGATAAGGTAGGCATTAGCAGAGATGGTTATAGCAAGCTGTTCAGAAATATGAAGTCAAGGTTAAAGCAATGTAAGGTCAGGTCCTCTTTGCTTCCAAAGCCATCCATTGTGCAGCAGGCAAGGAAAAAGATCAATGAGAGGATAATGGAGATGTTGGGTGAGCCTCACCACATTCATGGTACCTATCATGGTAAAAAGAGGGATCTTCAATTTGACGAGTTCAATAATATTTTCCTTGACTTGAAGACACTTTAGAAGGAAATGATCAGATTCTATGAGCTAGAGCATATAGAAGCAAATGGTGTTGTCAGTTTTGTGATAAAGCTTGATGAATGTGAGATTGTTAAGAACATAAAAATTGAGAGGATTTCCATAACTTTAATGAATAGAGCATTGAAACCGAAGGATACCAAGTACTTCAGCGTGCAATCGGAGAAGAATGTCTGGTGGCTAGGTGCTTTTGAAGTAGAGAGTGAAGACTTTGATGTTCTGGATTGGGTTTTCCATCAAACAACAATACCCGAAGTCATTAATGCACAAGAATTAGGGGAAGAGCTTGAAGTTGAAGGGTTTGGAAGTTACAGGGTGGAATGGCACATGGGAGGAGACCTTAAAACCCTTAAATGTATGTACAATGTCTCCAAAGGAGCTATGGCAAAGAGCCCTTGTCTGTATTGTATGGCATCAGCAAAAGAATGTAATCCTGCAAATTGGAACAAAGCACCCAATAGGCATACTCAAGATCCAAACTTCAAAGCAGTTTTAAATATTCCACTTGCTAATGTCTACATATGCACTCTGCATGCTCTTTGCAGAATTGTGGAGAAAATTGTACATCTGTATGTGGGGTTTGCCTGGAAGTTACAGCCAAAAGCAGCTAGAGATGCTGCAATCAAATGTATTGAAAGGGTTTTATCAGAAATTGGCCTTCACAGTGGTAAGGTTAAGATTGAAACAGACCTGAAGAGGTCTTCAAATGGAAACAATGTGCCTAGAAAGGTATCTGTTGGTGGTGTGAAGGCCAGAGCTTTCCTAGGGTTTCATGGCAAACTAGGAAAGGTAAATGCCAAGAAGGGTTCATCCAATGTGAAGTATAACCAGTGGAAAGCTCTCCACAATGCCATCAAAGATCATGGTCTTGAAGGTACATCAAGAAACAAAAAGGCAGAGGTATGGGAATCACTAGACAAAGTATTTTCCTACTGTGATAAGACATCCTGGGGCAAAAATGATCTGCCAAATTTCAAGAAAGTGCTCAATAACTTCAGAAGTGCAATGAAAGATGCTTGGGATCAGGAATTCACACATTACATGGTAAGTTTTTTATTTATTTTCTGACCTTTTTAATATGTACATACTTTTAGTTTGGAAGCATATGATTAATCTCATCCTTACTAATTATTGACACACTTTTACTTTGCCAGCATATAATTTACAATCACACTCCCTGGTTTGTAAAGAGATGGGGCTCCCTGTCCATATGGTCTACACAAGGCATGGAGAAATCCCATTATCAAGCAAGAACCAAGTTTTTCAAGCATACAAGACATGGAGGAGGTGCAGTGAAGGCAAACAGCTTGCTTGAGGTTTTCCAATGGTTCTATAGACAAATATGGCATAGAACCAGATCAAAAATGACAAAGAAAGCACTACTGAACTCAGATTTAGCAAATGCCTTACACAGGAACAAGCAGAAAAGACAAAATTCATATAATAGTTCATCTGCAAATGAAAAATTCTTACAATGGCTAGCTACAAGAGAGAGACAAGGTAGAAAGTGGGCCAAAGTACAGGTTTGAGCAAAGTCAGTCTTTTGATGAAGGTACATCAACTTCACCCCTAAACTTCAGAAACTTCTGCTTATTGTAGCCTATCATTTGTCTCTTGAGGTCCCCAAAGTGGGCAAGTACATAGGATGCCATTGTTGCAAAATAACCAGCTCTAGAACTAGTAAGGCCAGGGAAGAATCCAAAAATTCTGATGGCTTCCTCCTTTTCCACCAATATTAACTTCTCTAACCCTGGAGGAAGCTGATATGAACCAACAACCTTTGCAAGTGCTTTAATTGCAAGCATTGGCAGCAATGGTTCTCTTGTAAACTTGTTATGGAATATAATGACAGTCTCTTTGTTGAGCTTCCCAATAAAGTGTCCCAAGCTCTGGTTCCTTCCTAAATTTAAGGGTCTGGAACCCTTCCCCCTGCCAAGGAATTTGTCTGTGTCCAGTATTTCAATCTGTAAAAATATGTCTTGGTTAATTGTTCAGCACATTAATAAGACAGGGCAAAATGGTCATTAACATACCTTAGGAGACTCATCCTCCTCAAACAAGGCAGGTTCCCATATATCAATGGATCTAGTTGGCCTTACTTCATAATCTCTGGTCTTTTCCTCTCCCATATGCTCTATTTTAAGCCTTTTTTGGATCTCATTGAACTCCTCTTCAGAAGGTACACCCTGTTGCTCATATCTCAGAACAATGTCCTGCACATGCTTTCCAACACTTGAGCTGTCAATAAAATTTTCTGCCTCTGTGTCCAAGACTGCTAAGGGGCAAGGTGAGTAATCAATAAATCCTATGTCATTAGATCCCCACTCAGCCAAAACTGCCAAAGCATAATCTTCCCTTAGATAAAAAAGATGATGAATGTCATTCAGCAAAACATATTCCTTTTTGTTAACTTTGTATGTGGGAAATGTTGCTGTGCAATGCAAAGGATCAACATCTTCATCCTGAATGTCAACATTCTCCACTTTAGTGATGTTTTCTGCTTTAAATTTTGCAATGTCCAGCATCTCAGTGCTTTGTAGCTTCTCTTCCTCTTCATGGAACTCCATCTCTATCTCCTCTTTCTCCTGGTCCTCCTCAGCCTGGGAAATCTGCTTTGGAATCTCTTTGCCCTCTGGTGTTGGGAGTACACTGAAGAAAATGGTAAATCCAAGGTTATAATCTACCAACTGGCAATGCATATTACCATGAAATTTGCAAGGCTTTATGATCTTTTGCTAGTCTGGATGAAGGCTTGACCACTTCTTTGCAATACCTGTCCTTGACAAGCTACCTGCTTTGCATATATCAACAAAATGAACAAGATTGTCAAGCCTGTGATCTCTGATCAATTCTGTATATATCTCTTTCAAGTCACTAATTTGTGTAGAGAAGCCATCCACAAGTGCTTGAAGATCAAAGGCAGCATTAAAAATCTGTTTAACACTTTGAAATCTTGTAAGTTCATTAACTTTGTAAAGAAAAGACATCAGCCTGTCATCAGCGGTCTCTTGTATATCCTCTGTATCCATTATGACAATCCACAAATGCTCAGCTGAAAAAGAGAAAAGAGAAGTCTATCAAGACATTAACCACCCTTCTTTATATCAAGTCTACAAACAAATTAAAAGCATAAAATTAAGCGCACAAATAAAGCGCAAGAAAAAAAGAATTACATAAAATTGTCACATGCTAAGTTTGTCACTTGCTATGCGAACTGTGAGGGGTTAAGAGAAACTCGGCACTCACTAACTACGCGCACGGAGTGACACTTGGTACGCGATTTCCTATTGCTAGGAAGAGGTCGACGGCTCCCAAAATCGCGCACGGGGTGTCGCGGTGTGTCGCTTGGAGGGTTGGAGGCTGAATTTCGAAGCCTTGTGAATGACAATAAGCGAAAAAACGGGTTGGGTAGGTTCTTTTTATAGCCAAAAACGCCGCCTCGGGGGGTGTGCAAATCGGTTGCCGCCTCGAAGTGTGGTCCAACGGCTAGTATGCGCCTAGGGACTTGCGCAAAGCACCCTATATAAACCTCCTCAGAGCCCAAACTAAGCGCATTTTGAAGGAGGTTCTACCCGGATCTCGCACTTCCACAACCCAAAATTTCGAGCTCTTTGACCGTCACCCCGTGCGCGATATTCGTAAGTGTGAAGACTTTGCCCCCTTTGTCATTTCGCGTACGGAGTATCAAAGCAATGTGTTCCACTATGTCCACAAGTGTGATCATATTTATGATGTGTACCGCAATGTGTGCCACTAGTGTGAGGATTGTGCTCCCTTTGTCATTTCGCGTACGGAGTGTCACCGCAATGTGTTTACGATGTGTACCGGAATGTGTGCCACTATGTCCACAAGGAGAAGTTTACCATGCATACAATGTGTGCCTCTGTGAACCGCTTGGCACTCTGTCACCCCGTGCGCGATCATCGAAAGTGTGAGGACATTGGTCCCTTTGTGATTTCGCGTACGGGGTGTCACCGCAATTTGTTCCACTTTGTATGGAAATGTGTGCCACTATGTTGAAAAGGAGGAGTTTACTTTGATAAAGTAATAATAAAAATTAAATATACATCGTTTACTTTTTTTACTAATGTTTTTTGTGTAACAATCATTCCTATCCCTTTTGAAGATGGCAAGGACCAAGAAGACTGCAAGGAAGGTTGATAAGCCTCTATCCAAAGATGAAGAAGAAGCTCAGCCTAGCAAAGCTTCAGCTGGTACTTCCAAACCAAAGAAGAGCACATCTCAGAGGAAGGACCCTAAACCAAGCACACCTGACCCTCAACCAAGCAAAAGAAAAACTACACATCAGAGGAAAGCTTCCAAGCCACTGCAGCTTAAGCCTCTCCTTACAAAGAGAAAGTTCAAGTAGGGGGTCAAATGTCTAAGAGAGATAAGGAAGGCCATAAAGGCCATCAATCTTGCAATTCCCAAACTGCCCTTCCAAAGACTATGCAGACAAGTTGCAGAGGAGTACAAGATTGACATGAGGTGGACTAGAACTGCATTGGCATGTATCCAGGAGGCTTCTGAGGACTTTATGATTGAGCTTTTCCAAGATGCCTATATCTGTGCAGCTCATGCCCATAGGGTTACTTTGATGGACAAAGACATGATCACTCTCAGGAGGCTGAGATACAGGTTTTCAAGAATGTTGGAGCCTGTCCCTATGCATGATATTAAGGCCTTTAATATTCTCAACATTCCTCCATGGAGGAAGCCCAAGGAGCCTGAAGTAGGAGTAGTTGATATTACTGAAGAAGAGGAAAAGGAAAGGAAAAAGAGAGCAAAGGAAGACAAGGAAATTGCAGAGAGAAAGGAGCTTGACCTGTTGGAACCTCAGTTAGTGCCCCTCTTGAGGAGTGTCAATCCTACTGGTTTTGTTGTCGCTCTATTCAGTGAGGAGGATCCTAGGGAGGATTAAAATTCACTTGACTCTGAGACCTTGGAAATTCTCAAGGACTGGACCAAGGAGATGAATTCTCCACTCCTTATCACATGCCTCAGGTTGTTTTTGTTTTCCTCTGTATTTTTGTTTATAGCAAGAACTCTTTATATAACAATATCTTGTACCAGGTTAATGATGCATACATATGAGCCAGACCTTCAACAAAAGGTGGAATTTTTAGACCCTTCTATCTCCCACTTTCTCAGGACAGAGACAAATATTAGAGAGCTCACAAAGTGGTTGATTCATGTGGACTTGGAAATCTGTGAAATTTTCTTGATTCCTTATCATGAGAGGTAAGTTTCCTACCTACACCTTGTGAAGAGAATTTACTAATTCATGTTAGAAGGCTAACTGAGGCTTGTTTTTATAGCTCACATTGGAGTTTAATTGCAATTGATATTGTGAAAAGAAAATGCTACTTTGTCAATTCTCTTGCTGGAGTACATGGTCAAGCAAAATTGTAAGTATAGTAGCAGACACATTTTGTAAACCACAAGCAGAACCTCAAGCACATACTTTTAATAAAGAATTTTGGACAGTGCTGCTACAAGATTTATAGAGACACTGGAGAATTGTCCACCCATGCCAAAGATGCTGACTGAAATCCAATTTTCAGTTGTGAAGGTTGGAATTCTTTATGCTTTGTTCACTTCAATGGATTATCCTCAAATATTTTTTCCCATAAATACATGTAATGAGTTGCAGGTTCCAATCTAGCCTGAAAGCCATTCATGTGGATGGAGGGTAGTGACAAATGCCAAGCTCCTCTTGGACTTCATATACTGCAATGACAATCAGAATATAGAAGTATAGCATATTTCATATTTGCCAGCTGTATTTTTTCTCATTTTATTGTTCCTAAAACTTGCTTTCTATTGCCTTGTATAGATCAACAGAGAGTGCTATAGTGAGAACCATGTATGGTTGACAAGAGCAAAGATTATCAAGTATATGATTGAAGCAAATGGACAACTGCAAGAGGTATTTAAAGATGATGATGTTGAAGAGAAGGGGAAAGCAAAGCTAGAAAAGGCAAAGGGGAAAGCAAAACTAGAAGAGGAAAAGGGAAGTGAAGAGGAAGAAGAGAGTGGTGAGCAGGAAAAGGCAAGTGAAGAGATGGATGATAAGAGAAAGAGGAAGCAGCCCTCAAGCCCTCCTGCCAAAGAGCCCACAAGAAAATCTCCCAGGACAAAAGAGCCCACTGCAAAAGCACCAACCCCATTAAGCAAGTCCCCTAGGGACAGGAAAACTCCTGGCAGAAAACTATTCTAGCTTTTTGTAGCCCACTCTAATTGTAGCCCACTTGTATCAAGCTTCCCACTTGTATCCAATTGTCTATTCTATAGCCCACTTGTATCCAATTGTCTATTCTATAGCCCACTTGTATCCAATTGTCTATGTAATTGCAAATATTTGAAATTGAATACATTTTGATCACTTTGTTTTAAGACTCTGTTACAAAATCAAATCATTGAAGTAAAATCATTGTTGGAAAAGTTGCATTTCAATAACAAAATAAAGATCCTTTTAGATCTTTATTTCAATAAGATCCTTGCAGGTCATGTGATACAAAACAAGATCCTTGCAGGTCATGTGATACAAAATAAGATCCTTGCAGGTCATGTGTTACAAAATTGCCTTGAAGGATGTTTAAGGCACCAAATGTACAATGCCATCCAAGATGTCCTTGCACTGTAGCCTCTTTTCATTCCTTTTTGATACCTACAAAAACAGTCCAAGTTAAATAAAGAACCAATAAGAGAACAAGAGACTTTTAGGGATAACAGTTACCTTTCCACCATTTATTTGAAAGCAGAATGTTGTGGGCAGTTCAATTTCATCATTTTGCAGGTCCAATCTCAATTGATGTAAGCTACACATGCCTCTTATCTTTACAATTGACAGATGATCATTGTTTACCCATATATCAATGTCTTCTATTGGGCTGTCAATGAAGTCCTCCATGTCTTGATCAAGTGGAGTTAGCTGACCACCAACATAGTGCCATCTTCTGTAATAAAATGACATAATGAAGTTTTGTGTCCCTATCATGTATTTGCAAGCAATTGAGCCAGCTTGCACATTACAAGTGATTCCATTCACTGTTTTGGTGTTCCAACCCTCATCCACAAATTCAAGTACATTTGCTGAGTTTAAAGTCTTCACTGAAAACATTGTTCTAGATTTTCTAACTTCAGCATTAGAGAAGAAGTCTACAAAAACTGTAATGAGCATGAATATAGAAATTCTACTCTGTTTGCTAGCTATGTTTGCTTTCAAACACTTTTGAATCTCACAAAACAGTTTGCACCTGTAGCCCTCACTTGTATTTGAGCTAGGGAGTGACCATTCTCCACTTTTGAAATCAGGCAAGTCTAGCTTGGTTGTGGCTCCAAGTTCTCCAGTCCTTCTAGGTGGAACATATAATGGTCAAAGAAGAATATTCCATTCTCTGCCAATGAACCCTTAGTCCTTCCCTTGTATATTTCTTCACCAATTGATCCATGACACACATCCAGAATATTTATAACACATTCTACTGGCTGCCATTCCATAATGTTTGAAGGATACAAATCTGTACAACAAATAACCTTATACAACATGCATTACAAATAAGGATTTAAGTTAAGAGACTTACAATTTGGTCTATGTAATTGCAAAGCAGAACTCTTTGAGTCAATATGCAGATCTTTATGCATGTACACATGCTGCACCAGCACCTCTTTGATTGATTTTTTGTTGTCGCCAAAGCTGAAATCTTTAACAATACCCTTCCATCCCGCCAAGAAAGAGTTTTTGGTGGAAGACTTTATTCTCTTGTTCTGTTGCATCAGTATCCACATTCCTTTGTGTATAGTTATTGGAATCCATTCTCCATTTTGATCAGTCGTGTTGTAAGTGACAATGGCTTCAATGGAAGTTCTTGGTCGTTTTGATCGTGATGAAGATTCCATGGTGAAAAAAGAAATGAGCAGAGAAGTTTAGCCTGAGTTCAAGAGAAGAATAAGCAGAATGTGCAAAAAACGGTTCAAATCTGGAAAAGATCATGAGATAGAATCCAAACGTTGTTTTATGATGACGACGTGCAAAATGAAAACAATATAATATGAGAAGTACGTCTTTCTAAAAGCGACAGCTATTGAATGCCTTTGCACTTTTACTTGTTTACGTTGCTATTTACCAGCTCAAAGTTGCGGTAAAGATAGAATATTTGCTTTTTTTTGTGAGTTTTCAAAAATAGAGGTTCCGTAACGGAAGCTCTTCAACCATTGGTTGAGACCACTCTCTCTCTACACGCTAAAAGGCACAAAAATGACCTCAAAATTCCCCTAATGATCAAGGATCGGAGCTTCCATCAGACATTGATTGAGCTTGAGAATGCACTTGTTGCATCAGATGAACACACTGATATGTTGCTGCTTAACCTTCTTGATTTACCAACATGGTTTCGCCTTTGCTCTTTGGTGCAAGATAATCCGCATGGTTCTGTACAAAGGCTTGGAGAGTTAGAAGCCAATCTAAAGGTAATTGGCGAGGAGGATGAACTGGAGCACAAGGAATGGGTTGAAAACTCCCCGAATCTCATGAGGAGATTCATGAATAGCCATGGGAAGAATCTACAAAATGACCCAATGGTTCGACAAAGGAAGCGGCACCTTCTCAACGGCTATGAAGAGGTCTCTCTCGCCCCTCAAGCTGAATCAAGTAGCTCCCTCATGCCAACACACGTGGATGAAGAGGAGCTAGAACTTGCCAAGCAAAGTTTTGCAACTAGCAACCCGACACTCAACCTCTCAAAAAAGCCCTTTGAATCGTATAACGACCCATATATCCCTTGCAGGTTTTTGGAGATTATGTTGGGGGATGCACACCACAAACCCTGGACATTGGGTAACTTCACACTCATGGCACCATCTTTTGAGGGACTCCTCTTACTCTTATTAAATGGTAAAGACAAGCTCTCCTTGAACTTGGTTTACAACATGTTCTGGAGTGAAATGCCTCAAACATTATTGGGAGCTATTTAATTAGCCACGCCCTTCACCATGTCAAAATTTGATACAAATAGGTGTAAGGCATCTTAAGGGTGTGTTGTTGGGGGTGAAAGGTGTGATCTCTACTACTGGTAGGGAAACAAACTACACCATGCAAATCTAGAATGTACATTGCCCCTTTATGAAGTGTGGTTGTGAGCATGTGGGTCAGGCTGACCATTGCAAGGATGGGAATAAATTATGGTTCGACCATACATTGTAGATGATGATGCATCATCTTCCTATCTTCTTCTTGGGCTCAAGTTTAAAAATGTCAACTATTGCCTTTCTCTCTTGGATTGAGAAAGAGGCCCAAGAGGCCATAAAAGCTTTTTTGATTCACCTTTTTTACAAGGAAAAGTAGAAGGGTGCTATCAACATCGACTTTTGTTTAATCAACAAGCCCCCACAACAAGTCTCAATCTTGAGGTTGATAACTTTATACAGCAGACCTTTATTCCCTAGGGAGAGACGCTGGAGATGCAAGAACAAATAAGTGTGCTCAAGGAGGTTTCACAAAACAGTCCCAAGGTCGAGGACGACAGCCGTACACCCCTCAAAGATCGGTTGGTTCCATTGCGACCAACTCTCGATGGTCGCTAGCCTCACCTGCCGACTCGGCTAATAGCTCTCGCACACCATTCAACACCCCCATTTATCCTGCCTACTCCTCGCAAAATTATGCACCCCCCCCGCCCCGTACTTGCCCCTCCTTTAACCCACACTGTGCAGGTAGCACAAAAGCCCTATTGTATGATTGAAAGTTGAATCTGCTTCCTCGCCGTTTGCTACAAGTTATCAGAGATTTGCATGGAAGGCTATGCTTTGAGAAAAAACCTCAAAACAAAGGCATCTTTGTTCCCATCCATTTTGTTAACCCTCTGCTGGATTTAGGTAACAATAGGGCCTTTTTTGAACTTTTTTCTTTGGATTGAATATTGTCACCACTCAACTTTGGAATGATTTTCTCTTTACATGGACGTTTGATGCCCCATTGAAGGTGAAAATGTGTAATGCACGTACTGTTTTCACCTCGCATACGGAAATGAGACACACATGTCCGTGTAAGCAATTCCATTCACATGTGGATCTAACATGGGGACACGTCTAATATTAGCTCTTTTATGTTGCCGGACATGGCTCGATTATGTGGCTTTGGACTCTCACATATAGCATCTACTCTACCCAACTTGGGGCAAGCATATGAGGAACTTTGTAACATTTAATGGTCTAGTAACTTGTGTGTAGCAGAAAATAGCATGAACATAGTGAGCATTTCATTAGAATAGATTCATAATGAGAATAACAAGAGTGCTTGGGTGGAGAGAGCAACAAAAAATATAACACCTAGTTAGATAGCATGAACAATACTTTAAAAGAGAGAGAAATTAAGCAATTGACAACAGTTGAGGACCGGATTTGCATGGAGCCGGTTCCCCCTCCAAAAGACTTTGTATTATGGTTTCTCCCATCAAGAGAGACATTTTCAATACAATTCTTTGTGTTCCTTCAATACTAGCTAGTGCAATGAAGATGGAAACTTCATGCACCAAGCAAAACACTTATCAAACACAACATCAATTCCCTCATGGTCTCAGACCCAAGACCTCACACACCTTCGAAGATGGTGAGAGCTAGCAGGGTATGAGAGGAGATTGAGAGGAAGAAGGAGTATTCTTACGAGAAAGATGTACATCTCCTCACATAATCACTCATATTAGCATAGCTTAGCTTAGTAATTAGCATGGTAGAGGAGATGAGCATGCATTGAAGCTTGGATCTTGGTTGGATTTGCATCACAAAGCCAAGAGTTGTTGGTGTAGGCCTCCCTTCTCACAAGCTTCGAGTAGGTGATAAGCTTTCCATTAAAGCTTGAGAAGAGAGAGAGAGTATTTTTGCTCCACACATGAGATTGTGTGAGTGTGTAATGCCATAATGCCTTTGGAAAATCAGCCCCCTCTCTCTCTTGGTCGACCTCCCTTGCTATTTGTTCATGCTCACATCCTATTGGACCTCCCCAGCCTCAGCCAATGGAAATTAAGCAGCATAAGTGATAGCGTTCTGACATGTGTCCCGCTTTCCCCTTTTGTGAGAGCTTTAGGCAATCAATAAATGCAACTAAACTCTCATTGGATCCCTTGCCTCCTGGCCAATAGGAACCATACAAGCCATTGGGCTACTGAATGCTCATTGGACCCCTTGGGAGACAGTCCAATAGTCTTTTGGAGAGCTTAATTCTTATTGGTTATTTTATTAAGTGTTTTTCAATTAATTAAACTAGACTTACTCTAGCCTAATTCTCATTGGTCCACCTCCAAGGTCATCCAATAGGATTTGAGTACACCTTGTGGGCATCTGGGCTAGGGAGCTGACATGTGTCCCTCTTTCCCCTTGTGTACAAAGGGAGCTTGTGTGTGTGTGTGTGAGTAAGTTTCTCCATTATCCCCTACTTCTTAGGCTTGTGTTGGAGCCCCATTTGTCCAACTGTTGTAATGAGCCCATCTTGTAAAGCATATCAAATTCCCATTTTATGTCAAAGACGTCTTATCATTTTGATCCATTCGTCTGGGTTATGTAAAGATTAATCAGTTAGTCAGAACTCAGATTTGTTCACACTTTGTAATAATGAGTAAGAGAACCCCATGTACATTTTTGAGCTAAGGTGACTAAAGTATAAAAGTCACCTTAGAACCATTTTTGAACAACATTTTGAACATTAATTCTGTGTCGTACAAGCCAGAGAGAGAGAGAGAGAGAGTGTGTCTTATCCTCTTCGCTACGCGCTTCTCCCTCACCGGATTCACGACGTGACTACACCATCGCAGTAGTCTCTCCGAGAGCTACGCGCCCACGCCACGTATTCACATTTTCGAGCTGTTCGCGATCGATCCTTCCTCGAGCTTGTTTTGCTTGTAAGTAGCACAAACAGTGTCCGTTTTCAACAATTAGGTGCTTTATGGAATGAGAAAGAGATTAGCTACACATAGATACTCATAAACTTAAGTTTCGCCCACTTTTGGATTATGACCTGTTAGTCTATCGCAACTGTATTCGAGATAACTAGGGTTCAAATCTAGTGAGATTAGACTTATAGGTAAGTATATCCTAGTGAGAGGATGGTGCCTAGTAAGTTTGATGAGATTCCGAGTTCATTGGAAGTGTAAATGGTGTTATGAGCGTTTAGGGATAGAGTGGGTTGCATTCTACCAGAGTTAATGATTGATGCATCATAAAAGTGCGTATGTGTAGATTGGTCTCAGCCTGACAAGCTAAGGAGATTGCCTACGTGCACCTACGGGTTAGTCGTGTCATCAGATGATAAGTATGTTGTCTGTGTCGTGATTTTGAGTATGAACAGGGGAGTAGTCAAGCCCTTAAACATTGGCGCCGTTGCCGGGGACACAAGACCTTAAGTAGGGAGATCTACGTCACTCGTGTGATGGTTAGCTTACTTTAGTTTTGACTAGAGAGAGCTTAAACTTTTAGAACAAGATCCAGGATAGAGTATCCTGAGGTCTAGTGGATAGCCAGGAACCCTGTGTCTTGCCGAGGGTCTGCGACTAGTTAGATTTAGTTAAGTAGGATAATGTGGAGTTATGGTTTTTGGTTTTGAGTGCTTGTTATACTAGTTTGCTTGCCTTGAAAGCAAAACCCACCCCATATACCCTTGAAGGGGGTGAAAAGAGTCGACAATGAAATTTATGATCCAACACTCCGAGAAAACATAAAAATTGTGACCAAAACCAACAAAAAAGAAATAGGTGATTGTCATAAGGAAACACTAAGTGAACCTAAAGAGGCCAAGAAGAGATATAACCATTATCCTAGGGTAAAATGACTGTGTCATGAGGTACGACTGATGTTCACAAGTTTAAGATGAAGTGTCATCAAATTTGCATCACTTCAAGTGCAATGGAGTTGTGAATTGTCAGAGAAAAGTGAAATTTGTGAAGTGCTTGAGTTTAAGGTCAAAATAAGTCCAAACTTCATAAAACTTGGGGAATAGACTTATATGGGCACAGGGAACAAGACTATGCAAAAACAGACAAAAAATTAAATCCCCATTGCTCTTTGCCTAGTCTATCGCGATAGACTGATGAAGGTGGTGATTGACTAGCAACGAGGAAAAAACCTTTATACCATAGGTTTAACACATCAATACAAGGGTACTCACAAAAATTGAGTGAAATTGAACACCATCTTGACCACAAAACTTCAAAACTGGTGTTTAGAGTCTGAATTCAGAGACAAGGGCAAGAAGTCTTTGACCAAATGTCCAAACAGTGCCAAAATTGGTCAATGCACTACACAAGGGGAGGCTGAACCAATTGTGGAGAAAACTTGAGAAAAATGCTAAAAAAAGGAGAAAATGCCAAGTCTATCGCGATAGACCAGGGAAACTGCTGTTGGGGAAATTTTCTTTCAAATTTCCCCTAGGGAGAGCTTTATCAGGGCCTATATAACAGACACACCAAAATTCAAGGCATTTAGATCACTGAAGGTCAATCTGAGGTTCATATAGAGAATCAAGCTCTGACTGAAATACTAAAATGGGACCAAAACCCAACCCAAGCGTCCAAACTTCATAAAACTTGAGGGATATGCTATAGAGGGTAACTGGAACTCAAGGGTAAAGTCACAATTTTGAATTGACTTGTGCTGAGCAAATTGTCAGTCTATCGCGATAGACTAAGAAAGTAGTGATTCAGACACATTTTGCAATTTGTGACTATACTGCTAGAACATACTCTCTATATAGATCCCAACCATCATTTCATATTTGAAATTGGACCACCAGAAGACTGACTAAGTGGTTGCTGTATATACTTGAAAGATTTTTATTCAGGGAAAACCCTTGTGAACAGACTAACCTTCCTTGTGTAGATCCCAGAAGGAGATCATCACAAAGCCACACAGGAAGGAGTCCAGGTAAGCTTTAAGTTTGCCAACCCAACTTTCATTCTTATGTATTTAAGGTCAGGAGCCTTTGTTAAGTCGGGAGCTAAAAGTGTCAAAAGTCAAGTAAGAACCACGTCCACCGAAGAGAGTGTAACTCAGACGAGACTAGACCCATTAGCGCCAATCATTGAAGAGGGTAGTGATAGTGACACTTTGTCGGAAAAGTCCTTCTTCATGATGGGGAGTCAACAGCCAGGAGGTTTCAACGGTGAAGGACCAATGCCAGGGGGAGCACCTCCCTACATCCTTTAAACAAAACCAAGTTCACTATAATCTTCTTGGAAGGAACTAACTCGAGGGGAGCCTTAGTTTATTCTGACTATCGGGGACGCAAGTGTATTTGTATTGAAGAAAGACCGGCTTAGAGACTAGAGATAATTCGAGTCTATGATGACGGAGACAGATTCCGAGATGAAAAGGGGAACCACTATCTGAAAGTGAGTAACCCTGAGGATTACAACAAATATGGGGATAACGTGGCAAAAGGGAAAATGGTTTCAGAAACCTAAGAACCGCCTCCTAACATTGATCGACTTGGAGCGCTTTTTATGTATGATAAGAAAACAACCAGGGTCCCAACCTATAATGAGAATGTAGGGATTTACAAGCATGAAATCGAGGGAATAGTCTCTTACTTTCAATGCAAGGAACCCTACCCAAACGAATTAAGCAAAGACAAGGTTCTTTACTTATTTTCTTATGAAAGTGTTATGGGGAAGGATATTGTTTTTGTTGACAGATACGGGCGAGAATACAAACGTATTCTCCCAGAAGAGGTTGAAAAGGCAACAGTTCCGGGAGCATCGACCTATGGCCCCGATGAAGTACCAAGAGCCACCTACACCCCTAGCAAGTCGACAAATCCCTTTTCAGAAGAGTATGACGCTACCTCACATTCTACCCGACAACCAACGTCCAACTACCAGGATCAACCAACTACTCAGCCATCATTGCAGGCATGGCTTCGACAGAGTGCTACATTAGAACAAGACCGAATCCGAGAGGGTTATCAAACCGCACAAGGGTTAAAGGATTTACAAGAACCACCACTCTATGCACAGTATCAAGGAGAGAGTAAGCCAAAGACTCAGGGGTCAACTGAGCCTGGAAGAACACCCCGAGAACGAGTTCGGAGAGATGAACCATCTCTCGCGAGAACTGTTAGAA
The DNA here is from genome assembly GCF_014529385.1 of Adiantum capillus-veneris. Classification (NCBI taxonomy): domain Eukaryota; kingdom Viridiplantae; phylum Streptophyta; class Polypodiopsida; order Polypodiales; family Pteridaceae; genus Adiantum; species Adiantum capillus-veneris. Next base: position 150,534,177 of record NC_140936.1, on the reverse strand, counting down.
ATTATGGATTAGGAGCACCATTGGGAGAGGAACCTGGCCACTACAGAAGACCAGAGGAGGTATATCGACTAGGACGGGGAGATCCCATGATGAGATTTTTAGACCATCGTAGAATTAGACCTTCTCAAGTGAAAAAATGGGTAAACAAGAAATATACGGGAAGCAAGGATCCGAGAGATCATGTAGCAGCCTTTTTGCGTGTAATTAGAGCTGAAGAGGTGTTAGACTTTCCTACCCAATTTGCAGGATTCGGTTTAACCTTAGAGGATGATGCTGCTACATGGTTTGACTCTGTGGAGCGAAGGGACTTTGAGTCTATGGAGGAAGTGTTTGACGAGTTTATCGAGGAATTCTCACAAAGGGGAATAGCTCATAATACAGTCTCACAAATCCATAAATTCAAACAGAAAGATGGAGAGTCTGTGCGAAAGGCAGCCGTCCGATTAAAAATATATGTTAAGTTCTGCCCCGTGGAAGAACTGCCAACTCATTCCAGACTTATGCTTATATTTATTCAAGGACTAAGGAATGCATATCTTCAAAAGGACTTACATATGAAAAGGAGCACGACGTTGAATGATTTAACCAAGGAAGCTCTATACCTTGTGGATAATTGTGCGGTCTACAAAGAGGGTGAGTTCAAGGATCTTGACGATGATTCTTCCTCGCAACAAAGCGGAAGCAAGTCTTCTAAGACAACACTGAAAGGAGAAGTAGCGGTGAGCCAAGAGTAGCTTGTAGAGGAAGTGCTTAAAAAGATTAACTTGTATTCCAAACCACAAGCTAAACAACCAAAATGGTGTGCGATTGAACAAAAATGGACAAACCATGGGACGGAGGAGTGTTATTATAACAAGGGATATGTGAGAGAATGACCATATGCTCCGCAAGCTCAGGCGACATCCCCTCAAATCCCACCAATGCCTAGATATCAGACAGGCAACTTACCAGGACCTGTAGGTGTAGAAAGACCACAACCAGTGTTGGGACAACAACCACCCCTACCAGGATTACGACCAGTCGGCATAAGATACACACCCACAGTAACTGAGTCGGATGAGAAGGCTTTGGTACCTATGCATGCATACTACGACGAGCCCAATGGATATGCAGGGAGCTCTGTCTATTATCCACCAGAAGAACCCTCTACACCAGAACCATGGAGCATGATAGGAAATACAGGACCACCAACTGTTGCACAGGCGAGAAGGACGATATAGCCTGGATGAAAGAACATTGTAGTTCATAGCCAACGGAGGCATGAGCGGGCAAAGAATTGCACACCAACAAAGAGGAGCTCCAGGAGCACCTCAACAGCCTAAAGGACCATGCTACAAGTGTGAAGGAGACCATTGGCTGAGGGACTGCCCTCATGACGAAATCATTAGTGTCAACGCATATTGTACGGGGTGTGGAATTACTCACTTGATCCCTGATTGCCCTAAAAACCCGTGCAAAAGAGCAAAAAATACCTTGAATATACTGGGAGTGCTGCCTTCCAGTGGAGGGTCAGAAAACGAAACTCCGATTCCTGTTAAGGTCTTGACGAGAGCCCAAGCAAGGAAAAATAACAATCAGCCCAAGAGTAACGATGAAAATCAAGAAGAAATCAAGACTGACAAGTCTAGCGTCAGTCGTGATAATCCTTGGAAAGAAGGAAGAGCAAAAATGAAAGCTAGACGTGAGCGAAAACAAAAAGATGTAGAAGCTGAGCTAACGATAGCTCGAGAGAAACTTAAACAGTAAAGAGAGTGCGACTCTCTAAAATCAACGGAGGGACCAAGAAGTGCAAGCTCAGGAGGGTTGGTATTGGTAGATAAGATCAATGAACCCTTAGATGCAATCTTGCAAGCATACGAAGCAAGATTGAAGAACAAACAGACTCTAGAGCAAAGGTGGATGACATATCCATATCCAGAGATAGAAAAACAGAGACTAGAGATGTGCAAACAGTTGATTGAAACTGCACAAGCTTTATTGGAGCCTCCACCTATGGAAGCGGGAGATAGAGTAATCAAACTACCAAACAATGAAACACCTCACAAAACCGAACAAAGGATACCCGATGAGTGGCATAAAATGGTAACCATCTTTTTGCAACATTTGTCAGCCTACTCAACGTCCTCTTCCTCATATGTGTATATATTTTTCTATACTATTAAGTTATCTAGAGTAAATTTCCCCTCTTCGTTTAACCTTTGTGGTGACACATACATTATACTCTTCCCAAAAAAACCACCTTAGTCATATATTTATATTACCACCCTTTTCTTTTTTGCTTTGTAAATAGAATAAGCATACAATAACCAACTATATACCCCCAAACTTTCTTACCTCTTGTGAATTAGTAGTAGAAAAATAATATATCCATCTTCCACCCCTTATAGATAAATTCCCATGGAAATCAACTCTCCACTTGTCTTTACCAAAGATTATGGTCCCTCTCTACAAGTCTTCTATGCCCCCTACATAGGTGGCCCAATATCTCTTAAGAATATACATATAGTTTCTCTCCTTTCAAAAAAACTCCAATTGTATATTCTTTTCACAAGAAAATAATATTGGGCCCTCCTCTATTTGTTTAAGCATCATAGCCTTTTGAAAAAGCATGATTCCCCTTGGATGCATACAAGCAAAGGGCCCATACAAGAAGACTTTGAAGCAAAAGGTTCCTTAGCCTAGTGTGGACCTTCCAAACCGAATTCCTTGGTGCATGGGCGTGAAGAATAGTCCAAATTCATATCAAACATGTTGAGAAGGTCAATTTTTCCTTTTGAAGCATGTCATTCCGAGCTACAGGTAAAAAGTTATGGTCAAAATAGTGTAAATCTGTCAGATTCGCAGCAAAAGGGAACTGTAAATCAAGTAAATCAAGAGAGTGAGATCTTATTTTTCCCCTACTCATCTTCTAGAAGAGCAATGAGTGTTCAAGGTCACTTGCATGTGATGGGACCAACCTAAAGATGCTTTCTAAATGCCAAGACAGACAAGTTGAGATACCCCGCAGGAGCCACCCGTAGGGCCTCATGGTGGGGCCCACCTACATTATGCACCCCTATGGAGCCTTCACGGTCTAAAATGATATTTTTGGTGAATAAATAGTCCCTTTTATGTCCAATATTCAATGAGTGGTCAAAGGACACTTAATTAGGTCTAATCACTTACTCTAATTAAGTGTAGCATAATCCCACTCCTACACAACTATAAATAGCACCCCTTGGAGAGACTCAAGGACACACACACCTATATTTTCAACTTCATGTTGTTTCTTGATCAATAGTAGAGAAAAACCCAACTCTCCCTCTTTCACATCCTCCCTCCTAACCCTCCTCTTTGGAGGAAGTGCAACTCTATTCTCCAATCTCTCCATTCTACAATCTCTTACTCCATCAACCCAATAAATCATTTGTAGCACCTCAATAACTTGTAAATACATCATGATCTCTCTCATGGTTATGTTAATGATCATGAAATCATCTTCAAAAACTTTCAAGTGTCGCAATTCGTGATGGTTAGCCAGCGTCAGTCCTCCCCTTAAAAGGTGTGCGAGAAATCAAGTAAGTGTTCTATTCTCAATTTACCATTGGTTTGTTTCTCCACACTTATTCAATTGGCCTAAAGAAATTTCTCACTCCAACTCTCTTTTGCTTCATTACATATGCATGTGGCTACCTCTCATGGTGATTTTATTTGTGTCACGGCATTGCATAGATGGAGATGAGCTCTCTATGCAAAGTGTGTTAGTTTGATGTAAGTGATTCTCTTGTGTGTTTGAGAGGCAAGTCTTGCGCGCATGATTTTTTTTGATGAGTGCTTGAGGGAGGAAGAGTTTGGATGTATTATGGGTATTCTTATGGGGAGAAGGTGAATGCTATTCCACAAATTGCATATTTCATTTTGATGCACGGCATTGGGTTGCATAATCGTTGATGGTATTCAAGTGTCCAAAGTGTATATAGAGTAAGGGGGTTTTCAAAGCGTGTTGCTTGGGTGGGTGAGTGCAAGTGTTATTTTTTTTTTATTGGTTTCCTTCTCCACTCCCAAAAGAAGGTGGTGCCCCAAGTAGTGTGCGTACCTCTTTACGAACATTTTGTGAGGGTAGGCCCATTGGTTTGGGTTTAGAGGCCCCATTTCAAAAAGCTCGCCCTCACCGACAAGATAGAAAACGTTAAATCCTTGTCGGATGTAGAGGATGCAAGAGACGTGCCTAATAGCACTGATGAATCACTGAAAGATTTTTCACCATATTCCCCTATTGTGGAAGAAAATTGGCCTGAAGAGCTATGGGAAACGGTGCGAAAAGCTTAAGAAAAATATGAGACAAAAACAGTCGAGTCGGTGCCTTTCTCGGAGTTGAACTCGAATAAGCCTCCATGGGATTTAGACGTTAAATCATTTCAAGGGGATAATGGTTCAGTTGCATCCGAAGATAGCATACCAGAATCACTCAGAACTTTGCCATCATACATGGGGGACTATGAGGCAAGGTCAGAAATTCGAAGAGTACCTTCTCAAAGAATAGGCGGGTCAAATCAATTGGACACTAAAATCCTGACAGACTTGTTGACCACTCCGGTCAAGTGTACAATCACATTGGCAGAATTGTTAAAAATTAGTCCAAGCATGTGGACGGAAGTGGGCGAATGTCTTGAAAAATTTGGCATAAGGAGACCTCTTAAGTTCTTCGAAACCGAGCTTAATGACACAGAACCGAAGAGAGTCAACACTAGACCAGTGCCACTCAACAAGGTAGGAGAGTATTGTGAAGGTGAAGACGGCAACACAACCCTACTAGTTGAGTATAATGGCATAGAGACTAAGGCAATACTTGATAGTGGAGCTGGCATTGCCATTGCGACCAAAATGCTATGGGAAAAATGGGGAAAACCAACAATACGAACAACTAGAATGAAATTGCAACTGGCGGATGGGCACATAGAAAGGCCTATAGGATTGCTTGAGGCAATTGTGGTATCTTCCTGTGGCATAGAGTACGAACATACCTTTGCCATAGTAGATTTCTGCAAGAAGAAAAACTATGAAATTATCCTTGGTAGGCCGTTTATGAGGCAACTCAAAATGGTACAGGACTGGGGGTATGATTATTTGTATCTAAGACATGCTGAAACTACTACACGCGTAAACATGAAAAATCATAGCTACCATGATGTCACGAGAACCCCTATGGAATAATTTGACCTAGCTCGTAGCCACACAAGCATACATCACAATATTCACTCCTGTGAGTGTGCCAAGATAACTGTACGCCTGTCAAACCGTGAGCTAATCACCAAGCCCACACTGTGCGGTATCGATGCATACACACGCACAAATCTCCCACCTGCAGAGAACACCGCATGCAAATGCTTAGTGCAACCCGCAATCTCTACCTAGATCGAATAAATGATGCGCATAAAACTCCTGGGAAAAATTCGCCAGAGTTTCGACGCACAATGACTATCAACACAAAATAACCATTGTCCTGCAAGCTCAATACAATGAGCAATCAATGCGCATCAAACTACACTCAACATACATGCATAAGCTCTGCAAACCTGTGTCCTACAAATGCTCACAAAGAATACCACAGGTGACCATACTAGTCATCCATAACCAACCTCTGCACTTGCTCACAAGATCTACTGCTCACCACATAAGCATACATAGAGCATTACCCACTCAAAGACCATGTATGCAAGCCACAACACTGCAGAAGAACCACTCAACTGCAACTGGCAACACCTGTGGGAGTACTAGACTCAACCTGTACCTGGGAGTCAAACCCGATCTTGTAACACCTGCAAATGTGCCTGCTACTTGCACTCCGAATCAAAAAACAATTCCTTCTACAAAGTCGTAGAGCTTGAAGCCAGCTCCGTTTTGAACCAAAAAGTTTTGGAATCGAAGCTTTGTAGCTCAAGTTATGAGCACAACAGTGGACTGCTGTCAAACTGCCAAAAACTGAACGACTTTCTTATGTGCTTCTTTGAGCTCATAGAAAGGCTCAAACTCACTTCCCACCTCGATGCGTGAGCTGAATGCATCAATCTCACAATGCTTCCATGTCTATGGAAGATCCAAGCTCCAAGCTGTCGCCGATGTAGCCGTTACAAAGCTTGCCGAGAAGAGGGAAAATGTTGTACACAATGGGCTGATCTGTAGAGGAACTGTGGACTGATCTGTGAGCAGTAGGAAGCTCCTGAGAGCTCTCCTGCAAGCCTCTGTATGGCTGTACATAAGCCTTCTCTATTTCTTTGCTCAGATCTGTGAACTCTCCGCCATAGCCGATGAGTTCATCGCGAAGCTGTCCATCTATGCTCTCACACCTGTCGCTCTGATACCAATTGAAGGGGATCGGAGAGCACCACAGACGGAGAGTGAGAGAGAGAAGGAGAAAAATGACACACAGATATGGGTGGGGAGACTCAAAGAGTGAGCAGCCCCCTATACACTTATGCTATGTATAAGGTATACAAGCCAGTGGGTGCCCAGACTCTGGGTGGCCGGGCAAGGCACATGCGCCTATACCCCAACACGAAGTGGGCGAAATCCAAGGGGACATGCAAGACTGATGCGAGGTCAACTGTTGAGTTTCTCTTTGAGAACATTATTACATGATTTGGTTGTCCCCTTGAGATTGTGAGTGACAATGGTACTCGTTTTATAAATGGAGAAATTACGTCTCCCCAATCTCGGAAAAATAAAAATTCTTTGAAACATCTCAATTGTGTAAGTGAAGGGTAAGTTCAAGAAATGAAAATACATACGAAGGTGAAAAGTCAAAAGACCTTTTGTGTCCATATAAAGAGGTGGTCGCCTTTCCATCGGTCCATTTGTGTTTCTCTTCTTCTTCATTTTAGCATTTTTTTCTCTTTAAACTGTCCTCTCTCTCTCTCTCTCTCTCTCTCTCTCTCTCTCTCTCTCTCTCTCTCAATGTTGTATCCATCCTTCTCACGTCCAACCGATACTATTACAAATCTATGTGCTTCGTCAGTGCACCCGTTGCTGCATACTATAGACTAGCACTTTTTTTAAAAAAAAGGAAATCTTTGAATTAGGAATACCATTTAATTTTTTTGAAGCCATTAGGAATGCCTTTTAATTTTTTGATAATGGAGTGATAAAGGAACTCACTACAAACTTCATGATAGCCCACCATAAGTATACACCTTATTATCCACAGGCAAATGGGCTTATGGGCTTATCGTATTGCTTACAAAGTGGCTATTAATTGTACACCATTCAAAATGGTATATGGCTAAGAAGAAGTTATGCCATGGGAGTTTGTACTTCCTAGTCTGCGGGTAGCTTCACAAGAAGATTGGGATGGTAACCCTTAAGTTGAGCACTTATATATCCTTGAGAGGTTAGATGGAGAAAGACAATTGGATGTGCAAAATGCACTTGTGGAGAAAGATAGGAGAAACAAATGGTTTGACCGTTATTTACAGAACAAGGATATCAAGGTTCGGGATAAAGTCCTTATGTATGGAGTGCATAACAAGAAGAAAAAGTTGAAATATGCGGGAAAAGGACCATATAGAGTATGCCAAATCACCCCACAAGGTACCATTCATGTGAAAACTCTTGATAGAGTTGAAACCATTGGATTCCTCAATGGGTGTAAAGTTAAAAGATATTATGATCCTTTAAGCCAAGAGGAGCTACGTGCCATCCATAAAAAAAGGTAGCCAAGGCACAAGGAGAATTGAGAAAGATACAAGCTCAAGCTGAGGCTAAGGAGCGACAACAACGTATTAGACGCCAACGAGAGGCAAACCTTGGAGTCACAGATGCATTTCAAAACAGAGGATGATTGGTTGGACTCTAACACACCTCTACGATATCCTATTGAGTTAAATAACACCTATGGAAAAATGTTATATAATGCCTCATTGGACGCGGGTGCTAAATATAATATGCTATCATATGGAGTGTGGTGTCAGTTGGGATAACCATCTCTATCTGAGAGTACCATCCAAGTCAAGGGTATCAAACAAGAAAAAAACTTCGGTTTTTGAAACCTGACACACTTCTGTCAGTTATGACAACGGGGTCGTAGCTTAGGACTTTTTGATCATGCCTACAGCAACTATGGAAGGTAATATAAACATAGGATGCACGTGGATGATAGCGACCAAATGCACTATTGTTTGCAGGACGGAGTGTCACAACACAAAAACCAACTCTTAGCCCTACCACTCAAGTGATAGTCCCTAAGATATCACCTCCTGAGGAGATACAACCCAAAACATTGCATGTCCTTCAACTTTAGTAGATGAGACAAAACATGAGACGCACAAAGACTCGTCGTAATATAACAAAGAAAACATACAAATGGGTCCCTAAAGCATCTTTAGCAACCATTTTTTCCGCAAAAAAACAGAAGCCTTGTAAGAGACATCTCACTCGCTCCAAGAAATGTAAGGAAACGCTGCATTGGATTCCTAAACGACTATTGGAAGCCCACGTCTACTATGAAGGGCATACTCAAATATGGGTGCCTAAACGTAAATTATGTTCTTACCTGTCACATATAGACCCATGTGAGTCAAATCTTGTAATGATAAAGTCGATTGAAGACAGTGGGAAGGGAAAGATCACATAATATTATACATCTGATCTAGAGCTATTTTGGGTACTCAAACGAGAACAACTTGTATCGCTCAGTTCAAACATAGAAAAAACAAATGAAGCTTTTTGCTCTTCATGTAGTTCATATATGAAAATACAAGCTTTGACACAATCTCCACCTACCATTGTAAATATCCATACAAACAAGAAATAATTTACACCTCCCATTGTGATTCATCACCTAAAACAACATTTCAAGTAAAATCATGGGAGAGTACCTTACCACCCTTGCAAATAGATGAAACGCCTAGAGTGGTGGAAAACTATTGGTCAAAGTCCTCACTCGTTGCAACTTGGATCAATTGGTTTCAGAAGGTGACTACATCGTTCCAAAAGGTATGATCTACCCAAGGAAGGGGGGAGTATTTGCTGACATCCACCATTCACTTACTCCCCTCTTAACCTTCCTCCCTGACCTCTCAATCTCCCAATCTTAGGGAATGTACATATATATAGCCCTATACTCAAGAAAATAAAAATAAAAAAGTAAAAGAGCAAGAGCCACCAAACAAAAAGCTGGAAACCTATAAATTCTAGTACATGACCCAAAATTCATAATTAACACATTATGCACAAGAACATGACCTTTTGACACGACCCTTATAATATTTGCACACTAACCAAAATCTATTTGTGTGTACAGATATGGCTAGTATGCTAGAGTCATCCACTCCTACCTTGGGTGAGAGGTACCCTCTTTACTTTTCACAAGTGTTTCACATAGTCTACCCGGTGCTTGCCTATGAATGGGATTCAGTAGATACGTTAGCGTATGAGAATAATTTTGAGGAATTAGAATGGCTGATATGTCTCTTGACCACGATTGATCCCTACTTAGTAGAGAACGTCTCTCCAATTGCACAAGCTTACCCTTTTGACCAAGATGGCTATACACCCCTAGGGACATTCTTAGTGAACATATGTGCATCTAATGATGATGACGATTTACATGATTACACAAATGGCATGTATGGTCTCACGGATGACGACGTTATTTTTCTTGACGATGACAAGGATATGGGTTTAGACTTAGGGCTACCCGCCCATCTTTACAATATCGTGTTTCCTTGACCCTCTAAGGGGGTGCAAATAATTAGGTTAGGGTTCTTGATGTTGTTTTGATTGTGTTCAATAAAGGTTGGTGCCTCTTTCCATTGATGTGTCTCCTAGAGATATTCCTTGTGTTTTCTAGTGCGTGTACAGGAATGCGTTCCAGTAGTTGGGATTTTGAACTTCATGCAATCTTTGTCTATTTTACTCTTCCACTAGAGAGCGATGCTCAACACGAACAGGTGTTTCTTGTCCATTATCATTGCCTCTTGTTTTTTAGCATCCATGTTTCTCTGCTTTAACTGTGATTGGTAGCACAATATTCAGCACATTTGCTTAGTATTAAATATTAGAATCAATATAATTTGTGTCTTAGTCCATTGTCTAGATTTATGAATCAAGCGGTCTAACTAAGCTAGTTTGACCAAGATAGACATTAGAGATCTTCTTTTAATACCATGGGAAATGCCTTCCTAATTATCAACGGTTACTTAGGTTCCTAAGCCGATACTATGAAGCATTGTGTGTGATATACTAGTGCTTTCTAGTGGCCTTAATCGCTCTTGACCTTTAGCTTAAGTATTATAAAGGGAGTTTACTATTGTGATGAGCATGGGAGGGTAACAGTGTCAATATGAACCCCCAAAGTTACAAAATTGAAATGTTGTGAAAAACAAACAAACTAACAAAGAAACAGTATGTGCTAGAGATTAAAACCTTAATTTGGTACTTCACTCACATATATTGCCTATGGTACTAGAGCCCTAGAGGTTCCCAGTGTGGGTGCTTTTTCTTGAAAAGCAAAAAGCCCAAGAAATACAAAATAAGTGCACACGTCAAAAATTGAATCAATGTGAAAAGAACTTTGGGGGATCAAACAAAGGGTGTAATTCAGGCGATGATTTCATATGCAATACTAGAAGGTCTTCTAGGTATAGACTCTAGTCAGCCCTCGGACATAAAATACTTTGCTCTCGCAATTAAACAGCTTAATTGACCAGAGAGAATTGAGAAGCTTATCCATGGTATCAATAGTTGACCTCTAGTGTCTCTCGACCGTTAAATTAGAGACCCTATACTTGTTTATTTTTACCTTTACAAGTGCTTATGCGTTTGACTATATTACAGTTTAATGTTTACTGCTAAAAAATTGTTTAATATTCTATTATCAATCAATGTGTGTGCCTATTCACTGCATATGCTTTTCAATTATATATGTTATATGCGCATGCAATTACTGTGCCATTTTTTGTTGATTTTGCAGTGTTTGAATAAAGCTAAAGACTACAAACTCATATGCTCTTCCACCTCGACAAACGGGATTCACTTCACTAGCTTCCGAGGATGGAATCTACATCAGGAAGGGGGGCATGTTAACCACTTACGGACACCCTATCACCTTTGTCGGACGCCTTATCGCGCTTATTTGAATCATGGATTGGGCTTGTTGGTCCTATAGGTGTGTAGGTGATCGTCAATGAGAGGCGCACCGCTTATCCCATTTTTACATGATTTTTGCAATGTCGATCACTGTGGGCACCCATGTGTGAATGGGTAAAATTCACATAAAAGGTCCATTTTCACCTAAAATCCTCATTCTGTGTATATGTGTGTGTGTGTGTGTGTATGCTTGAGAGAGAGAGAGAGAGAGAGAGAGAGAGAGAGAGAGAAAGAGAGAGTGTGTGATCAAGCATTGCGGTGGCATTAGGCGGTTGAGTGTGGCGGCTTCTTCTTCTTCATGGCACATGATCCTTCACGATGGAACGCATTGAGTGGTAAGTAACAAACCATTGCCCCTTTAACCTTGCTAGGATACTCTAGTTGTGTGCTTGCAGCCATTCGTGGCTCGCACACAGTGTTTGGCAAGTTTCCGACCTCCAACACGTGTGGTAAAAGTGCACAGCTAAGCTCAACCATTCACATTGGCGAAGGAAAGCTCGAGCATGAGGACGACAGACAAGTTGGAACAATCAATGGCAATGACTATTAGTGGAACGGCCCTCATGATGATATGGGGGTCACCTAGTTATAGTAGGGTAGTTTATTTTTGAATAAATTGTAGTATGTAGATGTGTAGAGAGAAAGAGAGAGAGCAAATAAAGTAATGGAAAGGAAGAACAATCTCAAGAGAGCTCCAAGGTGTATTCTAAGTCCACAAGCTTTGCATCATCTCATTAGTCTTTCCAGATTGGCCATATAGGAGATAACTGCTTTACATATCTATAGGTAGGTGCATAAGGTTGTTTGGACAAGTGCATTTGGGCATGGCCTAGTTTTGCATGTATGCAAGAAAAATTTGACTCCAACTAAGTGTTCAAGGAAAATGTCAACCCTAACTAACAAGGTTATTTCTAGTGAAATTTTTAAAAAGATAAATCTTAAAAACTAAGCATTCTTTTTGTCTTTTCACACCATGCTATTCAAGTATTGAATGGAAATTTTTGTTTTTCTCTTGTTTTTTCAAGTGTCATGATGGATAATGCAATATCAGAGCTTTGGTCATTATCGCTCGAAATTATATGTTGCTTGTTTTTTTTCTCTTGGGTAATGGAAATCCTCATTTGGCGCGTCGATCCCACGGTTCGAGCTTCATTCAAGACCCCATGGTCTTTAGTGTTGAGGGCCCGATCGTGCAACCAATTTACCCATATGATGATGTACACTGATTTTGAATTTCACGCCGTACTCGTCCGTCATGTCGATCCCACTGCTCGGGTTTCATTCAAGACCCCGTGGTCTTTAGTGCTGAGGGCCCGATTGTGCAACCAATCTACACATATAATAAATATAAGGGAAAATTACCAAAATACCCTCGTAACTATTTTGGTTCAATTGTTCACAATTCCCTAATCTTTATTCATTTTTGACAATTGAGATCTGTTTTTGAGTGCTTAGAATGTAATTTATCACAAATTACCTTTTTTTTTTTTAAAGGCAATTATGTCTCATGTCCAAAGCCTACATAACCGTCTCAAATTCCAGTTTTAGTATCTTGTATTGATAGACAGTCAATCTTCTTAAGAAAAGCTGCAAAAAAAAATTTATCTTTGGAGAAATTCTCTCTCACAACCAGGGGTATTTTGGGAATTTTGGAAAATTTGAAGGGCATTTTGAGAGCTCATGACAAAATCGACCAACACCAACACCGTCACACTAGTTGTGACATCACACGTACTCTTTATCGCATCACAGGACAGTTTCTCTATCGCTGCATCAGCCGCATTGTTCGAAGCAAACCTGCGCTCACATGCGCACACACACACACACACACACATTTTTCTGCATCCTTCGCTTCTAACGCCAACACACACACACTTGCACACACCCTCGCGGTTGCAGATTCAATCAGTGCATACACACGCACACACATTTGCACCTCGGAGACACCTACACATACCCTCGCTCTGCTACAACTTCAACTTCCTCGAACGCATTAAGTGACTCCCTGCGTGGAGGAAACTCCATATACCATCCTAGTGACCCGACTGGGTAAACCTACCATGGAGGACTATGCCTTCGAAGACTTTGCAACCAATGCTCCATGCCACAAGCATAATCACTCATATTAGCATAGCTTTAGCTTAGTAATTAGCTTGATAGAGGAGATAAGCATGCATTGAAGCTTGGCTCTTGGTTGGATTTGCATCCACAAGCCAAGAGTGTGTCGATGTAGGCTTCTATCTCACAAGCTTGGAGTAGGTGATGAGCTCTCCATTAAAGCTTGGGAAGAGATAGTCTTCTCTTTCTTCACACATGAGATTGTGTGAGTGTGTGTGTGATAATGCCTTGCAAAAATCAGCCCCCTCTCTCTCTTGGGCGAGCCCTCTTGCTATTTGCTCTTGCAGGCTCCCCATTGGACCTCCCCAAGTCAAGCCAATGGCTATTCAGCAGCGTAAGTGATAGCCTTCTGACATGTGTCCCCCTTTCCCCTTTTGTGAGAGCTTTAGGTAATTTAGTAATTAAACTAAACTCTCTTTGGACCCCTTTGCCTCCTGGCCAATAGGAATCAATCAAGCCATTGGGCTCCTGAATGCTCATTGGACCCCTTGGGAGACTGTCCAATAGTATTCTAGGAGACTTAATTCTCATTGGTTCTTTTTATTAAGTGTTTTAAAATTAGTTAGGCTAAATATACTCTAGCCTAATTCTCATTGGTCCACTTCAAGGGTCATCCAATAGGAATTGGGTACACCTTGTGGGCATCTGGGCCTAGGGAGCTGACATGTGTCCCTCATTCCCTTTGTGTAAAGGGAGCTTGTGTGTGTGTGTGTGTGTGTGTGTGTGTGTGTGTGTGTGTGTGGCCTTCTCTCTCATCCCCTACTTGCTAGGCTCGCCCCCTCCTATGTAGGGATATTCAAAGACTTTTTTGGTCACACACAAAGCATCCAATTCCCTTAAGGTTGACCTTTGGACACAACCTTTGAATTTTGGAACCTTAGCATTTTAGAAGTCTTAATGGGCTGAACCTTAGGGTCTTTTTAGCCCATTGTTGCACATGGTTCTTCTGCAGATGCCCCCCCCCCCTTTTGGATCCCTATTTTCCCTCCTTTGGATCCCTACTGTGGCCGGTCTGCTAGCTTAACCAATATTCTAGCTTTTTCTCCCCTAGCACTTCCCCATATTAAATGATCAGTTTAACATGAGAAAATCATTTAGGAGAATTAGATATTGATTATTATGACATTACCTCTCTCTTGAAATCATAGTTGTCCTCAACTATGGTGTAGAGAAGATAAAGCATATTCATGAGTCCTTTTCTTAGCGTGTAGAGGATCCCTATGTTACCCTACGACATCATTCCACAATGGATGACTAGTCCATTTGGCGCTTGAGAGTCTGAGGCTTCCGAAAGCATGTCTGCACATTAGTCCTATCAATCTTCCATAGTAGAGTGACAAGCTCTACTTGGTGTTTGGGAGACGTCGTTTTCGTAAACTTGATCTAAGCATGCATACTACTTCATTTTTGTGCACAATAGAGAAAAAGAGAATCTTATAAGACAAAAAAACTTTGTTCATTTTTAACATTTTGTACATTTGCTTACTCTTGGGAAGCATTGTTAGCATTGACAAGGTTTAGGTTATCCTTTAATTGTATGCCTTGCATCCATCTAGCACCTTCAAAAGGATAATTCTTAAACTTAATAAGATATCGTCTGATAGTCTTATCGCTTCTTAATACCTTGTCTTCATGTCGGAGAATGGACTCGGGCTGCAGCATCTCCTCTTGGTCCTCGATCTCCGGTGGGTCTTCAATAGTTGGTTCTTGAGGTGGCTCTCCTTTGTAAGGCTTTAATAGGCTCACATGGAAAGAATTGTGTATGAGCCAATGATTGGGCTAAGAATCTGGAAGGGACCATAGTACCTTTTTGCTAGTTTCGCATAGTGCTTTTGGTGGCCCGTAGGATTCTTGCCCGTCGTGTGCCTTAATTGAGCCTTGGGAAACTTTAACAAGACCCAATCGTTTTCTTTAAAGGCTTGGGCTCTTCTGTGCTTGTCAGCAGAGCAGCCTTTTGCCTTTGCTGTGAGATAGAGATAGCATCCTTAATCTTTTGAAAAGATTCTTGTAGGTCTCGCCTATACTCATCTGCAGCGAAGATCTTCCCATGTACCTTAAGTAGCAAGGGACTTTTTGATCTTCCCTCAATTACCTCGAAAGGTGCCTTTCCCGTGGAAGTAGTACAGTGTTATTGTAAGCATACTCCACTAAGGGTAAGTACTTCTCCCATTGGGATCTTTGATCTACTTCCGTTACATAGGCTTTTAGTAGATCGAGAATTGTTAGGTTAGCTATTTCACTTTGGCCATCCGTTTGTGGATGATAGGCCGAAGAGAAGTTTAGCCTTGTCCCTAAATTCTCAAAGAGACCCTTCCAGAAATTACTGGTCATTCTAGAATCTCTATCCGACACTGTGGACATTGGCAAGCCATGGTACTTGAAAATTTGTGAAATGAAGAGGGTTGCCATTTGATGGGCTTTGATAGTCTCTTTGACAGGTATAAAATGAGCTTGTTTACTGAACCTGTCTACTATCGTCCATATTCCCGTATTCCCATGGATAGACTTAGGCAATCCAAAGATAAAATCCATGGATATGCTCTCCCATGGTGAATTAGGAACTGGCAAGGGTTGAAGCAATCCAAGTTGCTTCCCTCTATCAAATTTTGTCTTTTGGAAAACCACACATTTAGAAACATACTCTTGTATGTTCACTTTCATGGTAGGCCAATAGAAATATGTTTCAATTCCCTTTAAGGTAGAGTGAATCCCTCTATGCCCCGCATACGGTGGAGCATGAGATTCATACATTACTTTCTCACGTAGTGAGTTAGTAACACATAGTCTATTGCCATAGAGAAGATAACCATCTTGTAAAGTAAATGGTTCTTCTTTCTTCCCTAATGCAAGGGCTAAAATCACATCTCTAAAATCGGGATCAATAGCGTACTCATCTATCATTGAAGATAGATCATTGTGAGTTGCTATGGAAACCGCATTCACTCTCGGCCGTCTTGAGAGTGCATCAGCTACTTGATTATGCTTGCCAGCAATGTGAGCAATATGAAAATGAAATTGCGAAAGGAAATTTGCCCACCTCATTTGTTTGTTGGAGAGCTTGGTCTGCGTCATGAAGTACTTAAGACTTTGGTGATCCTTTCGCAGAATGAAAGGAGTCCCCAATAAATAGTGCTTCCATGAGTCTAAGGCATGTAGAAATGCAAGGAGTTCCTTTTCGTATATGCCTGGAGCTTTCTCAAGAGGGTCGAGCCTTCGACTCTCATAGCCTATGGTGTGCCCTTCTTGGAGCAAAACAGCTCCAAGGCAATCACCACAAGCATCACATTGGACCTCAAATGGTTTTGAGAGATCCGATAGTGTAAGCACAGGTTGAGAGATAAGCTTTTCTTTAAGCTTTTCGAAAGCATTGTTCTCCTTAGCAGACCATGTATACCTAACGCTTTTCTTTGTTAGGTCATGTAATGGTCCCGCAATTTGTGAGAACTTTTCTATGAAGCGTCTATAGTATGCACACATACCTATAAAGCTTCTTAGTTCATGAAGATTCCTTGGTTTAGGCCATCCTTTTATTACCTCTAACTTTGATGGATCCATTTGGATGCCATCTTGAGAGATAATATGACCTAAATACTGAATCTCTTGCAAGAAAAATTCACTTTTCTTTCGATTAACATAAAGTTTATTCTCTCTCAAAACTTGAAATATTACCTGGAGGTGTTGCTTGTGTTCGTCTAATGAATCAGAGTAGATGATAATATCATCAAAGAACACTCTAGTGAAGGTTCGATGAGGCCTGAACAGCTTCTCCATCAAGCGATTGAATGTGGCTGGTGCATTGGTCAAGCCAAAAGGCATGACAATGTATTCGTAAAGACCAAATGTGGTGCAAAATGCGGTCTTTACAATGTCTTGATCAACTATCCTTATTTGATGATAGCCACTTTTTAGGTCAATCCTACTGAAGTAGGTCGATCCTTGTAGCCTATCAAATAGGTCTTCTACCCATGGAACGGGAAACCTATTCTTGATAGTGATCCTATTTAGTGCTCTTTAGTCGACACACATACGATATGTGCCATCTTTCTATTGCACTAATAGCACAAGTGAGCAAAATGGAGATGAGCTAGGCCTAACCATGCCCTTCTCAACTAACTCATGCACTTGCCGCATAATCTCCTCTTGTTGAGCTTGAGAAACTCTATAAGGAGGTTTGTTAGGCGGTGAACTTCCTGGAAGAAGTTCAATTGCATGGTCATCATTACCTCGTTTAGGAGGTAGCTCACAAGGGATGTCGTCAATAAAAACATCTTGAAACCCCTTGAGAAAATTGGATAACTCTAATTCCTTTTGGTTGGTTTTATTTTCTTTTGTTAAAGCATTAGGTTCATTTTGAGAATATTTAACAAAAATCATGTACACGGAAATAGAGCTCTTTATTGACTTGTTGAAAGCTGGTGTATGTACAATGGGGATAGTGTTACCCATTTCCTTAGCATCTATATACATGTCTTTTTCCCTGAACTTAAAGGAGATTCTCCTTTCAGGAAATTTAACATCGGCAGCCAGGCGGTCAAACCATGGTGCCCCTAGGATTACATCCTCATGCTTGAGAGGAGAGATAAAGAAGTCCTCTTTGTCCACATAGCCTTGGACATGAAGCCTCAATTTCCCGATTAAGGGAGTGACTGAAGCTTCTTGCCCCTTGAAGGCACTGTCTGCGGGTAGGACATCTCCCATCTCGTAGGATTGTATGCTTAGCTTGGTGGCCAACTCTATAGATATAAAATTGTGAGTAGAACCAGGGTCAAAGAGAATAAAAGCATCATGTTCTCTTACCTTTCCCCAAGCATGGCATAGAGGAGATCCTTTGTGATGAGTTTGGTGAGTCTCCTCCTCTTGGATTTCAACCAAGGAAGCTCTAGGAGGATCTTGGCGGTTGTTCTTTTGGGGACAAGCGCGGTACGCATGCCCTTGTTCACCGCACTTGAAACACCGGTTATCCTTGCGATAATGCTCAAGCTCTTCAAGAGAGAGTTTGTTCTTACCTTTGTAAACTCCCTTCTCTTTAGCTTTGTTGGAGTTGCCCTTAGGAGACTTTTGGACATTGTCCTTCCCCTTAGGCTCATTGGAACCCTTGTTTTCCAGGGACTTATTATTTCTTTTAGCCCCCGTTTGGAAATTGATTCGTGAGGCCACCATAGTATGGTGTATTACCGCCGATATGGTACGTGGCCTTTGGGAGTTGACATACTCTGCCATTTCTTCGGTTAAGCCCGCACAAAATTGTTGCTTTTGCTCTCCAAAATCCAACTTTTTAAAGACAGTGGTTTTGAATTGTCGGTCCCAAAACTTGTCTACATATTTGTGGATGGATTCATTGGGAGAGAGATTTAAGCTTCGCCATTCGGTGAGTACTTTGTCTTTGGTATCGGTGGCCAAAAACTGCTTCATAATGGAAGCTCTTAAAGCTTTCCATGTTCGTGGAGCTTCACCGTTGGCTCGTAGGCTAGACCACCATTGCCTGGCAGACTTTTGAAAGTGCATAGCTACATGGCGTAGCTTAGAGGACTCCGTGAAGCCCTCATCTCCAAACGCCGCATCAAATTGCTGGATAAAGGCCAGGACTTTGTCCGTAGCACCAAAGGTGCCATCATAGGTAAGGAAAGAGATGATCTTCCCTCCCTCTTTGAACTTCTTCAGCTTGGATGACCTCTTCCATGCGGCATAGGATTTCCTATGGCCTCTTCTTTTTGATGGTTCAAAGGTTGCACCATCAGAAGGTGGAGAAGAGGGTGACCTCTTTCTCGCCTTTTTCTTGTCTTGATCTTCGTCGTCTTTACCATCGCTTTCATAAGAGGAAGAGGATGAAGAAGATGGAGAAGAGGGTGTCCTCTTTCTCGCCTTTTTCTTCTGTTGCTTTTTATCATCCCTCTTTGAATTATGGCGTGGAGAAGAGTGTGATGGTCTTCTCCGCTTTGGTGGTGATGGAGAGCGTTTAGCCCACCGTCTTCATGGAGCCATCTCCGCCGAGGTGGCAGGAGACTCACTTCTTTCTCGTTCCTTCGGTGGAGGCTCTTGGTTCTCCTTTGGGAAGGAGATGCATCATCAAGAAGTAAATTCTTGAGCCCTTCGTATGGATTCTCTTCTTCTTCCCGAATCGGAGAGAGACCTCTTTTGGGAGTCTCACAAGGAGGCTTCCGAGCTGTTCTCTCGTCATGGTGATGAGCTTGGAGAATCCCGTGAGCATGGAGCTGCCGTTGCACTTCACTTTGGAGAGATGGATTGCCCATGGCTTGTTGAAGCCTAGAAACAAGATAGTTAACAAGCATTGAAGCATCATTAGTAGCTTGCTCATGAGCAAAATCAAAGTTATCAACATTAATTTCACTCTCTTTACTATTGTCAGCCATTCTAACAACTTTTAGGTGTAAACTTTTTAGGTGTACTTTGGCACTTCAAGCCCTAGTTGCTACTCCTCTTTACCCCTTTAGAAAAAGCACTCAAGCTACTGTACCCGCGGCTCGAATACCATTAATTGCAAGGAATAGAAGAGAGGGTCTTTCGACACCAAAACAACACCGGCTCCTGTCAAGCTTCTAATAGCTCAATAGTGGTTAAGCCGTAGGCAAGCCCCGTAAGACTCCACTATTAAGACCATAGCTCTCGACGGTGATGCCCCGTTCACAGCACAAAGGCAGGCACACTGCAAGGCTGAAAAATCCCTATTCTACTTACTCACAGGCAATTAATAATACCAACCATTTATAGCTAGCTTGAGGACCTCCCTTCTTGAGCAAGAAAAGAGAAACCTTGTGCTCTGATACCAATGTAACATTTAATGGCCTAAAAACTTGTGTGTAGCGGAAATTAGCATGAACATAGTGGGCATTTCATTAGAATAGATTCCTAATGAGAATTACAAGAGTGCTTGGATGGAGAGAGCAACAAAAAGCATAACACCTAGTTAGATAGCATCAACAATACTTTCAAAAGAGAGAGAAATTAAGCTATTGACAACAGTTGAGGACCGGATTTGCATGGAGCCGGTCCCCCCTCCAAAAGGCTTTGTATTATGGTTTCTCCCATCAAGAGAGACATTGTACAATACAATTCTTTGTGTTCCTTCAAGACTAGCTAGTGCAATGAAGATGAAAGCTTCATGCACTAAGCAAAACACTTAGTAAACACAACTTTAATTATCCCCGTTCTCAGACCCAAGACCTCACACACCTTTGAAGATGGTGAGAGCTAGCAGGGTATGAGAGTAGATTGAGAGGAAGAAGGAGTATCTTACGAGAAAGATGTACATCTCCTCACATAATCACTCATATTAGCATAGCTTTAGCTTAGTAATTAGCTTGATAGAGGAGATGAGCATGCATTGAAGCTTGGCTCTTGGTTGGATTTGCATCCACAAGCCAAGAGTGTGTCGATGTAGGCTTCTATCTCACAAGCTTGGAGTAGGTGATGAGCTCTCCATTAAAGCTTGGGAAGAGATAGTCTTCTCTTTCTTCACACATGAGATTGTGTGAGTGTGTGTGTGATAATGCCTTGCAAAAATCAACCCCCTCTCTCTCTTGGGCGAGCCCTCTTTCTATTTGCTCTTGCAGGCTCTCCATTGGACCTCCCCAAGTCAAGCCAATGGCTATTAAGCAGCATAAGTGATAGCCTTCTGACATGTGTCCCCCTTTCCCCTTTTGTGAGAGCTTTAGGTAATTTAGTAATTAAACTAAACTCTCTTTGGACCCCTTTGCCTCCTGGCCAATAGGAATCAAGCAAGCCATTGGGCTCCTAAATGCTCATTGGACCCCTTGGGAGACTGTCCAATAGTATTCTAGGAGACTTAATTCTCATTGGTTCTTTTTATTAAGTGTTTTAAAATTAATTAGGCTAAATATACTCTAGCCTAATTCTCATTGGTCCACTTCAAGGGTCATTCAATAGGAATTGGGTACACCTTGTGGGCATCTGGCCTAGGGAGCTGACATGTGTCCCTCATTCCCTTTGTGTAAAGGGAGCTTGTGTGTGTGTGTGTGTGGCCTTCTCTCTCATCCCCTACTTGCTAGGCTCGCCCCCTCCTATGTAGGGATATTCAAAGACTTTTTTGGTCACACACAAAGCATCCAATTCCCTTAAGGTTGACCTTTGGACACAACCTTTGAATTTTGGAACCTTAGCATTTTGGAAGTCTTAATGGGCTGAACCTTAGGGTCTTTTAGCCCATTGTTGCACATGGTTCTTTTGCAGATGGCCCCCCCCCCTTTGGATCCCTATTTTCCCTTCTTTGGATCCCTACTGTGGCAGGTCTGCTAGCTTAACCAATATTCTAGCTTTTTCTCCCCTGGCACTTCCCCATATTAAATGATCAGTTTAACATGAGAAAATCATTTAGGAGAATTAGATATTGATTATTATGACACATAATCTCTTTTCCCCTAAACCTCCACTAACTTCAAATCCCCTCTCTTCTTCACGCAACAATCATGTGCTTCATCTCAATCGCAACTCTTTGGATTTGGGAAAAGGAAAAGGGAGGAGGGATTGGGGCTAACCCACCCAAATTCATGGGTACATTTACTTTTTGATAAACCCCCCCTCCTCCCTACACTTTGGATACTCAATAGCTCTCCTTCACCTCGCTCGACTATGACTTCGCCCAACCTGGTGGATCATCACCAACACGAACCCACCTCTACATACATTAAAGCAAGGAGAAGGAGAAAATTTTGGCTCCCTCTTACCAACCCACATGCGTACAAGCTCAAAATTTTTGGTAAGCAACCGGCCTACTCTTTTGATAATGCCGTGTCTTTCAATTTTGTGCACAACCTCACCTCACTCCCCCTCACTTTTAATGAAAAGAAATGCTTAAACTTGGGTCTGAAATACATCCCACCCCCTCCCAATCCTACACCCAAAACCGGCATAGAAGCACATAAGACCTTAAAAAAGAAACTACAACTTTAAGAGTTTTTCAAAAGCAAAGAAACCCCCTCCCTGTCTCCATATAAAATTCCCAACCCCTATTGGAAACCACCCAAAGAGAATCCCACTTCACAAACTATCTCCAAATTAAACCTTCTTCACCTTCAACAACAATTGGAATCCTACAACACTCCTTGCTCCAAACCCCCTAAATTTGTACATCTAGCCCTCAAATATCTCTCACTAGACAACTCCATTGTCATTAAACCCCCCAACAAAAACCTTGGACTCACTATTCTCTCAAAAGAATGGTATGAGAATGAGGCACTTAGACAACTCAATGACCCCATCACCTATCAACCAACCACCCCACCTTCTCATAATCACCTTGTCTCTCTCCTCTCTACCATCATCCACAAATACACCCTCCTCCCCATGGAACATCATGTCTTCATCCTTGCACCCCTCTCTAAACCTTTCAAACCTTGCCAAATCTATTTTCTTCGTAAATTGCATAAACCTTCCCTTGTTGCAAGACCCATTTGTGCCTACAACGGCTATCTCTTTGAAAATGCATCCAAATGGCTCCACATAAAGTTATACCCTATTCTCTTAAATAAAAAACAACATTTAAAAGATTCCCTCTCCCTAATCAAAGACCTATACAATACTCGTTTTCCACCAAGCTCTCTCCTCTTTACCTTTGACGTAAACTCCCTATATCCTAGCATCCCGTAGACCAAGGACTCCATGCCCTAAAAACAACCATTTACAAACACTTTGACCCTCCAACAACCAACAACCAACTTCATCATCTGTCTCTCTCTCTACCCTCATCCTCACACAATACTACATCCATTTCAAAGACAAAGTTTTCAAGCAAATCAAGGGCACAGGTATGGGATCAAATTTTGCCGTAGTGTACGCTTGTCTCTTCCTTTGCCACATAGAATCCCAATCCTCACTTCTTCATAACACAAACTTGGCATATTTTAAAAGGTTCATTGATGATGCCTTTGGAGTATGGACAAGCCCTTTAGAATCATTAACACTTACCCTCAACACATATGCACGACCATTGCATGAGCACATCAAAATTACCGCCTACATCTCTACCAATCAAGCCACAATCCTAGACGTACACTTCTTGAAGGGGCCCAATTTTCTAGCTCATGGCATCCTAGATTCTAAATGCTACCAAAAACCCCTAAATTCTTTCCATTACATAGCAACCCACCAAAAAATAGCCTTCATCAAATCAGAACTCAGAAGATACATTGTGAAGGAAAGCTCCTTTGAACACTACCTAGCCACAAGGAACCTCTTTTTTATCAGGCTTAGGAAAAGAGGCTATCCTAGGGAAGTGCGTCTTAGGATACTCAACTCAATCTCCTATTCGGAAAGGAATCTCCAATATTTTTTGCCCGATGCTCTATCCCCATACTCTAAAAAGTGGCGCCCATCCCACTTGCCTCTTGTACCTAAATTTTATCAAACTAAAGGACTTCTCTACCTACCAATCTTTAAAATTATTCCTAAATATTTTTGCATATACTGTGTGATATCTTTCCCACTTACGTAATTTTTTTTTCTCTACCTACCAAACTTTGGAATTACCCAAAAAAGAAAAATGATGATATCGGTCTCTTTCTTTTCTAACCTAACTTACTCATGGAAAGTCTACAACCTTTCAAATCTTTCAAAATTTCAAAATCGAAAACCGGTTCCCACCTTTTTCAAATAAACTTCCTCCCGAAAACTTGCACTCAACCTCCCCTACTTAAACAATCCTCAAACTCCTCTCCCAAAAATTCGTTTCCCTCTCCAAGCTCCCTAGGATGAGCTCTCTAAAGAGCGAAACACATTTGGTCCTATATTCCTTATTTTCCCTTCCTCCCCCCCTCCCCCCCTCCTCTTTCTTCCCTCTATCCTATAATCAAATTAGAGTGTCCCGCATGCTTAGTTGTTATTAATATTGTGTGTAATGTACTAGTGCTTTCTAGTGGGCTTAATCCCTCTTGACCTTTAGCTTAAGTATTATAAAAGGAGTTTACTATTGTTATGAGCCTGGGGAGGGTAACGGTGTCAATATGACCCCCCAAAGTTACAGAATTAAAATGTTGTGAAAAACAAACAAACTAACAAAGAAACAAAAGTGCCAAGGATGAATATCTTAATCTGGTACTTCACTCACATGTATTTCATATGGTACTAGAGCCCTAGAGGTCCCAATGTGGCTGATTTTTCTTGAAAAGCAAAAAGCCCAAGGCATACAATAAGCACACATGTCAAAAAATGAATCAATGTGAAAAAAAAACTTTGGGGAGTCAAACAAAGGGAGTAATTTAAGCGATGATTTCATATGCAATTCCTTTGGTAGCTTAACTAGAAGGTCTTCTAGGTATAGCCTCTAGTAAGCCCTCAGACATGAAATACTTTGCTCTCGCGATTAAACAACTTAATTGACCAGAGATAATTGAGAAGCTTACCCATGGTATTAATAGTTGACCTCTGGTGCCTCTCGACTGTTAAATTAGCGACCCTAGACTTGTTTATTTTTTGAGCAAGTGCTTATGCATTTGATTATATTATAGTTTAATGTTTACTGCTAAAAATTTGTTTAATATTCTATTACCAATCAATCTGTGTGCCTATTCATTGATATGCTTTTCAATTATATATGTTCTATGAGAATACAATTGATGTGCCATTTTTGGTTGATTTTACAGTGTTTGAAGAAAGCTAAAGACTACAAACTCAGATGCTCTTCCACCTCGACAAACGAGCTTCGCTTCACTAGCTTCCAAGGATAGAATCTGCATCAAGAAGGGGGGAATGTTAACCACTTACGGAAACTCTATCACCTTTGACGAACGTCTTATCACTTATTTGAGTCATGGACCGGGCTTGTTAGTCCTATAGGTGTGTAAGTGATCGTCGATGAGAGGCGCACCACTTATCCCATTTTTACATGATTTTTTGTTACGAGACTGGGCACCCTCCTGTTGTAGTGGTTAGCTGCAATTGGGATAGCTGGGCGTAATGGTTAATTATGTGCTGTCTATTTATTTTACTAATTGAGTTGATGATGATTTTGTAGAATGGAATGTGGGGAGTTGATGAAGAGGCGACGACAATTACTCTTGGTCATTTTATATTTGCACAGTATCTTAGAACATCATTTCAATAAGCCACTATGGCTCTGTAAATAGTTGTAGTGGGAACTCCCCTTATGGGTCATGCAAGAACTAATGAGCTTCACTCATTTGCAAAAGTAAAGTGGTTGTAAAGAGAGGGGCCTCAATTTTTGGCACCTTAAACTCAAAATAATATATTAAATACCAACTCCACATGAGAGGTGCTAGATTTAGGCCTTTCTCTTGTAGATTCTCTTCTCTACTCTCTTATGCTATGGTTATTTCCTGTGTACTCTCTAATCTAATCTCCATCTCTTACACATCTCTTACACTCTCTTACAAGCTTGTCTGTGTCAATTCTATGTTTACTATGTGTGTGTGTGTGTGTCATAGTCTAGGTGAGTGTGTGTGCTTGGAAATTGGAAGAAGAGGTGGACAGTTTGATGGTGATTGCTTGGAAGCTTGTGTTGAGTATTTTAAGCGGTCGATCTCTCCCTCTTCTCCCAACAGTGGTATCAGAGCAAAGGTTTTGAAACATGAGGAGTAATTATGTGAACATGGCGTCCCGATTAACAACCGACAAGCTCATGTTAAGGAGGTCAAGAGACGTGGCAAGCTATTCTCGACACAAGTGTAAGGAAGACAAAAATTTATCAACTATGCATCCGAGCTCGGCTTAAGGATTCCACTGAAGAGAGTAATAGTATTTTTATTTTCTTTTTTTTTTGAATTGGTAGAGTTTTATTTTACTATTTCTCTTTCCTTCATCATGTGTTGAAATTGAGGTACATCACTTGAGATTTAAATATGGGCACAAGCACCACTATCTCTGATTAAAAATCCCATCACCCATCAAGAGCTCACAACTGCTCCAAATTTCCTATCTACTTACAGTTCAATAATATTTTACTTTGGATTTGGCAAGAAAATCGTGTAGATATAGCTAAAAATATAGGCTTATTTAAAAAATTTCCACTTAAGAATAGGCTCAAAAGAGGATTAAAGTATGCCTTATGAACTTGCCTATGTAATTTATATATATATACAAATTAACACTGTCACAATTCTCTAATGGAGACGACTCATAACTGACCAGGTGTTTGAGATAGAGAGAGACAGTAACTTATGGCACTCATAAGCACAAACTAATAAAGCCTAGGGCTTTGTGCTGACCGTATGTCAAGGCGTCGTTTAGTAGACGGCACAAAGGAGACCTAATGGACAAGTGGTGCTTCTGCAACTAACGAGGCCTACAGTTTTTTGTTTACCCCTCTGCAGCTCAACGGCTCAACCCAAAAGGCGCAACAAATCAGGCATGGGAACCTTGTTTTGCCCCACACTGTCGCCCTCTCTCTTCTGCCAATTGTCGGCATCATCAAAGCTGTTTTCACTACAATACTGTGTACTAAGCAAGGCCTCTTCTCGCCTTCCAAGGCTTTCGACAAACCTGCAGAGTACACGCAAGGGGGCTGCGAGGGATCGACACATCTGTAGGGCAGAGACATGCAGACAATGAGATTTCCGCCTCCCTGCAGCAACTATAGGCTCGCGCACTTAGTGCAGGCAATCTGAGGTGGCCCCCTTACCCACTCGGGCAAACTCCCAGTGCACTGAACTGCTGTCTTTCGACGGCTCTCAGCCACAGCTTTTTCACTCCCTTTTACCCATAAAAAGAGGTTGTTAACCTCTTGACCACCCAATATGCATATTTTTGGCCGCCCGAGCTGCATTCCAACTTTGGCCATTAAATTTTAGCTTTGTCCTTAAAGGTGCAATCACCCCCCACTCGCCTCGAATTCATGGTCACCCACGAGTGTTCGAGAAAAATGTGTCTTAGCTCAATATCGTGCCATTTTCAATTTCAAACAAATGCCATTTGAGGGCATAGAGTAAAGGATATATTTTACCCCAAAATCGAGAAAAATAAAAATACTATAAAAACCCAAAAAAATAAGCCTAATTTTCTAAAATTTCCTCTTGGAAAATTCAAGAAAATGAATTTTGTATGTTTGAAAAAAAAATGATTTTTCCCGAACGCTGTCAACCATCCACTTGGTACTCAAGGGTCAAATCCTCAAGGGAGTGTCCACCCTATTATACCCTTGACTGGCCGTCC
Organism: Adiantum capillus-veneris; assembly: GCF_014529385.1. Lineage (NCBI taxonomy): Eukaryota > Viridiplantae > Streptophyta > Polypodiopsida > Polypodiales > Pteridaceae > Adiantum > Adiantum capillus-veneris. Next base: position 150,506,796 of record NC_140936.1, on the reverse strand, counting down.
CATTTAAAAACTTTCTCGGTCGATTACCCAACCAGAGTTGCACTTGACCAAACTTCAAAGCCAACCACTTAAAATTCTTCTGACCACCCAACTTACACCTTATTTTGACACCTAACCTTGGTTATTTTGTCCGCCCTTACCATTTTTGGCTGCCCATTGCATGCCTAGTCATTTAACAGGCATCTCTTTTCCATCTAACTCTTGCTTACTAGTCTCCCATGATAATCTCACACTATTTTATTAAAAATGAGATTGTGACCTTCAATTTTGACCTTTTAAAGTCGACTTTATGAGAAGCCGGCCATATTCCCACCAAGGCCTTGGAAGTTGGCCTCCCAAGTCGATGCATCCGGATCCATAAGAGCTCAAACCCAATTTCATTGAACAACCAAGTAGGATAGCTAACTTGCAAATCATTTGTGACATTGAGATTATCATTCCAAAAGAACTTGGAAGTAGTATCTTGTGTTGTGACGATTACCCAGGACCAATACCATTGTCGAGCTCATTGTACAAATTGAATGCTAATGCTGATGATGTTGAAAAGCTCTCACAGTGGATAGAAACTATCAAAAGGGCTTACAAAGAAGCCTACTAGATTTGACACCCAGGTATATTAATTTAAATTTATTATATTTTCTTGAATTGTCTTGAAACATGTGTTTAAACGAGTTTTATCACATGAACTCTATACTATTAACTCTCCATGGAGTTTTCTCTACTTGTAAGTTTCAAAGATGGCACCAAGAAGACAATGGAAGAAACCACTAAATACATGTCTGTATTTGAAACCATTTGGACAACCTGACCAACAACAATCAAATCTCTGTATTGAAGTCAATTCATGAACGAAGAGCTTGAGATAACATGAATTATTTTATTTTTAGTTTTGATGTCAATTTTAAACAGGTATCCTAAAAGTCTATGTCGATTTTTGGTAATGTATTTCTTCTTTTATTTTTCATTAACCATTGTTACTTCACTCTATACTTGTTTGTATCTCATGCATTTATAAGCTGATGCAATATATTCATTGATTCCTATATTCACGATTTTATGAGTTTTCTCTTCGCATGTCTATGGAAGCTATCCAAGACAAGGGATAAGACACTTGATTGTGGTGAAACTAATCACGTTCCATGACGGATGTACGTCGGTGAATATAATTTGAAAGTTCTCTCCCTTCTATCTTTTTAGAACAAATTTGCAAATATTAATTCATGGTAATAATCAGTTTGCTATCATTTATGCATCATTACTTGGCAACTGTGATTTATCATTGATAATTCCATATTATATGTTTTTCAATCTTCATGCTACTAATCATGGCATAAAGGCCACTTTTAGTTCTAATGTTGACAGATCACAAATACAATCACTTGTAAGTACAAAATTCTCTCGAGAATTGTGAGCTTCAAACATCAGATTTACTATGGTTTACATTCTTTTCAAAAAGCTGAATGCCAACTCATTAAGTTGCTAAAATGACATCATTATTTTATTTACTACTAGTATGCTAACTCTATTTCTACATAGAACCATGTCTATATAACAAAATACACCAATTTCTTCATAATAGCATTTGCTTATTTGATAGAAAAGTGAAGTTTAACAAGTTGCTATGGTATTGCATATCTTGTAGCTTTGGGCTTACTGGCCCTAGCAGGTACTAAATTCTTGGTAAAGTTTTCTTTTTAGATAATCACACTTGTGGCCACCTTCTGTGCCACCTTCTATGGTTGTAACGTAGGATATGTTGGGCATGAGGACTCTTAAGATCTTGTGCATTCTCCATGTCCTTAGCTCATGCTTGGATACTCACTACATTTTGGGTCATGGTCTTTATATAAACAAGAAGCCTAACCTTGTAATATATTTTACTAGTTAATTACCTTCACACAGGCACATTCACAATGCATTTCACATTAGTCTTTTACGACCATTCCGAGGACCCCTACCTACACACCACATTTATGAAGACCCACTATCACTTGTCGACCAAGAAGAGCAACTCATCCCTGATAAAATAGTTGACCATGAGACCACCACTACACGCACTGGAATGGTTTATAACCGTTACCTTTTGACTTTCAAGGGCCACCCTAGAGAGGATGCCAAATGGATGCCTGAAAAGTTTTTTCGCAACTTTCCCGACCTTCTCCACACTTTCCATCACTCACGGTCCAGTTGATTTCTCTATTGAGCAACTGAGAACAGTTGCTATCCCTGGTGGGAGGGATGTTACGAGACTAGGCACCCTCCTGTTGTAGTGGTTAGCTGCAATTGGGATAGCTGGGCGTAATGGTTAATTATGTGCTGTCTATTTATTTTACTAATTGAGTTGATGATGATTTTGTAGAGTGGAATGCGGGGAGTTGATGAAGAGGCGACGGCAATTACTCTTGGCCATTTTATATTTACACAGTATCTTAGAACATCATTTCAATAAGCCACTATGGCTCTGTAAATAGTTGTAGTGGGAACTCCCCTTATGGGTACTCTAATGTAGTCTCCATCTCTTACACATCTCTTACACTCTCTTACAAGCTTGTCTATGTCAATTCTATGTTTACTGTGTGTGTGTGTGTCATAGTTTAGGTGAGTGTGTGTGCTTGGAAATTGGAAGAAGAGGTGGACAGTTTGATGGTGATTGCTTGGAAGCTTGTGTTGAGTATTTTAAGCGGTGGATCTCCCCCTCTTCTCCCAACATTTTTACAATGCCGGTCACTGTGGGCACCCATGTGTGAATGGGTCAAATTCATCCATTTTCACCTAAAAATCCTCATTCTTTGAGGTGCATGCTAAAGAAGTGCTCTTGCTCTACCTCTACCTTCTTCTCCATTGTGTGCTCACGGATGTGTGTATGTATGCTTGAGAGAGAGAGAGAGAGAGTAGGTTACTGCACACATTTCATTTTTCAAAAAGATAAGCTCATTTTACAAAACAAATTAACTTTAAAAAAAAAAAAACTCCAAGAGAAGCCCAGAAGCCATAGGTTTTTTGTATTAACAATGCTTTAATGTACAAAAGTAAATGAGAGAGCAAGGAGAGTAAGTAGGTGAGCATAAATGATCCCATTAGGCAAAGGAAATCTCTCTTACCTGCCACCATCACAAGAAAAAAACCAAACAAAAAGTTAGAATTTTTACATGGTGGAAGACAGGTGTCAAAAAGATTTCCTACTTGTTATTGATGTCAACTTAATAAAATCACTAAGTTCAATCCTACCTCTGGAGAAGACTCCATGTGGAGGGATGAAGAGGAGGTAGAGTTTTGTCTCCTTGTCAGCTTTAGTGAAGTCCTCTAGTAAGCATACAAATGAAGGACCCTTAGCCCCTTTTTGGCCTGCCCAAAGGGCAAAAGCTATAGAGATCACTTCTCTTTTTGCTGACTAAAATAGGAAAAAGGTTGAGTTATATTTTTAAGCATTTTTTGACATGTCAAAAATGTTGATTGGTTGAAATAAGATAGTGGATACTCATTGAAATGAATTGTGTAAATCTAATGATGGGCATGTCTTGAGTTTTGAAATATGAAATGAACTCTCATATATCAAGGAAAAGATTTTGGGCTGCCCAATGCCTTTGGAAGCATGAAACGTTGACAGCCTTAGAGGCCCAAGAGTCACCTTTTCATTTTGAAATTCATTTTGAAATTTGTGTTACCCACCTTTTCATTTTGAGAATTTTGAGAAACTTGAGGTAATAGACTAAAGTTGTCATTTTTGTTAGTTAAAACTTTATGGAAGGAATTTATCATTTGGGGCTTTAACCTTTAAAGATTTTTTATTTTTATTTTTAAAGATTTTAAAGCTAAGTTTAGAACTTAAAGATGTAAAACTTTTAAAGTAAGGTCTCCAATGATCCAATGAGGACCTAGAGTTTTTTTTATTATTAGAAAGTAAAACTTTGAATTAAAAAAAGTGAAAATGTTACATGGATCCACAAGTAGGGGGAGGGTCACCCTGAGACGCTAGAGTCTTAGAACTTAGAACTTTAAAGCTTTTAAAGTGGGATTTACAACTTAAGGATCTTCAGTTTTAAATTTGTAAAAAGGGCTCTAGAGCTAAAAAATGTAGAGTTTTTAAAGTGAGGTGTAGAGCATAGGGATCTAAAGCTTAGGGTGTAGAGCTTAAGGGTGCTCTTTTAATTCAATTCTATGTGCACGCTTATTTTTTTTTTCCAAAAGCTTAGAGATGTAGTGATTTTAAAGTGGGATCTACCCTCAGATCAAGGCCTAAAATTGACGCCTACTTTTTTTGTCAAGGGCTATTTTGTCTATCAAAACAATCTCAAAATTGCATGTCATTTTTTGTATTTATATCTTTAAGTTAACGTTATATATGGCCAATTATATAAGTTGATTGCATTACACAAAGCATATGAAAGGGGGCTTGAAAAATTGGATGTCAAAAAGAAATTTTTATCATGCCTGGAAGGCCTTGTGATTTTATCACTTGTTATACATGGCAAGAGACTCTCTTCTTTTTAGGAGGTTTTTTTGAACAGTTAGAGAGGAGTGAGGTGAGGTAGTGGGGGTCCCTTTTCATTTAAGAGAGGTGTAACAAAAGTAGTGGTCACCACCTATTTTTTTGAAAAAGGAATAAGTACCCTTTCTACTCACCAAATCAACTCTTTTGTTTTGTGGTATGTGTAGATGTAGAGTTTTGAGAGAATATGCCATTTCAATGTTTTTTCAAAAGGTAGGGGCAGTATGTGAGAAAGAGATTGAACATTGCAGCGGCATTAGGCGGTTGAGTGCGGCGGCTCCTTCTTCTTCACGGCACGGGATCCTTCACGATGGAAAGCATTGAGCGGTGAGTGACACACCATTGTCCCTTTGAACTTGCTAGGATAGTCTAGTTATGTGCTTGCAGCCATTCGTGGCTTACACACAGTGTTTGGCAAGTTCCCAAGCTCCGACATGTGCGATAAAAGTGCATAGCTAAGCTCAACAATTCACACTGGCGAAGGAAAGCTCGAGCATGAGGACAACAGACAAGTTGGAACAATCAATGGCAATGACTATTAGTGGAACGGTCCTCATGATGATATGGGGGTCACCTAGTTATAGTAGGGTAGTTTATTTTTGAATCATTGTAGCATGTAGATGTGTAGAGAGAAAGAGAGAGAGCAAATAAAGTAATGGAAAAGAAGAGACCCTTATTGCTATAAGAACAAGCTCAAGAGAGCTCCAAGGTGTATTCTACGTCCACTAGCTTTGCATCATCTCATTAGTACGTTCCACATTGGCCATATAGGAGACAACTGCTTTACACATCTATAGGTAGGTGCATAAGGTTGTTTGGACAAGTGCATTTGGCCATGGCCTAGTGTTGCATGCATGCAAGAAAAATTTGACTCCAACTAAGTGTTCAAGGAAAATGTCATTCCTAACTAAACAAGGTTATTTCTAGTGAAATTCTTAAAAAGATAAATCTTAAAAACTAAGCATTCTTTTTGTCTTTTCACACCATGCTATTCAAGTATTGAATGGAAATTTTTGTTTTTCTCTTGTTTTTTCAAGTGTCATGATGGATAATGCAATATCAAAGCTTTTGTCATCTTCGCTCGAAATTATGCGTTGCTTGCTTTTTTTCTCTTGGGTAATGGAAATCCTCATCCAGCGCATCGATCCCATGGCTCGAGCTTCATTCAAGACCCTGTGGTCTTTAGTGCTGAGGGCCCGATCGTGCAACAAATTTACCCATATGATGATGTACATTGATTTTGAATTTCACGTCGTACTCGTCCATCGCGTCTATCCCACTGCTCGGGTTTCATTCAAGACCCCGTGGTCTTTCGTGCTGAGGGCCCGATCGTGCAACCAATTTATACATAAAATAAATATAAGGGAAATACCTCTCTAATTTGTGGAAGTTCCCAAAATACCCTCATAACTATTTTGGTTCAATTGCTCACAATTCCCTAATCTTTATTCATTTTTTGACAATTGAGATTTGTTTTTGAGTGCTAAGCATCTAGTTTATCACAAATTACCTCTAAAGAAAAGGCAATTATGTCTCATGGTCAAAGCTTGCATAACCGTCTCAAATTCTAGTTTTAGTATCTTGTATTGATAGACAATCAATCTTCTTATGAAAAGCTGCAAATTTTTTAATCTTTGGAGAAATTTTGGGAATTTTGGAAAATTTGAAGGGCATTTTGGGAATTTAAATATGGGGGGCATTTTGGGAATCTTTGAAATTTGAGGGGTATTTTGGGAATTATTTTCCAATACTCACAAGGCCAACCAAAAAGTCGGTAGGGTTATAAAGCACGGTGCTGCTCGAAACTTTTCTATCTTCCATCGTGTTTGTCTCTCTCCCCCTCCCCCCCCACCCCCCGCTTCTGCGCTGTCTCCATGGCTGTCGATCTGGTGTCCGTTCCCTTCTCTTCCGAAGCAGGCCCTCGTTCGAAGCGGCGGCGTCTTGGCTGGGATGTTCCCGATCCCTCCCTTCTTTCCGATGCGCCCCTCCTCCAACTCCATCTGGCGTCCCAATTGCTTCAGGTATCATTGGTAGATCTCTTGCTTTGCGAAATTGCGACACTAAAGCTTTGTGTTTTTCCTCTGCGTTCTTTTGGATTTGTCACGTTGCTGTGTCATTACAGAAGTACGGTCTTGCCTGCTGGAGGATTAGGACGTTTGCTTTTGTGCTTTGGATTGTGGGTGATGCGGCTTTTTTAATCTTATTCGATGTCTTGGTGTCTGCTTGTTCTTGCGTCTGATTAAGCCATTGTGAAGGGTGGTTCCTTGGCGCTTTTGTTGATCACTGTCTATTTTTATGTTGCTTCGTTGCCTTTAGGTTTATCCCTCGCTTGTATCTGCTCAAGACAAGCAGGCGGCTGTCCCCTCTATTGTCCCTGGTGACAGTCTTGGTGTTGACTCTAAGATGGTTTGCAAGGCTGATGCCGAAGAAGTTTCAAAAGGGTCTGGCGATCAATGTCTTGCAGTGACTTCGTTGTCTCCTCCCTGGCACAAAGATGATCTGGATGGACACTTCAATTTCAATGTTGGGGAAAGCTTGACTCCAAGATGTATAATGTTGCATCGAGCAATTTAAGAGCCATGCTCCTCCCTGAGTACTTGCAACAAACACTTAAAATAGCGTTGATCATGTGCAGACAAAATATTACAGAAAATGGGTGAAGGCACGTTTGGGCGGGTGTTGGAATGCTGGGATCAAGAAGATGAAGAAATTGTTGCCATTAAAATTGTGCGCAGTGACGAGAAATACAGGGAAGCTGCCATGATTGAAATTGATGTTTTGCACACACTTACTGAAAATGACAGATCGGGCTCTAGGTTGGTCTCTCTTTCTTTCTCTAATCTGAGAAGATTTTAGGAACTTGCATTGTTGGGACTATTTGAGAGGTGAAACTTTTTGTTGCTTTAATTGGGTCTCTTTTTATGTACAGAGGTTGTGTCCAGATCAGGAGATGGTTTGATTACAGAAACCATATCTGCATAGTGAGTAAGAGGGATAGGTATCTGTGGCTAGTTAATGGAATCTGAGCTGTTCTTTCATCCTGAGCTTCATTTGCATTTGTTGCCAGGTATTTGAGAGGCTTGGTCCAAGCTTGTATGACTTTTTGCGGGCTAATGACTACCGCCCGTTTTCTATTGATATGGTCCGGGACTTTGGACGACAGCTTTTGGAATCAGTAGCATGTGTGTCTCTGCTTATGTAAAATGACTCTTGAATAGCTGCTAACTGCACACTTTTCAGGGATTTAATTTTTTGCTAGCTCACCAGCAATGTTTTGACCATGCAGACATGCACAGTTTGAGCCTTATTCACACAGATCTAAAACCTGAGAATGTTCTTCTGGTCTCTCCCGATTATGTGAAAGTTGTTGACTGGAAGGTACTTGATCAATGGGTGCCCAGAATGACATGCATACCTCCAAACAAAGTTGATAAGCTAACATGCTCTTTGCTTGCCTTTGTTCTTGCTGTTTTGGGTGCTTACAGAACACCTCTAAGCATTCACTTCAAACGAGACGGGTGCCCAAGTCAAATAGGATAAAGCTTATTGACTTTGGCAGCACCACTTATGACAGGGAATGTAGTTTGTCAATTGTGTCTACCAGGCACTATCGTGCTCCTGAGGTTATTTTGGGTTAGTAATAGTAATCTCTTCTTGTTTGTCTGCCCTGCGGAACTTTCAACCCCACGTTGCGCGCTTAATTGTTGTTCACACGAAAATTCATGTATCTCAGGGTCTGGGTGGAGCTTTCCATGTGATATTTGGAGCGTGGCCTGTATCATGGTTGAGCTTTGCTCGGTATTGCTTAACTTGATTTTGTCAATGGCCTTGAAATTTCGGGACTTGAATGGTAGTGCAATGCTTAACTATCATTACCCTGCTGTAGGGTGAAGTCTTGTTTCAGACACATGAAAATCTAGAGCATTTGGCCATGATGGAACGTGTTTTTGGGCCAATCCCTTCTTATTTGGTTAGAAGGTCGAAGTAAGTATGATACTATAAAGGTGGTGGCCCTGTAAGTGAATGGGCTTTTGTCATGTCTTTTACCACTTTTGCACAATGACATTGCAATTTGTGAGAAGTGAAACATATCACTGCAGTCTATTTTAATTTTTTGGGGGGACGAGAAGTGAAATTCTTAAAGCAAAAGGTTGTTGAACATGACGATTTGTTTTTGTTATGGAGTTCGCGTTGTGTCTGCCTCTTATTTGCTGCTCACTGTATGCTTTCTTTTCTTTGTTCATGATTTTTCAACATTTGAGTTTTTTCATGTATGGGTCATTAGTAGAGCTGCTCTTTTTATGGGTAATTCTTTTTCAATGTGTTAAAAGGACTTTGTGTTGTAAACTGAATAGGGGAAAAGCTTACAAGTATTTCAGGCATGAGAGGACATTGAATTGGCCTGATCAGCACACAACAAGGGCGAGTATTCGAGCTGTGGAACGCCTTTCTGAGCTCAGGGTGAGTGCTGTGCAAATGCTTTGCCTGTTGGCTGCTTTCTCTGTGATGCAGCCTATTTTCTGTTGTGTTACCATCATTGTCTTGCATTCCCAGGACTTGTTGGGGAAGCACCTTGAAAAAGTTCCAAGCTCACTACTGAGTCTGTTGGAGCGTATGTTTTGCTATGATCCATTGAACAGGCTCACTGCCAGAGAGGCCTTGCAGCATCCTTTTTTCCAAGAGTTTTCACGGCACTAACGTGAGATTTACATGTTTGGATGGCTCCTCTTGGAGTTACAATGTGGATGTGAACACAGGGGAAGGGCTGGCGGTGGTGCCATGAGAAATGAACATTTTTCAACATAGGATGTCTGGGCCTCAGCCGAATTGCATTCACTATGGTGATGCTGCAATTATGATCACACCTGGAAGGTGAGGTAGCCTGCATTGTGAAGGGAGAGGTTGGAGAGATGGGAACACAATATATGCATCCCTGCTGAAGCAAACTCGTTAATTGCATCCCTGCTGAAGCGGTCACCTTGTGCTGATCCGGGTAGGATCTTGAAAAGCAGGTTGCTGGCCGTGATGTTCATAAGGCAGTTTACAGCGGCTGCCCAAGTTGTACGACTTGCATGGAAGCCAGGTATAAAAAAGAACAACTGCGGAGATATTGGCAGCTAAATAGCTGAACAGGGCAGTTCTTGTGCCCAAGCCTCTTTGAAGTAGGTGTACGGATCGCAGTTTTGACTCGGCAGCTTGTATGAATGAAGCTCGCCTATCCATCCGAAAAGGGGTGGGTCAGTGTTTAAACGCTTCTGGTTTGGTCGATAGCAATGATGATGAGATGGTTTCAAATTTGGCAGCTTCAGGAAGCTGCTCAAGTTGTACGACTTGCATGGAGGCCAGGTGTATAAAAAACAACTGCGGAGATTTTGGTAGCTGAATAAGAGCTGAACAGGGCAGTTCTTGTGCCCAAGCCTCTTTGAAGTAGGTGTATGGATTGGAGTTTTGACTTGGTAGCTCCATCCGAAAAGGGGTGGATCAGTGTGTAAATGCTTCCGGTTTGGTCGGTAGCAATGATGATGAGATGGTTTCAAATATGGTCCTTCAGGAAGCTGCCTTTCCTTGGCATTTGTACTTTATCAAACTGTAATTTGATGTGTAACCCTAATTGTAGCGGACAATGCCCGCCCTGGAACAGGGCAGCAGTCACAATGCTGTGGTATGTGTATGTTGTAAAATGGCTACTTGCATAGCTTCAAGAAGGAAATCAAGTTCATCTTTGCCTCAAGTATCAACATTTCTGGTTCTAATCATCAGCTGATAGTTTGTAGTCTGTTGATGAAGTTCGATCGAACATTGTGTCTTGGTGATGAGGCTTGTGCTTGATTGAAATGGTTTCTTATTTCATGTGTCAATCTAGTGCTTTATAAGCTTTGCAACTTAAATTGGAGTTGTGCAGTTAGTCTAGAACAGGGAACTAAATGCTTCTATATCAAAGATGTTGATGCCGATGTCAATTGTATGCCATGCTAGTCGCTACATGGGAAGTGTGGCAGAGAATGTGTAGTTTTTGAATCAGTAGCTATCGCTGAAGACATTTGCTTTTTTTTTTTGGCCAATTTGAGGAGTGGAAACAGCAGCAATACCAGCATTGCTCTATTAAGCATATTGCCAGCGTTCAGAATTCCATTCTGAGCCAAGGTTTTTTGGGACAAAAAAATGTCCAATTTTTGTCTTTGTAATCTCTTGGTTACCGAATCTTGCCAAGTCCAACTGCATACAAATTTGGGTTGGGGTGCTTAGTTTAAACTTACATACTGGCTCTCTAGTAATAAAAACGCACATATTACAGAGATACGCCACGAATATCCCCCCCTCCCCCAAAAGGACCACGTCAGTAGTTGTTCCCTGTCTTCAAAGCTCATTGACACTTACTGCCTACGTGTCCCTTCCCTTGCCAGTGGGTTTGGCTTCTTTAGCTTCTGCTTGCGCTCTCCCCTCTCTGCCCATGCCTCCCTTGTTGTCAATTGGCTGCTCAGGTAGGGGGGAGAGAGAGAGAGAGAGATTTCTGCACACCCACCTGTGCTTTTCCCTTTGCCCCTCTCTCCCCCTTTGCCTTCCTCACTCGCTGCCTCAACCCTCGCGTGCATATCCCCCTTGTTGGATAGCAAACCCCCCTCCTTTATATACCCAACTCAAGGCGGTCAGCCGTTCATTGGAGCCGAGTGAAATGGCCCCCACATGGCTCCTGTCTGGAGGTCGTGAACGCCACCAGCGAACAGGTTCTAGTTGCCCACCATCTCAATTCTCGAACTCTCTACACCATTTTCTTGCTATTCTCTTTGCTTTCTTGTTGGGATACATTCAATACACTCCGCATCAGGTCGTAAACTCAAGTCCGGTGATGTTACTAGTGCATTGTTCACTGAGGAGAGAGATGTCAAATCTCTCGATAATGGTGGGCGTGGAGAAGCATACATGACAAGTGGTCGTAATCGCCATAAGGAAAAGAGGTGCAGCCATGATTGTTCACAAGATTGTAAGGATCACCATAATTGTAGCAAGAGTCAAGGCTAGGACTAAAGAAATGTAAAGAGGAATGCAAAGATAGAGGAGATCAATGTGGTTGAATCTCCATCTCCAAAAGTTGTTCCCTGACATGCATCCGCCATCAAATGTGCTTGTTTTCACTTGTGATTCGAGCGTTATTGGCTCTTGATGAGTGTCATGTGCAAAATTGGATCATTGATTTACGTGTTAGTTTCCATGTTACTCCCCATCGGAGATGTCAAGTTATGCATAACGAATGACACTGAGTTTATGCTTTGGGGAGTCAGACATGTTTCTAAATTGACTAAGAGTTGTGTCAATTGGTCACCATGATGCTTTATGCTATACTACTGTTTTTGGCAATGGTTCTTGGATGGTGCGTAAAACAAATTTGGTTGTCATAAAACGTCACAAATTTGATTTATTGTACTCTTTATATGTCTCTTCAGCTAAAGAGAGTTCTATCTATGTAGCCGAACAACCTTCTACTGAGTTATGGCATAGCCGGCTAGACCATATGAGTTGGAAAGGAATGAAAATCCTTCAATGTTTGGGCTACTTACCTGTGTTAAACTATTCTGATTTTGATTTATGCGAGCATTGCATTTGAAGGCAAGCAAACTAGACAAACTTCCTCACCATTACATCGAGAGTTGAGAAACCCTCTAGATTTGGTTCATAGCGGCCTATGCCACACAAATCCCTAGGGGAAGACTATATTTCTTGACATTCATCGATGACTTTACTCGGAAGGTGTGGGTCTACCTCTTAAAGGGGAAAGAAAAGTGTTTGTTACATTCCAAAAATTTTTAGCCGTGGTTGAGAAACAATCTGGTAGAAAGCTAAAAACTTGGACAATCTCCATAAGAGTTCAAGAAAATCTAAAGCAAAGGAGAGATTTAGTAACTGTTTACTACGCCGTACACACCTGCTCAGAATAGAATTGTTGAGTGTATGAATCACACGATTCAAGAAAGAGTCACATCCATGTTATCTAAGGCAAATTTACCTCTTGAGTTCTGGGGAGAGGCTGTTACGATAGCTGTACACATCATCAATAGCTCGCCTAGTACTCCGTTGAATTTCAATGATAGATAACATGTGTTTGGGTGTGAAGTGTTCTCATATCTTCATTGGTTATGGTGCAGATGGAGAGATGGGATATCGTCTCTGGCACCTAGAATTTAGAAAGGTTATTTGTAGCTCACAAGCGATATTCAATGAGTTTAAAATGCATAGATAGACTATTAAAGAGGTCGAATATTGGAAAGTCAGATTTGAGGATGTAACCTCCACAAATTGGAAAAACCAACTCACTCTACTAGTGAAATTTCCACCACTAGTAGTGCTCTAGAGAGAGCGGAATCTTGCAGTCAAGCAGTGACTCGGTAGTGAGGAGATTTACCCGTGTATCTCGTGCACTAGAGCGTTTTGAGCCAAGATTGGACTATGTGTTAGCCACTGATTGCGATGAGCCCACTTGTTACAAACAAGCTATTCAAATGGAAGATAGCGTGAAGTGGGAGCAAGCTATGCAATCTGAGTATAACTCGATTGTGAACAATGAGACATGAGATTTGGCTGAATTTCCAGGAGGCAAGCACGCCTTACTTTACAAATGGGTTTACAAGAAGAAGTTTACATCTGATGATCCTAAGCCTAAATACCATGCTAATATGTCTGGACGTTTCTGCGAAATGGAAATTGGAAAGAATTCGAGGGAGATTGCTGCAAGGGGTGTGCATAGGGACAGGAACAAAGCACAGTTATTGGGGGATTCAATGATAGTTGCCTGCACAAGTCGTCAATGCACGAGAGAGGGCGACGACAAAGACAACTCTGGCGTGAGCGCATGGCGCTCGGGGTTTGGAAACGTTGGATAGGAGCACGAGCGTCGTCGTCATGCAGGGTGACCAGGGAACTGACGAGGGACGTTCGTGGGTTGGATATAAAGGGGTGTGGGTTGTGTTGGGAGCACCAAGGTAGCGAGGAGGTCTGGAGACAACCACGATAAGGTACGCTAAGAGGGATTCAAGGAGCAAAAAGGAGTTGATTTTGATGAAATCTTCTCACCATTGGTCAAGATGATTACATTGGGTATAGTGCTTGGCCTAGTAGCCATAGAGGACATGGTGCTTGTCCAAATGGATGTGAAGACAACTTTTCTTCACGGGGATCTAGAAGAGAATGTTTACATGAAGCAACCTAACGATTTTTTGAATAGCCTAACATCGAGGAGCTTGTATGCAAACTCAAGAAAGCACTTTATGGCTTAAAGTAGGGTTCTAGGTAGTGATGAAAAAATTTGATGCTTTTATGCGGTCCCAAGGTTTCAAAAGGAGTCAAGAGGATCACTGCTTGTATACAAAGAAATTCATTGATGGTTCTTTGGTCATTCTCATTTTATATTGTACAAAATTCCACTAAGGAGATTGCCAAATTGAAGCAATAAATATTTGGGCGAAGAAAATGATTTTCTTGGTATGCGTATTAAGAGAGACAAGATAAGAGGCATTCTTGAGTGCGAGACCTAAGTTCGGAGATGCGAGGCAACAAAAGTGGAGTGATGCGAGGTGGGGGAGGATGAGACATGATCTCAAAAGACTTCGGACTCTTTTGCTTACCCTTCCGCGCCGGCGCAGGATGCTTAAGGGCCAAGAACGGGTGCCTACATTCAACGCGAATCGCATGCTTTTTTGATGATGCAGTTGCTCCACTCTAATTGCAACAGATTTGCTTAATTACTGTTTCGTGAGTTGCAGCCGACCTGATACTAGGCTTCCTAGGTCTATTAGGGTACTCAATGCAAGAGACGCTCCAATTGCGCAGCACAAGGCTCAAAGCTCAAGCAAAATTGTTGTTGTGTAGTCTGTTGTTGTTGCATGTAGGCAACAAATTGCTGCATCATCTGTGCTGCATCGTCGCCTCTTCATTTTCTCTGCTAAATTTTGCCACACCAACTCAATTTTGCATCAGGTTCACCAAAGATGTCGGGGATAATGGGTTCGCGAGGTGAGCCGGGTCAACACTGGGCTGCTCGCTGTGGAAAATAAGAGAGACAAGATGCACAACATATAGCAAAAGACATCGACAATACCGTAAATGCTTGCAGTTGACAACGTGAATGCTTTAAGCTGCTAATAATTACCCAAAGTGGAATTCCATTACAAATGTTTGCCATTAACGACACTGATAGAGGTAAGAGAGTTTAATGCTCTCAACTTAGACCAAGACTGCAATTTTTCCACTTATGCCTGCCATTAGAGCCTTTTGAAGCTAATTAGGAAGAAGAAAGTATCTAGAAAAATTCCCTCCTTGGTGCCCTTGTATTTCCCAAATACGGTAGAGAGAGGTTATCCTCTCTCCTTCTTGCCTTACTGCTCCTTTGCTTGCTTCCAAATTACAATTTCTGCCATTAGCAGCACTATGAAGCAAACCTTGAGCTTAAGGAGCTTAGTCCTCACTAATTTGGCCAAAGAGTATGATCTCCCGCGTCTGCTATTAGAGTTGTAAATTGGCTATAAGAATGTATGTTGCCATCAACTCTTTAATCTCCTTTCCTTCCTTGCTGACCTTCGACTTCTCGCTTCTCTTTCTCCACCTCTCCTTGACGAGATTCCCTTTGCCAAATCCTTGAGCACCTTGGTCGAGGACGAGAGAGAGAGAGAGAGAGAGAGAGAGAGAGAGAGAGAGAGACCCTCCCTTCGTTTCCTTCACCCCTTTTCTTGTCGAGCTCTCTTCTCCTTCGCCAAGCCAAGCTCCCTTGCCTTCCCCAAGCCGAGCTCCAACTCTCTTCTTTCTTCCTTATCTTGTTTGAGCTCTCCTTCGCCTTCCAAGCTCCACCTTCCTTTCAATATCTTTTCCACAATAACTTACTCCCTTTTTAATACACACCCTATTTTTTTCCTTGCCCATCAGTCACGGCGCCGTGACTGATGTGGCACATGAACTCTCTGTGATGACGTGGTAGCGTGCCCATCAGTCACGGCGCCGTGACTGATGTGGCACATGAACTCTCTGTGATGACGTGGTAGCGTGTAGCGCGAGCAGCATGAAATGAGTCGGGATTAGAGCAAAAAAAGGGGCGCCTTGGCGATCTAGCATTTTCTTCTTCAGGCGCGCCGCGATTTGAGCACCATAGCCCCCAGCGCGAGCGACTTTCTCTCACTCCCCTGCGTCCCCCGCTGCCTGCTCTAGTCGACGCCATCCCCTTTGTTTTCTTCTATTCTCCTTCACACACAATGTGTGTATTCATTTAAAATGGGCGGCCATATTGCCTTTCCATTGGGTGGCCATTCTTATTGGCTTAATTGGGTGGCCATAGTGCCTCTTCATTAGGTGGGTGGCCTTTTTCCATTGGCTTGGGCGGGCGGCCACTGGCCCCTATGGCTTTGCGCGGCCTACGCTTCATAGTAGGCACCACATTTTGTATACATATCGACCAAGGCACCGCATTTAACACGCATATCGACCAAATCATTGCCTAGCACGACATCTTTTCATAGCAGATCTCGATTGACAATATTATCGTGAATTTTATTGTCCATCATCTCAGATAATGCCACATGCCTATAAGACGCGCGTATAGGTGACTGCATTTATCGAAAACTATTCCCTCGCACTCGGTGAAAATAGCTCAGAGCTCCTTGCTGCAGCCGTGCTGGCCATTCCCCGCACCTAATGTGCCCCGAGAGGCACCGTTTTAAATTCTGTAGTCACTACCATCTGTGGCCCACTAACTGAGGCTGCCAAATCTGCCAAAAGCCATCTGGTACCTCTCATCATTGGTCGTCGTCACCAACTTCCAACATTAATATCTTTCAGGTCCGGACTCCTGTTGGCAAGCTGTAAATTCCTATAGACTTCTCAAGCTGCATAGACCGCATACAAACCTTGCTGAGGCTATAAAATTCCCAGATGGCACATCGAGCGAACGGCCCAGACTAGTATGGAACCGACCCCCGGTGAATCTTAAACGGCCAATATCTTGGCAACCAAAACTCCGATCACTAATCTAAAAAGATCGACACGCTTCACAAAGTGAGCACTTCAGGCCCATGCATTCATTTCATTTATGTCCCCTCATCTGCGGGCGCCTAATCCGGAAGGGATCTGCAATTGACTCAAACTTCAAACTGCAATAACTTCTTCACCGTAGCTCCAACCGACGAGCAGCAAAGGTATGCCGGTAGAGCACTTCAAGCACTACAGTTCTAGATCATACTCTCCCATCTATGTCACTTCAAGCATACTCCTTTTTAGCATCATTAAGGCATCTATTGGCCCTTTAAAGCTGCATCAGGCATATATTAATCATCAAACCTTGCATGTTATCAAGCCCTGATCACTGGTAAATAATCAAGTAGACTTCAATCAAGCACAATGCACATCCTTTTGATAATTTTCCCATCATGGAAGCGGAGCTGCACGACAACGCTGTCTAGTCTTGTTTTTTCATCAAGAGACTCTTGCAATAGCAATGTGCATAATGCATCAAACTTGACAACTTCAGGATTTCCTTGGGTCATAAGTCTTCACGTACTAGCAAAAGCTTGGTAAGAATCTGGCAAGGCATCAATGACAGTTTGCACAAGGGAGCTGTCTGAAATGACTTCACCTGCGGAAATAAGTTGCTCATTGATATTCTTGACACCAGCAAGGAAAGTGTTCATATCATCTTCCTCATGCATAATCTTCGATCCATCTCCTTACGGTGCAATGCAATTTTAGCCTCATTGCGACTTGCATAAAGACCAGCCAGAATATCCCAAGCATGTGGCAGATCTCGTTGAACGAATGTGGGGAGTAATAGTGCACTTCACAAACAACGCAATCAATGCATGAGCCTACGCATCTTTTACATCCCAATGAGCTTCCTCAGCTGTAGGCAAAATAACTCTAACTGAAGCAAGACCTGCAACATCCTCAACATCGCCTACATCCTCAGAATCAGGACGTACATCAATGCCCTGTACAATATTCCAGATGCCCTTTGACACAAGGACATGTTGCATCATATAAGCCCACATAGGGTAATTGTCCCCATCCAATCTGTCCTCAGCAGCAACAACAAACATCTTGAACACATCTGTGTTGTTGTCAGCCATGGTAAATGTTGCACTTGATGTGAAAACTGCTCGAAAAGAGGAGAAATAAAGCGAAAACAACACGTGCTATATAGCAAAAACTGTAGAAGACTGTAAGGGACTTGTTATGCAGAAAACAGCATCGACAAAAAATTTGCACAAAATGACAAAATAACTTGTGCAATATTGCCTATAGTGGAAACAAAAGCCGAAATGAGCCCGAATCAGAAATCTGAGCACACTAAGCTCTTTGAGTTCTTTCAAAAATTTTGTCGAACTTCGAATGCTTGCCAAAGCTCACTGAAATCAAAGAAAGTAAGCAGGCATGTGCTAGAGTTGCTGGTGACTAAGCTCGGGAGGATGCAACCTGCTCTGATACCAATTGTTGGAATTAGGGTTGCATGAAAACACACATAGCTTGGAGAAGATGAAGGAAGCTCAAGGCACACAACCAAGAGTATATTACTTAGTGTGCAATGAAAAGATAAGTTAGCCCTACAATGATGGACGTATATACATTGCACGGGGGGAAAAACCGCCTAGAGAGGAAAAAAATGCCCCAGTGGTCCTAAGTGTTTTCACACTCATCACTATCACATGTATATGGTGACACTAATTATATAATTAGATGAATCTATATTATTTATGTTAAGAATCTTATTTACGATTGTTGACTCTAATGTAGGCTGGATATCCATGGCCCAATTGTCTCGTAGCTTTTGACCAGGCAATCTAATCGCATATTAGCATCATATGTGAATGATCATCAAAACACATAATGAAGTTCTGTCCTTTATGATCTTTTTTCTCACTTTTTGTTAGTTTTCTTTCATAGATTGTTGGCAGAACAAAATTAACAGCTCTTCCTAATACAGAAAATGCTATTTGTACATTATGTAGTGTTTTAGGTCACAACCAATTATATTAATTGCAAGTGTAAGTGCCCAATGAAACATTATAATTTGGACGCACTTATATGTAAATTTGACCATCTGTAAGATTACTCTCAATTCCTCTAAGAAATTGGTCCTATAGATTTCTATGCCTTATAACTAATATCATTACTAAACACGAGACTACTAATCGTGCTTTAAGTAGGGGATTAATACCAACTTGGACACACCCAAGATGAGCAAAGTAATAGCCCTTTTTAAGAGCTTCAACTCTCTCATGTTGGAGGATCTTGGTGAGCTTAATAAAACACATTTCACTGTCAGAAGGAATGGATGCAACTAATTTATTGTCTGCATATACAGTTGGTTTAAACTGATTTTTGTGTCGGTAGACTTGTTCGGGTTTTAATTGTGATATTTGCCATTGAGCAAAGGGTTTGGCTTCTATATTGCTAATGAGAGATGTGCAAAGTACTTTGTCACTTTAGACAAAGATTTATTCAAAATTTCCATCAAAAGGAATGGATGCAATTGATTTATTTTCTAGATATATAGTTGATGCACGGATTTTGATTTTTTTTTGTGTTAATAGAATTGTTCAAGTTCTAATTGTAATATTAGTCATTGAGGAGATGGTTCCGAGCTTCTTCTATTGCTAATGAGAGATGTGCAAGAGACTTGGTCACTTTAGACAAAGATCTATTTAAAAAAATGCCATCGAAATTGTAGGAGTCTTTGCAAGAGTTTACACAAGAATTTTTTCGGAAATTTATGTAAAATTTTATCAAGGATTTATCTCTGTAGATTAATACTCAAATTTGAGTGGCGACCTTCGGACCACAAGATCATGCGACCTTGCCTCATAATGAAGATTCAAGAAAATGGCAATAGCTTTGATGAATAGATGATGTTAAAGGATTAATCTTAGTAGATTACTCAGAGCAAGTAGCCTTCAATAATAATCTTATTGAGCCTCATCTCATACACAAGAGAGGTTCGATATCACATTGAAAAAGATGATTAAGACATAGCTAATCTCAACAAACAAGCTCTGATACCAATAGACGCACACACGACAAGATGCAAGCGGAAGGAGTGTATTTCTATTGACATAAGCAAATAAGAAGGGGAATACTGAAGAATGTAATGGATCATTAGGAATACTAAGAGTGTTACAAGACTAGACTCAACATAACGCTTCACACCAGATTATTTACAATGCGGGGAGGCCTTGCTTATTTAGGGTTCTAAGGAAGATTCATAAACAAGCTAGTGTATTGGGAATAAGTTAGTGGGCTTCCTTTTTCAAAGTAGGTGACTCAAAAGTAGGATAAGCTTGATTCTTATACCAAGTGTATGACCTAAGAGCTTAGGTATCTTTATACATGTTATGTAAGTTTTTTGTATATATATTTTTTGTACACTTTTACTTTTTGTGCGCTTTTACTATTTGATGATCTCATATTATTTTGTCCCTGGAATGGTATGAGGATCAAAGAGGGTTGGCATAAAATCTACTAATGTCATCATATTGAGAGCTATAGGGGAATCTTCAAATTTTGAATCTATGCTTAAAGAATCCTCTATTGAGGAAGAGGATTCACTTTTAAACTATGTAATGTTGAATGCAAAGTTAGAGATTTCATCGGAGGAGAGCTCGAAATAGCTGTATCCATCTCCCAAAATGGTGTTTTTGAATGCTCTAGATTTTTTCTTCTTAGGACATTCAGAGGTCCAATGACATGTTTTGCCACAATAAAATGTTTGGTATCATTTTTAGAAGAAACGGACTTACATTTTCTGAAAAAGTGGTGCTTTGGTCTTTTTCTAAATTCCTTCTCCTTTTTGCTCTTTTTGGAGTTATTGCAGGAGCATCTCTTTTCGGCATTGACACAACCAAAGTCTTTGGAGTAAAATTTTTGTTTGCAAAATTTCCTTCAACTTCTTTTGAGCTTGCTTCTGGATAGAAAGTTCTTGTATTACTATTTGGAGGGCTTGAATGATGTCTCCTAGTGTAGTTGATTGAAGATCCAGATTTTGGTTGTCTAATTTTTTAAAAAGTGATTTTGTTATTGTTTTTCGCAATTTGTGAATAATTTTTTCATTTATTTCTCCCGAATAATATTTTCTTGCTTTATAATTTAAATTTCTATAGTAAATGCAAAAATTCCAAATTAAGGAGAAGTTGCATATTTGGGCTTCATGAAAAACTTGAAGAGCTAGGTTTGCTTGATCATACTGATGTCCAAAGAACTCCTTGTATCATGCCTTCAATTAATACGAGCATTGGAGATTTGTTATGAGACGGAATTTTTAATTCCTTGGGGAAGAATTTTCCACCAAACCTTTAGTATGCTGGTAAATCCATCCACTGCCGCTTCCATAGCATTTTGTTGACTCATTCTTCCAAAAAATATATGTTGGTAAATCCAATTGTGAATATATTCTAAAACAAGGATGATATCCCTTTGTTCCATGTTGTCAATGTTGTAGACTGTGATATCACCTACCTATCTTGGATCTAACTAGTCTTCTATCTAGTTGTAGTAAATTGATTCAGTGATTTCTCCTTCAAGATTTTTCAATGTCGTCTTACCAGTATTGTCAATGTTGTAGATTGTGATATCACCTACCTTTCTTATTTCTTGCACAAATTAGGGAGTTGGTGGAATGGGTGGAGCACTTGTAGAGGCTTCCTCCATAGGCTCATCTTTCTCCATTTGAAGGGAAACTAAAGGAAAATGCACATGTGAATCATCAATTTCACTTTTGTAGGTGTCTTCTTCTATGCGATTGTAATGGTAAGGGGTAGATAAAAGTTGAGATGGAATGTATTCTTCTTGGAGGCCATTGTACATTGTTTCTCCATAAAATAGTCAAACTAATTCAAGTCTCCATGAAATACAACTTATAATTCTTAATACCTGATATGTATTGTGCATTGGCCATGTCCTATCTTGTATCTAACTAGTCTTCTATCTAGTTGTAGTCAATTGATTCAGTGATTTCTCCTTCAAGATTTTTCAATGTCGTCTTACCAATATTGTCAATTAATTTATTTTGGTTTTAGTGACATCTAGCCATTGTGTGCAGATCTCTTTCATAATTTACAAAGTCGTAATGGGACAAGCTTCTTTGCATCTTAATTGCAAGCTGCTCTGTGGCTTCCCAACCTTTCCACCCTAGTTCTTCATATGAAGAATTCTCATGTGCATTAGTAAACTTCAAAACATTTGAGAATAAATTTTTGTCAGAGTCACCTAGAGTTTAATGCACAGGAGGTTTGATAAATGAGAAGCTTGGTATAAAGGAAGATGACGAAGGGACAATAAGGTTTGTATGCAAAGAAGGGGGGTATGCTTGGAGTTGCTTATGCATATTGGTGACCAAATTTTGCAACTAAGATAACTATTTTTCAAGTATATGTAACTTCACTGTCGAATAGTTTCTTTGCCAGACCTCGGGTCTAGGTTTTGTGTCATCGTCCATTTTTATATATGGCCTAATAAATATTTTATCATTATCAAAGGTGATAATTTTTTTACCTTTGATCATACAAAATCGAATTTAGTAGGCTAACAATGAAGCTTTTGAAAAAGTTCGTTCTTTGGATTCAAACGTTTATGTATGCAATCTTTGATTTGCATTGCCTTAGATTTTGTTGGGGTTGTGTGTGTCATAGAAGATACTCGTTTCTTTAGAGAGCTAATCATATAATTAATGAAGCTATATTATTTATGCTAACAATCTTATTTAAATTTTTTGGCTTTAGAGTAGGCTGGCTACGGTCCAATTTCCTGGCAGTTTTTCTTATGAGACCAGGCAATATGATCACATTTCAACAATTAAGAATGATTGTCAGAACACATAGAGATGTTCTAACCTTTATGACCTTTTTTCTCACTTGCTATTAG
Organism: Adiantum capillus-veneris; assembly: GCF_014529385.1. Lineage (NCBI taxonomy): Eukaryota > Viridiplantae > Streptophyta > Polypodiopsida > Polypodiales > Pteridaceae > Adiantum > Adiantum capillus-veneris. The sequence continues at coordinate 150,484,421 of NC_140936.1, read as the reverse complement.
TTTTCCTTCATGAATTGTTGGTAGACCAGAACCTGCTCTTCCTAACAAAGATGCTATATCTACATTAGGTGTTAAGTGTTTAGGTCACACTCAATTATCTTAATTGCAAGTGCAAGTGCTTCGCCAAAAGAGGGATCATCCAATAAAACATTATAATTTAGACACCATCTAAAGGTGGTGTCTGAATTATAATTGGACCATCTGCAAGATTACTCTCAATTCCTCCAAGAAACTGGTCTTTCATATTCCAATGTCTTTTATTTAAAAGCATTACTAGACATGAGATTCCTAATCCTTCTCTAAATAGGGGATTAATACCGACTTGGACACACTCAAGATGAACAAAGTGATAGATCCTTTTAAGAGCTTCACCTCTGTCATGTTGGAGGATCTCGGTGAGCTTAATAAAATGCATTTGACTATTAGAAGGAATGGATACAACTAATCTATTGTCTAGATATACATTTGATGCATGGAATTTTAATAGATTTTTGCACTATTAGACTTGTTCGGGTTTTAATTGTGCTATTTTCTACTGAGAAGAGGGTTTGGCTTCTTCTATTGCTAACAAAAGATGTGCAAGACTTGGTCACTTGAGACAAAGATTTATTCAAAGACTTACACCAAAAAGGTAGGAGTTTTTACAAGAGTTTACACGAGAATTTATACAAGAATTTATCGAGGATTTGTGTCTGTGGATTAATACTCAAATGCATGTGGTGACCTTTGGACCATGCGACCACACGACCATGCGGCATTGCCTCGCGATGAAGATTCAAGAAAACGGCAATAGCTTTGATGTATAGGTGATGCTAAAGTATTACCCTCAACAAATTACTCAGAGCAAGCAGCCTTCGACAATAATATTATTGAACCTAATCTCATATACAAGAGAGTTTTGATACCACATTGAATAAGATGATTAAGATAGTGAATTTCAATAAACAGGCTCTGATACAAACATATGCACACACGACAAGATGCAAGCAGAATGAGTGTATTTCTATTGATATAAACAAATAAGAAGGGGGATACACAAGTGTGTAGTGGACCATTAGGAAAACTAAGAGTGTTACAATACCAAACTCAGGAAAAGGAATCACTCAAGATAATTTACAATGAGAGGAGGCCTTGCTTATATAGGACTCCAAGGAAGCTTCATGAACAAGCTAGTGTGTTGGAAATAAGTTAGTGGGCTTCCTTTTTCAAAGTGGATGACTCAAAAGTAGGATAAACTTGATTCTTACACCAAGCGTATAACATAAGTGCTTAGGTCTCTTTATCTATGTTATGTCTGCTTTTTGTATACTTTTACTATTTGATGATCTCATACTATTTCGTCCTAGAACATTGTCAAGGATTAAAGGGTTGGCATAAAATCTTCTAATGTCATCATATTGAGAGTTGTAGAGGAATATCTTCAAATTCTCAATCTATGCTTGAAGAATATTCTATTGAGGAAGAGGCTTCACTTTTAAACTGTGTAACGTTGAATTCAAAGTCACAGATTTCATCAGAGCAAAGCTCATAATAGTCCATCTTGTAAATGATGTTTTGGAATGCTACTAATTTTTCCTTTTTAGGATATCTAGAGGCCCAACGATCTACTTTACCACAAATAAAACACTTGTTGTTATCATTGTTAGAAGTAGACTTATGTTTTTTGAAAAAGCGATTCTTTGGTCTTCTCCTAATTTCTTCACCTTTCTACTCTTGTTTCAGTTCTTGTAGAAGCATCTCTTTTTGGCATTGGCACAACCAAAGTCTTTGGACTAATAGTTTTGTTTGCAAAATTTCTTTGAAGGTTTTGATTCCTTGAACTCGTTCTGGGCTTGCTTCTTGATACAAAGTTCTTGTATTACTATTTGGAGGGCTTGAGTGATGTCTTCTAGTGCAACTGACTTAAGATCTAGATTTTGGTTGTCTAATTTTTCCAAAAGTAATTTTGTTATTGCTTTTGGCCATTTGTGAATAAATTTTGCTTTTATTTCTCTAGAATGATATTTGTCTACTTTATAAATTAATTTTTTGCACTAAATACAAACAATTTAAAATTGAGAAGTTATATATCTGGGGTTCATGAAAAGCTTGAAGAGCCAAGTTTGCTTAATCTTTTTTAAGTCCAATGAACTCCTTTTAGATGCCTTCGAGTTATAAATGCATTGGAGATTGGTTATCAGGAGGTCGTAAGAAAGGTTTTTTTAATTCCTTGGGGAAGCACTTCCCACAAAGCCCTAAGTATGCTAGTAAATTCGTTGATTGTTGCTTCCATAGCAGTTTGTTTTCTAATTCTTTCAAAAAGTAATTTTTGTTAAATCCAATTGTACATATATTCTAAAATGAGAATGATAGCCCCTTATTCCATATTGGCAATGTTGTAAAATGTGATATCATCTACCTTTCTTATTTCTTGCACAAATTGGAGAGTTTGTGAAATGGGTGGAGCACTGGTAGAGGCTTCTTCCATTGAATTTATCTTTCTCCATTTGAAGGGGCACTAAAGATATATGCACATGTGAATCATCAATTTCACTTTCGTTAGTGTCTTCTTTGAAACCTGAAATACAGCTTCATAATTCTTAATACCTCATCTGTATTCTGCATTGGCTCTATCCCATTTTGATTCTAATCATACCCAATTATAGTCAATTGACACAGTGATAACTCCTTCAGTATTTGCCAATATCACGTTGTCGGTTTAATTTATTTGAGATCTCTTTCATAAATACAAAGTCATAATGGGACAAGATGATTCGCAGCTTGATGGAAAGCTTCTCTATCACTTCCCAATCTTCCCACTATGTGTGTGCGTGTGTGTGTAGATATTTTAATTATATAATAAGACATAAATGAACTTTTACGCTCAAAAGACAGTTGGCTTTAGAAAAGTGACAATGATTAGTACAAAAACAACTCAGTCTTATAATTATTTTTGTACATGGCTATAAGAATGAGATCTCATTCTAGTATAAAAATATAATAACTGATCAAAGAAATAAGAACCAAACAGTAGTAAGAGCCAGTGATGTCACGGACAGTCATTTGCTTCAAGCCAAAAAAATTCCAAGAAATGATAGAGTCCTCACCTGCATCCATCCAAACAAGACAATAGATACGTTAGCCTTGGATGTGTTTTACAAGTGTCAATGGACTATATCAGTTGTTATCCATGTCCAATTTTTTTCAACTTAAAACTACTGTTCAAAGTGTTTATGTATTCCAGTTCTTTATAGTTTTGAGAAATTTTTTCATCTCAAATATTTATGAAAGTATTAATAAGTATAGCCCCATTTTTTATTATAGGAAATAGCATACATATGATTCTTGATTAGAAGGCCACCACCCCTTCTGATCCAAGTATCATAATCCCACAAGCAACCCATAGATCAATTTTTTACAATTTTCAAATTATATTGCTAGATTTATTAAAATCAACTTTTGTCTAGCTTTTCCAAGTACCATAAGTCATAAAGCGTCTCTGAATCCACACCTTTAGAACAAAAAATACCATTGATAGTTTCAAGGTGACCAACTTGGCTAGGCAAAACCAAATCCTATATGAAATCTTCCATACCACAATTAGGATGCGAAATGAGATGTGGATCTTCTAAATTGATTTAAGTTATCCTTAACAAAGATTGAAACACTACAACATCAAAGGTAACCCCATTGACACACTTGTAGCTCTATGAGCTCGGTATTAGATGTAACAAGACTAACACCACGGTATGCAGTCAACAGACCATCAGTCGCCCCTTGGTGCTAGTAGTATCAGATCCACCATCTATTTTTCAAGGGTATACTACAACACCCTAAAATTTTAAAACCACCAATTTTCAGGCAGCGTAAAGCATGGATAGAAAATGTTCGGCAGAAATAAAAAAAATTACAATGCCATGATGGCTTGTACGAAAATAGCCTTAAACGTGAGCCAAAACCTCATTAATGTAGGAGTTTTATCAAGCCAAAAGGTGTAAAAATCTGCAAGTGAAACAATTTAGCATAGTAATGAAGAGCCAGTTTAATCATCAGTGGCGCAATCCTATGTTAGAAGAGAGATGACTCAGACGAAAAAACTGTTAATCCAAAAAGCATGCAAACGTAATCACCATTAACTACCAAATCCAAGCATGATTTTCATAGTATTGCAAAAAAACCCTTTAACCAACCTGAGATGCTTCCTTGTGTTCCACAATCTCCATTGCAACATAGTAAGCGGTTTTTCAAGCACTCAAAAAGCTCACTTATTATGTACTAACACAGAAAAAACACAAGCACCAAGGCTAAGTGAGGGGTAAACCCTCACCTGGTTATAAATACGGGCTTTGGTACATGTTTTGAGGAGTCATATTCACAACGAATCGTGACCAATCTGTTATCATGAGAGTATACTTAGCGATAGGTGCCAACATTAAACCAAGGAGGGGGGGGGGGGGGGGGGAGGGGGGGGGGGGGGGTGGGGGGGTGGGTTGTTGGTGTGTGTATGTGTTTGAGAATGGTCGAGAGAACAATGTAGCGACACAGATGAGTGCTGCATAGAGAGTGGGGGACACAAAAGGACTTATTGCATGGTCTACTTCCCAAGGAGGAGAAAATATTCACGCCCCCCCTAAGAGGGGAACTTATGAGACCTAAAGCCCAAGGCTAACTACTTAGGGAGAACATCTCACGAAAGAAGTGGAGTTTCCTTGCTATTTGAAGTGTCCGGACTAATACTAGACAGTGGCAATGGTACTTGTGTGTGTGTGTGTGTGTGTGTGTGTGTACGCGTGCGTGCGCGCGTGCTCGCCTTGTCTCAAGCACCAGACACAATGGGTCGATAGTAGGCCCATTGTGTATGGGCCTACTACCTAATTAGAGAGATGAGGTTGGCATGGCTGAATTATAAGCCAGGCTAGCCATTCCGAGAGATAGTCTTGGTGATTTTTCTTATTAAGTTGCTCCTCTTGAATCCATTAAGGAAAAACTTATGAATAAGCAGCTTGATGTCTTCCCATGCTAAGAGGCAGTTAGAGAAAGAATATAAGATCAACCGACGCAAGTACTAAGAGCAGCTTTATGAGGTCGATAACCGTTCTTTTGATTAATTATATGGGAGGGATATTCAATAGGTCTCTTTTCCAAGTGAAACAATAGTCATAGCCACCATTACAGGGGTTATGAAGTGTAATTGTGAAGTTAAGGAATTGTACCGAAGTAGAAAATAAGCTAGAGGTTGTAGTAAACCCTTGGCCATAATTTGGTTCAATCTTAAGGCAATTAGGATAAACATGATTAATTTCCTCCAAAAAAGTTTTATTGTTGAGGCTTAATATGTCATCCATATACCTTCAAGTGTGCTTAAATAGGGAGAGTTTATGATAGTCGATTTTATCACCCATGGTTCTGAGGAACCATTTGTATTCAAAGAAGGCTAAATATAAATTACACATAAGGGGTGAACAGGAAAATTCCATAGGAATGCCCAGGCTTTGGTTAAAGCATCATCCTCCGAAGAGAATACTGCAGTTATCGAGAACCCAAGAAATATTATTGAATAGGTTTTCCTCATTGAATTGTAAGGAGTGGGGTTTCTTAATCCATCTTGGTTTATTAGAGAGAGAAATGTAGAAGAAACCATTTTTCCTATCATGTTTAAATGCTAACCCAACCATTTGTAGTAGAACATTTTTCAGCCCTAATTCTCCTTCCAGAGATATATTCTCGTAGCATTGAGTGATATCTGTTGTGAAGAGATGGAATATCTGTTTGGGGAGGTTAAGAGTAACTTTGGTGGAGTTTTTTACTAGCCAAAAGGGGTTATAGTGTAGTTGGAGGAAGTTAGAACAGATTTTTTGTTTGGTTACACAAACATATTCAAATTGTGAGAGTACAAAGTCAAGGCAAAGGGTGGTATCTTTAGTAATGTCAATAAAAATACCTTTCAAAGCATCTGATATCCATCTGAATTTATGCTTGTGAAGTTTATAGGTGGGAAAAAGCATTGGAAGCTTGGTAGCCTGAAGAGAATAGCTAAAGTTTAAAAGATGTTTGGAAATCTTATCAATCACCACACAAGGAGATACATTTAGTGGTGTGAATTCCTTCCCAGATAGTCGAGAGTGAGCTGCTTTTTAAGCCAAGTTTTTGCGCATAAGAATGGGACAGTTGGAGCTTTTATCCAGCCCTACTATAAACCGATCTTGTGAAAGCTTCTAAAATTCAACTCCGAGATCTGGTGTTATCTAGGAACTCTCAGTAGAAATCCATTTGTACGGTATGAGTGACATTTTTTTAAAGAAACATTGTTCAACTAGTTTAGCTAAGTCCAGTAGGACTGTCTTCTCCAGTCGAAGAGTACCGACAAGGTCAATTAAGCAACTAAGTAAAGCTAATAGAGCAAGATATGGGTTTCTTGGAAAAATGGGGATGTGATTCAGTCCTTTAGCTTAAAAAAATTGGATTGTGGTATCTTCAACTAAATCAAGATCACAAGTGCAGACATGCTTGCCACAAATATCAAATTCTTTACAAAAAGAGACATATTTATCACAAGCACACTCTGGAACAGTGTTGTGTTATAAAAAATCATTACTGTAGATAAGATTCTTGATAGGTTGTTGATACTTCCAACCATTGAGCACATTATCAAGTATTTCATAATTTCCAAGAAGTAAGTCAAATCACTCACAGAATATTGTTTTTGGGTGCACCCAATCCAGAAGTTCACTTTGGAAAAGACAATGTACGTAGATATACTATTTGGAAGAGGTCTTCCTAGTAAGATGCATCCTTCCACACAGGCCAAAAGCAACCTGCACAGTATCAGTGATCATAAGTCAAGGAGGTATCGGATGGGAGTGTTTCTTCCTCTTCCCCTAGTAAAGCTACAAGACTTTCCTCTGTTAAAATTAGAGGAAGAACTGGGTGTCAAAAAAGATGTGAATGTATTATTGGGGGTGGTTAAAAAGTTAGGTCTTTTCACCGAGTGGGAGTCGTCATCTTCCATACAAGGCTTAAGTAGACTGGCGATTATCTTAATACCTTTATAGTTGGCATAAGTGGTCAGATAAATCCCCGATTCATTAGATTTGAATTCTTTAAGGATATACAGCATAAGTCCACAAAAAAAATTATAAGCAATTTGAGCAACCACTAATTGTTTGGCTTGGCCGCCTAACCAAGAGCAGATAAGGGATAAATGAAAGTCCACCAGTTTCTCAGGGAAAAGTTGGTCAATATGGTTGAGGATATACCACATAGCATGGTCAAACCACAATGCTAAATTCACATGAGGCTTTGGGGTCAAGAAACTTGCAAGCATATTTTACATATGGCGGAAATACATTCCAGATTGATTCAGTGTAGAAGTCTGGATTGCTTTTAGCAAACTCCATGTTCCCTTTTGTCTGACTGTACAATCCTGCATTAGAAGAGCATTTGGAATGGTCAATAAAGTTAAGGTTGAAGGGGGCCTTAATGAGTTCCCCTTTGTCAAGGAACTGTCCTCCTTTCAAAATTCTGAGTCTACAATCCTCAACTGTGGAGGCAGGTAGATTAGCCAAATATACCCAGGTTTCACTAAGAATTGGTGTCAAAAAGGCTTTGTTAGGTAAAACCCAGAGCAAGTGATTCACTCCAAAAATGCTTTGTTAGGTAAAACCCAGAGCTAGTGATCCACTCCAAAAGACTCAATTTCAATTTGTCTAATAGGTAAGAAAGGAAAAACTTTGGACACTTTGGGTACCATTTCTAAACGATTAGAGTCACTAAGAGAGCAAAGATTGTTTTGAAACTCCTTGACAGCTTCAAGCGCAGCACTATCTCTGCAAAAGATGCGACATGTTTGAGGGATAGTCAGAGTAATAAGGGTACTGATAAAACATGGATTGAGGCCACATAAATTTTTGAGAAAGTTAGATAGCTCAGCTCCAGAAGAAGAGAACATGGCTAGCTCTTGTTGATATTCTAAAGAAAGTATAGGTAGTTAGGCTATGTAATGGGAAATCATAGCAACTCCATCTTTGGAGTCTTTGTCCAAGCTAGCCAAAATCGTGACCCAATCATTGAAAGAAGCAAGTGTAAGATAGATAGCTTTTTATCCGAGGCAAGACCAAATCATAGATTAATTGAGAAGGAACCAAACTGCAAATATATTTGAGAATAAGAGAAGTTTCCAGAGAGGGGTAAATTCCAGGCCTTGCGAAAGAGCAACGGTCTGCAATAGACAAAATTGTAAGTAAGCAAGGGATTACTTAGGGTAAGAAGTCACATAGCTTTGTACTGTCAAGCCAAAAAAGGTCAAGTCCTAACAGCCAAGGCTTTTTTTGGAGAATGGTCCTTTAGGTAAAACCTAATTTGTTCTAAGATCCTTGTATGCTTCTCCAGGTCATGGATGACTCTCATGCGAGCAATTAGTTTATAATTTTTGTGATCCTGAAAATTAACAAAAATTTATGATTAGTACTGTAGGTTGGATCTGCACTCCTTAAACCGGCAAAGTTAGAGACTATAATAGCAGTGAGTAGGTATCCAAAATTATAGCCTAAGAGAAACCACCTAACACCAGCCAACCCAAAAAAGAAATTATAGACAGTGGGTCCAACTTAGAACTATGATTCAAGCTAGTTTCCAAAGCCAACGTCCTTGTTTTCCCAAAGAGTTGGAAAAACCTTATGTATAGGATGTGTGTGTAGCTATTTTACTTATATAATAAGCCATAAATAAACTTTTACACTCAAAAGACAACTAGCTTTAGAAAGTGACAATGATTAATACAAAAATAAATCAGTCTTAGAATTATTTATGTACATGGCTATAAGAATGAGATCTCATTCTAGTGTAAAAATACAATAACTGATCAAAGAAGTATGCACCAAACAATAGTAAGAGCTAGTGATGTTACGAACAGCCATTTGCTTCAAGCAAAAAAAATAATCCAAGAAAGAATAGAGGTCTCACTTGTATCCATCCAAACAAGACAACAGATACGTTAGCCTTGATGTGTTTTACAGGTGTCAATGGACTATATCAGTTGTTATCCATGTCCAATTTACAAAATTTTCAACTTAAAACTACTGTCCGAAGTGTTTATGTATTCCAGTTCTTTATTGTTTTAAGAAGTTTTTTCATCCCAAATATTTATTGAAGTATTTATAAATATAGCCCCATTTTTTTAATAGGAAATAGCATACATATGATTCTTGATGAGAAGGCCACCACCCCTTCTAATCCAAGTGTCATAATCCCTCAAGCAACCCATAGATCAATTTTTTACATTTTTCAAATTGTATTGCTAGATTTATTAAACTCAACTTTTGTCTAGCTTTTCCAAGTACCATAAGTCATAAAACGTCTCCGAATCCACAGCTTTCGAACAAAAAATACCATTGATAGTTTCAAGGTAACCAACTTGGCTAGGCAAAACCAAATCTTCGCAATTAGTATGTCAAATGAGATGCAGAACTTCTAAATCGAGTCAAATTATCCGTAGCAAAGATTGAAACACTACAACATCAAAGGTAACCCCATTAACACACTTGTAGCTTGCTACGAGCTCGGTATTAGATGTAACAAGACTAACAACACGGTATGCAGTCAACAGACCATCAGTCACCCCTTGGTGCTAGTAGTAGCAAATCCACCATCTATTTTTCAAGGGTATACTACAACACCCTATTCTTTAGATACCACCAATTTCCAAGCAGCGTAAAGCATAGACAGAGAATGTTCGGCAGAAATAAAAAAAATTACAGCGCCATGATGGCTTGTACAAAAATAGTCTTAAACATGAGCCAAAACATCATTAATGTAGGAGTTTTTTCAAGCCAAAACGTGTAAAAAGCTGCAAGTGAAACAATTTAACACAGCAATCAAGAGCCAATTTAATAATCAGTGGCGCAATCCTATGTCAGAAGACAGATGACGTAGACGAAAAAACTGTTAATCCAAAAAGCATATAGACGTAATCACTATTAACTACCAAATCCAAGCATGCTTTGCAGACTATTGTAAAAAAATTCTTTAACCAACCTGAGATGCTTCCTTGTGTTCTACCATCTGCAGTGCAACACAATAAGCGATTGTTCAAGCACTCAAATAGCTCACTTTTTATGTACGCACACAAAAAAATTGCAAGCGCCAAAGCTAAGCGAGGGGTAAACCCTCACGTGGTTATAAATACGAGGTCTGGTACATGTTTTGAAGAGTCATATTCACAGTAAATCGTGACCAATCCGTTATCACGAGAGTATACTCCAACGACATCCACCAAGATTAAACCAAAGAGAGGGGGAACGGGGGAGGGGGGGTGTATGTGTTTGAGAATGGTTGAGAATAGTGTAACGACACAAATGAGTGTTGCACAAAGAGTGGGGGAGAGAAAAGGACTTGTTGCATGGTCTGCTTCCCGAGGATATTCATGAAATTTTATGAGGCATAAAGCCCAAGGCCAACTACCAATTTAGGGAGAACATCCCACGAAAAAAGTGGAGTTTCCTTGCTATTTGAAATGTCCAGAACAATACCAGACAATGACAGTGGTACTTGTGCTATATCATCTCCATGATCCTTGAGCAATGAATGTCACTTATCAACCCCACACAATATATGCATATATACAAGGTTCAAGTCGTTGGCCTGGCCATGTGAACAAAATATAAAATGTATGTGAATGTATATTCAATGTTTTTTTAGTACAATGTAGAGAAAAAATAACGCAATCATCGAGAGTTTCATATACATATTTTCATGATGTCTATAAATGTTCATGTTGATTTTTTTTGTCAAAGTATCTCATATCATGTATCTTTGGTCCCATACGTCATATTTGACCTGTGATAATAATAATAAAATCCATCCCTCTCTCTCTCTCTCTCTAAGCATCACTCATTTGGCATTGATGCAGAGACACACACACACACAATCCTTGCACATGGAAAGTCACATGTACCTTTGGTCCCATACGTCAATACTCTCACATATACTGCTTTCAAAACCTACAACATGCAAGCACTGGGAAAACAATAGGGACCGAGTGTATATTACCAAGAGAAATACTTGAGCATTTGTTGAGTGATGGTTAGCAGTATGGACCCAGTATAATCAAGACGAGGGACTCCCTAAATTATTTTAGCATAAAATGCTTTGACGTCATTCCAATAAATTAGGAGAACAATTAATTATTCTAGTTCTCTCTTTTTCTTGTTTAGTGCACCTCTATAATGGTGTGTAACAGCAAGAGGGACCAACCTCAACAAATTATGCTCATTCCCCCAACAAATCCATCCCAGTAAACAGACTGTATTGAAACTCCCCTGCGGACTCCTCAAATTCCATGGACTATGGTGGCCTACATAACATACCGCAAATTGTGCAAGTATGTACCAAATGCCAAGCTGTTGCTTTCCACAAATACACCACATTATATCACTGGAACTACACTCTCTATATATTATTTAAGCCCCTTGCCCGCTGCGAAGGAGCAAGGTTTATTCGATTTAACAGACCTCTGTATATCCATAATTACAAGAGCCATACCCAATTATAAGCACAAGCTACTTGAGTTTGGGTGTCATCTTTGTGGCATCAAATAATAGTCAGTAATTTTTCTACATATGTTAATCCTGCCATTTTATGCCTGGCATACGGACTATGCATCTCTGAAAGCAATTTTAGTTGCCATGAGTAAGAGCTTCCATGCAATGAAGGCCACCATAGCTACAGTGCCCACATTCACACTTGAATTTAAAGGTTTGTGACATGAAGAGACACAAATTTCTCTCCCCATCAAAGTGGATGTATGAAGTCCAGCACCCAGACCAGCAAATATCTTTCCTCATTGATTGCCAGCTTGTGGGCCTCCGACTTTACGGTTGTCATCCCAGCCACGCACCCATGGTTGGCCAAGTTTAGCTCTTGTTTCAGAAGGAGAGTGCATATTTAATTCTCCCATAACTTTTTCATGTATTTCCATAAAAACCTACAAATACACCCAGATCACAGCCTTATTGCTCAAGAAAGGACTCCGGATATACTGCGACAAACTGAGACCACGCAAAGGTACTGATTTCACAATGTCAACACGTGCATGCACACACTTTTCTTCCTCCCCTAATCAAGAAATTAAACATACCGGATTTTCGGACAAATGCAAGGGCACTACTTCCTGTCCTGTCAGCCATTTCCATAACTCTGGATTTTCCTGTAAAAAGGACAGCATAGCTGGTAAGAAACCTAATGACAGCCACACCTTTCTACTAAAAGCAGCCCATGTCCCTACCACATCAAGAACCTCCACAAGTGATTTAAGCTGTTGATCATCCAGTTTTTGGATGTTCTCTTCTGTCCATTTTCCAAGGATCAGATCCAACTCAAGATATCCACGTTGTCGGCTCCTGTACAATAATCTGCAGCAAAACAAGTCTTTTAAGCAGAAAAAATATGTATCTTAAAAAAGTAGCTCTTTCCCTTCCTATGCTTCGCAATTCACCAATTAATGTATACCTATTAAGTGAGCGACGTTTCTCATCAAATGATTTGCTGGCTTCATTATTTGAAGTGCTTCCACTACACGTACACATACCATTATATCTGTTAACATGAAAGATTAAATCCGTTAGCCAAAAGCAGCATTCACCTTGACAAAAAAGGAAAATACAGGCAAGAGCCCAGAGAGCCAAGACTTGCACTTTCAATAGCATGTTCACTCCTAGAGAGCCTTCTAAGGACTCTCTACACCAGGGAGATGTAGCTATCAAATGGTTAAGAGGAAAAGGACAAAGCAGAGAGCAAATCACCTGTCATGATTGTGGAAAACCATGGGGATTTGACAGAAATTCTTGAAGTCGGGATAGAACAAACTCTGTGGCAGATGCAGTAGTCAAAGAAGAAGATAAAGAAGAAAACAAGCAGAGGAAGGAGTGCAATCAAGAATGAAGATTGGCCACCTATTTAAGATCCCGACATGTTTGTTGTAAAACACCTCTGTGATCATGTGGCACAGTGAGGTAAAGTGAGATTAAAGTATTATAATCATGTCCTTGGTTTGTGCATTGGATCATGTGCAGTGTATACATTGTGACCATGTGTGCGAGAGACACCTTGTTATCATGTGTTATAAGCAAAGATATACCTTCATAAGTAAAGATGTTACCTTTAAAGATGTGTTATAAGCAAAGATGTTACCTTTAAAGGGAAGGGTTGAAATCCTTAGTGTGGGAAGATTATACAGAATTGGTGATCTAAGAGAAGATAAGAATGTGAGAAGCGGCAGCAGAAGATGGACAGCTATGGCTGAAATCAACGGCAACAGGTGCACAATCCCTCAGATCCGATGGTGGACAGTAGCAACCTCTGAATGTGAAACCTGAAGAAGTGATCTCCTAGATCTGTAATCTACACACAGAGGGAAAATCGCCTAGGGCAAGAGAGGGCACAAGAGGAGAGAGATCTTGCAAAAACGCAAAGAGAGACAGAGGGATGGCGATTTGGCAAAAAAAACACTAGAGAGAGAAACTGTTGAAGAGACTGAAACATTGAAGAGAGAAAGAAACCCTAAACCCTCGCAAGCTTTGATGATCACCAAAATGATACAATGTGGATGGAGTACAGGGGGTGGGGTCCCTATATAGGGACTCCCACATTTTGCCCTACTCTCATCCCAACAAATAAATAACCCCACAACTATAAAATAGGGAAGACAGGGAAAAAGCCTAAAAACAGGCTTCTGTAAGTGGAATCCAATGGTACTAGGTATCAATGAAAAATACGGTAAGCCTGGGGAAGCACACTCAATGACACTGCCAGCGGTACACGGCAGGCAAAACAATGGTGGGAACAAGCTGATAATGAGCAAACTACCTCACATAGGCCTGGCACAGCCACCAAACAGCCCTTACTCCCTACGATCAGCCCCTGACAGATACCGGGGCACTAGCACGGCCTTCAAATGTAAGCCACGATGTAGGTAAGGATACCAAAGCGGCAAGGACAAGAAAAAGCACATAGTATTTGGAGCTCAGTATCTTTAATATGTCACCATGTGCACGCACATTAAAGGCTACCCTTGATAGGCCTCCATAGCTCCACAATTCGTCTCACATTCAATCATTCGATGTAGCCTAAGTACCACCATCTGGTGATGACACAATCTCCAACCCTCTCTGTGCACAATGACATGTAGAAGCTGTTTGAAGGCCAGAGGCTCCAACAACCCTAGGAGAAGAGACTATACCAAGAATGTGTACTGGTGGCTAGAAACACAAGAACCAGATTACACTTTCCTTCAAACTGTAGATAAAAGCTATTTTGAGGCAAGGCACAACCTATGATTGGCACCAAAGAGCACCCACACTATAGCCAGGGAGTACCACGCTAGGAACAAGCCCAGGTGTATAGTGCTGACAACACACCAAAAGGAAGAGTTGCAAAACAGGTTCCAGCCCTGGCGTAAGGTCCTTCGGTTTGCAAGAGAAAGAGTAAATGTGAGGGTTCACATACTGCCAAGGATGTTGCTTCATCACAAGAAACGCATCGCAAGCATAAATGCTAGACAACAGGGAAAAAGACTTTACTCACTGACACACAATTTTGTGCCACCTCTACAATAGAAACAAACTCTACTGTTTATTAAGTTCAACCATTTCCTTCACAATATGGCGCTTGGAAAAAACAGTAAAAGAATTACCTGCTGGAAAAAGGTGGCAATGTCTGATGCAGTTGTCTCTTAAACTCTTGCCTGTCCACAGTAATCTCTTCTCTCAAAACAGTTGAAGAAAACGCGCTCTCTTGAATTCTCACCAGACCTTGACGTAAATAGGAGCTCTGTGTCGACATTATTAACACAAATAGTCATTAGAATGGAACAAGACCCTTTCAAAGACCACAAAGGCTAGAAAACATGCCTGTCATTCCTTATGAAAATGTTAGGCATCAGCGATCACAAGACAAACTAATCTGGTCATTTTTCGCAAACTAAGAAGGCTAAATTTTGAGGTGGGTGAGTACCAGTGATGGCAGAGGAACACACATGATGGGGGAAAGGGAAGGCAACGCGATAGGAGAATGCACAACAGCAGGTTCATTAGCACCAAAGCATGGTAGACAAAGAGAGAGAGAGGAAGAGAAGCCACCAAAAAAGACCTAGGAAAAAAATGCAACATGCAAACCTTGTCCACTGCTCTCACCTCCTCTGGATAAGCCAAGAAAGAAGAGATCTGATCGTGATATAGGCAGGACCACTATGCATTCTCGTTTCCTTGTTGACCTACAGCTTACATCATTCCCCCTTCGACAAACAAGACTAGTGTCAACGGCAACAAAGCAGCATTCTTGGAATCTCAATCTACCGATATCAGAACGTGGATCCCATTTGAACACTTCAACAAGAATACGAGGGGCAATGGAACATGAACCTTCTAACTTGTGATTTGATACTCTATGATAATCTGATAACCTTGCTGTGAGAGTGGGCAGATGTGGAAGCCTGAGAGAGGACTCACAACACACACACACACACAGAAATGAAATGAAATGATATATTAACGTCTTCAAAAGGCCAAAAATGACCTATGAGACCAATCTCGTACAAACTAGTGAATCGGATACCATGTCTGGGTACAAAAAAAGAGATACTAAAATGAATCTAGAAATGCTACTGGCTGGAACTGAGTGGGTATGTGTGATCATCCATGGATGCCCAATACAAGAGGGTGATATAATAGGTGATGAATCCATCCTCATCTGTACTCTGGATGTCGAGATAGTATGGCTCAAATCCTCTGTTGTAGTCTCCGTCGATGCTGTGAAGCTCGGAGCTCCTCTCCTCGGTCGTGGGCGTCTCAATCTCCCTAGCTCCAACGCTCGGTCAACGAGAGTACTGTCACAAATTGGGGACGTGGCTGGCCCTTGGACACACTTTGAAGTGGGGCAGCAGATACACACACACACACACCCCGGCTGGCAGAACCCAGAAAACCCGTTGACATGATGATGTGGCAGTACCGTACGGCCTTCCGTGATTTGCGGCACAAAACGCAGCAGCAGGCTGACGTGGCATGGCTGTACGGAAAATGCTTTTATGCACGCTGAAAACTCTACGCAAGCTAATTGAGACACTTTTTGAAATAGATGCTTAATTTTTACAAGCTTTTTAAATTGGAAGCTTTTGGGGCTCTGCTTTTGGGTATCCCTTGTAACCTTTAAATACGTGGTTAGACCCTCACTTCTCAGAGCATCTAGACGCAGAGTCTGAGAGTGAGAACCCTCCCACTCTCTTGTACTTTAAACACAGATTAATACAAAAAGAAATACCGAAAGGGGTGCCAGTCTGTGGGGCCAATATCTCTAGGCACGGAACTCCGCCGGGCCGTGTCGAATCAATTGTGAACTGTGAACTGTTTTGAAGTGAATCTCTACAGTGTCGCGGTAGAATCTTGACTTGGAGTGTCCAAGTTTGTTACAGTGGTATCGGAGCACGGCCGATTTCTCTTCTACCGAGAAATCCGATCCTTTTCTCGCGGCACTTGTGGATTCCAACAACGAACATTCGACTTCCTATGCATCTAGGGATGCGGGAAGAGATCACGAAGAAGATTCTCACAAAGAGTACGGCCCACCTCGGCCTACTCAGGCAGAGATTGAAGAGATGGAATGTCGACAGTTGGTTGACGACGCGACAAAGATGATGATCAACCTTGCGAAGGATCCGAAATTTGCTAAATTTTTTACTCAGCCATCCTTCGACGAAGTACACACCTAGTGGCATAAGGCCACAGAGCCACCCCTCAAACCGGCACTTAAGAAACCTCCTACTCCAAGGATGTTTACAAAGAAAGAATTGGTTGATACACGGATTACTCATCTTTTTGACGCGAACAAGAAAGCCAAAAAGCACGACAAAAAGCAAAAGAAAGGAACCGACTTCCCGGGTTATTTGGGTCGTCAATCTACTTTTGCATCGGCAAGAAAGCAGAAGAAGCGTGTGCGATTTTGAAGGAGTATCCAGTTCTTCTTCTTCTTCTTCTTCTTCTGACACTTCTTCTAGCTCTTCTGACTCGAGCGACGAAGACAGGAAAGGGAAAAAGCAAAGCTTCGGAAAGGCCAAGAAAAAGGCAAAGAAGCTTAAATTTCGTCCAATCTGACAGTTCTACAGAGGACTCGTCTTCAAATAGTTCGGACTCCGACAATCACAGATTCTACGCAAAGAAGAAGCATTTCTAGCCAATCAATATGACTTCCTCGAAGATAAAAGCAAGAAACTTTGAGAATTTAAAGAAGGTGGACAGTCAATTAAGTTTGACACTTTTTCTGGATTCCGAGATGCTTCGAGGGCTTTGGCCTTCATACAGTAGTTTGATATAGCTTTCTCTAGAGGGCATTACTCAGAGCACTCCAAGATTCGGAGGGCTACCTCTTTCTTCAAGGGAAATGCTCGAACATGGTGGTCCACTCTTCTATTGAACAAGAAAGCGCCAGTTAAATGGCTGAAATTTAAAAGGTTTTTTATTTCTTCTTGGCTGATTCGGGAGTACGAACAAGATATACGAACTGCATGGAATCATCTTCAGATGACCAAGAGTGATTCTTTGGACGCATATTGCAAGAGATTTTGGAGCTCTTTTCTACCCGCTTCTTCATTTAAGAAGATCTCGTTTAAAAAACAGATTTGAACGGTTTTGCTGCGGACTTCCTACAGAGATCCGAGATCACTGCTTAGAACAAAAGTCAGATTCTATTCAAGAATTGATGGGTCATACGAAACGGGGTTTTGCCATACATTCAGGCAGTCTGACTTTACCCCACAAATGAGATCATGACTCAGAGAACCGAACAGACTTATATAATGAAAGTAGAAAGAAGAAGAGCCCCCAAGAAAAGAAAGATAAGGATGCACAACCCCAGCTCACTCTTCGGGAGAGAGCCAACTACATCAAAGAGGGGAAGTGTTTTGGATGCGGGGAACATGGGCACATCTCTGCGAAGTGCCCTAAAAAGGCACAGAAAGAACGAGATGAAGAAAGGCCAGAGAGTTCGAAAGCAGCTGAGGAATGTGGACGAAAAGGCAAGATGAAAGCAGGACTGGTTCCAGTTTGCATGGGTACTGACCCAAGCACGATTGACGAAAGTACAAAACTTTGCTGAGCTTGGGGCAAAGTGAAAGATCAAGAAGCCCTGATTTTCTTTGATGGAGGAGCCAAGCCCAACTTCATTTCATCTGAATTGGTGGTGCGGCTCGAGATTACACCCGATCGGATGGGACCACAAGCAGAGGCAGTTCTAGTAACACCCGGCAAGGACGTGGCCATTACACCTGTCATTGGCAAACTTCGGTTGCATTGTCAAGGGTATTTGGGGCACGAGGACTTCTACATAATGCCCTTGGAAGGTTGTGATGTTCTTCTGGGAGTCTGTTGGTACCATAAGAACAACGCCGTGGTCATTTATCGGGCGAAGAAAGCGACATTGACTACTGAAAAGGGCCGTTTCATGTGAAACTTAAGGGCGAGGCTGTCCCTATTGTATCTGCTTCCGTCGTTTCAAAATTAATGAAATCCAGTCTCTTTGTTTACTCAAATCTTTCTAAAAGAGTTGAATGATGAACATAGGATAAATATGTCTGAACTTGATAAAGAACGCCAAGATTTTCTCCACACTCAGACCGATTGCTTGTCTGAGAGACTGCCAGGCGAGTTGTGTCACAAAGTGATGTCCTGACTGCTGCTGAAAACCCTAATTCTGCAAACCGTAACCCTAAAACCTGCAAACCCTAAAATCTGCCAAAAGCCCTAACCCGAACCCTAACCCTAAAACCTGTCCTAAACCCTAACCCTAACCCTAGCAGCAAGAGAAAAATGCGTTGGCATGATGATGTGGTAGAATCCGGATTTTACAGCGGATTTTTAGCTGTTGAGCGATGGCAATTTTGCTTTTTCTCTACGCATTGAGCATGAGAGACAGAGAGAAATTCCCTTGCTTTAAAAACTCAAGTGAGTTTGTGAGAGAAAAAAAAGAGAGTTTGCTTTTGGAACTGAAGCTTTTGGGGCTCTGCTTTTGGGCATCCCTCGTAAAATTTAAATTAGCGGTTTGGGCTCACTCTACAGCGCATCTGGACGCAGAGTCTGAGAGTGAAACCCTAACCGCTCTCTTGTACTTTGACATTGATTAACTGATTAATACATAAAGAAATACCGAAAGGGGCGCCAGTCTTTGGGGCCAATATCTCTAGGCACGGAGCTCCGCCGGGCCAGTGCAAATCTATTGTGATCTGTGAAATGTTTTGAAGTGGTTATTTGGTGCTGTCGTGATTGATTCTTGACTTGGAGTATCCAAGTCTGTTTACAGTGGTATCAGAGCACGGCCAATTTCTCTTCTACGGGAAATCTGATCCCCAATTTTTTTCCGCGGCACCTATGGCTTCACACAAGGATCAGTCGACTCCCTCTGCATCTGGAGATGCGGGTAGGGATCACAACGAAGATTCCGGAAGAGAGTATGGCCTGTCTCGGCCTACTCAAGCAGAGCAAAGAGAGATGAAGCGTCGTCAATTGATCGGCGATGCAACAAAGATGATACTCAGTTTTGCGAAGGATCCGACATTGGTAAAATATATGAGCGAGACTTCTTTTCAAGAAGTGCATGTGCAATGGCAGAAAACCACAACACCACCCCCGAAACCCACTCTCAAGAAACCTTCTGATCACAAGCAATATTCAGAGAAGGAATTAGAAGAGGTCGTTGATGCACGGATTGCTCAGCTTTTTGACGCGCAGAAGAAAGCCAAAAAGCAAGGCAAAAAGCAGAAGAAAGGCACTGACTTCCCGGGTTATTTGGGTCGTCAGTCGACATTTGACAAAGCAAAGAAACAGAAGAAGCGTGTTCATTTGAAGGAGTACCCAAAGCAGAAGAAAGGCACTGACTTCCCGGGTTATTTGAGTCGTCAGTCGACATTTGACAAAGCAAAGAAACAGAAGAAGCGTGTTCATTTGAAGGAGTACCCAATTCTTCTTCTTCTTCTTCTGACAATTCTTCTAGCTCTTCAGATTCAAGCCAAGAAGATAGAAAAGGCAAAAAGTGAAGCAAGAAACGACGCTTCGGAAAGGGCAAGAAAAAGGTAAAGAAATCTAAATCTCGCCCAGTGACTGACAGTTCTACAGAGGACTCGTCTACAAACAATTCAGACTCCGATGATGGAAACTTTTATGCGAACAAGAAGAACTTTTATAAAGCCAACCAGTATAACTTTCTGGAAGATAAAAGCAAGAAAGTCCGAGAGTTTAAGGAAGGTGGACAGTCCATCAAATTTGACACTTTTTCAAGATACTCAGATGCTTCGAAGGCTTTGTCTTTTATACAGCAGTTTTACATCGCTTTCGCGGGAGGATGCTACTCACAGCACTCCAAGATTCGGAGAGCTGCCTCTTATTTTAAGGGGAATGCTCGAACTTGGTGGTCCACGCTTCTTTCAAACAAGACTACGCCACTTAAATGGCTGAAATTTAAGAAGCTTTTTATTTCTTCTTGGTTGATGCAAGAGTATGAACGCGATATACAAGCTGCTTGGAACCATCTTCGGATGACCAAGAGAGATACAATAAACGCTTACTGTGAGAGATTCTGGAGCTCTTTTCTACCCGTCTCTTCATTCAAGAAGATCTCGTTCAGAGAACAGATTGAGCAGTTCACCTTGGGTCTACCTACAGAGATCCGAGATCACTGCTTGGAGCAAAAGTCAGCTTCTATTCAGGAGTTGATGAGTCATGCGAAGCGGGGCTTTGCCATTCACTTTGGCAGTCTGACCTACCCCACCGATGAGACCATGACACAACGAGCCAAACAGACTTCTGGGAATGGAAGTAGAAAGAGAAAGAGCAAACCAGAGAAGAAGGATGCACGACCCAAGCTTACTCCTCAGGAGCGAGCTCGCTTCATCAAGGAGGGGAAGTGCTTTGGATGCGGGGAACATGAACATATCTCCGCGAAGTGCCCTAAAAAGGCACAGAAAGAACAAAATGATAAGGACGACGACAGGCCAGAGAGTTCGAGAGCAGCTGAGGAATGTGGACGAAAAGGTAAGATGAAAACAGGACTGGTTCCAGATTGTGTGGGTACCGATCCCAACACCATCGACGAGAGTACAGAACTCTGCCGAGCTTGGGGCAAAGTGAAAGATCAAGAGGCCCTGATCTTTGATGGAGGAGCCAAGACCAACTTCATTTCACCAGAATTGGCGGCGCGGCTCGAGATCACTCCCGATCGGATGGGACCACTTGCGGAGGCAGTGCTAGCGGCACCCGACAGGGACGTAGCCATTATACCTATCATTGGCAAACTTCGGTTGCATTGTCAAGGATATTTGGGGCATGAGGACTTTTGCATAATGCCTTTGGAGGGTTGTGATGTTCTCTTAGGGATTCCCTCGTACCACAAGAACAACGCCATGGTCGATTATCGGGCGAGGAAAGCGACTTTGACTACAAAGAAGGGCAGAACTATTGTACTTGATATTAAACTGAAGGGCGAGTCTGTCCCTATTGTATCGGCTTCGGCCATTTCTAAATTAATGAAATCCAATATGTTTGTTTACTCGATCTTTATGAAAGAATTGAGCAATAATGATAGGACAAATCTGTCTAAACTTGATAAAGAACGCCAAGATTTTCTCCACTCTTACGCCGATTGCTTCTCAGAGGGCCTACCAGGCAAGTTACCACCTGCTCGTCCTGAAGATCATACCATTGATCTGATACCTGGAAGCACACCACCAAACCGGCCACCTTACCATGTGAGCCGAGCACAGAATGAAGAGATTATGAACCAAGTGAAAGACCTCTTGGAAAAGGGTCTTGTCCAGCCTAGTAATTCACCGTATTGCTCTCCAGTGTTGTTGGTTTTGAAGAAAGACGGATCTTGGAGAATGTGCAACGATTATAGAGCTCTCAACAAAATCACCATCAAGAACAGATTTCCGATTCCTAGGATCGATGACATACTCGACAGGTTGCAAGGATCCTCGTGCTTTAGCAG
Organism: Adiantum capillus-veneris; assembly: GCF_014529385.1. Classification (NCBI taxonomy): domain Eukaryota; kingdom Viridiplantae; phylum Streptophyta; class Polypodiopsida; order Polypodiales; family Pteridaceae; genus Adiantum; species Adiantum capillus-veneris. The sequence goes on along the minus strand of NC_140936.1, from coordinate 150,462,419 downwards.
GATTGATCTGAAGAGTGGATATCATCAGATCAGGATCGGGTCGGGAGACGTCTACAAGAAAGCGGTTCAAACGACTTTTGGGTTATTTGAGTTTTTGGTGATGCCTTTTGGCTTAACCAATGCTCCTGCGACATTTAACCGGATGATGGACACGATTTTTCGAGAGTACAGGCTATTTGTTGGCACTTTCTTTGACGACATCATTGTTTTCTCCAAGAATGAGGCAGAACACAGAGATCATCTGCTTCAGGACTTTCAGGTATTACGAGATCACAAGTTAGTGATTAATGCAAAGAAAAGTGAATTTTTCCTACCAGAGATACACTTTTTGGGACACATTGTCTCAGCAGTAGCAGGAATGCAAATGGATCCGGCCAAGATAGAGACTATCCGTGATTGGCCCCATTTGAAGAATGTACATGAAGTTAGAAGCTTCTTGGGACTGTGTTCGTACTACAGGCGGTTCATTCGAAAGTTTGCAAAGGTTGCTTCCCCTTTGCATATCTTGACACAGAAAGGAGTCCCTTTCTCGTGGGGATCCACAGAGGTGACAGCCTTTCAGACATTGAAAGAGAAATTGACCACAGGACCAGTTTTAACTTTGTTGGACTTGCAGAAGTCATTTGAAGTATATTGTGATGCTTGTGGTCGAAGTCTGGGTGCGGTCTTAATGCAAGAAGGCCATGTCATTGCTTACGAGAGCCGATTGTTCTCAAGGCCGGAGATGACAACACAGATTTATGAGAAAGATCTTTCGCCGGTTATCCATGCTCTTACTCAGTGGCGGCATTACCTACTCGAAGCGGATTTTACTGTCTTTACAAACTATCAGAGTTTGCACTACTTCTTGTCACAGAAGCAGCTTTCGCAAAAGCAGATGCGGTGGGCGAACATCTTGTCACAGTTTCACTTCCAGATTGTCCATGTGCAGGGACAGAAGAATGTGGTGGAGATGCTTTGTCTCGAAAACCGTTGGTTCTGGCTATTTTCGTGATACATCATAGGAGCTTCGAGGATATGGTCGACTAGTATGCCACAGATACAAATTTTGCAAACGTTTTCGGGATGGGGAGACAATAGAAGGATACTCCATTCGGGAAGGCTACTTGATGAGAAAAACCATGTTGTGCATTACATAGCCGTTGAGGAAAAAGGTTATGACTGAATGCCACTGTCCACCTGTTACGGGTCACCGCGGCATTGCTACCACCATGAAAGGGGTAGAGAGATACTTCTTTTGGCCGAGACTCAAAAAGGATGTGGAAGAGTTTGTGCGCAGTTGCTTAGTATGCCAGAAGGTCAAGTTTGACAGGCATAAGGCATAGGGATTGTTGCAGCCTTTACCCATACCCACCCGCCCCTGGGAAAGTATTGCAATGGATTTCATTTTTGATCTCCCGAGAACACAGAGTGGTCATGATGGTATCTGGACTGTTATTAACAAATTTAGTAAAAAAACTCATTTCATTTCAGTGAAGAAAACAGTCAAGCCGGATCACTTAGCGAGACTGTTTGTGGCCCAGATCTTCAGATTACATGGCATGCCTGAGACGATTGTCTCCGACAGAGACCCCAGATTTACGAGTTTGTTTTGAAAGGCAATTTGGAGAACATTGGCACGCGGTTGCAGTTCTCGTCATCGTTCCACTTGCAGACTGATGGGCAATCTGAGATTGCAAATTCAATGGTTCTAGATTTATTGAAGTCTTATATCTGAGATCAGAAGACTCAATGGGAAAAGTACCTACCTTTGGTGGAATTTACCTACAATAACACGATACACTCTTCGACAGGGAAGGCGCCATTTGAGATTGTTGAAGGTGCTGCGAAGGTTCCACCCTTCCTAAGCACGAAAGATAAGATTTTTGAAGTGGATGAATATACGCGAGACTTAGATATGGCTTTTGCCAAGGTTTGCGAGACTTTGTGGAAGTCTCAACAACTACAGAAAAAGGCAACGGATCGCCATCGTCGCGACTTGAAATTGAAGGAGGATGATTGGGTGCTCTTACGTTTTGAGAAGGCACGCCTGAGAAAGAAAAGGGAAAGGAGAGGCTTTTTCCAAAGCTTAGTATGCTCTACGGACCTTTCCAGATCACTGAAAAGATAAATGATGTCTCCTTCCGATTGAAACTGCCAGATACTTGGAGGATTCACAATGCATTTCATGTGAGTCCCTTGAAACCTTTTAAAGGTGATGTGCCTGATGATGGGGAGCCTGATGAGCAACCCGAAGTGGAAGAAAACGAGGAGATCCTTGTTCCTGTACAAATTTTGGCATATAAGTGTTGGGTTAAAGGCCTAAATAACCCCTTTTTGTACATTTTTATACTTTGTCCAGGTTCATATTGAACCTCGACACATTTTTTAAAGGTCACTTATAATAAAAGTGGGAAAACCCAAAACTCACTTATTGAGTTTTCCCTAAAAACGTGAGCCCTCTCTCTCTCTCTCTCTCTCTCTCTCTCTCTCTCTCTCTCTCTCTCTCTCATTGTTCTGATAGCGCTTCCTCTCCTGCTGGCTTTCGCCCCCCCTCTCTGCACACACACTGCACTTCCTCGTGTGCTCTTTCACTTGCACACACCGCCGCGCGCTCAACAACTGGTATCAGAGCCAGATTAGGGTTTCAGAAGCTTTGCGCAGGTGGCTGGACAGCAGGCAAAAGGCTTCTCTCGCGTCAAATTTCCGCTTTTATCGCGAAGCCCCTTGCTTCCGGTGTCACCTAGGGTGATTAGGGTTTCCAAAACATGCTGAAATTAGGTCAAAACAGGTAAAAACTAGAAAATTACAGGTCAAAACAAAAAAACGCAGGTGTTCTAAATCGATTCCCGTGAATGCCCCTTGCTTTTCCCACTCAAAACAGGTCCATTTGATGCAAATTGATGCGCCAAAACAGTAAATTTGCAAAAAATTCAGAATTGGACTGTCTTTATATACACAAATTGAGGTTTATGTACCCCTTTTCTGGTTTTATGCAAGTACGCATTGGGGATACTTGTTAATTGCTGAAATTTTCAGCACATTGTATGCAACGTGCGGTACATTGTGATCACTGGAAATTTTCAGATTTTGTGTACACTTTCTGCTGCATTTTTATCCGTGCAAATGGCCTCTACTTCCTCGTCGTCTGATGCCAAGAGCTTGATGGAAATCAAGCGATTTGACAGTACAGGTTTCGACCTATGGCAGGACAGGATGCAGGGGATTTTGTTCCTCAAGGATTGTGAGGACGCCCTTTTGGCTGTAAAGCCTGAGGATATGCCGGATGAGGATTGGGCCAAGCTCAACAAGAGGGCAAAGGCCTATATCAAAATGGCGGTAACCGATGACATTTTGGTGGACATAAAGGGCTTGGACAGTGCACATGCAATTTGGCATAAGTTGAAGGCCACTTATGAGAATGCCACCCCTTTGAATCAGGTGCATTTGATGCGCAAACTGGTGAACATGATGCTTGATGAAGCCAAGTCGGCTTCTGAGCACTTAAGTGCTTTCACCAGTATTATGAGTCAGCTACGGGATACTGGGCTTCAACCTTTTGATGACAAGTTGAAAGCCATATTTTTGTTGATGACTTTGCCAGACTCTTGGGAAACGCTTGTGGTTTCTTTGAGTAATAGCCCCAACCTCACATATGATGGAGTGCGAGGCTCCATCTTAAATGAGGAAATTAGACACAAGTCTAATGGTGGGGAAGGTGGCAGTTCTGCTTACAATGCGAGAGGCAGAAGTCAGAAGCAAAATACAGGTACCAAGACTCAAAACAGGAGCAAAAGCAAGTCTAGGGATAAAGATGTGACTTGTTACCAGTGTGGCAGAAAAGGCCATAAGAAGCCAGATTGCAGGTATTTCAAGAAAGAGCAGGAAAGAAAGAAGGAATCACAAGAGAAGAAGAAGACAGAGGATAAGAAAGGGGAAAAATCAGCAGGTACCTCCTCCAAGGATTCGAAGACTGTCAATGTATCCTCTAGTGTGGTTATCACAGAGTTATCCGATAGTGAGGAGATCTTGGTTGCAGCTTCATGCCCCTCAGATTTTATTGTAGCAAATGCAGAAGACATGCTTATCTCACGTAGAGATGTCATTGATGCATTGCTAAGTGCAAATGATGGCCTTACACAGTCTTGGATAGTAGACTCGGGTGCCTCATTTCATGTGACTCCATCTGTGGAGTGTTTTGCTTCTTATCATGCAGGCAAGTATGGCAAGGTTTACCTTGGGGATAACCATGCTTATGACATTGAAGGAATGGGCATTGTGCGCTTGGCATTAAACAATGGCCAAGAGTTTATGCTTAAAGATGTAAGGTATGTACCAGGCATCAAGAAGAGTCTATTGTCTGTTGGCCAGATGGATGCACAGGGTTATACAACCATTTTTGCTGGGGGTTCATGGAAGTTGCTTAAGGGATCAATGCTCATTGTCAAGGGATGCAAGAGTGGTACATTGTACTATTTACATGGCAAAGCTTTGCCTGGCAAGTTTCTTGCAGTGGCCGAAGTTGCTTCTCATTTGGAGTTGTGGCACAAAAGACTTGGCCATATGAGCCAGAAGGGACTTGATGTGCTCTCCTCTTTGAAGAGGGTTGATGTAAAGGGCACCAAGTTAGATTTTTGTAATGACTGTTTGTATGGTAAACAAAAGAAGTCTTCTTATTATTCTGGTGTCTCGCGCAAAGCTAATGCTCTTGATTTAATTCACTCCGATGTATGTTCAATGCCTGTTAAGTCTTTTGGTGGTGCATCATACTTTGTTACATTCATTGATGATTGCACTAGGAAAGGCTGGGCATATTTGTTAAAGAATAAGAGTGAGACATTTAATGCATTTAAGAGGTTTCATGCTTTTGTGACCACGCAAAAGGGTAGTAAGCTTAAATGTCTGAGATCTCACAATGGGGGGGGGTACACGTCTGCTGAATTTCAGCGTTATTGCGAAGAATATGGGATTAAAAGGGAGTTGACAGTCCCTTATAATCCATCTTCTAATGGTGTGGCTGAGAGGTATAACCGTACTTTATGTGAGAGAGTGCGTTGCATGTTGTCCACGGCTAATCTCCCTCATCGGTTTTGGGGAGACGCTTTGAAAACTGCAGTTCATGTATGCAATCGCTCTCCTAACAGTACGTTGAAAAATGACATTCCAGAGGAGGTTTGGTCTGGAAAACTTGCCTCTTATGATCATTTGAGAGTGTTTGGCTGCGAGGCTTTTGTCCATGTTCGTAATGAATTGAGGACAAAGCTAGATGCCAAGTCCATCCAAGGACTCTTCCTAGGTTATGGGGAAGAGGGTGAAATGGGCTACAACATATGGTTGCCTCAGTTTAAGAGGGTTGTACGCAGCCGAGATGTACTGTTCAATGAGGCTAAATTGCTGAAAAATGCTACATCTTATGAAATTGACAAGAAATCGGTCAAATTTCAGCCTCTCTTGCAACCTATTGATGTTGAAAAAGAGCCTCAGGATGCATTACCGCAAGCTGAAATTGATAATCAGCCGGTTAACCTTGAGCCAGAAGAGGTAGGACATGATTTAGATGCTCCAAATGAGGAAGGACATCCACCTGTCATGGCTGAAAATGATTTTCAACAGCATGAGCATGCTGACAAAGAGTTGCCTCCTGATGTAGAACCTATGCCTGAGAATGTAGATCATTGGGTACGCAGGTCTACTCGTGTCAGAAGGTTGATACAGCGCTTTGACCCCTCTTTGCATCATGTTATGTTGACAGATGAGGGTGAGCCTCTTACATATAAAGAGGCAAAATCATGTGAGTTAAGCAGTAAGTGGGAGCTTGCAATGCAAGAGGAAATGAAATCCTTGTATGCAAATGATACTTGGGATCTTGTGCCATTGCCTAAAGGGAGAAAGGCTCTTCCTAACAAATGGGTATACAAGATTAAGACTGTGGATGAAAAACCCGAGTACAAGGCAAGATTGGTTGCAAAAGGATATGCACAGAAAGAAGGAATTGATTTTCAAGAAATCTTTTCTCCCATTGTAAAGCTTACAACTTTACGTGTCCTTTTTACTCTCGCTGCAGTGCTTGACTTAGAATTGAATCAAATGGATGTAAAAACAGCTTTTCTTCATGGTGACATTGATGAAGATATCTACATGAAGCAACCTGAGGGTTCTGTAGTTCCTGATAGAAAGGAACTTGTATGCAAACTAAGAAGGGCACTGTATGGTTTGAGGCAGTCATCACGTCAGTGGTACAAAAAGTTTGATACTTTTATGCTGTCTCAAGGCTTTAAACGCAGCCATTCAGACCATTGTTTGTATACAAAGAAGGATAATGATGGAAGTCCTATAATCCTTGTGCTATATGTAGATGATATGTTGATTGCTGGGAAGCACATTGGGAAGCTGTGAAATGCATTTTGAGATACTTGTCAGGTACACAATCTAGGTGTATATGCTATGGCAAAAGTGACCTGAAGTTGCAGGGCTATTGTGATGCAGATATGGCACGTGACTTGGATACCAGGAAGTCCACTAGTGGCTATGTGTTTGCTATTGCTGGTGGTGTTGTCTCTTGGTGTTCACGACTGCAGAAAATTGTGGCATTGAGTACTACTGAGGCTGAATATATTTCAGCTACTGAGGCTTCTAAAGAGGCCATATGGTTAGGCAGACTTGTCAAAGAGCTTGGTATGCCTGCTAGTACTCCTGTCTTGGGATGTGATAGCCAAAGTGCTGTCTATTTGGCCAAGAATGCCATGTTTCATGCACGGACAAAGCACATTGATGTGCGATACCACTTCATACGACAGGTATTGGAGGATGGTCTAGTCACCTTGACTAAGATTCACACAGGATAACCCTGCAGATGTTCTCACCAAGAGTCTTGCTAAGGCTCAACATGAGCATTGCATACAACTGGTGGGAGTTGGTTAACTTAAAGGCGCCATTTATGCCTTTAAGTGGGAGGTTGTTGGGTTAAAGGCCTAAATAACCCCTTTTTGTACATTTTTATACTTTGTCCAGGTTCAATATGAATCTGGACACATTTTTAAAAGGTCACTTATAATAAAAGTAGGAAAACCCAAAACTCTCTCTCTCTCATCGTTCTGCTAGCGCTTCCTCTCCTGCTGGCTTTCGCCACCCCTCTCTGCACACACACTGCACTTCCTCGCGTGCTCTTTAACTTGCACACACCGCCGCGCGCTCAACAATAAGGATATGAAGAATAAAGGTAAAGTCCGAAGGCGGTTCTTGGTTAAGTTCAAGAACTATCCTGCATTGGATGCAAAGTGGATGGAGGAGGAGGACCTAGCAGATACTCCTCAGATTGTGAAACTTTACCTCGATGCTTTTGGTTTAGCATAGTTTACTCCAAATGGAACCCAGAATTCAGCTTGGCCGGAGATCTGGTGCAGTGGGATGCACAAGAGGGGAGTCACTCCGCTCCTTTGTCAACAGATGCCTTGATTTAGAAACTAGAGTCACTGATGTCTCTTTGAGCTTAAGGGATACTGAAAGCTGACAGTATTTAGATGTATGACTTTATGAAATGGAATTCCTGATTATGATACTGATTTGTTCTTGACTTCTTTTAAGTGTGGGAACTGATAGACGAAATGACTGCAGCATTTTGGTCTAATTGATCTCGAATAGACATGGTTGCAATAGGGGTTAATCAATCGGACATCGATGAGGTCCCGATGTGATCTAGATGCGATTGCTAGCTACATTGCCAATAAATCATGGTCTAAGATCCGAATGAATGTTGAATGTCATGTGATGTCCTGTGATGTCTAGTGATGTGACTGTCGATTGGTACATGTGCTAGATGTGTGTTCCTAGTACGTAGGTACTGACAGTCAGTGTCCGCTAAGACGGTTTATGGATTCTCTCTATTTTGCAGGCAGTAATCGAGGGCGATTACAATGCTTTCAAGAGGGGGGTATGTCACAAAGTGATGACGTGTCTGTCCGAGAGCATGCGGGAAACCCTAGCCCTGACTGCTGCTGAAAACCCTAATTCTACAAACCCTAGCCCTAAAACATGCAAACCCTAAAACCTGCCAAAAACCCTAACCCTAACCCTAAAACCTGTCCTAAACCGTAACCCTAACCCTAGCAGCAGGAGAAATTTCCGTGAAATGCGCTGGCACTATGACGTGGCAGAATCCAGATTTTACGGCAGATTTTTAGCTGCTAAGCGACGGCAATTTTTCTTTTTCTCTACGCATTGAGCATGAGAGAGAGAGAGAGAGAGAGAGAGAGAGAGAGAGAGAGAGAGAGAGAGAGAGAGAGAGAAATTCCCTTGCTTTATTTTGTAAAAACTCAAGTGAGTTTGTGAGAGAAAAAAAAGAGAGTTTGCTTTTGGAACTGAAGCTTTTGGGGCTCTGCTTTTGGGCATCCCTTGTAAAATTTAAATTAGCGGTTTGGGCTCACTTTGCAGAGCACCTGGACACAGAGTTTGAGAGTGAAACCCTAACCACTCTCTTGTACTTTGACATTGATTAATACATAAAGAAATACCGAAAGGGGCGCCAGTCTTTGGGGCCAATATCTCTAGGCACGGAGCTCCGCCGGGCCAGTGCAAATCTATTGTGATCTGTGAATTGTTTTGAAGTAGTTATTTGGTGCTGTCGTCATTGATTCTTGACTTGGAGTGTCCAAGTCTGTTACAAGTTGCCCCCAGCTCGTCTTAAGGATCATACCATTAATCTGATACCTAGAAGCACATCACCGAACCGGCCACCTTACCGTGTGAGACGAGCCCAGAATCAAGAAATTATGAACCAAGTGAAAGACCTCTTGGAAAAGGGTCTTATCCAGTCGAGTACTTCACCTTACTGCTCTCCGGTGTTGTTGGTTTTGAAGAAAGACGGATCTTGGAGAATGTGCATTGATTATAGAGCTCTCAACAAAATCACCATCAAGAACAGATTTCCGATTCCTAGGATCAATGATATTCTTGACCGACTACACGGATCCTCTTGTTTCAGTAGGATCGATTTGAAGAGCGGATATCATCATATCCGAATCGCGCCGAGAGATGTCTATAAGACAGCTTTTCGGACGACCTTCAGTTTATTCGAATTTTTGGTGATGCCTTTTGACCTTACCAATGCTCCAGCGACCTTTCACCGAATGGTGGACAGGATTTTCAAAGAGTACAAATCTTTTGTGGGCACTTTCTTTGATGACATTATTGTCTTCTCCAAGGATGAGGCAGAGCATAGAGAACATTTGCTACAGGTCTTTCAGGTATTGCGAGATCACAAGTTGGTGATTAATGCATAGAAGAGTGAATTTTTCCTACCAGAGATACACTTTTTGGGACACATCGTCTTAGTAGCAGGAGCGCAGATGGACCCGGCCAAGATTGAGACAATACGTGATTGGCCCGATTTGAAGAATGTCCGTGAAGTTAGAAGCTTCTTGGGCTTATGTTCTTACTACCGGCGATTCATTAGAAAGTTTGCAGAGGTTGCTTTCCCTTTGCATATTTTGACATAGAAAGAAGTCCCTTTCTCGTGAGGACACACAGAGGTGACTGCCTTTCAGACATTGAAAGAGAAAGGGACTATAGGACCAGTTTTGACTTTGCCGGATTTGCAGAAGTCATTTGAAGTATACTGTGATGCTTGTGGTCGTAGTGTGGGTGCGGTCTTAATGCAAGAAGGCCATGTCATTGCCTATGAGAGCCGATTGTTTTCAAGGCCGGAATTGACACCACAGATATATGAGAAAGAGCTTTTGGCAGTTATCCATGCTCTTACTCAGTGGCGACATTACCTACTCAGAGCCGATTTCACGGTCTTCACAGATCACCAGAGTTTACGCTACTTCTTGTCACAGAAGCAGCTATCGGAAAAGCAAATGCGGTGGGCGAACATCTAGTCACAATTTCGCTTCCAGATTGTCCATGTGTCTGTGTAGCTCAAGTAAATACAGTCCAAGACATCTCTTATCCTCACAGCTCATGTCTCTGGCTTATCCTGACAGCTCGTCACTTTGGAGAAGGGCCTGAAGCCTTTCCTGAATAGATAGTGGAAGCGACCCCGTATCTTGTGATACATTGTGCACTGACATATATAATGCATCTCCGTCTCTGGCTCTGTATGGCATAGGCAGCATATCCGCTAGCTGTTGGTATCCCTCTGAATCTACTAGTCTCAATCTCAAGTTGGTGCGAAGATGTTCATATCTCACCAATGGCACATTGTACCCATGAGATAGATGTGTATCCATATAGCTGGGTCGAATCACAAATTCATCCCCGGTGAGTTGGAGAAGATGCTCTCTATAGAAAGCCATATTCGTGTCCAACTCCTGTGTCAGCTCTATCCATGTCACCTACAATGAACTTGGATATCAAAAGAACATGAAGAAGATGTTACCACGGCTTAGCATCACTTGAGAATGACTAAGAAAGACACGTTGGATGACTATTGCCAGAGGTTTTTGGATACATTTTTGCCAGTGTCCTCGTTTAGGAGGATCACTTTGAGAGACGAGATTGAGCGGTTTTGCTCTGGTTTCCCAATGAGATATGACAGTATCGTCTGCAACAGAAGTCTGATTCTATTCAAAGACTTATGGGACAAGCCAAGCAAGGTTTTGGAATGCACGCCGGCTTATTGTCTTATCCTATGGACAGGCTAGTGTCCACCTCAAAAGGGCAAGAGTTTTCCAACGAGGAAGAGAATGAACCACGGGAACGGATGAAAGTTCATCAAGGGATGGTAGTGCATCCGAGGATTCCAACGAACTAAGGGAACCAAATGCAAGTTCATCATAGGATTACAAGGAAGAAAGGGAATCACATGATAGTGCATCTAAGGGTTCCAACGAAATAGGGGAATCACCTGATGATTCATCTAAGTGTCACAAAGTGATGACGTGGTTGCTTGCTATACAGGAAACCCTAACCCTAACTGCAGAAAATCAGAAACCCTAATTTCCTGAAACCCTAACCCTAACTGCAGAAAATCAGAAACCCTAATTTGAGGGGAAACACTAACCCTGATTTGCTGACGTGGTGGGCTGACACGTGGCAGCTGTACGGATCCCCAACGTTTTGCGGGCAATTTGCGGAAGGCAACAGCTGCGGCATTTCTACTTTTGGGCGAGCTTTTCGGACTTGCTTTAATCTACGCAAGTTGACAAGAGAGAACCCCTTTTTGCGTTATTTTAGGCAAGGGTTGAGAGAGAAGAAAAAGCCCTTTTGCTTTATTTTTACAAAGCTTTTGAGCTTTTGATTTACAGTTTTTGGGGCTCTGCTTTTGGCATCCCTTGTACCTTTAAATATGTGAGCAGGCCTCTCACAACTCAGAGCATCTGGACGCAGAGTCTGAGTGTGAGCGCCTGCCCGCACTCTTGTACTTTGAACTCAGATCAATACAAAAAAGTTGACAAGAGAGAACCCCTTTTTGCTTTATTTTAGGCAAGGGTTGGGAGAGAGGGGGAAAAGCCCTTTTGCTTTATTTTTACAAAATTTTTGAGCTTTTGATTTACAGTTTTTGGGGCTTTGCTTTTGGCATCCCTTGTACCTTTAAATATGTGAGCAAGCCTCTCACAACTCAGAGCATCTGGACGCAGAGTCTGAGTGCGAGCGCCTGCCCGCACTCTTGTACTTTGAACTCAGATTAATACAAAAAGAAATACCGAAAGGGGCGCCAGTCTTTGGGGCCAATATCTCTAGGCACAAAACTCCGTCGGGCTAGTGTCGAATCAATTGTGAGTTGTGAACTGTTTGAAGTGATTATTTGTGGTGTCATGGTAGATTCTCGACTTGAAGTGTCCAAGTCTGTTGCAGTGGTATCAGAGCACGGCCGATTTCTCTTCTACAGGAAATCCGATCCCTAATTTTTTTTCCGCTGCACCTATGGCTTCAGGCAAAGATTAGTTGACTCCCTCTGCATCTAGAGATGCGGGAAGGGATCACAACGAAGATTCCTGCAAGGAGTATGGCCCGCCTCGGCCTACTCAGGCGGAGCGTCGAGAGATGGAGCGTTGTCAATTGATCGGCGATGCAACAAAGATGATGCTCAATTTTGCTAAGGACCCAAAGTTTGCAAAATATATGAGCGAGACTTCTTACAGGAGGTGCATGCACAGTAGTAGAAAACCACACCACCCCCAAAACCCGCTCTCAAGAAACGTTCTGCTCACAAGAAACATACAGAGAAGGAATTAGAAGAGGTGGTTGATGCACGAATTGCACAGCTTTTTGACGCGCAGAACAAAGCTAAAAAGCACGGCAAAAAGCAGAAAAAAGGCACTGACTTCCCGGGTTATTTGGGTCGTCAGTCGACATTTGAAAAAGCAAAGAAACAGAAGAAGCGCGTTCAATTTGAAGAAGTACCCAATTCATCTTCTTCTTCTTCTTCTGACAGTCCTTCTAGCTCATCTAACTTGAGCGAAGAAGATCGAAAAGGCAAAAAGCGAAGCAAGAAACAACGCTTCCAAAATGGCAAGAAAAAGGCAAAGAAGTCTAAACTCGCCCATTGAGTGAGAGTTCTACAGAGGACTCGTCTACAGACAGTTCAGACTCTGACGACAGTAACTTTTATGCAAAGAAGAAGTTTTACAAAGCCAACCAGTATGACTTTTTGGAAGACAAAAGCAAGAAAGTCCGAGAGTTTAAGGAAGGTGGACAGTCAATTAAATTTGACATGTTTTCGGGATATACAGATGCTTCGAAGGCTTTGTCTTTCGTACAGCAGTTTGACATCGCTGTCGCGGGAGAACGTTACTCAGAGCACTCTTAAGATTCGGAGAGCTGCCTCTTGCTTTAAGGGGAATGCTCGAACTTGGTGGTCCATGCTTCTATTAAGCAAGACTGCGCCACTTAAATGGCTGAAATTCAAGAGGCTTTTTATCTCTTCTTGATTGACTCGAGAGTATGAACGTGATATACGAACTGCTTGGAACCATCTTCGGATGACCAAGAAAGATACAATGGACGCTTATTGTGAGAGATTCTGGAGCTCTTTTTACCCGCCTCTTCATTTAAGAAGATCTCGTTCAAAGAACACATTGAGCGGTTTACCTTGGGTCTACCTACAGAGATCCAAGATCGCTGCTTAGAACAGAAGTTGGCTTCTATTCAGGAGTTGATGAGTCATGCGAAACGGGGTTTTGCCATCCACTCTGGCAGTCTGACCTACCCCACCGATGAGATCATGACACAAAGAGCTGAATAGACTTCGACAAATGAAAGTAGAAAGAGAAAGAGCAACTCAGAAAAGAAAGATGCACGACCCAAGCTTACTCCTTAGGAGCGGGCTCGCTTCATCAAGGAGGGGAAGTGCTTTGGATACGGGGAAACTGGACACATCTCCGCAAAGTGCACTAAGAAGGCACAGAAAGAACAGAACGACAAGGACGACAAAAGGCCTGAGAGTTCGAGAGCAGCTGAGGAAGTGGAAGAAAAGGCAAGATGAAAATAGGACTGGTTCCAGAGGCCCTGATCTTCTTTGATGGAGGAGCCAAGGCCAACTTCATTTCACCAGAATTGGCGGCACGGCTCAAGATCACTCCCGATCGGAAGGGACCACTTGCGGAGGCTGTTCTAGCGGCACCCGGCAGGGACGTAGCCATTACACCTATCATTAGCAAACTTCGGTTGCATTGTCAGGGATATTTGGGGCATGAGGACTTTTACATAATGCCTTTGGAAGGTTGTGATGTTCTCTTGGGAATTCCCTGGTACCACAAGAACAACGTCGTGGTCAACTCTCGGGTGAGGAAACCGACATTGACTATAGAGAAGGGCAGAACCATTGTACTTGACATTAAACTGAAGCGCGAGTCTGTCCCTATTGTATCGGCTTCGACCATTTCTAAATTAATGAAATCCAGTCTGTTTGTTTACTCGATCTTTATGAAAGAGTTGACTGATGAGGATAGGACAAATATGTCTAAATCTGATAAAGAACGCCAAGATTTTCTCCACTCTCATGCCAATTGCTTCTCAAAGGGCCTGCCAAGCGAGTTACAACCTGCTCGTCCTGAAGATCATATCATTGATCTGATTCCTGGAAGCACACCACCGAACCGGCCACCTTACCATGTGAGCCGAGCACATAACGAAGAGATTATGAACCAAGTGAAAGACCTCTTGGAAAAGGGTCTTGTCCAGCCTAGTACTTCACCGTATTGCTCTCCAGTGTTGTTGGTTTTGAAGAAAGACGGATCTTGGAGAATGTGCATCGTGTTGTAGCAGGATTGATTTGAAGAGTGGATATCATCAGATCAGAATCGCGCCGGGAGATGTCTACAAGACAGCCTTTCGGATGACTTTTGAGTTATTTGAGTTTTTTTTAATGCCTTTTGGCTTAACCAATGCTCTTGCAACATTTAATCGGATCGTGGACAGGATTTTTCAAGAGTACAGGCTATTTGTTGGCACCTTCTTTGACGATATCATTGTTTTCTCCAAGGATGAGACAGAACATAGAGATCACCTGCTTCAAGTCTTTCAGTGCTTCAAGTCTTTCAGGCATTACGAGATCACAAGTTAGTGATTAATGCAAAGAAAAATGAATTTTTCCTACCAAAGATACACTTTTGGACACAAGCGGTTGAATGTGGCCGGTGCATTGGTCAAGCCAAAAGGCATGACAATGTATTCATAAAGACCAAACATAGTGCGAAATGCGGTCTTTACAATGTCTTGATCAACTATCCTTATTTGATGATAGCCACTTTTTAGGTCAATCCTACTGAAGTAGGTGGAGCCTTGTAGCTTATCAAATAGGTCTTCTACCCGTGGAACGGGAAACCTATTTTTGATAGTGATCCTATTAGTGCTCTATAGTCGACACACATACGATATGTGTTGTCTTTCTTTTGCACTAATAGCACAGGAGAACAAAATGGAGATGAGCTAGGCCTAACCATGCCCTTCTCAACTAACTCATGCACTTGCCGCATAATCTCCTCTTGTTGAGCTTGAGAAACTCTATAAAGAGGTTTGTTAGGCGGTGAACTTCCTGGAAGAAGTTCAATTGCATGGTCATCATTACCTCGTTTAGGAGGTAGCTCACAAGGGATGTCGTCAATAATGACATCTTCAAACCCCTTGAGAAAATTGGATAACTCTAATTCCTTTTGGTTGTGTATATTTTCTTTTGCTAAAATATTAGGTTCATTTTGAAAATCTTTAACAAAAATCATGTACACGGAAATAGAGCTCTTTATTGACTTGTTGAAAGCTGAGTATGTCCAATGGGTATAGTGTTACCATTTCCTTACCATCTATATACATATCTTTTTCCTTGAACTTAAAGGAGATTCTCCTTTCAGGGAATTTAACATTGGCAGCCATGCGATCAAACCATGGTGCCCCTAGGATTACATCCTCATGCTTGAGAGGAGAGATAAAGAAGTCCGCTTTGTCCACATAGCTTTGGACATGGAGCCTCAATTTCCCGATTAAGGGAGTGACTGAAGCTTCTTGACCCTTGAAAGCACCATCTACGGGTAGGACATCTCCCATCTCGTAGGTTTGTATGCCTAGCTTGGTGGCCAACTCTATAGATATTAAATTATGAGTAGAACCGGGGTCAAAGAGAAAAAAAGAATCATGTTCTCTTACCTTTCCTCAAGCATCGCATAGAGGAGATCCTTTGTGGTGAGTTTCCTCCTATTGGATTTCGACCAAGGTAGCTCTAGGAGGATCATGGCGGTTGTTCTTTTGGGGACAAGCGCCGCACGCATGTCCTTGTTCTCCGCACTTGAAACACCGGTTATCCTTGCGATACGCTCAAGCTCTTCAGGAGAGATTTTATTTTTGCCTTTATAAACTCCCTTCTCTTTAGCTTTGTTGAAGTTGCCCTTAGGAGACTTTTGGACATTGTCCTTCCCCTTAGGCTCATTGGAACCCTTGTTTTCAAGGGGCTTAGAATTCCTCTTAGCCCCTGTTTGGAAATTGATTCGAGAGGCCACCATAGTATGATGTATTACCGCCGATATGGTGTTTGGCCTTTGGGAGTTGACATACTCCGCCATTTCTTCGGTTAAGTCCGCACAAAATTGTTGCTTTTGCTCTCCAAAATCCAACTTTTTGAAGACAGTGTCTTTGAGTCGTAGGTCCCAAAACTTGTCTACATATTTGTGAATGGATTCATAGGGAGAGAGCTTCAAGCTTCGCCATTCGGTGAGTACTTTGTCTTTGGCATCGGTGGCCAAAAACTGCTTCATAATGGAAGCTCTTAAAGCTTTCCATGTTCGTGGAGCTTCACCGTTGGCCCGTAGGCTAGACCACCATTGCCTGGCGGACTTTTGAAAGTGCATAGCTACATGGCATAGCTTAGAGGACTCCGTGAAGCCCTCATCTCCGAACGCCGCATCGAATTATTGGATAAAGGCCAAGACTTTGTCCGTAGCACCAAAAGTGCCATCGTAGGTAAGGAAAGAGATGCTCTTCCCTCCCTCTTTGAACTTCTTGAGCTTGGATGACCTCTTCCACGCGGCATAGGATTTCCTAGGGCCTCTTCTTTTTGATGGTTCAAAGGTTACACCATCACTTTCTTCAGAAGATGAAGAATTTGAGGAAGATGGAGAAGAGGGTGACCTCTTTCTCGCCTTTTTCTTGCCTTGATCTTCGTTGTCTTGACCATCACTTTCATAAGAGGAAGAGGATGAAGAAGATGGAGAAGAGGGTGTCCTCTTTCTCGCTTTTTTCTTCTCTTGCTTTTTGCCATCCCTCTTTGAAGTATGGTGTGGAGAAGTATGCGATGGTCTTCTCCGTTTTGGAGGTGATGGAGAGCGTTTAGCCCACCGTCTTCATGGAGCCATCTCCGCCGAGGTGGCGGGAGATTCACTTCTTTCTCGTTCCTTCGGTGGAAGCTCTTGAATTCTCCTTTGAGAAGGAGATGCGTCATCAAGGAGCAAATTTCTGAGCCCTTCATAGGGATCCTCTTCTTCTTCCCAAATCGGAGAGAGACCTCTTTTGGAAGTCTCGCAAGGAGGCTTCCTAGGTGTTCTCTCGTCATGGTGGGGAGCTTGGAGAATCCCATGAGCACGAAGCTGCCATTGCACTTCACTTTGGAGGGAAGATTGCCCATGGCTTGTTGAAGCCTAGAAACAAGATAGTTAACAAGCATCGGGGCATCATTAGTAGCTTGCTCATTAGCAAAATCAAAGTTATCAACATTAATTTCACTCTCTTTACTATTGTCAGCCATTCTAACAACTTTTAGGTGTAAAATTTTTAGGTGAACTTTGGCACTTCAAGCCCTAGTTGCTACTCCTCTTTACCCCTTTAGAAAAAGCACTCAAGCTACTGTACCCGTGGCTCGAATACCATTAATTGCAAGGAATAGAAGAGAGGGTCGTTCAACACCAAACAGCACCGGCTCCTATCAAGCTTCTAATAGCTCAATAGTGGTTAAGCCATAGGCAAGCCCCGTAGGACTCCACTATTAAGACCATAGCTCTCGACGGTGATGCCCTGTTAACTGCACAAAGGCATGCGCACTGCAAGACTGAAAAATCCCTATTCTACTTACTCACATGCAATTAATAGAACCAACCATTTACAGCTAGCTTGAGGACCTCCCTTCTTGAGCAAGAAAAGAGAAACCTTGTGCTCTGATACCAACGTAAACATTTAATGGCCTAGTAACTTGTGTGTAGCGTAAAATAGCATGAACATAGTGAGCATTTCATTAGAATAGATTCCTAATGAGATTAACAAGAGTGCTTGGGTGGAGAGAGCAACAAAAAGCATAACACCTAGTTAGATAGCATGAACAATACTTCAAAAGAGAGAGAAATTAAGCAATTGACAACAATTGAGGACCGGATTTGCATGGAGTCGGTCCCCCCTCCAAAAGGCTTTGTATTATGGTTTCTCCCATTAAGAGAGACATTTTACAATACAATTTCTTGTGTTCCTTCAATACTAGCTAGTGCAATGAAGATGGAAACTTCATGCACTAAGCAAAACACTTTAACAAACACAACTTGAATTATCCCTGTTCTCAGACCCAAGACTTCACACACCTTCGAAGATGGTGAGAGCTAGCGGGGTATGAGAGTAGATTGAGAGGAAGAAGGAGTATTCTTACGAGAAAGATGTACATCTCCTCACATAATCACTCATCTTAGCATAGCTTAGCTTAGTAATTAGCATGGTAGAGGAGATGAGCATGCATTGAAGCTTTGCTCTTGGTTGGACTTGCATCACAAAGCCAAGAGTTATTGGTATAGGCCTTCCTTCTCACAAGCTTGTAGTAGGTGATAAGCTTTCCATTAAAGCTTGAGAAGGAGAGAGAGTCTTCTTTACTTCACACATGAGATTGTGTGAGTGTGTGTGTGATAATGCCTTGCAAAAATCAGCCCCCTCTCTCTCTTAATCGACCCCTCTTGCTATTTGCTCTTGCTAGCATCCTATTGGACCTCCCCAAGCTTAGCCAATGGTAATTAAGCAGCATAAGTGATAGCCTTCTAACATGTATCCCTCTTTCCCCTTTTGTGAGAGCTTTAGGTAATTATTTAATTCAACTAAACTCTCATTGGACCCCTTTGCCTCCTGGCCAATAGGAATCAGGCAAGCCATTGGGTTGCTGAATGCTCATTGGTCCCCTTGAGAGACTGTCCAATAGTCTTCTAGTGAGCTTAAATCTTATTGGTTCTTTTATTAAGTGTTTTTAAATTAATTAAACTAGATTTACTCTAGCCTAATTCTCATTGGTCCACCTCCAAGGCCATCCCATAGGAATTGGGTACACCTTGTGGGCATCTGGGCTAGGGAGCTGAGATGTGTACCTCATTCCCTTTGTGTAAAGGGAGCTTGTGTGGGTGTGAGTGTCTCTCTCATCCCCTACTTGCAAGGCTCGCCCCCTCCTATGTAGGGATTGACAAAGACTTTTTGTGACACACACTAAGCATCCAATTTCCCTAGTGTTTGGCCTTTGGACACCACCTTTGAATTTTATGGAACCTTAGCATTTTGGAAGTCTTAATGGGCTGAACCTTAGGGTCTTTTAAGCCCATTGTTGCACATTGCTCTTTTGTAGATGCCCCCTCCTTTGGATCTCTACTGTGGCCCAGTCTGCTAGCTTAACCAATATTCTAGCTTTTTCTCCCCTGGCACTTCCCCATATTAAATGATCAGTTTAACATAAGAAAATCATTTAGGAGCATTAGATATTGATTATTATGACAGCAGAAATCTCAAGAACGACAGTAAAAGACAGCGGATCGCCATCGTCACGATTTGAAATTGAAGGAGTATGATTGGGTGCTCTTGCATTTTGAGAAGGCACGCCTGAGAAAGAAGAAGGGAAAGGAGAGGCTTTTTCCAAAGCTTAGTATGAGATACTACGGACCTTTCCAAATCTCTGAAAAGATAAATGATGTCTCCTTCCGACTGAAACTGCTTGACACTTGGAGGATTCACAATGCATTTCATGTGAGTCTCTTGAAACTTTTTAAAGGTGATGTGCCTGATGATGGGGAGCCCGATGAGCAACCAAAAGTCGAGGAAAACGAGAAGACCCTTGTTCCTGAACAGATTTTGGCACATAAGGACACAAAGAATAAGGGTAAAGTACGAAGGCGGTTCTTGGTTAAATTCAAGAACTATCCTGCATTGGATGCAAAGTGGATGGAGGAGGAGGACCTAGCAGATACTCCTCAGATTGTGAAACTTTACCTCGAAGCTTTTGGTTTAGCATAGTCTACTCCAAATGGAACCCAGAATTCAGCTGGCCGCAGATCTGGTGCAGAGGGATGCCTTGATTTTTAGAATACTAGAGTCACTGACGTCTCTTTGAGCTTCAGGAATACTGAGAGCTGACAGTATTGTGCTATATGACTTTATGAAATGGAATTCCTGAATATGAAACTAATTTGTTCTTGACTTGCTTTTAAGTGCACGAACTGATAAACGAAATGACTACAGCATTTTGGTCTAATTAATCTCGAGTAGACATGGTTGCAATAGGGGTTAGTCAATAGGGCATCGATCAGGTCCTAAGTGGATCTAGGTGCGATTGCTAGCTACATTGCCGATAAATCATGGTCTAAGATCCGAATGAATGTTGAATGTCCTGTGATGTCTTGTGATGTCGTGTGATGTGATTGTCGATTGGTACATGTGTTAGATGTGTGTTTCTAGTGCGTCGGTACTAACAGTCAATGTCTGCTAAGACAGTTTATGGCCTCTGTCTATTTTGCAGGCGTAATCGAGGGTGATTACAATGCTTTCAAGAGGGGGATATGTCACAAAGTGATGACGTGGTTGTCCGCTCTGCAAGAAACCCTAACCCTAACTGCAGAAAATCAAAAACCCTAATTTGCTGAAACCCTAACCCTAACTGCAGAAAATCAGAAACCCTAATTTGCTGGGAAACCCTAACCCTGATTTGCTAACGTGACGGGCTGACACATGACAACTGTACCGATCCCCCACGTTTTGCGGCACAATTTGCGAAAGGCAGCAGCTACAGCATTTCTGCTTTTGGGCCAGCTTTTCTGACTTGCTTTAATCTACGCAAGTTGACAAGAGAGAACCCCTTTTCCCTTTATTTTAGGCAAGGGTTGAGAGAGAGGGGAAAAAGCCCTTTTGCTTTATTTTTACAAAGCTTTTGAGCTTTTGATTTCTAGTTTTTGGGGCTCTGCTTTTGGCATCCCTTGTACCTTTGAATATGTGAGCAGGCCTCTCACAACTCAGAGCATCTGGACGCAGAGTCTGAGTGTGAGCGCCTGCCCGCACTATTGTACTTTGAACTCGTATTAATACAAAAAGAAATACCGAAAGGGGCACCTGTCTTTGGGGCCAATATCTCTAGGCACAG
The DNA here is from genome assembly GCF_014529385.1 of Adiantum capillus-veneris. Lineage (NCBI taxonomy): Eukaryota > Viridiplantae > Streptophyta > Polypodiopsida > Polypodiales > Pteridaceae > Adiantum > Adiantum capillus-veneris. Next base: position 150,441,649 of record NC_140936.1, on the reverse strand, counting down.
AACTCTGCCGACGGGCCAGTGTCGAATCAATTGTGAACTGTGGACTGTTTGAAGTGATTATTTGTGGTGTCGTGGTAGATTCTCGACTTGGAGTGTCCAAGTCTGTTACATAAGGATTCTGACGACTGAGATTGAAATGCCAACGAACAGAGGAGACCAATGAGGCTACCAATAGGTCCCACGGCACAAGAAAAGAACATAAAGAGAATCAACTGGAAGATCAGAGAATTCCAAAGATCCAGATTGAGGTGCCAAGGACCTTGGAGGCCAGCTAGGCTACCAACACGTCACACGGCACAGAAAAAAAGACAGGCAAATGGGTGTACAAGCAAAAAACTACACCTCATGATAAGAAACCCAAGTACAAGGCACGACTTGTTGCTAAGGATTTAAGCAACAACAGGGTATTGACTTTGATGAGATCTTTTCTCCAAATGTCAAGATGACTACTCTACGGTGTGTACATGCGTTGGTTGCTAAAGAGGACATGGAACTTGACCAGATGGATGTCAAGACACCGTTCTTGTATGGTGGTCTTCAAGAAGAAGTTTATATGCAGCAACCAGAAGGTTTTGTTGAGAAGGACAATATGTCAGTTAGAAAAGACTCATTATGGTCTAAAACAGCCATCAAGGAAGTGGTATCGTAAGTTCTACTCGTTCATACTCTCTCAAGCCTACAAACATAGCGAAATGGACCACTGCCTCTACACTAAGCGAGCTAAAGATGATAGTTTGCAGATTTTGGTCCGTTATGTGGATTATATGTTAATCTCCAGGAAATGCAAGGATGAGATTTCAACCTTGAAGTCAGAGTTACATGCGAGCTTTGAAATGAAAGACATGGGTAAAGCAAGCCATATCCTTGGCATGCGAGACAGATCCAAGAAATTGGTCTTTTTGTTTCAATCTGAGTACATTGCTAAAGTGATCAAGCATTTCAATATGGAGAGGAAAAAACAAGGTTGTTTCCGTACGTACGTACGGTACGGTTCCGTACCGTACGGTACGTCCGTACGGTATCCGTACGCACCGTACGATTCCGTACGTACCCACAAAAAAAAAAAAAAACCTCTGAAAAAAAAAAATCGCCAACAGTGCCTATTCCCCGTGGTCGGATTAGGTGGGCGAGGCCTTTAATAAGTCCACCTATCCTATACTGGTTATTATCACAACAGAGAATCAGAGAGTAGAACAGAGTCTCTGCACAGAGACCAAGGAAGGATTTGCCGCCACCGATAAGGTTCTTTCTCCCTCCCTCCCTCCCTCCCTCTCTTTGTGTTTGGAGTCTGCAAGGAGGCACTCTAGAGTCCTGACCTCGCGAAAGATTGTAAGTTTTGTATTCAACTTGGAAGTGTGCGTTAATTGTGTTGCAGAGTTATCCAGCGGTTACGTAACTTGTGGGGTGATTTTAAGTGTTTTTTGAAAGTTGTGGCTATGTTTAAGTATTGTGCAGTGTTTTTAAACTAGATAGGTTGTATATAAATTTGAAATTCTTTGTATTTTTAGCTTTTAAAAAATATACTACAAATTTTACGTACCTTATGGCCCAATCCATACGGTACAACGTACAGTACGTACCGAACACGTACCGAATACTACGTACCTTACAACCTTGGGAAAAAATCATTTTTAGAAAGTTTCACATATGGAGGCAATGGAGTATTCAATGCCTGGAAAAGACTAAAATGGCACAAGTGCCTTATTCATCTGCAATTGGGAGTTTGATGTATGTCATGATTGCTACATGTCCTAACATTGCTTTTGAAGTGGGAGTAGTTAGCAGATATATGTCAAACCCAGGCAAGAAGCATTGGGAGACAATGAAAGAGGTTATGCGATATTTGAATGGTACAAAAGACATGTGCATTTTCTTTGGAAGAAAAGAAGAATGTGTAATGGGTTACACGGATGCGAAGCTATATGGCTTGGTCGGCTAGTGGGAGACCTGGGAATCAATGTTAAGATTCCTGTATTACATTGTGATAGCCAAAGTGCTATACAAATGGCAAAGAATCCAATGTTTCATGCAGAGACAAAGCATGTGGATGTAAAGTATCACTTCATTCACAAAGTGCCCGAGGATAAGCAATTGCAGCTTGCCAAGATGCACACTAGTGAGAATCTTACTAATCTTCTAACAAAGAGCTTACGTTTAGAGCGATTTGCACAATGTCGGGCACTCGTGAGCGTTGGGTAGATAATCATGGTCATTGTCTACCTGTATTGTATGTATATCTACATTGTCACCCCAACTTAAAGGCACATTGTCTTTTAAGTGGGAGGTTGTTGGGGAGGTAAAGCCCAATGTGCCACGTTTAAAGGTTGGGCAGTCGGGAACTAACACTGACAATTCATTCTACATAAAACAATAAGGACTCATGACCCTAAACACTACTGTGTTTGGAGTCCACCAAAACCTGTGTCTTCTCTCTTCTCTCTTCTCCATTGCTGCACATGCACACACACTCTCGCTCGTGCACTTCAATTTGTTCCTTAGTGTCAAGCCTACAACAACGTCAACTCATGCTTTCGCTCAAATTCCACTTATTTGAAAGTACATGACCAACTTCAAAAGATTCTACAGCCGCAAGCCTCCCATCAAATTGTGGCCTTAACAGTCTATGGCCCTAGCGGAGCCTAGGGTTGCTCTATAACACATTGAAGCCATAGACACCTATAAATCCCTCTCATTTGCATTATCTTTAGGCAATACGTAGATAGATGCTAGAAAGAGAGAGAGAGAGAGAGAGAGAGAGAGAGAGAGAGAGAGATGAATAGAGCAATTGTTCTCCACAGCCGCTTGGCTGGCATGGACGCTAGCACCTCATTGGATGCTTCTGTCTGCTTGCTGATGACACTATTTGTTGGCTCGTGTGAGGAACACCTGATACCCAGTGCGGTCAAAACGTGAAAACATCCTCAAACCTTGCTACTTTCTCCTTTGGATGTCGCATCCTCCATCCTTGCTATCCACCGTGACCTAGTGCATCCTCTAGTTTTGCTGCTCAGTGCTGACTGCATGCTCTTGTTTGAGAGGTCCTAGCGGCCACCTGCTGCTCCCCTTCCAATTTGCTACCACAGCATCTCAACCCCCCAAAAAGAAAACAAGGTTGCGCTCCTCTCAGGCATTTGCTTAAAGTCGCAGCTCTGTGTGTGTGTGTGTGTGTGTGTGTGTGTGAGAGAGAGAGAGAGAGAGAGAGAGAGAGAGAGAGAGTACTTGCAATACAGGAATAAGTCGAAAGCCCCTTGACATTCTGAAAGTTCTTTTAAACCACTAACCTGCAGAACATTGAAGAGATTAAGCTTCCTTCGAAGCAATGGCCTGCAGAACATCTCTCTCTCTCTCTCTCTCTCTCTCTCTCTCTCAGAGGAGCGTAAGATGGCAGAATTAAGAGAATGCTATTGTCATTACGGTGGTGGTCGCTTAGAGGAGTTGGGGCTTTGAATTGCTCCTGTGAATGACGAAAAAACCCAGCCCAAGCCAAGCTAGCCTACTACGAAACTGTTCAAAGAGAGAAGTTCTCGACTGAGAACCCAACCTTCCCGATCGCCTCGTCACTAATTGACATCTCGCTAGGGAGGTGGGATCAATGGCCCACTTTAGGCGTCGCGAGGTAGGTGCAATCCGGACCATCCGATTGATGTTTGAACTAGGTGTGTGCATCACATCGAATTTGGTGTGAACTCGACGTGAACAAAGTGTGAGCTTGGGAGGGTCCGTACACCACACCAAATTTGGTGTGAACTTGGTGTGAACTAGATGTAAACTTGTCCGCAATGTTTTGATCTATAAACTTATTACACACATATCTTTCAACGAATGCGCGATAGCCTAGTGGTTAGAAGCAATTCCGTGGGGGAGAGGGTAGCGGGTTCAAGTATCGGATCCGAAAAAGTGAGAATCGGATTCCCTAAGCAATCCAACGGTCACAATCAACCGGTGATCGTGAGCCATTGATCCCACCTCCCAAAAGGCGATGTCAATTAGTAACGAGAAACTGATACAAACGTCCTTATGGACGCACAAGGTCGCCTAGTCGCCTTTGAACCCATGATCTGGGTCACGGGAGAACAAAGACTCAACCAACCAAGCTAGCTCCTCAAAGATCTATCTGACAAGTTTTGAATTCAACACCCGGTTTCATCTCGATTCAACATCTTGGCACCTCCTTTCTCCACGTGGCATAGGTTTTCAAACAACAATCATCTACTTTTTTTCATTGGCAAGCATTTAACATGCTTTTTTGTTTGACTTGCTTTTGATACTACAACTCTCTCAAGCTTCGGCACACAGTAACTCCTCCACTCACAGATAATTTATTTTCCACGATGGCGAGCGAGACACACAGGTCCTTTTCTCAATTTTTTGGTTTTGGCTGTATCATTTCTAAAGTAGTGTTACTTTAGTCATCGTTGCACTACACTGAACAACTTTGGCGTTCAACATTGGAGTTGGGCAAGTTCGCACGCTCTCATGATGCAAGAAACTCTCTCTCTCTCTCTCTCTCTCTCTCTCTCTCTCTCTCACACACACACACACACACACACACACACACACACAAACACAATTTCTTTTTTTGTGTTGATGAAGTGTGATGTTTTCATGCGAATGGAAGGCCTCTTTTTTCAGATGCACTCTCTTGTACCTTGAAGGCATGTCACAAGCGGTAGCAACTCCTCCACACACACAATTCCTTTTCTCAATTTTCTTCTCTCTCTCTCTCTCTCTCTCTCTCTATATATATATATATATATATATATATCCCTAGTGTGGGATTGGAAGGAGGGATACACACATACTGCCTATAAATACTTGTTTGTTACCACATGGGTAGATGCACCAATTTTTCGAGGAACTGTCTTGGTCCATATGATACCGCTCTTAAAATTGCCCCCATTAAACAAAAATTGGAAAGCCTAAAAGAGGCTTAGGGAGTTATCATCACATGCATGTCTAAAAATGTGTGGAAGGGCCATCATTTATTAGCGCGAGGAACAATTTTTTCCACCACTTGGCAGATATGCCCTGCGCTTATTGTTGGGTTCCAAGCCCGTGGGAACATCTCCTAGAGCATGCAGATGAACGGCACTCTTTGTTTTTAGAAGCTTTGCATGGAAAGGTTTTAGCTTGCCACAAAGCTCATGTTTCTGCAATACGTCTTGATGAGTACCATCCCAATGTTTTCACTAACACATTTAAACATAAAGCATGTTCATAGCTTGCAAATGGTGTGCTTCAAAAAATAACAATTTTAGCAACTATTTTTCTTTTGTTCACAGTCAAAAGAAACCACATGTAAAGTTGAACACTCTTCAACAATATTTTTCTTTTGCTCAAATAGATTACACTTATAGTCAAAAGTTAACTAAGGGCATCTTATGCTTTGTTGAGGGTGACATGTTTGGCATAAACATCACATCATGTTTTTCCAGCAGTTGGTGGGACAAACAATCTCATCAAGAATTCTCACACCCACAGTAGTGTCTTGCACGATGCAAGCTTCAAGTTACATGATCACATGTGGTACAAGAAACCCAAACCCTTCCTTGCCATATACATGCTCACCACATCTTGCTAGTAACATACTCCAAAATAAAATAAAATTCCAATGCACAAATCCACAAGGCTTAAACAAAATGTCGATGCACAGAGCCACAATCCAATGGTCATATCCTTTTATCAACTTGCTTAAAGACACCAAGTCCAATGCGAGATCCATGTTGGAGAAATGTTGCTATAAACACGCTCAAAGAGACAACATTCAAATGCCAACTAGTGAGCAATGTCCATTGGCAAGTGCAAAAAATAGACAACTATCAAAACATCTTTAGACCATGCTGATCATACAATAGCATTGAATCATCTTTTTCACAAACATACATAACAATGATACCATGTCAAAAAGGACAATGAAAAAGCAATAAATATAAGTAACTAATCCACATAAATGCTTATATTGTAAATTCTTCTTCTTTAAATGTCATGGATGCTCTAAAAAATATTAGCCTCATCGTTTATTAGTAGAGATCTCCTGAGGTAGTATGATATAAACAATTGAAAAAATGCAAAGACACTTTGTAGCTAAAACGTGTGGGCTTGTACCATATTGAAGCTCTCCATAAAATACAAGTCACATTTATAAAATACTTAACATAAGTAACTAACCCACTTTATAAAGTACATGTATCATATGGCATCTTTCATTGAATTCCATGGAGGTTTCACAGAACAAAACATTTTGTCATTATAAGTAGAGGTCTTTTGAGGTAGTATGACATAAGCCATCAGCAAAACGCAACAAAACTCTATAGCCAAAACTCTTGCACCTGCACCATATTCACCATAAGATGAAAACTAATGTTAATTAAGAAGCTAAAGCTTACAAGTTTTAGATTTTACAAAAGGACATAATTATGAAAAGGACATGAAGAAAAAACATATACCTCAAAATTCACACTTGCCTATTATCCATCCCCATTCATCCTAGAAAAAAAACTCAAGCATGTCAGGATGACTTTGAGCATATAATAGAATTTAACTAAAAAAAGGCATGCAAAAAAAATCAAATTACCTTTCACATTCTTCAAATAATCATTAAAGACCTTATAATCATTAGCATCAAGCACATGTTTTTTTGTTGTGGCATCATAATTCAAGTGCACTTTAGCAATTATGGAATCTAAAGATACCGCTTGATTGTCCACTAAATCATATGTATAGCTTCTTCTACCCTTGGCCACTTGATACCGTAAGAGATGAACCTCCACATTAGGAGGTCGATCTAGAAGATCAAAAGGACCACGAGTCTCTTTGAAACCACCTCCTAGATTCCTTCTCATGCTCACGACTCTTCCCAAGTACCATGTCCCTTTGCTTACTCCTTGACTAGTACTTGCAAATCGACCTCGTTTTTTCTCCTTTGCATTGTCTTCCATTGTTGTCTTCTCAAACAAAACAACACAAAATCTGATCCAATTACAAAACATATGTGTGTATCTAATTGAGTCTTCTTTTCCAATGAGAAAAGAACTTTTGTTTTTACCCTTGTGAGCATATCCTTTGACAGTGTAGGATTCCCATTTAAATGGCTTATAAGAGTGCTTTTGCATATGGTCTTTGAATCAATCAAAACAAGAGACGAGATTCCTTTCAGTCCACTCTCCTCTTCATCGATAAGGCAATCCAATGTATGGTGGAGTTCACTTTCAGCCATGGTAATGTTCTCATCCTCGGTATGCCCATGAATTTGAGTGAATGAGTCCTCTTCATTGTCATTGTCAACATCAGCAACACTAAGAAGATAGGAGAGATTACACGTTGTCCATGCATCATTACACCAATCTTTATGTTGCATACCTAGTGTTGAACACAACATCTTCACTTTCGATAAAGCCTCTTTGAGAGCGCTAATCATATGTCCATCACTATGCACACTACTATAATCATTGAGATTGACTAATGACACACCTGCTAAATGATTCATCTGAAACTAGATATTCTCTTGCTTTGCATGAGCCATAGGAAAAACAAGAGATGATCTTGCTTGCATTTCAGCAATCCTATTTAGAGCACTTGTGCTACTCAACAAATCATAACCATCATAGCATCTCTTGTTTCTTATCATGCCTCCCACCTTGCTGAAGAAGTTCTCACAAGAATCAGAACCTGTGGAAGAAAGAGGAACGTGCAAGTGGCCATACTTATCCCTAAAAGTCTTTATCAATAGGATGACAAAATGGCAAGACAATTGAATGTCCAAAAAGGTTTCTCTGCTTATAAAATTTTGCTTCAAAGATTATGCTTCATGATTCATAATCCACATGCACCATAGTCTAATCACAATGGAATATTATATAAGTATTTAAGCATGAGAGTTACTCCTTGATACTAATCAAAGCTCTAACATGTGAAAATACAAAGGTACAAAATAAGATTGATGATGTAGGTACCTGAAAAAGAAAGACACACTCCCATCTGCTTTGACCTGATTAAATAAGTTGAGAGAAGGAGATAAAAAGATATCAATGTATGATGTGACTATTGATAGGTACATCTCTGTAGCAAGTGTTCGCTCCCGGCGAATAGTGGATTGGGTCTGCAACAAGCTTAAGCAATTTTGAACATTGCGGCTTGCTATTCTTTGTGTGGACCTCCAATTTTGCCGATCTTTTCTTTCAATGTCACCTTGTTGAAGACCATGCTCCTCAACCTTGAAAGTTTGATATACAAGAGCTACATGATTTAAAGTAGCCAAGTCCTGGCCAAGTACTAATCTTTGAGTTGCATTATCAAGAGGATTAATCAATTTCTTTCCATTGTGAATGAAATCCGAATCATCCAAACCAGAAATAGATCCATCAATCTCAACGGAAGTTGTGAAAGGCCAAGGTTGCCATTGAGAATCCATTGCCTAGAGATGATGTATAATCCTCTAGAATAAGCTCCAGAGTCTCCATCAGAAGCATGGCCAATTAAGGGACCCACAATGCTTCTCACAAATTTATTCCAATAGAGGGAGATTCCCATCCATTTCTCTTTGATAAACAAAGAATCAAACTTGTTGCATGTCAATTGAACTAAAACAATTGAACTAAAGCAATCAATCAAGGGATTCGCTATGAAGACTCTTGCATAATGTGCAATCACACTATTTTGAAAAGAGCCAATAATCACGATGTAAACCTCCTCGCCATTTCCAACAAGTACCACAAAGTTTGGATTGTTAAAATGGTTTTCCTTTTTGGCACAAAATTCGAATAGATGATCATCCCGTGTTACCCAACGAATCGTTCTTTTGACAATGATCTTCAGCAACAATTACTGGCACACTTCCATACAAAGTCCATTTTTTTCCATGTGAGAAGTGTAAGTTTCAGCTAAATGCTTGAATATATCCTCTCTAAGGCTTGTTCGATAATAATAAAGAGCTTTTCGAGTAGCCTGCATGGTGGTTGACAAATTTGCATCTTTCTCACAAATTTATTCCAATAGAGGGAGATTCCCATCCATTGCTCTTTGATAAACAAAGAATCAAACTTGTTGCATGTCAATTGAACTAAAACAATTGAACTAAAGCAATCAATCAAGGGATTCGCTATGAAGACTCTTGCATAATGTGCAATCACACTATTTTGAAAAGAGCCAATAATCACGATGTAAACCTCCTCTCCATTTCCAACAAGTACCACAAAGTTTGGATTGTTAAAATGGTTTTCCTTTTTGGCACAAAATTCGAGTAGATGATCATCCCGTGTTACCCAACGAATCGTTCTTTTGACAATGATCTTCAGCAACAATTACTGGCACACTTCCATACAAAGTCCATTTTTTTCCATGTGAGAAGTGTAAGTTTCAGCTAAATGCTTGAATATATCCTCTCTAAGGCTTGTTCGATAATAATAAAGAGCTTTTCGAGTAGCCTGCATGGTGGTTGACAAATTTGGATCTTCAAGATTCAAGGAAATAAAATTATGCAACCGAGTACCTCCCGAAATCTTTATAGCCTCAAAGAGATTCTTTGTTGTTTCTGAGTACCGCCTTCTTGCATTTTCTCTTGCTATGTTTTGAGAAATATTCACGAGAAAGTTCCATAAGGCCTCTTTCCCTTCAAAAAGGCCATACTTATGAGCATTGACTATGTCATGGCAAAACTTCTTCACATCTCCTCTTTTCATTGAGCTTCAATGTGCTTTCTTGAAGACTTTGAACCTTGACAAGGCTACAACTCTTGTTTTGGTGAACCAAACTTGCCTTTTAAGTTTCCTAACCATATTTCCCTTAGCTCTTGCAATCTGTAAAATTTCTGAGTGGGCCATGAAATCCAATCTTCTTCCATCGCCGGTCAAGAGCCTCTCTTTTCCATTGCTTTGTCTTCTGGATACAAACACATGCAAAAGTATTGCTCTTTGGGGATTGTAATGCACTTTGTACATTGAAAGTTTTCAAAGGGAACCCCATGAGGATTTACTAGTGTGCAATCTTTATGAAGAAATGTCCCTCGGATACACACAAGCACCTCTTTAAACAAAAATGTGGCCATCGTAGTTGGCTCACAATCCCAACAACCACCTCCTTTGTAGTCATCCAAGAAAGGTTTCAAATCAAACATCTTATCTTCAACCTTATAAGTGTCTTGCCAAAATCCCCAACAAAGAGTGGGTAGCAAATAATTTTTTTCATATTGTTCATAGACACATTAAGTATACAATTGAAAGAGTGGTGGTAATGTGTGTGCTAGTCTCCACCCAACTGTGCTATCTTATAGCCTCCCCCTAGCGTCCACACTATCCAGCCGTGTCGGTGGCCTTGCCCATAGGACCCATGTCCTTACATTACCCCCCCCCCCCCCCCCCCCCCTTCTTGGAGAATCGTTTTCGTCCTCGAAAATGAACGTAGGAAAACGTTTCTTAAGTGTGGAGACATTCTCCCATGTAGAACCTTCTTCAAGTCTATCTAACCATTTTACCAACACCTGTCGTCTGACATGATGTCTAGTGCGAAGCTCATGAGAATCCAAAATCTTTTCGGGCTCATGAGGAATGCTTGGCGGTGCGATAAGGTCAACCAACACACCTGTGTCAATGACATTATCATTCTGTCCTAGCTGTTTTCGTAAACGGCTAACATGAAAAACAGGATGAACTCGTGAGTGCTCTGGAAGAGCTAACTTATAGGCCACTTGACCTATACGTTTGAGAATGGTAAACGGTCCACAATAGTGTGGTGAAATTTTAGCAACTTTTCCCGTCTTCAAACTTTCTGAATGCTCTGGAACTTTGAGAAAAACCTTGTCTCCTTCTTCGAAAGTAGCAACACATCGATGCTCATCTGCGTACTTCTTATATCGATCTTGAGCTTGCTTAACATTCTATCGAGCAACTCGAAGCATGTCAAAATAGTCTTGGAGAAAATGCTTTGCTTGTTATATCTTCTCCTTAGCCAACCCCACCGTAACGGGTGATCTAAGTTGAAATCCATACAAAAGCATAAATGGACTAAACCCTGTAGTCACATGCTTTGAACTATTATAAGCAAATTCCAATATAGGTAAGTAGTCTTCCCAATTGGTTTGCTTCTTGCTAACGTACTCTCGTAGCATATCCTCTAGCACTTGATTAACTCTTTCTGTTTGACCATCCGTTTCTGGATGATCAGTTGTACATAGATTAAGTTTAGTTTCCAACTTTTGGAACACAGCTCTCCAGAAGTGATTATCGAACTTTCGATCTCTGTCACTAATGATACTAGCTGGAAGACCATAGAGTTTATATATGTGCTCTACAAATAGTCGTGCTAATTTCGGTGTCTTAACCGTAGTCTTAGTGGGAATGAATCGACCCATCTTTGTGAGACGGTCTACAATTACCCAAATGGCATCATGGACACAATTTGTAGTAGGTAGTCCTACTACAAAATCCATAGAGATACTCTCCCACTTACCTTGTGGAATCTCTAAAGGATGTAAAAGGCCACCTACCTTGAGGCGCTCTGCCTTATTAACTTGGCACTGTTGGCAGTTTAGTACGTACTCTTGAACATCATGATGTAAGCCCGGCAAATAAAATTGCCTTCGAACTAAGGCACACGTCTTACGGATACCCGGATGACCAGCACTTGGACTATTGTGACACTCAAATAAGATTTGGTGCCTAGTGTCTGAGTCCTTTGGCACACATACTCTACCTTTGTGGAGTAAGTAGCCATCATCAATGGAAAAATTCTTCCATCGCTTAAGCTCTTCCTGAGTAGGGGTGGAGCTATGTGTGTTGGAGTTTCTATCTGCGCGTGCAGAGACATGTTGATCTGGCTGTTCAGAGACATGTGAGTGTGAGGGATCCCTTTTTAAAATTGCACTCCACACTTTAGCATATGATTGATCTTGTGCACACTTGCCACGTAATGACTCCAAAAATCCACTCTTTAGTTCAGTGAAAGCAATTGAATTAATCTGAGGCATCCGACTTAGTGCACCCGCTACTACATTATATCGCACCTTGCGATATCGTAGCTTACAATCATAATCTTGAAGGATTTCTGCCCATCTAGCTTTACGGCCCTTCAAGCCTGTTTGAGTAGTAAACCCTTTGATACTCTCATGGTCAAAAACTACTTCAAACTAGGCACCATATAAATAGTGTCGCCACTTTTGTAAAGCGTGAATTATGGCATAGAGCTATCTCTCATAGACAGAATAATTCCGTTGAGCTCTATCTACCTTTTTACTTTCAAAGGCTATAGGTCTTCGCTCCTGGAGAAGTACCGCACCAATGGTTTTATCACTAGCATCAGTCTCTACCACAAATGGCTTAAGTGGGTCGACGATTGCTAGGATGGGAGCAATGGCTATAACTACCTTGAGTTGTTCAAATTTGCGTTTTTGGGTTGATTCGTCATAGGAACAGTGATTTTGGCATAGTCACGGATATATTGTCGATAAAATCCAGCCATGCCTAAAAATATTTGAATCTCCTCAACCGTGTTGGGATGTGGCCATCGAAGAATGGTAGCAACCTTGTCAGTGTCCATCTTGATGCCAGAATAAGAGATTACATGACCGAGGTAATGTATCTCTATTTTAAAGAAATCACACTTGCTTTGCTTAGCATACAGCGCGTGAGCTCGTAGCTGTTCAAACACTAATCGGAAGTGTTCTATGTGTTCATCTTCAGTCTTACTGTAAATGAGAATGTCATCAAGGAAAACCGCAACAAATTTTTCAAGATAGGGACGTAAGACACTATCCATGAGTGTCATAAATGTAGCTGGAGCATTGGTTAGAACAAAAGGCATAACCAAAAATTCAAAATGTGCGAACCATGTTCTAAAGGCAGTTTTGGAGATATCTTGCAGTAGAATACGTACCTGGTGGTATCCTAAACGAAGATCTATCTTTGTATAGTATCTTGCCCCATGGAGTTGATCAAACAACTCATCCACTCAAGGTAGAGGATACTTGTTCTTGATGGTCATCGCATTTAATCCGCGATAATCTACGCACATGCGCATAGTACCATCTTTCTTTTTTACCAATAGAATTGGTGATGCCCAAGGCGAAGTGCTAGGTCTAATGAAACCACGAGCAAGGTAGTCAGCTAGCGGACTCTCAACCTCCTTGGCTTCTTTAGCACTCATACGATAAGGTGGTTTACTCACCGGTTTAGTGCTTGGCAAGACTTGTATGCCATGCTGCACATCACGTGTAGGGGGGTAAACCCTGTGGTAAATCACTTGAGAACACATCACTATACTCCATGAGTAAGTGAGTCAGCTTTTGCCGTGCAAAAGGAGAAAGTAAACTAGAGTTATGATGGGATGGAGAATCTTGTAATTCCTGTAATCTTTGTTTTACAATAGTTGCACGTTGCTCTATAGAATTAAAATTGAGAGCACTTTGCTCATTAGATTTGTTTAACACTTTGTTTATCAGTAGAGTTCATTGCACTTTGCATACCATTAGAATTCATTGCACTTTTCTCTTGAGAATTCACAAAACTTGGAGACAAGCAGTAACACAAAAAGACTTCATCTATTAAATTTGCTTTCTGCAAAATAGAAAGCTCAGTTGTACATATAAGAGGTGCAGATGGTATATTTTTCTCACCAAGAAAAAGCACATGTTTACCATTGGCCATAAAGGATAAGGAGTTGTGTTCATAACTAGTGTGCAATGTGTTTCCTAAACCATGCAGCCACTCCCGTCCTAAAACTACATCAGCACGGTCCATGTTCATAACTTGGAAGTCAAGGGTCATCGTATGATCTTGAACAATAAGCTCAACCCCTTGAACTACCGTGTCCCATACTTCTTTATCATTCTCAGACATCTGCTCCACCACATACTTGTGAGAGCAGGGAGTCTGTGTAAGCTTCAATTTCATGACTAGCTTATAGTTCAAGACGTTATGAGTTGCACCTCATCCACTAAAATACGAACACGTTGTCCGTTAATAGTGCCATGTATGCGAATCAAATCATGGGGGCCAAAGGTGGGCTGCCACATTGAAGCAGGCACACAACACTTGTGCTTTTCTTCCATATGAAGAACCTCTACAACACAATATTTAGGAGATGAATCTAATGTGAGGCGTTGCACCGTGTGGATGGCCTTTTCTTTGCCTTGCAAAAGAGGACAATCTTTCTTGTTATGTTGGTCCAAAAGACATCTAAAACACAAATTGTGTTTCTTTGCACGCTCAAAATCAGCAGTGCTGAGAGACCCACGCGGAGTATCTCGTTATTGTTTAGGCTTCTTAGCCTCTTGTGGGCGTGAAGAGGTAGATTGTCTCTTATTCCTCTTGGAACGTGTGGGAGATATACCTCGCCATTGGCTCTTAGCCACATTGCTCTTAGCAAAAGTATTCTTAGAGTAGGGAACATTTCCTTTTTTCTCTTGGTCATCATCATATCTTTGCGCATGACTGAATTTTTTCGGTTGGGTCTTGACATGAAGACGATAGTCTTTGTCAAGACCCCTATTAAAACCCCGTATCTTTTGGAATTCATCCCATGCTAACCAATTCTTATCTTCTTCATTGGAGTCCAAAAACTCTTTGGAGAAAGAATCTTGAAGCGTAGCCCAAGACGGAGGACGAGCATCTATTGGAAATGTCATCCACCACTTATAGGCCTTGCCTTTAAGAGATAGACTTGTTTCCACAGCCGTCTTTATATCCGGGGTGTGTCTCAATCTATGAATATCACTCCATTTGTGTAAGAACGTATTGACCACATCCTTGTTGCAATCACGCTCTTCTCCGTGAAACTCAGGAATGGTGATATTCTTAAATAATGCATTGCTACCTTCTGCATCTTCTGCAGCACTTGTCTCTTGGACTCCTTGGGTCGTGCAAGCTTGGTTCCCTTGAATCGTGCCACTTGTGTCTCCTTGAGTCGTCTGTGAATTCATAAATTTCACAAGTAACTCCATAAGATTGGTAACATTTGCATTGAGTGCAGAGAAGTTGCTTTCAAGTACGCTTTGGTGATGTTCCAAAGTCTTGAAAGAAGCCATATCTACAAGCATTGTCCCTTTCAAAGGTGGAAACTTCAAGCAAGGCTTCATCCAGCTTCTCCTTTTTTTTAGACTTAATGTCCACTTTTGAGAGCTCCGCCGTTTTATTGTCGTGCTTTTTGCCCACTCCAAGGTGGCACCGATGAGCCATTGTGTTGATGTGTGAGTGTAGAAAGTTAGAAATTGTATCATGCCTTTCTTGCTCGTATGGATTTTCACATTCAACACACCACCAAGTTGGAACATAGATTTCCCATCCTTATCTTTTGACATCAACTCAAATCTATCATGGTGCTCCATGGCTTTAAGTTTCTCTTTAGCAACCTTGACATCTCCTTCCCACTTTCTAACCTCCTTTGTAAAGGCTAAAGTGCTCTTTAGCATCTTGTGCGAGGTGATAGCCACATCTTTACACATAGGAATGTCATCATTACCAACACTAGGTATTTGGTAATGTATATGAGGATCATTGCTAGAGCTCAAGGTAGGTGGATCATTGCTTAAACCCATGGAATCCACTTGTGGATGCTTGCATGCATTACTTTTCGCTTTTTCCCGAATTGTCACCTCCTCCACTTCAACTTCCCACTCTCCTCTTGTGATGGTGCTAAAGGAAGCATTTTGGACCCTCCCAAAAACATAAAGTCATCACAAAATATCTTGTCACAAGCAATTTTTGCTCTTAAGTCTTTGTAAGTACCTCCAAACTTTAGAAGAACAAAGCCTAAAGTTGTGTCTTGGTCTAAACTACCCTCATTCAAATGCACGACAATTTCCTTTCTTGCCATGGGTAGCTCAAAGTATTCTGGAATATATATATATCTAAATAAACAAAACAAAACAAACAAATTAACAAGTTACTCATTCTAAAAAATTGTAGTACTTTTTAACAAAAGTTCAAGTGCACCTTAAAACCTAAACATTCACTATGGCATGATATTATCACACACACACACACACACATGGTGATAGGAGAGAGAGAGAGAGAGAGAGAGAGAGAGAGAGAGAGAGAGAGAGAGAGAGGACTATCCCACGGTGCAAACATGAAGCAAGGATGAGAGAGAAATTGGTTGTGTTACTCTATCACCTAAGTGATTGCATGCTTGCTCTCAATTGGACATGTGCACATATGGATGATGTCTCTTGAGCATACTTACAATTTTGACGTAGAAGAGAGCTCTTTCATTTGCATTAGTGGATGTCGACACTAAAAAGGAGCTCAAAGATTTCATATATTAAACCCTAAACCTCCATTCACTTTATACACATAGAGATATCTTCAAAACAAATCCCAATACCATGCGCTTCACCAAGTCAAGAGTCGCTATGTAACTTAGTTCAAATCTACTAGGGCTCTTCATAAGTACAAAGCCGTTTTGCTAAACGAGATGGATTGGCATACTCATTATGTAGCGCATCAATGATAAAACATGTTTCCACCTCCATAAGCTATCATAGATATATTTTCAAAACAAAGTCCAAGTCCATGCGCTTGACCAAGCCAAGAGTCGCTATGTAACTTAGTTCAAATCTACCAAGTCTTTTCATAAGTACAAAGTCTTTTTGCTGGAACGAGACAGATTATCATACTCATTCTATAGCGCATCAATGATAAAGGCATGTTTCTACCTCCATAGTGGGTCATTTTGTGATATTTGATTAGGCCTAACTTCTCTTTTGCCAACACTATTTTTAAATTTCCATCCCAATCAACCAGATTGTCAAGAAATATATTTTGCATATTTTAAACTTTTTCCCCCTTAGAAAATAAGTTATATCTTATTTCTAGTCATAACACTTTTATCTGCGCGAGCGTGTTACCATATACATGTGGTAGTGATATGTGTGAACACACTAGGACCGTCGGGGCATTTTTTCCCTCCTTAGGAGGTTTTTTCTCCCTTGCATTGTATATACGCCCATTCATTCTAGGGCTATCTATCTTTCCATTGCACACTAAGTAACACACTCTCTATTGTGTGCCTTGAGCTTCCTTCGTCTTCTCCAAGCTGTGTGCGTTTCTTTGCAACCCTAATTCCAACAATTGGTATCAAAGCAAGTGTCGTCCTCCCGGGCTCAATTCGCAGCAGCTCTAGCACACGCCTCCTCACTTTCTCTGATTTTTGTGAGCTTTGGCGAGCGTTCGGATTTCTTATTCGGGCTCATTTCGGCCTCCGTTTCCACTACAGGCAGGTTTCTGTCAGTGCCGTTTTCCACATAACAGGTGCCTTACAGTCTTCTACGGTTTGTGCTATATAGAACGTGTTGTTCTCGCTTTGTTTCTCCTCTTTTTGGGCATTTTTCACATCAGGTGCAGCATTTACCATGGCTGACAACAATATAGATGTGTTCAAGATGTTTGTTGTCGAGGACAGGTTCGATGGGGACAATTACCCTATGTGAGCTTACATGATGCAACATGTTCTTGTGTCAAAGGGCATCTAGAATATTGTGCAGGGCATTGTTGTACGTCCTGGTTTTGAGGATGTAGGCGATGTTGAGGATGTGCCAGGTCTTGGTGCAAGGATTACTGGTATTACAGTTGTTTTGCCTACAATAGAACAATCTCGTTGGGATGTAAAGGATGCGCAGGCTCATGCATTGATTGCATTGTCTGTGAAGCGCACCATTGTTCCTCACATTCGTTCAGCGAAATGTGCAAAACAGGCTTGGGATATTTTGGCTGGTCTTTATGCAAGTTGCAATGAGGCTAAAATTGCTTTGCAACGTAAACAGCTGCAGTCCAAGATTATGCATGAGGAAGATGATATGGACACTTTCCTTGCTGGTGTCAAGGATATCAATGAGCAACTTATTTCTGCAGGTGATGTCATTTAAGAAAGTTCCCTTGTGTAGACTGTTCTTGATGCCTTACCAGATTCTTACCAGACTTTTGCTAGTACTTGGAGACTTATGACCTAAGGAAACCCTGAAACTAAGTTTGAGCATTATGCACATTGTTGTTGGAAGAGTCACTTTCCAGAAAAAATAGGACTAGACAACGTGCACTTGAACAAGTTTTTATTGCTTCTCAAAGAAAGAGTGGTAACATCAATGCAGCCACTTCTTATGGTTCTGCTACAAGTGGCAAAACTTTTGTTCCCAATGCTTCTACTGGCAGCACTTCGTCTGGCAATTCCGGTGATAAGGGCAAAAAGAAGATGCGTTATCATTATTGTAAATCTAATGATCACTTGATCAAGTAGTGTACTAAGTTGAAGGCCAAAGAGGCTAAGAAGAAAGAGGGTGGTTCCACTACAAATGCAGCCATTGTTGAGTCTTCTATGAAAGGAGACTGTGATGCTGATGTTGATGCAGAATGGGCTTTTAGTGCAGAGTGCACTTACAATCCTGTTGTCCATGATGCATGCATGTCAGTTGCTGCATATTCACATATGTGGTATTTCGATTGTGGTGATACAAAGCAGATTACCTCACATCATGAATTGTTCACCTCTGTCGAGTCTGTTTTTCATGGGAATTCAGTCACTTGTGCCAACAATGCCTCTTATCCGGTTCAGGGAGTTGGAAAGATTGTGCTTACTGCTGCAAATGGTAGTTCTTTCACACTTGTTGAAGCACTTTATGTACCTGGGATCAAGAAGAATCTTTTGTCTGTATCTGCACTTGCTAGACATGGACTTGTAGTCAAATTTGTGGATGACAGATGTACAGTTCATGATCTCATTTTGGTGATGAAATTGTTGCATCTGGGCTTTTGTGCCATGGGCTGTATAAGCTCACTTTGTATGACAAGTGTGGACAAAATTTTGCAAATGCAATGCAGATTCAAGGGCTATTTCAAATGTAAAACTTTGGCATGCACATTTTGGTCATCTGAATTTTGTTAGTTTGCTGCCTTTGCAGAAATCTGATATGGTTGCTTCTTTGCCGCCTCTTGAAGCACCTGTCAAACATGTTTGTGAAGGCTGTATTTTGGGTAAGATGCAATGTTCGAAGTTTCCAAAGGATGGTTCGATTAGGGCCACATGCAGGTTGCAGGTTGTGCATAGTGATGTTTGTGGGCCTATGCAAACTCCGTCCTTGAGCAATTACCTTTACTTTGTGACTTTCATTGATGATTACTCTAGGCATGCATGGATATTTTCGTTTAAAGTGAAGTCCGAAGTTTTTATGTGCTTCAAACAATTTCTGGCTATGGCTGAAAATGTCTCGAAATGTACTATGGACACCCTCCGTTCCGATCGAGGGGGGGAGTATATGTCTCATGAATTTAATGCAATTCTCGCTAGTCGTGGGATAAAACACCAATGTACAGTGCCTTATACACCTCAACAAAATGGTGTTGCTGAGAGAGGAAAAACGGGTCACTTACACAAATGGCACGATGTATGGTCAAAAGTCAAGCTTTGCCGCATTCTTTTTGGCTTAAGGCCATCATGTGTGCCACTTATGTACTAAACAGGTGTCCTACAAAAGCTTTGCAGTCTAGTACTCCATATGAAGTATGCCATGATAGAAAGCCTTCTATTGAGCACCTACGTGTTTTTGGATGTTTGGCATATGCTTTGGTGCCACAAACACAGCGAAGAAAATTGGATGGTAAGGCTGTCAAATGTATTTTTGTTGGTTAGAGTGTTGAAAGCAAAGGTTACAGGTTGTATCATCCGCAAACAAAGCGTATTCTCGTTTCATGGGATGTCGTGTTTGTGGAAGATTCTGTTCAGCCCTTGCTATCATGTACTAGAGACAGTAGTGTAATCTCAAAGGACATTTATGACACTGTTGCCTCCTTTCAGTGGTGGAAATACGAAAGTAAATTCCAATGAGGCAAATGTATAGCCTATGGGGGTTTCTGAAAATGTTACAGATCAGCCTATTACTGATGCAGATGCACATGATGTACTTGATGAGAAAAGGGCTGAAAATGAGCAGGCTAGAGGTATGCCAAAATGGTTGGTGCATACATTGCGTGACAATAAATTGGATGCACCTTCGTCTAGTCGTACTCGTTTAAGCTCTCGCCATGCATCTTATGCATCAGATTGTTATGCTTTGGCTGTGTCTAGCTTACATGATGTTGAGGAACCTCTCTCTTTGATGGAGCACAGAATTCAGAAAATTGGATGGCTGCCATGCAATCAGAATATGATTCACTTATATTGCCTCCTGGCAAAAAGACCATTGGTACGAAACGCAATGGGTTTACAAGTTGAAACGCAAGCCGGATGGTGAGATCAATTGCCATAAGGCTCGACTTGTTGCAAAGGGTTATGCACAACAAAAAGGCATAGATTATGAAGAGAATTTTGCTCCCACTTGTCGTATGACTACTGTGTGTTTTTTATGTACATTGGTAGCTCATTTTGGTTGGGATGTACATCAATCAGACATTGTTACTGCTTTCTTGAATGGTGACATATTTGAGGAAGTTTATGTAACATAGCCTTGCGGTTTTGCCAAGAAAGGACAAGAGGACAAAGTGTGCAGATGTAAGAAGGCTTTGTATGGGTTGAAGCAATCTCCTCGTGCTTGGTATGAGAAAGCTGACACTCATTTGGTCAAACAAGGTTTTCGTAAGAGTCCAACAGAAAGCACATTGTATGTAAAGCGTGAGAGTGATGTACTTCTCATTGTGGTTCTTTATGTAGATGATTTGTTGATCATTGGACCAAATGAGAGACATATTGTTGAATTTAAGGCTGATTTGAATGCTACTTTCAAGATGAAAGATTTGGGGGTGTTGCATCACTACTTGGGCATACAGGTTAAGCAGTGTGACGGCGGTATTGCCTTGTGTCAAAAAAGTTACATAGAGACATTGCTATGTAAGTTTGGACTTGAGGATTTCAAACCTATTGCCACTCCTATGGAAACAGGTTTGAAGTTGAGTCTACATGATACTGGCGATCCTGCTGATGTCACTCTCTACCAAACTGTTGTTAGATGCCTCATTTATGTATGCAACACGAGGCCGGATATTCAGTTTGCAGTCTCATAGGTCAGCAAATTTATGCATAGCCCAGGGTCTAAGAATTGGCAGGCTGTCAAGAGGATTTTTTGCTACCTTAGTGGCACTTTACATCTTGGCTTGTTTTATCCCAAGGGGGGATCATTGCCGCCACACTTACATGCTTTTTCGAACTCAGATTGGGATGGTTGTTTTGACATGAGAGTGTCCGCAAGTGGTTTTTGTTTCATGCTTTGCAGTTCATGTATATCATGGTTGAGCAAGAAGCAACCTATTGTGGCCACTTTGAGTTGTGAGGCGGAGTACAGGGCAGTCTTCACATCTACGGTTGAGTGTGTATGGCTCAGATGCCTTATGGCTGATTTGGGTGCTGGACAGGACATTGCCAACACTATCTACATTGATAGTCAGAGCGCATTGGCAGTTGCGAGGAACCCAGTTTTTCATGCTCGCACAAAGCACATTGAGGTGCATTATCACTATGTCAGGGAGAGGCTCTCAACAGGAGAGGTCAGCTTGGCTTATGTGCCAACACAGGACAACCTTGTAGATCTTTTCACAAAGGCATTGTCTTGTGAGAAGCTCGAAGCTTTCCGCAAAGCTTTGGGCTTACTCCCCTTTGTGGACTGATCATGTCCTCAGGACATGGCACTTCCCTTTACTCATGTGTCAGCTCTCGTTCACCGCATACTCCAGGGGGGATTTGTTACCATATACATGTGGGACCGCCGGGGCATTTTTTCCCTCCTTAGGAGGTTTTTTCCCTTGTGCATTGTATATACGCCCATTCATTCTAGGGCTATCTATCTTTCCATTGCACACTAAGTAACATAGTCTCTATTGTGTGCCTTGAGCTTCCTTCGTCTTGTCCAAGCTATGTGTGTTTCTCTGCAACCCTAATTCCAACAGAGTGTTGCAGAAGATCTTGGGAATATTGTGATGCTAGATCTTCTCGCAGCTCACGAGAAAATGTTCTTAAAAATAAAGCTTCTTATTCATTTTTTTGAATCCCAGTGGACAAGTAATTTTGAAGAGACATTTTGTAAGTATTTCGTTCCGTGGGTACACTTGTCAAAATATTTTTAATCTGCTATCCACGTATAAAAAGCAATATATAATTATAGGTATCCGTTGATTTGAACTAGCAACCAAAGAACAATTTTAAAAAAAGTACGGATTTAGAATATTAGCATCTTTAACAATCAAAATATTAGCAATTATAATAACACAAAGCCATTAGCACCTTTTGTGCAGGCATCCTGTAGATCCACATGGCAATAGATCCCTTCATCTTGTTCCGTGTGTCTTATGGACGTGAGAGAGAGTAGCCTTTTTCACAAGTGTGCTCTCAATTTGAACCAGGGATTCATAAGAGACCCAGACAAATGAGTTCATTCCATGCCACCAAATTTTGTATGTTTAGGTTATAGGAGCTTGGTTATGATGTTTTCAACCTACCTATCAAGTCTCACTTGATTTGGATATGATTTGACCAACAAACAATCATTTTCTCTATTTCAGTGACAACCCTAGAAAAACATTACTTTCTACGAAATTTTTTATCTTTCTTATACGAGGAATCATTGCAAAATTACCAAAGAGGCCAAAGAAGTACCGAAGGACGGTTTGTTGAAAAGAAAAAGATGCAAACAAGTAGCATGCTTTGTACTTGAGGAACCATGAGCATTTTTTTCACTTGTATCATTTACAATATTATTGATGGACAGTCTACTGTTTTTGGGTCATGGTTTTTGCCAGACATTCAAACTTCATGCCCACTTCATGCTTCAAGACAAATTAATAAACAAGAAAGCAAAAAATAAATCTTTGTCACTAAGGGTGCAAAATTAGCTAGAACAAACATGGGTAACATCCTCTCATTTTGTCGCATGTACAATCCAAGAGCAAATCAACTACCACAAAGACTACATGTTAAAATCTTGAAAGCTATGAAAACTTTAAAAATGAAGCCAAATCATTAGTGAGGAGAGATCCCTCACCTCTTATGTTGCTAACATTTTGCGAGAAGCTATCAACATTTTGATGGTCGAGAACAAGTACCTACATAACCAAACAAACATGATTTTATTATGTTGTATACAACAAATTCTTCTCAAATTGCATAAACTTCATCTTAAATAACATTCGCAAACACAACAACAAAAACTGCAGCAACCTTCAACTTGTATAGGTCACACTGCTTCCGTGGAAGGTAAGAGCCAAGAAGCATTGAGGCTTATGATGCGGGCAATGTCAAGGAAAGGAGTTCTGCTAGTTTTGAACAAAGATCTAAAGTGAGCACAATACATAGCAAACAATCACCACAACATAATGTGACATCATGGGAGGCCTCTCCCACTTTCAAGATCACAAGGCAACAACTACAAAAGGATAAGGAAGAGCTGGTGAGCCTAGAGACGATGTGGAGAAGGGGGATGCTTGATACTAGGATACTTGAAGGGAAGCTTCCCATTACGGTTGATGAGAGCCAAGGACAGTATGAGAGTGTTTCTATTGCTTTCTCAAGGATCTTGCAGATAGACGATGCCCTTAGTTCTCTGGGTGCCGATGGGGTTCACTTTCGTATTGCATGTATCATTGAGAGCTACGTTGCTCTTGCAGATTGGGAGGCATTGGAATTGTGGCTACATGAGATACAAACTTTTGAGTGAAACATGCAAGTAAGGCTTATACAGGGGCTTTGACAACAGCTGAACATGACATGAATTCTACACATGCATTGGCTTGCTTTGACACTTGAGATGTGCAAGGAGCTTGGGATCATAGTATCAACTCATAGCTACGAGGAGGTGATTGATGCAATAATGAAGTCTGTAGCTTTGATACGTCCCAACATGGGGAAGGCATCGTTTGCTTATGAAGAAGAAGAGGAGGAAAATTTCAATGCCGTAGGAACCTATCCCAGGAAATCTTTGATGAGGTTCAAACTCAATACTATCATCATCATCGGACATCATTTTCATGATATTCACCATATTAAAAAACTTTCATGTGAACAAGCTCTTAACATAGTTAAAAGCGTTATTTCGGAAATAAAATTTGAGAGAATTAAAAAAAGTAATGCATGCTGGCTTTGACGTCAGCGAGGACGTGAATGTATTTGTTTGCTTTGGATGCTCAGTCCACTGTAGTTGGTACTCGACATGACCGCACTTTGCACTGTCTCTAGTGCGCCCAAGGCCTCTGGCCTCCAAACCTGACTCAACCCTCTTCAAGAACGTTGTCCTCAGGTTCCCCAAGGCCTGCAACCTCTGTCGGATGTGCCTAGTTTAGGTGCGAATGTGTCCAAGTGGGGAACCATCATTTGGGCATCTATGAAATGGAGCAAAGTATCTCCAGAAACAGTTCCCTCCTTTGAGCCTTCCCCTCCTCTCGTCGTCGCCATCACAAACAATGAGATGTATGCTCTCACACACACATATCCATTTGAATTTTACTCATTGAAAGAAGAGAGAGCCAAAACTATAGCGAGTGGCCGAGCCATGCATGGCCTCGGTGCAGTTTGTGATGTATCTGCCGCTCACCATGCAGCCAAGTAAGTTAAACCCATAGAGAGAGAGAGAGAGAGAGAGAGAGAGAGAGAGAGAGAGAGAGAGAGAGAGAGAGAGAGAGAGAGAGATCAAACTTTCTCTTTGATGACTATTTCAGATGGCGTTTGCCAAGAACCTAGGCACAACACAAAAGATTTACTGCTCCAGGTTTACTCTATTTTGTTGCTTATCGACGATTGATATAGCTCAGCTTTCCTCACAAAATTAGACATAAGTATGTCTGCAACAATGTGGTAGAAAAAGTCTATGGCGGATTGGTTTGTTCCATATGCAATGTGTGATTTGTCTTGTATGGAGTAATTTTCTACATGCTTAGCAAGCAAGTCAAAAGTCGAATCAGGCCAAACGCCATGAATTGCTTGAAAGAGCTTAGACGGGCATGCATAGGTTAGACAAAGGGGAAATAAGCCTATCCTTTACAAAGCATGCACAAACAACACAAAACTTCAATGGCAAAATAAAAACCGGAAGGTGTAGTAGAAATCAAGGAGCGTGGATGAAAGCACAATCGAGCTTCCTCTACTTCAACTCTTTTGCTTTCCTCAAAGCCTCTCTCTCTCTCTCTCTCTCTCTATCTGTGTGTGTGTGTGTGTGTGTGTGTGTGTGTGTGTGTGGAGCTTCACAACTCAAAATCGAGAATGTTCAACTCATACACCATTTTTTTGGGGGCTACTATTGAATTCTCATGTGACTTTGGAACTTGAGCTCTTAGACCTACGTCACACATGGACATGGCCGTAGTGCACATTGATCTGAGTTTTGTAGTGTAATTTCCCAATACTCACTTGATCATTGGCAGCAACTCCTCCATGACTACCTCAATGTGTTGTGAGATTTCTCTTTGAGAGCACGCCTACTTGCTTTGGTTTACGTTAAATGTCGGCCACCTTGCTATCATGGCCAAGCACTCGTAGTTGATTTCCAATAAAATGCAACACAGTTGGTTGACCAAAAGCGTCATAGCGCTTTCGACAAGCAGCCTTCAAACGCGTGACCTGCATCCTTAGGGCCTATTAACTTATCACTTTGCTTGCATGTGCATGCCTAAGAATGAAGTGCGTTTACTGATAACTGATGACAAGCTCCAGCTCCCCCAAAAAAGCATTGTAATCGGCACAGCCGATCATGCTTACCTACACGTTGGCCTACCATGCCAAAATTTAGAAGAGAAAGTCCACAATTCAATGCATTGATAAAAGAGCATCTGTCTTCTCTTGAAAAGGCAAAGCGCTAAATGAGCTTTCCAAAAAAGCAACGAAAAACTTAAAAGGGAAGCAAAAACCACCCAGAAATGATTTTTGTAAGGCAAGTAAAGACACTATCAAGAGGGCATGCCGAGAGTGCAAGGCATCTTGTAGCTTGTTGTTGCTGCAAAGCTCCCTTTTCAGCTTCTAGGAGTTCCTCATCTTTAGCATCTACATCCACGTCTGCCTCACATTATGCTGCTTGTTGGTGGAACCTACTGTCACTCCCCCGTTAACACTCTTGAGCTTGAAAATCTTCTGCATGTCGGGGCTTGATTCGTGAAGAGCCACCCCGTCCTCTCTTTGCCTCTGTTTGGAGCTCCATATGCCCTTTGTGTCTTTTGTGCAATTTTGTTTTGCTCTCACCCACATGCACCTCCCTCATGTTGGCTTTGGTGGCAATGAATGTGCTGAAAACGGGAATCGAAGCAAGGATATCAAGTTGATGCTTCAATGAAAATCAGAGAGAGAGAGAGAGAGAGAGAGAGAGAGAGAGAGAGAGAGAGAGAGAGAGAGAGAGAGAGAGAGAGAGAGAGAGAGAGAGAGAGAGAGAGAGAGAGAGAGAGATTTTGTTTGCCTTCACCATGCCTTGAGGGTGTTGTCGAGGTCGAGCGTGTCAAAAATCGGACCCAAACTGCATCCTATCATGTGCTCCATAGCCCCGCCATACAATCTCATGCATAAGTAAAACCCTAGCTGGGTTCACTTCACACTCAAATGAACATTAATGCCCCTATCACACCATCACACTAGGGTGCCCAACCCCTTTTACAATGTCGCATAGCCAAGAGCTACAACCATTTGAAGCATATCAAAATGCTTCCCGTTTTTTAGTTTTTGAAGGTTGTCCAAGATCGTCGGGCTTGTTGGGCCGCCCCTCCAAGCAACAAACTTTTGTTGCTACCTCATTGAATTACCGCACGCCATCTCAACACAGTCGTGGTATGCATGCCCCAGTGTGGCACGGGCTAAGACTAAAGTCAATAGTCCAAAAATACCTCTATCGAGCCAACAAACTTTGAAGGTTACCTCTAACATTGAAATTTCAAATTTAGCTCTAAAATTTAAAATTGTAGGTGGGAATTTGGAAAAGAGAGCATCTCTCATCGAGGAGGACGCTGCTCAGATGGGAAGCACAAATTGCATCTTTGTATGTGTATGTAACAATAAATGTGAGCCTTGAGGAAGCCAGCGTAGGGGCTGTTTAGAGCAATGCACGATAGCAGGGATGAAGCCCTAGTCTAGTCCAATGGAGATGTGACGTGTTGGGCAATTTTTTGGCCACTGCACTAACACCATTATCTTCGTATGGGAGCAAAAACATCTCTTTTATTGCCGAAAAGACTGGCTCAACATTGGAGCTCCTTATTGGCTCCTCTACCTTACTCGTGCCTTATTTCTAAAAGTGGTCATGCAGTTTGCCACGTCACTTGCAAAAGAATGAACACTTCACAAAGGCCTCCCCGTGGCAGGCCAAAAAGATTGGAAACACCATCAATGAGGGCGCACATCAAAGAACAATGGAGAGGGAAACATGCCATATTTTCCCAAAAAAAAGAAACAACCGCTTTGAGCCCACACAATATGGAGAGAAGACGCCTTCTTATGTGTTGTTTCAAAAAGGGACCATGCCACATAAGAAAGACCAAACTCGGGCAAATCCTTAGCCCCCCCCCCCCCCACCACACCACAAATGGCAGCCAACTAGCCCGCTTCACAAGTTCCTCGTTTCTCATTGATTGATTGTCGTTAGCACCCATTAGTAGTAGTGGCATATTGCTAAAAGAAGTATGTTGTTCCATCTTTTGCTACTACAATCCCGAAAATGCATGAACTACATGACAATACACCATATTGGACGTAGATCCAAGCATACCTATGTCCCTCTCCATACCTACACACGTTTAAACAAAACAATTCTGGGAAAAAGAAAAATTGTGATAATCGTAATCTTCTTGGAGACATGACCACTACATATATATCAATGTCACTAACATTACAATTGAACATGCCCATTATCAGCACCTTAAGTACACATGAAGACAATAATGCACTAATATTTTGGGAAACTTACACTCATGACCATCATGTATGTGTGTTCTACAGCCACGTGGTCTATATATGAAGAAGAAAATAATATAGTTTGAGGGAGCACTGATAGGCCTTCTTTTGATTGCTTTCATAAATGAGCTGAATTAGATTGCAAGACATATCCTTTCCTTTATGCTTGATGTTAGTGTGGCACAAAGTGCTCAAGAGGTACATGTCCTATTGTATGATGCCATTATGGTGAACATTGTAACCATCACCTCCATCATGCATATTATTGACTAAACGCTACAGCATCCCTACCACATCATCAATACCCAATAGAGGGTGTAGAAACATTGAAATTAAACTTACTACAATGTGCAACATGGTTATGGCAAGGAAGCTCTGGGTGGTTTTAACCGAAGGTGAAAGGATGACCTTTTGCCATATCCAATCACTTATGCTTGCATTTTGAAGACATGTGGCCTTATGCAAGACCTTCACAAGATGACAAAATTCGCAATGAGGGATACGATCTTAATCATAGGAGAGATACAGTCTTTTAGTCCTTGTCACAAATCGACAAAGGCACTACTGGGTGTTTGGGTAAGGATTGTGTATGCCATCAAATATTTCTTCATATGTATAGTAGTTAAAGCAATGCAGCTATATTAGGTGGGTGAGCATAAACAAATATATCATGCTTCTTGATGTTATGGATTCTAAAAACCCCTTCAATAAATTTACCTCTATTGATTATTTATGCCCATAATGTAAAATAAATTATGTAAGACTTTAGCAAAGTTAATACCCTTCCATTGAACGCACGTGCTATCTTACATATTCATAGTGGACACCCACCGTGACTTGGGAAGCCATGATTTTGAAAAACAAAAACTTCCTCTCATTTTTCCCTTTTCTCACTTCTCTCCCCCCCAGATAAACATGATACCCCTCCCTTATTTTTAAGCTTGGGAGATAAATTATTGGGGGCCTAGCCCTAACTTATACGCTTATGTAACTTGTAAAAAAAATACCCTCCCCCCTGCACTTACCTGGTGCGATAAGTTTTCCATGGTGAATCCCTTGGGACTATCGACCACCATCCAATCGGCCATTGACTATTATCCACTGGCCGACCATTTTTTTTGGTTACTTTTTGGCCATTATCCGGCCAATCATGTCAGTGAAAAAGAGTATATTAGGTATGAATTTTTGGTTATTTGATGAGTGTTTCTTTTTTTTTGAGTGTTTCTTTTTCTTACGCACAATGGATTCTCCTCATAATGGGGGCCTTACAAATATGCATTTTTTAGAATAAAAATTACAAGGTAATCATGCTCCATACTTAACAATCTCCCACCGAGAGACCGATCTCTACCAAACTTGTGATTGCTTTCCATTTTGCTTCTTATCCTTGAACCCCAATTGAAGATGAGTAAAAGCTCAACTTCTCCTTGTTAAACCACTTTTGTTAACATGTCTACATGAGTCTCACTTTTGTGCACCTTTCCAAGCTTTAGTCGTCCCTCTTTCAAAAGAGTACATATGAAGTAATATCTCAATTATATATGCTTTTTCCTTGAGTGAGAGGTTGAATTCTTTGCAAGGTAAATGGCGCTTTGATTTTCAATGTACAACACACAATTGTTTTGCTTGTATCAAAGCTCCTCCAAAAATTTGTAAAGCCACAAAATCTCTTTCTTTGAAAGTGAGACCACTTTGTGCAACTTTGAAGCCAAACTTACTGATGTGTCTCCAATAGTGAAGACGTAATCAATAGTGCTTCTTCAAGTATCTTTGTTACCTGCCATATCTGCATCAACATACCCTAGCAAGAAAATGTTAGTGTTTCCAAAACATAAATCATTTGTGGTTGTCCCTTTTAGATATCTAAGTATCCATTTCATAGCTTGCCAATGCTCTTTACATGGTTTCTCTATGAACCTACTCACAACTCCCACTGCATGTGCAATATCTGGCCTTGTCCTAGCATACATAAGAGAACCTAGTATTGTAGCATTTGGAACTTTAAACATATAAACTATCTTCTCTTGTGTCTTTGGACACATATCCTTGGTTAGTTTAAAGTGACTAGCCAAAGGTGTAGAAATCAATTTTGCATTTTTCATTGCAAACATTTTTGGTACCTTCTTGATGTAATCCTCTTCAGATAGTTCTAGTGTCTTCTTCAACTTATCCCTTGATATTTTCATACCAAGTATCAGTTTTGCAGCACCTAATTCTTTCATTGAAAAATATTTAGACAACTCTTCTTTAAGATCTCTTATGTCCTATATGTTAGCACTTGCAATTAGCATGTGATCAACATACAACATTAGGATGATAAATTTTTACATCTCCCAAATTCTTCATGTACACACAGTGGTCTGAGTTGCATCTTTTGAATCCATGATCCAACATCCATTTGTCAAATTTTAGGTACCACTATATTGATGTTTGTTTTAGACCATACAAGCTCTTTCTTAACCTGCATACCATTTTCTCCTTACCCTTTTCTTGATACCCCTTTGGTTGAAGCATGTAAATCTCCTCCTCCAAGTTGCCATGAGGAAATGTCGTGTTTACATCCATTTGCTCAAGTTTTGAGCAGCCATGAAGCTAAAAACAAACCTAATGGAGTTCATTTTTACAAAAAGAGAAAATATTTCATTGAAATCAATACCTTTGTTTTGAGAAAACCCCTTTACCGAACAAGCCTAGACTTGTACCTCTTCTTCCCACCTTTTGTCTCCTTCAACTTGCACAACCATATGTTTTGTATTGTATGTTTACATTTAGGCAAATCAACCAATTCCCATATTTTATTTTGATGCAATGAGTCTACTCTGCTTGCATGCTCTTAGTCCACTCCTCTTTGGATTCATGTTGCATGGCTTCTTTGTATGACTCTGGCTCTCCAGAATCTGAGACCAAGACATGGGAAGGAATGAACCTCTCAGGAGGTCTACTGACTCTCATAGATCTTCGGATATAGGTTGAGGTTACTCATCTTGTTGGTGTTGTTGCGCTTTGTCACCACTTGTGCTCCTTGAGTCTTCATTGTCCTCAAGTTCCATTTACTCATCACTTGCATTCTTTGTTTGTTTTTTCTTCCAAGTGATCTTTGTACATATTATGTTCATTGAAAATAACATCCCTACTCGTAAAAAAATTTCCATATTCAGGATCTCATAGGCAATACCCAAACTCCACTTCTCCATAGCCAATGAAGAAACATTTCTTGGACTTTGCATCTAGCTTAGACCTTAGAATTCTGTTTATGTGCATGAAGGACTCATGTGTTTGGACTCACATCCAAACACTTTGAGAAATGCATAGTTCATTAATTTACTTATCCACACCTCCTATGGAATTCCTCCATCTAGTGTCATTGAGGGTGACACTTTATTAAGTACAAGAATGTACTTACTACTTCTTCCTAAAACTCAAGCGATAGACCTGCATGTAGCCTCATGCTTCTTGCTCACTCCATGATTGTCATGTTCATCTTTTTTGAAGCTCCATTTTGTTGAGGTGTCCTTGGGGTTGTCTTTTACCTTTGAATGCCATGCACAAAAGCTTTCAAAAGCTTGGCTATAATACTCGCCTCCATTGTCGGATCTAAGGCATTTTAGCTTAGTACCTGCTTCATTTTCCACAAAGGCTTTCCACTTTTGAAATATAAAAACCACATCGGATAGTTGCATCATCTACGAATGTTACATAACACAATGAGACACCAAGGGATGGTGTACTGACAAGACCCCATACATCAGAATGAACCAAATTTTTTCTTTCATTTCCTACTTTAAAATTTTTTACCCTCTTTTGTTTACCATGAACATGATCCTCACAAAATTCCAAGTTTACTTCCTTCAAACAGGGTAGAAGCTTCTTTGATTGAAGGATTTGCGTTCCTTTGACACTCATATATTTAAGCAGATAATGCCATACCACACAATCAACTTTGATAGATGTTGCATAAATGGAAGATTGTGCGTTTATCATACACAAGTAGAGTGTATCCACATTATCTCCCTTTGCAACCACCAAAGATCATTTCAAGACCTTTCATCGTTTGTTTCACAAGTTGTGACTTTCGTCATCCAATTGACCTGTAGGGATTAAGTTTTTGCAAAGAGAGGGAACATGTCAAATATCTCTAAGCAAGCTTCCATTCATTTCCATTTTTAGTTCTGATAGAAATTATACCTTTTCCAACAATTTCACAAGCTTCATCATCTCCCAAGTATACATACCCAAAATTATTGTTGGTGTAATCTTGGAAATACTGCTTAATAGACACATAGTCTAGTGAAAGAATTAGAGCATCTTGCTCGAGTTTACCTGCCACATTGGCCTCCAATGTTGGTTTGTTGGCTTGAGACTCCGACTCCTTTTTCTTCTTGGACCAGTAATCCTTCTTGACGTGGGCCTTCTTGCTCCTTTCGTCTTCCTCTTATTTCCATTGACAATGCAACACTTGATGATTCTCTTGTGCTTCTCCCTTGTATTTCCTCACTTAAGAGAACACCTACAACATCATCAAACTTGAGAGTATTTGTACAGGGGTTAATTTACTTACAACCATTAAGTTACTTGCAACCATCAGAAGGTTGTCCCGACTATTCTACAAAAACAAAAGTATTAAGAGAGCTTGCACTTCATCATCAAAGTTGACCCTCATTGATCAAAGTTGACTCGTGTTGGTGTAGTCATTTAAGTGTTCTGCAACCAAGCCAGTGTCCATTTTTAGATTGAACAATCGCTTCATGAGAAATACCGTTTTTATGTGGATGGTTTCTCGTAGAGGCCATCAACGACTTCATCAAGTCCTCCGTGGTCTTCATTTTTGAAAGTTGAATGCCACTACTGATGCAAATCAAAGCCAAATTATTCCCATTGCCTTTGATTAAGGAAGTTCTAAGCTTCATCTACCATCCTTGCGGGATTCTTTGCAAGACCACCTAATCGCAAATAGAGATCCTTTCGGTAGAGATAGTTTTTGATATGCATCTTCCAATGTTTTCTCAATCTTGAACTTACCTTTACCATCACTCCCACTCAATCCTTTTCTTTAAATATTTTACCTACTAGTAAACCTTGCTCTGATTCCAGTTATTAGGAATTAATGAGTAGCTAAGTAGAGATCAACGTGGCTTACTTAATGAAGAGAGATAATTTTCACACACAAGAGATATGAGAGAGAGAGAGAGAGAGAGAGAGAGAGAGAGAGAGAGAGCACAATATACTTGGTTCATCCAAGTTTGGGCTACGTCCGCAAGAAAGCAGTCACTCAATGGCTTTGCACTTCAAACTTGAAGAAATTACAAAGGGATTAGAAACCCTCAATGGACCTCTTGCGTATTGCTCTTCTTATCCTTGCTCCACTCCATCTTCACTCTCTTTTTACCACCATTTTTTTGTGTAGAAGAGTCCTTCTTTTATAGGAAAACGAGCCTCTATGTCCTGCCTCTCTCATGAGAGAAAGCCATCCATGTGTAGTTGTCCATGGGTAGACAATTCCTCTTAAAACTCACCACCTGGTCGTTGAACATCGACCATCACCCATTGAATTTTGACCACCGGCCATAGACTTTTGGCCATTGACCAGCCACCTACCAACTAGCCATTGACTATAGGCCACCGCCAACCGTTTTTTAGTCACATTTTGACCACCTTCGACCAAGATATTTTGGCAGAAAAGAATATTCTAGTTGTGAATTTTTGGTTTTCTAGTGAGTGTTTTTTTCATATTCACAATGGCTTCTTCTTATAACAGGGGCCTTACAAATGTGTGTGTTTTTAGAATAAAAATTAGAAGGGTAAATCAAGCTCCATACTTAACACCTTAGTTTTCAGAGTTCATGTTTATATTGATTGCATCGCTTGTGGCTTACTATTCACAGGATTTAGGGCCAAAGGCCCAGGAGTGTTCAAGTATAATCTCTACCATAAACCATGCCAACACTGGCAACAAAGTGAGAGATAACTTGACTACTACACACTCATGGAAAACATGATCCATCGCATCAAAATTGATGCTCACATATGCATAAAACAACTCCACAATGTGCTATCTCTGCAAGCATACAATATGGAACAAACAGCTCAACCATATATGCAAGTAATGAGTAAACTAGCTCAAAACGCATCCCACAAGAGAAACTCCCTGCAAAAATTTACAAAAATGTGTGACTGTTTGTTGTAGCCACACAAGCATATGCCATCTTCACTCCTGCGAGAGTGGGTACAAGAACACTAAACTGTGTTCAAGCTAGCAAATCGTGTCAAAGTGGGAGTCAAACTCGACCACTAAACCATCAGAGAGTAAAATTGCAGATACGCATGGAACATGATGAGAATCTAGGAAAAATACGACAGAGCTTCCCCTGAAAACTGAGTAAAAAATCAAAACATCTCATCAAAATTGCATAATAGATCCACAAATGGTATACATGCACTGCCAAAAACCCTGGCCAACTGGCTCACTCTTGAACGAGTGTCTCTATGGATGTGTACCTATGCAAAAACACTGCAAACGTGTGAACCTACTACCTACGAGCTAGAGCTAGCTCAAGCTGTATCCGCATAATGCATACATAGCATGAGACTTCACAATACCATGCCAAAAACTTCTCTTTAGAATGCCCCACACAACCATACATGAGTTTGCAATGTAAATGGTGTGCAACCTATAAGCAAATTGTTGGGAAATTGGTGCACACTATGTTGTCAGTAGGTAAGCACGTCGACCAAAAACCAAACGCAAAGCACAACCAACTTCCTGTGGTCAAAATCACCATCCAAGAGCCGCGCTCATGGGAAAACTTGCTTTGGTATGGTCCGTCGAGCCGCTATGCACCGGTGTGTGCCACCAAAACTGGAAACTGGGGTCGTCGAAGCCAAAACGCTAGGTCGAGACCGGGATGCCGGGGATGTCTGTCAGAGAAAATCTGCTCCGGAATGGGCATCGGAGGTAAGTCACTGGCAAAGTTATGCCAGAGGAGAGCCAAAAACACTCTCACTATAGTCGATGTCACCTTCCACCGTCGGACAGAAGCGATAGCCGATGCGATAGTCGCCTATGCTCGAAGCCGGTGTCAAGCCGTCGATGCTGGTTCGTAGAGGAAAATTGTTGAGAGCTGAGTCAATGCCGAGTCATCTATGCCGGGCTTGTCGGAGCGGGGAGCCTAACACCGATGTAAATGACCGCAAACCGAAGAGATTCCGAATCTCTCTCTCGCTCTCTCCCACTCCGAGCTCGATGCCGCTGATGAGCTACCAAACCTTTGTGATCACCGTAGCGAGCGCTGCTCTCTTGCTCACTACCGAGTGTGTGCACACACTCTAGGAGAGAGAGAAAAATATTTTTGCTCTCGAAAATATGAATGTGAGTGTGTGACTGTGTGTGTATGCTCCCTTACACAAACACTCAAAAGAGAGTGAAAAGGAAAATTGGATTCCCTGCATTGTCGACCTTGACCGTGTGTGTGTGAGAGAGAGTGTGTGTGAGAGGGAGAGAGAGATACACACACACTATGCCAAAGCTTCAATTGCAACTTGCAATGCTCACTCATGTCGATTTTCACTTGTTACCCAAAATCTCAGTGCTGTCAACTGTTGCTTTAATTCGCTCGCTTTGCTTGCTCTCAAGTCCTCGCTCTCCAAGTCCTCGCTCAATGAGCCTTACAAATTTTTGTGAGCTGCCAATTCCCACAATCTGCTCCAGTCTCGATAAATTTCCTCTTGCAATGTTCTTGAGCTGCTCCATGTTGACTGCCCGATTCCTTCCTGCAAGTTCCCCCAGTCTAAGCTTGCACCGTGTCGGCTCTCTTGCATCCCCTGTTAAGCTTCCACTATCGTAAAGCTTCGACTGAGTTGCAGGCCTCTTCAAGTTCCCTTGCAAATCTTTTCACCTGTTGAGATTCTCACAACACTCTGTGCTCGTATGCTTTAGCCCAATCTTGTGTGTGTAAAAGACCATCACACACCCAAGCTCTCGGACTCGGCACTTGAGCTCAAAAGCTCTCCAAGGCTCTGCAATCTCTACTCAATGCCCTACAAATTCCCCTTTTCTATCGAGATTCCTTGATTCTTTCTCAAGATCCCTCTCGGCGAGAGGGGATGTGCACGGAAGCTGAGATCTTACCAATCCACTTTGATGCAACTCTGATCTGCACCAAATCTGCCACCGCCAAGCTCATGTTCGAGCTCCAAGCTCCGCCATAGCCAGAGAGCTCTATCGCTTCCGTGTTGATCGTCGAGAAGCCGTCGCGCACGCGTCGATCGTCGTTGCCACCACCTAAGCTCCGATACCAATTGAAAAGTGTGTGTGCACGGATGCGTGCGTGCACGGTGCAATGTGCACGTAGAAAGGGAATAAGGAGAGAGTAGACAATGTGCGGGTGGAGTAGGGCTTAAGTGGGCTACTCCTTATTGTTGTGTATATGTACCACAAATAAAGTGGTTAGTGGACGGGTGCCCATTGCCTGGGCGGTCGGGCAAGACATAGATGTCTGTACCCCAACGCCACTCAACCAACAACATCAAAAACCATGATCATGTCATACTTGGTATCATTGCAAGAGATGGTAAACAAACAAGGTGAAGACTTACAGGCACTTGCAATGGAGAATCGTACGCTAAGGGTTCTTGTGGTTAAGAATGAGAATCTCAAGAGGACACTTTAGATGAAAACAACACGTTTGATACCACTTGAAGAGGAAATCAAGGAATGTAAACGCTCTCTTGTGGACTTGAATGCTTCAAAGGAGCGTATGAGCAAAGTGGAGACTATGTATTAAAATAGGAGAAATTTAACAGCATGAGCCGGGATGTATGCGACATGAAAAATGTATGCACAAACAAGCTTTGGGATGGTGTATGTAGTAACAATGTGGTTCCTAATTCCTCCCTCGTACAAGCTATGACTTAAACAAATAATGTTGAGAATTTGGATGTAGAGGAGTTGAAGGAATGGGAGCGACGTTCCAAAAACATTGTTATTCGTGGAATTTCCAAAGAGAACTTAGAGACACCTCCTTCTCTTTCCATTGTTATCGAAGATTTCTTCAAAACCCACTTTTGCATAGCACGAGTTATGGTTTACGGAGCACATAGAGTGGGTAAGCAAGGAGCTCCTCGCTCGGGAGAACGGCCAATTGTATGCACCATACCCGATGAGACCAAACAAAAGATTATCTTTGATAATAGTTGGATTTGAGAGATACACAATGTTTTATATGCAAAGATCTCACTCGGAAGCAACAAAATATATGCCGCAAACCATATAAGGAGAGGAATAAGGAAAGCAAGGAGATCTCTCGTGAAAAAAATGTACCCAAGGAGGAGGCAAGTCCCGCGAGCAAATAGGAACGCGTGACCTATGAGACCAAGTTACAATTGAAAGTATGCTTTTGAAATTGCAAAGGATACCCGTGTAATGCAGGGGTTGGCATAGATCAACTAACAAGCAAAGCCGATGTTGTAATTCTTGTTGAAACTTGGGAGCATGATACACAAAGGATTAACAGGTTGCAAGATTACAATGTATATTCATTGATGTGGTCGAATCTCAAGCAATGAAGAGGGCAAGGAGAGGTAGCATGTATGATTGAGAAAGGATTGTAAGATTTTGTATTAATTGTGAAAGATGACAAGCACAAACACTATGTATGGTTGAAAATTATGACACCAAAAAAGCACCCAATTTTGTAGCCGGTTGCTATATACTCATCATAATTCCCCCTTTTATGCTTGTATGGATAGAAATCAGCCATTTTTTTTATCTAGAGGAGGATATTTCTTATTTTAAAGGCAAAGGTGAAGTTTTTAGGGATATGAATGCTTATACAAAAACATGATTGCAACATGATACTCAACAATTTGATATGCCATAGATTTCAAGGGAGGTGGAAGAAGTTCAACTGTATGATCGCACTTTAATGGATGAGAAAGAGCCAGATCACTATGGAAAGTTGATTTTACACCCATGCAATAGCACGGGTATGCTCATTGCCAATGGTGTATCTTTGTGGAGTG
This sequence comes from Adiantum capillus-veneris, assembly GCF_014529385.1. Taxonomy (NCBI): domain Eukaryota; kingdom Viridiplantae; phylum Streptophyta; class Polypodiopsida; order Polypodiales; family Pteridaceae; genus Adiantum; species Adiantum capillus-veneris. The sequence continues at coordinate 150,403,810 of NC_140936.1, read as the reverse complement.
AAACCGATAGATTTACATGTAGAAAACACAATGGGGACAATGTGATTGACTATATGCTATTCTCTGAAGCCATCATGTATCACCTAAAGATTTTTATGCTTGGCTAATATACCCCAAAATGAGACCATCAAACTTATGTATTGACCTTGCATGTGGAGAAGCAAAAGCATGATAATCTCAGCCAAAGGGATGTGTATAACAATGAGACACTTGAAGTTGTTGAGAGATTTAAGTACCTTGGCCTTTAGTTCCATCCAATCACAAGAATGTGCTATGTATCATTTGGAATCCAAAAAGAGGGCATAGTATGCATTTAAGAACATGTGTAATGCGGGAAACATCAAGTGTTGGGCTCCCAAGAAGTACCTTTTTGACACATTGGTGACACCGGTTCTTCTATATGGAGTTGAAGTAAAGGGAAGAAGCATCTAAAGTCTATTTGGAAAGATTTTGAGAATGTCCAACAACGTTTTCTATGCTCCTACTTCTTGAGTTGGGATCTATTTTAATTGAGGTTATCAGCATGGAAAGGATTGTGAAGTACATGATAATAATGTGTCAAAACCCCTCACATTGACTTCCTACAATGGCATGAAAAACAAGCAAAAAAGTTTAAAAAGGCATAAAAGTTCAAAAGACTCATAAAAGCAAGATCTTAAGCATGAGATGGATGCAAGATATAAAGAAGCGGTTTGGGAGATTGGATGCATTACACTTGCTACATGATGTCTCAATAGACTCCCAAGTGAATAAAGCTTTTTTACGATGCCAATGTATTACGTCTTGGGAGGAATCCGGTGGGTCATGCTTCATACATTCACCGCCCATATTTCCCCAAACTACAAAACCATGTTCTTTGCTAAAAGAATAAACTGTACTCACCCTCACATGCTTCATCTTATCCTCTTGTCAGCTATACACACTATTGCAGCCATTCGGCTTAGCTCCCACTCTCTTCGATGTGAGACAGGGTGTTGGGGAAATGGAGGAGAGTCAAATCGATAATGCACATTATGCTCACAGCAAGTTTGAGAGTCTAAGTAGTACCACACACTATGTCATAATAATCAATATCTAATTCTCCTAAATGATTTTCTCATATTAAACTGATCATTTAATGTGGGGAAGTGCCAGGGGAGAAAAAGCTAGAATATTGGTTAAGCTAGCAGACCGGCCTCAGTAGGGATCCAAAGGAGGGAAAATAGGGATCCAAAGGGGGGGCCATCTGCAAAAGAGCCATGTGCAACAATGGGCTAAAAATACCCTAAGGTTCAGCCCATTAAGACTTCCAAAATGCTAAGGTTCCAAAATTCAAAGGTTGTGTCCAAAGGTCAACCCTAGGGGAAATTGGATGCTTTGTGTGTACCAAAAAAGTCTTTGCAATCCCTACATGGGAGGGGGCGAGCCCTTCTTCTAGGGGATGAGAGAGAAAGTCACACACACACACACACACACACAGGCTCCCTTTACACAAAGGGAATTAGGGACACATGTCAGCTCCCTAGCCCAGATGCCCACAAGGTGTGCCCAATTCCTATTGGATGGCCTTGGAGGTGGACCAATGAAATTTAAACTAGAGTAAATCTAGTTTAATTAATTTAAAAAACACTTAATAAAAGAACCAATGAGAATTAAGTCTCCTAGATGACTATTGGGCAGTCTCCCAAGGGGTCCATTGAGCCTTCAGGAGCCCAATGGCTTGCCTGATTCCTATTGGCCAGGAGGCAAAGGGGTCCAATGAGAGTCTAATTGAATTATTAATTAACCTAAACCTCTCACAAAAGGGGAAAGGGGGACACATGTCAAAAGGCTATCACTTATGCTGCTTAATGGTGATAGGCTAGCCCCGGGGAGGTCCAATGGGATGAGAGCAAGAGCATTTAGCAAGAGGGCTCGCCCAAGAGAGAGAGGGGGCTGATTTTTGCAAGGCATTATCACACACACACACACTCACACAAGCTCATGTGTGAAGAAAGAGAAGACTATCTCTTCCCAAGCTTTAATGGAGAACTCATCACCTACTCCAAGCTTGTGAGATAGAAGCCTACATCAACACTCTCTTGGCATGTGGATGCAAATCCAACCAAGAGCCAAGCTTCAATGCATGCTCATCTCCTCTACCAAGCTAATTACTAAGCTAAGCTATGCTAATATGAGTGATTATGTGAGGAGATGTACATCTTTCTCGTAAGATACTCCTTCTTCCTCTCAATCTACTCTCATACCCTGCTAGCTCTCACCATCTTCGAAGGTGTGTGAGGTCTGGGTCTGAGAACGGGGATAATTCAAGTTGTGTTTGCTAAGTGTTTTGCTTATTGCATGAAGCTTTCATCTTCATTGCACTAGCTAGTCTTGAAGGAACACAAAGAATTGTATTGTACAATGTCTCTCTTGATGGGAGAAACCATAATACAAAGCCTTTTGGAGGGGGGACCGGCTCCATGCAAATCTGGTCCTCAACTGTTGTCATTAGCTTAATTTCTCTCTCTTTTGAAAGTATTGTCGATGTTATCTAACTAGGTGTTATGCTTTTTGTTGCTCTCTCCACCCAAGCACTCTTGTAATTCTCATTTGGAATCTATTCTAATGAAATGCCCACTATGTTCATGCTCATTTCCGCTACACACAAGTTATTAGGCCATTAAATGTTACATTGGTATCAGAGCACAAGGTTTCTCTTTTCTTGCTCAGGAAGGGAGGTCCTCAAGCTAGCTATAAATGGTTGGTATTATTAATTGCCTGTGAGTAAGTAGAATAGGGATTTTTCAGCCTTGCAGTGCGCCTGCCTTCGTGCAGTTAATGGGGCATCACCGTCGAGAGCTATGGTCTTAATAGTGGAGTCCTACGGGGCTTGCCTACGGCTTAACCACTATTGAGCTATTAGCAGCTTGAGAGGAGCCGGTGCTATTTTGGTGTCGAAAGACCCTCTCTTCTATTCCTTGCAATTAATGGTATTTGAGCCACAGGTACAGTAGCTTGAGTGCTTTTTCTAAAGGGGTAAAGAGGAGTAGCAACTAGGGCTTGAAGTGCCAAAGTACACCTAAAAAGTTTACACCTAAAAGTTGTTAGAATGGCTGACAATAGTAAAGAGAGTGAAATTAATGTTGATAACTTTGATTTTGCTCATGAGCAAGCTACTAATGATGCTTCAATGCTTGTTAACTATCTTGTTTCTAGGCTTCAACAAGCCATGGGCAATCCATCGCTCCAAAGTGAACTGCAACGGCAGCTCCGTGCTCACGGGATTCTCCAAGCTCATCACCATGACGAGAGAACACCTAGGAAGCCTCCTTGTGAGACTACCAAAAGAGGTCTCTCTCCGATTCGGGAAGAAGAAGAGAATCCATACGAAGGGCTCAAAAATTTACTTCTTGATGATGCATCTCCTTCCCAAAGGAGAACTCAAGAGCCTCCACCAAAGGAATGAGAAAAAAGCGAGTCTCCCGCCACCTCGGCGGAGATGGCTCCACGAAGACGGCGGGCTAAACGCTCTCCTTCACCACCAAAGCAGAGAAGACCATCATACTCTTCTCCACGTCATAATTCAAGGAGGGATGATAAAAAGCAAGAGAAGAAAAAAGCGAGAAAGAGGACATCCTCTTCTCCATCTTCTTCATCCTCTTCCTCTTATGAAAGCTATGGTGAAGACGACAAAGATCAAGACAAGAAAAAGGCGAGAAAGAGGTCACCCTCTTCTCCACCTTCTTTAAATTCTTCACCTTCTGAAGAAAGTGATGGTGCAACCTTTGAACCATCAAAAAGAAGAGGCCATAGGAAATCCTATGCCGCATGGAAGAGGTCGTCCAAGCGGAAGAAATTCAAAGAGGGAGGGAAGAGCATCTCTTTCCTTACCTATGATGGTACCTTTGGTGCTACGGACAAAGTCTTGGCCTTTATCCAACAGTTCGATGCGGCTTTTGGAGATGAGGGCTTCACGGAGTCCTCTAAGCTACGCCATGTAGCTATGCACTTTCAAAAGTTCGCCAGGCAATGGTGGTCTAGCCTACGAGCCAACGGTGAAGCTCCACGAGCATGGAAAGCTTTAAGAGCTTCCATTATGAAGCAGTTTTTGGCCACCGATGCCAAAGACAAAGTACTCACCGAATGGCGAAGCTTAAAGCTCTCTCCCAATGAATCCATCCACAAATATGTAGACAGTTTTGGGACCTGCAACTCAAAGCCACTGTCTTCAAAAAGTTGAATTTTGGAGAGCAAAGGCAACAATTTTGTGCGGGCTTAACCGAAGAAATGGCGGAGTATGTCAACTCCCAAAGGCCACGTACCATATCGGCGGTAATACACCACACTATGGTGGCCTCTCGAATCAATTTCCAAACGGGGGCTAAAAGAAATAATAAGCCCCCAAAAACTAACGGTTCCAATGAGCCTAAGGGGAAGGACAATGTCCAAAAGTCTCCTAAGGGCCACTCCAACAAAGCTAAAGAGAAGGGAGTTTACAAAGGTAAGAATAAGCTCTTTGCTGAAGAGCTTGAGCGTTATTGTAAGGATAACCGGTGTTTCAAGTGCGGCGAACAAGGGCATGCGTACCGCGCTTGTCCCCAAAAGAACAACCGCCAAGATCCTCCTAGAGCTTCCTTGGTTGAAATCCAAGAGGAGGAGACTCACCAAACTCACCACAAAGGATCTCCTCTATGCCATGCTTGGGGAAAGGTAAGAGAACATGATGCTTTTATTCTCTTTGACCCTGGTTCTACTCACAATTTTATATCTATAGAGTTAGCCACCAAGCTAGGCATACAATCCTATGAGATGGGAGATGTCCTACCCGCAGACAGTGCCTTCAAGGGGCAAGAAGCTTCAGTCACTCCCTTAGTTGGGAAATTGAGGCTTCATGTCCAAGGCTATGTGGACAAAGAGGACTTCTTTATCTCTCCTCTCAAGCATGAGGATGTAATCCTAGGGGCACCATGGTTTGACCGCCTGGCTGTCGATGTTAAATTTCCTGAAAGGAGAATCTCCTTTAAGTTCAAGGAAAAAGACATGTATATAGATGCTAAGGAAATGGGTAACACCATCCCCATTGTACATACACCAGCTTTCAACAAGTCAATAAAGAGCTCTATTTCCGTGTACATGATTTTTGTTAAAGATTCTCAAAATGAACCTAATGCTTTAACAAAAGAAAATAAAAGCAACCAAAAGGAATTAGAGTTATCCAATTTTCTCAAGGGGTTTCAAGATGTTTTTATTGATGACATCCCTTGTGAGCTACCTCCTAAACGAGGTAATGATGACCATGCAATTGAACTTCTTCCAGGATATTCACCGCCTAACAAACCTCCTTATAGAGTTTCTAAAGCTCAACAAGAGAAGATTATGTGGCAAGTGCATGAGTTAGTTGAGAAGGGTATGGTTAGGCCAAGCTCATCTCCATTTTGCTCACCTGTGCTATTAGTGCAAAAGAAAGACGGCACATATCGTATGTGTGTCGACTATAGAGCACTAAATAGGATCACTATCAAGAATAGGTTTCCCGTCCCACGGGTAGAAGACCTATTTGATAAGCTACAAGGATCGACCTACTTCAGTAGGATTGACCTAAAAAGTGGCTATCATCAAATAAGGATAGTTGATCAATACATTGTAAAGACCGCATTTCGCACCACATTTGGTCTTTACGAATACATTGTCATGCCTTTTGGCTTGACCAATGCACCAGCCACATTCAACCGCTTGATGGAGAAGCTGTTCAAGCCTCATCGAACCTTCACTGGAGTGTTCCTTGATGATATTATCATCTACTCTAATTCATTGGAGGAACACAAGCAACACCTCCAGGTAATATTTCAAGTTTCAAGAGAGAATAAACTTTATGTTAATCGAAAGAAAAGTGAATTTTTCTTGCAAGAGATTCAGTATTTAGGTCATATTATCTCTCAAGATGGCATCCAAATGGATCCATCTAAGTTACAGGTAATAAAAGGATGGCCTAAACCAAGGAATCTTCATGAACTAAGAAGCTTTATAGGTATGTGTGCATACTATAGACGCTTCATAGAAAAGTTCTCACAAATTGCGGGACCATTACATGACCTAACAAAGAAAAGCGTTAGGTATACATGGTCTGCTAAGGAGAACAATGCTTTCGAAAAGCTTAAAGAAAAGCTTATCTCTCAACCTGTGCTTACACTACCAGACCTCTCAAAACCATTTGAGGTCCAATGTGATGCTTGTGGTGATTGCCTTGGAGCTGTTTTTCTCCAAGAAGGGCATGCCATAGGCTATGAGAGTCGAAGGCTCGACCCTGTTGAGCAAGCTCTAGGCATATATGAAAAGGAACTCCTTGTAGTTCTACATGCCTTAGACTCATGGAAGCACTATATTGTGGGGACTCCTTTCATTCTGTGAACTGATCATTAATGATTTTCTCCTAAATCAATATCTAATTCTCCTAAATGATTTTCTCATATTAAACTGATCATTTAATGTGGGGAAGTGCCAGGGGAGAAAAAGCTAGAATATTGGTTAAGCTAGCAGACCGGCCTCAGTAGGGATCCAAAGGAGGGAAAATAGGGATCCAAAGGGGGGGCCATCTGCAAAAGAGCCATGTGCAACAATGGGCTAAAAATACCCTAAGGTTCAGCCCATTAAGACTTCCAAAATGCTAAGGTTCCAAAATTCAAAGGTTGTGTCCAAAGGTCAACCCTAGGGGAAATTGGATGCTTTGTGTGTACCAAAAAAGTCTTTGCAATCCCTACATGGGAGGGGGCGAGCCCTTCTTCTAGGGGATGAGAGAGAAAGTCACACACACACACACACACACAGGCTCCCTTTACACAAAGGGAATTAGGGACACATGTCAGCTCCCTAGCCCAGATGCCCACAAGGTGTGCCCAATTCCTATTGGATGGCCTTGGAGGTGGACCAATGAAATTTAAACTAGAGTAAATCTAGTTTAATTAATTTAAAAAACACTTAATAAAAGAACCAATGAGAATTAAGTCTCCTAGATGACTATTGGGCAGTCTCCCAAGGGGTCCATTGAGCCTTCAGGAGCCCAATGGCTTGCCTGATTCCTATTGGCCAGGAGGCAAAGGGGTCCAATGAGAGTCTAATTGAATTATTAATTAACCTAAACCTCTCACAAAAGGGGAAAGGGGGACACATGTCAAAAGGCTATCACTTATGCTGCTTAATGGTGATAGGCTAGCCCCGGGGAGGTCCAATGGGATGAGAGCAAGAGCATTTAGCAAGAGGGCTCGCCCAAGAGAGAGAGGGGGCTGATTTTTGCAAGGCATTATCACACACACACACACTCACACAAGCTCATGTGTGAAGAAAGAGAAGACTATCTCTTCCCAGGCTTTAATGGAGAACTCATCACCTACTCCAAGCTTGTGAGATAGAAGCCTACATCAACACTCTCTTGGCATGTGGATGCAAATCCAACCAAGAGCCAAGCTTCAATGCATGCTCATCTCCTCTACCAAGCTAATTACTAAGCTAAGCTATGCTAATATGAGTGATTATGTGAGGAGATGTACATCTTTCTCGTAAGATACTCCTTCTTCCTCTCAATCTACTCTCATACCCTGCTAGCTCTCACCATCTTCGAAGGTGTGTGAGGTATTGGGTCTGAGAACGGGGATAATTCAAGTTGTGTTTGCTAAGTGTTTTGCTTATTGCATGAAGCTTTCATCTTCATTGCACTAGCTAGTCTTGAAGGAACACAAAGAATTGTATTGTACAATGTCTCTCTTGATGGGAGAAACCATAATACAAAGCCCTTTGGAGGAGGGACCGGCTCCATGCAAATCCGGTCCTCAACTGTTGTCATTAGCTTAATTTCTCTCTCTTTTGAAAGTATTTTCGATGCTATCTAACTAGGTGTTATGCTTTTTGTTGCTCTCTCCACCCAAGCACTCTTGTAATTCTCATTTGGAATCTATTCTAATGAAATGCCCACTATGTTCATGCTCATTTTCGCTACACACAAGTTATTAGGCCATTAAATGTTACACACTACTAGAGTGCTCAGCTTTTGGTCACATCTGAAGTTGCTTCCCTCACATTTCTAGCCATGACTTAGACCTACACACTTTTCTCTCCCAGCCATAGAGTGGGCTCTCCATTGCGACTCTCATACCACAATTTTGGAGTATTGAGAAACACTCATCAGTCCAACACATACTACATCACATGTAACTTTGGTCCCATAGGTCATATTTGACCTTCGAGGATGATAATAAAATCTCTCTCTCTCTCTCTCTCTCTCTCTCTCTCTCTCTCTCTCTCTCTGGCTGACTTTTTGAGGAAAATGTGACAAGGTCTAATGTGTTTCCTTGTTGGCAATTGGCAAACAGCCTTGAGGTGCACTTGGCTTGGGTATCCTACATATAATTGTTCAGGATCATGTGTCTTCACCAAGGTATGGTCGACATTGGGTGGCCCACGAGAGGCTATGCTTCTCAAGCTGAACTGTGGCATTTATTTTTGGAAGGTGTGTGGAAGTAGCAACAACATACAGAAGGGCATGACAGAGTTTGTTGGGAGTCAAAAAAAAAATTTCATGCATTTATTTTGTCAGCTCATTAGGTTGCTTGACCCGTCATGGTGTAGGGGTATTGAAAACATGCAAGGGTGCATGCTTGGACACTGAACTATATGAAGCAATAGTGCTTTTGTTGAGGCGCTTTTTATTAATGGAGATAGAAGCACCAATGTAGGGATCTATTCTACTCTATAAGGGATAACCTTTTTCAACCCCCTCTCTCTCTCCCTCTCTCCCTCTTTATAACGTGCAAGTGGCTTTTTTTTTCTTTTTGGACTTTAGGCTTCAGGTCGCAGATTGCGTTACGTGTGAAGGGGAGCCCTTCCGCCATATTATGTTAGTAGATGAGTGGAATCAGGAGGTGAATGCCTATGAGGGAACATTGAAGAGGCATCAAAGCGCAGTTGGGGGGGGGGGGGGAGAGAGAGAGAGAGAGAGAGAGAGAGAGAGAGAGATCATCTCTCCTACAAACAAAAAGAGCGAGAGAGAGACTCCAGCTATTCCATATTGAGAGAAAGAGAGAGTAGTGCAATGCGCTTTATCAACCATTGTACCAATGTGTGTGTGTGTGTGTGTGTGTGTGTGTGTGTGTGTGTGTGTGTGTGAGAGAGAGAGAGAGAGAGAGAGAGAGAGGGAGGGGCCCAACAGGCCATGCTCAATGGGGAGGAGGGGTGCACCCTGCAACCGTCGAGGGGAGCAAGAATCCATAGCTATCAGCTTCGGGAGCAAGAATCCATAGCTATCAGCTTCGGCATGAGGAAACTTCAACCATCGGATTTAGCTTGAGAGAGAGAGAGAGAGAGAGAGAGAGAGAGACTATAGGAGCAACAGGCATTGTACACGATGCACAACAGCTTCTTATCGGCTCAACAAATTTACTAGAAGTGCAACTACAGATATTTGATGCATCATCGACACATTGGGGCAGAAGGCGCATGGTGGTGATGATGATGATGCGCATGAAGAAGAAAAGGATGAGAAGCATGATGTGGGATAGATTAATGTGGAGAATGCTATTGCTGCTAATTTCAATCCAAGGTAATATGGAACTAGTAAGGTGAATAGTGTTGATGGGCTACACAGCTCTTCCTTCCAACCGATGAACACTGCAGCCAGGTCCTCGCATAGGAATAACTCGCCCTCTAAATCGCGATTGCATGCTGACTCCCGCCTTGCAAATTTGCAATCATGCCCAAGTTTCCCAACCGTACCTCTCCCTCTCTCTCTCTCTCTCTCTCTCTCTCTCTCTCAAACAAAGTCTTTCTTCAGAATTCAACATTTTCTAGTCACAATCGCAACCAAATCCGTCTCTGTCATTGATTGCAGATGAAACCACAGCTTTCACTTTCTTTGACATCACTCAAGCAGACAGAGCGCCATAAACCATTCCAGTCATGTTGCATGAGCTTGTCTAAAAGCCTTTCATTGTAATTGACCCATCAAGAAGCTGGTGGCCTGGAGAGAGAGAGAGAGAGAGAGAGAGAGAGACAGAGAGCGCGAGGCTCTGATTCAGCAAGGAGGGAAAGACTTCTTGATCAGCTGAGTATGAGGGGGGCATCATCAGGAGCACCGACGAGTCCTACTGATGATCAAGTCTCTCTCTCTCTCTCTCTCTCTCTCTCTCTCTCTGTGAGATAGACGAGACCATGTGCATCACAATAGCCATCTCGCGCGGAGGACTATTCGCAGGGCACAAACAAAGTGTAGGGCAGTATCTTGGGTTGAGTGTGACAAGGCAAATGCAGTTGCAAAAGGGCAATATCAAGGCAGGAAAGTGATGGAGGTGCATCACATATCAGGCGCAGGGTACAAGGGCCGACATAGGGGGTTCATCCATAGTGTTGCAGATTGAGGGGTGCGGGTGCTACAAAGATGACGATGCGAGACACACACACACACGCACACACAGCTCTCCTACGACATTAAGGCTGGGTTCAGACTCAACCGGCGGAAGAAACCTTCCTTCGCAAATCTGCCATCGCCTAGTGTGAACAGCGTGGAGGAGGAAAAGCGAAAAAGTGAAGGGGGCTGAGAGAGGCCATCAACTCTTCCGAGGGGGGGGGGGGTCGGAAGAAAAATGGAGGGCCCGGCGGAAGCGTGCCTCAACTCAAACCAATCACATTTCGCCATGGAGCATATACACCCCTTTGCATATCTCTTCCGCCGCCTAGTCTAAACCCACCCTAAAACTCTCTTCTTCTTCTTCTTCTTCTTCTTCTTCTTCTTCTTCTTCTTTTCTCTCTCTCTCTCTCTCTCTCTCTCTCTCTCTCTCTCTCACACACACACACACACACACACACACAAAGGCAATCATCCCTTGGCATTGAGTTTGGAGAAGTTAAGGCACGGCAGTGACAATCATGGAATATAGCAGAGGACATGCATAATGGCAACAGATTATAGCCAATGATAGGTATCAAAATTTGAAGGCATTGGAGCAAAATAGGGAGTATTGGTTGTCTGCAAGGTTGGGCCAATTGGCCCCCAAAGATGGCCGATGACATTGAGCAAGGGATTGTAACCAGCCATGAGGGCAAATGTAGAAATGGGATGGAAGTTGTAGATCGGTAGTTTCATGGAAGCTGATAGCTAGGGTGTAATGATAAGCAATGATGGGTTGAGCAAGAATAGATTGGCAACGACAAGGAAGGGATCGAGTCACCCCTAATTAGAGCCACATTTGAGGCTGTTGAGGGTGATTATAGGGAAAAGGGCTTTGACGACCAGTTGATTTGCACCTCCTCTATCGACTCTCAGTCCTCCATCCTTCAGAACGCATTGAAGAGTCATAGGATGATGAACCCCCCAAGAAGGCTCTCTTTTTGTGTGCAATGTGTCTAGCAATCTGAAGGTCCCCACTGCTTTGCTCTCTTTAATTTTGTGCAAGTGCAAGGCTTTTATGATTTCCCTACTTGAATGCACTTATCGTATAGTGGCAACTACACTTTCAATGGCGGACTTGTCTTCTCAAGAGCGGCCACACATGGGCGGATTGGAGGGTCCGATTTGGACTTATCTACACAAGGGCGGCTACACATGGCTGCCTCTCATGAGAGAGAGCAACCCTTTTGGCCTATAAAAGGAGGCCATTTCTACGCACATTTCATAGTGTGAAGTTGATGCAACAAGGTGGGTGTGAGGTGGTGAGAGTGAAGCAAGACGGGAGCTCCAAAAGGGTATAATCCCTTTGTAACCTACTTTTTATTCTGAAGTACTAAAGCCACTGAGTGGCTGTTTTCCCGTGGACGTAGCCCACATTGGGTGAACCATGTATATCGTGTGTACTCTAAGAAAGTGGGTGTGAGGTGGTGAGAGTGAAGCAAGGCGGGAGCTCCAAAAGGGTATAATCCCTTTGTAACCTACTTTTTGTTTTGAAGTACTAAAGCCATTGAGTGGCTTCTTTCCCGTGGACGTAGCCCACATTGGGTGAAGCTCTCTCTCTCTCTTTACTCTATAATCTCTTGTGTGTGTAAATTATCTCTCTCCATTAAGTAATCTACTCAGTTATCTACTTAGCTACGTCATATTTCCTAACATACCTCACCATCTATCATAAGTTGAGGGCAGTCAGCCATTTGTAGACTAAGTAGTTGCTCTCACCAACTAAGCAGTTGTTGCTCTCAGTCATTTGTAGAGTAAGTAGTTGTTGCTCTCACCATGGATAGTGTTTATTTTTTATCTTGCTATCATAGCTGCCAATTTATGCAAGGCAACCAATCTTTATAGAGCTTTCAAAAAGAGTATTGAGGTGGTCAGCAAGGGTTACAACTTGCAATCAGGCATGTCTTCATCTCCTCGGATGCACCACCTCCTGATGAGGATGGAAGAATAATTGATCAGGCATATTGCAATCTTGGCATTATAGAGAGGCCAGCAAGGTACAGGGCTTTGGGGCGACACTGGATAGGAAGCAAACCCAACAATAGGACGCGTTGCTTTGTTGATTGTCGATGGTGCCTTTATACACATAGCTAAGAAAATCAGTAGCAAGCTTCCAACAATCAAGTTAAATGATATTTTCTATCGGTCTTCGTGCTTTTCAATCCCTTCAGTTGTATCTCTGATGTAAGGATTGTCAAATTGTCAAATACCATTATAGAATTTTAAGTGAAAAAGGAAAAACAAAACTCACTAAACCTAGAAGATTTGTTAGGCCTATCTTATATAGTCTATTGATGATCCACCTAAAGACAATTCCAAAAATAATGATAAGAGGGGATGAGAGGTGACACCCAAGGTGAAGTGGCACTCCGCACCCCACTTGACCCATAATTAGCATTGCGGCTCTTACCTCACAGTAGTTGTCGAGCATTAATTTATCAACGGTGCCAAGTTAGCAATTTTGACACTTTAATTGGACTTTGGAGAGGTAGGGTTTGCAACATGTCTAGCCAAGTAGTCCCAAAAGAACCTCCCTTTTTTATGTAGCTATATGTAGACAGATAGATTTGGTGAGTAGGGGCTTGAACTCAAGCAACCTGGGGCTTTGTTTGCTGATGTGATTGTCCCATCACTTTGAGGAGACTACTCTAATAAAAGGTCCAAGCAATCCTCTCTTTGATCAAGTGGCAAAGGATTGCATGGGCTCAATGACCCTTCCCCCTATCAACCCATTTCCAACACTGTTAGCAAAACTAACTATTTTTTTGTATTGTGTGAGAGAATCACACCCATTCATAATGGCTGAATGAAAATGGGGTGAGGCTGCCTACAAAGACGATGGCCATATGAGAGAGAGAGAGAGATGGATGTTAGAGCGTGGTCACGCGAGGCTTAGTTACCTGTAATCCTGGCGGACTTATGACAGGAGCGCAAAACGGAGACTAGGAGCAGCAGGTAGAGAGAGGGAGAGCCGGGCGTAGGCAAGAGAAAGAAACTCAGAGCGAAGCTCTGGCTACCGGGCAACGTTTTGCAACTATGCCTTTTTAGGCATAGTTAGCCTACAATGCTGGTGGACGCATCTAAAAAGCTGCCTCACGTCTGATAGCTTATGGAAAACTAAGTTGCGCTTGACCATAGCCTTATAAAACTTGATGAATGAGCTTGCAACAAAAATCGAACGAATAGTCAAAGTGCAAGATCTCAATCTCATTAATGCAACAGTTTCTCTAGGGTAGAACGAGTGGCCAAAGTGGAATGCCTCAGATGGATTTCCCTTTGTGTGCAACATGGCAGGCCTAAAAAGGACTCTCCCTTCAATGGTAACAGGTAAGGAGTGTCATTAGTAGTTTTTGGGTTGTTGAGGTAGTTCTATGTGTGTGCGCACACGCGCATGCAAGCTCAAAACATGAGCAAAGCAGGCAGCTTGGTGGTATGCTTGTGCATAAGAGTGATGATTGTGGAGGACTACCTGGCCATAGTCATGAGAGAGAGAGAGAGAGAGAGAGAGAGAGCTCTGCAACCCGTAGTTGTGGAAGGAGCAGTCGGGAATCGGGAACTTGGGATGACGGAGAGTTGGGAGGGGAAGGTGAACAAGCAAAAAGTTGAGGCAAGGGAGAGAGAATTGAGAGAGAGAGAGAGAGAGAGAGAGAGAGAGAGAGAGATTGGTTATGCCATTTCCCTCTTGAATAGCAGGTCTTGAGTTCAACTATCCTCGTCGGCTAGATCTTTAAGGTCTCTTGGGATAGTTTCCTACGACGTTAAAACTCTCTTCTTCTTCTTCTTCTTCTCTCTCTCTCTCTCTCTCTCTCTCTCTCTCTCTCTCTCTCTCTCTCTCTCTCTCTCTCAAGGAGAAAGAGACATAAATAGTGAAATGTGTGTGTGTGTGTGTGTGAGTGCATGTTTTCCTAATTTTGGCTGTTCTAAATGTTAGGATATAAGACGTAGCTAAATAGATAATTGAGTAGATTACTTAATGGAGAGAGACAGATTTACATACACGAGATTATAGAGTAGAGAGAGAGAGAGAGAGTACACACGATATACGTGGTTCACCCAATGTGGGCTACGTCCACGGGAAAGCAGCCACTCAATGGCTTTAGTACTTCAAAACAAGAAGTAATTTACAAAGGGATTATACCCTTAATGGAGCTCCCGCCTTGCTTCACTCTCACCACCTCACACTCACCTTGTTGCATCAACTTCACACTATGAAATGTGTGTAGAAATGGCCTCCTTTTATAGGCCAAAAGGGCTGCTCTCTCTTATGAGAGACAGCCATGTGTAGCCGCCCTTGTGCGAATAAGTCCAAATCGGACCCTCCAATCCGCCCATGTGTGGCCGCCCTTGAGAAGACAAGTCCGCTTTTGAATTCGGCCACCGGCCATTGAATTCGGCAACCGGCCACCGGCCATTGACTTTCGACCACCGGCCACCGGCCATTGACTTCCGACCACCGGCCATCGACCATTGACTACCGGCCACCGGCCAACCGACCGGTTGTTTTCCGACCACTTTCCGGCCGCCGTCCGGCCATAATATTCCGGCGAAAAAGAATATTCCGGCGAAAAAAAAGTCTCGGGGGCCTCCGCCCCCGAGGCCTTTAAAGTTGCCCCTGATTCTTGTCCATGAAAATTTTGGTTTCCGGTGAGTGATTTTCCTTCACGCACAAATGGCTTCTCCTCATAATGGGGGCCTTACAAATGTGCGCTTTTACCACAGAAAATTACAAGGGTAAATCAGGCTCCATACTTAACAATCTCCCACTTGGAGACTGATCTCCAAACCAAACCTGTGACTGCTTTCCATTCTGGCTTCTTATCCTTGAATGCCGATTGAAGATGAGCAAAATTTCAACTTCTCCTTGTTGACCACCTTTGTAAACATGTCTGCAGGATTTTCACTTGTATGCACCTTTCCTAGCTTTAGTTGTCCCTCTTCCAAAAGAGTGCGTATGAAGTGATATCTCACCTCAATGTGCTTTGTCCTTGAATGAAAGGCTGAGTTCTTCGCAAGATGGATAGCGCTTTGGCTATCACTGTACAAGACACAATTGTCTTGTTTGAATCCAAGCTCTTCTAAGAATCTGTGAAGCCACAGAATTTCTTTGCTTGCCTCCGTCATTGCTACATACTCTGCTTCCGTGGTAGAAAGTGAAACCACTTTCTGCAGCTTTGAAGCCCAACTTACTGCTGTGCCTCCAACTGTGAACACATAGCCAGTAGTGCTCCTTCGAGTATCTTTGTCACCTGCCATATCTGCATCAACATACCCTTCTAGAAAAATATCAGTTCCTAAAAAATACAAAGCATTTGTTGTTGTCCCTTTTAGATACCTAAGTATCCACTTCACAGCTTGCCAATGCTCTTTACCTGGGTTGTCCATGAACCTACTCACAACTCCCACTGCATGTGCAATGTCTGGCCTTGTCCAGACCATAGCATACATTAGAGAACCTACCGCTGCAGCATACGGAACTTTAGACATATAGGCTATCTCCTCTTGTGTCTTTGGACACATATCCTTCGTTAGTTTAAAATGACCAGCCAAAGGTGTAGAAACTGGTTTTGCATTTTGCATTGCAAACCTTTCTAGTACCTTCTTGATGTAATCTTCTTAAAATAGCTTTATTGTCTTCTTCGTCCTGTCCCTTGATATTTTCATACCAAGTATCCTCTTTGCAGCACCTAAATCTTTCATTGAAAAAGATTTGGACAGCTCCTCTTTTAGGTCTTTGATGTCCTGCATGTTAGCACTTGCAATCAACATGTCATCAACATACAACATTAGGATGATGAATTTCCCATCTCCCAAATTCTCCGTGTAGACGTAGTGATCCGAGTTGCATCTTGTGAATCCATGATCCAACATCCATCGATCAAACTTCAAGTACCATTGTCTTGATGCTTGCTTTAAACCATACAAGCTCTTCTTTAATCTGCAAACCATTTTCTCCTTACCTTTTACTTCATACCCCTTTGGTTGAAGCATGTAGATTTCCTCCTCTAAGTCACCGTGAGGGAATGCCGTATTTACATCCATTTGCTCGAGATTTAGATCATGAGCAGCCACAAGGCTTAAGACAAGCCTAATTGAGTTCATTTTTACAACAGGAGAAAATATTTCATTGAAGTCAATACCTTTCTTTTGAGAAAAACCTTTTACCACAAGCCTAGACTTGTACCTTTTCTTCCCACCTTCTTCTTCCTTTAGCTTGTACACCCATTTGTTTTGAAGTGCCCGCTTACCTTTAGGCAACTCAACCAACTCCCATGTTTGGTTGCGATGTAGTGAGTCCATCTCCACTTGCATGCTCTTCGTCCATTCTTCTTTGGATTCATGTTGCATAGCTTCTTCATATGATTCCGGCTCTCCAGAATCTGAGATCAAGAGATGGTTGAAAGAAGGAACAAACCTTTCTGGAGGTCTACTTGCTCTTGTAGATCTTCGGGGAATAGGTTGAGGCTCCTCATTTTGTTGACGTTGTTGCACATTGTCACCGTTTGCAGTCCTTGAGTCTTCACCGTCCTCAAGCTCCATGTACTCATCACCTGTTTCTTTTGTTTGTTTTCTTTCCAAGTAATCTTTGTACATATTTTGTTCGTTAAAAATTACATCCCTACTCCTTAAGATTTTACTATCTTCAGGATTCCATAGGCGATACCCAAAGTCTCCTTCTCCATAGCCAATGAAGAAACACTTTTTGGACTTTGCATCTAACTTTGATCTTAGGCTTCTATCTATGTGCATGAAAGCCTCACACCCAAACACTTTGAGAAATGCATAATTCACCAGTTTACCTGTCCATGCCTCTTCTGGAACTCCCCCATCCAATGCCGTTGAGGGTGACCGATTGATTAAGTACACAGACGTACTTACAGCTTCCGCCCAAAGTTCAAGCGGTAGGCCTGCATGTAGCCGCATGCTTCGTGCTCGTTCCATAATTGTCCTGTTCATCCTTTCCGAAATCCCATTTTGTTGAGGTGTCCTTGGGGTTGTCCTTTGCCTCCGAATTCCATTGCTAGCACAAAAGCTTTCAAAAGCTTGGCTGCAATATTCACCTCCATTGTTGGATCTGAGGAATTTAACCTTGGTACCTGTTTCATTCTCCACAAAGGATTTCCACCTTTGAAATATGGAAAATACATCGGATTTATTCTTCATGAGATAAACCCATGTTTTTCTAGTCGCATCGTCTATGAATGTTACATAGTACAATGAGCCACCAAGTGATGGTGTACTTGCAGGACCCCAAACATCAGAATGAACCAACTCAAGTTTTTTATTTTTTCTTTCATTTCCTGATTTTTGAAATTTTACCCTCTTTTGTTTACCATAAACACAATCTTCACAAAACTCTAAGTCCACTTCTTTCAAACCTGGTAGAAGCTTCTTTGTTTGAAGGATTTGCATTCCTTTGGCACTCATATGCCCAAGTCGGTAGTGCCACACCGCACTCTCAACTTCTGTAGTTGCTGCACAAGCTGAAGGTTGCGTGCTAACAGTACACAAGTAAAGTGTACCGACTTTTTCACCCTTGGCAACCACCAAAGATCCCTTTGAGATCTTCCACCGTTTGTTTCCGAATGCAATGTTGTGACCTTCATCGTCCAATTGTCCTGTAGAGATCAAATTTTTGCGAAGAGAAGGAACATGTCTAACATCTTTAAGCTTCCATTCATTTCCGTTAGCAGTTTTGACAGAAACTGTACCTTTGCCGACAATCTCACAAGCTTCATCATCTCCCAAGTATACATACCCAAAATTACCTTTGGTGTAGTCTTGGAAATGTTGCTTGTGTGGTGTCGCATGGAATGAAGCCCCGGAATCTACTATCCAGGAATTAGACACATTGTCTAATGAGAGAATTAGAGCATCTTGCTCTACTTTACCTGCCACATTGGCCTCCGATGTTGGCTTGTTGTCTTGAGACTCTGTCTCCTTCTTCTTCTTGGACCAGCAATCCTTCTTGACGTGGCCCTTCTTGCCGCAGTTCCAACATTCAAGAACTGACTTTGTTCGTGATTTGCTCTGTCTTGAGCGATCACGACCCTTTTGGTTTTTGAACCTCTCCTTAGGCCTTCCTCTTGTTTCCACTGATAGTGCAGCACTTGATGATTCTCCTGTGCTTCTCCTTCGCATTTCCTCGCTTAGGAGAACACCCACAACATCATCAAACTTAAGAGTATTTGTGCCAGAGATAGAATTACTTACAGCCATCACAAGGCTGTCCCAACTATCCGGTAGAGATGATAGTATAAGGAGAGCTCGCACTTCGTCATCGAAATTGATTTTCACTGATCGAAGTTGACTTATGTTTGTGTTAAAGTCATTTAGGTGTTCTGCAACTGAACCATTCTCTGCCATCTTTAGATTGAACAAGCGCTTCATAAGAAATACCTTATTGGATGCCGATGGTTTCTCGTAGAAGTCGTCAAGTGACTTCATCAAGTCCTCCGTGGTCTTCATCTCCGAAACATTGAAGGCCACTGTTGATGCCAAGCTTAACCGGATTGTTCCCAGTGCCTTTCGATCAAGGACAATCCATGCTTCATCTGCCATTGTTGCGGGCTTCTTCGCAAGACCGCCTAGTGGCAAATAGAGGTCCTTCTGGTAGAGATAGTCTTCAATCTGCATCTTCCAATGTTGGTAGTTTTTGCCGTTGAACTTCTCAATCTTGAGCTTCCCTTCCTCCGCCATAACTCCCACTCAATTCAAGGAATCCTTTCCTTGAGATAATTTAGCTACGAGCAAACCTTGCTCTGATACCAGTTGTTAGGAAATAAGACGTAGCTAAATAGATAATTGAGTAGATTACTTAATGGAGAGAGACAGATTTACATACACGAGATTATAGAGTAGAGAGAGAGAGAGAGAGAGAGAGTACACACGATATACGTGGTTCACCCAATGTGGGCTACGTCCACGGGAAAGCAGCCACTCAATGGCTTTAGTACTTCAAAACAAGAAGTAATTTACAAAGGGATTATACCCTTAATGGAGCTCCCGCCTTGCTTCACTCTCACCACCTCACACTCACCTTGTTGCATCAACTTCACACTATGAAATGTGTGTAGAAATGGCCTCCTTTTATAGGCCAAAAGGGCTGCTCTCTCTTATGAGAGACAGCCATGTGTAGCCGCCCTTGTGCGAATAAGTCCAAATCGGACCCTCCAATCCGCCCATGTGTGGCCGCCCTTGAGAAGACAAGTCCGCTTTTGAATTCGGCCACCGGCCATTGAATTCGGCAACCGGCCACCGGCCATTGACTTTCGACCACCGGCCACCGGCCATTGACTTCCGACCACCGGCCATCGACCATTGACTACCGGCCACCGGCCAACCGACCGGTTGTTTTCCGACCACTTTCCGGCCGCCGTCCGGCCATAATATTCAGGCGAAAAAGAATATTCCGGCGAAAAAAAAGTCTCGGGGGCCTCCGCCCCCGAGGCCTTTAAAGTTGCCCCTGATTCTTGTCCATGAAAATTTTGGTTTCCGGTGAGTGATTTTCCTTCACGCACAAATGGCTTCTCCTCATAATGGGGGCCTTACAAATGTGCGCTTTTACCACAGAAAATTACAAGGGTAAATCAGGCTCCATACTTAACACTAAAGTTTTCGCTTTGCCTCTTGATGTCATCCCTTTGACTCCACATGGCTAGAGTTATCTCGAGTCGATTCGCAACTATCGAGCACCAAGATGCCCTCTTATACCACATGACAAGCCAAAAGTTTGTGGGTTGTTAGTGTCACACATGCTTTAGCTGCAATAGCGAGTTGCAACCATCTGAGTCCGCCAATCCACATGTAGAGCTTCCACAAATTGTAGGGTTGTTTACCTCTCTCCCACTATGGCATCAACCACTTAGCTTGTGCTAGACACCTCCACTACCACCATCCTTTGTTCGTGCTCAGCAACACCTTGCTCCCTAGCTGATGGCCAACATTGGAGATTTGTACAAGAAGTACTATAAACTCATGCTCCCAATATCGTTATTAAGGAGCCCATCGATACTATCACAAGAAGATTTAGAAATTTTCTCATGTAGAAAAACAGAGGCTTTTTCAGTATTTTTTATACAATGCATAACATCATGAGCTGGCCCCCTGCCCCCAATCGTACCTAGCTAGGTACGCGGTGCCTCCCTCACAGAAGCTCATGATGTTGAGGTAAGTCATGTGAGTGCACGAATGCGGTGCGCGTGCACAGAGAGTGCGAAGGGGAGAGAGAACGACACAGGATGTGGGTGGAGGTCCCAAATCTCACTGTGTGACCACCATGTGAGAATGTGAGTGAGAGCTCCTTATTCTTTGTATGTATAAAGAATATGGAGATAAATGTGGGCAGCCAGACACTGGCCGACGAACATGGGCAAAGCACGGTGAGGCACGCAGCCTTTACCTAACATTCTCCCACTAAAAGTTGTGTGCCGATAAGTGGCAAGAAGACTAGCCTACAACTAGTATATACAAGAGGTGAGAGAAGACGCCTCTCAACCTATGCCCACTGGCTCACTCTATAACCGCTCTAGTGTAGATGCAACATGCATACCACTAGGGCTAAAGCTACGATGACACTCCTGATGCAGGTATCGAGTGACGACATGCATGGCTCCACAATGCACAATGCCAGTGTCAATCATCGCACGACTGACAACTCCCACTACAAATGCACCAACCGCATAAGCAAGATCAGGTCTCGAAACCAAAAGGTTAGACATGAGAGACCCGAAAGCCGACGAAACATGCACTATGTGTGCCAACCTATCCATGTCAGCAACCTCAGTGCCATATGCATCCTCATCAGGAACCACCTGACTATGCATCACCATGTCAGCATCATCTGGCAAAGGCATGTCTGCTGAGAATGACTGCAAAATCGAAAAATCAGCACCACTGCAATCACACACAGCTGTCTGAAGGACACTATCGCCCTCAAACGTATCAGACGCATCATAGAACAATGCATCGATCTCTGCCTCAATTGATGTCACCTCAACTGATGACTGACAAAGTTGTGCATCCCCAGAGATACCACTGTCTGTGTGAATGTCACCACAAGAGAAATGCACAACCTGCTCTCCATGCAGCACATTTGCAAAAGAGACACGCCTCATCTCTCGCTCCAAACATGGCTGCAAATACACAGAGACTACACCGCCTCGTGTGTCAGAAATATGCAAAGGGTATACGAGACCACTCCTAGCACCTCTGGCTATCACCAGTGATCCCCTATGCATCTGAAATTACCGCTCTCCAAGCAGTACACAATGTCCACTACTCTGCAAACTGACACACTAAAATGAGACTCTGGCTGAGTCTTGGTACATAACGTACATCTCGTAGCGTAAGCAATACACCGCTAGGTAAAGACATGCATACATCTCCAACACCCTCTATGTCATATGCTGAACCATCAGCAAACTGCACACAACCAAGTCTCCCACTAGAGAAAGAGCAAAAGAAATCACGACGTGGTGTCACGTGAAAAAATGCATGCTTGTCTAGTAGAAAACGCGTAGACAATGTGCTATCCCAAGACACAAAGTAGTTTGAAGGCAAGCTAGACTCAAAAGTGACATGCTCGTCACATGCATACTCTCTAGCATCTGTCCTCATAGTAGCACCGTGCATCTGCCTCTTCCGTTGTTTCATATGCCTGAAGCAACTACTCCTAATATGCCCATCATGGCCGCAGCGCCAACATGTCAATCACGATCGTGAACGAGAATCGTCTCTGACCTGAAGCGTCTCCATGTCAAAACTATGGCAAACAATGCTTGAGATCACAAGACTCTCCCACCCGAGAGCAAACCACTGTCTCAAGCAAAGAAGGATACACAACTCCTCACTCTTGCGAGAGTGGATACAAAAGCACAAAACTGTGTCCAAGCTGACAAAACCTGTCAAAGTGAGAGTAAACACTCAATCACAAACTATGGCGAGAATCTAGGAAAAATCCGGCAGAGTTTTCCTTGAAAACTGAGCAAAAACTCAAGTACAATCTCTACCATAAACCATAACACTACTCAATGCCAATGAGTAGAAATGCCAAAATGGCTCCACATTTTCACATACAATGGCAATCCCCACTCAACGTATATCAACGGAGTGACCGCGCATAAGCAAGCGCCAAAAAAGTTGCAATCCGGAAACTTGATCAATGCGAAAACAATGCTCTAAAGAGAGCTCACTGGCACTTGAAAGTGCTTGCCAAAATGCATGTATAATGGGCATCAACCATGCGCCATAACCATATGCAAACCCATTCACAAAGACCATGAATCCAAGCACAAAATCACTGCCAAAGTATCCTGTGAAAACCAGTGAAAGAAGCTCCACCTGTGTACTCCAAAAAACTGTCCCTCTCAAGAGACCGCTTCAATGGTGTGTAAACGCCTCTGTACTTCATTGTCCAAATCTACCAAAAACCCTCAAACCATAAGCTCTGCACAAGCTGAAATTGCATCTTCAGCTCAGAATTTATGCACTTAACTTCAAGCATCTGTCGTGCTTCCAAAAGTGCATCAAACTCGCACACTATGCGAAAACAAAAAACCTGCAATTTCTATATACAGTCAGTCTGAGCTGAATATCAGAAAAACGGTGAGGATTTTGCAAAACATTTCTTCTACAAAGTTGTAGACCACGTCGAAACAGATGGGCTCTACGAACAGAATTCTCATATCTGCATTCTACAAGGAGAAAAACGAATCTGAAAACAGTGATGCTGCGCGCACAGTTTCTAGGGCAGCACCTTCACTTACACACAATCTTCCACACTCCTTTCTGAGCTTCCACAAGAGCATACATCACTCTCAACTGATCTCACAAGCTCCCATTGCATTCTCACAAAGCTTCCAAGCTTTCTTAATCTCTCCACCGCCGAGAGCAAGCGAGCTATCGCCTCGAAGGCTCTCAAAGCCGTCGTGCTCTCCGCGGTCACCATGGCTCTGATACCAATTGTGAGTGCACGAATGCGGGCGCGTGCGCAGAGAGTGCAAAGGGGAGAGAGAAAGAGAGAGAGAACGACACAGGATGTGGGTGGAGCTCCCAAATCTCACTATGTGAGCACCATGTGAGAATGTGAGTGAGAGCTACATACAAAGAATAAGGAGATAAATGTGGGCAGCTGGACACTGACCGGCGGACACGGGCAAAGCACGGTGAGGCACACCTCCTTTACCTAAAAAGTCACAATGTGGGAGTTATTGTAAGAATTTGTCCAAAACTTCTTGTGTATCCACCTGGCTATTTCCATATTACCTTAAAATTGAAATTAGCAACGATAGCATTCTCCACATTAATATGTCCCACATCATGCCATTCCCTATGTTTGCAAACTTGGTGTACTTCTATCCTTTCTCCTCTTCATGTGCATCATCATCATCATCATGCGCTTCTGCCCCAATTTGTCGACATGCATCCAATATCTGCGGTTGCACTTCTAGTAAAATGTTGAGCTGGTAAGAAGCTGTTGTACATCACATGTTGATCCTGGTCTTGGTACGCGTTCATCATTTTTTCAAACAAGTTAGTTGCAGCCTTTTTTGGAAGTTGTAGCAATTCATCGAGGTCAATGTTGTAAGAATAATGGAGAACCTTGATCACTCTTGTGGTGATTCCTTGGGTCTTTGTGTCGAGCAATAATCGGGTCATGCTTTTAAGCAAGATACATTTTGTTTCATTGAATGGAAGATCTAGCATATTGAGTATTTCCTTTGTTAGACCTTCAAGAAAAAAGAGCAATGGATGTGAGGAAATATAAACTTGTCCAAACAATCGATATAATTCACCTAAAATAAAATTTGGCCATGGGTATGAACATGTCTAGTGTTGGCAACCATAGAATCTTTAGGTGCTTTTGCTATGTTACTCGTGAGAAAACTACATATGAAAGACTAAGGGAAAAAGCTTCTCTGATGATAATGATCGCGTTGGAGGAGATGGTGGCACCTTGAGCTTTCTGGCTTGTTAGGGCATAAGCTAAGGTCAAGCGAAATGTTGAGTTGTGGAACCACATACCATTGATGGTTCGTCTTGCATGCTT
Organism: Adiantum capillus-veneris; assembly: GCF_014529385.1. NCBI lineage: Eukaryota > Viridiplantae > Streptophyta > Polypodiopsida > Polypodiales > Pteridaceae > Adiantum > Adiantum capillus-veneris. Next base: position 150,379,370 of record NC_140936.1, on the reverse strand, counting down.
TGTACTGCGAAGGACCAAATGCGTGCTTGTTGCTTGGATAAAACTTTAATTATTTTGTTTTGGCCTTTAGTGCCTTGGATATTTGATTATACGGTGCAAGATGTACCATTTGTTGCTGAGACGTTGAGGTCAATGCTTTCAATAATCATGCACTTGGAACCAATTGCTATCTTATGTAGTTGATTGAATGAGGTACTGTTCATTCATTCATTTACATATGGTTCTTTGGATGTGTTTTTAGCATGACATGTATTATGTCTTTATTTTAAAATACTTTATATGAAAAATCATAGTGTAGACATCTTCCCTGTGTGTGTTGACATTGAAGGAGTCTAGAAATCTTGCTCATTGATAAGACATTGTGAAAGGTGGGCTTCTACATTAGCAGTAGTGGGTGGGTTGTTTCGTATTAGTTGCCCAAATTCAAGGAGTGGAAGGTCAATAGAATGGCGAATGGAGAAAGTGATGTTGTGCATTTTGGGGTGTTGGAAGTGTGTGGATTCTACTTGGATCCAATTGTCATGCAGATTGTGCAAATGATGCTAAAGTGACTGCATACCGAGGGCAATTGATTGAAGTCTCCAACTAGAATCACTACCTTGTTGGTAAATGGGTTGAGAAGAGTTCCACAGTCAATTTTGGTTGTCTACCTCGCAATTCTATTGAAAGCCATCTTTGTCATCATGGATATTTCATCAATGATGATAAGATCGGCTTCCTTGATTGCTATGGACTTGTTGTTTATAGGACTATTGGTTTGTGGATAGTGTTGATTTGCTTTGGTGATATTGAATCGGTAATGCACTATTGTGGCGAGGATACTTAGCCTTGCTACTATGACTCCTATTGATGTTGTTAGTATTAAATTATTATTATAGCCAATAAATGTTGTGGTCAAGTATTCTGTGAGAAATGTCTTGGTGCTCCCAAGCACGCCTATGACAATTTGCAAAGGAAATCCATACACCGAGCAAAAGAAACCGAGCGTGCCATTTTCCAAGCAAAACAAAAGAGAGGTGTAACACAAATTTCTTTTTTGATTAAGCACTACCATACTGTAAAGTGCAGGAAGTCCAAACAAAATGGTCAATCTGCAGAGGATTGAAAACTCAAGCACATGAAGGTGATCACTGCTACAATATAAATTTGTATTTGCTTAAGTAACATAAATTGTCAAAACTCTAGGCACCCCTCTTACAATGGCAATTACAGGGAATCCAAAAAAATGGCCAATCCATAGAGTACCATCAACCATAGCTCGTAAGCCAATGTCATGGTGAAACTCTGGCCCCACCCAATCCCTGGAACCAAAAACCAACTATCTTCATGTCAGTTAGAGAGGCCACAGTTGTACGTACGAGAAGAACGAGCTTCAGGCCACGTTCCCACCGCAAACCATGTGTTTGTAGATTACGCATGGAGCTGCAACTCTCGGATCTAACTAGGTGTGAACACAACCATGGAGGGTTGCACAACATGGATCTCGAGGCCGAAATCAAGGACTCGTTCCTTAGCAAGCGACCATCAGTCATATATTTGGAATCTCTGCTGATTAAGAGGTTGGATGTTCACACTGGAGCAAGCGGGCGTAGTGGAGCTAGAGGAGCTATATGCAAACCTGCAATCAGGAAGGACACTGCTAGAGTTATAGTAAACAAGGGACCCTCAAAAGTCCTGCAGGTTCAAAAACTGCATCCTGAAGGAGAAAAGTGTCCGTTCGGGCAAGCTTACAGCTAGAATTCAAGCCTGCCACACCATCTGCAATGGACAATATTCGGTTGGTAGTTCAAGCCTCAGATCCATGGGTGCAAAATAAAGGAGGATCTAGCCTCCTTACTCTTAACTACATTCCCACTCAAAACTATAAGGCATGCAGAGCAGAGAACACTCAACAACTTAGCTTCACCTCCGATCGGCCCAACTTTCCTATTAGTATAGTTGAGGGAGGTATACCAGAGACACACACACACACACACACAGGATGCCCATTCAATAGCAAAAAGCATGAAAAATCTATCACGCATCGATGCGAAAGGCTCTAGGCTAGAATTCGAACAAAGGGGGCAGAGCTTGAGAAAAGATATGTTCGCTTTATCAAAGCCTTCTCAAATTGCCATGGGGTCGTCTCAAAGTCAAGGGAGGAGGTTTGGGGAACTTTCTCCTATTTTAGCGTAAAAGGCATTGCCTATTCATTTTAGTTACAAAGGGCAAAACTTAAGCTCCCTCTATGTTGAATAGGCTTTGATTTTATATATATATATATATATATATATATATAAAATATGTATTTTATACAAGATTTCTGCCAGAGGCTGAGGCTTCAAACTTCGAAATTCAAAAAGCAAAATTCGAACCGAGGTTGATTTGTGAATGGTATGTACTTAGAGTACTATGTACCTTAAAAGTGCTAAACTTTAGAAGGCGAAATTCGACGCTCAAGCAGTGTTCGGGAAAATCATTTTTCCAAACATACAAAATTTCTTTCCTTGAATTTGCGGTTTATTAGGTTTATTTTGCGGTTTTTTACACTATTGAAAACGGCACGATATTAAGTTGACACACTCAAGTCTCTCTCTCTCTCTCTCTCTCTCTCTCTCTCTCTCTCTCTCTCTCTCTCTCTCTCTCTCTCTCTCTCTCTCTCTCTCTCTCTCTCTCTCTCTCTCTCTCGCACGCCACTGCCCTCATACTCAAGTCGCACTCTGCCGCGCAGTGCGAAGTACAGAGTCCAAAGTAGGAAGTTGACCCGACACAGTGATTGGTTTTTGGATTTGAACCCGCTTTTTGCTTGAGCTTTGAGCCTTGTGCTGCACAATTGGAGCCTCTCCTGCCTGTTGAGTACCCTAATAGACCTAGGAAACCTAGTGTCATGTCGGCTACAACTCACAAAACGGTAATTAAGCAAATTTGTTGCAATTAGAGTGGAGCAGCTGCATCATCAAAAAAGCATGCGCTTCCCGTTGAATGTAGGCACCCATTCGTGGCGGTGCAGAAGGGTAAGCAAAAAAGTCCGAAGTCTTTTGAGATCATGTCTCATCCTCCACCATCTTGCATCACTCCGCTATTGTTGCCTCGCATCTCCGAACTTAAGCCTCACACTCAAGAATGCCTCTTTTCTTGTCTCTCTTAATACACATACCAAGAAAATCATTTTCTTCGCCCAAATATTTCTTGCTTCAATTTGGCAATCTCCTCAGTAGGAATTTCCTATGATGACCATGTCATCTACATATAAAATCAGAATGACCAAAGAACCATCACTGAATTTCTTTGTACAAGCAGTGATTCTCTTTACTCCTTTTGAAACCTTGGGACCGCATAAAAGCATCAAAAAACAATTACCACTACCTAGAACCCTGCTTTAAGCCATAAAGTGCTTTTTTGAGTTTGCATACAAGTTCCTCGCTGTTAGGCTGTTCAAAAAAACATTAGGTTGCTTCATGTAAACATTTTCTTCTAGATCCCCGTGAAGAAAAGCTGTCTTCACATCTATTTGGACAAGCACCATGTCCTCTACGGCTACTAGGCCAAGCACTATACGCAATGTAGTCATCTTGACCACTTGTGAGAAGATTTCATCTAAATAAACTCCCTTTTGCTGCTTGAATCCACCTTAGCATAGTTGATCGTGGTTGTCTTCAGACCTCCTCGCTACCTTGGTGCTCCCAACACAGCCCACACCCCCTTATATCCAGCCCACGAATGTCCCTCATTCGCCCTCTGGTCACCCTGCATGACGGCGACGCTCGTGCTCTTGCCCAACGTTCCCAAACCACAAGCGCCACGTGCTCACGCCAGCGTTGTCTTCGTCGTCAACCTCTCTCGTACGTTAACGACTTGCGCGGACAACTATCATTGAATCCCCCAATTAACTGTGCTTTGTTCCTGTCCCTACGCACACCCCTTGGAGCATCTCCCTGGGATTCTTTCCAATTTCCATTTCACAAAAACGTCCAGACATATTAGCCAGGTATTTAGGCTTAGGACCATCAGATGTAAACTTCTTCTTGTAAACCCATTTGTAAGGTAAGGCGTGCTTGCCTTTTGGCAATTCAACCAACTCTCATGTCTCATTGTTCACAATCAATTTATACTTAGATTGCATAGCTTGCTCTCACTTCACGCTATCTTCCATTTGAATAGCTTTTTTATAACAAGTGGGCTCATCGCAGTCAGTGACTAACAGATAGTCCAATCCTGGCTCAAAACACTCAAGTGCACGAGATACACGGGTAAATCTCCTCACTACCGAGTCACAGCTTGACTGCAAGATTCTGCTCTCTCTGGAGCACTACTAATGGTGGAAATTTCACTAGTAGAGTGAGTTGATTTTTCTAAATTTGTGGAGAATACATCCTCAAATCTGACTTTCCGATATTCGACCTCTTTAACAGTCTATCTATGCATTTTAAACTAATTGAATATCACTTGTGAGCTACAAGTAACCTTTCTAAATTCTGAGTGCCAGAGACGATATCCCATCTCTCCATCTACACCATAACGAATGAAGATATGAAATCTCCTACAAAATCTTGAAATTCAATGGAGTACTAGGCGAGCTATTGATGATGTGTACAGCTATCATAACAGCCTCTCCCCAAAACTCAAGAGGTAAATTTGCCATAGATAACATGGATGTCTCTTTCTTGAATCGTGTGATTCATATACTCAACAATTCCATTCTGAGCAGGTGTGTATGGCGTAATAAACAGTTGCCAAATCTCTCTTCTGCTACAGAAATTCTTGAACTCTATGGAGACATTTTATCCACCAATGTCCATTCGAAAAGCTTTTAGCTTTCTACGAGATTGGTTCTCAATCATGGCTAAGAATTTATGGATTGTAACACACTTGTCTTTCCCCTTTAAGAGGTAGACCCACACCTTCCGAGTAGAGTTATCGATGAATGTCAAGAAATATGGTCTCCCCCTAGGGATTTGTGTGGCATAGGCCCACGTAAATCGCTATGAACCAAATCTAGAGGGTTTCTCAACTCTCGATGTAATGGTGAGGAAGTTTGTTTAATTTGCTTGCCTTCATATGCAATGCTTGCATAAATCGAAATCAGAATAGTTTGACAAGGGTAAGTAGCCCAAATGTTGAAGGATTTTCATTCCTTTCTGACTCATATGGCCTAGTCGGCTATGCCACAACTCAGTAGAAGGATGCTCGGCTACATACATAGAACTCTCTTTAGCTGAAGAGACATATAAAGAGTACAATAAACCAGATTTGTGACGTTTTATGACAACCAAATTTGTTTTACGCACCATCCAAGAACCATTTCCAAAAACAATAGTATAGCATAAAGCATCAAGGTGACCAATTGACACAAAACTCTTAGTCACTTCCGTTTCCACAAAGCATAAACTCGGTGTCATTCGTCATGCATAACTTGACATCTCCCATGGGGAGTAACATGGAAACTAACACGTGAATCAATGATCCAATTTTGCGCATAACACATCAAGAGCCAATGACGCTCAAAATCAAAAGTGAAAACAAGCACATTTGATGGCTAATGCACGTCTGGAACAACTTCTTGAGATAAAGATTCAACGACATTGATCTCCTCTATCTTTGCACTCCTCTTTACATTTCTCAAGTCACAACCTTGACTCTTGCTACGATTATGGCAATCCTTACAATCCTATGAACAATCGTGGCTCCAATTACATATAATCTCCTCAGTGAACAATGCACTAGTAACATCACTGGACTTGAGTTTACGACCTGATGCGGAGTGTATTGAATGTATCCGAACAAGAAAGCAAAGAGCCAATGCACTAGTAACATCACTGGACTTGAGTTTACGACCTGGTGCGGAGTGTATTGAATGTATCCCAACAAGAAAGCAAAGAACATAGCAAGAAAATGGTTAGAGAGTTCGAGAATTAAGATGGTGGGCAACTAGAACCTGCACGCTGGCGACGTTCGCGACATCCAGACAGGATCCATGTGGGGGCCATGCCACTTGGCTCCGGTGAGCGGCTAACCGCCTGGAAACCAGTAGTATATGCCAGGAACAATATATGCACGAGAGGGTTGAGGCAAGGAGAAGGGGGGGAGGAGGGGCAAAGGGAGAAGTACGCAGGTGGGTGTGCAGAAAGCTCGCTCTCTCTCTCTCTCTCTCTCTCTCTCTCTCTCTCTCTCTCTCTCTCTCTCTCACACACACACACACACACACACACACCTTGGAGTGGTTTTTAGTGGGCCAGCATTTTCACTGAGGAGGGCATCAGAGACTAGATTGACCAGAGCCCAGGCAGCACTGGGTAGATTGGAAAGGATGTGTTCACAGGTTCAGTTTCAGGAGCCTCGGACGAAGCTCTAGCTCTTTGACACTTTGGTGGCTTCTGCATTGCTTTATGGAGCTGAGATTTGGGGACCTTCATTGGATCATCACGGGAGGACAAGCCGCACTGATGGATGGGGGGACATGGAGAAGCCTCTGGTCTCTATGATCTCGCGGCTCATTAGAGCCAAGGCTTCAATACCACGTGCCATTGTCCGAGCAGAGCTAGCTGCCCCCCCACTAGTGGTTGAGGCGCTCAGCAAATCTGTCTCCTTCATACACCGCGTGTGGGAACTTCCCAGAGACAGATATGCCTGCCTTGCACTTGAGTCCTCTCGACAATTAGCCATGCAGGGAGATACAGCATGCTGGTATGGGGAGATGACATCATGGTTTCAGGCACATGGGTTCAGCATAGACAGATTGCCTCCTTTCCAGTACTCACTGGATGCACCCTCTCTGACTCTTACACAGTCCGAGATCACCAGGCTCATCCGCCAGGACCTGACTCAGCTAGACACGAGGAGGACATGGATACAGCCAGCACAGGAGTTGGGCACGAAGATGGCTTTCTACAGAGAGCATCTTCTCCAAATTACGGAGGACGGTTTTGTGACGAGGCCCAGGTACATGGACACACACTTGTCTCATGGGGTACGATGTGCTATTGGCCAAATACGCACATCTTCACACCAGCTGCGGATCGAGACTAGGAGATACAGCGAAGTACCAGCAGAGGCCAAGACATGCCCCCTATGTGACATAGAACCTGAGACAGAGTTGCACTACACGTGCCACTGCCCCGTCTACTACGAGATACGAGGCCGCTTCCACTGCTTGTTTAGAGAGGGCTTTGGACCACTCTCCAGAGTCATGCGGTACGAGGATCAGAGATGCTTGGGTTTGTTTTTGCTCGAGCTGCGCAAACACGGAGAGAGCCTGATGAGAGGAGAGGCTAGCCAGCATCAGAGACAGATCACAGACTTCTTTAGAGCAGACACTGGACACCCGGAGGAGTTACTACCACAACAGAGCTCGCCGCCTCACGCAAGAGGCACACTGATCGACCGGGCGACCGAGCTGGAGAGATCCAGACGCCCACGACCACAGAGGACTACACAGCACCGACGGAGGCTGCATCAAAGGATTCGGATCACTTTGGCCCGACATGCACGACACCCGGTCAGACTACTGACCATGGAGGAGATTGATGAGATCCGCCAATGACCGATGTTGGATCTCTTGTGATTTTAGCTATCCCAGCTAGCTGATTAGTTCACACCTTGGAGTTTAGGATTCCATACTAGTCATTTTGTCATATCGTGAGTCATTTTCATTTCATTTTGTTACTTTTGTTACTCTGACTTTGTATCAAATCCACCACATTGTAACTTTTAGGTCTCATAGGTCACTTTGGCCTTTTGAAGACGTTAATATAACATTTCATTTCATTTCATTTCTCTCTCTCTCTCTCTCTCTCTCTCTCTCTCTCTACACTACCTGCGTAGCCAATTGACAACAAGGGAGGCGTGGGCAAAGAGGAGAGAGCGCAAGCAGAAGCGAGAGAAGCCAAACCCACTAGCAAGGGAAGGGACACGTAGGCAGTAAGCGTCGATGAGCTTTGCAAACAAGGAACTGCTGACATGGACCTGGGCTATTCGTGGCATATCTACTAGAGGGCCAGTAGTAGGGGGGACCCAATCTCTTTTATTGTTTTATTAGAGAGAATCGGGAAAGATCCCATCTGGCCAACAGGAAGGAAAGGAAGGGGTATCGCAGAACGGGCTACGAAGGAGGAGCCTCTTTGCCTGTGAACGCCACCCTCACCTCCTGTTCGTGCAAAGGCGAACGTCTTTAGAGGGCAGACGGGGTTCCCCCCCCCTTATTAGATGGACTGCATTGTGATCGCAGCACTGCACGCAAGTTGGGTTGGTTACGAAGACTTTACGTGAGTCGTAAAACCCAAATGCTGGGGTTAAAACTCTGCGTTCCAGTTTTGAGGTTTCCGTAGGTGGAAGGGAAGCCTCATGTTCGAGGAACGAAAGAATCTTGCAAAGTAAGGAATAAAATAAGGCACGAGCCAGTAGGAGCGAGTATGTAAGTTTAAACTAAGCACCGCAACCAAAATTTGTATGGAGTTGGACCAAATTGATGAATATATTGCCAAGAGTCGTTAACCAAGAGATTACAAAGACAAAAATTGGACATTTTTTTAACCCAAAAAACCTTGGCTCAGAATGGAATTATGAACGCTGGCAATATGCTTAATAGAGCATTGCACTCGAATTGGCCAAACTAAAAAAGCAAGTTTCAGCAATATCTACTAATTCAAAAACTACACATTTTTCGAATCATCTGGCACACTCCCCATGTAGCATGGCATACAAACCTCATCGGCATCAATATCTTTGATATAGAAGCATTTAGTTCCCTGCTCTATTATAACTTAACTCCAATTTTAGTTCCGAAGCTTATAAAGCACTAGATATACGCATGAAATAAGAATGTTCGAAGATTGACACGTGAAATAAGAATGTTCGATGAAATATACGAACTATCAGCTGATGATTAGAACCAGAAACGTTAAGACTTCAGGCAAAGATGAACGTGATTTCCTTCTTGAAGCTATACAAGTAGCCGTTTTACAACATATACACATATCACAGCATTCTGACTGCTGGCCTATTCCAGGGCGGGCATTTTCTGCTACAATAGGGTTACACATCAAATTACAGTTTGATGAAGTACAAAGGGCAAGGAAAGGCAGCTTCCTGAAGCACCAAATTTGAAACCATCTCATCATCATTGCTACCGACCAAACCGAAAGCGTTTACACACTGGTCCACCCCTTTTCGGATGGAGCTACCAAGTCAGAACTCGGATCAGTACACCTACTTCAAAGAGGCTTGGGCACAAGAACTGCCCTGTTCAGCTCTTCAGCTGCCAATATCTCCGCAGTTGTTTTTCTTACATCTGGCCTCCATGCAAGACGTACAACTTGAGCAGCTTCCTGAAGCACCAAACCATCTCATCATTCACTGCTATCGACCAAACCGGAAGCGTTTACACACTGACCCACCCCTTTTTTGGATGGACAGGCGAGCTTCATTCATACACGCTGCGAGTCAAAACTCGGATCCGTACACCTACTTCAAGCGGCTTGGGCCTGTTCAGCTCTTTAGCTGCCAATATCTCCGCAGTTGTTTTTTTTACACCTGGCCTCCAGGCAAGACGTACAACTTGGCCGCTGTAAACTGCCTTTATGAACATCATGGCCAGCAACCTGCTTTTCAAGATCCTACCCAGATCAGCACAAGGTGACTGCTTCAGCAGGGATGCAATTAATGAGTTCGCTTCAGCAGGGATGCATATAATGTGTTCCTATCTCTGAAACCTCTCCCTTCACAGTGCAGGCTACCTCACCTTCCAGGTGTGATCATAATTGCCAGCACCACCATAGTGAATACAATTCGGCTGAGGCCCAGACATCCTATGTTGAAAAATGTTCATTTCTCATGGCACCACTGCCAGCCCTTCCCTGTGTTCACATTCACATTGTAACTCCAAGAGGAGCCATCCAAACACGTAAATCTCACGTTAGTGCCGTGAAAACTCTTGGAAAAAAGGATGCTGCAAGGCCTCTCTGGCAGTGAGCCTGTTCAATGGATCATAGCAAAACATACGCTCCAACAGACTCAGTAGTGCGCTTGGAACTTTTTCAAGGTGCTTCCCCAACAAGTCCTGGGAATGCAAGACAGTGATGGTTACAACAGAAACTCGGCTGCATCACAGAGAAAGCAGCCAACAGGCGAAGCATTTGCACAGCACTCACCCTGAGTTCAGAAAGGCGTTCCACAGCTCGAATACTCTCCCTTGTTGTGTGCCGATCAGGCCAATTCAATGTCCTCTCATGCCTGAAATACTTGTAAGCTTTTCCCCTATTCAATTTACAACACAGTCTTTTAACACATTGAAAAAGAATTACCCATAAAAAGAGCTGCTCTACTAATGACCCATACATGAAAAAACTCAAATGTTGAAAAATCATGAATAAAGAAAAAAAAACATACAGTGAGCAGCAAATAAGAGGCAGACGCAACGAATTCCATAACAAAAACAAATCGTCATGTTCAACAACCTTTTGCTTTAAGAATTTTACTTCTCGTCCCCCCAAAAAACTCAAATAGACCGCAGTGCTATGTTTCACTTCTCACAAATTGCAATGTCATTGTGCAAAAGTAGCAAGAACAGGTAAAAGACATGACAAAAGCCCATTCACTTACAGGGCCACCACCTTTATAGTATCATACTTACTTCGACCTTCTAACCAAATAAGAGGGGATTGGCCCAAAAACGCGTTCCATCATGGCCAAATGCTCTAGATTTTCATGTGTCTGAAACAAGACTTCACCCTACAGCAGGGTACTGATAGTTAAGCATTGCACTAGAACTACCATTCAAATCCCGAAATTTCAAGGCCATTGACAAAATCAAGTTAAGCAATACCGAGCAAAGCTCAACAATGATACAGGCCACGCTCCAAATATCACATGGAAAGCTCCACCCAGACCCTGAGATACATGAATTTTCGTGTGAACAACAATTAAGCACGCAGCGTGGGGTTGAAAGTTCCTCAGGGCAGACAAACAAGAAGAGATTACTATTACTAACCCAAAATAACCTCAGGAGCACGATAGTGCCTGGTAGACACAATTGACAAACTACATTCCCTGTCATAAGTGGTGCTGCCAAAGTCAATAAGCTTTATCATATTTGACTTGGGCACCCGTCTCGTTTGAAGTGAATGCTTTGAGGTGTTCTGTAAGCACCCAAAACAGCAAGAACAAAGGCAAGCAAAGAGCATGTTAGCTTATCAACTTTGTTTCGAGGTATGCATGTCATTCTGGGCACCCATTGATCAAAGTACCTTCCAGTCAACAACTTTCACATAATCGGGAGAGACCAGAAGAACATTCTCGGGTTTTAGATCTGTGTGAATAAGGTTCAAACTGTGCATGTCTGCATGGTCAAAACATTGCTGGTGAGCTAGCAAAAAATTAAATCCCTGAAAAGTATGCAGTTAGCAGCTATTCAAGAGTCATTTTACATAAGCAGAGACACACATGCTACTGATTCCAAAAGCTGTCGTCCAAAGTCCCGGACTATATCAATAGAAAATGGGCGGTAGTCATTATCCCGCAATAAGTCATACAAGCTTGGACCAAGCCTCTCAAATACCTGGCAAAAAATGCATATGAAGCTCAGGATGAAAGAACAGCTCAGATTCCATTAACTAGCCACAGATAACTATCCCTCTTACTCACTATGCAAATATGGTTTCTGTAATCAAACCACCTCCTGATCTGGACACAACCTCTGTAGATAAAAAGAGACCCAATTAAAGCACCAAAAAGTTTCACCTCTCAAATAGTCCCAACAATGCAAGTTCCTAAAATCTTCTCAGGCTAGAGAACGAAAGAGAGACCAACCTAGAGCCCGATCTGTCATTTTCAGTAAGTGTGTGCAAAACATCAATTTCAATCATGGCAGCTTCCCTGTATTTCTCGTCACTGCGCACAATTTTAATGGCAACAACTTCTTCAGCTTCTTGATCCCAGCATTCCAACACCCGCCCAAACGTGCCTTCACCCATTTTCTGTAAAATATTGTCTGCACATGATCAACGCTATTTTAAGTGTTTGTTGCAAGTACTCAGAGAGGAGCATGGCTCTTAAATTGCTCGATGCAACATTATACATCTTGGAGTCAAGCTTTCCCCAACATTGAAATTGAAGTGTCCATCCTGATCATCTTTGTGCCAGGGAGGAGACGACGAAGTCACTGCAAGACATTGATCGCCAGACCCTTTTTAAACTCCTTCGGCATCAGCCTTGCAAACCATCTTAGAGTCAACACCAAAACTGTCACCAGGGACAGTAGAGGGGACAGCCGCCTGCTTGTCTTGAGCAGATACAAGCGAGGGATAAACCTAAAGGCAATGAAGCAACATAAAAATAGACAGTGATCAACAAAAGCGCCAAGAAACCGCCCTTCACAATGGCTTGATCAGACGCAAGAACAAGCAGACGCCAAGACATCCAAGAAGATTAAAAAGACCGCATCACCCACAATCCAAAGCATAAAAGCACACAAGTCCTAATCCTCCAGCAGGCAAGACCGTACGTGACAAATCCAAAAGAACGCAGAGGAAAAACGCAAAGCTCTAGTGTCGCAATTTCGCAAAGCAAAAGATCCAGCAATGATACCTGAAGCAACTGGGACGCCAGATGGAGTTGGAGGAGGGCCGCATCGGAAAGAAGCGAGGGATCGGGAACATCCCAGCCAAGACGCCGCCGCTTCGAACGAGGGCCTGCTTCGGAAGAGAAGGGAACGGACACCAGATCGACAGCCATGGAAACAGCGCAGGAAGTAAGGACGAAAGAGGGGTGAGAGAGAGCGAGCCCTAACCGACTTTTTGGTTCGCCTATATATAGGGAAAATTACCAAAATACCCCTCTACTAATTCCCAAAATACCCCTCAAATTTAAAAGATTCCCATAATACCCCCCATATTTTGTCATGAATTCCCCAAAATGCCGTTCAAATTTTCCAAAATTGTGAGAGAGAATTTCTCCACAGATTAAAAAATTTGATCCTTTTCATAAGAAGATTGATTGTCTATCAATACAAGATACTAAAACTAAAATTTGAGACGGTTATGTAGGCTTTGGACATGAGACATAATTGCCTTTTTTTGAGAGGTAATTTGTGACAAATGAGGGTATTTTGAGAATTTTCACAAATTAGAGGGGTATTTTGGTAATTTTTCCTTATGTTTATTATATGTGTAGATTGGTTGCACGATCGGCCCTTAGCATTAAAGACCACGGGGTCTTGAATGAAACCCGAGCGGTGGGATCGATGCGACAGACGAGTACGGCGCGAAATTCAAAATCAATGTGCATCATCATATGGGTAAATTGGTTGCACAATCAGACCCTCAGCACTAAAGACCATGGGGTCTTGAATGAAGCTCAAGCCGTGGGATCGACGCGTCGGATGAGGATTTCCATTACCCGAGAGAAAAAAAGTAAGCAACGTATAATTTTGAGCGAAGATGACCAAAGCTCTGACATTGCATTATCCGTCATGACACTTGGAAAAATGAGAGAGAAACAAAAATTTCCATTCAATACTTGAATAGCATGGTCTCAAAAGACAAAACGAATGCTTACTTTTTAAGATTTATCTTTTTAAAAATTTCACTATAAATAACCTTGTTTAGTTAGGATAGACATTTTCCTTGAACACTTAGTCAAACTTTTCTTGCATATATGCAACACTAGGCCATGGCCAAATGCACTTGTTCAAACAACCTTATGCACCTACCTATAGATGTGTAAAGCAGTTATCTCATATGTGGCCAATGTGGAATGTACTAATGAGATGATGCAAAGCTTGTAGACGTAGAATACACCTTAGAGCTCTCTTGAGATTGTTCTTATAGCGATAAGGGTCTCTTCTTTTCCATTACTTTATTTGCTCTCTCTCTTTCTCTCTACACATCTACATGCTACAATTTATTCAAAAATAAACTACCCGACTATAACTAGGTGACCCGCATATCATCATGAGGACCGTTCCACTAATAGTCATTGCCATTGATTGTTCCAACTTGTATGTCGTCCTCATGCTCGAGCTTTCCTTCACCAATGTGAATTGTTGAGCTTAGTTGTGCACTTTTACCGCACATGTCGGAGGTTGGGAACTTGCCAAACACTGTGTGCGAGCCACGAATGGCTGCAAGCACACAACTAGACTATCCTAGCAAGGTCAAAGGGGCAATGGTGTGTCACTCACCGCTCAATGCTTTCCATCGTGAAGGATCCTGTGTCGTGAAGAAGAAGGAGCCGTCGCACTCAACCGCCTACCGCCGTCGCCAATGCCACCGCAGTGCTCGATCACTCTCTCTCTCTCTCTCTCTCTCTCTCTCTCTCTCTCTCTCTCTCTCTCTCTCAAGCATACACACACACACACACACACACACATTCGTGAGCACACGATGGAGAAGAAGGTAGAGGTAGAGCAAGAGCACTTCTTTAGCATGCACCTCAAAGAATGAGGATTTTAGGTCAATATGGACCTTTTATATGAATTTGACCCATTCGTACATGGACACCCATAGTGACCGGCATTGCAAAAATCATGTAAAAATGGGATAAGTGGTGCGCCTCTCATCGGCGATCACCTGCACACCTATAGGACCAACAAGCCCAATTCATGACTCAAATAAGTGATAATGCGTCTCTGGTCAATAACGTTGTTTAATCGCGAGAGCAAAGTATTTCATATCGAGGGCTGACTAGAGGCTATACCTAGAAGACCTTTTAGTTAAGCTAACAAAGAAATTGCATATGAAATCATCTCATGAATTACTCCCTGTGTTTGACCCCCCAAAGTTTTTTTCACATTGATTCAATTTTTGAGGTGTGTGCTTATTTTGTATGCCTTTGGCTTTTTGCTTTTTAAGAAAAAGCACCCACGTTGGGAACCTCTAGGGCTCTAGTATCATCGGCAATACATGTGAGCGAAGTACCAAATTAAGATTTTAATCCTTGGCACTTTTGTGTTTTTGTTTGTTTGTTTTTCACAACATTTCAATTTTGTAACTTTGGGGGGTCATATTGACACTGTTACTCTCCCCAAGTTCATCACAATAGTAAACTCTCTTTATAATACTTAAGCTAAAGGTCAAGAGGGATTAAGCCCACTAGAAAACACTAGTACATTACATACAATGCTTCATAGTATCTGATTAAGAACCTAAGTAACCATTAACAATTAGGAAGGCATTTCCCATGGTATTAAAAGAAGATCTCTAATGTCTATCTTGGTCAAATTAGCTTAGTTAGACTACTTGATTCATAAATCTAGACAATGGACTAAGGCATAAAACTACATTGAATCTAATGTTTAATACCAAGAAAATGTGCTGAATATTGTGCTACCAATCACAATCATGGATGCTAAAAAACAAGAGGCAATGATAATGGACAAGAAACACATGTTCGTGTTGAGGATCGCTCTCTAGTGGAAGAGTGAATTAGACAAAGATTGCATGAATTTCAAAATCCCAACTACTGCAACGCGTTCATGTACACACACTAGAAAACACAAGGAATACCTCTAGGAGGCACATCAATGGAAAGAGACACCAACCTTCATTAAATACAATCAAAACAACATAAAGAACCCTGACCTAATTATTTGCACCCCCCTAGAGAGTCAAGGAAACGAGATATTATAAAGATGGGCGGGTAGCCCTAAGTCTAAACCCCTATCCTCGTCATTGTCAAGAAAAATGAAGTCATCATCCATGAGACCATACGTGTCATTCGTGTAATCATGTAAATCGTCATCATCATTAGATGCACATACGTTCACTAAGAATGTCACTAGGGATGTATAGTCATCTTGGTAAAAAAGGTAAGCTTGTGCAATTGGAGAGATGTTCTCTACTAAGTAGGGATTAGCCCTGGTCAAGAGACGTATCAACCATTCTAATTCCTCGAACTTCTTCTCACACGCTAGCGTATCTACCAAATCCCATTCATAGGCAAGCACCGGATAGACTATGTGAAACACTTGTGAAAAGTAAAGAGGGTACCTGATACCCAAGGTAGGAGTGGATGACTCTAGAGTACTAGCCATTTCTGTACACACAGATAGATTTTGGTTAGTGTGCAAATATTATAAGGGTAATGTCAAAAGGTCATGTTCTTGTGCATAATGTGTTATTATGATTTTTGGGTCATGTACTAGAATTTATAGGTTTCCAGCTTTTTGTTTGGTGTCTCTTGTTCTTTTACTTTTTTATTTTTGTTTTCTTGAGTATAGGGCTATATATATACATTCCCTAAGATTGGGAGATTGAGAGGTCAGGGAGGAAGGTTAAGAGGGGAGCAAGTGAATGGTGGATGTCAGCAAATACTCCCCCCTTCATTGGGTAGATCATACCTTTTGGAACGATGCCGTCACCTTCTGAAACCAATTGTTCCAAGTTGTAATGAGTGAGGACTTTGACCAATAGTTTTTCACCGCCTTAGGCGTTTCATCTATTTGCAAGGGTGGTAAGGTACTCTCCCATGATTTTACTTGAAATGTTGTTTTAGGTGATGAATTTACAATGGAAGGTGTAAAGTCTTTCTTGTTTGTATGGATATTTACAATGGTAGGTGGAGGTTGTGTCGAAGCTTGTATTTTCGTATATGAACTACATGAAGAGCAAGAAGCTTCATTAGTTTTTTCTATGTTTGAGCTCATATAGAGATGGATGTCCTAACTGACACCACACTCCATATGATAGCATATTATATTTAGCACCCGTGTCCAATAAGGCGTTATATAACACTTTTCCATAGGTGCTATTTAACTCAACACGGTATCGTTGAGGTGTGTCAGAGTCCAACCAATCATCCTATGTTTCAACTTGAAATGCATGTGTGAGTCCAAGGTTGGCCTCTCGTTGGTGTCTAATACGTTGCTGTCGCTCCTTAGCCTCAGCTTGAGCTTGTATCTTTCTCAATTCTACTTGTGCCTTGGCTGCCTTTTTTTTATGGATGGCACGTAGCTCCTCTTGGCTTAAAGGATCATAGTATCTTTTAAATTTACTCCCATTGAGGAATCCAATGGTTTCAACTCCATCAAGAGTTTTCACATGAATGGTACCTTGTGGGGTGATTTGGCATACTAGTACTATATGGTCCTTTTCCCACATATTTCAACTTTTTCTTCTTGCTATGCACTCCATATATAAGGACTTTATCCCCAACCTTAATATCCTTGTTCTTTAAATGACGGTCAACCCATTTTCTTTCTCCACAACTGCATTTTGCATATCCAATTGTCTTTCTCCATCTAACCTCTCAAGGATATACAAGCGCTCAACTTAAGGGTTACCATCCTAACCTTCTTGTGAAGCTACCGACATACTAGGAATTACAAACTCCCATGGCATAACTGCTTCTTAGCCATATAGCATTTTGAATGATGTACAATTAATAGCCACTTTGTAAGTAGTACGATAAGCCCATAGATCTAACGTCATCTTCAATTCCAAATCTGTGCGATGAGCTTCCACTGTTTTGGTCAAGATAGAAATTAAAGTCTTGTTAGTGCTCTCAGCTTGGCCATTTGCTTGTGGATAATAAGGTGTATACTTATGGTGGGCTATCATGAAGTTTGTAGTGAGTTCCTTTATCACTCCTTTATCAAAAAATTAAAAGGCATTCCTAATGGCTTCAAAAAAATTAAATGGTATTCCTAATTCAAAGATTACCTCAAAAAATTTAAAATATGTGTTAGTCTATAGCATGCAACAACGAATGAAATGATGAAGCACGTAGATTTGCAACAGTATCGGTTGGACGTGAGAAGGACAGATACAACATTGAGAGAGAGAGAGAGAGAGAGAGAGAGAGAGAGAGAGAGAGCAAGGACAATTTAAAGAGAAAAAAATGCTAAAGGAAAAATGAAAAAGAAGAGAAACACAAGTGGACCAATGGAAAGGCGACCACCTCTTTATATGGACACAAAAGGTCTTTTGACTTTTCACCTTCGTATGTCTTTTCATTTCCTAAACTCACCCTTCACTTACGCACTTAAGATGTTTCAAAAGAATTTTTATTTTTCCGAGATTGGGGAGGTGTAATCACTCCATTTATAAAATGAGTACCATTGGAATGGTTTTAATTTTGCTCTCATCTATGGAAATCCTGTTTTTGGACACTATATGCCCTAAAATGACTCCATGTTTAACCCAAAATTGACATTTGAAAGGGTTTAATGAGATGCAATATAATCTGCACTTTTCAAACACTTTCCATAAACATGATAGATGTTCTTTCCAAGAAGAATAAACACAAAGGTCATCTAAGAAAGATTCGCAAAACTCCCTCAAATATTCTCTAAAAGCAGTGTTTATTATTAATCTTTGGAAGGTAGCAGGGGCATTGGTTAGGCCAAAATCCATAACACGAAATGCGAACACTATAAATTCAGTTATAAAAGCAATTTTAGCTTGTTCCTTTAGTGCAATTGTGATTTGATTGTAGCTAGAGTACCCATCTAAAAAGCTATAAGCTTCTTTTCCTGCAACTTTTTCAAGCACATGTTTTGAATATATCAAGGGGTAATGATCCCTCCTAGTGGCGGCATTGACCTTCTTGAGATCCATGCACACTCTGAGTTTTCTATTCTTTTTTGGCATAGTAACTATTGGAGACACCCATTTTGAGTACTCAGTAGGGTATATGAATCCGCATTTGACAAGTTTGATATCTTCTTGAACAATCTTTGCATACTTAGGATTCATTGGGTAGGGTCATTGCTGGACTGATTTAGTCATGCTATTCATGGGAATTGTGTGTTGCACCACAGAAGGTGGAACACCCTTCATATCATGATATGTCCAAGAAAATATATCCTTGAATTCCTTGAGAAGCTCCTTAAGTACATATTCCTCAGTCTCTATCGGATCCTGGGCAATGAAAACAGGTTTGGACTCCTTACCTGGGTCTGCTAACTCTATTTCCTTAACTATCGCTAGACCATCATAGACTCCATTGCTTCCATCGATAGGTGTTCTCTGGGCCTTTGTATACACAACCTTACGTTCCTCCGTGGTGTAAGCTTTGAAATGCTCAGGTGGTGCAGGATGTGAGTCTGTGGGGTCTTGTTGTTCTGTGGACTATGATTTCTCTTCCTCTTCCTTTTGTTGTTGAGCTAGCTCTCGATTTTGTCGTCTCCTTACAGTATGACACAACTTTGGCTTCACTGTAGCTTCTAGTTGTGAGATGTCAATGGGTTGTGGACTACACCACATGACACTTTGAAGGTATTCACCCCAATTATCTACCAACTTTCGATGAGCATCACATGCCTCCATATAATTAAGCCATTTTGCGGTAGATTTATTTTCATTTATCCTAGCACGCACATCCTTTAATTGTATGCCTTGCATCCATCTAGCATCTTCAAAAGGATAATTTTTAAATTTAATAAGATATCATCGGATAATCTTACCGCCTCTTAATACCTTGTCTTCATGTTGGAGAATGGACTCGGGCTGCAACACCTCTTCTTGGTCCTCAATCTTCGGCGGGTCTTCAATAGTTGGTTCTTGAGATGGCTCTCCTTTGTAAGCTTTAGTAGGCTCACACACTACCAGAGGTCACTTGAATTCCGGCGCCACATTACCGGTGTCACTAGCGGGTGTCGGGAGCTAAGGTTTTTTTTTAAAATTGATTTTCAAATTTTTGACGCTTCTTCCGGCGTCTATTCCGACGACAACGCGAATTCACATACCGATGCTTGTTCCGACGGCTGTACCTACGACACCTTCAAAAAACAAAACCGCGGACTTTCTCTGTGCATTTCTCTTAGTTCTTGCGCGTTTTCTCAAGCTCTCCTCTTCCCCATCTCTCACAGATCTTGTGAGATACAAGCTGTTGGAGGTGCTAATCTTGCTTGTGGGTTAGCGCATAACACTAAGGTAAGATTGTTTTCATGTTTACTTGTAGATTTAGGGTTTAGGGTTTAACTTTGTGTTTGTGTGTGCGTTTTTGCAGGTTCCAAGATTTTTACAACTTTCATTGTGAATGTGAGTGCTCAAACCTTTAAATGCAAGTTAAGTTTATTTAAATTACTTTGTATATTAAGAAAAGAAAATTTCATGCTTTAAACTTTGAATGCTTTAAAAGAATTTAGGATTTGTTATGTGAAATTTCATTTTAAATTATGAAAAAAAATTGTTTAAGTTTATGAAAAAATCTTGTTTGAAGAAATTTTTTATTGAATTATGTCGTTTTTCAATTATGCAGTTGATGGGGTTTATGTTTTAGGTTAAGTTTAGGTTATAAGTTAAGTTAGATTAGGTTAGGTTACGTTAAGTTAAGCTACATTGTTAAGTTAGGTTAGGTTAGGTTATCTTATACGTTAAGCTAGATTAAGTTAAGCTACGTAAGGTTAAGTTATATTAAGTTAGATTAGGTACGTTAAGCTGTTGGGGTGTAGGCCAGGTGGCCGTGGGAAACCACCCTTGTACACTTGATTTCACCTAATCAATATAGGGAGAAAAAGAGGAAGAGTTGACTCTTCTCTTTCTTCTCCACTAACCCACACAGTGGGGCTGCCTGTGCATCTCCTCCCTTCCCCATTCTCTCCTTCCCCTCTCTTGCACACACTCCGTACATGCGCACAACAATTGGTATCAGAGCTCAGGGCATCCGACCCCGAGCCCCCGCTCACCGCGCATGCAGCGACCCCAATCGAGATAAGGGAGCAAATAGTCGGAACCTTCCGGCAATGCAGTGTGTAAGCTCGAGCTCAATCGACTGTGGGAGCAGCAGTTTGTAGTGAGCTCATTGGGACAGCCAGAGAACCGAGAAGCAAAAGGAGGGCTCAAATGGGGGAAATCGAGCCAATTGAGGCAACCAACTGAAATCGAAAGCTTGCAGGTTTGTAGCTCTCGGGAAATACAGTACAAGTCAAAGGCATAAGCTTTTTGCAGAGCTTGAGCACAGGAAATCGACACAACGGGAAGCAAGGCAAGGCTTGGAGCAGGACTCAAGGCAGTAGCTCAAGTTTGAGCAAGCAAGAGCTTGGAGATGGTGAGCACTTGAATGCAGCCGAGTACAATCAAGCAGGCTAAGGGCATGAATTGAAAGGCTCGAATGAAATTGAGCAAGCTTTAGGAGCTGAATTCGGGTAGAGGAGAGCAACAACGAGCTTCAGCTTGGTAGACAGTAACTTAGCAAGCATTGAAGCCTTGAAGGCTTGTATCGGAATCTGCAATTAGGCTTGCGAGAAAGTCAGCAGCATAATCGACACAGCAGGAGTAGGAATAGTAGGATCGGGTACAAACCAAAGCCTTGAAAGCAGTTACAGTCGGGCAATTAGCGTTGAAGCTTGAGGCAAGAGAGCGAGCTCGAGCAGCATGGCTCTCACACACACTCAAGCTTGTAATAGGTAACGATGTAGCAGGTGCAATTTTGAGCAGTAGGGTTGCAGAAGTCGACACACACACACACACGGTGTCTCGGTAGCAAGATCCCACAGGCTTGCAAGCTTGGGAATTACGGGCAACAGGTTCTCAACAGTAAGTTGGCATCAATTGCAGTAGAGACTTGATTGAAAGCATAGACAAAGCATTACAATGGGGGGAATTGAAGGCCTTGAGTAGCTTGGGGGGGAGCAGAAGCAGTCGACCTGAATCGAAAGCCGATAGAGCTTGCACACACACACACACTCAGTGGTGGCTCCATTGGGCAACAATCGGCTACAAAACGAGGCCAAGCAGACAGCGCTAGTCAATCGAAGCAAAGGGGAGGGCGCTGGTGATGTTCACACACACACACACACGCACACACACTCAGTGCCCAAAGGCAGCGCTAGTAGCGTCAGTGAAGCAGGTAGTCGACAATTTTTTTCGATAGTCAATTATTTTAAGAACAAAAAATTCAATTGACTCTCTCTTGTGTGCAAGGGCTCTCTCCCATGAGAGCCCTCAACATCCCCCCCCCCCCCCCCCCCCAATCGACTCGTAGTTAAGTCCACGAGCCCCCCCCCCCGCTGGACTCCTTGACCCCGCTTGAAACATAGCTGACAGCGACAAGAAGAACTTTTTTTCAGCCAGCTTGGAGACAATAGCTTGAGAGAGAGTGAGAGAGACAGAGAGAGAGCTTGACACCGTGCTTGCGAGAGAGTACAAGCAACCGAGTTCGACAAGCTTGCGAGCAATCTTCACAGATCGAGCGAGATCTGCGATCGATACCAATCCGACTCGGCATTGACCGCTTGATATCGACTTCGAGCATTAGCGTTTTACGACTATTCGGCTAGCCATTTCTGCCGGGCAGCGAAAGGCGACATCGACATCGCCACCACTCATGCGCACTGGCTCGACACTCCTCATTGCGGCGGATCTCCGACATCCGACCCAGACACAAGGCGTTTTTCCCTGATGAGCGCGTTCCCGCGATCGACGATCGAGCTTGCGACATGCGCGGCTGAGGTACCTCTATCATAGAGGAGTGACACCCGACATCAGCACGGAGCGCACCGATCGCCCTGTACGACACAGTTTACGGATACGACACCTTTGGCGGCTATTCGACTATCATATTTCTGCCCGGCGGCGGCAGAAATCAGCACATAACGACATCGACACGCAGATTACAGGTTACAGTGGGGTTTTTCAGCCCATTCACTCACAGATTCTCCAGGTTACTAGACACAGCGCTTTCACAGGCGATTTGGCAGTCATTTCGACAGCAGATTCTCTGCGAACACATGCATTGAGACAGATACATTTTGTTGTGAGCACACCTAATGCTACTGAGCTCTTTTGAGAGCAGATATCCCCGCAGGGATCACTTTCACTGCATGCATCAGTTCTTGGCGCCTGTTTGAGCGCGGGTTTACTCATGTACGTTGAGTTGCGAACACTGCCCATTGTACTACATGTGGAGCCATCTTTTGGCTATTTTGGCAGTTTTTTTTTCCAGTCGTTTCTGAGACTCGGACCGGAAGAGCCCTTTCTGAGACTGTGGCTAGTCCATTTGTGTCTGCATTAGCCTTTTGGAGGGTCGATAGCGTGAGGTTTTCTTTGAGCTGGGGTGTGCTGGAATGTTG
Organism: Adiantum capillus-veneris; assembly: GCF_014529385.1. Taxonomy (NCBI): domain Eukaryota; kingdom Viridiplantae; phylum Streptophyta; class Polypodiopsida; order Polypodiales; family Pteridaceae; genus Adiantum; species Adiantum capillus-veneris. The sequence goes on along the minus strand of NC_140936.1, from coordinate 150,356,386 downwards.
AGACACTTTCGGTGATATAGGTAGCTGGAGTTCCCCTTTACGGTACCCTCGCCATAGGATATGTATCTGGACGGTTTTTTATGCTTTTGACGCCGAGTTGGCACTCACATAGCAGTTGTTTTGTGCAGCAGATGCCCAGTTAGTGCAATTGGCACATTTATATGCATTTTGAGTTGAGTTTTGACTCCTCATACAAAGGAGACTCTGCTGGATTTACTTCCCGCGAGTCGTGACTTCCATAGTTGGCACTTTTGAGTCTATTTCGGTTGAGATTTTACTCCCGATACAAAGGTTACTCTGCCCAAATTTCTACAGCGTCTCGCCATAGTTTGGTACCTCTCAAACCCTCTTATCAGCGATGGCTTCTTCTTCAGAAAAGGAGGAGTATTTCATTCGGAAGTTCGATGGCAACAACTTCACCATGTGGAAAGAGCGCATGAAAGATGTTTTGATAAACAAAGGCCTCTCAGAACCGTTGAAAGAGCGCGCAGAGAATGATGATTATACACAAGCTCAATGGGAGCTTTTGGATGCAAAAGCCATGGCTACGATACGTCTACATCTAGCCGAGTCAGTCTTCTTCACTATCATAGGGAAGAAAACAACCAAGGAACTATGGGATAGCTTATGTTCAGCATGGGAGAGCAAAAGTGCATCCAACAAAGTATTTCTCATGAAAAAGCTTATGAAGCTCAACATGAAAGAAGGTAGCACAATTTTCAGTCATTTAAATGAGTTCAACTCCTTGTTCAGTCAGCTAACATCTCAGGGCTTTAAGGAGTTTGACGATGAACTCAAGTCTATCTTCTTGTTATGCTCTCTACCCAGTTCATGGGATATCTTTTGCACAGCCATTAGCAATTCAGCTCCAAATGGCAATTTAGAGTTCAATGCTGTCAGATGCGTTGCTCACTGAAGAGATTCGTCGTAAATCTCTCGATAACTCTAGTCATGGAGATGCATATATGGCTGGCAGTTTAACAAAGCCAAGAGGACGTGACAGGAACAAACACAAAAGCAAAAGTAGAGAGCAACATCCTCGTAGTCCTAGCAGGCACAGGCACCAAAGTAGAGACTGCAATGCCAGAAATGTCGAGTGTTACTATTGCCACAAAAAGGGTCATTACAAAAAGGATTGTCGCAGTTTCCTAAGAGGTCACAAAAACATGCAAAAAGATAATTTTGGCAAAGGCAAAAGTACAGTAAAGATTGAGGAGCTCAATATTGTTGAGTCTCCCATACCTACCACTGCAGTAGAGGATGCTCCTCCTCCAGTGATGCACATTATGCCCACAGAGATTCATGCCGAGGTGATAGCAGATGCCTCAGATGTTCTCATTTTCACTTCAGATCTCACTCCAGATGCTTTGGTTGCATAGGATGAAGGTTATGCACAGAATTGGATCCTTGATTCTGGTGCAAGTTTTCATGTCACACCACATAGAGAGTGGTTTTCCTCTTATGCATCCATGCATGGAATAGTCAAGCTTGGTGATTCCTATGAGCTTGACATTATTGGCATTGGTGATGTGAAACTTCAGATGCATAATGGCACTACTTTTGTGCTGCAGAATGTCAGACATGTGCCCAAGCTTACAAAAAGCTTTCTTTCTATAAGGCAATTGGATGATCTTGGCTACACTACAGTTTTTGGTAATCGTTCTTGGATGATCCGCAAGAACAACCTTATCATGATAAAAGGCAATAAAAACGGATCCCTGTACTCTTTGTTTGTTTCGAGTGTCAACGAACACTCTATCTATGTTGCCGAGCTACCATCTCCTGAGTTGTGGCATAGCCGGCTAGGGCATATTAGCCAAAAGGAAATGAAAACACTTCAACGTTTTGGCTACTTACCTGTGTTAGATTACACGGACTTTCCATTGTGTGAGCATTGTCTATATGGCAAATAGACTAGATTAACATCTTCGCCATTGAATAAGAAACTAGGCGTACCTCTAGACTTGGTGCACAGTGATTTGTGTGGTCCAATGCCACATAAAACTCTAGGGGGGGCGAACTACTTTCTCACGTTCATAGATGATTCTACCAGAAGGTGTGGGTGTATCTCCTTAAGCGTAAGGAAGAAGTTTTTTCGACATTCCAAAAATTCCTCGCCATGGTTGAGAACCAATCGGGAACAAAGCTCAAAGCTTTTTGCACGGACAATGGTGGAGAATACGTCTCCACAGATTTCAAGGATTTTTGCAATAGAAGAGGCATTCGGCGGCAGTTTACTGCTCCATACACACCTGCACAAAATGGGATAGCTGAAAGAATGAATCGTACGATTCAAGAGCGAGTTGTCTCTATGATGTCTATGGCGAAGCTTACTCCACAGTTTTGGGGGGAAGCTGTCCTGATAGCAGTGCACACCATCAACAGGTCACCTAGTTCTCCTTTGAATTTCAAAATTCCAGAGGAATTATGGACTGGCAAAAGGCCAAGCTATGAGCATTTACGTGTATTTGGATGTGAGGCATATGCACATGTGCCCAAAGAACTTCGTTGGAAGTTAGATCCCAGATCACACAAATGCATCTTTATTGACTATGGTGCAAACGGAGAGATGGGATATCGTCTCTGGCACCCAGAATCAAACAAAGTCATTCGTAGCTCACATGTGATTTTCAATGAATCAAAAATGCACAAGAAGCCCATCAAAGAAGCCTCCGAACCAACTCAGTTCACTAGTGTTGCACCTACTCCTCAAGTGCAAGATACTACTATTGCTCCGGAGAGAGCAGAGTCCAGCAGTCAGGCACTGAGACGCTCTGAGAGAGTATCACGTGCGCCCGAGCGATTTTAGCCGGGTATACACCACATTTTGGTCACTGACATTGGAGAGCCAACCTGCTACAAAGAAGCTATACAAATAGAGGATAGCGTTAAGTGGGAGTAGGCTATGCAATTAGAATACAATTCGATTGTCGCTAATGAGACATGGGATTTGGTTGAATTACCAAAAGGCAAAAATGCTTTACCTTGCAAGTGGGTATACAAAAAGAAGTAGACAGCGGAAGATCCCGAGCCTAGATACAAGGCTCGTCTAGTTGCCAAGGGTTTCAAGCAGCAAAAAGGTGTGGATTTTGATGAGATTTTCTCTCCAGTAGTCAAGATGACTACACTTCGCACCGTGCTTGGCTTGGTTGCTATCCAGGACATGGAACTTGTCCAAATGGATGTGAACACAACATTTCTTCACGGGGATCTAGATGAAGATGTCTACATGAAACAACCAGAGGGATTCGTATGTGAAACCCAAAAACCAACGAGGACAGAATTGGTTTGTAACAATTACTGGTCTATAAAGCTTGTAAATAGCTGAAAATAACTTAACATAGTGAGCATTTCATTAAGAGCAAATTCCTAATGAGCATACAAGAGGGCTTGGTTGGAGATAACAACATTAGCATAACACCTAATTAGTTTGGCATAACAATACTTGAAAGAGAGAGAGAAATAGAACAATTGACAACTATTGAGGACCGGATTTACATGGACCGGTCCCCCCTCCATTAGGCATTTGTATTATAACTTCTCCCATTAAGAGAGACTTTGTACAATACAATTCTTTGTGTTCCTTGGTAAAAACTCGTCGGTGCTATGAAGATGGAAGCTTCATGCACCAAACTTACATGTGTGATAACACATAACATCAATTACTCGTTGGTCTCAGACCCAAGACCTCACACACCTTCGAAGATGGTGAGAGCTAGCGGGGTATGAGAGTAGATCTAGAGGAAGATGGAGGATTCTTATGAGAAAGAAGTATTTCCTCACTTAATTACTCTTATAGATTTACTTAGCTTAGTAATTAGATAATAGAGGAGAGAAGCATGGCATTGAAGCTTAGCTCTTGGCTGGATTTGCATTCCATATCCAAGAGTTGTTGGTGTAGGCCTCCATTCTCAAACTTGGAGAAGAAGATGAGCTTTCCATTAAAGCTTGGAGAAGGAGATGATTTTCTTGCTCTACACATAAGTTGTGTGAGTGTGTGTGGAATAATGCCCTTCCAAAACAGCCCCCTCTCTCCTCTTGGTTGACCCCCCTTGCCAATTACTCATGCTGCATTCCTATTGGCCCTTGAAAAGCTTAGCCAATAGTATTTGAGTATGAGTTTTACTCTTGTTGGCTTCTTATTGGCCCGTAAATAATTTGGCCAATAGCTTTTGAGAGACCCAATCAAGAGCCTTGTGACAAGTGTCTATTCTTTTTTCCATTTTGTAAATGCCAAATAATTAATTTAATTATCTGCTTTGCTATTGGACCTTTTAGTCCTTTGGCCAATAGGAATTAAGCAATTTTAGGAACTACTTAATTATCATTGGACCTTTTGACTGTCCAATAGTCTTTTAGGGAGACTATTTCTTATTGGTTATTTTTTGAGCATTTATAAAAATAAAATTTCAGTTTACACTAGCTAACTTCTCATTGGTCCACCTCTGTGCCCATCCAATAGGATTCATGCAAGAATTGGGGATTTCTTTGCATGCCTGACATGTGTCCCCTTTACTTTGTGGAAAGGGTAAGCTTAAGTGTATAGTGTGTGTGTGTGTAGTCCTTATTAAGCTTTGTCATCTTCCCAAAACGTTTTTGCTTTTGTCCTCTAACTTATTGGCCTTTTGCACACACACAAAGCATCCAATTCCATTTACAATTGACCATTGGACTTTACACTTTGAAATTTTGGAACTTAACCTTTTGGAAGTCTTAATGGGTTGAACCCTAAGGTCTTTGGAGCCCATTCATTGCACATTGCACATTGCTCTTGTGCAGATGGTACCCCTTTGGATCCCTACTGTGGGCCCCCTACTGTGACCAGTCTGCTAGCTTTACTAATAATCTATCTTTTTCTCCCCTAGTACTTTCCCATATTAAATGATCAGTTTAACATGAGAAAATCATTTAGGAGAATTAGATATTAGTTATTATGACGTTACCTCTCTCTTGAAATCATAGTCGTCCTCGACTATGAGGTAGAGATGATAAAGCATAGTCATTAGTCCTTTTCTTAGCGGGTATAGGATCTGTATTTTACCCTACGACACCGTTCCACAATGGATGACTAATCCATTTGGTGCTTGAGAGCCGAAGCTGCCCGCAAGCATGTCTGCACATTCGTCCTATCAATCTTCCATAGTAGAGTGACAAGCTCTACTTGGTGTTTGGGAGACGTCGTCTCCGCAAACTTGATCCTAAGCATGCATACTTCTTAACATTTGTGCACAATAAAGAAAAAAAAGACTCTTATAAGACAAAAACATTGATCATTTAAAACATATTTACATTTGCTTACTCTAGGGAATCATTGTAAGCATTGACAAGGTTTAGGTTATCCTTTAATTGTATGCCTTGCATCCATCTAGCATCTTCAAAAGGATAATTCTTAAACTTAATAAGATACCGTCGGATAATCTTACCACCTCTCAATACCTTGTCTTCGTGTCGGAGAATGGACTCTGGCTTCAATCTCCGGTGGGTCTTCTATGGTTGTTTCTTGGGGTGGCTCTCCTTGGTAAGGCTTTAACAGGCTCACATGAAAAGCATTGTGTATGAGCCAGTGGTTGGGCAACTTGAGCTGATAAGCCGTCTCATTGATTGGCTTACGAATCTGAAAGAGGCCATAGTACCTTTTTGCTAGTTTAGCATAGTATTTTTGGTGTCCCGTAGGATTCTTGCCCGTCGTGTGCCTTAATCGAGCCTTGGGAAATTTAAGCAAGACCCAATCATTTTCTTTAAAGTTCAGGGCTCTTCTGTGCTTGTTAGCAGCAGCCTTTTGCCTTTGCTGTGAGATGGATATAGCATCTTTAATCTTTTGGAAAGATTCTTGTAGGTCGCTGCTATATTCATTTGCAGCGAAGATCTTCCCATGTACCTTTAGTAGTAGGGGACTTTTTGATCTTCCCTCAATTACCTCAAAAGGTGCTTTTCCCGTGGATGTATGTACTGTGTTATTGTAAGCATACTCCACTAAAGGTAAGTACTTCTCCCATTGGGATCTTTGATCTACTTCAGTGACATAAGCTTTGAGTAGATCAAGAATTGTTATGTTAGCTATCTCACTTTGACCATACGTTTGCGGGTGATAGGCCGAAGAGAAATTTAGCCTTGTACCTAAATTCTCAAAGAGACCCTTCCAGAAATTGCTGGTCATTCTAGGATCTCTATCCGACACTATTGACATTGGCAAGCCGTGGCTCACGTAGTGAGTTGGTAACACATAGCCTATTACCATAGAGAAGATAACCATCTTGTAAGGTAAATGGTTCCTCTTTCTTCCCTAGTGCAAGGGCTGACATCACATCTTTAAAATCGGAATCGATAGCATACTCATCTATCATAGAAGATAGATCATTGTGAGTTGCTATGGAAACCGCATTCACTCTCGGACATCTTGAGAGTGCATCAGCTACTTGATTATGCTTGCTAGCAATGTGAGCAATATGAAAATGAAATTGCGAAAGGAAATTTGCCCACCTCATTTGTTTGTCGGAGAGCTTGGTTTGCGTCATGAAGTACTTGAGGCTTTGGTGATCCGTCCGCGCAGAATGAAAGGAGTCCCCAATAAGTAGTGCTTCCACGTGTCTAAGGCATGTAGAACTGCGAGGAGTTCCTTTTCATATATTCCTAGAGCTTGCTCAACTGGGTCGAGCCTTCGACTTTCATATGCTATGGCGTGCCCTTCTTGGAGAAGCACGGCTCCAAGGCAATCACCACAAGCGTCGCATTGGACCTCAAATGGATTTGAGAGATCCGGTAGTGTAAGCAGTTGAGAGATAAGCTTCTCTTTAAGCTTTTCAAAAGAAGTGTTCTCTTTGGTAGTCCATGCATACTTAACGTTCTTTTTTGTTAGGTCATGCAATGGTCCTGCTATGAGTGAGAATTTTTCTATGAAGCGTCTATAGTATGCACACATACCTATAAAGCTTCTTAATTCAGGCAAATTCTTTGGGTTAGGCCATGCTTTTATTACTTCTAACTTTGATGGATCCATTTGGATGCCATATTTAGAGATAATATGACCTAAATACTGAATCTCTTGTAAGAAAAATTCATTTTTCTTTTGATTTATGTAAAGCTTATTCTCTCGCAAAACTTGAAAAATTACCTGGAGGTGTTGTTTGTGTTCGTCCAAGGAATTGGAGTAGATGATTATATCATCAAAGAACACTCCAGTGTAACTGCGGTGAGGCCTAAAGAGCTTCTCCATCATGCGGTTGAATGTAGCTGGTGCATTGGTGAAGCCAAAAGGTATGACAATGAATTCATAGAGACCAAACGTAGTGCGAAATGCGGTCTTTACAATGTCTTGATCAACAATCCTTATTTGGTGATAGCCACTTTTTAGGTCAATCCTACTGTGCGCTTATGTCGCATGTGTCAATGCAAGGAACTTGCCGATACACCGTGTGCGAGCCACAAATGGCTCCAAGCACACAACAAGCCTAAACTAGTAAGCTCAAAGAAGGCGATGGTGTGTCACTCACCGCTCTACGCTTGCTTCGTGGAGGATTCCTCGCCGTGAAGAAGAAGGAGCCGCCGCTTCGCCGCGCTCAACCGCTTCATCGCCGCCGTCGTGCCTTCGTAATGCTCGATCGCCCACACACACACACACTCTCTCTCTCTCTCTCTCACACACACACACACATACACACACACACAAGGAGGTGAAGAAGAAGAAGATGGAGATGGAGATGGAGATGGAGCAAGAGCACTCTTCTATTGCACAAATGAGAGAATGAGTGAATTTTAGGTTTAGTTGACTTTTATATGAGCTCGCCCCATTCACACTTAGGCGCCCATGCTTAGCCATCTAATCCCTTGAATGTTCCAGTTAGAGTGCGCCTCTCATCGGTGATCACTCTTACCCTTTTCTTATTGGACCGACAAGCCCGGTACCTGACTCTACCAAATAAATAATACAATGTCCGCCATAGGTTACAACATCCGTCGTAGGTGATAGAGTGTCCGTGAGCCGTGAGGGTTAACATGCCCCCCTTCCTGATGTAGATTCCGTCCTCGGAAGCTATTGAGTTGAAGCTCGTTCGTCGAGGTGGAAGAGCATTTGAGATGAATGTCCTTAGCCTTCTTCAGTCACTGCAAAATCAAACAACATTGGGACAGTAATTGCATTCTCATTAGCGATTAAAAAGCATATGCAGTTTTAGGCAGACAAATTGATTGGTAACAAAATTTTAAATAATTTGTCAGCAATAAACATTAAATTGCAATATAATCAAATGCATAAACAGATGTAAAGGTAAAAAACTAAACAAGTATGGGGTCGCTAATTTAACGGTCAAAAGGCACTAGAGATCGACTATTAATACCATGGGTAAGCTTCTTTATTTTCTCTGGTCAATTAAGTTGTTTAATCGCAAGAGCCAAGTATTTCATGTTCGAGGGCTGACTAGAGGCTATACCTAGAAGACCTTGTAGTTAAGCTACGATAAAAGGAATTTCTCATGAAATCATCGCCTGACTGATTACCTTTTCTTTGACCCCCCAAAGTCTTTTTACAGTGATTCAATTTTGATGTGTGTGCTTATTTTGTATGCCTTGGGTTTTTTGCTTTTCAAGGAAAAGCGCCCATACTGGGAACCTCTAGGGCTCTAGTACCATAGGCGATACATGTGAGTGAAGTACCCAATTAAGCTGAGATTTCTCTTCCAGCTTAAGATTTTACATTGTGGCACTTTGATTTTTTGTTTGTTCGTTTTCAACATTTTAATTTTGTAACTTTGGGGGGTCATATAACATTGATACACCTCCCCAGGCTCATCACACTAGTAACCTCCCTTTATAATACTTAAACTAAAGGTCAATAGGGTCAAGCCCACTAGAAAGGCCTAGTACATTTCACACAATGCTGCTTAGATCGGATTAAGAACCTAAGTAACCATTGATTATTAGGAAGGCATTCCCCATGGTATTAAGAGAAGATCTCTAACACCTAACTTGGTCAAACTAGCTTAGTCGGAATGCTTGATTTTTAAACCTAGACAAGTGATTATGACAAAAAATTACATTGAATTAAATGTTTGATACTAAGCAAATGTGTTGGATATTATGCTACCAATCACAATCAAAGCAGACAATCATAGATGCAAAAAAGATAAGGGGCAATGCTAATGGATAAGAAACACCTGTTTGTGTCGATGGTCGCGCTTGATTTGAAGTGTGAATGAGAGAAAGATTCCATGAAGGTCCAAATCCTAAAAACAGCAACACGTTCCTGTACACACTAAGAAACACAAGGAATACCTCTAGGAGGCACATCAGTGGGAAAGGGAACTTTGCTAATCACTCAACTCTCAAACAGAATTACTCCTATCGTACTAATTCTACCTACCCTCCGTCACTCGAGTGATGAGGATCAAAGGTGTTTTATGACATAGGTTTCTGTTTCAGTGTACCGGATATGAATGGGTAGGTCTGAGTCAATTTTTTGACTTTTATTGTGCATACTCGTTTGCTAATTGCTGTTGCTCTTTATTTTTTTTGTTTTTTGTGAGTATAAGGCTTTATATATACATTCCCTAAGATTGGTGATTGAGATGTTAGGGAAAGAAGGTTCAGAGGGAAGCAAGTGAATGATGACTGTCAGCAAACACTCCCCCCTTCCTTGGGTAGATCATACCGTTTGAAATGAGCTCGTCACCCTTTGAAACCAATCGTTCCAGTTGATAATAGGTGAGGATTTTTGCCAGTAGTTTTCTCTTACCTTAGGTGCCTCGTCAAGTTGCAAGGGTGGTAAGGTACTCTCCCAGGATCGGACTTGAAGTGGTTCATCTAATGATTCTTGAACAGTGGGAGGTGTGGATTCCTTTGTAGCTTTATGGAGGTCCACTATTTTAGGTGGAGGCTGTGGAGAAGCTTTTACCTCTATGGATGCAATATATGAGGAGCTAGAAGCTTCATGGGACTCCCCCCTTCCTGAGCTAGGTGGAACAAATTGTTCTTTCTTCGGTACCCAAACTAGCTCTGGAGCGGGTGTGTAGCATTCATTGATTTTTTTCTTTCCGCGATCGTCAATTCGTTTTGGAGCTACATGATTGAGGTCACATAGGTCAGGTGACAAGTAAGAACACAATCTACGTTTTGGCACCCAGATTCGATCATTTCCTTGATAGTAGCCTTGGGCTTCCAATAGTCGTTTAGGAATCCAACGCCACATTTTCTTACTTTTCTTGGAGCGAGTGGGACGTCTCTTACAAGGCTTTTGTTTTTTAGCACTAGCTATGGTCGCTAAAGAAGATTTAGGGACCCACTTGTATGTTTTCTTCATTGTATTAGGATGAGTCTTGTCAGAAGCTATATACATTGCTCGTAGCATATTTAAGGGTATAGGCATTTCATCCCCCTCAGGTGTTACCCAGGTCGTCCCCCTATTTCCCCAAGTGTCTATGGTTGCTGCTAGGTGGACCCAATCCACATTGTCAGACTCAGTCATTCCAGGTAGTACATCCATATAAGGAGAATCTTCCCAAACATCAGTGTCCGCTTTACACGTGTAACAATACTGCAATGGGGCCGAGTGAACTGTGGTGTCAGATCTATGATCAATTATAAACCTGTTTCCTAGAGGATGTGCTCGACCCGTCACAAGATCCACTCGAATGACAGAATCTTGGAACTGCAACTAGACATGGTTTTTAGACCAGTCATGTACCATTTTTGCTTCCCTCATGAAAGGACGTCCTAAGATCATCTCAGATGCCATAGTGTGCTTGGAGAAATCCATAACAATGAAGGTAACTCTTATTTTATGTCCAAAGACCTTGATCTTGAGATCTTCTAGCATCCCAATAGGTTTAACAATAGACCCATTGGCCATCTTCACTACTATGGTTGTGGTCGCAAGGTGAGGTCTTCCCATATTTTCCCAGCAATTTTTAGTCACAATGCTAACCCCAGCGCCACCATCAAGGATTCCCTTCACAGTTAATCCCTTAGTAGTGATTGGTATAGTCGCATTGGATTCATCACCCTCAAAGTATTGTCCCAACTTGTTAACAGGTATTTCTATAACAAGGTTCTCATCTAGGTTGGGTTGTGGATCTAAGTGTTCCTCCTCTATTGGCATCTCCCCAGCTCCATCCATCTGTGCAAATTGTGGTAGCCCAAACTTCAGTTCTCCATTGAGGAAGGCTCGAAGAGCTGAGACTAGCTCGAGGTCTTTATATAGTTTGGACATGATGGTGGTTCTAACTTCTGAAGACATGAAATTCATCAATTTGGCAATGTTTAACGGCACCTTTTGGATTTGAGTTTCTTGACGTGGGGACGAGGGGATCTCCATTTCTTCGATAGGATCAGGTAGTCCCTCTGTAAACATTCTTTCCATCAAGAAGTGAGTACGCCCACTTTCCCATGACTTTAAGTCACTTTCTTCTTGGATGACACTAGGTATGTCCAAGGGTCTATGGACTTGGTGAGGTTGTTGTTGCGTAGGGAACACGGTGTCTGTAATCTAGATCTTCCTAAGTGCTGGTTCTAGATCCCTTTGAGTATCTTCTACCAAACTCCTTAATTGCTTGACTCGCTCAATCTCCTCTGTAGGGTTTGGGTAAGTTCCTATCTTCTTTTTGGATCCTGACCATTGTGGCTCATGAAGATCTTCCTTGTTGGTTTCTATGTTAGTGGTCGTTTTGGTCTCCATGGTTTCACTTGAATCAGAATCTTCTTCAGCGTCGTTCATATATACGGGGTCATCACCAGTCCCTATGTTGGTCTTTGAACTGTGGTTTGACTTCATTGCTTTTTGCGTTCTCTTTCTTCGTGTTTTCTTCTTTTTCTGAGATGGTGCAATTGATGCCGTGTCTCTTTCCTCAAGAATATAATTTTGTTTTTGGAGCATCGATCGTGTGAGTACGTTTACTGGTACCACGGGTGCACTTGGTGATGGCTCCTCGGTAACTTCAATCAAGTTTAACGTCGTGATCTTCGGTGCATTTGGATTATTTGGACATTGGGCAATCAAATGATCTATGCCACATCGATTACACATGAGTATCGGCATTGTAGACGTGCTCGCTTGATTGGTTTGCATTAGTGTGGCGTTCTTTTGTAGCCTAATAGGACACTCGGCTACACGATGTGGACCTCCACACTCATCGCATTGAAAAGATGGTCTCTTAGCAGTGTAATTGATATTTTGGCCTCTTGCCGCAAGAGCAGCTACTTGATATACAGGTTTGACTTGTCCCCAATAGTCCTCCATGTAGTATTGTGGACTTTCTTCAAGCACATCCATCCCATAGGCGATATTAGGATCTATATCTTCCTCATAGCCTTCCAAACAAGAAATAGATGACTCACAACCCACTTGATTCACAGAAGTGATTCTCGGATGTGGTGGTTGCGGTCCTCGCATTGGAGGTGGTAAGGGTGTTTTTTTGAACAACATTTTGGGCCGTAGGGACCATGTGTTGTGTTGTTTGTTCAAGAGGTGGGGCCGACATCAAGGCAGGCACTCGAGGTGTGTCTGTCCATGCTAAGGTTGGTCTATTGGCCATCGCACGCTTAAATACTATGAAATCCTTAGCTTGATGACCATACCTCCCACATGCATTGCAGTTCCCATTGAATTTTACTCTAAAGGTAGGGCATTCACTGGTACTATGCGGTCCATAGCATACTGAGCACCATTGTTGATCCCTTCTTGGATACATATGATTGTTTTGTGGAGCACGATTGTCTCTAAGACTCTCTTGAATAGCCTTGGTGAGATCTGCTAATGTCATCTCAGATATCTTTGGCTCCTTAGCAATAGGCTTTAGGGTCATTGGCTGATGCCCTGATGCTTGCGAGCTAATAGATTTAGACTCAACAGACACTCTTTCTCCTTGAATCATTAAATTATCCTCCAATTGGATCGCATTGGTGGTGATTGCTTCCCAAGTGGTGGTACCTCTAATGACTAAGCCATTGTAGATATCCTCATGTCGTAATCCCCTAATGAATCTATCAAGCAATTGGTTATTGTTGAAGCGCTCATTTGGATTACAACGAGAATTCAAATGCTTCAAGCGACTTATAAAGTCTCTCACCGACTCTCCTTCCTCTCGTTGGGCTTTCTGGAGCTGAGAGGCTACACCCCAAAGCACTCCCTCTCGTATGTATTCCTTTAAGAATAGTCTCCTAAGAGTAGGGTAAATCGTTTTTTCTTCCACCCTTAGGGTTCTATACCAATCCCCAGCCTTTCCACTTAAGGTTAGGCTTAAAGCATTGCTCTTATGTAGGTTATTGTGTTCTCCTAGAGAATCGCATATTTGTTCAAACACTTCGATATGCTTTCTCACATCCCCGTCTCCACTAAATTTTTGTGTGAGCTTGGCTATTTGTACTGCCTTACTTCTAGGCTCTCTATCAGGCGTGTTATGCATATTCTCAGCAATAGATCGACCAATAGCTTGAGCAAATGTTGCCAAGTCACCTAAGTGAGCAGGAACCGTGAGTGAAGGCACTCCAAAGACTACATGTGGAGTAGGTATTGGCATTGGGCTTGGCGCATAGGAAGCCCTTGGGTTCCACGTTGGGTACGATGTTGTGCCATGTGGTGGTCCATAGTTCATATGAGTGGCCCTAGGCATAGCAGACGTCGGATGTGACATGCTAATGCTAGCCGGTATAGTCCCATGGAAATAAGAACTTGTGTATTGTGGTTGTGGGGCATAGGTAGTTGAAACAATGGGAGGGGTAGGGACTACATGAGTACATGGACCCATAGGTGCATACGATTGGTACACACTTGTAGGTACTGTTGCAGGCATTGAGCTACCATGTAGCGGTGCTTTACTAACAAACGAGGTCCATGGTGTGTTTCTTGGCATGCCCATCATTGGGGTAGGCATGGTATCTGTGGTGTCATCCAGGGAAAGATGAGCTAGACTTGGAAAAGTAAAGCTATCACTTGTGGGCTCAGATTGCATTGAGACCCCTGGCGAAACAACATATGGGGGATCGATGGGACTCACTGGGGGAGTCTCCATTTGTGATAGAGTGGGTTTTTTCCCTTTGCCCGTGTCTAAAAATCGCATAGGACCCGTCGAAGGTATGTTTATTCCTCAATTTTGCCTCTCGGACTGGATAATCCTATGGATGACATTGCAGATCATGTGTTGTTGTTCCTCTAGACTAGTGGCACTAGATGTAGATTGTACAACTTCTAACCAACCCACATGGTATGTGTAGCCCATGTATAGGTCAGTCAAAGTCTCCGTGTGTAGGTCATATTCCCAATTTTCATTGAGAAATACCCCGTCCAAACTTGGTGTACTAGAGGGTTTCCGTGAGGTGGATGCAATGTTGCTTCCCGTGTTTTGACTTTTAGTCACCGCTACCTTAGAGGCGACTTTGGAAGGTGGTACCTCGGTAGGGCCCTCATTAAATGAGGTAGGTAGAATGTCCACGTGGACACTCTGAGGGAGTGCGGGGTCTACAGGAGATGTGAATGGTGATTCTACTTCCCCACCCCCTTCGTTTACTTCACTAGCCGTAGGTTCAAAGCGCGTAGCTCTACTAAAAGTTTCCATCAAACGGCTAAAAACACTAGTTTCAGGTTGTTGGGCGCAGCTAGGTACGGTTTCATTTTTCCCCCCGGGGCTTTGTGTAAGATGCTCTTCCATAATATCGTAGTCAGAGGAAGAGTCGCTAGCCGCTATATTTGGGTCTTGGGTTGCACTACCTTGGGTCCCCGCCGAGGGCGTAGACCATAGCGTGGAAGGATAGTGAGTATCCCCGTATATCGAAGCACTAGCTAGTTTTTCGGACTCTAGCACACGACCAGAGCGTAGATACATGTGCTTTGGGTGCCCTACAAGTGTCGGCAAGTACCCTCAAAGGTTACTTGCTTTGTTTTGTGGGTGTTTTGCACCCCGTTTTCTACTTGATTTTTTCTTGTTTTTGATGTTTTCTTAATGTTTGATTTTTTTTTATTGAAGTGTGTGATAGCTCGAAACGAGCGTATCACTTAAAGGGTCGCTGTGTGCTTTACAGCACAATTTTCGAGCATCTGACGTTCCGTTGGTCCTCAAAAATCAATTTTTAGCTACGTGTGAAGCTAAAATTCGTTTTTTTTAAAGGCGACTTAGGCCTAGGCCTGAGCATGAGCTTGGGCTTGGGTCTGGGCTTGGGTCTGGGAGATATTCCTGATCCCGGTCCTACATTTAAAATTTTTTAATTTTTAAAAAAAATTTATTTTATTTTATAAAGGATAAGGCCGCTGCGGCCTGCGCGAGAGCACACACACACACACTCTCTCTCTACCTACTTCTAACTAATACACCTACTCTTACACACTAACACACTCTATTAACTCTCACTAATCTCCTTCCTGCTTATTGTACACAGAAAACTAACTACTTTAATACATAGAGAATAAACACAGAACCTTTGAAATCTCTATTAACAAAGAAAACTAACTACCTTAATACACAGAGAATAAACACAGAACCTTTGAAAACTCCATTAATAAAAAAAACACACAATATAACACCAAATCCCTCTTCTCAACACACACACACACACACACACACTCCTTCCTTACCTTTCCTACAATAGAAATTGCACCACGGAGAAGCACAGAGTGCTACTCGAGCTTCATGTATGGCACTCCCCGGTAGTGGCGCCAAAAATGTGCGCTTATGTTGCACGTGTCAATGCAAGGAACTTGCCGATACACCGTGTGCGAGCCACAAATGGCTCCAAGCACACAACAAGCCTAAACTAGTAAGCTCAAAGAAGGCGATGGTGTGTCACTCACCGCTCTACGCTTGCTTCGTGGAGGATTCCTCGCCGCGAAGAAGAAGGAGCCGCCGCTTCGCTGCGCTCAACCGCTTCGCCCCGTCGTCGTGCCTTCGTAATGCTCGATCGCCCACACACACACACTCTCTCTCTCTCACACACACATACACACACACACAAGGAGGTGAAGAAGAAAAAGATGGAGATGGAGATGGAGCAAGAGCACTCTTCTATTGCACAAATGAGAGAATGAGTGAATTTTAGGTTTAGTTGACTTTTATATGAGCTCGCCCCATTCACACTTGGGCGCCCATGCTTAGCCAACTAATCCCTTGAATGTTCCAGTTAGAGTGCGCCTCTCATCGGTGATCACTCTTACCCTTTTCCTATTGGACCGACAAGCCCGGTACCTGACTCTACCAAATAAATAATACAATGTCCGCCGTAGGTTACAACATCCGTCGTAGGTGATAGAGTGTCCGTGAGCTGTGAGGGTTAACACCTACTGAAGTAGGTCGATCCTTGTAGCTTATCAAATAGGTCTTCTACCCGCAGAACGGGAAACCTATTTTTGATAGTGATCCTATTTAGTGCTCTGTAGTCGACACACATACGATATGTGCCATCTTTCTTTTGCACTAATAAAACTGGTGAACAAAATGGAGATGAACTAGGCCTAACCATTCCTTTCTCAACCAACTCATGTACTTGCCGCATAATTTCCTCTTGTTGAGCTTGAGAAACTCGATAAGGAGGTTTATTAGGCGGTGAGCTTCTTGGAAGAAGCTCGATTGCATG
Organism: Adiantum capillus-veneris; assembly: GCF_014529385.1. NCBI lineage: Eukaryota > Viridiplantae > Streptophyta > Polypodiopsida > Polypodiales > Pteridaceae > Adiantum > Adiantum capillus-veneris. The sequence goes on along the minus strand of NC_140936.1, from coordinate 150,339,838 downwards.
GTCATCATCCCCTCGTTTTGGAGGCAATTCATTAGGAATGTCGTCAATAAAAACATCTTGGAATTCATTAAGGAAATTAGATAACCCTAATTCTTTTTGATTCCCTTTATTTTTATTTGACAGAACATTAGGTTCATTTTGAGAGTCTTTTACAAATATCATGTACATGGAAATAGAGCTCTTTATTGACTTATCAAAAGCTTGCTTATGTACAAGAGGTATAGTGTTACCTGACTCGTTAGCATATATGTACATGTCTTTGTCCCTGTATTTAAAGTAAATTTGCCTTTCAGGAAACTTGATGTTGGCCACCATGCGATCAAACCATGGTGCCCCTAGGATTACATCCTCATGCTTAAGGGGAGAGATGAAGAAATCCTCTTTGTCCACAGAACTTTGGACATGAAGCCTCAATTTCCCAATCAAGGGAGTAACTGGGACTTCTTCTCCCTTGAAAGCATTATCTCCTGGTAGGGGATTTCCCATATCAAAGGCTTGGATGCCTAGCTTAGTGGCCAACTCCGTGGATATGAAATTGTGAGTAGAGCCATTGTCGAAGAGAATGAAAGCATCATGTTCTCTCACCTTCCCCCAAGCATGGCATAGAGGAGATCCTTTGTGATGAGCATCTTCTTCTTTAACTTCAATTATGGAAGCTCTAGGAGGTTCATTGCGTGTGTTCTTCTGTGGGTAAGCACGATAAGCATGCCCTTGCTCCCCACATTTGAAACAACGGTTATCCTTGCGATAACGCTCTAGCTCTTCAAGGGAGAGTTTATTTTTGCCTTTGTAGACTCCCTTCTCCTTAGCTTTGTTGTTGTTGAAGTTGCCCTTGGGAAACTTTTGGACATGGTCCTTCCCCTTAGGCTCATTACGGTCTTTGCTTTCCATGGGTTTAAGATTTTTCTTAGCCCCTTGTTGGAAGTGGATTCGTGAAGCCACCATAGTATGGTGTATGACCGTTGAAATAGTGCGAGGCCTTTGGGAGTTGACATACTCCGCCATATCTTCAGATAAACCCGCACAAAATTGTTGTTTTTGCTCTCCAAAATCTATCTTTTTGTAGATAGTGGCTTTGAGATGTAAATCTCAAAACTTGTCTACGTATTTGTGAATAGATTCGTAGGGAGAGAGCTTCAAGCTTCGCCATTCGGTGAGCACTTTGTCTTTGGCATCGCTAGCCAAAAACTACTTCATATTGGAAGCTCTTAAAGCTTTCCATGTTCGTGGAGCTTCACCATTTGCTCGTAGGCTAGACCACCATTGCCTGGCAGACTTTTGGAGATGCATGGCTACATGACGTATCTTAGAGGACTCTGTGAAGCCCTCATCTCCAAATGACGCATCAAATTGTTGAATAAAGGCCAAGGCTTTGTCCGTAGCACCAAAGGTGCCATCGTAGGTAAGAAAAGAGATACTCTTTCCTCCCTCCTTGAACTGTTTGAGCTTGGATGACCTCTTCCAAGCGGCGTAGGATTTCCTATGGCCTCTCCTTTTGAATTCTTTGAGAGCCGCACCATCACTTCCTTCAGAAGAGGAGGAGGATGATGAAGATGGAGAAGAGGGTGACCTCTCTCTCACCTTTTTCTTCTCATACTTCCTTTCTTCCTTCTTTGAATTACGGTGAGAAGGACTATCCGATGGTCTTCTCCGTTTAGGGGGTGTTGGAGAGCGTTTTGCCCGCCTTCTTCATGGTGCCATCTCCGCCGAGGTGGCGGGAGATTCACTTCTTTCTCATTCTTTCGGTGGGGGCTCTACCGTTGAGATTTGGGCTCTCCTTGGTGAGGGAGTTGCCCCATCAACTTGTAAGCTTTTGGGTCCTTCGTATGGGTCCTCCTCTTCTCTCACTGTAGAGAGCCCTCTTTTAGAAATCTCACTAGGAGCTTTCATAGGCACTCCCTCTTCTAGGTGAGGAGATTGGAGAATCCCATGGATGCGTAATTGCTATTGTACTTCACCTTGGAGGGATGGGTTGCCCATGGCTTGTTGAAGCCTAGTCACAAGATAGTTCACAAGCATAGGGGCATCATTAGTAGCTTGACCATTAGCAAAATCAAAGCCATCAACATTAATTTCACTTTATCTACTATTGTAAGCCATTATAACTAAGTTTTAGGTGTAAATTTTTACTTGTACTTTGGCACTTCAAGCCCTAGTTGCTACTCCTCTTTACTTTCAAAGATAAGCACTCAAGCATCTATACCCGTGGCTCGGAATATCATTAATTGCAAGGAATAGAAGAGAGGGTTTATCATAGCCCAGTCGACACCGGTTCCTGTCAAGCTTCTAATAGCTCAATAATGGTTAAGCCGTAGGCAAGCCCCTTGGGACTCCATTATTAAGACCATAGCTCTCGACGGTGATACCCCATTAACTGCACGAAGTAGGCGCACCTCAAGGATAATAAATCCCTGTTCTCCTTACCCTCTTGCAATTAATAATTCCAACCGTTTGTAGCAAGCTTGAGGACCTCTCTTCTTGAGCAAGAAAAGAGAAACCGATAGCTTTGATACCAATGTAACAATTACTGGTCTATAGAGCTTGTAAATAGCAAAAAATAACTTAACATAGTGAGCATTTCATTAAGAGCAAATCCCTAATGAGCATACAAGAGTGCTTGGTTGGAGATAACAACATTAGCATAACACCTAATTAGTTTGGCATAACAATACTTGAAAGAGAGAGAGAAATAGAACAATTGACAACTATTGAGGACCGGATTTACATGGACCGGTCCCCCCTCCATTAGGCATTTGTATTATAACTTCTCCCATTAAGAGAGACTTTGTACAATACAATTCTTTGTGTTCCTTGGTAAAAACTCGTCGGTGCTATGAAGATGGAAGCTTCATGCACCAAACTTACATGTGATAACACATAACATCAATTACTCGTTGGTCTCAGACCCAAGACCTCACACACCTTCGAAGATGGTGAGAGCTAGCGGGGTATGAGAGTAGATCTAGAAGAAGAAGGAGGATTCTTACGAGAAAGAAGTATTTCCTCACTTAATTACTCTTGTAGCTTTGCTTAGCTTGGTAATTAGATAATAGAGGAGAGAAGCATGGCATTGAAGCTTAGCTCTTGGCTGGATTTGCATTCCATATCCAAGAGTTGTTGGTGTAGGCCTCCATTCTCAAACTTGGAGAAGAAGATGAGCTTTCCATTAAAGCTTGGAGAAGGAGATGATTTTCTTGCTCTACACATTAGTTGTGTGAGTGTGTGTGGAATAATGCCCTTCCAAAACAGCCCCCTCTCTCCTCTTGGTTGACCCCCCTTGCCAATTACTCATGCTGCATTCCTATTGGCCCTTGAAAAGCCTAGCCAATAGTATTTGAGTATGAGTTTTACTCTTGCTGGCTTCCTATTGGCCCATAAATAATTTGGCCAATAGCCTTTGAGAGGCCCAGTCAAGAGCCTTGTGACAAGTGTCCATCATTTTTTCCATTTTGTAAATGCCAAATAATTAATGTAATTATCTGCTTTGCTATTGGACCTTTTAGTCCTTTGGCCAATAGGAATTAAGCAATTTTAGGAACTGCTTAATTATTATTGGACCTTTTGACTGTCCAATAGTCTTTTAGGGAGACTATTTCTTATTGGTTATTTTTTAAGCATTTATAAAAATAAAATTTTAGTTTACACTAGCTAACTTCTCATTGGTCCACCTCTGTGCCCATCCAATAGGATTCAGGCAAGAATTGGGGGTTTCTTTGCATGCCTGACATGTGTCCTCTTTACTTTGTGGAAAGGGTAAGCTTAAGTGTATAGTGTGTGTGTGTGTGTGTGTGTGTGTGTGGTCCTTATTAAGCTTTGTCATCTTCCCAAAAAGTTTTTGCTTTTGTCCTCTAACTTATTGGCCTTTTGCACACACACAAAGCATCCAATTCCATTTACAATTGACCATTGGACTTTACACTTTGAAATTTTGGAACTTAACCTTTTGGAAGTCTTAATGGGTTGAACCCTAAGGTCTTTGGAGCCCATTCATTGCACATTGCACATTGCTGTTGTGCAGATGGTACCCCTTTGGATCCCTACTGTGGGCCCCCTATTGTGACCAGTCTACTTGCTTTAATAATAATCTAGCTTTTTCTCCCCTGGTACTTCTCCATATTAAATGATCAGTTTAACATGAGAAAATCATTTAGGAGAATTAGATATTAGTTATTATGACATGGTTTGTAGACTTAAAAAGGCACTCTATGGCCTCAAGCAAGGTTCAAGGCAATGGTATCAAAAATTCGACAAATTCATGCATGCTCAGGGTTACATAAGAAGTCAAGAGGATCACTGCTTATACACAAAAAGATTGAACGATGGTTCTTTAATCATCTTAATCTTGTATGTAGATGATATGCTTATCACAGGCAAATCAGTTGATGAAATCAATCAGTTCAAAAAGATGCTAAGCAGTCAGTTTTCCATGAAGGATTTGGGAGATGCCAATCACTTTCTTGGTATGCACATCAAGAGAGATAGGCAACATTGAATTCTTGAATTATCTCAAGAAAAGTACATTCACAAAGTCTTGCAACGTTTTAGTATGCAGGGGGGGAAGTCATTGAGTACCCCAATGCAAACATACTCCAAACTTAGCAAGGAAGACTCTCCCAAGATAGTGGCTGAGAAAGAGGAAATGGCGAAAGTACCATATTCTTCAGTAGTTGGCAGTTTGATGTACGCTATGGTAGCCACAAGACCAAACATTGCACATGCAGTGGGAGTGGTTAGTAGGTACATGGAAAACCCTGGCAAGAAGCATTGGGAAGCAGTGAAGAAAATCCTCAGATATTTGAAAGGTACACCTAGCAAGTGTTTACGCTTCGGAAACAGTGATGCATCTATTGTAGGTTACACGGATGCGGATTATGCGGGTTGCATGGATCGTACAAGATCCACATCTGGTTATGTGTTCATGTTTGTTGGAGCAGCTATCTCTTGGAGATCGTGTCTCCAAGATTGCACGTCTTCATCTACCACCGAGGCAGAATATGTTGCTGCGTCTGACGCCAGCAAGGAAGCCATATGGTTGGCTCGTCTAGTGGGAGATTTGGGCATTCACGAGGTTCCAATACTACATTGTGACAGTGAGAGTGCCATTGCTTTGGCAAAGAATCCAGTGTTTCACTCAAAGTCAAAACACATAGAGGTCAGATACCATGTCATACAAGATGCATTGGCTGGCAAGCGTATCGAGCTTGTCAAGGTTCACACTGACGACATCCCCGCAGATGCTCTCACAAAGAGCCTAGCCTCGGAGCGATTCACACATTGTATAGAACTTATGGGTGTAGGATGAAGCCTCGGCAATGCTTCATCAATTTTGTATAGACTAACTATACTAATGTCACTATTGGCCACCATGACCTTCAAGTGGGAGGTTGTTGGGGTGTAGGCCAGGTGGCCGTGGGAAACCACCCTTGTATACTTGATTTCACCTAATCAATATAGGGAGAAAAAAAGGAAGAGTTGACTCTTCTCTTTCTTCTCCACTAACCCACACAGTGGCTGCCTGTGCATCTCCTCCCTTCCCCATTCTCTCCTTCCCCTCTCTTGCACACACTCCGTACACGCGCACAACATAAGCTACGTTAAGTTAGGTTAGGTTATCTTATATGTTATGTTAGATTAAGTTAATCTACGTTAGGTTTAGCTACGTTAGGTTATGTTAGGTTGGTTACGTTAAGCTACGTTCGACAATACGGCAAGCCATAGAGCTTACCCACAGCGCATATTAAAAACAACACAATGGCAATCCGTGATAAGTATGGAGCCTGATTTACCCCTTGTAATTTTCTGTGGTAAAAGCGCACATTTGTAAGGACCCCATTATGAGGAGAAGCCATCATGCGTGAAGAAAATCACTCACCGGAAACCAAAATTTTCACGGCCAAGAATCAGGGTTCCACCCCTGAGATTTTTTGTCCCTTTGTCGGAATATTATGGCCGGACGGCGGCCGGAAAGTGGTCAGAAAATGACCGATCGGTTGGCCGGTTGGCCAGTGGCCGGTAGTCAATGGCCGGTGGCCGAATTGAAAAGCGGATTTGTCCACACAAGGACGGCCACACATGGGCGGATTGGAGGGTCCGATTTGGACTTATTCGCACAAGGGCGGCTACACATGGCTGCCTCTCATAAGAGAGGGCAGCCCTTTTGGCCTATAAAAGGAGGCCATTTCTACACACATTTCATAGTGTGTGAAGTTGATGCAACAAGGTGAGTGTGAGGAGGTGAGAGTGAAGCAATGCGGGAGCTCTATTAAGTGTTTAATCCCTTTGTAAACTACTTCTTCTTTTGAAGTGTTAAAGCCATTGAGTGGCTGCTTTCCCGTGGACGTAGCCCACATTGGGTGAACCACGTATATCGTGTTTACTGTCTTTCTCTCTACTCTATAATCTCTTGTGTGTGAAATCTATCTCTCTCCATTAAGTAATCTACTCAAATATCTATTTAGCTACGTCTTATTTCCTAACAACTGGTATCAGAGCAAGGTTTGCTCGTAGCTAAGTTATCTCAAGGAAAGGATTCCTTGAATTGAGTGGGAGTTATGGCAGAGGAAGGGAAGCTCAAGATTGAGAAGTTCAATGGCAAAAACTACCAACATTGGAAGATACAGATTGAAGATTATCTCTACCAGAAGGACCTCTATTTGCCACTATGCGGTCTTGCGAAGAAGCCCGCAACAATTGCAGATGAAGCATGGATTGTCCTTGATCGAAAGGCACTGGGAACAATTCGGTTAAGCTTGGCGTCAACAGTGGCCTTCAATGTTTCGGAGATGAAGACCACGGAGGACTTGATGAAGTCACTTGATGACTTCTACAAGAAACCATCGGCATCCAATAAGGTATTTCTTATGAAGCGCTTGTTAATTTAAAGATGGCAGAGAATGGTTCACTTGCAGAACACCTAAATGACTTTAACACAAACATAAGTCAACTTCGATCGGTGAAAATCAATTTCGATGACGAAGTGCGAGCTCTCCTTATACTATCATCTCTACCGGATAGTTGGGACAGCCTTGTGATGGCTGTAAGTAATTCTATTTTTGGCACAAATACTCTTAAGTTTGATGATGTTGTGGGTGTTCTCCTAAGCCAAGAAATACGAAGGAGAAGCACAGGAGAATCATCAAGTGCTGCACTGTCAGTGGAAACAAGAGGAAGGCCTAAGGAGAGGTTCAAAAACCAAAAATGTCGTGATCGCTCAAGGCGGAGCAAGTCACACACAAAGTCAGTTCTTGAATGTTGGAACTGCGGCAAGAAGGGCCGCATCAAGAAGGATTGCTGGTCCAAGAAGAAGAAGGAGGTAGAGTCTCAAGACAACAAGCCAACATCGGAGGCCAATGTGGTAGGTAAAGTAGAGCAAGATGCTCTAATTCTCTCATTAGACAATGTGTCTAATTCCTAGATAGTAGATTCTGGGGCTTCATTCCATGCGACACCACACAAGCAACATTTCCAAGATTACACCAAAGGTAATTTTGGGTATGTATACTTGGGAGATGATGAAGCTTGTGAGATTGTCGACAAAGGCACAGTTTCTGTCAAAACTGCTAACAGAAATGAGTGGAAGCTTAAAGATGTTAGGCATGTTCCTTCTCTTTGCAAAAATTTGATCTCTACAGGACAATTGGATGATGAAGGTCACAACATTGCATTCGGAAACAAACGGTGGAAGATCTCAAAGGGATCTTTGGTGGTTTCCAAGGGATAAAAACTCGGTACACTTTACTTGTGTACTGTTAGCACGCAACCTTCAGCTTGTGCAGCAACTACAGAAGTTGACAGTGGGGTGTGGCACTAAAGGCTTGGGCATATGAGTGCCAAAGGAATGCAAATCCTTCAAACAAAGAAGCTTCTACCAGGTTTGAAAGAAGTGGACTTAGAGTTCTGTGAAGATTGTGTTTATGGTAAACAAAAGAGAGTAAAATTTCAAAAATCAGGAAATGAAAGAAAAAATAAAAAACTTGGGTTGTTTCATTCTGATGTTTGGGGTCCTGCAAGTACACCATCACTTGGAGGTTCATTGTACTATGTAACATTCATAGACGATGCGACTAGAAAAACATGGATTTATGTCATGAAGAATAAGTCCGATGTATTTTCCATATTTCAAAGGTGGAAAGCCTTTGTGGAGAATGAAACAGGTACCAAGGTTAAATGCCTTAGATCCGACAATGGAGGTGAATATTGCAGCCAAGCTTTTGAAAGCTTTTGTGATAAGCAATGGCATTCGGAGGCAAAGGACAACCCCAAGGACACCTCAACAAAATGGGATTTTGGAAAGGATGAACAGAACAATCATGGAGCGAGCACGAAGCATGCGGCTACATGCAGGCCTACCACTTGAGCTTTGGGCGGAAGCTGTAAGTATGTCTGTGTACTTTATCAACCGATCACCCTCAACGGCATTGGATGGGGGAGTTCCAGAAGAGGCATGGACATATAAACCGGTGAATTATGCATTTCTCAAAGTGTTTGGGTGTGAGGCTTTCATGCACATAGATAGAAGCCTAAGATCAAAGCTAGATCTAAAGTCCAAAAAATGTTTCTTCATTGGCTATGGAGAAGGTGACTTTGGGTATTGCCTATGGAATCTTGAAGATGGTAAAATCTTAAGGAGTAGGGATGTAATTTTTAACGAATAAAATATGTACAAAGATTACTTGGAAAGAAAACAAACAAAAGAAACAGGTGATGAGTACATGGAGTTTGAGGACGGTGAAGACTCAAGGACTGCAAAAGGTGACAATGTGCAACAACGTCAACCAAATGAGGAGCCCCAACCTATTCCCCGAAGATCTACAAGAGCAAGTAGACCTCCAGAAAGGTTTGTTCCTTCCTTCAACCATCTCTTGATCTTAGATTCTGAAGAGCCGGAATCATACGAAGAAGCTATGCAACATGAATCCAAAGAAGAATGGACGAAGAGCATGCAAGTGGAGATGGACTCACTACATCGCAACCAAACATGGGAGTTGGTTGAGTTGCCTAAAGGTAAGCGGGCACTTCAAAACAAATGGGTGTACAAGCTGAAGGAAGAAGAAGGTGGGAAGAAAAGGTACAAGTCTAAGCTTGTGGTAAAAGGGTTTTCTCAAAAGAAAGGTATTGACTTCAATGAAATATTTTCTCATGTTGTAAAAATGAACTCAATTAGGCTTAAGCCTTGTCGCTGCTCGTGATCTAAATCTCAAGCAAATGGATGTAAATACAGAATTCCCTCATGGTGACTTAGAGGACGAAATCTACATGCTTCAACCAAAGGGGTATGAAGTAAAAGGTAAGGAGAAAATGGTTTGCAGATTAAAGAAGAGCTTGTATGGTTTAAAGCAAACATCAAGACAATGGTACTTGAAGTTTGATCGATGGATGTTGGATCATGGATTCACAAGATGCAATTCGGATCACTGCGTCTACACGAAGAATTTGGGAGATGGGAAGTGCATCATCCTAATGTTGTATGTTGATGACATGCTGATTGCAAGTGCTAACATGCAGGACATCAAAGACCTAAAAGAGGAGCTGTCTAAATCTTTTTCAATGAAAGATTTAGGTGCTACAAAGAGGATACTTGGTATGAAAATATCAAGGGACAGGATGAAGAAGACAATAAAACTATCTCAAGAGGATTACATCAAGAAGGTACTAGAAAGGTTTGCAATGCAAAATGCAAAACCAGTTTCTACACCTTTGGCTGGTCACTTTAAATTAACGAAGGATATGTGTCCAAAGACACAAGAGGAGATAGCCTATATGTCTAAAGTTCCGTATGCTGCAGCGGTAGGTTCTCTAATGTATGCTATGGTCTGGACAAGGCCAGATATTGCACATGCAGTGGGAGTTGTGAGTAGGCTCATGGACAACCCAGGTAAAGAGCATTGGCAAGCTGTGAAGTGGATACTTAGGTATCTAAAAGGGACAACAACAAATGCTTTGGATTTTGGAGGAACTAATATTTTTCTAGAAGGGTATGCTGATGCAGATATGGCAGGTGACAAAGATACTCGAAGGAGCACTACTGACTATGTGTTCACGGTTGGAGGCACAGTAGTAAGATCGGCTTCAAAGCTGTAGAAAGTGGTCTCACTTTCTACCACGGAAGCAGAGTATATAGCAATGACGGAGGCAAGCAAAGAAATTTTGTGGCTTCACAGATTCTTAGAAGAGCTTGGATTCAAACAAGACAATTGTGTCTTGTACAGTGATAGCCAAAGCGCTATCCATCTTGCGAAGAACTCAGCCTTTCATTCAAGGACAAAGCACATTGAGGTGAGATATTACTTCATATGCACTCTTTTGGAAGAGGGACAACTAAAGCTAGGAAAGGTGCATACAAGTAAAAATCCTGCAGACATGTTTACAAAGGTGGTCAACAAGGAGAAGTTGAGCTTTTTCTCATCTTCAATCGGCATTCAAGAATAAGAAGCCAGGATGGAAAGTAGTTACAGGTTTGGTTTGGAGATCAGTCTCCAAGTGGGAGATTGATAAGTATGGAGCCTGATTTACCCCTTGTAATTTTCTGTGGGGGTAAAAGCGCATATTTGTAAGGCCCCCATTATGAGGAGAAGCCATCGTACATGAAGGAAAATCACTCACCAGAAACCAAAATTTTCACGGCCAAGAATCATGAAAATTGTCACACTGGAATATTCCTTTTCGCCGAAATATTATGGTCGGACGGCGATCGAAAAGTGGTCAGAAAATGACCGATCGGTTGGCCGGTAGTCAATGGCCGGTGGCCGGTGGTCGGAAGTCAATGGCCGGTGGGGCCGGTGGTCGAATTCAAAAGTGGATTTGTCTACACAAGGACGGCCACACATGGGCGGATTGGAGGGTCCGATTTGGACTTATTCGCACAAGGGCGGCTACACATGGCTGCCTCTCATAAGAGAGGGCAGCCCTTTTGGCCTATAAAAGGAGGGATTAAACCCTTAATAGAGCTCCCGTATTGCCAACGGCCGGCCATTGTATTGTCTATATGTGTGAGCGATTTTCAAGCGCTAAAATTGCCTCGTGCCCCTAAAAACAACACAATGGCGATTCGTTTGGCAATATGGCAAGCCATAAAGCTTGCCCACAAGGCATATGCATTGTGGGCAAGCTCTATGGCTTGCCATATTGCCAACGGCTCGCCATTGTGTTGTCTATATGTTTGCAAGCGGTTTTCAGGCCATAAAATCGCTTCGCAACTCTAAAAACAACACAATGGTGAGCTGTTTGCCAAATTGGCAAGCCATAGAGCTTGCCCACATCGCATATGCATTGTGGGCAAGCTGTATGGCTTGTTGTTTTGCTAAACACCTCACCATTGTGTTGTTTTTATGGTAGGTTAGGTTAGGTTAGGTTTAGGTTATAGGTTAGGTTAGAGCTATCAACGGCATAATAGTCGAAAAAATACAAAGGGACTTCGAATATGACTCGTGTACTTCTAAAAACACAAACGGACTTCGGTTAGATTAGGTTATAGGTTAGGTTTAGGCTATAAGTTAGGTTACATTAAGTTAGGTTAGGTATAGGTTTTATGTTAGGTTAGATTATAGGTTAGGCATAACGATTATAGGTTAGGTTAGAGCTAGTAAAATTAATAGTAGAAAAAATGCAATCGAACTTCGAAGATGACTTGTGTACTTCTAAAAACGCAAACGGACTTCGGTTAGGTTAGGTTATAAGTTAGGTTACATTAAGTTAGGTTAGGGTTATGTTATAGGTTAGGTTAGAGCTAACGTCAAATTAATAGTAGAAAAAACGCAATCGGACTTCAAAAGTGCACACACACTTCAAGAACCTTAATATATAGTCATTGACCAATAAAGACGATATTATTACCCTATGGTCCTAATCTCCGTGCACCTCTAGACCGAGGTGTGCGGGGAAGAACTTTAATATATAGTCATTGACCAATAAAGACGAGATTATTACCTTGTGGTCCTAATCTCCATGCACCTCTAGACCGAGGTGTGCGGGGATCGAGCCTGGCTAGAGAATGTGAGGTTGTTAGAGCTGTCATGTACTTAGTAGTCTGTAGTTATAACAATTAGAGTGTTTTAATTATTTGTTGCATCATTGGTAGATAAAGTATGGACGATAGAATGGCGTGTCCTTGTGCGCATTGCAAGCATCAGATCTTTCAAAAACGAAAAATCTGCGACCAACACATACACAATCACGGTCTCTTTCCGATAGAGCAAGTACAAGACCTGCGTTATCGATCTCATGGTCTAGAGATTGAAGGTCAAAGTCTGCAAGTAGATATTGCTCCAACTTCATCCCAGAGAAGACGATGCCATCTATTGAGTGCTCCCAACTAATACCTGAAGCGGCATTTCAAGAAGTAGAGATGTAGCAGATGTTGGACGAGTTATTTGACATGGATTCCAACATAGAAGGCGACAACATTGAACGCAGTACTGTGGACCAACCTCAGCCGTCCCGTTCATATCAACGGCATGATAGCAACGATGAGGAGGGGGAGATGATGCAAAGTCTTGCACGCATGCTGCTCTACACTGGTGCAAAAATATCAGTTCTCCGTACCGCATTGGCAATGCTTAATTTGCAGTATGTCTACGGTTGGTCTGACGCCTCAGTCACACAGAGCTTTTCAAGTAAACATATTTATCCTAAGCATGGTAAAGTGCAAATTACATTTCATATAAAGTGATCAAAGGGCTGACTTGTTCATGTAACGTCAGGTTGCTGAATGAGCAAATCTTGCCAGAAGGGAATCACATGCCCCCTACCCATCCAGCCGCTAAAAAGCTTCTTACTAATTTGGGCTTGGATTATCAAAAAATACATGCGTGTCCTAATGATTGTATACTTTTTCACAATGAGTATGCAAACCTGGAACAGTGTCCCAATTGTGGATCAAACAGGTACAGGGAGGACACATAAGGAAAAATTATCCATGCAAAGGTCCTTTGATACTTTCCTATCATTCCAAGAATAAAGAGCATGTTCAGGTGCAAGTCCATAGCCGCTTTGATGACATGGCACTCAAATACTAGATCGACAAATGATGTTATGCGGGTACCTGCTGACTCTTGTGCATGGAAGCACATAGAGGAAAGTTGGCCTACATTTAAGAATGAGCCTCGATGTATCCGCTTTGGTCTGGCAATGGACGGAGTAAACCCATTCAGATTACGGAGTTCGTCATGGAGCACGTGGCCTATTTTTCTGGTTAATTATAATCTTCCACCATGGCTCTCTATCAAGAAGGGCCATTTGTTGTTGTCATTGATTGTCCAAGGAAAGTACAAAGCAAAGAACATGGACGTTTATCTGGCACCACTTATAGAAGAGCTCCAAATCTTGTGCACATAATCGATGTGGTTGATATGTCCCAACCAATCGAACGACAGAATGTACATGTGCAAGGCATTCTCATGTGGACCATGCACAATTGGCCAGGCTTCCGGGAGTGCTCAGGTAAGTGCCTTTAAAACCCTCACACACATGTGATTCATGGCTATGCCAATGCTTTTAAATATTAATATGTGATGTTTCAGGCTTGAGTTACTCGAGCAATCATGCATGTCCGAAATGTGGTCCTCGACTTAGCTTCTGCCGCTTTGAGCATTTGAGCAAGACAATTTACGAGGAGCATGGTAGATTTTTGCCTGAAGGACATGAGCTACGTGGACCAAACATATGCAAACATGACATGCATCCACTGAAAGGGAGCGATTGGAAAAACATGTGGTTGGAGAGGGGAGATTGGATGCCACCTGGAATGAAAAGACTTTCTATTTTCCATGATCTCCCATACTGGAGTGACCTACTGATTAATCATTTTCTTGACCCAATGCACATCTTCAAGAATGTGGGGGAGATCATCTGGAAGACCATCACTAGAAAAAGGGAGAGCAAGGCCCAAAGAGATGACCTGCAGCAGGCTGTGGGTCGAATGCCAGTGATGTGGCCTCAACTTAAACCCAATGGAAAGTGGTCTATACCAAAAGGTCCATGGGTTTTGAGTTGTGCAGAAGAGCAACAAGTAAAGAAGACCTTGGGGATCACACGAGCATGATCTTAGCAAGGTGTACAAGAGCAGAGATGGGGCTATTGTGACAGATAGGGTTGGAAAGGCCATGTGATAGAGGATTCGACAGCTCTGTACGATTCAGTTTGGTCACTCTGTGATGGAGGTTTGGAAAAACCTCGATGCTGAGAGAAAGAATTACATCGTCAACTCCATTCAGAGAGAGTACAGGCCGACAGAGGGGTACGATCAAGTCTCGAACAACTGGATTTTGAGCGTGGCGAAGTCCACAATGTCACACTGTTGGTCAGAGGTGAGAGACAGGTACAATGACGGTAGTCCCAAGCCGTCATGGTTGGACGCAGAGGAGTGGACGGGGATTGCACGAGAGACACAAGACAATCCTGATAGATTTCAGCAGCAGAGAGATGCAGCCAGAGCACGTTTGGAGTCTGCTAGAGCGTCACATCTTGGGAGTGGAGGCGACGATACGCTTCGACATGAGTTTGTAAGTATTATATATATGCTAATAATATATATGTTATTTGAAGATTTATCTAATGATTAAACCATAATTTTGCAGGAAGTTGCTGTGAAGCGCCTTCCGACATGCCAAGAGGAGAAGTATGGGTACAAGCATGGACTTGTGGCCCTTTTGACCCAGCTGCAAGAGGAGGGAGAGGACGTCGATTGGGAGGCATTACCATGAGGGTCTTCTCACTCAGTGATTGTTTGCATATGTACAATTTTGTAGTGCTTATGTTTATGGTTTATGGTTATGTTTATGGTATGGCTCAGATGTTATGGTTAAGGTTTGACAGTCAACTTAAGATTATGGTTTTTCTATGATGGTATGACAATCATCTGATGGTTATGGTTATGGTTATGGTTGTGCAATGATGGTATGGCAATCAGGTGATGGGTATGGTTTTGCTATGATGGTATAGCAATCATGTGATGGTTATGGTTATGGTTGTGCAATGATGGTATGGCTGTTATGGTTATGGTATGACAAGCAAGTTATGGTATGGAAAATAGGTTATGTTTATGGTTTTACAATTTTCGACTCATGTTTTAATTATGTTAACAAGTTATGTTATTCTTACAATTTTGCTAATTGCCATACACTCGCTCTTTAGCGTCAGCTTGTAGGTGGAGTGCGGTTGCTTGTGCACTCTTCCTTTGGGCAGAGAGGGCTGTTTTCTTTTGTTGTAGTACATGCAGCATTAGTTCCTAGCCCTCTCTGTCCAAAAAAAATTTGCAAGTTTTGATTGTCGATACAGGTGACAGTATCAGCGTCGGTAGGGGCAACGATATGAGCGTCAGAATTCACTATACAAATAGTGGTGTACATTACGTTACGTATTTCGACGCGTATTTGAAGGTTTATTTCGACGTCCGCTATATCGATGGTCATACCGACGCTACGATACCGGCGTCTCTTCCGAGGCCTATTTCAGCGCTTTTTAGTTTAGAAAGTAACTTCATTTCGTCGGTACTTGCACCGATTTTTGCGCGACGTCTTGTAGTGACATGAAAAGCATTGTGTATGAGCCAATGGTTGGGCAACTTGAGTTGGTAGGCCATCTTATTGATTGGTCTAACAATTTGGAAGGGACCGTAGTGCCTTTTTGCTAGCTTAGCATAGTACTTTTGGTGTCCCGTAGGATTCTTGCCCGTCGTGTGCCTTAATTGAGCCTTGGGAAATTTAAGTAAGACCCAATCATTTTCTCTTAGCCCTTGTTTGGAAATTGATTCAAGAGTCCACCATAGTATGGTGTATAACAACAAATATGGTGTGTGGCCTTTGGGAGTTGACATACTCCGCCATTTCTTCAATTAAGCCCGCACAAAATTGTTGTTTTTGCTCTCCAAAACCCATCTTTTTGAAGACGGTGGCGTTGAGATGTAAATACCAAAACTTGTCTACATATTTGTGAATGGATTCATAGGGAGAGAGCTTCAAGCTTCGCCATTCGGTGAGTACTTTCTCTTTGGCAGGTAATGCTCTTTCCTCCCTCTTTGAACTTCTTTAGCTTGGATGGCCTCTTCTACGTGGCATAGGATTTCCTATGGCCTCTTCTTTTTTATGGTTCAAAAGTTGCACCATTGCTTTCTTTAGAAGATGAAGAATTTGAGGAAGATGGAGAAGAGGGTGACCTCTTTCCTTTTTCTTGCCTTGGTTCTCTTTGTCCACACCATCACTTTCTTCATAAGAGGAAGAAGATGAAGAAGATGGAGAAGAGGGTGACCTCTTTCTCGCCTTTTTCTTCTTTTGCTTTTTGTCACCCCTCTTTGAATTATGGTGTGGAGAAGTGTGCGATGGTCTTCTCTATTTAGGAGGTGATGGAGAGCATTTAGCACGCCGTCTTCGTGGAGCCATCTCTGTCGAGGTGGTAGGAGACTCACTTCTTTCTCATTCTTTGATGGGGGCTCCTAGTTCTCTTTGAGAAGGAGATAATTCATCAAGAAGCAATTTTTTGAGCCCTATGTATGGATCCTCTTCGTCTTCCCGAATTGAAGAGAGGCCTCTTTTGGGAGTTTCGCAAGGAGGCTTCCTAGGTGCTCTCTTATCATGGTAGGGAGTTTGGAGAATCCCATGAGCATGAAGCTGCTGTTGCACTTCACTTTGGAGGGATGGATTGCCCATGGCTTGTTGAAGCCTAGAAACAAGGTAGTTAACAAGCATAGGGGCATCATTAGTAGCCTGCTCATTAGCATAATCAAAGCTATCAACATTAATTTCACTCTCTTTACTGTTGTTAGCCATTCTAACAACTTTTAGGTGTAAAATTTTCTAGGTGTACTTTGGCACTTCAAGCCCTAGTTGCTACTCCTCTTTACCCCTTTAGAAAAGCACTCAAGCTATTGTACCCATGGCTCGAATACCATTAATTGCAAGGAATAGAAGAGAGGGTCTTTCAAAACCAAAACAACACTGGCTCTTGTCAAGCTTCTAATAGCTCAATAGTGGTTAAGCCGTAGGCAAGCCCCATAGGACTCCACTATTAAGACCATAGCTCTCGACGGTGATGCCTTGTTATCTACAAAAAGGCAGGCACACTGCAAGGCTAAAAAATCCCTATTCTACTTACTCAATTCCAATTAATAATACCAACCATTTATAGCTAGCTTGAGGACCTCCCTTCTTGAGCAAGAAAAGAGAAACCTTGTGCTTTGATACCAATGTAACATTTAATGACCTACTAGTAACTTGTGTGTAGCGGAAAATAACATGAACATAGTGAGCATTTCATTAGAATAGGTTCCTAATGAGCATAACAAGAGTGATTGGGTGGAGAGAGCAACAAAAAGCATAACACCTACTTAGATAGGCATGAACAATACTTCAAAAGAGAGAGAGATTAAGCTATTGACAACAGTTGAGGACCGGATTTACATGGAGCCGGTTCCCCCTCCAAAAGGCTTTGTATTATAGGTTTCCCCCATCAAGGGAGACATTTTACAATACAATTCTTTGTGTTCATTCAATAACTAGCTAGTGAAATGAAGATGGAAGCTTCAATCACTAAGCAAAATACTTATGAAACACAACATCAATTCCCTCACGGTCTCAGACCCAAGACCTCACACACCTTCGAAGATGGTGAGAGCTAACGGGGTATGAGAGCAGATTGAGAGGAAGAAGGAGTAGTCTTACAAGAAAGATGTACATCTCCTCACACAATCACTCATATAAGCATAGCATAGCTTAGTAATTAGCATGGTAGAGGAGATGAGCATGCATTGAAACTTGGCTCTTGGTTGGATTTGCATCACAAAGACAAGAGTTGTTGGTGTAGGCCTCCCTTCTCACAAGCTTGGAGTAGGTGATAAGCTTTCCATTAAAGCTTGAGAAGGAGAGAGAGATTCTTCTTGCTTCACACATGAGCTAGTGTGAGTGTGTGTGGAATAATGCCTTCAAAAATTCAGCCCCCTCTCTCTCTTGGTCGACCCCTCATGCAAATTACTCATGTTGACACCACATTGGACCTCTCCAAGCTTAGCCAATGAGAATTAAGTAGCATAAGTGATAGCCGTCTGGCATGTGTCTCCCTTTCCCCTTTTGTGAGAGCTTTAGGTAATTAATTAATGCAGCTAAACTCTCATTGGACCCCTTTGTCTTCTGGCCAATAGGAATTAGGCAAGCCATTGGGCTGTTGAATGCTCATTGAACCCCTTGGGAGAGTGTCCAATAGTCTTCTAGAGAGCTTAATTCTTTTTGGTTCTTTTATTAAGTGTTTTTAAATTAATTAAACTAGATTTACTCTAGCCTAATTCTCATTGGTCCACCTCCATGGCCATCCAATAGAATTTGAGTGCACCTTGTGGGCATCTGGGCTAGGGAGCTTACATGTGTCCCTCATTCCCTTTGTGTAAAGGAAGCTTGTGTGTGTGTGTGTGTGTGTGTGTGTGTGTGTGTGTGTATGTGTGTGTGTGTTTCTCTCTCATCCCCTACTTACAGGGCTCGCCCCCTCCTGTAGGAATCATGAAGACTTTTTTGTACACACACAAAGCATCCAATTTTTATAAGCTTGACCATTGGACACAACCTTTGCTTTTTGGAACCTTAGCATTTTGGAAGTTTTAATGGGCTGAACCTTAGGGTCTTTAAATCCCATTATTCCACATTGCTCTTTTGCAGATGGCCCCCCCTTTGGATCCCTATTTTCCCTCCTTGGATCCCTACTGTGGCCGGTTTGCTAGCTTAACCAATATTCTAGCTTTTTCTCCCCTGGCACTTCCCCATATTAAATGATCAATTTAACATGAGAAAATCATTTATGAGAATTATATATTAATTATTATGACAAGAGGGGTATGCTTGCAGTTGCTTATGCATATTGGTGATTAAATTTTGCAACTTGGACAATTGTTTTAAAAGTATATGTAACTTCATTTCCTGATAATTTCTTTGCAAAACCTCAAGTCTAGGTTTCGTGTAATTGTCCATTTTTACACATGGTGCCAATTAAGATTTTATAATTATGAGAGATGTTAAAATCTTTACCTTTGATCATACAAAATTGAATTGAGTAGGCTAACGATGACACAGAGGCTTTACCCATTAGTTTGTTCTTTAAATTCAAATGTTTCTCTATGCATGGTATCTTTGTTTCGCATTGCCTTGGATTTTGTTGGGCTTTTGTGTGTTTATAGAAGATGCTAATGGCTTTTGGGAGCTAATCATATAGTTAGATGAATCTATATTATTAGGAGCTTGTTTAGTATTACAATGGAGATGGGATAAGGGGATGAGGCTGCTTGGTATTGCCATCTTTGCACATGGTTGCTTGCTCATGTCCCCTCAAAGCAAGTTGACTCTGTAAGTAAACACCAAATTTTGTAAGCACCAAAAGATGAATAAAATACCATTCTAATAATCTAGTGACAATAATACAAAGAAGAAACTAAAAGGGAGAAGCTTTGACAACTCTCCATAGATAATGTAACTTACTTGCATCGCAATACTCAATCACATGCTATGCAACACTAGATGGTGCACCAAAGCCACCAAAAAAATATTAAACCATAATGGTATGAGGAACTTTGCCTACTTTTGCTAATAGAGGTGTGAAGCCCTAGGTGTTGAAAGCCATAAAGAGGTTGTTTGTCTCTAGCATGATAAACTTAAAGATGGAGATGATGTCAAGCTGTGAATGTAAGCTACAAGGACAATTTCATTACCATTCTATCCTTATGTTGGAGATGAACCCTTGCAACACCCACTCACCAGTTACACCTCTTGTTGTTGTGGCATACAAGTCCTTTGAGCCCATCCTTTTGCTACCTTCAAGAGTAGAGGTTTGCATGCAAGGTGCGTGAATGAAAGTAGTAGTAGTAGTAGTAGTAGTAGGAGGAGGATGATCTTGTTTCATGCTGCAATGGAGGTGAAAGAAGGGTGAGGAGCTAAATTGGTGTGAAAATATGTGGTGGACAGGGGGAAGAAAAGGGGGAGGAGCTTGCTTGGTGCTACAATGGAGGTGGAAGAAAGCTAGTAGAGGGAGAATGTGTGACTATGGGGTGCATGTGGTTGTTACTACAATGGAAAGCTTGGGAAAAGGTTTGTACAGAGAGAAAATCATTTTTTACTTATAGGATAGATTTGGGGGGGCTTCAGAGGGTGGAATGTGATGAA
Source organism: Adiantum capillus-veneris (assembly GCF_014529385.1). NCBI lineage: Eukaryota > Viridiplantae > Streptophyta > Polypodiopsida > Polypodiales > Pteridaceae > Adiantum > Adiantum capillus-veneris. The sequence continues at coordinate 150,319,709 of NC_140936.1, read as the reverse complement.
TTTTCTTTGATTTTTTTTAATTATTGGGGTTTTTAAGTACAAGTTTTTACTTTTAAAGGTCAAAATTTGCTTTTTTGATCATAAAATAGGTTTGGAGGGCTTTTAAGGAGGGAAAATATGAGTTTTGATTTTTTTTTACAAATTTCAAATTTTTAGTGTATCTTTGATTCCAAGCAAAAAAAGTGGGGGAAAGGTGGTCAAAGTGGTCCCCCCCCCCCCCCCCCCCCCGACCAATCCCTTTCCCCTAGCCACCTCCTTTACCTTTTCATCACTAGGTAAGAGGCCATTAAGAGGTGTAAGGCTACATTGTCGCCCTGCTTCTTTTGAGGGTATAGAGTGTGTTGACCACCCTCTTCCTATTGACTGGCCTCTAATTAACCTCAATCCCAAAGGACCCCTAGAGGGTTCACAATTTTCCTAATGAGAGATCTTTTGTTTGAACACCCAAGAAGAGCGGGTCGCTGCGACGGACGTTTACAACATAACTTTCTAGCACTAACATAACGTCAATACTCAGGGAAAGTGACTCGGATGGGGCATGGAGACTCTATGAGATTGTCAATCTCACGAAGTGAACCTTAACAAGCAAACACACTAGCTCGACAAGCAAGACAACACCCAAAGATCAGGGAAATCTACCTATGTCCTTTCTCACAACTCTAGGTCATCATGCCATTTCGGCACTCGAACTGAATCGAAATGCAACGAAACTTTTGGAGGAGGTCAAGGACACCTAGGGGCACTATCCTAGCAAGTCTGGTCGCAATCCAACAAGGTACCAAAATCACGATCCATCATGAAAAAGGTCCTGCAAACTGCAACAGAACTATCCAGAACTGTCGTCCTATGGTCTTAGAACACTCTCCTATGGTCAAAACGACTAAAAACAACGATTTGAGCACTCAAATCTGCAATTATAGCTCACAGACGCGTAGTCGCGAACCACAGAAAAACTAACAATGCTTACACTTAAATTAAAGAGCAAAGAGAGAGGAACACAATGCAACTTTCGGATTTGGAAACTGATTACCCATTCATTAGTTGCGTCGGTTATTGACCTTTATACCCAGGGCATTCTAAATGGCCAGTGGTGGCTGGATCACAAGGACCTTTTCATATATCATTACAGCATTACAACTCAGGGGATTGATCCACTACTCTGTAATCAGGATTTACATGGAGTATTACTACACTAGCTCAAAAACTAATAGAGTACAAACGTGGTGTCCAGCTATGTGTCCGACCAATTGGGCGCCCGTTTGATCTGTCCTCAAAAATTTCCTCCTTCCTAATTTGTGTCGTCCCTTGACACGACCTTGTGCAGTCTTGTCATAGGGTTGTCTTCATCTTTGTCTTCACGTTTGTTCTTTAGCTTTGGAAGAGCTTTGGCATTGATGACACTCCCCCACTTCCTTGAGTGATTCATATCTGTCATGTTGATAAATGATTTGATCTTTGATTTTTGAGGCAACTTTATTCTTGTTGTGCATCCGCCTCTTTGTTGCCAGTCTTAGCCCCCGTAAAGGTGGATGTTGATGTGTTTGAATTTGTAGAACTGATCCTCTTTGACACGTGGACTTTATGGTGGATTTTCTTTCAAGGTCCATTGCAATTTGAGTTGTCTGCAATAGGTCACCAATGTTGAAGCACTGTGTGAGCTACTTTTGATTGTTGTGGATAGCTCGCTGGTTGCTGAATTTTTCATTGCTTGTCCTTGTAGGCCATTCTTTGACTTGCCATTTTTTGATGGAGCTTTGTTCTCCCCCTTTTAGATAAAATATGCTCTTGATAAGTATATGGAGACCTGCTATGTTTGCTCCAAGTCATTATCGATTGATTTGGGAAGACATTTCCTTATTGCTGATGTAGAAGGAATATATACAAGAAGTCGATGATGAGGGTTTTTAGATTAGGGTCTTGAAACTTGGATGACCAAAGGGAAAAAAAACCCGGTGGGAAAAAAGTGCCTTTGGTATACGCTCTTATTGAAGTTGAGCATATCCACTTAAAGTACCTCTCATGCAAGGTGAGTGCTTGGGAGAAACAAAGAAAGAGTGTCTAATGCAAGTGCCAATTATGGGATACTCTATATGCATACGAAAATCTATCGAAAAAAGCATGCACTGTAAGAGATGGAGATGATGGATGCTTCAAGGAACAGATGTAGCACTTGTGACATCAAAGGATGTCTCAATAGCTTCCATGTTTCCAGGAAGGGTTTCGATGTAGAAGCTTCTCCACTCGTACCTCACTGTGCTGAGTGCATGAGTGTCTTTTGGACTTCCTCCTTCACTTACCACTATACTACAATGACTTCGACTCTTATGCTCACCTATACCAGCATGAGCGACACAACATAATTATGCTCAACTCTTCCAGCTTGAGCAGTACCTAGAATAACTAAGACTTAGACCACAGAGAATATTACATGACAGTTTGGAACTAATACCTCACTCATTTAGTGGCTTAGTTGCCCGAATCTGACTTTTATGCCATGTATTTTTAATGGCGACTTGGACTTACCTGTTCAACGCCAGAAACCCAATTCCATAAGTTCTGGAAATTTAGGCCTCTTCCATTGTGTTGGTCTTTGGATGCCACCATTTTGTCGAGTAGGTGGGCATACTTTGGCTCCTCTTGACTTGCTTGTTGAGTGATTGATGTAGCCTTTGCTTTATCTCGCCTAAGAAGCAGCTGTTGAAAGGTGTGGGTTCTTTGTGATTAAATTTCCTTTAGCGATTTTGGAACCCGTCTTGTTTTTGGTTCGTGTGTGATTGTCTTTTGCATTTGCTCCTTTTGCTCGATGACTTGTTGGACACTAGGCTTCGATAGCCAGATCTGATGATTTCCTTTGTAGAAGCCTTGCTTTTGTAATCGATGACAGGGTATCCATCTGGAGGTTATAGCACCCTTAATGGTGACTTGTTGTTGGCTCTACCTATTGATTGTGTGCCTTTGGGTGGAGCCTTGTGGTGCTTCTTGATTGAGCGCCATTTTTCTAGGTTGAGCTACAATTTTTGGTAACCATATTTGATTGTTACCTTCATAAAATCCTTGTGCTTTGAGTAGCTTTATTGAAATCATCCACTGATTCACCTGTTTGTGTTGGATATCTTTGTTGAAGTCTGATTTCGGTACCCAAACTTTTCGCGTTGCCCGCTTGGAAGGTCTTTTTGTTTGCCTCTTATTGGTGTTCTTTCGCTTGCCTTAGTATTTTGTATTATGTTGATAGCACATCTTGTTCCTTGTAGAAATCGTTGGTTGAGATGGGTCGGTCCAAGCTGTTACTTTAGGCTCTTTGGCCCAAACATTAATGTTTCCTTAGAAGTAGCCCTGAGCAGTGATTGACTCATTTGGTGCTACCCACCCTATCACTTTTTGTTGATGTTGAACTTGTGCTTCATGTATCCAAACTGGGTCTTTCACTTTGATATGCTCTTTGGATACCAACACTTGGCTGACATTCTTTGGCTTCTTCCTAATGCTTTGATGTGATGGAAACTTTGGTTGATAGACTTTTTGTTTCAGTTTCCATTGCATTGTCGATGGTTTGGCTCTTGATGTAGAGGCTTCACGGGAAGTTTGATGTAGGCTCGTTGAAGGTAAATTCATCTTGCGAGGTTGATATACTTCAGTGTTTACCTTTGCTTTACCTTTTTCTAATATGCTTGGTTGCTCCTTTTTTGTATTGACTTGAGGTGCTTTTGGGGCTTTTGATGGTGTTGTTGTTGAAGATTTTGGTTGTTGTTGAAAGAAGATGTTCCTCCAGCTTTCTGTCAGGACCAGACTCTCTTTGATGTGATGGGAGTCGATTATGTGGAATGTATCCTTATACTCCCTGGTACTCAACTTGAGTACAGCTTCTGCCATGCCAAAGCTAGGAAACATTGTTTAGAACTTGTGTACACTATCTCCTCTAGCTCAGTGATTGGCGACTTTCCCATCATGATCTACATTCCATAAGTCATCATATTCTTTGTTGCTTCTGGATCTATCACAACTGAACATGTGATTTTGAGTCCTATTTCTCTGCATATGCTAAATTTGATCATCGTAGGAGACCATCGATCTTCTTCCTTGTCCCTGTTCTTCTTTTGATCTTGCATTTTTTGAACATTTGACGTTGAATTTGAAAACTTTTTTCCTTCATCTGCTTTCATTTGCAAATTTTCTGGAGTTGGCTTCTTTGAAACAACTTTTGTTGTTTCTTCAGGTATGTCAATAATGACATATTCTCATGGTGCTCTGATTCCTTCATTTTCAATTTTGCCTCATGCTCCAAGACGTAGCTATCTGTCTCACTTTTTATGCTTTCACACTCACAAACTTCATTAGCTTCCTTCAACACCTTTATTGTAAATACGGGAGTTATATCATACCCATCTTCATCGCAAAATTTAGTCAGGGTCGCCTCATTCACACACACATCAAGAGTCGCCAGTATTTGATCCCATCCAAAGGGTTCACATAACTCCTCTGGAAATGGCTCTGGTACATATGCCTCATCTTCTACTGAACGCTCTAGGATGCAATCTTCCTTTCTAAGACTTCCACTCTCCAGAGCTCCGTACATCCAAATATGCGCTTTGCTTTCGAAATCAGTTGTGGAGTTTAATTCTTCCCCCGCGGTTCGCTCTATATCTCTATAACTATGATCTTTGACACTGATTTTTGTTGTGACCTCTTTGTGTCTCAAGTAGATATAGTCATAGCCCCAGTCTTGTACCATTTTGAGCTGACGCATGAATGGTCTGCCCAATATGATATCAAAGTTGCTGCTCTTGTCAAAATTCATTATGGCAAAGGTGTGCTCATACTCGATGCCACACGAGGATACAATGATTTGTTCTGATATTCCAATCGGTTTCTCCGCGTATCCATCCGCTAATTGCAGTTTCATATAAGTTTTCCTACGAACAGGCTTTTCCCATTTTTTCCATATCTCTTTGGTTGCAATGGCAATTCTTGCCCCACTATCTAATTAGCAACCATTTTTACTCCTTTGTACTCAAGTGGTAAGGTGGTGTTTCCTTCTTCTCCTTCACAGTAGTCATCCACCTTATTTACTGGTACTCGCTTTGTCTGTGGTTTCTTAGGCAAGGTGTCATCCATGTTTTTGTCTGCAAGTTGGTCATGTGAAGGGATTTTCAGCCCCATGTTTTCCAGGTGTTTGCCCATTTTGGCCCCATAGATGCGGTCTAATTTTTAGTAGCTCTGAGAGATAAAGTGTGCATTGTATAGGAGAAGACATAAATTCATGCAAGCTCTTGGTATCCATCATTTTTGGTGTGGCTTTCCACTGAGAAGGTACCATTTTAACCTCCGATTTTGTTTCAAGTTCTCCTATGAAAGATGGCAACATCTTTAGGGAGCGTGGTTTACTCTCTTCAGATGTGACAGATCCAACATCCCCGTATAAAGATCGTATATCTCTTGGGAAAAATTCGTGATCCATGTTTATCTTAGGGATAGGTGCTGACTGTAAAGTAGCACTACCATCTTTTCGGTTTCTGATTGATTCCCACAAGGATTGTGGCCACGGTTCTTCTACCTCCGGAATAGGCATCACTACTTGTGAGCCCACCCTATCTGTGGTATTGGCTACTTCCCTTGTATCTAAACGTGCCTCAACTCCCGACTCTTCCTGGTCTCTGTTTACAATACCCTGGCTCTCCAATTCTTGGACTTTATCGCAGATTAGCACCTCCATTTTTGGAGCATCTGGAACATGTGGTTCAATAAGAGCTTGGGCCTTCTGGATGAGCTCCTTGCACATTTGCAACCTCTCTTTTTCATACCCTAGATGAGGGTACGTTAGCCATCTATCCTCTTGGGTTTGGTTGGGTTTTAGCCTAGCTTCATAAGCTTCCAAAGGTTCAAACACTTTGTCGACCAAGACTGAACCTCCCGAGTTAGTCTTTGACTCTTTAGGTCCCTTTGCATTTTTGTTCCTTTCTTGCTCTTGTCTAAGCTGCTCTCTTGTTTGATCCAGTTTAGTTTCCAAAGCTGCTTTCTCCTTCAGACTCTTCAATTTCATTTTGTCTCGTCTGCCTTTCCATGATCTTCTTCCGATGGTTCTCACCGATTTGTTCTCAAATTCTGTTTGAACATACAATGTGGCTTTTTCAGCTGGTTTGTTTTTGGCAGCTTCTTGAGCTTGAGCTCGAGTCATCATGTTTAAAGGAATGGCGGGTTCTACCTCAGATCCGCTTGAAGAAGGCATCACGCTACAACATTCATTGTTGCTTTCCCTTTGTAGCCTGATTTTTAGCACAGTGTTGGTGTAGATGGTCTAGACCACAACGTTCATAGAATACAAATAATTCAAATTTTGGACCCTTGTTTGGACACCTTTGTGCCCAATGATCACCTCCACACTCATAGCATGGACCTTCTTGTTTCATAGCTGGTGATCCAGCCAATGGTTGTTCTTACCTGGTAAGATATTCTTTGACCCATACTCATGATGATTGGCTATGAACATGAGCGTATTCGCATCCATGGAGTACTGATTTCTCATGGGTTGTGGCACATATGTTGGCTAAGTGTAGTTAACTATCACTCTCCCATCATTCAAAAGTGGTGGTTGTTGCCCTAGCACACGTTGTGGCTTTGGTTGAGTCCTACACCATGGAGGGGGATGATCCCCTCCACAAGCATTACATATCCTCAATTGAGGGTGTCGTACAATCAGGTTCTAGATGTAGCCTTGGTTTATTCTTCTAATCACTCCCTTGACCACTTGATCAATGATTGGTTCCCAAGGAGTTTGAACATCTCTCTTTGTTGTTGATTCGCTCTTCGGAGATGAGGCACTACTAGTCACGTTGTCTGTATCTTCACTCACGTCTCCGTAGGCCTTGCAATTGTCAACTAGATATAGAGCTTCTCTAGTGACTTGCTCAAACGTCGTGCATCCTTTTAGATGTAGGTCCTCAAGCCCTCTATAAAGAGAACTGGCAATCTCTCATCTTGCGGTAACTCTCTCACAGGACATCTATCAATGTATTGTTTGAAGCGAAGCAAAGCTTCCTTCACCCTTTCATTTGCTTTTTGTTTGAAAGCGTACATTTGGGACACTGTGTTATGTTTGATTCCCCTTTTTGAGAATTCCTCTACAAACTCTTGTAAGAGTTGTGCTATGTTTGGAAAATCATCTCTATTTAGTGGTTGGAACCAAGTCAAGGCTGTTCCTTCCAATGTTAATCCAAATCCCTCATACTGAGTATGGAAATCTGCAATCTGTTCAGCTCTCAAAACTTGTTTGAAGAGTGAGACATGAGCATATGGGTCCTTCGACCCATCATATTTTCTCTTGACACATTGAGCCACTTGATATGGTTTTAATCGTTGTGGTTCAATCACCAGTCTAACCAATTCGTGGTCTCTTGTAAAAATGTCTCTCACTCTCTCTTCTCGTCTTGGAGAGAATCTTGGTGGAATCCTCTCTGATGTGTACTCTAGCATCGTTTTTGGTTGAAAGTAAGTAGAGATTAGAGTACCCTTGTATGTATATCTCTCGAGGTCAATGGGATCAACAAGTTTGTACTCACGTCCATACTTATCTACCATCAAAACTTGCACTCCGTGGGAATCTGTATATGTGAATGCATAGAGGTTCTTATGGGTGGTCAACTCTCTCGCATAGGGCTCTACACACTTGTAGAAGATATATGGATCCCCGTTTGTGAATCTATACAAGCCCTCATAAGTGTAATCTGTAAGCACTCTCATGGATTCATTTGCTTTGATGAATCTCACGTTCGATTTGTTGATCAGAGGATGCCCCTCCTCTATGTATTCTCTCAATCCCTCTCTTGAAGGCATTGCAGCATTTCTTGCGTTTTCATGTCTCCGAGTGGAGTAGAGGACCCTGGTGGTGGACGATTTGTCATGGTCAAGACTCACTCAAATTTCTCAAGATAGTACTCGACAAGCCCAACTTGGCTTAGTGCAACTTATCTCTTTTTGCCCCTGGTAAGGTCTCTCAAAAGTCAAGAATTTGTGACTCTTTTGGTCTTTGAAAACTAGTTTTGGGGTACCCTAAAAGTTTGGATCTAAGAAACGTAGTAAAATTCAGCACTATTGCCCGCAAGCTTTCTTCCTAGCTATATGTGACTCAATTTGGAGTTTTCTATCAAAAGTTAGAGCAATTTTGGTGAACTGCACTTAAAACAACACTCAAAACAGTCTCAGGACCAGAACACAGGAACTTTGGCTTATATCTTGGTCTCCAGAGGGTAGTTTTAGCTCAAACTTGAGATTTGGGATGTCCTCAAGTATGTTTACAAGATCACCAAGTCAGATACCCCCACTATGCTGAGAGGTACATGGATCGCGATCCATGTTCCCTGTCAATTTTTTTTTTCTCCAAATTTTAACTGTGTGTAGACAAGGTCATGTGCATACTATATACCAATTTTCATCAAATTCTGAGGTGAAGGTACATGGATTGCGCTCCATGTTCAACCACATATGGACTTGTCCTCTTAGGGGTTTGTTCCTGAGTATGTCCACAAGCTAAATCTCAAATATTTTTTGGATTTGGACTTGTTTTGATAGGTCAAATACCCAATACTAGGTCTGCACCGCGGTTTTCGGTGTGTCACCTGTTTTGCTCCCTTTTGACCCAAATTTGCTCAATTTATCCCAAAACTGGACATGGGAATATGCTTTGTTGTGTAAGCACTCCTGATCTGGAAAGTTTCAGGTCAAGCTGTCACTATGGGTACATGGATTGCGATCCATGTTTGGAGCCCAAATTGACTTTTTTTGGTACCATCAAAATTAGCATGATTAGGAGGTCCTATGGTATCAAAATTTTTGAAAACGGACCTCCGGATTGGTCAGTTCTGGCACTTGCTCAGAGTACTTGGCAATTCAAGACTTTTGACTTGGTTTTGATATCCAAATTCACTTTTGAAAAGACCACTAGACTCCTTGTGATGGGCTATAGCTATGGTGCAAATATGGTATCAGTCTGTGACAAAGGAACATGGATCGCGATCCATGTACCTATGTGTTAGATTGCACTGTAACTTGGCACACACCTTCCCCTTGGTCCACTAATCCCTGCTATATGGTTTTGTATGATTTGGACTTGTTTAGGTCAGGCAAAAGTCAAATCACAGGTCTGTTTTAGGGTTTTCACCTTGAACTGTTTTTGGCTCTTTTTACTCACTTTTTGAACTTTTTTGACAAATTTTGTTTGGGGACTTTTGTTCACAATGGTCTCTGTTTTACAGGATTGAAAAGTTTTTTTCCAAAAATTTCTCAGAGATACATGGATCGCGATCCATGTTCCACCACTTTTGGATCTCTTTTTTTTTTTTTTTTGCTGATAGCTTATGATGTTTTTAGATTGCTCACCAAGAATTTTTGAATTTGGATCAATTTTGCCCAACCAAAACTAACTTCTACAGTCTGCTGCAACAGTTTTGACAATGTTCTATTTTTGGCTCTTTTGACCACTTTTTGAAACTTTTTTGCATATGGTTCTTTTAGGAAAGTTGTTCCAAATGGTACCAGCTACCTACTGCTCAAATCTCAGCCAAGAAATTTTCAAACTTTTTTCATGAGGTACATGGATCGCGATCCATGTTTGGAAGCCAAACTGACATTTGTTGATACCATCAGAATCAACATGTTTACTAGATGCTATGGTATCAAAAGTTTTGTATTTGGACTAGTTTTTGTCATTCAAAAGCAAGTTTCTCTGTGTGTCCTTCGGGTTTTGATTAGTTTCTGTATTTGGCTATTTTGACCAACTTTTTTTATTTTTGACATGGTGTCTTTTGGAAAAGTTGTTCCAAATGATATCAAGATGTACTTGTCAAATATCAACCCAGAATGTTAAAAAGGTACATGGATCGCGATCCATGTTTGGCATCATTTTTTCATGAATTTTGTTATGCAGGTTCTCTATGCCCTGTAGAAGCCAAATCTGATCCCTTTTTGAATTTGGATCCCAAAATCTCAAGATTTTCTCAATTTTGTGTTCGTAATGTCTGTTTCGGCTGTTTTTGCCCTAAAAGTCAATTTTGATGTGATTTTTGAGTTTTTCTTTCAAGCAAACTTGATCAGAGCAGTTTCCCAATGATGTGCAATGTAACTAGTCAGTTTTCACCAAAAATGGTCTCTGGGGTACATGGATCGCGATCCATGTTCCTCCACAGAATCTTGCCCAATTTTCTAGATTGCTTCTAGAGAGTATGTTGATGCCCTTGATCCACAATTTTTTGAATTTGTATCACTTTTGAGGTCTCTACCATCAAATTTTCAGAAGTTTAGAGTTATGGTCGTTTTCGGCCAAAATATGATTTTCACCCTTTTTTCCCTCAATCTTTTAGCCCAAATTTGATGGTCATAGTTTCTACTTATTCTACTCCTAAGTACTGAAATGAAATCTGAAACAAAAACAAACTAAACGGTACAAAATAAAGTCGAAACGAAAAATGGAACAACACTCTTAAGTCATAGGGAAAATTGAAGGATGAAATGGTTTTGGCTATCTCACTCACAACCTTCTTTACTTCTCAAGAATAGATCTTGCAAGTCCTCGACTTCTAAACTCTATCAAGTACTAAACCCCGTGTCTAGCTGCTTCATTGATAATGTGTAAACAGAATGGAGAGACAAATCTTCAAAAAATAACGCTCTAAATATCCAGTAGGTCACTCACCATCTAAGGATCATATCCCCGGCAGCGACGCCAATGTTAGCGGGTCACCGCGACGGACGTCAGCATAGCTTTTTGGCAGTAACATAATGTCCATACTTAGGGAAAGTGACTCGGATGGGGCACAGAGACTCTATGAGATTGTCAATCTCACGAAGTGAACCTTACAAGCAAACACACTAGCTCGACAAGCAAACCAACACCCAAAGATCATGGAAATCTACCTATGTCCTTTCTCACAGCTCTAGGTCATCATGCCATTTCCGCACTCGAACTGAATCGAAATGCAACGAAACTTTAGGCGGAGGTCAAGGAAACCTAGGGACACTATCTTAGCAAGTCTAGTCGCAATCCAACAAGGTACCAAAATCACGATCCACCATGAAAAAGGTCCTGAAAACTGCAACAGAACTATCCAGAACTGTCGTCCTATGGTCGAAGAACACTCTCCTATGGTCAAAACGACTAAAAACAACGATTTAAGCACTCAAATCTGCAATTATAGCTCACAGACGCGTAGTCGCGAAACACAACAAAACTGACAATGCTTACACTTAAATTAAAGAGCAAAGAGAGAGGAACACAATGCAACTTTCGGATTTGAAAACTGATTACCCATTCATTAGTTGCATTGATTACCAATTGGAGCAGCTCGTAGCTTGAGCGTACGTTTTGGGAGCTCCCACTTCTTCTAAAGATAAGCCTCCTTTCACATTAAGGTTATTGACCTTTATACCTAGGGTATTATAAATGGCCAGTGGCCAGCTCACATGGACCTTTCCATATATCATTACATCATTACAAATTAGGGGATTGATCCACTACTCTGTAATCAGGATTTACACGGAGTATTACTACACTAGCTCGGAAGACTAATAGAGTACAAATGTGGTGTCCAGCTATGTGTCCGACCAATTGGGCGCCCGTTTGATCTGTCCTCAAACACTTTGTAATGAGGTTTGTTGTCGATGTTGGCTGCAAAGTGTTTTTTTGTCATTGATGCTTCTCCCCTCCAATGGTGTTGACAAAGTAACTGCAAGATGGCGGCATGGCATGTGAACCAAACTTTGTGCAAATATGTGTGAGGATGGTCTTACCCTATATCGGGCAATGTCTGATTTTTGGTACAAAAGTTCCTTGTCATAATAACTAATATCTAATTCTCCTAAATGATTTTATCATGTTAAACTGAATATTTAATATGGGGAAGTACCAGGGGAGAAAAAGCTAGAATATTGGTTAAGCTGGCAGACCGGCCACAATAGGGATCCAAAGGAGGGAAAATAGGGATCTAAAGGGGGGGCCATCTGCAAAAGAGTAATGTGCAACAATGGGCTTCAAAGACCCTAAGGTTAAGCCCATTAAGACTTCCAAAATGCTAAGATTCGAAAATTCAAAGGCTAGGTCCAATGGTCAAAAGATAGGAAAGATTGGATGCTTTTGGGAATACAAAGTCTTCCCACATCCCTATCTTGGAGGGGGTGAGCCCTTTTAGTAGGGGATGAGAGAGAAATTCACACACACTCTAGCAGGCTCCCTTTACACAAAGGGAATAGGGGACACATGTCAACTCCCTAGGTTAGTTGCCCCCAAGATGCATTCAATTCCTTTCGGATGGCCGTAGAAGTGGACCAATGAGAATAAGGCTAGAGTACACTTAGTTTAATTCATTTTAAAACACTTGATAAAAGAACCAATAGAAATGAATCTCTTTAGAAGACTATTGGACAGTCTCCCAAGGGGTCCAGTGAGCATTCAATAGCCCAATGGCTTGCCTGATTCCTATTGGCCAGAAGACTAAGGGGTCCAATGAGAGTTTAATTGCATTATTTAATTACCTAAAGCTCTCACAAAAGGGGAAAGGGGGACACATGTAACAAGGCTATCACTTATGCTTCTTAATTATCATTGGCTAAGCTTTGCAGGGTCCTATGGGATGCTAGCATGAGTAAAATGCAAGAGGGGTCGACCAAGAGAGAGAGGGGGATGATTTTGGCAAGGCATTATCACACACACACTCACACAATCTCATGTGTGAAGCAAAGAAGACTCTCTCTCCTTCTCAAGCTTTAATGGAAAGCTCATCATCTACTCCAAGCTTGTGAGAAGGGAGGCCTACATCAACAACTCTTGGCTTTGTGTGATGCAAATCCAACCAAGAGCCAAGCTCCAATGCATGCTCATCTCCTCTACCATGCTAATTACTAAGCTATGCTAAGCTTTTATGAGTGATTATGTGAGGAGATATACTTATTTCTTGTAAGAATACTCCTTCCTCTCAATCTACTCTCATACCCCGCTAGCTCTCACCATCTTTGAAGGTGTGTGAGGTCTTGTGTCTGAGATCGTGAGGGAATTGATGTTGTGTTTGATAAGTGTGTGCATGGTGCTTGAAGCTTTTATCTTCATTGCACCAGCAAGTTATTGAAGGAGCACAAAGTATTGTATTGTGAAATGTCTCCCTTGATAGGGGAAACCTATAATACAAAGCCTTTTGGAGGGGGACCGGCTCCATGTAAATCCCGTGCGCAATTGTTGTCAATAGCTTAATTTCTCTCTCTTTTGAAGTATTGTTCATGCCTATCTAACTATGTGTTATGCTTTTTTTTTCTCTCTCCATCAAAGCACTCTTGCTATGCTCATTAGGAATCTATTCTAATGATATGCTCACTATGTTTATGCTATTTTTCGCTACACACAAGTTACTAGGCCATAATACATTACATTGGTATCAAAGCTCAAGGTTTCTCTTTTCTTGCTCAAGAAGGGAGGTCCTCAAGCTAACTATCAATGGTTGGTATTATTGATTGCAATTGAGTAAGTAGAATAGGGATATTTCAGCCTTGCAGTGAGCCTGCTTCGTGCAGATAACGAGGCATCACCTTCGAGAGCTATGGTCTTAATATTGAAGTCCTACAGGGCTTGCCTATGGCTTAACCACTATTGAGCTATTAGAAGCTTGACAGGAGCCAGGAATGTTTTGGTTTTGAAAGACCCTCTCTTCTATTCCTTGCAATTTGAGCCACGAGTATAGGAGCTTGAGTGCTTTTCTAAAGGGGTAAAGAGGAGTAGCAACTAGGGCTTGAAGTGCCAAAGTGCACTAAAAAAAGTTTACATCTAAAAGTTGTTAGAATGGATGACAATAGTAAAGAGAGTGAAATTAATATTGATAGCTTTGATTTTGCTAATGAGCAGGCTATTAATGATGCCCATATGCTTGTTAACTACCTTATTTCTAGGCTTCAACAAGCCATGGGCAATCCATCCATCCAAAGTGAAGTGCAACAGCAGCCTTGTACTCATGGGATTCTCCAAACTTCCCACCAAGAAGAGAGAATATGTAAGAAGCCTCCTTGTGAGACCATAAGAGGCCTCTCTCCGATGTAGGAAGAAGAAGAGGATCTGTACGAAGGGCTAAAAAATGTACTACTTGATGATGTATCTTCTTCCCAAAGGAGAACTCAAGAGCCCCACCAAAAGAACGAGAAAGAAGTGAGTCTCCTGCCACCTCGATGGAGATGGCTCCACGAAGACGGCGGGCAAAACACTCTCCAACACCCCCTAAACGAAGAAGACCATCGCACACTTCTCCACACCATAATTCAAAGAGGGTGATAGAAAACAAGAGAAGAAAAAGACGAGAAAGAGGTCACCCTCTTCCCCATCTTCTTCATCCTCTTCCTCTTATGAAGAAAGTGATGGTGCAGATAAGGAAGACCAAGGGAAGAAAAAGGCAAGAAAGAGGTCACCCTCTTCTCCATCCTCCCCAAATTCTTCCTCTTGTGAAGAAAGTGATGGTGCAACTTTCGAACCACCAAAAATAAGAGGTCATAGGAAATCCTATGCCGCATGGAAAAGGTCGTCCAAGCTCAAGAAGTTCAAAGAGGGGGGAAAGAACATTTGTTTCCTTCTACAATGGCACCTTTGGTGCTACGGACAAAGTCTCGGCTTTCATCCAACAATTTGATGCGGCGTTTCGAGATGCGGGCTTCATGGAGTCCTCTAAGCTATGCCATGTAGCTATGAATTTTCAAAAGTCCACTAGGCAATGGTGGTCTAGCCTATGGGAAAACAGTGAATCCCCACGAACATGGAAAGCTTTAAGAGCTTCCATCATGAAGTAGTTTTTGGCTACTGATGCCAAAGAAGTACTCACCGAATGGCATAGCTTGAAGCATTCTCCCTACGAATCTATTGGGACTTACATCTCAAAGCCATTGTCTTCAGAAAGATGGACTTTGAAGAGCAAACAACAATTTTGTGCGGGTCTAACTGAAGTCAACTCCCAAAGGACACGCACTATATCTGCGATCATACACCATACCATGGTGGCTTCATGAATCAATTTCCAACAAGGGGCTAAGAGAAATCTTAAGCCCATGGAGAACAAGGACCGTAACAATGAGCCTAAGGGGAAGGACAATGTCCAAAAGTCTCCTAAAGGCAATTGCAACAACAACAAAGCTAAGGAAAAGGGAGTTTATAAAGGCAAAAATAAACTCTCTCGTGAAGAGCTTGAGCATTATCTTAAAGATAACCGCTGTTTCAAGTGTGGCGAGTAAGGGCATGCTTATCGTGCTTGCCCCCACAAGAACACACGAAACAAGCCTCCTAGAGCTACCTTGGTCAAAATCCAAGAAGAGGAAGCTCACCACAAAGGATCTCCTCTATGCCATGCTTGGGGAAAGGTAAGAGAACATGATGATTTTATTCTCTTTGACCCTGGTTCTACTCACAATTTCATATCCACAGAGTTGGCCACCAAGCTAGCCATCCAAACCTATGAGATGGGAGATGTCCTACCCGCCGATGGTGCTTTCAAGGGACAACAAGCTTCAATCACTCCCTTAGTTGGGAAATTGAGGCTCCATGTCCAAAGCTATGTGGACATAGGACTTCTTTATCTCTCCGCTCAAGCATGAGGATGTAATCCTAGGGGCACCATGGTTTGATCGCATGGCTGCCAATGTTAAACTCCCTGAAAGGAAAATTTACTTTAGGTTCAGGGAAAAAGATATGTACATCGATGCTAAGGAGTTGGGTAACACCACACCCATTGTACATACGCAAGCTTTCAATAAGTCGATAAAGAGCTCTATTTCCGTGTACATGATTTCTGTTAAAGATTCTCAAAATGAACCTAATGCTTTAGCAAAAGAAAATATAAATAATCACAAGGAATTAGAGTTATCCAATTTTCTCAAGGGATTTCAAGATGTTTTTATTGATGACATCCCTTGTGAACTACCTCCTAAATGAGGCAATGATGATCATGCAACTGAACTTCTTCCAGGAAGTTCACTGCCTAATAAACCTCCTTATAGAGTTTCTCAAGCTCAACAAGAGGAGATTATGCAGCAAGTGCATGAGTTAGTTGAGAAGGGCATGGTTAGGCCTAGCTCATCTCCATTTTGATCACCCGTGTTATTAGTGCAAAAGAAAGACGACACATATCATATGTGTGGCGACTATAGAGCACTAAATAGGATCACTATCAAAAAAAGGTTTCCCATTCCACGGGTAGAAGACCTATTTGATAAGCTGCAAGGGTCGACCTACTTCAATAGGATTGACATAAAAAGTGGCTACCATCAAATAAGGATAGTTGATCAAGACATTGTAAAGACCGCATTTTTCGCACTACATTTGGTCTTTACGAATACATTGTCATGCCTTTTGGTTTGACCAATGTACCAACCATATTTAACCGCTTGATGGAGAAGCTATTCAGGCCTCACCAAAACTTTACTGGAGTGTTCTTTGATGATATAATCATCTACTCTAATTCACTAGACGAACACAAGCAACACCTCAAGGTAATATTTCAAGTCTTACGAGAGTATAAACTTTATATTAATCGAAAGAAAAGTGAGTTTTTCTTACAAGAGATTCAGTATTTAGGTCACATTATCTCTCAAGATGGCATCCAAATGGATCCATCAAAGCTATAGGTAATAAAAGGATGGCCTAATCCAAGGAATCTTCATGAACTAAGAAGCTTTATATGTATGTGTGCATACTATAGATGCTTCATAGAAAAGTTCTCACAAATCACGGGACCATTACATGACCTAACAAAGAAAAACGTTAGGTATACATGGTCTGCAAAGGAGAACAATGCTTTAGAAAAGCCTAAAGAAAAGCTTATCTCTCAACCTGTGCTTACACTGCCGAATCTCTCAAAGCCATTTGAGGTCCAATGTGACGCTTGTGGTGATTGCCTTGGAGCAATTTTGCTCCAAGAAGGGCATGCCACAGCCTACAAAAGTCAATGGCTCGACCCTGTTGAGCAAGCTCTGGGCATATATGAAAAGGAACTCCTTGAAATTCTACATGCCTTAGACTCGTGGAAGCACTATTTATTGGGGACTCTTTTCATTCTACGGACGGATCACTAAAGTATTAAGTACTTCATGATGCAGACCAAGCTCTCCGAAAAACAAATGAGGTGGGAAAATTTCCTTTCGCAATTTCATTTTCATATTGCTCACATTGCTGGCAAGCATAATCAAGTAGCCGATGCACTCTCAAGACGATCGAGAGTGAATGCGGTTTCCATAGCAACTCACAATGATCTATCTTTGATGATAGATGAGTATGCTATTGATCCCAATTTTAAAGATGTGATTTCAGCCCTTGCATTAGGGTAGAAAGAGGAACAATTTTACTTTACAAGATGGTTATCTTCTCTATGGCAATAGACTATGCGTTACTAACTCACTGCGTGAGAAAGTACTGTATGAATCTCATGCTCCTCCTTATGCGGGGCATAGAGGGATTCAGTCTACCCTAAAAGGGATTGAAACATATTTCTATTAGCCTGCCATGAAAGCAACATACAAGAGTATGTTTCTAAATGTGTGGTATGCCAAAAGACAAAGTTTGATAGAGGAAGCAACCTGGATTGCTTCAACCTTTGCCAATTCCTAATTCACCATGGCAGAGCATATCCATGGATTTTATCTTTGGATTGCCCAAGTATATCTATGGGAATACGGGAATATGGACGATAATAGACAGGTTTTGTAACATTTAATGGCCTAGTAACTTGGGTGTAGCGGAAAATAACATGAAGATAGTGAGCATTTC
The DNA here is from genome assembly GCF_014529385.1 of Adiantum capillus-veneris. Lineage (NCBI taxonomy): Eukaryota > Viridiplantae > Streptophyta > Polypodiopsida > Polypodiales > Pteridaceae > Adiantum > Adiantum capillus-veneris. Next base: position 150,301,942 of record NC_140936.1, on the reverse strand, counting down.
ATAAGAATAGATTCCTAATGAGCATAACAAGAGTGCTTGAATGGAGAGAGCAACAAAAAGCATAACACCTAGTTAGATAGGCATGAACAATACTTCAAAAGAGAGAGAAATTAAGATATCAACAATAGTTGAGGACCGGATTTACATGGAGCCAGTCCCCCCTCCAAAAGGCTTTGTATCATAGGTTTTCCCCATCAAGGGAGACATTTTACAATACAATTCTTTGTTTTCCTTCAATAACTAGCTAGTGCAATGAAGATGGAAGCTTCAAGCACTAAGCAAACATTTATACAACACAACATCGATTCCCTCATGGTCTCAGACCCAAGACCTCACACATGTTCGAAGATGGTAAGAGCTAGCGGGGTATGAGAGTAGATTGAGAGGAAGAAGGAGTAGTCTTATGAGAAAGAAGTATATCTCCTCACATAATCACTCATAAAAGCTTAGCATAGCTTAGTAATTTGCATGGTAGAGGAGATGAGCATGCATTGAAGCTTGGCTCTTGGTTGAATTTGCATCACAAAGCCAAGGGTTGTTGGTGTAGGCCTCTCTTCTCACAAGCTTGGAGTAGGTGATGAGTTTACCATTCTTCAGAAGGAGAGAGAGATAGAGTCTTCTTGCTTCACACATGAGCTAGTGTGAGTGTGTGTGGAATAATGCCTTCAGAAATTTAGCCCCCTCTCTCTCTTGGTCGACCCCTCATGCAAATTACTCATGTTGACACCCCATTGGACCTCTCCAAGCTTAGCCAATAGGATTTAAGAAGCATAAGTGATAGTCTTGTGACATGTGTCCCCCTTTCCCCTTTTGTGAGAGCTTTAGGTAATTAAATAATGCAACTAAACTCTCATTGGACCCCTTTGTCTTCTGGCCATAGGAATCAGGCAAGCCATTGGGATGCTGAATGCTCATTGGACCCCTTGGGAGAGTGTCCAATAGTCTTCTAGAGAGCTTAATTCTTATTGGTTCTTTTATTAAGTGTTTTTAAAGGAATTAAACTAGATTTACTATAGCCTAATTCTCATTGGTCCACCTCTATGGTCATCCAATAGGATTTGAGTGCACCTTGTGGGAAATTGGTCTAAGGAGGTGACATGTGTCCATTATGCCCTTTGTGTAAAGGGAAGCCTTTGAGTGTGTGTGTGTGTGTGTGTTCTCTCACAAGCTTCTCTCTCTTCTCCTACCTTTAGGGCTCGCCCCCTCCTCTTTAAGAGTCATGAAAACGTTTTGGCACACTCACTTAGCATCCAATTTAACTAAGCTTGACCATTCGACACAACCTTTGAATTTTGGAACCTTAGCATTTTGGAAGTCTTAATAGGTTGAACCTTAGGGTCTTTAAAGCCCATTGTTGCACATTACTCTTTTGCAGATGGCCCCCCCTTTGGATCCCTATTTTCCCTCCTTTGGATCCCTAATGTGGCCGGTTTGCTAGCTTAACCGATATTCTAGCTTTTTCTCCCCTAGTACTTTCCCATATTAAATGATCAATTTAACATGAGAAAATCATTTAAGAGAATTAGATATTAGTTATTATGACATTACCTCTCTCTTGAAATCATAGTCATCCTTGACTATGGGGTAGAGAAGATAAAGCCTATTCATTAGTCCTTTTACTAACGGGAAGAAGATCCCTATCTTACCCTACGACATCATTCCAGAATGGATGACTAATCCATTTGGTGCTTGAGAGCCTAAGGCTGCCGCAAGCATGTCTGCGCATTAGTCCTATCAATCTTCCATAGTAGAGTGACAAGCTCTACTTGGTTTTTGGGAGACGTTGTCTCCGCAAACTTGATTTTAAGCATCCATACTACTTAACATTTGTGCACAATAAAGAAAAAGAGAGCCTTATAGGACAAAAGCTTTGTTCATTTTGCACATTTGTACATTTGCTTACTCTAGGGAAGCATTGCAAGCATTGACAAGGTTTAGTTTATCCTTTGATTGTATGCCTTGTATCCATCTAACATCTTCAAAAGGATAAATCTTAAACTTAATAAGATATCGTCGGATACTCTTACCGCCTCTTAATACCTTGTCTTCATGTCGGAGAATTGGACTCGCGATGCAGCACCTCTTCTTGGTCCTCGATCTCCAGTGGGTCTTCAATGGTTGGTTCTTGAGATGGCTCTCCTTTGTAAGGCTTTAGTAGGCTCACATGAAAAGCATTGTGTATGAACCAATGGCTGGGCAACTTGAGTTGATAGGCCATCTCATTGATTGGTCTAAGAATCTGGAAAGGACCATAGTACGTTTTTGCTAACTTAGCATAGTACTTTTGGTGTCCCGTAGGATTCTTGCCAGTGGTGTGTCTTAATCGAGCCTTGGGAAATTTAAGTAAGACCCAATCATTTTCTTTAAAGGCTTGGGCTCTTTTGTGCTTATCAGCAGCAACAGCCTTTTGCCTTTGCTGTGAGATAGAGATGCATCCTTAATCTTTTGGAAAGATTCTTGTAGGTCTCGGCTATACTCATCTGCAGCGAAGATCTTCTCGTGTACCTTAAGTAGTAGGGAACTTTTTGATCTTACCTCAATTACCTTGAAAGGTGCTTTTGCCGTGGAAGTATGTACAGTGTTATTGTAAGCACACTCCACTAAGGGTAAGTACTTCTCCCATTGGGACCTTTGATCTACTTCCGTTACATAGGCTTTTAGTAGATCAAGGATTGTCAGGTTAGCTATTTCACTTTGGCCATCTGTTTGCAGGTAATATTCTGAAGAGAAGTTTAGCCTTGTCCCTAAATTCTCAAAGAGACCCTTCCAGAAATTACTGGTCATTCTAGGATCTCTATCCGACACTATGGACATCGACAAGCCATGGTACTTGAAGATTTGTGATATGAAGAGGGTTCCTATTTGATGGGCTTTGTTAGTCTTTTTGACAGGTATAAAATGAGCTTGTTTCTTGAACCTGTCTACTATCATCCATATTCTCGTATTCCTATGGATATACTTAGGCAATCTAAAGATAAAATCCATGGATATGCTCTCCCGGGTGAATTTGGGATTGGCAAAGGTTGAAGCAATCCGGGTTGCTTCCCTCTATCAAACTTCACCTTTTGGCATACCACACATTTAGAAACATTCTCTTGTATGTTTGCTTTCATGGTAGGCCAATAGAAATATATTTCAATCCCTTTTAGGGTAGACTGAATCCCTCTATGCCCCACATAAGGAGGAGCATGAGATTCATACATTACTTTCTCATGCAGTGAGTTAGTAATGCATAGTCTATTGCCATAGAGAAGATAACCATCTTGTGAAGTAAATGGTTCCTCTTTCTTCCCTAGTGCAAGGGCTGAAATCACATCTCTCAAATCGGGATCAATAGCATACTCATCTATCATAGAGGATAGGTCATTGTGAGTTGCTATGGAAACCGCATTTACTCTCGGCCATCTTGAGAGTGCATCGGCTACTTGATTATGCTTGCCAGCAATGTTGAAAATGAAATTGCGAAAGGAAATTTTCCCACCTCATTTGTTTGTGGAAGAGCTTGGTCTGCGTCATGAAGTACTTAAGATCTTGGTGATCCGTTCGCAGAATGAAAGGAGTCCCCAATAAATAGTGCTTCCATGAGTTTAAGGCATGTAGAAATGGGAGGAGTTCCTTTTCATATATGCCTAGAGCTTGATCAACAGGGTTGAGCCTTTCACTTTCATAGGCTATGGCGTGCCCTTCTTGCAGCAAAACAACTCCAAGGCAATCACCACAAGCATCACATTGGACCTCAAATGGCTTTGAGAGACCCGGCAATGTAAGCACAAGTTGAGAGATAAGATTTTCGAAAGCATTTTTCTCCTTGGCAGACCATGTATACCTAACGTTTTTCTTTGTTAGGTCATGTAATGGTCCTGCTATTAGCGAGAACTTTTCTTTGAAGCGTCTATAGTATGCACACATACCTATAAAGCTTCTTAGTTCATGAAGATTCCTTGGATTAGGCCATCATTTTATTACCTCTAACTTTGATGGATCCATTTGGATGCCATCTTGAGAGATAATGTGACCTAAATACTCAATCTCTTGCAAGAAAAATTCACTTTTCTTTCGATTAACATAAATTTTATTCTCTCTTAAGACTTGAAATATTACCTGGAGGTGTTGCTTGTGTTCGTCTAGTGAATTAGAGTAGATGATAATATCATCAAAGAACACTCCATCAGCGAGGCTTGAATAGATTCTCCATCAAGCGGTTGAATGTGGCTGGTGCACTGGTCAAGCCAAAAGCCATGACAATGTATTCGTAAAGACCAAATGTAGTGCGGAATGCGGTCTTTACAATGTCTTGATCAACTATCCTTATTTGATGGTAGCCACTTTTTAGGTCAATCCTACTGAAGTAGGTCGACCCTTGTAGCTTATCAAATAGGTCTTGTGCCCGTGGAATGGCAGTGGAACGGGAAACGTATTTTTGATAGTGATCCTATTTTGTGCTCTATAGTCGACACACATACGATATGTGCCGTCTTTCTTTTGCACTAATAACACGGGTGAGCAAAATGGAGATGAGCTAGGCCTAACCATGCCCTTCTCAACTAACTCATGCACTTGCCGCATAATCTCCTCTTGTTGAGCTTGAGAAACTTTATAAGAAGGTTTATTAGGCGGTGAACTTCCTGGAAGAAGTTCAATTGCATGGTGATCATTGCCTTGTTTAGGAGGTAGTTCACAAGGAATGTCGTCAATAAAGACATCTTGAAACCCCTTGAGAAAATTGGATAACTCTAATTCCTTGTGATTGTTTATATATTCTTTTGCTAAAGCATTAGGTTCATTTTGAGAATCTTTAACAAAAATCATGTAACAAAAATAGAGCTCTTTATTGGCTTATTGAAAGCTTGCTATGTACAATGGGTATCGTGTTACCCATTTCCTTGGCATCTATGTACATATCTTTTTCCCTGTACTTAAAAATAGATTTTCCTTTTAGGGAATTTCACATTGGCAGCCATGCGATCAAAACATGGTGCCCCTAGGATTACATCCTCGTGCTTGAGAGGAGAGATAAAGAAGTCCTCTTTGTCCACATAGCTTTGGACATGGAGCTTCATTTTCCTGATTAAGGGAGTGACTGAAGCTTCTTGCTCCTTGAAAGCACCATTTGCGGGTAGGACATCTCCCATCTCATAGGCTTGGATGCCTAGCTTGGTGGCCAATACTGTGGATATGAAAATTGTGAGTAGAACCATGGTAAAAGAGAATAAAATCATCATGTTCTCTTACATTTCCCCAAGCATGGCATAGAGGAGATCCTTTTTGGTGAGCCGCCTCTTCTTGAATTTCGACCAAGGTAGCTCTAAGAGGCTCATGGCAAGTGTTCTTTTGGGGACAAGCGCGGTACGCATGCCCTTGCTCCCCGCATTTGAAAGAACGGTTACCCTTGTGATAATGCTCAAGATCTCCAGGAGAGAGTTTGTTTTTTCCTTTGTAAACTCTCTTCTCCTTAGCTTTGTTGTTATTGGAATTGCCCTTAGGAGACTTTGGACATTGTCCTTCCCCTTAGGCTCATTGGAACCCTTGTTTCCTGTGGGCTTAGAATTTCTCTTAGCCCCTATTTGGAAATTGATTCAAGAAGCCACCATAGTATGGTGTATAACAACAGATATGGTGCGTGGCCTTTGGGAGTTGACATATTCCGCCATTTCTTCAATTAAGCCTGCACAAAATTGTTGTTTTTACTCTCCAAAATCCATCTTTTTGAAGACAGTGGCTTTGAGATGTAAATCCCAAAACTTGTCTACATATTTGTGAATGGATTCGAGGAAGAGAGCTTCAAGCTTTGCCATTCGGTGAGTGCTTTGTCTTTGGCATCGGTGACCAAAAACTGCTTCATAATGGAAGCTCTTAAAGCTTTCCATGTTCGTGGAGCTTCATCGTTTACCCGTAGGCTAGACCACCATTGCCTGGCAGACTTTTGAAAGTGCATGGCTACATGGCATAGCTTAGAGGACTCCGTGAAGCCCTCATCTCCAAATGCCACATCGAATTGTTGGATAAAGGCCAAGACTTTGTCCGTAGCACCAAAGGTGCCATCGTAGGTAATGCTCTTTCCTTCCTCTTTGAACTTCTTGAGCTTGGACGACCTCTTCCACGCGGCATAGGATTTCCTATGGCCTCTTGTTTTTTATGGTTCAAAAGTTGCACCATTGCTTTCTTCAGAAGATGAAGAATTTGAGGAAGATGGAGAAGAGGATGACCTCTTTCTCGCCTTTTTCTTGCCTTGGTCCTCCTTGTCTGCACCATCACTTTCTTCATAAGAGGAAGAGGATGAAGAAGATGGATAAGAGGGTGACCTCTTTTGCGCCTTTTTCTTTTATCATCCCTCTTTGAATTATGGTGTGGAGAGGTGTGCGATGGTCTTCTCCGTTTAGGAGGTGATTGAGAGCATTTAGCTCGCCGTCTTCGTGGAGCCATCTCTATTGAGGTGGCAGGAGACTCACTTCTTTCTTGTTCCTTTGGTGGGGGCTCTTGAGTTCTCCTTTGAGAAGGAGATGTGTCATCAAGAAGCAATTTTTTGAGCCCTTCGTATGGATCCTCTTCTTCTTCCCGAATCGGAGAGAGGCCTCTTTTGGGAGTCTCGCAAGGAGGCTTCCTAGGTACTCTCTCGTTGAAGCATAGGGGCATCATTAGTAGCCTGCTCATTAGCAAAATCAAAGCTATCAACATTAACTTCACTCTCTTTACTATTGTCAGCCATTCTAACAATTTTTAGGTGTACTTTGAAACTTCAAGCCCTAGTTGCTGCTCCTCTTTACCCCTTTAGAAAAGCACTCAAGCTACTGTACCCATGGTTCGAATATCATTAATTGCAAGGAATAGAAGAGAAGGTCTTTCAACACCAAAACAACACCGGCTCCTGTCAAGCTTCTAATAGCTCAATAGCGGTTAAGCCGTAGGCAAGCCCCGTAGGACTCCAATATTAAGACCATAGCTCTCGACGGTGATGCCCCATTATCTGCACGAAGGCAGGCACACTGAAAGGTTGAAAAGTCCCTATTCTACTTACTCAATTGCAATCAATAATACCAACCATTTATAGCTAGCTAGAGGACCTCCCTTCTTCAGTAAGGAAAGAGAAACCTTGTGCTTTGATACCATGTAACATTTAATGGCCTAGTAACTTGTGTGTAGAGGAAAATAACATGAACATAGTGAGCATTTCATTAGAATAGATTCCTAATGAGCATAGCAAGAGTGCTTGGATGGAGAGAGCAACAAAAAGCATAACACCTAGTTAGAAAGGCATATACAATACTTCAAAAGAGAGAGAAATTAATTTATTGACAACAGTTGAGGACCAGATTTTCATGGAGCTGATCCCCCTCCAAAAGGCTTTGTATTATAGGTTTCCCCATCAAGGGAAACATTTTACAATACAATTCTTTGTGTTCCTTGGATAACTAGCTAGCGCAATGAAGATGGAAGCTCAAGCACTCAGCAAACACTTATAAAACACAACATCAATTCCCTCACGGTCTCAGACCCAAGATCTCACACACGTTCAAAGATGGTGAGAGCTAGCGGGGTATGAGAGTAGATTGAGAGGAAGAAGGAGTAGTATTACGAGAAAGAAGTATATCTCCTCACATAATCACTCATAAAAGCTTAGCATAGCTTAGTAATTAGCATGGTAAAGGAGATGAGCATGCATTAAAGCTTGGCTCTTGGTTAGATTTGCATCACAAAGCCAAGAGTTGTTGGTGTAGGCCTCCCTTCTCACAATCTTGGAGTAGGTGATGAGCTTTCCATTAAAGCTTGATAAGGGGAGAGAGAGAGAGAGAGAGAGAGAGAGAGAGAGAGAGAGAGAGAGAGAGAGAGAGAGAGTCTTCCTACTTCACACATGACCTAGTGTGAGTGTGTGTGCAATAATGCCTTTGAAAAATCAGCCCCCTCTCTCTCTCTTGGTCGACCCCTCTTCCTAAATCCTCTTGCTGGCTTCCCATTGGACCTCTCCAAGATTAGCCAATAGGATTTAAGAAGCATAAGTGATAGTCTTGTGACATGTGTCCCCCTTTCCTCTTTTGTGAGAGCTTTAGGTAATTAAATAATAATGCAGCTAAACTCTCATTGGACCCCTTTGTCTTCTGGCCGATAAGAAGCAGGCAAGCCATTGGGCTGCTGAATGCTCATTGGACCCCTTGGGAGACTGTCTAATAGTCTTCTAGAGAGCTTAATCCTTATTTGTTCTTTTATTAAGTGTTTTTAAATGAATTAAACTAAATTTACTCTAGCCTAATTCTCATTGGTCCACCTCTATGGTCATCCAATAGGATTTGAGTGCACCTTGTGGGCAATTGGTCTAAGGAGGTGACATGTGTCCATTATGCCCTTTGTGTAAAGGGAAGCCTTTGAGTGTATGTTTGTGTTCTCTCACAAGCTTCTCTCTCTTCTCCTACCTTTAGGGCTCGCCCCCTCCTCTTTAGGAGTCATGAAGACGTTTTGGCACACTCAATAAGCATCCAATTTAACTAAGCTTGACCATTGGACACAACCTTTGAATTTTGTGTGTGTCTCGATGTGTGTTGGTGTGTGTGTGTAGTCTTGTTTCCTACCTTCTCCATCACCTGCGCACTCTACAAAGTGGTATCAGAGCTCAGTTTGAGGAGCTACAGTCAATACACAGGTTTCCGCAGCTCTGGAAAACAACAAAAAAGAGAGGTTTTTTGGTCATAACTCTCTCACCCGAACTCAGAATACAGTGATCCAGGAGTCTATCTTTATGTTTTTGGGCGTTCCGGACGCATCGGCATACTCAGATTTGCCAAAATGTGCAATTTTCTGCAGCAAACAGCCAGTTCACACAAGCATAGGAGATGTCTAGTTTTGCACTCGGCAGTAGATTTACAGGTTACAGGTGAAGAATTCAGCATTTACACAGGTTTTGGAGAGCGACATAGAGCTTTTGCATCATGATATTGTGTTATCGAAGATTATGTTTGGTTGTTGTGGGTCCGTTATGGACAGCCGCCTATGTAAGAAAGGTTGTGGGAAGAAGTTGAGGCGGTTATATTGTCAGATTGAGTACTTTGTGGTTATGTATGGATATGCGGTCAATGTATTTTGGAAAACTGCAGCCTTTGTGAGGGTCGAGTGAGGTTTTTTGAAGCCTTGCCTTGGGAGCTTTGGTACCTTGGCAAGGTGGATTAGGTACTGGAGCGAACCCCCGACTAGCCCCGCGAAAGACCTCATATGTCGTTTACGACTATGGGAAGAAGGTGGATGTATGGATATGTGGTACATGACAGCGTATGGATTGCATTTGCATACAGGTCCATGTGGACATTGTTTTAGAGTATTTATGCATAGTACTGAGCCAGTCTGTGGCAAAGTGAGTCAGTGGATTTTCCCTTGGCAGTGAGAGATTTTCTCTCAGTGTTTATGAGCACTTTGGTTGTGATTGTCACTTGAGATATTGTTCAAATACAAACGAAACTCTGCCGAAATTTTGTCAAAATCCTTTGGAAGAAATTGAGAGAGTGAAGATGGCAGAAAGTTCAACTCAAGTCACACAGATTGTTGGAGAGAAGCTGACCAGAGAGAACTACAACATATGGTCTTAATGGATGGAGAACTTTATCATGGGCAAAGGTTTATGGGATTATATTACAAGTAAACAAGAGTGTCCCGAGGTTGGTTTGGAACCAAATAGAGAGAATGTTGAAGCACATAAAACATGGCAAGCACGAGTAGAAGCTTACAAGAAGTGGATCGAGAATTCAAGGAAAGTGATGCATTGGATTTCACTATGCATTAGTGACTTCTTTTTACCACATGTGAAGAAGGCTCAATCTCCAAAGGAAGCATGGGAGATACTAGCAAGAATGAACAGCTCCAATACAGAACCACGAAAAGTTCACTTGAAGCAAAGGTTACATTGTGTATGGTGAGGAAATAGATCCATATCAGATTATGTGACAGAGATAAAGCAAATACAGGAAGATCTTGCGAGCATTAATGTTGAAGTTCCAGACGATGACTTAGTTTCAGTGACATTGAATGGTTTGGGACTGGAATACAAGTCATTGGATACATCTATATCTGTTCGAGGACACATGCCTGATTTTGAAGAGTTAGTAAACCTTTGTTTGCAAGAAGAGGTGAAGTTAGGCAAGTCAGGTCCTTCTACATCAAATAACAATTCCAGAGATCAGGTTTTTTACTCTAGAGGTCGTGGAAACAATAGAGGTGGAAGAGGAAACTACGGTCGTGGAAACAATGTTGGAAGAGGTCAATGGCAAAACCAACAAAGTCAAAGTTACAATGATTATAGCCAAAGAGGCAGGGGGAGAGCCCGAACTCGTGGAGGTGGAGGTGGACGATTTGTACATCCTCAAAGAGATGGATATTGTAACAGATGTGGCATTTATGGTCACTTTGAAAGAGAATGTTACACAAGGCTAAATCAAAATCGTGATCGTGGTGGAAGAGGCCGAGGTTATGGCAGACATGGAGGAAAATTTGTTGGATACAATCCTCATGATCAAAATATATATGACAATAGGTCGAGTGGACATTTATTTCCTATGGAGCATGTTGTTGGAAGCATGGTGGAACCACATCATACAGATGATTGGTATTTAGATAGTGGTGCCACAAATCATATGACATATCATGGTGAATGGTTTGACAGAAAAGAGAAGTTAGAAGAGGATGAGTTTGTCGCTACAGGTGATGATACTATGCATCGGATTACACATGTTGGTTCAGTTCCATTGCTAGAAAAAGACGGGACATACAACACATTGGGAGATGTTCTATATGTGCCTTCAATCACAAAGAATTTAGCATCAGTTGGACAAATGACAGATCAAGGGTTGCAAGTCCGTTTTAATCGTTATGGATGCTTCATAGAGGAGTTTCACAAAGGCAGACCAGGCAAGATATTGGCACGTGGAAGAAAGAAAGGTCACTTGTTCTCATTGGAAGCTGGAGATCCATGTTTACACAGTGGTATGTATGCAAACAAATCAGCCACTCAAGATGATTGGGTAGAGTTATGGCATAAGAGAATTGGTCATGTAAATTTTAGAAGACTAAAGCATATGCAATCAAATCAAATTGTACGTGGATTACCAAAGTTTGGCAGATTGAATTTTGATCATGTTTGTGAAGCTTGTCAATTTGGAAAGCAATCTCGTTTACCATTTCCAAAGAGGGGGAGAATTAGCCAAAGTCCTTTGGAAATTGTTCATTCAGATATTTGGGGACCTTGTGATCATGCTACACCAAATGGTTGTCGATGTTTTATCACATTTACGGATGATTACAGCAAAATGACATGGGTTTACTTTCTAAAGGCAAAGTCAGAGGCATTTGAGGTATTTTTGGAGTTCAAAGTTATGGTTGAGAAAGAGAATGGTTGTCAAATTAAATGCCTACGTACAGATGGAGGGGGAGAGTACATGTCACACAGTTTTGATGATTACTTACGTGAACAAGGCATAAGAAGACAGATTACTTGCAGATACACACCACAACAAAATGGAGTTGCTGAGAGAAAGAATAGAGTCATAGCAGAGATTTCAAGAGCCATGAGGAATGAGATGAATATGCCATTAACATATTGGGCTGAAGCAGTTCATACAGCAGTACACATTATGAATCGAACACCAACAGCTACCATTCATGAAATTTCACCTTATGAGAGACTTTATGGGATCAAGCCAACAATTTCCTACATGAAAGTTTTTGGATGTGTTTGCTATGTTCATGTGCAAAATGAAGCAAGAAAGAAGATGGAGCCAAAGGCAGTGAAGTGTATATTCTTGGGCTACCCAGTTGAAAAGAAAGGTTACAAGTGCTATGATCCTACCACAAGACAAGTTTATGTTAGTAGAGATGTCAGATTTTGTGAGCATGAACCATGGTATAAACCAAAGCCAGTGATGATAGAAGATGAGTATGAAGAGCAAGAGAATGTGCGTCATGTTGTTGATAAGCCAGGACCATCAACAAGAACTATTTCAGGACCACATATGGTAGAGGAGATACAGGAAGTGTCAACCCATGGAGTGGTCGTTTGCGAGATAAGAAGCAAGACGAGAAAGGCAAGAAGAAAGTGGTTGAAGAGAGTTCTGGAGATGAAAGCCTCAATGAAGATCATGATTTACCACATTTGAGGACACCTGGCAGTAAGCATATTGAGAAATATGTACCCCCATATGCAAGAGTTGAAGAGAAGAGTGCACCACAATTGAGAAGATCAGAGAGGGTGCGTTATCCAGTTGATAGATTGACATACAATGGTTACATGCGTACACATTATGCATACATGGTTTCACGTGTGCAACATAAAGAGCCTACATGTTTTCAAGAGGCAATTGGAAAATCAGAATGGGAGTCAGCTATGGATGATGAGATGGATGCTCTTGTGAAGAATGACACTTGGGATTTGGTTCGCTTGCCAAGTGGAAAGAAAGCAATTGGTTCAAAATGGGTATACAAAGTCAAGTGCAAGTCAGATGGTAGTGTGGAAAGATACAAAGCGAGGCTTGTTGCTAAAGGTTATGCACAAACAAAAGGTCTTGATTATGATGAGACATTTAGTCCAGTTGCAAAGATGACAACAGTCAGATTGGTGATAGCAATGGCAAGTATGTTCCGTTGGAAGTTACGGCAAATGGATGTGGATAATGCATTCTTGAATGGTGACTTGGAAGAAGAAGTTTATATGATACAGCCAGAGGGTTATCAACATCCAGAGTTTCCATATTATGTGTGTAAGTTGAAGAAAGCATTGTATGGTTTGAAGCAAGCATCTAGAAAAGATAACCAGATTCTTGAAGAAGATTGGATTTAAACAATCTACTGCTGATCACTCATTATTTTTGAAGCATGTTGATGGAGAGACGTCGTTATTGTTATCTATGTTGATGACTTGATTCTCACTGGAAGTCATGCTGAGCAAATTTTGCATGTCAAGAAGAGTTTGTTGAGAGAATTCAACATGAAGGACCTTGGTGAGTTGAGATATTTCTTGGGAATTGAAATTGTCAATACTTTATCAGGAATTTGGATGATACAAAGACAATATGCGTTGGATATGCTTGAGAAGTATGGAATGACAGCGTGCAAACCGGTTGATACACCTCTTGATCAAAATGTGAAGTTGTTTGATGATGGACATTACATTGAGAATGTCACTATGTATTGCAAGATGGTTGGAAGCCTTATTTACTTGACAATAACAAGGCCAGATTTGAGTTATGCAGTGGGTGTTGTGAGTCAATTCATGCAAAATCCATGTAAAAGTCATCTTGATGCAGTGAGACGGATTATGAGATATGTGAAAGCCACTGTCAGTTATGGAATGTTTTATGAAAAGAATGGGAAGCTTTGTCTTTATGGTTACAAAGATGCAGATTGGGCAGGAGATTTTATGGATAGAAGATCTACAAGTGGTTATGCATTTTCCATTGGCAATGGTATGATAAGTTGGAGTAGCAAGAAGCAATCAACTGTAGCATTATCAAGTACAGAAGCTGAATATCGTGGAGCAACTTTGGCAGCATGTGAAGAGTCATGGTTGAGAGTGCTTATGGTAGAATTTGGTTTTGACTATCTTGACAGTGTCATTATATATTGTGACAATATTAGCAGCATCATGTTGGCAAAGAATCCAGTCTACCATGCTCGCACTAAACACATTGAGGTACATTATCACTTCATTAGAGAAAAAGTTTTGGCAAATGAGATTGATTTGGTGTATGTGAAGACAAATGATCAAGTTGCGGATATATTCACAAAAGCTCTTGGAAAGGAGAAGTTTTGCTACCTTCGTGAAGCATTGGGAATCCATCATATGCAAGCTCACTCTGAGCTTGAGGGGGAGTGTAAAAGAATATGATGTTAAAGAATATGTCCATTGTGCTATGGGCGGCTAGACATTGACTATACTATGTTGTAAATATACTTTGGATAATAGTTCAAAGAGATGAAGAAGAGAAGAGCAGCTCGTTGAATGGCTGCTGCAGGGTAATGATTGTGTGTGTGTGTCTCGATGTGTGTTGGTGTGTGTGTGTAGTCTTCTTTCCTACCTTCTCCATCACCTGCGCACTCTACATTTTGGAACCTTAGCATTTTGGAAGTCTTAATGGGTTGAACCTTAGAGTCTTTAAAGCCCATTATTGCAGATTTCTCTTTTGCAGATGGCCCCCCCTTTGGATCCCTATTTTCCCTCCGTTGGATCCCTACTGTGGCCGGTGTGCCAGCTCATTCCCAAGTGGCATCTTCCTCAAGTCGATCTTTCCACTTGATTACGGCTTGTTGACGTACATGATGATGCGTACATAACTCATGATAGTCGAGAACACGTTCAGGTTCATGCGGTAAGGTAGGAGGTTCAACGAAATCAACCAAAATCTATTGGTCAATGACATTGTCATCCCCATGTAACCGCTTACGGAAACGACTTACATGAAATACCGAATGAATACGAGAATGTGTAAGTAGCAATAATTTGTAGGCACGATCACCTACTCGCTTGAGTATTTTGAAAGGCCCACAATATCAGGGAGATAATTTAGGTGTTGGCCCAGTTTTCAGACTTTCTGAATGTTCTGGCACACATAAAAATACTTCCTCCCCTTCCTCGAAGGTAACTTGCCGATGCTTCTCATCGTCATACTTATTATACCGATCCTGCGCTTTTCGGACATTCTGCCGAGCGATTTTCGGCATATCTATGTGGTCTTGGAGAAAATCCTTAACCTGTTGGAGCTTTTCGGTTGCCAACCCCACCGTAACCGGTGACCTAGGTTGAAACCCATACGTGAGCATGAAAGGACTAAATCCAGTTGCAACATGCTTAGCACTATTCTTCCTAGTCTGACTGTTTTTTGCTGACGTATGCTCTTAGCATAATTCGTTCAGTTTGACCATCTATTTTTGGCTGATTGGTTGTACTGAGGTTCAGTTGTGTACCCAATCGTTTGAACACAGCCCTCCAAAAATGACTGTTAAACTTGGGATCATGATCACTGACAATGTTACTTGGCAATCCATACAACTTGTATAGATTGTCCACAAATAACTTGGCTAGTTCTGGTGTTTTAACCATTGATTTGGTTGGAATAAACTTACATAGTTTAGTCAACCGGTCTACGACCACCCATACCGAGTCATGACCTCGTACAGTGGTTGGTAAACCCACAATAAAGTCCATAGAGATACTTTCCCGTTCTCCGTTGGGAATCTCCAAAGGAGGTAAGAGTCCTTCTGCTTTCAGGCGCTCTGCTTTGTTAACGTGACATTTTTGGCAATGCAAGACATAAGCTTGAAAAAAGCCATGTATACCTGACCAGTAAAACTGTCGTTGTATGAGAGCACAAGTCTTTCTAATACTCGGGTGCCCTGCACTTGGCCTATCATGACATTCATAAAGAATTTGGCACCAAATGTCTGTGTCCGTCGGTACACAAACTCTCCCCTTATGGAGTAGATACCCATTGCCAATGGTGAAGTGCTTCCATCGCTGTAGTTCATCACTTGATAGAGGAGAACTAGTTGTGGAGGTTAACGTTACACTACTATCATTGGAGTGAGAAGGATCCCTCATTTGTACATGGCTCCACACTTTGGAATATGCTTCATCATGCTCATATTTGCCTTTGAGAGAATCCAAAAATTCACTACGAAGTTCCGTGAACAAGAGAGAATTGATCTCTGGCATACAACTTAGAGCATCAACCACCACATTGTATCGACCTTTACGATACCGGAGCTTGGCATCATATTCCTGAAGAATCTCGGCCCACCTGGCTTTGCGACCCTTCAAATCCGTTTGTTGTGTAAACCATTTGATGCTTTCATGGTCAAACACAATCTCAAAGTGAGCACCATACAAATAATGCCGCCATGTTTTTAAGGCAGAAACTATTGCATAGAGTTTGCGCTCATAAGCAGAGTAGTTCTACTAAGCTACATCAATCTTCTTGCTTTCAAATGCAATTGGCCGTCCGTCTTGTAACATGACTGCTCCAATAGCACGGTCACTGGCATCCATTTCCAAAATGAATGGTTTCAAAGGATCTACAATAGCTAGTATGGGAGCTGTAGCTAATGTATCCTTGAGCGTATCGAAACTATGTTGTTAAGCGGGTCCCCACTGAAAAGCTTTGCCTTTGCCTTTCAGTTGATCCATCATGGGAACAACAATATTAGCATAGTTTTTAACGAACCTGCGGTAAAAACCTGCAAATCCTAAAAAAATATGTAACTCTTCCAGATTTTTAGGAGAAGGCCATTGCCGGATTGTATCCACTTTGGATTGATCCATATATAGCCCATTAGCTGAAATAACATGCCCTAGATAGTGAATTTCTTCTTTCAGAAAATCACACTTAGATTCCTTGGCATATAATTTATTTGTTCGTAACAATTCGAACACCTGCCTGAGATGTTGTAAGTGTTCTTCTTCAGAAGCACTGTAGACTAGAATGTCATCAAGAAAAACGATGACAAATTTGCCCAAGTACGGCTTCAAGACACTACCCATAAGTGTCATGAATGTTGCGGACGCATTGGTTAACCCAAAGGGCATCACCAAGAACTCGTAGTGTCCAAACCTTGTTCGGAATGCAGTTTTGGGTATATCAGCAAGTCAAATACGGACTTGGTGTTAACTTGATTGCAAGTCTATTTTTGTAAAAATGCGAGCATGAGTGAGTTTGTCAAAAAACTCATCCACTCGTGGAAATGGGTACTTGTTCTTAACCGTAATCGCATTTAAGCCACGGTAGTCTACGCACATGCGCATACTGCCGTATTTTTTCTTCATTAATAGGATAGGAGAAGCCCATGGTGAAGATCTGGGTTGTATAAACCCTTTGCTAAGGTAGTCAGTAAGTTGACGTTCCACCTCAGCAGCTTCAGAATAACTCATACGGCAGGGCGGTTTATTGACAGGTTTACAGCCTGCAACCACATCGATGCTATGTTGCACTGATCGTGTCGGCGGTTATCCTGGTGGCAAATCATTAGGAAACACATGTTGAAATTCCTTTAATAATTTTTGTAACTCACTAGCAACGTTTGCTTGTTTCGAAGTAGCCATTGGTGGAAGAGATGAGAGAGAAGCATGCGGTGTTGAGGAATGTTCAACAGATTCAATGTTAGAGAGAAAATGAGACAATGAGTAACACAAGAAAACTTGATCTATTTCATTAGAAACGAGCTGCATAAGCTCAACTGTACATATCAATGGTGAAGAAGGTACATCCTTCTCTCCGAACAACAGCACATGTGCGCCATGGGATTCAAACATCAAGCTGTTGTGCTCATAGCTACGCTTCAGTGATGGTCCTAGGCTATGCAACCATTCCCTACCAAGGACCACGTCTACCCTCTCCATGTTAATAACCTGAAAATCCAAGGATGTGGAGTAACCTTGTACTTCCAACGGAACAGATCGGACTTGAGTATCCCAGATTTCGGTATCATGTCCATTCATCATTGCTACCTTGTAGCAGTGGGTACTCGGAGTTTGAGGCAATTTGAGTTTTTTCACCAATCAGTAATTGATGAAACTGTGAGTAGCACCGTTATCTACCAAGATGCGCACCTTGTGCCTTGCAGAGATCCGTGCATACATACTAATTCATGTGGTTCGAAGGTCTATTGCCACATAGAAGTTGTGAGAAGCATTCATGCACCACCTCGGTGTGTATTACTTCCACTATAGAGAATTGTGAGGAAGACTCAAGAGGCAACAGTTGCACCGTGTGCACTGCTTTCTCCTTGCCATGAGCAGCAGATTTCCCCTTGGGACAATCCTTTCTGCCATGACCGCTTCCTAAACATTGAAAACATAATTTCTCTTTCTAAGCTTTATCAAAGTCCTCAGGAGAGAGAGGACCTCTGGACCCCTTTGATTTTTTAGATGCTTCTGAATTGGCTACTATAAGTTTCCTTTTATTGTGCCCATATTGTGTGCTGTATTACCATGTGTATTAGCAGACACGTGAGTATATGTGCTTTCTTTCATCTAGATCATCCTGAATATGTGCTTTCACTATGGCTTCCTCGAGTGTTTTAGGATCTTGGGTCTTCACGTGCTTCTTAAGCTCTGGTGTCAGACCTCGTATAAATCCCCCTACTTGTTGAAAGTTATCTAATCCTTCCAACTTGAGAATAACATCCTGATAGTGAAATATATATTCAAGTAATGATGGGTATTGGCACATGGAACACGTTCCCAAGCCGTCCAATTCCGATCTGCCTCATTTGTAGGCAAAAATTCTTTGCAAAACATAGCTTCAAAAGCTACCCAACTTTGTGGTATGATATTCTTCTCTTTGAGAGACATCCACCATTTGTAGGCCTTGCCTTCCAGAGTTAGGCTCATTTGCAGTGCTCTGACTGCGTCCGGAGTATGCCGTAAGGCGTGAATTCCATCCCACTTGCTGGGAAAGATATTCACTGCATCCTTATTGCGGTCTCGGTCTTCTCCCTTAAAAGTCGGTGGTTTGGTGTTTTTCAACAACTCATCCACCTCTTTTGCAGTGAGAGTGTACAAAAAGTATCAGCAGTTGGACCTTGTCCTTGATTAGAAGGGCCTTGCCCCTATGTAGCAACGTGCTCATGCATGTGCGTGTCAGCAGGACCCTTGGACTGCTGTTGCATTAATTGGATCACTAATTTGGATAATTTAGTGATATTTTCATTTAAAGACTTAAACTTTCCTTCCATAACTGATATGCGTGTCTGAAGTGCACGAAATTCTTGAATATCGAGCAATTCATAAGTGTCGTCACCTGCTGTAGCTTCGTGGGTACTCTCCTTGAGAGCATCCGGCCGCTAGCCATCATGGGCAGCATCAGGCGTATTTTGCTCGAAATCAAAAGTCATATTGATAACTGAATCCATGGCGACACAGTGCAGTGAAAGGAATAGTCAGAAAAATACATGATATTGAGAGCATTGCAAAATTTAATTAGCCTTGCTAATCTCGTTGAAGTCAATATTATCCAGGTCGAAATCGGTCCGAAATGTCAATCGTGTAGGGGAAATCCTTACTCCCGATGGCAGCCCGCAGACAGCATGAGGGGGGGAGCTTTGCTCACCCCGCCTTGTAGGAGGGTCGAGGCCGCCTGCTACAGGCACGCGAAGTGCTCCTCCCACTGGCGCGATGCCGTAGAGCCTGCAAGGGCGTAATTTCGTGCAGGTCGCCTGTCGGGCGGTTTTCCCTCGCAAGAGATGTTGCCCACGCCTTTGGTCTTGTCGTCCTCCTCACAGGGGGTGAACTCCACGCCTCCTTGACCCCGACATGCAAGAATTGTGTGGCTCCCCTCCTCCACGGCTGTGCCTTCCCAAAAAGGAACATTGATCTTGATACCAATGTTAGAAAGGGGAACTAGAACCTAGGATTCCACCTCCCAACCACCCACTATATAGCATGGCTCCTAGCCCTTTTTCCTAGTTGGACTCCCTTTCCACTCTGCCTAGCCTGGCCTTGCCCTTGTCTAGTCTGGCCTTGCCGTTGTCCTGACACCACTGAAGATCGAGGACCAAGAAGAGGTGCTGCAGCCCGAGTCCATTCTCCGATATGAAGACAAGGTATTGAGAAGCGGTAAGATTATCCAACGGTATCTTATTAAGTTTAAGAACTATCCTTTTGAAGATGCTAGATGGATGCAAGGCATACAATTAAAGGATAACCTAAACCTTGTCAATGCTTACAATGCTTCCCTAGAGTAAGCAAATGTACAAATATATAAAATGAACAAAGTTTTTGTCTTATAAGACTCTCTTTTTCTTTATTGTGCAAATGTTAAGAAGTATGCATGCTTAGGATCAAGTATGCGGAGACGACATCTCCCAAACACCAAGTAGAGCTTGTCACTCTACTATGGAAGATTGATAGGACTAATGTGCAGACATGCTTGCAGCAGGGCTTAGGCTCTCAAGCGCCAAATGGATTAGTTATCCATTCTAGAACGATGTCGTAGGGTAAGATAGGGAACCTCTACCCGCTAGAAAAAGGACTAATGAATAGGCTTTATCTTCTCTACCCCATAGTCGAGGACGACTATGATTTCAAGAGAGAGGTACTGTCATAATAACTAATATCTAATTCTCCTAAATGATTTTCTCATGTTAAACTGATCATTTAATATGGGGAAGTACTAGGGGAGAAAAAGCTAGAATATTGGTTAAGCTTGCAGACCGGCCACAGTAGAGATCCAAAGGAGGGAAAATAGGGATCCAAAGGGGGGGGGCATCTGCAAAAGAGCAATGTGCAACAATGGGCTTCAAAGACCCTAAGGTTAAGCCCATTAAGACTTCCAAAATGCTAAGGTTCCAAAATTCAAAGGTTAGGTCCAATGGTCAAAACATAGGAAAGATTGGATTCTTGTGAGAAGACTCAAAAGTCTTCCCACATCCCTATCTTGGAGGGGGCGAGCCCTTTTAGTAGGGGATGAGAGAGAAACTCACACACACTCTAGCAGGCTCCCTTTACACAAAGGGAATAGGGGTTAGTTGCCCCCAAGATGCATTCAATTCCTATTGGATGGCCATAGAGGTGGATCAATGAGAATTAGGCTAGAGTACATTTAGTTTAATTCATTTTAAAACACTTGATAAAAGAACCAATAGAAATCAAGCTCTCTAGAAGACCATTGGACAGTCTCCCAAGGGGTCCAATGAGCATTCAATAGCCCAATGGCTTGCCTGATTCCTATTGGCCAGAAGACTAAGGGGTCCAATGAGAGTTTAATTGCATTATTTAATTACCTAAAGCTCTCACAAAAAGGGAAAGGGGGACACATGTCACAAGGCTATTACTTATGCTTCTTAATTATCATTGGCTAAGCTTTGCAGGGTCCAATGGGGTGCCAGCATGAGTAAAATGCAAGAGGGGTCGACCACGAGAGAGAGGGGGCTGATTTTGGCAAGGCATTATCACACACACACACACTCACACAGTCTCATGTATGAAGCAAAGAAGACTCTCTCTCCTTCTCAAGCTTTAATGGAAAGCTCATCATCTACTCCAAGCTTGTGAGAAGGGAAGCCTACACCAACAACTCTTGGCTTTGTGATGCAAATCCAACCGAGAGCCAAGCTCAAATGCAATATGCTCATCTCCTCTACCATGCTAATTACTAAGCTATGCTAAGCCTTTATGAGTGATTATGTAAGGAGATATACTTATTCCTCGTAAGAATACTCCTTCTTCCTCTCAATCTACTCTCACACCCCGCTAGCTCTCACCATCTTTGAAGGTGTGTGAGGTCTTGGATCTGAGACCGTGAGGGAATTGATGTTGTGGTGCGCATGGTGCTTGAAGCTTCCATCTTCATTGCACCAGCAAGTTATTGAAGGAACACAAAGTATTGTATTGTAAAACGTCTCCCTTGATGGGGGAAACCTATAATACAAAGCCTTTTGGAGGAGGGACCAGCTCCATGTAAATCCGGTCCTCAACTGTTGTCAATAGCTTAATATCTCTCTCTTTTGAAGTATTGTTCATGCCTATCTAACTAGGTGTTATGCTTTTTTTTGCTCTCTCCATCCAAGCACTCTTGCTATGCTAATTAGGAATCTATTCTAATGAAATGCTCACTATGTTTATGCTATTTTCCGCTACACACAAGTTACTAGGCCATGAAATGTTACATCCTTTTCTGAATCCAATTATGCTTTGTATCCAATGCAAGGTGAATATAAAATGCATAGATAAATGTGCAAAATGCAAAAGCAAATTTCTGGGCTTTAATAATCTTAAAATTGAATTTTTCATACATGTCAATTTGGGCACTTGAGCTCATGTAGTGGTTAATTCTTCTCTGCTCGATGGCCAAGGTTGGCGGCAGATGTTGCCGTAGTGCATGCATGTGGGAAACAGCCCTTTAAAACACCTTTGAAAGGTTGGCACCTCAATCATCAATGTGTTGTCTGTGGGGGGAAGCTCTTCCCTCAAAGCTCAAGGAGATTTGGCCAGCAAGTCTGTGGAGACAAAGCGCGGTGGAGAGAGAACTAAGAGGATTTACTATCTTTGATAGGCTTGAAGCAAATAGAAGTCGCATGGGAACAGGGGCCTTGTAAGAGATGGCAGGGAGTTGGAGCTAGGCCGCAGAGGTCGTAGGCAGCCGGAAGTCGATGAACTGAGCAGTGGAAATAGCTGCCTATGATGACATTAGCTTGTGGATATGATAACCACACAAGAGGCAAAAAATATAGGGATATCGCAGGTTGGTAAGCGGCGAGCACAGGGAGGTTTTGCACGGCAGCAACAGCAGAAACTGTCAAGCAGGGTCGGAGTACAAGCGGCATTGAATCGTAGAATCACCCAGTTCATATTGAAGCTTTGTGGGGCCCTTGATGATGAAGGCAGATGACTTTAAACTGTCGGAGATGGCGGGAGCTATCGGAGATGACTGTACTATGTAGGCCGCTTGACAGCAGCGCAGGGGAAAGACATGACTAAGTGACTTGAGCTTTGGCGATAGTGTGCTATGTTGGTAGGTAGAGTAGCTGTAGAATGGCCACGCGATCACCGACTCGAAGGTCAATGAAGTGCGCTACACTGCCCTGTTGATATCCGTCGAGCGTGGGTGCCGCTTCTTTTTCGGGTTGTCCCTCCTCGGCTCTACGCATGGGTATTAAAATAAAACCCTTGAGGTTTTAAAAAGTATTTGTCCCCCCAAAAAAAGTTCTTTTCATTACATGCTCCCTCTCCACACACACACACACACACACACACAATGCTTTTGGGGTTGCAGCCCAGCAAAAAATTACACAAACTAATGACCCACTAATTTTGCAAAATCGGTCAAGCAATTAATTGCACTGAGAGAGCTCGATTAGAGCAAGGAGATAGTCGATAGATAGCTCTCGAAAAGGGCTTCTTGCACACACTTCTAATGCAAAACGACTATGAACTTAGAAAGACTAATTGGAGATGAGAAATATGTGAAAACCACACTAAGTGCAAAAGTTGGTAGAAGAAAAAAAAATCCAAGAGATCAATACTAAGTGCAATTTCGTCCTCTTTTAATCACCAAAGGATAGTGGAGCATGCTCATGCCTAACTGGTGATTAGGAAGTGGCATTATTAAGAATGCTAATGCAATAGAGATTAATTGACCTAGATGTAGAGATGTTGGCTCTGATACCACATGTTGGGAATGGATTTATGGTGGAAACATAAGTGAGCCATTCAAAAGAGATTAGAGAGCGATTGACACTAATAGGGTGGCACGCATGTCCGGTTTGGGGGAATCTGCGAAGATGTTGCAGGAGTGGAAAAAGGAAAGCGCAAGTCTTGACAAGTGGCGTGAAGGGAAATGGGAAAGTCGAGCTGGCACCAAAAGGGTGTGGCAGAAACATTTTTAAATCTTCTCACAACTCGTATGCGACGAAGTTGACGCGTCACAGAGAAGCCGTGAAGCTAATTGGTAAACTTCAGAGCTTTGTGTGTGTGTTTGTTTGGACTGTCAAGTTTTTCTTGTCGTTGTGTTACACTGGGAGCGTCTGACAGCCTGCACGTCTTTTTTAGTTGACGCTCCATGTGTTGTTGCACTGTTGCTTGGCAAGATGCACTGGTTTGTGCTGGTGCGAATTCCTTGGTTGCTCTTGTTTTGTTGCGAGCCTTTGAGAGCAGATTGGATTTGTTTTTTGCTTGACGATCCTGCTATGGCTGTATGTCTTGTTGGTTCGGTGCGTTGAAGCATGCAGTATAGGTATCTTAGGCTTGTAGTGATTTCCTATAGGCAGATGGCAAGATTGAAAGCCCAGCACTGCCTCTGACAGACAGACAGGTACAAAGGCAGAGAGAGACACAACACTACTTATTGAGACACAGACAGATAGAGAGGCAGTGAGAGAAAACAAAGCATGTCGCTGGTGCATTTGTTAGGAAATAAGACGTAGCTAAATAGATAATTGAGTAGATTACTTAATGGAGAGAGACAAATTTATATACACGAGATTATAGTGTAGAGAGAGAGAGAGAGAGAGAGAGAGAGAGAGAGAGAGAGAGAGAGAGAGAGAGAGAGAGAGAGAGAGTACACACGATATACGTGGTTCACCCAATGTGGGCTACGTCCACGGGAAAGCAGCCACTCAATGGCTTTGGTACTTCAAAACAAGAAGTAGTTTACAAAGGGATTATACCCTTAATGGAGCTCCCGCCTTGCTTCACTCTCACCACCTCACACTCACCTTGTTGCATCAACTTCACACTATGAAATGTGTGTAGAAATGGCCTCCTTTTATAGGCCAAAAGGGCTGCCCTCTCTTATGAGAGACAGCCATGTGTAGCCGCCCTTGTGCGAATAAGTCCAAATCGGACCCTCCAATCCGCCCATGTGTGGCCGCCCTTGAGAAGACAAGTCCGCTTTTGAATTCGGCCACCGGCCACCGGCCATTGACTTCCGACCACTTTCCGACCGCCGTCTGGCCATAATATTCCGGCGAAAAGGAATATTCCGGCGCTGATTCTTGTCCGTGAAATTTTTGGTTTCCGGTGAGTGATTTTCCTTCACGCACGATGGCTTCTCCTCATAATGGGGGCCTTACAAATGTGCGCTTTTACCACAGAAAATTACAAGGGTAAATCGGGCTCCATACTTAACAATCTCCCACTTGGAGACTGATCTCCAAACCAAACCTGTGACTGCTTTCCATTCTGGCTTTTTATCCTTGAATGCCGATTGAAGATGAGCAAAAGCTCAACTTCTCCTTGTTGACCACCTTTGTAAACATGTCTGCAGGATTTTCACTTGTATGCACCTTTCCTAGCTTTAGTTGTCCCTCTTCCAAAAGAGTGCGTATGAAGTGATATCTCACCTCAATGTGCTTTGTCCTTGAATGAAAGGCTGAGTTCTTCGCAAGATGGATAGCGCTTTGGCTATCACTGTACAAGACACAATTGTCTTGTTTGAATCCAAGCTCTTCTAAGAATCTGTGAAGCCACAGAATTTCTTTGCTTGCCTCCGTCATTGCTACATACTCTGCTTCCGTGGTAGAAAGTGAAACCACTTTCTGCAGCTTTGAAGCCCAGCTTACTGCTGTGCCTCCAACCGTGAACACATAGCCAGTAGTGCTCCTTCGAGTATCTTTGTCACCTGCCATATCTGCATCAGCATACCCTTCTAGAAAAATATCAGTTCCTCCAAAATACAAAGCATTTGTTGTTGTCCCTTTTAGATACCTAAGTATCCACTTCACAGCTTGCCAATGCTCTTTACCTGGGTTGTCCATGAACCTACTCACAACTCCCACTGCATGTGCAATGTCTGGCCTTGTCCAGACCATAGCATACATTAGAGAACCTACCGCTGCAACATATGGAACTTTAGACATATAGGCTATCTCCTCTTGTGTCTTTGGACACATATCCTTCGTTAGTTTAAAATGACCAGCCAAAGGTGTAGAAACTGGTTTTGCATTTTGCATTGCAAACCTTTCTAGTACCTTCTTGATGTAATCTTCTTGAGATAGCTTTATTGTCTTCTTCGTCCTGTCCCTTGATATTTTCATACCAAGTATCCTCTTTGCAGCACCTAAATCTTTCATTGAAAAAGATTTGGACAGCTCCGCTTTTAGGTCTTTGATGTCCTGCATGTTAGCACTTGCAATCAACATGTCATCAACATACAACATTAGGATGATGAATTTCCCATCTCCCAAATTCTTCGTGTAGACGCAGTGATCCGAGTTGCATCTTGTGAATCCATGATCCAACATCCATCGATCAAACTTCAAGTACCATTGTCTTGATGCTTGCTTTAAACCATACAAGCTCTTCTTTAATCTGCAAACCATTTTCTCCTTACCTTTTACTTCATACCCCTTTGGTTGAAGCATGTAGATTTCCTCCTCTAAGTCACCGTGAGGGAATGCCGTATTTACATCCATTTGCTCGAGATTTAGATCATGAGCAGCCACAAGGCTTAAGACAAGCCTAATTGAGTTCATTTTTACAACAGGAGAAAATATTTCATTGAAGTCAATACCTTTCTTTTGAGAAAAACCTTTTACCACAAGCCTAGATTTGTACCTTTTCTTCCCACCTTCTTCTTCCTTTATCTTGTACACCCATTTGTTTTGAAGTGCCCGCTTACCTTTAGGCAACTCAACCAACTCCCATGTTTGGTTCTGATGTAGTGAGTCCATCTCCACTTGCATACTCTTCGTCCATTCTTCTTTGGATTCATGTTGCATAGCTTCTTCATATGATTCCGGCTCTCCAGAATCTGAGATCAAGAGATGGTTGAAGGAAGGAACAAACCTTTCTGGAGGTCTACTTGCTCTTGTAGATCTTCGGGGAATAGGTTGAGGCTCCTCATTTGGTTGATGTTGTTGCACATTGTCACCGTTTGCAGTCCTTGAGTCTTCACCGTCCTCAAGCTCCATGTACTCATCACCTGTTTCTTTTGTTTGTTTTCTTTCCAAGTAATCTTTGTACATATTTTGTTCATTAAAAATTACATCCCTACTCCTTAAGATTTTACCATCTTCAGGATTCCATAGGCGATACCCAAAGTCTCCTTCTCCATAGCCAATGAAGAAACACTTTTTGGACTTTGCATCTAACTTTGATCTTAGGCTTCTATCTATGTGCATGAAAGCCTCACACCCAAACACTTTGAGAAATGCATAATTCACCGGTTTACCTGTCCATGCCTCTTCTGGAACTCCCCCATCCAATGCCGTTGAGGGTGACCGATTGATTAAGTACACAGACGTACTTACAGCTTCCGCCCAAAGTTCAAGCTGTAGGCCTGCATGTAGCCGCATGCTTCGTGCTCGTTCCATAATTGTCCTGTTCATCCTTTCCGAAATCCCATTTTGTTGAGGTGTCCTTGGGGTTGTCCTTTGCCTCCGAATTCCATTGCTAGCACAAAAGCTTTCAAAAGCTTGACTGCAATATTCACCTCCATTGTCGGATCTGAGGCATTTAACCTTGGTACCTGTTTCATTCTCCACAAAGGCTTTCCACCTTTGAAATATGGAAAATACATCGGATTTATTCTTCATGACATAAACCCATGTTTTTATAGTCGCATCGTCTATGAATGTTACATAGTACAATGAGCCACCAAGTGATGGTGTACTTGCAGGACCCCAAACATCAGAATGAACCAACTCAAGTTTTTTATTTTTTCTTTCATTTCCTGATTTTTGAAATTTTACCCTCTTTTGTTTACCATAAACACAATCTTCACAGAACTCTAAGTTCACTTCTTTCAAACCTGGTAGAAGCTTCTTTGTTTGAAGGATTTGCATTCCTTTGGCACTCATATGCCCAAGTCGGTAGTGCCACACCGCACTGTCAACTTCTGTAGTTGCTGCACAAGCTGAAGGTTGCGTGCTAACAGCACACAAGTAAAGTGTACTGACTTTTTCACCCTTGGCAACCACCAAAGATCCCTTTGAGATCTTCCACCGTTTGTTTCCGAATGCAATGTTGTGACCTTCATCGTCCAATTGTCCTCTAGAGATCAAATTTTTGCGAAGAGAAGGAACATGCCTAACATCTTTAAGCTTCCATTCATTTCCGTTAGCAGTTTTGATAGAAACTGTACCTTTGCCGACAATCTCACAAGCTTCATCATCTCCCAAGTATACATACCCAAAATTACCTTTGGTGTAGTCTTGGAAATGTTGCTTGTGTGGTGTCGCATGGAATGAAGCCCCGGAATCTACTATCTAGGAATTAGACACATTGTCTAATGAGAGAATTAGAGCATCTTGCTCTACTTTACCTGCCACATTGGCCTCCGATGTTGGCTTGTTGTCTTGAGACTCTGTCTCCTTCTTCTTCTTGGACCAACAATCCTTCTTGACGTGGCCCTTCTTGCCGCAGTTCCAACATTCAAGAACTGACTTTGTTCGTGATTTGCTCCGTCTTGAGCGATCACGACCCTTTTGGTTTTTGAACCTCTCCTTAGGCCTTCCTCTTGTTTCCACTGATAGTGCAGCACTTGATGATTCTCCTGTGCTTCTCCTTCGCATTTCCTCGCTTAGAAGAACACCCACAACATCATCAAACTTAAGAGTATTTGTGCCAGAGATAGAATTACTTACAGCCATCACAAGGCTGTCCCAACTATCCGGTAGAGATGATAGTATAAGGAGAGCTCGCACTTCGTCATCGAAATTGATTTTCACTGATCGAAGTTGACTTATGTTTGTGTTAAAGTCATTTAGGTGTTCTGCAACTGAACCATTCTCTGCCATCTTTAGATTGAACAAGCGCTTCATAAGAAATACCTTATTGGATGCCGATGGTTTCTCGTAGAAGTCGTCAAGTGACTTCATCAAGTCCTCCGTGGTCTTCATCTCCGAAACATTGAAGGCCACCGTTGACGCCAAGCTTAACCGGATTGTTCCCAGTGCCTTTCGATCAAGGACAATCCATGCTTCATCTGCCATTGTTGCGGGCTTCTTCGCAAGACCGCCTAGTGGCAAATAGAGGTCCTTCTGGTAGAGATAGTCTTCAATCTGCATCTTCCAATGTTGGTAGTTTTTGCCGTTGAACTTCTCAATCTTGAGCTTCCCCTCCTCCGCCATAACTCCCACTCAATTCAAGGAATCCTTTCCTTGAGATAATTTAGCTACGAGCAAACCTTGCTCTGATACCATTTGTTAGGAAATAAGACGTAGCTAAATAGATAATTGAGTAGATTACTTAATGGAGAGAGACAAATTTATATACACGAGATTATAGTGTAGAGAGAGAGAGAGAGAGAGAGAGAGAGAGAGAGTACACACGATATACGTGGTTCACCCAATGTGGGCTACGTCCACGGGAAAGCAGCCACTCAATGGCTTTGGTACTTCAAAACAAGAAGTAGTTTACAAAGGGATTATACCCTTAATGGAGCTCCCGCCTTGCTTCACTCTCACCACCTCACACTCACCTTGTTGCATCAACTTCACACTATGAAATGTGTATAGAAATGGCCTCCTTTTATAGGCCAAAAGGGCTGCCCTCTCTTATGAGAGACAGCCATGTGTAGCCGCCCTTGTGCGAATAAGTCCAAATCGGACCCTCCAATCCGCCCATGTGTGGCCGCCCTTGAGAAGACAAGTCCGCTTTTGAATTCGGCCACCGGCCACCGGCCATTGACTTCCGACCACCTTCCGACCGCCGTCCGGCCATAATATTCCGGCGAAAAGGAATATTCCGGCGCTGATTCTTGTCCGTGAAATTTTTGGTTTCCGGTGAGTGATTTTCCTTCACGCACGATGGCTTCTCCTCATAATGGGGGCCTTACAAATGTGCGCTTTTACCACAGAAAATTACAAGGGTAAATCAGGCTCCATACTTAACAGCATTGGGGCAAGACACATCACGAAATCAAATTGTTTGCAATGACTAACAAATAGTTACAAGTGGCAGTACAAATTGCGCAGGTAGCCAAAAAGTTATCCCTCGTAATAAGTACATGGCTGTCATGTCCAAACAAAGACACTACTGACTGCCATTCTTGCTCAACATGACTGTGATTTTAATTATGAGTGCATTCAATTTATTTAGCTGTGTCTTCAAGCATGACACCTCCTTGCGTAGTGCAAAAATTTTCTCTTCAAGCCTGCAAATTTGAACATCGGCAAGATCGCCTTGGTAAGTTTCCATCGCTTCTTTGAGGCTACGGTTCGCTGTTATTAGCTCCATGCACAGAGATCTGGCATCATTCAAGCCATCGCCAGATAGTTCATCCAACATTTGCGTTGTGAGTTCCTCTATTTTGTCCAGGCGTGGGTCTTCGATCTGGTCCAATAGATCATCCGCCCGTGATTCTCCTTCTGCCATCAAAAAGTGAGTTTCTTGATTATGCTCCATTGCTACCCTCTACACTAGAGACAACAAAATCATTTGTCCCGAGGTAGCTATATTAAAACAAAATACAACAAAAGAGTAGAACCATAAACTCAACAGATAGTATCATGCAACGGTCGTCACTCCAGTTTTGTGAACCAGCAGGATGTAGTTAGCATTGTCAGTGTCGTCCTCGATTTCTTCATTGTCATGGTCATCATCACCGGTAACAACACTTACCGGGGGCTGGGTGTAAGATCTTTGTAAGTCAACAACCATGCAGGTTTGATTGCTTTTACATGTATGCTATAACATACCTTTCGACACCTTGCCATCGAGACAAAAACCAATCAGCGCGTGGATGTGTGCTCGTATACATTTGAGTATTTATAAATACGCTAACGACGTCTTGGTATGTTGTCGTTGATGGATGCACCATACACCTCCAAAGTGCTTTTGTCTTCCCGAGCTCCATGCCTCGGCCTTGATATGGTGTTACCCAAGACGACGACGGGTAGTATCTTCCCGTTTTCAACATCTTATGCAATCTCGACAAAAAGTCGCTACCTAGTGGACGCATCAACTTATACTTCCAGAACATGAATGCTCTGTCAAAAATATTAACTAGTGTCAAGAAAACCTTCTTTTTCAACTCATCACCGCCATACAAGTTATAGAACTCGACCCCCCTATTTATCTGATCTAGATCGACATTGTGGATAGCCATTTAAAAGTGCTCCTGCCCGTGATCCTTCATACAATAGCCAAGCATCCCCTCGAACGTATGCATATTGCGTTGTTTCAAACCGCGGCAGAGGACAATGTCTCCAGCTGGCGAATGTTTATCCCAACCTAGGTATTGCTTGATTTTTTTGTTTGTAGAAATCAATGAGCTCGTCCACAATCGGAAGATCCTTTAAAAGTGCAGATGCAACAGATCCCCACCCCTCTCAACAGCACATAGCCTAGCTACAGTCTCGTTCTCAAGGAACGATTGCATAGCAGACAACAATGTCACATCTATGTCATTGCCTCCAACGGAGATAGGCACACTGATCTCCATGATTCTAGCCTGCATCTCCTTCTTCCTTGCATGGCTTGCCTGAGCCGCATCTCCTTTTAGACGAGCTTTCGCTTTCAATCTCGCCATCTGCCTGCAGGGAATCACTATAAGCCTAAGATACCTATACTGCATGCTTCAACGCACCGAACCAACAAGACACACAATCGTAGCAGGACAGTCAAGCAAAAAGAAAATCTAATCTACTCTCAGAGGCTCGCAACAAAACAAGAGCAGCCAAGGAATTCGCATCAGCACAAACCAGTGCATCTTGCCAGGCAGCAATGCAACAACACATGGAGCGTCAACTAAAAAAGACGTGCAAGCTGTCACACGCTCCCAGTGTAACACAACGACTCTTTCAACGCAACAACAAGAAAAACTTGACAGTCTAGACAAACACACACACAAAGCTCTGAAGTTTACCAATTAGCTTCATGGCTTCTCTGTGACGCGTCAACTTCGTCGCATACAAGATGTGAGAAGATTTAAAAATGTTTCTGCCACACCCTTTTGGTGCTAGCTCGACTGTCGCGTTTCCCTTCACGCCACCTATCAAGACTTGCGCTTTCCTTTTTCCACTCCTGGAGCATCTTTGCAGATTCCCCCAAACCGGACATGAGTGCCACCCTATTCGGTGATGTCAAAGTATAGGTCTTCTAAACTAAAGAGGGTTCACACTTGTGGTGGTGTGGATGTGTCACACATCCCAACATGCCGGTTTCACAAGACGTTTGCAAAGGGACAACAATATGAAAAATCAAGATGTTCTTCTTGATTTCATTGAACCTCCTACTGAACTGTGTTTTGGTCAAATGGAAAGTTGGATCCATGAAGGATGCCACTATAGAAAACATTAGTTTTCTTAAGAAGATATCACCACTTTTGTTTTTTAGGACAAAGTCGCTTCTCCAAGGGGGGAGTAATGTCAGGCCTAGGGTAAGACCGGACGGGCCAAGGGCTAAGACAAACATGCGGTAAAGGGGGTCCTATAAATAGCATGGCCAAGGGCCTATATAGGGAATGGTTGGGTGGTTATTTTCATGTGCTAGTCCCCTCTATCTCAGATGTGCGGCTTTTGGCATACTACAATGAGCCATGAGATAGGTTGTAGGTGGTTGTTGTCATCATCATCAAAATTGTGCTTTCTTGATCTTCAACGAGCTCCATCCCCGAGTTTCTAGGAGATATGCTGCTTATGGGTTGATGGCTTCGGCATCCCGCTAGCCCTCTTCCATGACCCCAACCCCGAGTTCCTACTATTCTGTGTGGCTTGTACACTACCATAGCGTCTTCCCCCCTCCCTCCCTCCCTCTCTCTCTCTCTCTCTCTCTCTCTCTCTCTCTCTCTCTAGTGCAACCATTTTTGACCTAGTAGATAACACTTCACTCTTTTGATCATAACTTCTTCATTCAAACTCCTATTAGGGTGATCTATAGCCTAAATCAAAGAGAAGAACACCCTCTACGCATTGATGTAAAAAAAAATTAAAATCAAAGTTATGGAAGGATTTTTTCTTCAATAGCATTTTTGAAGTGAATAGGCTCAAAGAAGTTGACTCTCATCTCTTATTTTACATACAATGTCTTTCGGCACTTGTAAGGATTCTTCTCTTTAACAAGGTCCACAACCATTGTAGAAAATGATCCAAAATCTCCTAAGCTTGGAGATAGCAACACAACCACTTGAAGAGTGCGTGTGCGATGCGTGCATGTGCAGTGCGGTGCGGTGTGCACGCGGGAAGGGGAGAAGGAGAGAGTAGACAGTGTGGGGGTGGAGTAGGGCTCAAGTGAGCTACTCCTTATTGTTGCGTATATATACAAAAAATGAGGTGGTTAGTGGGAGGGCGTCCATGGCATGGGCCACCGGGCAAGGCACAAACGCATGTACCCCAACAATCTCCCAGTTGAAGAGTGTGTGTGCATGGATGCATGCGTGCACGGTGCAGTGTGCACGGCAAGGGGATAAGGAGAGAGTAGACAGTGTGTGGGTGGAGTAGGGTTCAAGAAGAAGAAGATTCAGCTACTCCTTATTGTTGTATATATGTACAACCAATACTGGAAGATTGAAAGGGAAAAATGCAATCAAGCAAGGAACATTGACACATAAAACTTCTTCAATAAGAATTTACAAAAGGAGATTGTTAAAGAGAGTAGACTTTGCATGTCTAGTATACATCTTCAACAAACTTTGTTGAACTTATTGTTGGAATTAGGCTTGCAGAGAAACACACACAGCTTGGAGAAGACGAAGGAAGCTCAAGGCACACAATAGAGACTGTGTTACTTAGTGTGCAATGGAAAGATACATAGCCCTGGAGTGATGGGCGTATATACAATGCTCGGGGGAAAAAACCTCCTAAAGAGGGAAAAAATGCCCCGGCGGTCCTAGTGTGTTCACACACATCACTACCACATGTATATGGTAACAAATCCCCCCTGGAGTGATGCAGTGAACGAGAGCTGGCACATGAGTAAAGGGAAGTACCATGCCCTGAGGATAGGATTAGTCCACAAAGGGGAGTAAGCCCAAAGCTTTGCGGAAAGCTTCAAGCTTCTCACGAGACAATGCCTTTGTGAAAAGATCTGCAAGGTTGTCCTGTGTTGGCACATAAGCCAAGCTGATCTCTCCTGCTGAGATCCTCTCCTTGACATAGTGGTAATGAACCTCAATGTGCTGAGGCGGTCCGGGGCGGGCAACAAGAAGAGCGGCCTCTAAACACCCTTCGAGGCTCCCGTGCTGCTCAATTGGGGCTGGAGAAAGCACAATCAGAGACAGCAACAACCCACAGCCAGAAACCAAACAAGAAAAGGGGCACCACCTAGTTGTGGATGCGAACTAGGACGCACGTGATATCTCCTTGTACTCAAACGCACAAAGAGAGGGGAATGCAAGATAGCCACACACACCAAACACAAACATTCACCACACCAGAGAGAGGTAAAGAGCACAAATTAACTTGAGCAACTTAGTCTTAGCCTTAAAGACTAGATGCACACAAAGCTTGATGAGAAATAGATAGACAACACAAAACTTGACCTTGTTGCCAATACACAAATTGTCTTAGGGTCATAGGAGCCCTCTCACCGAGCACCCTCTTACAATTGACCTTTTAGGCAAACAAATCAACAAGCCCTCAAACCACCAAGCATGAAATGGCACAACAAACTTCAAGGACAATATACCTTCAACCACCTGATGAGCCAACTTATCAAGTCAATTTGGAGAGAAGAGTCGTAGTTGCAGCATACAATTGCACCCAAAACTATGAATCTTATTTATGGACAAGAGTAGGCTACAAGTGTGATTGCAGAGTATATTATCACTCCACTCCTCTAGATGGCATAACTAACTTCAAGCTTCTCCATGCACCTATGTGTAGTGATGGAATAGAGCACTCACGATGCACACACTCTACACAACTAGGCTTGAAGAGTGGTGTGTTATGTGTTGAGAATGGTGTGATGTAGTGTGATCATGTGATAATTTACAAGGGAGAGAAGGGCTCTATTTATAGGTTTTAGAAGCCCCGATTAGGATTAGGCATAATCAAGTTTATTTGAAGAAATAAAAGATTGTGCATATTTTATTTTTTTAAATGAGGGTGGGTCTCTCTTGTCCTTTGAGTCACATGGATGTGGGCTCAAGGGAAGAGAATTATTGAGGATGAAAGGAGAGAGGGATTGAGTGAATAATTTGGGAGTGCCTACTCTAGTAGAGGATGCATTTTACAATAAGGTTAGTGGTTAGTAGTTAGTAATTATCACTACAAAATATTTACAAAATCATTCACCAAATGGTGAGATATATGATGAGAAAAGTTAGAGAAGGGATGAGCTTGTAAAGAGAGGTTGAAGCTTTGGAGAAGTTGACATTTACCTCTTTACAGCATCGGAAGAAGAAGCAGTCAGCATGGCGAAGTAGCACGTGTCGATGAAGCTATGTTATCTTCAAACCTTGGAAAATTCATGATAAAAACCTTCATTTGCAGAGGTTAACCTTGGATTTTTGCTGATTTTTTGAAGTTCTTTACAAAGTTGAAGAGAGTATGGTAATATGGACATATATGTAGAGAGAAAGGGGGACACCTAGGGTGTAGAAATGGAGGATGAAGGCTATGGAGGTGTGAGAGAAGTGGCAATGGTGAAGAGGGTGAATTAGGACATGGGAGTTGCAGGTTTGGGAGTGGGAAGGAGAGGGAGGAGTGTGTGTGAAAGAGGAAAATGATAAAGTGGAAGAGGGAGTGTGGCTGCTTAGCATGGGCAAACTAGGGTCCACCAATAAAATCATAGCTCACAGCTCGTAGCTCAAAAATATATGAAAAAATTTGAGGTGAAAGTTCAGCTCACGAGCTACGACTTTTGTTTGTATCACCTTTTCAAATTCGGGGAGCATGTGATCTTTAAAAATTCAGCAAAACCGACTGTTTTTTCCACTGCACAAGGTCCTTGTGAGGTCCTTCTTTGGATGATTCTTTTGAATACCTCCAAGAGTGAGCTCCCCATGGTGCATGCATGCATTCCACATACCCTTGACCTTATTTGGTAGGTCTATAATTGAAGATATTGTTGAGATCATGATATAAATGAATAGTACAACTAAGAAAATCAAATATTGAGGGGTCTAAAAAATATGTACATGTCAAATATAAATAATATAGGTGGAAAAAATATAAAGGGGTCAAAATAAATCTCTCTCATTATAAGTCTACCATAAAAAGATGAATATTTTTGGTGTTCTAATTTATGAGAGTAAAAGAGAATAGATGTAGGAAGGAAAAATCACAATAGTGAAAAAATATACACATAAATAAAACTAGTTTTTTTGGATTTTTGTTGGGATGGAGTTACACCAAAAATAAGAGAAGCTTGCATGAAATTATTTTTATATGGAATAAAGAGTATGCAAAATGGTAAGAAAAAATATGGTAATGGTGAGTCAATGTACATAGCATAAATAACACACGATAGGTAGAAATATTTAAATAAATACCAAAATAATTATGAAAAATCCTTTTATTTAGGCCCTATATACAATGAAATATTTACACACAAATGGACCATAATATACTTTTATTTTTTTGGCTCAACTAGCCCAATGACTAGCTAGCTGAGGGTTTTTAAGAAGATATGGGAAAAGTCCCCTAACTCACACACACCTATATACAGTGAAATGGTAGGGATAGCCACAATGTTTGGATGATTTTGGTAGGGTGAGGTAGCTTACTATGGCAATTATGGAAAGCCGAAAAACAGCTATCATTAGCCCTCCCCCAGGATGATGGTATATTCATGTACCATCATAGAGCATCTTTTCCAAAGAGAGTGCTTCAGAGTCCTTGACGAGATCTTCATTGTTTGGCCCCTCAGAATTTTGGTTTGAGTTACACTCATGCTTGATGTAACAATACTTACATGAAACAGCTGCCCTTTGACAGATCTTTGGTAGATCCTTTGGTAGAAGGCGACTCAAATAGGGCTTCAAGCGATAACCATTTACCTTCCTAGAGTGCTCTTTCCCATTCAAGTCCATAAGTTGATAGTAACTTGAGTTGAAAGCCTTCTTAACTATGTATAGCCCCTGCCATCTAGTTTCAAATTTGGCATCAAAACGATTATCGAGTCGATTGTCATACCTTAGCACAAGATCTCCTTCATTGATGCCTTTGTCCTTTAGTTTCTTGTCAAGCTTCTCCTTCGCCTGTGTAGCTTTCCTCTTGTAGCACTCGTATGCTGCTTCTCTTTTCCACTCAAGCTCAGCTAAGGTAAGAAGTCGATCCATCCATGCTTCTTGATCATCTTGTGCTGCTTTGCCATGAAGTCGCATTGTTGGAATGTTGAGCTCGATGGGTTGCAAAGCTTCTTGACCGTAGACTAAGTGAAATGGTGTAAACTCCGTGGCTTCCCTATATGTGGTTCGATACGCCCACAAGGCACCATCCAAGAAGTCATCCCACGACTTTGTCTTGTTTCTCACCATCTTTCTAAGGATGCCTGCAATGACACCATTAGCTTTCTCTACCAGACCATTGGATTGGGGATAGTAGGGTGTACTATGATGATGTAGAATGTGAAGTTCTTCACAGACCTCTGTGAGAAAGCCCTTTCTAAACCTTGGACCATTATCAGAAACAATCTCCAAAGGTGTGCCAAATCTACAACGAATGTGCGTGTAGACAAATTCGCTCACTGTCCTCTCATTTACCTTTGCCACACTTTGTGCTTCTACCCATCTCGTCATGTAGTCTATGGCCACCAAGATATACGATTTCCCATTTTTAGTCCTAGGCAATGGACCCATAGCATCCATGCCCCATTTTTCAAATGGACCATTTGCAAGGACTAACTGACGTGGACCATGTAACAGACGCTTGTTTCCATTAATCTGACAATTGTGACAGCTTTTACACCAATGTTGAACATCAATGTGCAAGCTTGGCCAAACATATCCGGCAAGCAAAATCTTTTTTGTAGTGAGTTCCTGTGCAAAATGACCACCACACGCTTCCTCATGCAAACCTTTTAGAATGGCTGGGATTTCCTCAATAGTTGGTACTCTTCTGCACACTTGATCCTTCCCTCTTTGGTAGAGGGATCCTTCTAGGAAGAGATACGTGCTTGCCTTCTTCATGAGTCTCCTCTTCTGAGCCTTCGTGAAGTCTTGTGGAAACTCACCCTCCAAAATGTAGCTAATAATGGGAGTCAATGACTCCAATCCCTGGTATCTCGGTTTCTTGACAGTTGCTGCCACCATGATGACCTGCACTTCTTTCTCAACACATGTAACTGCTTGTTGTGCAAGTAAATCAGCATCTTCATTCTGTTTCCTAGGAATATGATATAGTTGCACTTTTTCAAATTGATTAAACAATCTACAAATGGCATAAACTTTTGTCCTTAGGCTGTCATTCTTGCATGCCCAAATGCCTAAAATTTGCTTCACGATGAGAAGTGCATCCCCTTTTACCATGAGACGTTGTATACCTTGGCCAATGCATATCTTTAAACCATGAAGTAGTGTGTCATATTCTGTTTCATTGTTGCTAGTTGAACCTGGTAGATTGACCTTCTCTTGCATGACCACCTCCCCACTTGGGTTGAGCAATACTAGCCCTCCCCCTGCTTTTCCTGTGGCTCGTCGAAAAGCTCCATCAAAGAACAAGGTAAAAGCATTAGGAATACTTTTAGGTGGTGGCAATGGTAGGGTCTTTACTTCAGGCACCTTAATCTCCTTCTCATGTACCCTATAAGTAAGGATCCCTGCCAATTGTGCACGCACACTATCTTCTACTTTGAAAGAGTATTGAAACTCTTGCAACTCCATAATCCACTTTGAGATCCTAGTACTAAGATTCATTTGAGATGACACCCAAGGGAACAAATTTTCTGCAGTGAGAATTACAAAAGGTTTTGGTAGCAGGTAGGATCTAAACTTTCTCACTGCAAACATGAGAGAAAGCATCATGAGTTCTGCCTCCGTGAAGCCTCTCCCTAAAGCATTCATGACCCTACTAGCAAAGTAGATGGGTTGCATTCTGGTACCGTGGGGATCTTGTTGTAGCAAAACCGCACCAATTGTTTCTTTCCCAACACTAGAGCTAACAAAGAATGTG
Organism: Adiantum capillus-veneris; assembly: GCF_014529385.1. Taxonomy (NCBI): domain Eukaryota; kingdom Viridiplantae; phylum Streptophyta; class Polypodiopsida; order Polypodiales; family Pteridaceae; genus Adiantum; species Adiantum capillus-veneris. The sequence continues at coordinate 150,263,488 of NC_140936.1, read as the reverse complement.
TACTCCCAACAAGGAGGCATGAGTGTTGGTAGCTCTGACAAAATGACTTTAATGTTACAAAAGTACTCTTCAAGCTCATCAGACCATGCAAATTCTACTTGTCGTGTCAACTTTTGCAAAGGATGAAGCAACTCCGAAGCTAAGTGAATAAAGCGTGACATATACTTCACCTTTTGAATGAATGAGATGACCTCTTTGAGATTCTTGGGTGATGGGAGCTCAATAAGAGCCTTTGCCTTTGAAGGATCCACCTCAATGCCTTTATAGGAAACCTTGTGACCAAGCAAGATCACTTCATCCTCACCTATGTGACATTTGTCGGGGTTGAGTTGACCTCCCATGTCATAGAGCTTCTTTAAACCTTCTTCTACCCTTTGTAGATGCAATGATTTTGAGCTATAAATGCAGAAATCATCAATGAACACCCTAATTGACTTTCCAAAGAATGCTTGAAACACCATGTTCATGAAACGTTGGAATGTTGCAGGAGCATTTGTCAGACCAAATGGCATGACTCTAAAAGCATAACTGATCTTCCAATGCGATACCTATTTGAAAGTAACCCGAGTAGCCATCACACACAGTGTACTTCTCATGACCAGCTACCTCATTTAGTATCTCATCTTGAAATGGGAGGGAAAAGTGATCTCTTTTTGTTGCCTCATTGAGTAGACGGTAATCCACACACACCCTCCACTTGCCATTTTTCTTAGGAGTGACAACAACGGGAGAGACCCACTCTGAATTCTCCACTGGATAAATGAAACCTGCTGCTAGAAGCTTTCTTACCTCCTTGAGTAAAGCCTGCTCCTTGATGACTCCTAGCCTTCGTAGCTTCTGAGCCTTAGGTGTGGCCTCTGGCTTCAACTCAATTTTGTGTTGAACAGCATCTACTCCACGCACATCGGTGTAGTCTTTAGCAAAAAGCCTAGGAAATTTTCTTAGCACACATTTGAACTCCTCTCTTTCGTCCTTTGTAAGTGTTGTAGACAACATACCTTCTAACATTCCTTCATCTTGCATATTTTGGTTCTCTTGGAAACCTACCTCTTCCAAACCTGGGCAAGAGGTCTCTTGGTTGTTTGGATTAAACCTTACCCCCATGACTTCAATGGAAGACTCCTCTTCAGTAATGCTGCCGCTACTTTCTCCTTCTGAAGTGCTATCGGTCCAGCCTTCCTCCGTCTCACTTTGAGATGATTCTTCATGGAGCTCCTCTTGGCGTTGCTCCTTCATGTCAAAGACAACCTTCTTATGATTGTCATTCCTGCAAATTAGCTTTCCACTCTCCCAATCCTGCAAAGCTCGCATTTTCATTAGCCATGGTCTCCCTAGGATAAATGGGTAACCATTTCCTTTGGTAGACATGACATAGAAATCCACCACCTTCTTAATGCCAAAGGCCTCTACAAAAACATTTTTACAAATGCCTACACACCTAGCTTTGCTATTGTTTGCCATCTTGACTTTAATTTCAGGTGTCTCATGGATGTGCATGCCTAATTTTTGCAGGAGTCCCTCTGTCATGATGCAAATTTGTGCACCCCCATCCACTAGACCTTTCCTGACCAATCTTCCTTTGATGTAACAATCTAGCACAGGTGTAATATCCTCATTCATTTCAGCATGTGCAATTTTTACAAAAGGCACACTCTCTTTTACCTTTCTCCTAGTGCTAACTGCCTTTGTTAAATCCCTCCTAACTTGTGGGCATAATGCAAGAAACTGAGGCCATGAGATATCAGGACCCTTACCTCTCATGTCTTCCAATAGGTTGTATGGAGCCATACCATGTCCAAGAGGGAAGTCTTGGAGATTGATACGACGTCGAGTCCTCTTAGCTTCCTTGGTCTCCTTTGCCTTCTTTTCTCATCCATGGTCACTTTGTGATGTGACACCTTCTTTCTCTTTACCTTTTCCTCGTCCACGCTTAATGCCATTTGCTTCCATGTCAACCTCATTTGAGTTTGTCACCTCTACTACATGCACATTTGGGTCTGGCAAAGGTGGAACTCCTTCCACTCCTTGTGGAGGTGGTCTTGCTCCATTTGGCCTTTGTAGAAGCCGTGGTTGCTGACTAGTTCCTTCTCCTTCATTCATCACTGGGTAATTCAAGTTAGGTCTCCCTGGCTCCCCACGGGGCCAAGGACAATTATACATCCCATGTCCAGACTCTCCGCAATTCCAACATTGCAAGACTCTCCTAGGTCGTGGATCTCGCTCTTCAGACTTCTTTGCTTGTCCCTTTGGACCTACAGCTTGTGCAAGGTGAATTGACAAGCTGCTTAAAGATTCATTTAACTTCTCAATCACTTCCGCCGTTACCTCAGGAAGCTCTCTAGATGTTGATGCTTGTGACTTACCTTTGGGTCTAAGACCTTCTATTGGAACCTCCCCCCTTAAGCACTTGAGTTTCTTATATTTCTCAGCAGTCCTAGTTTCAGCTGCATCAAAGGTAGCAGGTGCACCCGCCTCAACTTTTATCTTAAGGTCAGGAAAGAGTCCGGCTATGAACCTCTCCTTCTTTAGGAACTCTGCACCATCACTAGGGTTAGCAACATTTCTCACCCATACAGCCCAAAGACGTAGAAACTCTTGTTTGTACAAGTAGTAGTCATCTAAGTCTTTTTGCTTATGAGAAACAATGTCTTGCCATAGTTTTTGAGTGTTTTAGGGATCAAATAAGTATTTCTTGAAATGATTCACAACTTCCGTGTAATTCCCTTTAACTTCCTCAGGCAACGAGTCAAACCAAGTGCTAGCATCTTTCCTAAGGACCACTTCAAACATCTCTACGCGTTCTTGATCAGTTATTATCCTCTTGATACGACAAGACATCTTGAAATTTGCTAAAAATAATTCTGCATCCTCTCCAGGCTCTCCAAAGAAAAGAGGATATCCGGACATTTGGCGTTGGGCCTCCATTGAATCGGTTTCAAAGTGACAACACGTTTTTGTTTTTCTTTCTTAAAAAAATTTACACAATAATGTTTTCTAAATTGCAATCTATTCTACAACAAAATAAAAATATTCACATCAAATGACCTATGATAATCAATAAGAGGCAGGATGACAGGGTTTGGTGATGCGAGAATTTCTCCTACTCTTTGGGCACCAAACATGAACACCATACGTTGTTGAAAATGGATTTTTCTACTGATTGCAATGTTTACTCTAATGTGTGGAGTGAAATGAAAGAGGAAAACCTGTATTCCTGGGCCATTATCCATGGTCTATGCATGACCTAATTCTTAAAACAAAACAAAAATATAGACGTCCAAACTAAGGCCGTACCTAATGAGAGGCAAAATAAAAGGATTTACTGATGCGTTTATCTCTGCCAACCTAAGGGGACCTAAAATTCTACGAATTACACGTTGAAATTGCAACTTAGTACTAACAATTATGTGTACCTTTTGCCTTGCAATGGGAATGAAGGGATCATACAAATTCTCGTGATTCATGCAAGCTACTTGATTTTGCTAAAGGTTGAGCCTACACAAAACATACACAAGCCGTCCTCCGTGGGGGCACCAATTTGAGGCGGTCCGGGGCGGGCAACAAGAAGAGCGGCCTCTAAACACCCTTCGAGGCTCCCGTGCTGCTCAATTGGGGCTGGGGCAAGCACAATCAGAGACAGCAACAACCCACAGCCAGAAACCAAACAAGAAAAGGGGCACCACCTAGTTGTAGATGAGAACTAGGACGCACGTGATATCTCCTTGTAATCAAACGCACAAAGAGAGGGGAATGCAACATAGCCACACACACCAAACACAAACATTCACCACACCAGAGAGAGGTAAAGAGCACAAATCAACTTGAGCAACTTAGTCTTAGCCTTAAAGACTAGATGCACACAAAGATTGATGAGAAATAGAGAGACAACACAAAACTTGACCTTGTTGCCAATACACAAATTGTCTTAGGGTCACGGAAGCCCTCTCACCGAGCACCCTCTTACAATTGACCTTTTAGGCAAACAAATCAACAAGCCCTCAAACCACCAAGCATGAAATGGCACAACAAACTTCAAGGACAATATACCTTCAACCACCTGATGAGCCAACTTATCAAGTCAATTTGGAGAGAAGAGTCGTAGTTGCAGCATACAATTGCACCCAAAACTATGAATCTTATTTATGGACAAGAGTAGGCTACAAGTGTGATTGCAGAGTATAGTATCACTCCACTCCTCTAGATGGCATAACTAACTTCAAGCTTCTCCATGCACCTATGTGTAGTGATGGAATAGAGCACTCACGATGCACACACTCTACACAACTAGGCTTGAAGAGTGGTGTGTTATGTGTTGAGAATGGTGTGATGTAGTGTGATCATGTGATAATTTACAAGGGAGAGAAGGGCTCTATTTATAGGTTTTAGAAGCCCCGATTAGGATTAGGCATAATCAAGTTTATTTGAAGAAATAAAAGATTGTGCATATTTTATTTTTTTAAATGAGGGTGGGTCTCTCTTGTCCTTTGAGTCACATGGATGTGGGTTCAAGGGAAGAGAATTATTGAGGATGAAAGGAGAGAGGGATTGAGTGAATAATTTGGGAGTGCCTACTCTAGTAGAGGATGCATTTTACAATAAGGTTAGTGGTTAGTAGTTAGTAATTATCACTACAAAATATTTACAAAATCATTCACCAAATGGTGAGATATATGATGAGAAAAGTTAGAGAAGGGATGAGCTTGTAAAGAGAGGTTGAAGCTTTGGAGAAGTTGACATTCACCTCTTTACAGCACCGAAAGAAGAAGCAGTCAGCATGGCGAAGTAGCACGTGTCGATGAAGCTATGTTATCTTCAAACCTTGGAAAATTCATGATAAAAACCTTCATTTGCAGAGGTTAACCTTGGATTTTTGCTGATTTTTTGAAGTTCTTTACAAAGTTGAAGAGAGTATGGTAATATGGACATATATGTAGAGAGAAAGGGGGACACCTAGGGTGTAGAAATGGAGGATGAAGGCTATGGAGGTGTGAGAGAAGTGGCAATGGTGAAGAGGGTGAATTAGGACATGGGAGTTGCAGGTTTGGGAGTGGGAAGGAGAGGGAGGAGTGTGTGTGAAAGAGGAAAATGATAAAGTGGAAGAGGGAGTGTGGCTGCTTAGCATGGGCAAACTAAGGTCCACCAATAAAATCATAGCTCACAGCTCGTAGCTCAAAAAAATATGAAAAATTTGAGGTGAAAGTTCAGCTCACGAGCTACAACTTTTGTTTGTATCACCTTTTCAAATTCGGGGAGCATGTGATCTTTAAAAATTCAGCAAAACCGACTGTTTTTTCCACTGCACAAGGTCCTTGTGAGGTCCTTCTTTGGATGATTCTTTTGAATACCTCCAAGAGTGAGCTCCCCATGGTGCATGCATGCATTCCACATACCCTTGACCTTATTTGGTAGGTCTATAATTGAAGATATTGTTGAGATCATGATATAAATGAATAGTACAACTAAGAAAATCAAATATTGAGGGGTCTAAAAAATATGTACATGTCAAATATAAATAATATAGGTGGAAAAAATATAAAGGGGTCAAAATAAACCTCTTTCATTATAAGTCTACCATAAAAAGATGAATATTTTTGGTGTTCTAATTTATGAGAGTAAAAGAGAATAGATGTAGGAAGGAAAAATCACAATAGTGAAAAAATATACACATAAATAAAACTAGTTTTTTTGGATTTTTGTTGGGATGGAGTTACACCAAAAATAAGAGAAGCTTGCATGAAATTATTTTTATATGGAATAAAGAGTATGCAAAATGGTAAGAAAAAATATGCATTGAAAAAATGCCCCGGCGGCCCTAGTGTGTTCACACACATCACTACCACATGTATATGGTAACACTCATTGTGTTCTATCACATTGGGCATTCCCTTTGAGGCTATCAAGCGTGGAAGGAAACTAGGGTCAGGTTCATATTGAAGTACCCATGAATGTAGCATAAAAGGAATGTCTTTCCTACCACCTACCAAATTGTACTGCTGTAAGAAATTCAAAGGATATGCAAAGGATCATTTTATGTCATTCGTGATTGAAAGCAGTGTTGAGCTAATCACATGGTATATGGCATGCCCTTGCACACGTTTAACAATCATCATGGACACTTACATTCCTTTATGTAGTGGGCCTTCCCTTGCTGGCACAATGGAAGGTATACTTGCACCTTATGGATGCCTCAAAAAGTTTTGGTAGCTCAAGGTAAGAAATGTGAGAGGTACCCCTCCCCAAGGTCTATGCAAGAATTATACAATTTACACTTTTATCTTATACATTAAAGTTGCGAAAGCGATAACATAGGGGAGGAGCTCTGAGTGCCTGACCTAGCATGGAGTTTAAGGAGGCAGTTAAAACACCAAGCAACAAAAACCGAGCGGGTAAATAACACGAGCATAAAAAAACGAGCAACCTAAACTTCCATGGAATGCATATGTCAAGAATCTGTGAGCGATCCATATTAGAGAGAGAACCCTAGGATGCTCAATGATCTATGAAGTGGATGCCACTTACAAGCACTTCATTTCTATTATATGAGGTGCTAGTTTCTAATGAGAGCAGGGAGAGAGAGAGAGAGAGAGAGAGAGAGAGAGAGAGAGAGAGAGAGAGAGAGAGAGAGAGAGAGAAGGGGGGGGGAGATTGAGACATTCATGACCCATATGGTGGATTGTCTAATGTTCTGTAAAAGAGAGATAGAGGGAGGGAGGGGGGGATTGAGACATTCATGACCCATACGGTGGATTGTTTAATGATCCATGAATGAGTGAGAGAGAGAGAGAGAGAGAGAGAGAGAGAGAGAGAGAGAGAGAGAGAGATCGATCTTAACATAGTACCCATGGGAAAATGCAACCATCCAACCAACCAATAGCTTAACAAGTTTAGTACTCTCTTTTTAACATAAACTTCAAAGCTCTAAAGTTGAAACCTTTCTACTAGCTATATTCTTAAAGTCAAAATGGGTTTCTTAAAAAAAAAAATCTTACTTAGAATAATGTTCTAAAACCATTAGAGAGTCATTTTAATCAAACATTATGAAGAAAGGAATGAAATAAACCACAACTCAACAAAAAGCAATGAGATTGTAAATGATATCTCAATTGAAATTTAAAATAATCACGAGTATCTTTAATCAATAATACTCAAGAACCATCCTCTTATGACTTTGTCCATTTAAGGCAATATCAAACTCCACAAAAAATTCATTCACTTGAGAGTGAATTTGCTTTGTAGATAGTTAGAGCCAAAAATCAGTTTTGGATGTCATTTCACAACAATTACAAAAAAGTCATTCACTCTCTAAACAAAGATCATCAATATACACACTAAATGGTAGAAGTCTTGTTTTGGCCGTCAATCATAAGCACTATTTGTTGCCATAGCCCTTGCAACCACTTCAGTATAGCAAGGAAGAGCACTACACAAACAATGCCAAAAGAAACAAAACACTTCAACCCTTCAATGGAGTGGAATGTATGAAATGTTCCACACAAAATGATACACTAAATAACCCAGGTCGCCAATGTTTCCAAGATCACAAAAAAGACTAAAAGACTATGCTCACTAGTCATATGGGTTGCTAACAGGGTTTACTTCATCATCCTCATGCTCCCCTTCCCTCTCCAAGTGAACCATTTTGTTGCGGTTCATGGCTTGCAGACGAGGCTGAACAAAAAGATTCACAACACCTGCATCTCTATCAAAGAGAAACAAGCATGCCCTATAGCTTGACAAGCCTTCAAAATTGATGTCCCACACCCCATCTCCAACACAAGAGCATCCTCTGAGGAAAGCAAATCCAAAACAACTTCCATAAAAGCAGGTAATCACTCCATTGCTCCTCGAATAGACAACATTCCGACTGAGACACTTTTCTTTGTATTTGGAAGGAAGTGTGTCCAACCATCACTGTATTGCACAATGTGCAATTGTTGGAATTAGGGTTGCAGAGAAACACACACAGCTTGGAGAAGACGAAGGAAGCTCAAGGCACACAATAGAGAGTGTGTTACTTAGTGTGCAATGGAAAGATAGATAGCCCTAGAGTGATGGGCGTATATACAATGCACGGGGGAAAAAACCTCCTAAAGAGGGAAAAAATGCCCCGGCGGTCCTAGTGTGTTCACACACATCACTACCACATGTATATGGTAACAAATCCCCCCTGGAGTGATGCGGTGAACGAGAGCTGGCACATGAGTAAAGGGAAGTGCCATGCCCTGAGGACAGGATCAGTCCACAAAGGGGAGTAAGCCCAAAGCTTTGCGGAAAGCTTCAAGCTTCTCACGAGACAATGCCTTTGTGAAAAGATCTGCAAGGTTGTCCTGTGTTGGCACATAAGCCAAGCTGATCTCTCCTGCTGAGAGCCTCTCCCTGACATAGTGGTAATGCACCTCAATGTGCTTTGTGCGAGCATGAAAAACTGGGTTCCTCGCAACTGCCAATGCGCTCTGACTGTCAGTGTAGATAGTGTTGGCAGTGTCCTGTCCAACACCCAAGTCAGCCATAAGGCGTCTGAGCCATACACACTCAACCGTAGCTGTGAAGACTGCCCTGTACTCAGCCTCACAACTCGAAGTGGCCACAGTAGGTTGCTTCTTGCTCAACCATGATATACATGAACTGCCAAGCATGAAACAAAAACCACTTGTGGACACTCGCGTGTCAAAACAACCAGCCCAATCTGAGTCCGAAAAAGCATGTAAGTCTGGCGGCAATGATCCCCCCTTGGGATAAAACAAGCCAAGATGTAAAGTGCCACTAAGGTAGCGGAAAATCCTCTTGACAGCCTGCCAATGCTTAGACCCTGGGCTATGCATAAATCTGCTGACCTGCGAGACTGCAAACTGAATATCTGGCCTCGTGTTGCATACATAAATGAGGCAGCCAACAGCAGTTTGGTAAAGAGTGACATCAGCAGGATCGCCAGCATCATGTAGACTCAACTTCAAACCTGTTTCCATGGGAGTGGCAATAGGTTTGCAATCCTCAAGTCCAAACTTACATAGCAATGTCTCTATGTAACTTTTCTGACACAAGGCAATACCACCATCACACTGCTTAAACTGTATACCCAAGTAATGATGCAACAGCCCCAAATCTTTCATCTTGAAAGTAGCATTCAAATCAGCCTTAAATTCAGCAATATGTCTCTCATTTGGTCCAGTGATCAGCAAATCATCAACATAAAGAACCACAATGAGAAATACATCATCCTCACGCTTTACATACAATGTGCTTTCTGTTGGACTGTTACGAAAGCCTCGTTTAACCAAATGAGTGTCAGCTTTCTCATACCAAGCACGAGGAGATTGCTTCAACCCATACAAAGCCTTCTTACATTTGCACACTTTGTCCTCTTGTCCTTTTATGACAAAACCGCGAGGCTGCGTTACATAAACTTCCTCAAATATGTCACCATTCAAGAAAGCAGTAACAATGTCTGATTGATGTACATCCCAACCAAAATGAGCTGCCAATGCACATAGAAAACGCACAGTAGTCATACGACAAGTGGGAGCAAAAGTCTCTTCATAATCTATGCCTTTTTGTTGTGCATAACCCTTTGCAACAAGTCGAGCCTTATGGCGATCGATCTCACCATCCGGCTTGCGTTTCAACTTGTAAACCCACTTCGTACCAATGGCCTTTTTGCCAGGAGGCAAATCACATAAAGTCCATGTGTCATTCTCTATAAGTGCATCATATTCTGATTTCATGGCAGCAATCCAATTTTCTGAATTCTGTGCTTCATCAAAAGACAGAGGCTCCTCAACATCATGTAAACTAGACACAGCCAAAGCATAACAATCTGATGCATAAGATGCATGGCGAGAGCCTGAACGAGTACGACTAGATAAAGGTGCATCCAATTTACTGTCACGCAAAGTGTGCACCAGCCATTTTGGCATACCTCTAGCCTGCTCATTTTCAGCCCTTTCCTCATCAAGTACATCATGTACATCTGCATCAGTAATAGGCTGTTCTAAAACATTTTCAGAAACCCCCATAGGCTGTACATTTGCCTCATTGGAACTTACATTCGTATTTCCACCACTGAAAAGAGGCAACAAAGTGTCATAAATGTCCTGTGAGCTTACATTACTGTCTCTAGTACATGACAGCAAGGGTTGAACAGAATCTTCCACAAACACTACATCCCGTGAAACCAAAATACGTTTTGTTTGCGGATGATACAACCTGTAACCTTTGCTTTCAGCACTATAACCAACAAAAATACATTTGACAGCCTTATCATCCAATTTTCTGCGCTGCACTTGTGGCACCAAAGCATATGCCAAACAGCCAAAAACACGCATGTGCTCAATAGAAGGTTTTCTATCATGCCATGCTTCATATGGAGTAATAGACTGCAAAGCTTTCGTAGGACACCTGTTAAGTACATAAGTGGCACACATGATGGCCTCAAGCCAAAAAGAATGCGGCAAAGCTTGACTTTTGACCATACATCGTGCCATTTCCGTTAGTGACCTGTTTTTCCTCTCAGCAACACCATTTTGCTGAGGTGTATAAGGCACTGTACATTGGTGTTTTATCCCACGACTAGCCAGAAATGCATTAAATTCATGAGACATATACTCCCCCCCTCGATCGGAACGGAGGGTGCCCATAGTACATTTTGAGACATTTTCAGCCATAGCCAAAAATTGTTTGAAGCACATAAAAACTTCGGACTTTGCTTTAAGCGGAAATACCCACGCATGCCTGGAGTAATCATCAATGAAAGTCACGAAGTACAGGTAATTGCCCAAGGACGGAGTTTGCATGGGCCCACAAACGTCACTATGCACAAGCTGCAACCTGCATGTGGCCCTAACTGAACCATCCTTTGGAAACTTAGAACGCTGCATTTTACCCAGAATACAGCCTTCACAAACATGTTTGATAGGTGCTTCAAGAGGCGGCAAAGAAGCAACCATATCAGATTTCTGCAAACGCAGCAAACTGGCAAAATTCAGATGACCAAAACGTGCATGCCAAAGTTTTGCATCTGAAATAGCCCTTGAATCTGCAACAACATTTGCAAAATTTTGTCCACACTTGTCATACAAAGTGAGCTTATACAGCCCACGGCACAAAAGCCCAGATGCAACAATTTCATCACCAAAACTGAGATCATGAACTGTACATCTGTCATCCACAAATTTGACTACAAGTCCAAGTCTAGCAAGTGCGGATACAGACAAGAGATTCTTCTTGATCCCAGGTACATAAAGTGCAGCAACAAGTGTGAAGGAACTGCCATTAGCAGCAGTGAGCACAATCTTTCCAACTCCCTGAACTGGATAAGAGGCGTTGTTGGCACAAGTGACTGAATTCCCATGAGGGACAGACTCGAGAGAGGTAAACAATTCACGATGTGAGGTAATGTGCTTTGTAGCACCACTGTCGAAATACCACACATGTGAATCTGCAGCAACTGACAAGCATGCATCATGGACAGCAGGATTGTAAGTGCACTCTGCACTAAAAGCCCATTCTGCATCAACATCAGCATCACAATCTCCTTTCACAGAAGACTCAACAATGGCTGCATTTGTAGTGGAACCAGCATTTGCAGTTGAACCACCCTCTTTCTTCTTAGCCTCTTTGGCCTTCAACTTAGGACACGACTTGATCAAGTGATCATTGGCTTTACAATAATGGCAACGCATCTTCTTTTTGCCCTTATCACCAGAATTTCCAGACGAAGTGCTGCCAGCAGAAGCATTAGGAACAGAATTTTTGCCACTCGCAGCAGAACCATAAGAAGTGGCTGCATTACTGTTACCACCCTTTCTTTGAGAAGCAATAAAAGCCTGTTCAACTGCACGCTGCCTAGTCCTGTTTTTTCTAGAAAGTGACTCTTGCAACAGCAATGTGCATAATGCATCAAACTTGACAACTTCAGGATTTCCTTGGGTCATCAGTCTCCAAGTACTAGCAAAAGTCTGGTAGGAATCTGGTAAGGCATCAAGAACAGTCTGCACAAGGGAACTGTCAGAAATGACTTCACCTGCAGAAATGAGTTGCTCATTGATATCCTTGACACTAGCAAGGAAAGTGTCCATATCATCTTCCTCATGCATAATCTTCGACTCTAGCTCTTTACGCAGCAAAGCAATTTTAGCCTCATTGCGGCTTGCATAAAGACCTGCTAGAATATCCCAAGCCTGTTTTGCAGATTTTGCTGAACGGATGTGAGGAATAATGGTGCGCTTCACAGACAACGCAATCAATGCATGAGCCTGCGCATCCTTAACATCCCAACGAGCTTGTTCTGCTGTAGGCAAAACAACTCTAACAGCTGCAATCCTTGCAGCAAGACCTGCAACATCCTCAATATCGCCTACATCTTCAGAACCAGGACGTACATCAATGCCCTGCACAATGTTCCAGACACCTTTTGACACAAGAACATGTTGCATCATATAAGCCCACATAGGGTAGTTGTCCCCATCCAACCTGTCCTCAGCAGCAAACATCTTGAACACATCTGTGTTGTTGTTGTCAGCCATGGTAAATGCTGCACCTGATGTGAAAACTGCCCGAAAATAGGAGAAATGGAGCGGGAACAACTTGTGCTATATAGCACAAACCGTAGAAGACTATAAGGCACCTGTTATGCAGAAAACGGCACCGACAGAAAATCTGCACAAAATGACGAAATAGCCTGTGCAGTACTGCCCGTAGTGGAAACGGAGGCCGAAATGAGCCCAAATCAAAATTCTGAGCAGACCAAGCTCTTTGAGCTCTCCCAAAATATTTGTCGACCTGCGAACGCTTGCCAAAGCTCACTGAAATCGGAGAAAGTGAGCAGGCGTGTGCTGGAGCAGCTGGCGACTAAGCCCGGGAGGACGTGACCTGCTCTGATACCAATTGTTGGAATTAGGGTTGCAGAGAAACACACACAGCTTGGAGAAGACGAAGGAAGCTCAAGGCACACAATAGAGAGTGTGTTACTTAGTGTGCAATGGAAAGATAGATAGCCCTAGAGTGATGGGCGTATATACAATGCACGGGGGAAAAAACCTCCTAAAGAGGGAAAAAATGCCCCGGCGGTCCTAGTGTGTTCACACACATCACTACCACATGTATATGGTAACAGCAATATCTTGAAGGCCTTCTTACTAATAGTACAAAACAATACATGATGAGTATCCAAACGGCGAACAAAAAAGAGGACATGTGATCAAAGCTACAAGAAATGAAAAAAATCAAATCATCACGTTGACATACTCACACAAACCTCTAAAGTAATCATAAAGAGTTATTAAATGAGTACTCACGGATATATTTTCTCCTCCTTCATTGACAAGACCATATGCTAGCTTGTTTAGGACAAAAACACGACGTGCAATATCAAGACCTTGGATTCGAACATACCACTCAATCCTTGTAATGCATGGACCTAAATAGATAGAAAAAAGTGTTACGTCACCTAAAAGTCAAAACTTCTTTGCTTGATTTGAAGGATTGGAAATATGACAAGACTTAAGAGATTACATATGAGAGGAGCCATCATGACAAGCCAACCATCGTCGGCTAAGGAAGTTGCTGCAACCGTCACACCAAATCTCACGTGCTCTTCAGTGAGTCTATTCCATTGTGGAACTCCTTAAAAGCACTCCAAGCCAAATCTAGTGGGAAAGTCTAAGAATATAAAATCTGCTGCCCATTTCACCTTCTTTCCCATCCTTAGATAATCCTTTGTCAATCCCACTGCCAAGAAAAATTCATATATTCTAGTGTACACTTCATTTTTCTTCCCAATTGCAAAATCTTGGCCCATAGCTATATAGTCACCCACATCACATCCATACAATAAAACATCATTGCGGCAAGAGAAATCACCAGGAGATACCATAAAATAGATAAATGTAAACATCTCTTTTGTAATGATAAAGTCACCTGCAAGGTATTGAGACTATTGAAACCAAAAAATGAGTATGAAATGCTAGATTTACATTTATATAGTTTATGACTTTACCTTTCTCTATCTCCCTTGTCTCTTTTATATCACCCCAAGTGTTAATAGCTTCACGCTCAATAATTGTAACATCGATACCAAAGAATATAATTATGACAGGAAAGAGTTTGAAACTAAGAAATAGACAATTACAAAACAACCCACAAATTTCTTGAAAGTTGCCTCATCATCATCATGTGCCTCTGTAGTTTTTGCATTCTTATCCTTCTTTTCATTGTTGGAACTCATGGGTTGTTTCCCATGTCCGTGGATCTGAAATAGTTCTTGCTCTCTTGCAAGGACAACTCTAGGTTTAAGATAAATCCACCAAGGATCATTTGCAAACTCCCATGAAGACAAACCATGCATGCTTGTTGGATACATACAACTCACACTTCCCAACTCAGACCATGAGAGACATTGTACAGGGAGTTCTTTCAATGTACCCTCTTTGACCAATGTAGAAATATATCTACAACAAATTTTGAAGACAAACCATGGTAGCATGAAAGACCTATAAATACATCATTTTTTTTTCAACTTTTACATAGTAAAGCATTGATTGAAGGTTACCTATAGACGACACGTTAGACTGCTTGGTCAAGCTTTGTTTTCTTAGATTGTGTAGAGTCATCCTTGCGAGCACCCTTGTACTCTGACTTTGCATCCCTTGTCCTCATTCGTACGAACATATGATTTCTAGCTTCAAGTTTAATCTCCTCCATATTATAAGCTTACAAGGTATAATCATGTGGATGTTAGATCACATAGAGAGTAAATATCTCCTAAAGATCTCAATTTTCTACAAGAAAACTTCTTTTGCTAACCAACCAGAAAAGAATGTCACACTAATGCTATGCACAAAAGCAAAGATTATAGTATTTGACATGTTACCCTATGTAGTCAATATCTCCCAAAGGCACAAAGTACATCTGCATTCAAGAGATTTACTCTTTTTTCAACCCACATTTCTGTCATCGCAAGGCTCTTTAGCTTACCCAAGGTGATGATACAATCTTTACTATCAAACCGTAGTGAAAAGACCTTCTTTTTCCATACATCACCAAGTCAAGGATCAAGGATACTCAATATCTAAAGAAACACAAGGTTTATTCACCAAAGGAAAATTTAGAGGGTGGATAAAAAACAAACCTAATGGAGGAAATTTACTAATCGTGCCTATTTTATTGGAGTACTTTCTATGGATGCATGCTTGCTCCTTCTTTTCGGATTGAAGTCTTTCCTCCTCTAGCTTTGTCTTTGTAACTGTCTCCAATGCTCGAGCAAGATCTGCATTATACTCAACCTACCCATTGATTAATCCTTCAAATGTTGCAACATAAGAAGTAAAAATATACAAAAAGTTAACACTAGGTTGGTAACCTAACAGGACATAAAAGTGTCCTTTCAAGGTTTTGAAAAAAACCTCCAAAACCATAGTAGATCCACTCATTTTGTAAAATCCTTTCATGAGGTTATAGTTCAAGGACTACTACACATGGAAAAAATAAGAAACTTGTAAAATTTCTCATATTTTGGTCAAACCAAGCCTCCAAAGTTGATGGACCAGTACATTTTCATCAAAACAGTCATTTCTTATGTTTTGTTGCATAAAAATAAGATTAGGGATTTTTGTAGGACTTGAGATAAAATCCCTAGTTAACTTCAATGGGTTGGTGATGAGAACATATGATTGCTTCTCAATCACTATTTTTTGTTTTGCCAAAAGAAATAGGTACAAAAAAGTTGAATTTTTACCATTTGGCAAACCTATCATCAAAGTTTCTATAGCCACGCTCAATACAAATAATATATGCATCTTTTCTTAGTTCCCTATTGTCCTTTAGGCTCATAAGGAGCCATGGAGCATGTCAAAAGAATAATACATCTCTTACCAAGGGGAATCTTGGGGACAAAAATGAAGTGCTAAATATAGCAAACATGAAAAAACTGGGTTCAACATTATGAGTTGTAGAATCCCATAGAAACTATTCAATATCTAGCCAAATTTGATCCTTATGACTAGATATGGTTACTACGTACAAAATGCATGTAGTTGTCACAAGAAACTAGCAATATTGAAAAAGCTATACTTGATATACTAGAATGTTTCGTTTTCTTCTATAATTGAAAAAATCAACCATCGTTGTCTACTATGAAAAATAGGGTATTAGGTGCCCCAAAACTCAAGGAATATTAGCTTTATGTTACAATATGCGACATAGAAAATCAAAACTGAATTTGGATATCATGAAAGCCACCAAAAAAATCATAGAAGAGCTAAAATTGGCTAAAAAATAGGATTTGACAATTTTTGTAATTTGGTCATAACTTACAACTTTAACATTTATTTCTCCCTAGAAGCATCAGGACATGTTGAGGACTACTAAAGATAGTTCTCTAGCATTATAGACCTCACAAACATGAATTCTAGAGTGGTATAGTTGCAAAAAGTTGAAAAAAGCCAAAAACAGGACCCGTGTTTTCACACAGTTTAGGTTGTGAAATGTTGTGCAAGGACAAGGTTAAAGATGGAATTGATATTCCAAAAAAATGTCGAGTTTTTTTCAGCTCATGAGACAAATTTCTAGACAGATAGCACCTCAAAATCCATTTTGAAACTCTTGACATAATTCAAGGAAAATGGTCACTTAACAGGACATAAAAGTGTCCCATTACCAACCTAGTGTTAACTAAGTAATCACCTGAAAAACCAGTTTTGCCAAATAGCCTCGAGTAAATGGAAACCAAGGCTTTTTTCCCTTGCTCTCTTTGTTCCTAGCCTTCTCAAGTATCCTCAATTGATCTTTTGAAAGACTCTTCATATAGACTCTTGACTCACAATCACAAATATTATTTGTGTTGATGAGGGTATCACAAATACTTGCTCATTCAATCTACCATGAGATATTAAAAAAGCTTCTTAGAGCATCTTAATCTCCAATGTGAATAAAGATAAATTCAATTTAAACACTTACGGGTTTCCCCTTTGTAGAGCTACAAGCAAGGCTTATTTTGGTATACGAGTAGGATCAATCAAGCTACACAATACACGATTATGCCTTGACTTTGTGTCTTTATAGCAATCACCTATGACTTGCATCCACGCAGTTGTACAGTGGTTGCCTTCCCAAATAAAAAACATCATGTTTCTCATAAACTGCCAACTTACATTTCCACCCAAGTCCCTTTCAAACTCTGAATCCACTTCTTGCCATAATGGAGACCATGAAGCATGAATCTCATGTGTCACTTCATTTTCTTCACAATTGGCTTTGCACATAGAGACAAAAGAAGCACCCTTCTTTGGCACATAGTTTTCATATTGAAAAGCTATTTTCAAGCCTCCTATATTCTGACAAAGACCTCACACTCGAGCATATGGTATTAATTTACAAAGAGGTATTCGAGAACATTCATATAAAGCTAGGACTCTACGATGAGCAATAACATCATTGCCCCCTGCAATCATCATTTCCATCTTAGCCTCATCTAAATCAATGTCTTCTTCCTTTTTTTGCTCCTCTTGGGGATCTGCATTCCTTGGAGGTTCTCCTTGTTCATTTCCTTCTTCCAACTATGTATTTGTGAATGAATCATGCTCAGCTGAATGAGTGCTCTCATTCACCAGCATGGAATGAGAAGCTTCTTATGTGTTATCACATGGTGCAATTGCCAATGGGATGGATGATTTTCCATGAGTGGTATTCTTTTCTTCATTGCCTGTAAGATGTGCAAAATAACAAAAAGACCCAAAATGACAAGAACAAAACCATGTCAAAAGATTGCATGTCAACAAGCCTTGTTTTTTAATACAAAAATGACTAGGGCAAAGCCATGCCAAAAGATTGCATGTCAACAAGCTATCTTTTTTATAGAAATAAATGCATGGCACAACACTTCAAATAAGAGCTTGTTGACATGCATACTTTTGAACTCTTAAAAGTGCACATTTTTGTACTCTCTCAGATCATGTTATTATCACACTCATTGTACTATGTCACTCTCAAAAGTACTAAAAAAAGAGCATGTTGACACACACACTTTTGTACTATCTACAATTTTCATCTTCGACTCACCTTGAACTTGAGTTGAACTTGGAAGTTGGGACCGTTTGCAGGTTTTTGTTAATGTGCACTAGCAGCAGATGGGCCATTTGTCAAAGCTTCTATGCTACTCAAAGTTCCATAAAGTTCCATAAAGACCCTCTTCAAAACAAAATGTGCACAACATATGTGTATTCAAAGAGGCCTATGATAACACAAAAAATTGCACAAAAGCATGAGTTGCTAAGAGACTCAAAGGAAAGGTCAAATATATGAGGTTCAGATATCAAGGAAAAGTTTTTATTTTGAATGCACGTGCAAGCCTTGTCTCTTATACAGTTACCTTATACAAGCCTCGTCCCTTATACAATACTATATACAGTTATACTGTCTCACATGAACAGAATAATAGAGATAGACATCAAAAGATAGAGAAAGAGATCTTTGTATTGATGAATCTTTGCAGACTTTTGATACAACAGAGGAGCAATTGAATATGGGCGCACTCCGTTGTACGGAGCTCGAACCTCCCGACCACCCCCGAGCTTCAGTCCGCTTGCATGCAGTCTCACTCGCACTCACACTCACACTCACACTCACACTCGCACTCGCACTCGCAATCACACTCACACTCGCACTCGCACTCGCAGAAGAGAAGATCTGTGAATGATCCCCAAACGCACCACCCATCGTGCTTTTATGTTTCTTTTCCTCGAAAAGCTTGCGACTTCTCAAAATAGCCGCTTTTTAGGCGTTCAATCAACTCGATTTTCGCACCAAGTATACCTGCAAGAATAAGATAAGAACGTGATCGCTAAGCGATCCGTAAAGGTTAGATTTTTATCATGACACTTTGCACCGATCCTGTTTCACACATTGATTTCTACATTGCCTACAAAATAGCCAAAAGAACATACTCGTGCAACCAATTCAACATGATAATCAAAGTAAAAAAACATAATCATGTACCTTCATAATCTCAATTGCAATAGTCTTCCATGAAGAAACAAATCCACTTCTTGGTTGATAGCAGGGAGAGTTGTATGTTGTTGTATGTCTGCCTGTCCCTGTATATACTACACTACTGCTGCCTTCTGTTTGTTTTCATCATAACTTTTACAAATGAACTCAGAACATAGCAATCCAGGTACTCAAAACGACGGGAATAGGTATGGTTTACAAGATAGCGTGGACAGAATTGCGAAAAACGTCTTTTTTTTCTGAAAGCGCAACTTTTAGATCGCGACTTATAAAACCTCTATTTTTGGGTCTCCGCTACTTTTTCAACTTATTTTAAGCCTACCCATGCATTTTGAACTAAAAGACATACATATAAAACACTGATATTAATAAAAATCTCAATTTTACTGTTCATAGACAGACTATCTGTTATTCATTAATCTTTATCAAATACGTCTTTAGTGTATTATTTAAAAATATATATATATGTTCTCTCTTAATATCTCAAACTCATTCATATAAGCTCTATTTAATAGACTATTCAACAATCTTTCAAATCGTGCTAAACGAAAGATATGCCTTGCTACATTCTTTTCGACTTTAAGAACTTCAAAGATTAGTCCAATTACATTATACAGTACTATAAGTAAGCCTCGTCACAATTATTCGCATATTTACATACACAATTATTCACATAACATGAAAATTGTTAGAATCCAGATTGGGCATGAATGTGTTAGGCATGGCCAGACCCTACTAGTTGCACTTTCACAAATAGGCCAACACTGATCATACACATAACTCTACCATAGAATATCAACTTTGCCATAGAATTATCAGTGCACGTGTGCGCGGGGAAGGGGAGGAGCACAAGATGGTGTGGGTGGAGCAACCTCAGTAAGTCATAAGTGAGGAGCTCCTTATTCTTCATATAGAAAGAATAAGGGTATATACATACGGTGGGCGGACGGTCGAACATCGAATGTCCGGCCCCGAGCAAAAGCACAACGCATTTACCCCCACAAACTCCCACTTAAAGGCGATGCACCGATAAGTGAGACCTACTAGATAAACTAGACTAGTATGCACAAGAAACTAAGAGAGAGTCTCTCTCAAGATATGCCCACTGGCTCACTCTGTCGATCTACACGCAGTCGTATCGACTCTGGTGATAGGCGAGCGTGCGTACCCATGCTAGAGCCTGCATGTAAATCCCGTAGACTACTCTGTATGGTATGCAAACTCCATGAAGCGTCATGCTAGTGTGAGTCACTGTACGAATGACAATCCCTGTTGCAAATGCTCCCACTGCAAACAGCTGCTAGGTTGGGCCTCGACACTAGTAAGTCGAACATAAGATGCCCAAACATTGACAAAATCTGCACAAACCTAGTTGTACTCGCCTCTATTGTGCTATCGACAATCATTGCATCATCAAGACTACCCATGACATATGGATGTGTCAACACCGACACTGGGAAAACTATGTCCCTGTCACCCATAGGCAAAATTGTGCATCCTGACACCAACTCATCAACCTCTAACATGAGCATATAAAAAAACTCCATATCTATCAACTCTGTCTGTGTCTCTACGGAGCAGACCTGCTCTACCTCTACCTGCACAAAGTCTGACAACACTTGTTGTGTCTCACTAGAGAAATGTCGCTCTATCTTTGTCTCTATAGAGTCTACTGGCATGTCCTGCACAACCAAATGCTTTGTCTCATGAGCATGGTGGAGCTCAACTGCGAAGGAGACACATCTCGTCTCTCGCTCAAAGCATGCCAACAATAAAACCAAGACTACGCCGTCTCGAACCTTAAACACATGCATCGGATATACTAGGCCGCTACGGGCTCCTCTCGTAATTGTCTCATTGAGATCAAGCTTTGTCACATCAGCTGAGGAACTAGCGCACATGTTGTAGCCTGTATGACGCACCACTGAGCAAAGACAAACAAAGCTTCTCATGCAGTCTCTATGTCAAACACCGAACCATCGGCCAAGTGCACACAACCAAGTCTCCCACTAGAAAATGTGTTGAACCACTCACGACATGGTGTGACGTGGAAAGCAACATCGCTATCTAGTAACCACTGTGGAGAAAGTGTGCTATCCATAGACATATATGCAAGAGGTACACTCGACGCAAGCGTGACATCAACATCACTGGCAAACACTGCCACTGGAATTGCCTCTCTAACATGTGTCAAAGTCATATCTGCATCTTGCATACGCCTTCGTTGGCTTCTCATACATATGAAACAATGGCGCCTAACGTGCCTTGTATGACCACAATGCCAACAATGCAAGTATCGGCAAGAACATCTGTCAAAATGAGAATAAACACTCGATCACTGTCAAAGTGGGAATATATTGACCATTGTACAAGATGGTATAACACTGCAAACATTTATGGCGAGAAGACGAAGAAAAACGAACAGAATCTTCTTTGCAAAATGAGTCAAACTCAACACAAATCGCAAGCCAAAAAACTACAGATAACTGGCAGAGTGGGAATCAACTCGACCACTATAAACCATCGGAGAGTAAAGTGTGAATTCGCATAAAACATGGCGAGAATCTTTAAAAAATTTAATAGAGTTTCCCTTGAAAACTAAGCAAAAAACTCAAAGATCTCACGAAATAAGCATGAAAATAGACACTGGGTGTCTGAGTAGAAAAATCCACAAATGGCATACATAGCACTGTCAAAACCTTGGCAAAAGAGCTCACTCCTAACCAAGTGTCTATATGGACGTATACTTGTCTAAAAACACTCGTCAACCTGCGAACCTACTACCTACGAGCTATAGCTTGCTCAAATTGTATCGACATAATGCATACATAGCATAAAGCTTCACCAAAGCGTGCAAAAAATCTCTTTGAAATGCTCCACACAATCGCTCATGAGCACTATATGTGCCGCATAAGGTGTACTGCAAAGAATATGCAACCTCTGAGCAAAACCGTTAGAAAACTAGCACACTACCTCATCTATCGGTAAACACGTCAACAAAAAACATCTGCCAAGAGCTCAGCGTAGTCTAGGGAAAACCTGCTCTAGAATGGTTTGTCGGAGCTGTATGTGTCGGTTTCTGCCATTGGAGCCAAAAACTGGAGAAAATGTCAAAGTCAAAACACCATGGAGACTACGTCGGAGCTTGGCCGCTCCGGATGGGAGCTAGAGGAGATCCGACGCCGCTCTTGCTGTATGGTCTACTATTGTGTTGAGGATAAAAAATCGTCGTCGATGTCGTCTTCTACCGCTGAAGAGCGCTAGCTGAATAGCCTCCTGATTGGTGTCAAAACCGATGTGGATGCCAATCGCCAATGCTTGAGGCCGATGCCAAGCCAACAAATCAATGCCAAAAATTGATATGTTGAGGTGATGCTATCGTCGATGCTAGAAGCCATGGAGGAGGAATGCCGAGAAAATCGTCCAGGAGAAGCACTCTCAACCGGGCAATGGATTGTCGGTGCCGAACGGATGAGGATCGGTAGAAATCCCTAAAGTCGTTGTCAAAAACGGCTCTGATCACCAATGTCAAGGTCGCCTTCCGCCGCTGGACGAGACTCTCCAATGCCAAGGAGAACCATGAGAATTGGGTTGATGTTGGGTGATGCCCGTGCTTACTCGCCGAAGCTCTCATGCCGATGATGAGCTTCCAAAAACTCTACAATCACCAAAGCCGATGCCTTTTCTCTATGCTTTCTCTCACTCAAGCTCTCTCTCTCTCTCTCTCTCTCTCTCTCTCTCTCTCTCTCTCTCTCTCTCTCTCTCTCTCTCTCTCTCTTGCTCTATCTCTCACAGCTCTCTTTATCTCTAGGCTCGGGGTGTGTGTGTGAGCGAGGCAGAGAGTGGGGGTGTAGCTCCTGTGAATGAGCCCTTTGGCTACCAATCGATGAGGCGGGGGGGGGGGGGTGTGCGCCCTCCCCTTGCACACAAAGTCTTACACACAAAGATTTCTAAAAAAAAATGTGTCGAGCCTGCAAACTCTCATTCGCACCACCTTGCTGCGCTACTCTGCTGTGAGTTCTGCTCAGTGTTGCCAAGCCCGATTGCACCTGCTCACGACCCTTTGCTTGGATGCTAAGAGCCCTGTGTTATTCTTCAGGTCATGTCCAATTTCCCAATGTTACTCAGGCTCCTAAAAGCAAAAAATGGTTCGATTATTGCCGACTCAAGCCTTCTTTTGCTTCCTACTCTAGCTCGATTCTATAATGGTGGGGCTCTACGTGCTGCCCGAGAGTTGCTATGGCTGCTCTCAAGCCTGCTGGTTGCCCAAATCTGCTGGCGGTCCGAATGCTCCTGACTCGACCTTGCTGCCCTTGGTCCCGACCTGCCTGAGTGTGTGTGTGTGTGTGTGTGTGTGTGTGTGTGTGTGTGTGTGTGTGTGTGTGTGTGTGTGTGTGTGTGTGTGTGTGTGTGTGTGTGTAGCCGTTTAAATCTTAACTAATAAGACATAATTAATTTTTATATTCAAAAGACAGCTGGCCAAGGAACAATGAACAGATAAGTACAAAAATAACTCAGTATTAGAATTATTTAAGTACAATGATTGTAGGAAAGAGATCCTCTCTCTCTCTCTCTCTCTCTCTCTCTCTCTCTCTTTCTTGCTCTATCTCTCCAGTAGTAAAAGAACTTCCCCGTTCCTTAGTGAGTACTTCATTTAAGTAAGGTTGCTTGCCAAAGAAAAGAAAACCCTCCAAGATAGGATAGAGTCCTTACTTGCATCCATCCAAACAAGACAACAATTCAGTTAGCCTTGGATGTGTTTTACAGGTATTAATGGACCATATTAGTTGTTATCCATGTCCATCTTACGGAATTTAATTTACTTTAGCCAAGCTAGGTCATTTATTTAGAACTTATATGTTAGCAGTCTTTATTAATTACTTCCAAAATGAGTGGTTCAATCTACCTTCTAATCTGAGTAGTGAAGTCCATCAAGAATCCAAATATCAAGAGTTTTATTCTTTAGAAAAATAGTGAAGTTTATTTGTTAGTCATAGCTCCGTAGCTATTCTTAAGCCTACAGTAGCAACCATATACTTACCTTCAGAAGTAGCAATCCCAAGGTTTCATAGGCCTCCCTTTAGCCAAAGAGAGGTCATGTCCGACTTTATCAGTGTAAGATGCCTAATTATCCTATTGTTCATTAACCAATGGTACCTAGATGAGGATTGTGAATACCTCCCTTTTTACAACTAGTAAAAAGACAGTATAACTAGTCAGCAGAGTAGAGAGACTTCATCTTTACAAAGAGGGACCTTATATCACGAGCCATAGCTCAGTGGCTATGCCAAAGCCGAAAGTGTCATCCATATACTTACCTTCAAAATCCCAAGATTTCTACAAGTCATTAGCATCATAAAGAACGGTAGTGTCTGGCCCTGTTTGAGTAAGATGCCTTACTGTTTCAACAACAAAAAAGGTACTAAATAATACACCAAACTTCTCCCTCATATGAACTCTCAAGGACAATACTGTACGCATGCCGATGTGTGGCAACATTCTAACAGAGAATGTTTTAAACAAGTAGTTTCCAATCATGCCAGTCATGACTCATGTTATGTTGTTTATCAGAAAATAGATTAAGAACCATAGCTCGATTATTATGCCAAGAACCCAAAGTAGCTGTTTATATACTTACCTTCAGAAGTAATAGACCCATGATTTCATTATACCAGCTATTAGCATCCCTTCAAACAAAGAAAGGTAATATCCGACCAAGTTTGTGCAAGGTATCAGTTCATTTTTTCCATACTGTGTACCAACCAAAGGTACCAAACGAATGACTCTACTTCCTAATGAGAAAACCAGTTAAAACAGTGACATAGCTAGTCTTTATGCCGGTTTATGCAGTGTTTTGCAGTGGCTAGAACGGAGCTAAAAAACCCCAACCAATCCTCTAATGTTGCCTCACTTTACACAGTCGGAAAAAAACCAGTTCCCCGTCAATCAGTATACGTGTCCAGATGTAGCAGATGTTAAGAACGGCCATGCTATCAAGCCAAACCATCATACTCACACACACACATACACACACTCACATACATACAACAACTTATGCAAGGGTGAAGTCCTGCAGCGGCTAAAAATAGAGCCGCTTATACCATTCTATAGCGACCCCCCGATTTATGCAATCATTTCCTTTACTAATATAGTCAACAAAAAAACCACAACCAATAGCTACAAACCTGCAACGGCTTGAAATAGAGCCAGTACAACACCCAGTAGCAAAAAACAGTCCGTGCATGTGTTCGACAGCAACTCAGTCCCATAAGAGGTCTTAAGGCACAAGCTAAACATGCCCCGGCACAGTAGTTTAATTCAAGACCAATTAACAATGTTTATACCAACCGGCTCCCAATCAAAGCCAACCATGCATAGTACCACAACCGAAAAACTAAAACTGGTAAAACAAGGCACCTGAGATGTTTGAGCAGCAAGCTCCATCGCTCAGCAAGTTTAGACATTAACGACACAAAGTAGAGAGAAAAAAACCTAATCCAAGGCTAAGTGAGGGCCAAGGTGTGCCCTCATCTCTGTTTAAATATGTAGGTGTGCACGCTTCCAGAGAGGTGGAGATGAATGCGCCTGGCCGCCCCTTACTGTGAGAATCCCACACTCAACCCGCGATTGCCATCGCCTTGGAGGTCCATAGTCAGAGAGTAGACAGGGCCGCCTTCCCCGTATAATGATATCAATAAGTTCACGCTTCGATTATGCAAGGGCTTAGCTCCACTATAAGGAAAGTATTTATAATGGCAGAGCAAAGACAGCTCTACAATCCCAATAGGGGGGGGGGAAACCGAAGTGGGGGGAGAAAATTGAAATATAGCAAGCAAAAACCAGTACTTTAGTGTGTGTGTGTGTGTGTGTGTGTGTGTGTGTGTGTGTGTGTGTGTGTGTGTGTGTGTGTGTGTGTGTTCAAACACCACCACTCCCAAGCTTTGCTCTTGCTCGGGCTACAGATCCTGGTTCTTACACAAAACAATCTCCCCCAAGCTCTCAATTGCCTTACGTTGCCCATGTGTGTGTGTACCACACTGCAAGCTTTTCAAGTGCAACACTTTCCTAGTGTTGCCCGACTATGGCCTCTGTGGATTCTGTACTAGCTGTCCCTAATCTCCACTACCTTGCTCACATGCTTGAAAATGGGAGCTCTATTGACTCTCACTCTCTTGTGAAATAGCTTTAAGCTCGAGCTTCAAAAGCTCACGGACCTTCTCTCTACTTGACGTGCAGCTTCAAACTCCTTCTACTGCTCTGCTCTCAAGAAAATTCCCCTTGCTTCGACTTTTCTTCTCTGCCTGGCTCCGCATATCTGCTTCTTTCTTGCTCCGATTCCATGAGAATCCTCAAGATCCCCTCCAAGCCAAGAGGGGTTGCACACACCCAGTAGCCGGGAACCGCAATCTCCCTCAATCCGTGCCGGATCCACCCCGAACCACTCCGATCGGGTGTCATGAAGCGTCGAGCTCCATTTACGCCAAGAGCCATATCTCGTGCGCCAAGTCGTAGCTCTGATACCACTTGTGAGTGTGTGTGTGTCTGTGTGTGTGCATGTACGCGTGCCTGCGAGACGATGTGGTTGGAGAAACCTCAAGAAGTCGTAAGTGAGGAGCTCCTTATTCTTCATATAGAAAGAATAAGGGTATGCACACACGATGGGCGGGAGGTCAGACACCGGACGTTCGACCCCGGGCAAAGGTGCAACACCTTTACACCAACAAGAATGAAAGGTGAACATTACTCCGCCAGCTCCTCCCAACGTCAGAAACGAAAGGTGAACCAGACAATGGTGAACATAACTCCGCCCATAAAATGTTAGCTTACTTAGATTATGGGCTCTAATGATTCCTCCCAGGAGTCACCATGTATGTAGGCAGCTTACCTAGAAAATGTTAGCTTACCCAGCTTTCTTAGATTACTCAGACTAGTCATAACAAAACTTTATAAAAATGTTGCAGATGCTCGTTTCCAGCTGTAAGAAGATCGTTTGCTCAACTCTCAAGATTGAGATTCAGAGATGCCATACAGTTTTGCAGATAGTTCTTCACATATACATGAAAATTGTTAGAATCTAGATTGGGCATGAATGTGTGAGGCATGGCCAGACCCTACTTGCACTTTCACAGACAGGCTTCCAACACTCATCATACACATTACTGCGCCACAGAATATAAACTCCGCCACAAAATTATGAGTGCACGTGTGCGCGGATGCATGCATGCGGGGAAGGGGAGGAGCACGAGATGGTGTGGGTGGAGCAATCTCAGGAAGTCGTAAATGAGGAGTTCCTTATTCTTCGTATAGAAAGAATAAGGGCATATACACACGGTGGGCAGGCGGTAGGACATCGGATGTCCGGCCCTAAGCAAAAGCAGAGCACCTTTACCCCAACAAACTCCCACTTAAAGGCCATCAACAAGTGAGACCTACTAGCTAAACTACTAGTATGTACAAGAAACTAGGTGAGGGTCTCTCTCAACCTATGCCCACTCGCGTACTCTATCGATCTACACGCAGTTGTAACGGAATTGGTGATAGGAGAGCGTGCATACCCACGCTAGAGCCTGCATGTAAATTTTGCAGATTACTCTGTATGGTCTAGAAAACTCCATGAAGCATCATGCTAGTGTAAGTCACCATACGTCTGACAATCCCTGCTATAAATGCTCCCATCGCAGCTGCTAGGTCGGGCCTCGACACTACAAAGTTTAACATGAGATGCCCAAACGCTGAATCGGCACAAACCTGGTTGTACTCACCTCTCATGTGCTCTTTACAATCATTGCACCATCAGGACTACCCATCACGTATGGATGCGTCAACATCAAACTAGGAAAACTATATCTCTTTCACACATAGGCAAAATTGTGCATCCTGGCACCAACTCATCAACCTCTAACATGAGCATATCAAGAAACTCCATATATGTGAGCTATGTCTGTGTCTCTAGGGAGCGGACCTGCTCTACCTCTCATTGCACAAAGTCTGACAACACTTGTTGTGTCTCACTAGAGCACTATCGCTCTATCTCTGTCTCTACAGAGTCTACCCGCACGTCCTGCACAAGTAAATCCTCTATCTCGTGAGCATGGTGGAGACATGTCTTGTCTCTCGCTCAAGGCATGCCAACAACAAAACCAATACTACGCTGTCTTGAACCTCAAACACATGCATAGGATATACCAAGCCGTTACGGGCTCCTTTGGCAAGCACTAATAAACCGCAATGCATCTAGAAAGACTACTCTCTAAGTAGTATCTGACAACCAAAATTTGCTAATTGTCTCACTGAGATTAAGCTCTGTCTCAACTAAGAAACGTAGCACACATGTTGTAGCATGTATGACGCACGACTGAGCAAAGACAAACAAACATCTCATGCACCCTCTATGTCAAACACCAAACCATCGGCCAAGTGCACAAAACCAAGTCTCCCACTAGAAAATGAGTTGAACCACTCACAACATGGTGTGACGTGGAAAGCAACATCGCTATCTAGTAACCACCTTGGAGAAAGTTTGCTATCCATAGATATATCTGCAAGAGGTACACTCGAGGCAAGCATGACATCATCGTCACTAGCATAGACTGCCACTGGAACTGCCTCTCTAACATGTATCAAAGCCGTATCTACATCTCGCATACATATTCGCTATTGTTTCATACGTCTGAAACAGCTGCGGCTAATGTGCCATGCGTGACCACAATGCCAGCAACGCAAGTATCGGCAAGAACACTTGTCAACATGAAAGTAAACACTCGATCACTGTCAAAGTGGGCATATATCGACCATTGTACAAGATGGCATAATATTGCAAACTTTTATGGCGAGAAGACGGGGAAAAACGAATAGAATTTTCTTTACAAAATGAGTCAAAACTCAATGCAAACCGCAAGCCAGAAAATTGCAAATAATTGCCAGAGTGGGAGTCAACTCAACCGCTAAACCATCAGAGAGTAAATTGCAAATACGTATAAAACATGGCGAGAAGCTAAGAAAAATCGATAGCTTTTCCCTAGCAAAAAACTCAAAAATCTCACCAAATATGAAAATAGACCCTCGGTGTCTCAGTAGCAAAATCCACAAATGGCATACATAGCACTGCCAAAACCCTAGCAACCTACCTCACTCCTGACTGAGTGGCTGTAACGACGTAGTACTTATTCAAAAACACATTTAAACCGGCGAACCTACTACCTACGAGCTATAGCTAGCTCAAATTGTATCCGCATAATGCATAGATAGCATGAAGCTACACCAAACCGTGCAGAAAAGCTCTCTAAAATGCTCCACACAGTCGTACATGAGCACTATATGTGCCGCATAAGTTGTACTGCAAAGACTGAGCAACCTCTGAGCAAAACCACTGAAAAAATGGCACACACTACCTCATCAGCGCGCTCAAGGGAAAACCCTCTCCGTAATGGGCCGTCGGAGCCATATGTGTTGGTATGTGCCGTCGAAGCCGAAAACGGGAGAAAGCGTCAAAGTCAAAACACCGTGGAGACTACATTAGAGCTTGGCCACTCCGGATGGGGGCTAGATGAGAGTCGATGCTGCTCTCGCTCTATGGTCTCCTCCCGTGTCGAGGCCGAGAAATCACCGTCGATGCCGTCTTCTACCGCCGGCCGCTAGCCAAATATCCGCATGATCGGTGTCGAAATCGATGAGAATGCCAATCGCCAATGCTCAAGGCTGACGCCGAGCCGGCAAATCACTGTTGAAAATTGATGTGTGAGGCTATGCTAATTGTCGATGCTAGAAGACGTAGAGGAGGAATCTTGAGAAAATTGTCCGAGAGAAGCACTCTCAACCGAGCAATGGAGCATCGCTCGTGAACCGATGCGGATCGGTGCAAATCCTTGAAGTCAATGTCGAAAACGGCCGTAACCGTCGATGTCGAGGTTGCCTCCCGCGACCAAATGGGAGTCTTCAATGTCAAGGAGAACCAAGAGAATTGGGCCAGTGTTGGGTGATGCCTAGGCTTACTCGCCGAAGCTCTCGTGCCTGTAATGAGCTTCCAAAAACTCTGCAATCATCGAAGCCGGTGCCTTCTCTCTATGCTTTCTCTCACTCAAGCTCTCTTTCTTTCTCTCACTTTCTTGCTCTATCTCTCACAGCTCTCTCTCTCTCTATCTCCAAGTTTGGGCTGTATATTGTGTGAGCGGGGCGAGGAGTCGGGGGTCGGGGTGGCTCCTGCGAATGAGCCCATTTGCTGCAAGTCGATGAGGGGGGAGGCGGGGTTTTGCACCCACCCTTGCGCACAAAGATTTAAAAAAATTTCTCTGACAAGCCTGTAGACTCTCAGTCGCACGCCCGTGCTGCGCTCCTTTGCTGTAAGTTCTGCTCAATGCTGCCAAGCCCGATTGCACCTGCTCACTGCCCTTTGCTTGGATGCTACGAGCCCTACGTTATTTTGCAGCTCCTATTCGATTTCTTGATGTTTCTCAAGCTCCTAAAAACAAAAAACGGTTTGAGTAGGGGACACCCGGTAGAGTAGGGGAGCCCAATTCATTTTTATTCTGTTTTTAGAGGGAATCACAAAAGATGCTATTTGAGTCACAGAGAATCTGTTAGAGATGCCCTCTCTTTTTTTACACTCTCGAGTCTCTCTCTGCATGCACATCCGCACCACCACTTTGCATGAGATTGTGTGTGTGCGCGCGTGTGTGCATGCGATTCTCTCTCTCTCTCTCACACACACACACACGCATGCTCTCTCTCTCTCTCTCTCTCTCTCTCTCTCTCTCTCTCTCTCTCTATCTCGCACGCGCGATCTCCCCGGACAAATCTATCTGCTTGTCATTGTTCTCTGTCCATTAAGACAGCTTGCGCTCAGTCTCTCTCTCTCTCTCTCTCTCTCTCTCACACACACACACACACACACACACACAAAGCTGTCTGATATGTTTGAGAGGGAATTGGACAAATGCAGCACACAATCAGTCCTGCACCGAGGGTTGTCAACTGCAGTGGAGGAGAGGGGCGAGGCGATGAAGCCATCACCCTGGCGAGAGGAAGGGAGAGAGAGACACAGGAAGAAGGGTGGGCGACGCAGGGCGAGCCTGAGGACTAAGTGGCACGGGCATGGGAGGGTGGGATCTACGGCCGGGGGATTGTGGCCGTAGATCTGGAATGCGGGTACCCTAGATTAGTTTTGTAAAAAGTAAACTAGGGTACTCGAGTTTTGAAAGTAAACTAGGGTACCCACGTGGGTTTTGAACACGTGACCTCACCCATGAGAGACACACACCTTAACCACTATGCCATGCGCGCGTTGTGAAACGTGGGGACCCTAATTTACTTATAACATGTATGCACAAAGGCGGCATCCGAAAGTAATCTAGGGTACCCTAGATTACTTTCGACGCCGCCACTGGGATCTACGGCCCACAATCCCCCGGCCGTAGATCCCACCCTCCCATGCCCGTGCCACTTAGTCCTGAGGCAGGGCGAGGGGGGGGGTATTATGTATTTCTTTTAATAGCTCCAGTAGATTAGTATGGGGTACCCAATAATATTAAATGTAAAAATAATGCGAATCTGATTGATCCTTCTGACAATGAAGAGCGAGGCATTCCAGCGACCCCTCCAAGCTCCCCTTCGCCTGTTGCCAACTCCTGCCACCTACTCGCGAGACTTCCTTCTTGCACGAGTGTCCTCAGGCCCCCTGCACGCAACCCTTCACATCTGCTACCTTGAGCCTCGTTGACGCCTCGCTGTCATCATGTAGGGGGTACCGACTGGGATAAAATGAAAAATTGGGGTCAATCTTGGTAGCATGCACGTAGGAGGAAGACCAGAGGAATTCAGGAGGCGGGACTGATACGCTCAAGGAGGCGAGCATGAGCTGAGCGGGTGGCAAGAGCTAGCAGCATGAGCTGAGCGGGTGGCAAGAGCTAGCAGGACGCACTGGGCAGGGGTGTGCTGCAATGTTCTACTCTTTTTTTTTAATTATAGAGAAAAATCAAAAACACCAAGTTGGGAGCATTAGAGTGGTTTACGACAGGTGAAAACGAGTCGAAACTCTCTGGTGGTTAGGTTCGACTCTCTTGTAGATCATTTTTAAACCTTGAAGCCTTCAACTAAGGCTAGGAGCATAAATTGCATTGGGGGTGGAACTTGGCAGCATCTCGCCAATGAATGAATAAAAGGTGATATGAGCCAATAGGGGACACCCGATAGAGGGAGCCTCCATTGAAGTAAACAACTAGTTGCTAGATCAGATGGGCGAGGTGCATGAGCCTCCATTGAAGTAAACAACTAGTTGCTAGATCAGATGGACGAGGTGCAAGAGAGGATGCAAAATACTCAGTGCGTGCTTAAGAAGACTTGCAACCCGCCTTCTCGAGAACCTTCAGCCGGCCTTTTAAAGCCTCAATGAGCTACGTGGTCACCATAATGTCATTCAACATCAGACATCGTGTAGAGACACAGAAGGTGGGCGAGGTGCAAGCCAGGAGGCAACACAGACTAATGGAGATGGGTGCAAAGACACAACGATGGGGAAGGTGGGCAAGAGGCCGCGTAGACCAAAGGAGATAGGGGGGTGCGCGAGAGAGAGAGAGAGAGAGAGAGAGAGAGATGGG
Organism: Adiantum capillus-veneris; assembly: GCF_014529385.1. Lineage (NCBI taxonomy): Eukaryota > Viridiplantae > Streptophyta > Polypodiopsida > Polypodiales > Pteridaceae > Adiantum > Adiantum capillus-veneris. The sequence continues at coordinate 150,230,897 of NC_140936.1, read as the reverse complement.
GGAGGTGGGCAAGTACAGGCGAGGGCGTAGATTGTGAAGGAGGGCTAAGGCGCAGCTGACGAAGGAGCCGGAGAGGGGTTTTTGTGTTGTTTGGGGGCAAATAGGGATCTTCTTAATAGTGATTAGTGCCGACTCCTAAGAGGTACTCCTAATGGCTTCAAAAAAATTAAAAGGTACTCCTTCGAGTCCTCCCCTAAGGTACTCACCATCGCCCCTGGCCAGCGCTGGTGCCCCGCCGTCTGCCCCCTCCTACCTCCTCCTCTCCTCACCCTTTCCTCCCTCCTTCGACCTGCACCTTCGCACCCCCTGCAACTATACATACTGCACCTCCTCTCCTCGCCCTTTCCGGCGCACCTCTTTCGCACGTCAGCTTTGCAAACGTAAACCAGCTTTTGTGAATGCAGCAGCCCTTGATGTGTGCGAGTCTGAGAGAGAGAGAGAGAGAGAGAGAGAGAGTCTCATGCAGCTTGTGAGATAGAGCGAGAGTAGGGAGGGTCGTTGCGAGAGAGAGAGAGAGAGTCGATGATTGCCAAAATTTTCTTTTTTAATATTAATAAAACTTTTCACCTTTCCCATTCTTCACGAGTGACCTATTAAATTTTTTTTTAGTTCATTGATTTCTCAAAGAATATTCCATGTTTCTCAAAGATTTTTCTTTTTCTGAAATTGGGGGGAACCCTACCTGCCGACTCGAGCCTTCTTTTGCTTCCTACTCGAGCTCGATTCTGTAATGGTGGGGCTCTACTTGCTGCCCGAGAGTTGCTATGGCTGCTCTCAAGCGTGCTGGCTACTCGAATCGGTTGGCAGTCTGAATGCTCCTGACCCGACCTTGCTGCCCTTGGTGCCGACCTGCCTGAGTGTGTGTGTGTGTGTGTGTGTGTGTTCAAACACCGCCACTCCCAAGCTTTGCTCTTGCTCGGGCTGCAGATCCTGGTTCTTACACACAACAATCTCCCCCAAGCTCTCAATTGCCTTAAGCTGCACGTGTGTGTGTGTACCACACTTGCAAGCTTTTCAGTTGCAACACTTGCCTAGTGTTGCCGGACTATGGCCGTCTCTCGATTCTGCATAAGCTGTCCCTAATCTCCACTACCTTCCTAGCATGCTTGAAAATGGGAGCTCTGTTGACTCTCACTCTCAATTGCAACACTTGACTAGAGCTGCCCGATTATGGCCATCTCTCGATTTTATGCAAGCTGTCCCTAATCTCCACTACCTTCCTCGTATGCTTGAAAATGGGAGCCCTTTTGACTCTCACTCTCTTGCTCAAGAGCTTTAAGCTCGAACTTCAAAGCTCACGCACCTTCTCTCTACTTGACCTGCAGCGTCAAACTCCTTCTAATGCTCTACTCTCAAGAAAATTTCCCTTGCTTCGACCTGCCTTCTCTGCCCAGCTCTACAGATCTGTTTCTTTCTTGCTCCGATTCCATGAGGATTAGAATCCTCAAGATCCCCTCCAAGCCAAGAGGGGTTGCACACATTGGGTTGCTGAGAAACGCGATCTCCCTCGATCCGTGCCTGAGCAAGTACTACTCCTCTCACCATACTACTACTACTACTACTACTGCTACTACTACTACTACTACTGAAAGGTGTAATTTATTTTTTCTAATATTCCCCCCTTTTGCACTTGCCCTATTTGCTTGCACGCTATTGCACCCCCAAACTGCACCGCTACCAAACTGCATCGCCATGACTCGCTCTCGACAGACAGCTTCATAACAATCTCGCTCTCAGCAAAAATAGAAGCACATGCGACATACTCTGCAGAGCTGTCTCATCTGAGTCACAGCCTAGCTGTTCACGTGTCCTACCCCTCTTTTCTCTTTTCCTTCCCAAACCAGTGTTAGGATTTGAAAGGTAACCTATTCTTTCAAAAGATGGGTTGTAGAAAAATGCACCCTTCCTTTCTATTCCCTATAGAAGGGTCTATTTTCAATTTGCCTTTCCAATGAGAAAATTTCGCATAATTTACAAGGCAAGATACTATATTTTGTCAATGAGTATAACCAATATACATATAGATATTGTAAATGAGCATTAATATATATAAAATGTTTTTTAATTAGCCCTTTCATTGGCATGTATTCTATTTTTTCACCCTTCTCTATGGAAGGATAATTTTTGAACAAGCCCTTCCAATGACAGACTCAAAAAAACTTTGGCCTTCATACGATCGACAAAATGCCTTAAGAAGGACAAATGGGCGTCAAATCCTATCACTGTGACCCAAACTAATACAATATTTTTTATTTTATACCCGTTGGTACCCCCTAAACCCAATCCATGCTACATCAGATCCATTGTTACGAAATCTTTCAAAATTGCGTGTCAACACGCGTTCTTTTGAGCATTGAGCACAAACCTATGCATGATTCAACTCTCTCTTTCACAAAAAAATTGAAAATCACCAGAATTTTTTTTACTTAGTCTTGGAGACATTTCAGCAAAAAAAGTTAGCTTGATAGTGATGTTCTTTAAGTGAAAATATTTTGTGAATATTTGACATTCAATATGCCATTGCTTGAAATAATCGCACCAAACTAGAGTCGCTTTAAAGTCCGTCATCACTGTTAACCAAAATCTCGACGGGGCATCACTTTCAACCATGGCACCAAAATCTGTTCAAATCCCTTATCTGAACACTCAAACCCTATCAACTAGATATGACACATAGTTCTGTGACATCCTTCTATGTGATCTAAAGTTTCATTTTGAGATAGATTCAGACGATATTGAGTTGCACTAGGTTGCGGGTACAGAGGATGTTCTAATCCTGCAACTCTTGTAAATATTGATGGTGAGCCAAGTTTTAGGCTAGATGGAGTTATTTACCAATGTTTCAAGCTTGCAATAAAAAGGCTTTCACTACCTCTCTCTGAAACAGGGATGAGTGTTTTATCACTTCTTCAAACGTTACCTATTTCAAACTCTTTGCATGTTGCCTACTCAAGTGCTCTTAATATTTTGAAGGTGTCTGAGCTGGCTTCAATCTACAATGGGTATGTGTTGTTTGAGCTTCCCCCTGCAGCTTCAGTATCACCAATATTTCTTTTGAGTGTGCGAATGCGGTGCGTGTGCAGAGAGTGACAAGGGGAGGGGGAGAGAGAGAGAGAGAGAGAGAGAGAGAGAGAGAGAGTACACATGATGTGGGTGGAGCTCCCAAATCTCATTGTATGAGCACAATGTGCGAATGAGTGAGAGCTCCTTATACTTTGTATGTATAAAGAATAAGGAGATAAATGTGGGCAGTCGGACACTGGCCGACGGATACGGACAAAGCACGGTGAGGCACACCGCCTTTATCTAACATTATCCCACTAAAGGATGTGTGCCGATAAGTGGCAAAAAGACTAGCCTACAACTAGTATATACAAGAGGTGAGAGAAGATGGCTCTCAACCTATGCGCACCGGCTCACTCTGTAACCGCTCTAGTGTAGATGCAACATGCATACCACTAGGACTAGAGCTACGATGACAGTCCTGATGCAAGTATTGAGTGACGACCTGCATGGCTCCACAATGCACAATGCCAGTGTCAGTCATCATACGACTGGCAACTCTCGCTACAAATGCACCAACCGCATAAGCAAGATTGGGTCCCGAGACCAAAAGGTCAGACATGAAAGACTCGAAAGCCGACGAAACATGCACTGTGTGTACCAACCCATCCCTGTCGGCAAACTCATTGCCATATGCATCCTCATCAGGAATCACTTGACTATGCATCACCATGTCAACATCTTCTGGCAAAGGCATATCTATTGAGAATGACTACAAAACCAAAAAAATTAACACCACTTCAATCACACACAGCTGTCTGAAGGACATTGTCGCCCTCAAATGTATCAGATGCATCATAGAACAATACAGCGGTCTCTGGCTCAACTAATGTCACCTCAACTAATGACTGACAAAGCTGTGCATCCCCATAGATACCATTGTCTGCGTGAATGTCACCACAAGACAAATGCACAACATGCTCTCCATGCAGCACATCCGCAAAAGAGACACGCCTCGTCTCTTGCTCCAAACATGGATGCAATTACACAGAGACTACACCGCCTTGTGTGTTAAAAATATACAAAGGGTATACCAGACCACTCCTAGCACCTCTGGCTATCATCAGTGATCCCCTATGCATGCGAAATAATCACTCCCCAAGCAGTACACAATGTCAACTATTCTGCAACAACTGACGCACTAAAATGAGACTCAGGATGAGTCTTGATACATAACGTACATCTCGTAGCGTAAGCAATGCACCGCTAGGTAAAGACATGCATACATCTCCAGCACCCTCTATGTCATATACTGAACCATCATCAAACTGCACACAACCAAGTCTCCCACTAGAGAAAGAGCAAAACAAGTCACGACATGGCATCACATGAAAAACTGCATGCTCGTCTAGTAGAAAATGCGTAGACAATGTGCTATCCCAAGACACAAAGTAGTCTGAAGGCAAGCTAGACTAAAAAATGACATGCCCATCACATGCATACTCTCTAACATTTGTCCTCATAGTAGCACCATGCATCTTCCTCTTCCGCTGCCTCATATGCCTGAAGCAACAACGCCTTATATGTCCATCGTGGTTGGCCACAGTGCGAACATGTCAATCGTGATCGTGAGCAAGAACCACCTCTAAACTGAAGTGTCTCCATATCCATGCCAAAACTATGGCAAACAATGCTCGAGATCATAAGACTCTCCCACCCAAGAGCAAACCACTGTCTCAAGCAAAGAAGGTGACCAAAAGGTCAAGCGCACTAGCCTCTACAATAGGCATACATATCTGGAAAAATTTCCCAAAATCTCCTCTGTAAGTGGAGCAAAAACTCAACAGTAAATCTCAATGGAGACAACAACAAATGCCCAAATGGCCAATCCAAGAATGTACTGATTCGGATTCACCTCACAAAGTCATACACAGAGCCAAACTGCTCTAGCTTGAGTATCACTCAATAGCGCCACAAATGACATACATATGTGAGTGAAAAACTACTGCCAAAAGGTGTCAATGAATTAACAATGTGCTAGAAACCGTAGCATACACAACTCCTCACTCTTGCGAGAGTGGGTACAAGAACACCAAACCGTGTCCAAATTGACAAAACATGTCAATGTGAGAGCCAAGCTTGCTCACAAACTATGGCAAGTAAACTCTAGCCACTATCCCATAAAAGCATACACAAAGCAAAAGCTCAAGACCCCTGCTGTGTCGAACTCGGTATGCAAGACAAAACAATGCAGAAGATGTTCTCAATTGCAAATGGCAACACCTGTGGGAGTACTAGACTGAACTTGTAGCTAGTTAAAACCGGAGGCTCCAAATGGCTGAACACTCACAGCTCAAGACCAAAAATGTAGAGTGAAACACGCTCGCAAGATGCACCACCCAAAAGGGAAACCACTACACGCAAATCTTGAGTGCTACAAGTGATCACAATCTCAATCGCACCAACGATGCGCATAAAATTGATGAGAAAATTTTACCAAAATTTTGTCTGCAAAACGGCTACAAAACCACTAACCAAAGTGACTGCACGCTCAAAACCATGAGCAACCAAAGCGCATCAAACCGCACTCCAAATGCATGCACCAATCTCCACACTTTGCATACATCACTGCAAACACCTGCAAAACTAGTACACAAATACCTACTCTACCTGTGACTGCCAAAAAACATGCTCCAGGCATACATTGCCGAGCTCAAACTGCAATCAAATGAGTCTCCATGAGCATCAAACCACATAAGGCATACATCGTATCCTCAACTTTTCAAACACCCTGCAACAGCCGGTCAGTCCATATCTCCCAAAACGTTCAGAATTTGCAAAAACTTCCTTTGCAAAGTTATAGTCCACACAAAAACGGTTGGGAACATGGGAAATGGACCTGAAATGTGTTGTTTTTACAGGCCAAAACAAATCTGTCAAAATTTGCAGCTGTGTATCCTAGACGTGTAGGTAGTCTAAGTGACGTATTTCAAAATTGGTGAAGATTTTGAGAAAACTTTCTTCTGTAAAGTTGAAGAGGACAAAAAACCGATCAGGAATGGAGGAATTGGCTTGAATGAAGATGTTTTGATAGGCCAAAACAGATCTGCAAAAATGTACTGCAGTTTGTTTTGCTGCTTCTCCGCCTACTTCCCCGTTGAGCTCCAATGGTGCTCCCAATCCCTGAGCTCTGATACCAATTGTGAGTGCGCGAATGTGGTGTGTGTGCGGAGAGTGAGAAGGGGAGAGAGAGAGAGAGAGAGAGAGAGAGAGAGAGAGAGAGAGAGAGTACACAGGATGTGGCTGCAACTCCCAAATCTCACTGTATGAGCACAATGTGAGAATGAGTGAGAGCTCCTTATTCTTTATATGTATAAAGAATAAGGATATAAAAGTGGGTGATTGGACACCGACCAACAGACACAAGTAAAGCACGCTGAAGCACACCGCCTTTACCTAACATTTTTGGCTATGGATGAAAATGTCTCAAAATGTACTATGGGCACCCTCTGTTTCGATCGAGGGGCGTGGGATAAAACACCAATGTACAATGCCTTATACGCCTTAGAAAAATGGTGTTGTTGAGAGAAAAAACAGGTCACTTATGGAAATGGCACGATGTATGGTCAAAAGTCAAGCTTTGCTGCATTCTTTTTGGCTTGAGGTCATCATGTGTGCCACTTATGTACTTAACAGGTGTCCTACGAAAGCTTTGCAATCTATTACTCCATATGAAGCATGGCATGATAGAAAGACTTCTATTGAGCACATGCGTGTTTTTGGTTGTTTGGCAGATGCTTTGATGCCACAAACATAGCGCAGAAAATTGGATGATAAGGCTGTCAAATGTATTTTTGTTGGTTATAGTGCTGAAAGCAAAGGTTACAGGTTGTATCATCTGCAAACAAAGCGTATTCGGGTTTCACGGGATATAGTGTTTGTGGAAGATTCTGTTCAGCCCTTGTTGTCATGTACTAGAGACAGTAATGTAAGCTCACATGACATTTATGACACTTTGTTGCCTCTTTTCAGTGGTGGAAGTTTGAATGTAAATTCCAATGAGGCAAATGTACAGCCTATGGGGGTTTTCAAAAATGTTACAGATCAGCCTATTACTGATGCAAATATACATGATGTACTTGATGAGGAAAGGGATGAAAATGAACAGGCTAGAGGTATGCCAAAATGGCTAGTGCATACATTGCGTGATAGTAAATTGGATGCACCTTTTTCTAGTCGTACTCCTTTAGGCTCTCGCCATGTATCTTATGCATCAGATTGTTATGCTTTGGTTGTGTCTAGCTTACATGATGTTGAGGAACCTCTGTCTTTTGATGAAGCATAGAATTGAGAAAATTGGATGGGTACCACGCAATCAAAATATGATGCACTTATAGAAAATGACACATGGACTTTATGTGATTTGCCTCTTGGTAAAAAGGCGATTGGTACGAAGTGGGTTTACAAGTTGAAACGCAAGCCGGATGGTGAGATTGATCGCCATAAGGCTCGACTTGTTGCAAAGGGTTATGCACAACAAAAAGGCATAGATTATGAAGAGACTTTTGCTCCCACTTGTCTTATGACTACTCTGTGTTTTCTATGTGCATTGGCAGCTCATTTTGGTTGGGATGTATATCAATCAGACATTGTTACTGCTTTCTTGAATAATGACATATTTGATGAAGTTTATGTAACTCAGCCTCGCAGTTTTATCAAGAAAGGAAACGAGGACAAAGTCTGCAGATGTAAGAAGGCTTTGTATGGGTTGAAGCAATCTCCTCGTGCTTGGTATGAGAAAGCTGACACTCATTTGGTCAAACAAGGCTTTCATAATAGTCGAACAGAAAGCACATTGTATGTAAAGCGTGAGGGTGATGTACTTCTCATTGTGGTTCTTTATGTAGATGATTTGCTGATCACTAGACCAAATGAGAGACATATTGCTGAATTTAAGGCTGATTTGAATGCTACTTTCAAGATGAAAGATTTGGGGTTGTTGCATCATTACTTGAGTATACAGTTTAAGCAGTGTGATGGTGGTATTGCCTTTTGTCAGAAAAATTACATAGAGACATTGCTATGTAAGTTTGGACTTGAGGATTGCAAACCTATTGCCACTCCCATGGAAACATGCTTGAAATTGAGTCTTCATGATGTTGGTGATCCTACAGATGTCATTCTTTACCAAACTGCTATTGGATGCCTCATTTATGTATGCAACACGAGGCCGGATATTCAGTTTCCAGTCTCACAGGTCAGCAGATTTATGCATAGCCCAGGGTCTAAGCATTGGCAGGCTGTCAAGAGGATATTTCGCTATATAGTGGCACTTTATATCTTGGCTTGTTTTATCCCAAGGGGGGATCATTGCCGCCAGACTTACATGCTTTTTCGGACTCAGATTGGGCTGGTTTTTTTGTCACACGAGTGTCCACAAGTGGTTTTTGTTTCATGCTTGGTAGTTCATGTATATCATGGTTGAGCAAGAAGCAACCTACTGTGGCCACTTCTAGTTGTGAGGTTGAGTACAGGGAAGTCTTCACAGTTACGATTGAGTGTGAATGGCTCAGACGCCTTATGGCTGATTTGGGTGTTGGACAGGACACTGCCAACACTATCTACACTGACAGTCAAAGCGCATTCGCAGTTGCAAGGACCAAAGTTTTTCATGCTCGCACAAAGCACATTGAGGTGCATTACCACTATGTCAGGGAGAGGCTCTCAGCGGGAGAGATCAGCTTGGCTTATGTGCCAACACAGGACAACCTTGCAGATCTTTTCACAAAGGCATTGTCTTGTGAGAAGCTCGAATATCACAAAGCTTTGGGCTTACTCCCCTTTGTGGACTGAACATGTCCTCAAGGCATGGCACTTCCCTTTACTCATGTGCTAGCTCTTGTTCACCGCATCACTCCAGGGGAGATTTGTTACCATATACATGTGGTGGTGATGTGGTTGAACACACTAAAACCGCTGGGGCACTTTTCCCCTCTTTAGGAGGTTTTTATCCCCGTGCATTTGTATATATGCCCATCACTCTAGGGCTATCCATCTTTTTTCATTGCACACTAAGTAATACACTCTCTATTGTGTGCGTTGAGCTTCCTTCGTCTTCTCCAAGCTATCTGTGTTTTCCTGCAACCCTAATTCCAAAAAAACTCTCTCTCTCTCTCTCTCTCTCTCTCTCTCTCTCTCTCTCTCTCTCTCTCTCTCTCTCTCTCTCTCTCTATTTGTGCGCAGAGTGCTATGGCGCCTAGAAGGCACAAAGAGAGTATGTGCTACACATAGGGCTCGACGGCTCAAGACTCGTGTGTGCATGCTTGTATTTGATGTAGGTGATTGTCAGTGTTTGTTGCACGTCTCCTTTTTAAAGCAGAAAGGGGTAGAAGTAGGAGGTAGCACGACACAAAGGAGGAGGAGGGAAAGCCAAGGGAGGAGGTAGTGCAAGGGAGGCAAGGCACTGTGATGGTCGTCATGGTTGCAAAGGAGCAAGAGCATAGGGAGGTCGAGAGGACTAGGTGAAAGGAAGAAAAGGGGGAGGGGGGGGCGGGGGGGGGGGGGGGGGGGGGGGGGGGGGGAGAGAGAGAGAGAGAGAGAGAGACCACCAAAGTAATGGTTTTATGTTTTAACGAGCCTATAGAGTTTTACTATGTGCCAACGATTTTGAAGAAAGAAAGGAAGAGGAGAATCAAGGTTAATTCTATGTCGATAATGAAAAAAAACAAAACTGAAGGGAGGGAGAAGGGGAGGTTCAACACTAAGTCCCCTAGGGTAGTTAATGAACCTCACGGGATGGGATCGACGATAGAGAGCTGAACACGCGGATCTCGAGGAGATCTGACGTCAAACAACATGTCCAACGTTCCCCGAGAGCTGTGCTATGGCAGCTCAATGCCCTAGCCATGTGCCCACATGTGCTTTGGTGTCCCCAATGCCTAAACAAAAGCCTATAAAGCAAAATTTTGCAGATAGAAGTAAACTAGGACAAAACGAATAAATTGGGATTCACCCCTTTAAAATCAAATGGCGGGGTTTATCTCGCACCCCCACTTCGCTATCGTAGATCTTACCATCCTAGCTTCATGAACTATCGCATGGAATTGAGTGTTGAGAGGGGGAGGGGGAGCAGGATGTTGTCCCCCCCGCACTAATTCACACGGGGTCTTAATGACGTTCGAGCGATGGGATCAATGATCATGGACTGAGCATGGGAATCTCGAGGTAGATGAATGGACAAAAAAAAAAAGCCTGCGGTCAATGTCTATGAGAAGAATCAAAGCACGACTTGCTCGTTGATAGGCTAATGCCCTAACTGCGTGGACGCGTAGGTTTTGATGGCATCCAAGGCAAAACATACCATCATATGGTAAACACCAAACAAGGAAAAGTAAACTTGGTCACCATCTTTTGCTAATGCACACTGATTTTGAATTTCACGCCCTACTTGTCCATCGGAGTTGTACCAAACATTGAGCAAAATTTTTCGAGAAAACAAGAAACCGAGCAAAGTTATCAATTGTTGCTTAGTTGCAAAATTTAATTCTATAATTTCTACTAGGTTGTACACATAAAGTTATATACATGTATCACAAATTGCCACACATACATGGTCGCTAATGCAAAAGAAGAGATCGACAAGTATGAGTTGAGATTCTGTCCATGATTGATCATTGTTGGGAACAATCATGGGAATAAAATTATCCTTTCCACTAGGAATGTGGACCAAAATGTAGTGCAGGGTCTATTACCGATAGAAAGAATCTATTTGGATAAGTTATCCCTTTACTTAAAGAGAGCCTTCAATCCTTCAATAGATCACACCGGGTTGTCCGAGATTATCATCATAGAGGAGGATAAAAATTAATTGTCATGGCGCTTTGGATTTCGGATGGTAAGAGCGCTTGCCCATAAAAGCCCTACAATTTTCGCTGAGCAAAAGGACCGTCAAAAGTAAGCGACCTACTTTCCTATGGTTATGCACTCCCATACACCAAGCCTACAGCCGGTTGAAGGTGTTGTTGGTGCTTGACTGTGTACACTATTCGATCATTATTGACTTCAAAAATCCGGTTGACTACCTACATCCAGTCTCATATGTGATTCAGTGTCTTAGAGAGTGGTCCAACGACCCTCACATTGGAGGCGAAACCTGCTCTGAATTTCACTGAGCAATGTGTTCAGCAGGTGTACGAGAGGGGGCGAGAGAGAACGAAGGTCCTTAAAAATCCCGCTAGCAGTCCCATGAGAAGGCGCTTTAAGGCGAGTCTATTTTTTCTAGAACTAGATTAGATTATTGGACAAAAGAGGACCCGATCGTGAGATCAAAAGGGGACAAAATGCATCGCAGATCAATTGAGACGTATGTGATGAGAAATGGTTACTCGGATGCTATTTATAACCTTGGCCTGCAGCACTAGCACTAGACGTGCCTCAAAAGAATTGCACTACAAGTGGGCGGCCAACAACAACAGCATGCAGGAGGTTGCGATTCGGGAGCAAGGGACTACGCCTACGCGAATTGGACGAGACAAACACACATGACGTACAAGGTGCAAGCTTTAAGGGGCACCAACTACGACAACTCTAAGATTACTTTGGGTTGTTCATTGTGGGCGTCCTCCACTTTCACTTTGCTATGGCAACGTCATGTGGATGCAATGCTAGCCCTGCGAAAAAGTGTTACAGCAGGTGGGCCAGCCCATTTTCGACCTGAGACTCTCCACAATTCTCACAACAGTCGATGGCCGCTCTGCTCTCTGTCGTCACCTAGTGCAAATCGACCTGCCCTTATGAGATGGAATACGAGGACGACTCTTCCACTTCCGGCAAGCTCGTGCAAGGAGAGTGTTGTGATGCAGTCGGGCCACACCTTCCCAACAAAGCCTTGGGTTGCAGCGATAGACCAAACTTAGAAGGATATTCAGTGACGGAGAGACGTTGGTGTAGCTAAAGTTGGTCGGAGCTAAGTAGTGGTTTGTGCCAGGCAGAGGCAGCATGTGAGTGCAGTGCAGAAAGCTAGGGCAAGTACCAAAAACCTAGGCAGCCAAAGGATAGCGGAGGTGTATGCTCAAAGTGGTTTTTTCAGGCCAAAGGTGTGTTGCAAGGAGCCAAGCAGGTTGATGGCCTGTTGTGCCCGAGATGTGGGTTTTATGTGCTAGAATGTGGTGTTCAGTGTGCTCTAGAAGCCGGTCCAGACGGCTCGTCAAACGGAGCCCTGGTGCTCAAGATATTGCGGTTTAAAGTTGAAGTGTGTAGTAGATCCCCGGCGGATACGGCAACCGGGGACAGGTGGCCCGGGCTGATGTCAATGTATATGCGTGTAGTGCTCGAATTGTGGAGCCTGCCTGTCTTCTCGGAATGCAAATCGGAGCTCTGGATAGCAAGATATGGTCAGGTGAAGTTTTTTCGAGGGCCGGGTCTGAGCCCACTGGACCGCATTGGGAAATGTGCCATCTGGAATCATTTTAGCTTCGCCAAGATTCTCGGTGGAAGGGTGTACCATGTGGAGTTAGCAGGAGTTGACTGCACGTCAATCGGATACTCGGTCCGCAAGATACTGCAGGCCAAAGTTGGGAGCTATCCCTTGAGCAATGATTATAGGTTTTTTTTGGTGTTTTGTCGGCCTTGTTTGGTGGGCCTGGGAGATTCAGAGTGCGGTGAGAACGGGGGGGGGTTCGAAGTCGGGAACCAGCTCCACAAATTAAACCTTACGGCCCCGAAGTCCGATTACCGGGTGCAAATTGGCAAGCAGATAAGCAATGTAAAAAAATTGGGTTTTATGGAGTGTTTTCAAAAGCTTTATAAGGCTTTGAAGGCCATGGGCCACAGAGTTGCCACGTGGCGGAGAATTAGACCACATGCGAGGAGAAGGGCCAAACTGCCGCGCTATATAATGTGGGGCGTGAGCTCCCATTGGTATCCAAAGGGGTGTAGAGAGCTTGGAGCGCATGGAGCTATGGCGGATGCCTTGTGGGCGCTGCTGTGGCGGCGGTGTCGCGGGGCAGGCGGCGGTTTTGGCCGGTTGGTGATGTTTGAAGCGGGCGCCCGATGGCGGCCCTGCTCACTAGTGGTGCTGCAGATGACGTGGCATGCCGAGGGGTCTGGGACCGTTTCCCACTATGTAGGCCTCAGGGTCCCCCCCGCCCAAGTTTTTTGAAGGCAATGTGAGTCCTAGGGGCAACGACGGCGCCGTCGTTGCTCCCCAAAGGGCTTGTATGAGAAGTGGAAAGTGTGAAGGCCTCGGGGTGTTGTGTAAATTGGTCAAAATCAAGTTGAACCTCCTAAGGGGGGTGCCACATGTCGGCAAATCATAAAAAATACTAAAAAACTCAAAAACGAGCCTGTAAAGGGGCCAAAATTTTTTGTAAGGGGGGTCTTGGTCTTGCTGGACTGTGTACTCAAGAGGAGCAGGCAAGAGTGTGAGAGAGAGAGCTCCATGGAATGGTGTAAGGTTTTTTGAATCTATCAATGGGCAACCCTCTTGGTCTTTGGCTTCGTGTCGTTCCCCCCTTCCCCTTTTCTCTTCCCCGTCTCGTCTGTTGTCAACCGCGGTGCTGGTGAAGCGTGTGTACGCCCGGATCGCTGGTGCTTGCAGAGAGAGAGAGAGAGAGAGAGAGAGAGAGAGAGAGAGAGAGAGAGAGAGAGAGAGAGAGAGAGAGAGAGAGAGAGAGAGAGAGAGAGAGAGAGAGAGAGAGAGAGAGAGAGAGAGAGAGAGAGTAAGTGTATGTGCAGAGGAAGACAGAGCGGGTGCAGTGAGGTGTTGGCTCATTTTGCGGCCGTGGATAGTGCGTGTACGCTTGGAAGCTGAGCAGGTGAAGCGGATTAGGTGTAAATTGTCCTTTTGAAGGTGTTTTCGAGTGGATTGGGGTATTGCGCATAGAGTGGCATTTCTGTTCGTGCCGGGTGTCGTCCCCATTCCCCCTCTCCATCTTCTGGTGCCCCCACTGAGGAGCACACTGATTGCTCCATGATTTGATCACAAAGAAGCAGTTTTTGCGTTGGAAGTCATGGCAGGTAGAAGTTATGGACCAATTTTCACAGGAGAAGAGAGCCCTGATGAGTGGATGTCGGATTTCGAGTTGTACATGCTATCATTGCGTATGCCGAACGAGGATAGCAAGATGCAGACTTTTCCTTTGGTGATGCGTGGTAGGGCTAAAGCATGGTACGACGCATTGGAAGGTGAGCCGAAGCAAGCATGGCCGGCTCTACGGACAAGGTTTCTTCACGACTTTCGCAAGGAGACTTCCCCAGTCGAAATGGATGCAAAGCTAAAGGCGCTTAAGCAAGATGTAAGTGAAGGGTTCAATTTGTTTTTGGGACATTTTGAAGAGTGTTGGACAGAGTTGGCGGCAGCCATGCAATTGGCCAATGGAGATTACTTCAAGCTAGACAAATTCATGGCGTGTCTGCATCCCAAGGTGAGAGAAAAAGTTGATTTCGAGAGCCCAGAGAATAATAATGGTGCAGTAGCCATCACACGGTCGAAGAGAAGAAAGATAAAGAAGAAGATAGAGCAGGGCATGTCAGGCTACGAGACGATGGCCCCTGTTCAACCGCAGAGCCCGAGAGAGGCTGGACATGAAGAAAATCAGGGAATTCGAGGTGTAGCTGTTGTGCCGCAAAATTGGGTGCGCACGGTGTAAGATTTAACTGAGCAGATGCAAGAGTTGCGGCTCAGTGTCATGGATAGAGGACAGCCAAGAGGAGCAAGGGGCAGGGAACGGCCACTGCCTGGTAGGTGTTACAATTGTGGAGAAGAAGGGCATTATGCACCTGATTGTCCTCAACCGCAGAGAGAAAGAGGAGGTATGTACCCGCTTTTTGGTAGAGGTCGAGGTCAAGGGCAATATAATGGTCCAAGAGAGCAAGCGGTGGAGAATCCTGTGCAGCCAGCTCAGCAAAACGGAGGTGAGGTTCCAAGAGTGAACATCATAGGGGTAGACAAGCAGGATGTCGAAGTTTTGGCCAATAAGAGGGCAAGAGTTGAGAGGGAAACAGAGGTAGAACGGGAAACTAGAGCTCGCAAGGGTAAAGAGAAGGTGTACGAAGGTAGAGAGCAGCCTGAGCCTAGCAAAAGAAGGAGGCGTCGCAAGATCAAACAAGCGGATTTCCAGCTAGGACGAGGCTATCCCGAGTACAATCTGGTGAGTGATGTTCAAAATGAAAAGGCAAATATTACATTTGGTCAGTTGTTAGCTTTAAATCCAAAGTTAAGAAGCCAATGGTCCACGAGTGTTAGCACCAGGCTGCCAAGAGCTAAGGGAAATGTCCAAGCAGTGCAAAATATGGCTTTGAGAGTGGGTAGCCCCACTGATGTTCTTCCGTTGGTGGATGCGATTATAGAGAAGAGGATGCAGGTACAAGCCTACATAGACGGTGGAGCACAGGTTTGTGTCATGACAGAAGCAGCCATGAAAGAGACAGGAGTCAAGGCAGTAGTCAGGTCAAATGTGCGCATGAGGATGGCTAACCATACTAAAGCCAGGTGTCTGGGTGTGGCGCACGATGTGAAGGTCAAGGTGATGGGCATAGAGTGCCTGATTGACTTCTTTGTGATGAAAGCAGGGGATAATGCTTACCCTATCATTTTGGGTAGGCCATGGTTGTTGGCAATAGGTGCAAAGCAGGATTGGGAAAGCAAAGTATTCACTTTGCCTGATAAAGAGAAAGGCAGACAAATTGTGCTTGATTTGAAGACCAAGGAGAACAGTTCTCGTCCCATGGCAGTTAAGGATGAGGGCAACACGACGAGTTATGAGTACGAGACCGAGACGGGCTATGATGAAGGATATACTAGCACGGAGGAAGAGGAGAGCGAGGATGATATGTTAAAGATAGATGCTGATTTGTTCGGAGTCACCATAGATGACTCTCCACCTAAAGAAGAAGGTATGCAGCCTCAAGCTCATGGTTTAAGCATAGAGGAGGTTTCGAGTATGATAAGTGAAGACCTTACCAAAGGGGAAAAGGAGAGCTATGTTCACCTGTGTGAGTCCTATCCAAATCTGTTTGCAACGGAGTACAAGCATTTGCGGGGTGCAAAGGGGGTGGAGCACAAGATTTTTCTTAAGGAAGGGTATAAACCTAAAGCACAGAAGCCGAGAAGATTAGGGGAAATCCAAAAAGAAGCCCTTTGGCAAGAGATCAATAAACTATTGGATGTAGGCATCATATATCCTGTAAAGGAGTCAGAGTGGGTATCGCCAGTGGTCATAACCCCTAAGAAGAATGGGAAATGGAGAGTGTGTGTCGACTACAAGCCATTGAATGCCGCGACCAAGAGGAATCACTACCCCTTGCCGTTTCAAGACGAAATCTTAAACCAGGTGGCTGGGCATGAGAGGTACTCGATTATGGATGGCTTTTTGGGGTACTTTCAGATAGGGATTGCACTTGAAGACCAGCTGAAGACCACATTCATATCTCCATGGGGCTATTTTGCTTACCACAGGATGCCGTTCGGATTGGTGAATGCATACGCTACCTTCCAAGGTTGGATGAACAGGGTATTTGGTCCATACTTGGGCCGTTTTATTAGGGTCTTCATGGATGATATCGGCTGCTACATTTCAAGGTTGGAGCACCTATCGAAGCTCCAACTATGCTTTCAAAGGCTTGATGAAGAAGGAGGCCAGTTGAATCCCAAAAAGTGTGAGCTAGCACAGCCTCGAGCGCAGTTGTTAGGTCATGTGGTGTCACAAAACGGTATAGAGGCAGATCCTGAAAAGGTGAAGGCATTGGTGTTGATGGAGCCGCCATCAGATGCTCAAGGTTTGGCTTCATTTGTTCATAAGTTGAAGTATTTGTCACGTTTCTTTTGGATGTTGTCGCAATATGTGCATCCTCTTCAAAAGAGGGCTCAGCAAGTACATGGTTATGAATGGGATGGAGAAGCTCAGGAGGCTTTTGATAGAGTCAAGGAGATTCTATGCCAGTTGCCAGCGGTGTGTCCTCCCAATCGAGAGGATGACTTTTATGTGTCTATGACAGTGGGCACAGTTGCTATTGGAGCAGTTCTTTTGCAAAAGGTAGGGAGAAGCTACAAGCCGATATACTTCGAGAGCAGGGTTATTAACCTAGGAGAGGCTACCTACACCGAGGCGGAGCAGTGGGTGATGGCTCTAGTCTTCGCTTGCAGGAAGTTCAAAGTCCATTTGATTGTGCGTAAGTTTTTTGTATTAACAACTAACAATCTATTGCCAAAGGTAGTGCTACATTTGAAGCCAGGAAGGAGGATTATGAAGTGGGTATTGGAGCTACAGGAGTTTGAGTTTGAGTTCAAAGTAGATCACACGAGTCGGTCTCACCTGGCAGCAAGGCTATCGATTTGCCGACTTATCCGAGAGTGGTGCGAGATGAAGCTAAGGAGGAACCCGACTTGGAGGATGCTTTTACTATGTGGTTCGATGGAGCATATTGAAGGGTAGTGCAGAAAGCAGGAGGAGGTGTGGTGATACACGACCCACATGGCAAAACAATATTTTCAAAGGCGTATGATTTAGAGGATGTCCACACCAACAACGAGGCAGAATATCTCGCTCTGCATTTGGGTTTAAAACAATGCACAGAGTTCGGCATTTCAAGGTTGGTGGTGAAGGGATATGCATTGCTAGTCATCAAGCAATTGTTAGGCCAATGGCAGGTAAAGCGCGATTCTTTGAAGCATTGGTTCTTTTCCATCAAGAAGATGTTGAAGTCTTTTGAAGAAGTCCAATTCAAGCATGTGAGGAGAGAGCAGAATCAAGAGGCGGATCGACTAGCTAGCAGCAAAGTACATGTACATGTTGCAGGTCTATATGTGGCCCCAGCCACTTATGCAGGTAGGGAGACTCTAAAGAAGATTGAAGGCTTTTTTAATACAGGGCAATGTTCAGAAGGTTTATCCAAGCTGCAAAAGAGAAGAGTGGTGCAAAAGGCCCGCAAATTCACACTGGTAGGTGAAGATCTCATGAATTACATGCGTGACGGAGTGCTTAGAAGGGTGTTGTACAAAGAGGAGATAGGAATGGTGCTGGAGCAATGCCATGAAGAGAGCGGACATCAAGGCAAGGATCACGTTCTGTTTCGAGTGCTTAGAGCAGGCTTTTGGTGGCCTTCCATTGTGAAGGATGTGCACTATTGGTGCAAAACCTGCCATGAATGTCAGACTATGGGTGAGAGGAGGCTGATAGCCGAATCGCAAGGAGCTATCATTGCCCAAGATGCTTTTGAGAAGTGGGGTTTGGATGCCATTGGTCCACTCCCGAAGTCGGCAAGCGGTAAAAAATACATTATAGTGGCGATTGACTACTTTACCAGGTGGGTTGAGGCCAAGGCTGTCAAAGAGGTAAATGCAAATGTGGTAGTTCGTGTTTGACAACATTTGTTGTTGTTTTGGTGTTCCATGGGTGCTGATCTCGGACAGAGGCCAAGGATTTCGAAGCAAATTGATGCAGGCTTTAGTGGGAAAGCTGGGTATCCAACACCGCTATTCTTCGCCATATCACCCGCAGTGCAATGGTCTGGTAGAGAGTGCCAATGGGCAGATTGTGAAGATGTTGACCAAATATGTTTACAAGCAGGCAACAGAGTGGGAGGTGAACTTAGAGAAGTGTTTGTGGGCCTACCGCACATCTTACAAAGTAGCCACAAACATCACTCCATTTGATTTGGTTTATGGTAAAGAGGCGGTTTTGCCAGTGCATGCACAACTAGGTGCATTGAAGGGCATGTGGCGTGTCAGTGCCACTCAACAAGAAGTTCTACAGGATCGAATAGCCAACTTAGAAGCTTTGCAGATGGACAGAGAGGCAGCGGCGGATTATTATGTGAAGCAGAGAGAGAAGCGGGTTGCCAAGTTCAATCAAAACCTGCCGGACAAGAAGATAGAGGAAGGAGACCTGGTCATGAAGTACGAGAGCTACCTAGATTTCATATACCTGAAGAAGTTAAGGAAGAAGTGGACGGGTCCATATAAAGTGAAGAAGGCCTTTCCAAATGGGACGTATCAACTGGTAAGGCCAAATGGAAAGCTTCTCAGGAACAGGGTGAATGGTGTGCGGCTCAAATTATATTCGAGAGGGATTTAGTGCCTGAAGTACAGCAGATTATGGTCAAGGGGGGTGGACAACCCACCTAAAAGCATGCGGGGTGCGAGGGAAAGGAGATGAAGCTTTTGTACATAGCCTGTACATATAGTTGTGCTTTTGTCAATGCTTTTAATCATCAATTTGGTGTGCCAGTTTTAAAGTTTGTACATATGCTTTTGGTCGAACATAAATGTTCGATGAGGGGATTGGGCAATGATGGTGCAGCTAAAGTTAGTCGGAGCTAAGTAGTGGTCTGTGCCAGGCAGAGGCAGCATGTGAGTGCAGTGCAGAAAGCTAGGGCAGGTACCAAAGACCTAGGCAACCAAAGGATAGCGGAGGTGTATGCTCAAAGTGGTTTTTTCAGGCCAAAGGTGTGTTGCAAGGAGCCAAGCAGGTTGATAGCCTGCTGTGCCCAAGATGTGGGTTTTATGTGCTAGAATGTGGTGTTCAGTGTGCTCTAGAAGCCGGTCCAGACGGCTCGTCAAACGGAGCCCTGGTGCTCAAGATATTGCGGTTTAAAGTTGAAGTGTGTAGCAGATCCCCGGCAGATAGGGCAACTGGGGACAGGTGGCCCGGGCTGATGTCAGTGTATATGCGTGTAGTGCTCGAATTGTGGAGCCTGCCTGTCTTCTCGGAATGCAAATCGAAGCTCTGGATAGCAAGATATGGTCAGGTGAAGATTTTTCGGGGGTCGGGTCTGAGCCCACTGGACCGCATTGGGAAATGTGCCATCTAGCATCATTTTAGCCTCGCCAAGATTCTCGGTGGAAGTGTGTACCATGTGGAGTTAGCACGAGTTGACTGCACGTCAATCGGATACTCGGTCCGCAAGATACTGCAGGCCAAAGTTGGGAGCTATCCCTTGAGCAATGATTATAAGTGTTTTTTGGTGTTTTGTCGGCCTTGTTTGGTGGGCCTGGGAGATTCAGAGTGCGGTGAGAACGGGGGGGGGTTCGAAGTCAGGAACCAGCTCCACAAATTAAACCTTACGGCCCCAAAGTCCAATTACCGGGTGCAAATTGGCAAGCAGATAAGCAATGTAAAAAAATTGGGTTTTATGGAGTGTTTTCAAAAGCTTTATAAGGCTTTGAAGGCCATGGGCCACAGAGTTGCCACGTGGCAGAGAATTAGCCCACATGCGAGGAGAAGGGCCAAACTGCTGCGCTATATAATGTGGGGCGTGATTGGAGTGAAAATTGGATCAAACATTTGCACAAAGGAGGACATGTAAACAATGTGAACAACTATCGCACTATAATGGTTGGTTCTTTGATGGAAAAGTTATTTGGATGTATGGAGATGAAGATAAGTGAATGGGCTGAAAAGAATGGCAAACGTTGTCGTGTTGTGGCACGTATATAGTGGGAACGGGCATTAAACGATTTATCTTGTGACTTTTTGACGCATAAGTATACTTCATATAATACTCATATCCATAAATAAAAGCTTTCTACCATACCTTAGTATTTACCTTTGAAATAATATAAATGTACATTACTATTAGAAAGTACTGCAAGCAAGTATCAATGATTGTGCCTCTTTTTGTCTAGGGGAAAAGCATTTGTATATTTCTTCTAATATCTCAGCTATACCCTACCATATATAAATTATTTTCTTCTTTTCACATTTATCTAATAATATAACCCTTCAATAATGCATACCTTCTTGGATACATACAAGAGGGAAGGGCCTACTAGAAGACTTTATGAAAAGGAAGATCCAAAGCTTCTTGGACCATCCCAATTTCAAAATTCCGACCTAAGGGCGTGGAGAAAAGGCCAAAACCAATTCAAGCTCTTTTAGTAGGCCAATTTTTCCTTTTGAAGCATGTCAATCCAAGTTACAGGTCAAAAGTTACAAGGAAACCAGTGAAAAACCCTCTCACAACTACACTGCAAGAAGAGATGGTAAACAAGTGAATCAAGTAAGAGGGGTAATCTTGGTCTTTTTACATAAAATAATATATTTGGAGGATAAAATACATAAGCATGTGAATGTGACACCTCAAAGATGCCTTGAAGGACAAGACACACAAGTTGGGACCCCCTGCTGGAGCCACACAGAAGATGCCTAGGTGGGGCCCATATACATCATGCACCCACATGGAGCCTCAATGACCAAAAATTCTGAATTTCATGATATTTTGAGTCTTAATATAGCCCATTTTAAGAAATATCCAAAGAACGTTTGATTTGGGCTAACTCTTGAGCCTAATCAAGTGATTATGTAAAACATGGCTCCCTCACCTATAAAAAGGGCAACCTTCTCTTCGTTGGGGGCAAGTTATGAGTGAGTGAGAATAGCTCAATTCCATAGTGACACACTCATCTTAGTGCCACACTTTCTCTTGAAGAAAGTCTGAAGTCTTGCCTCATCTTCTCTCGCCATTAAGGTGGTGGCGATTGCTCTCATGTAAGATACATGTTGCTAGTTTTACTTTCATTTGCATATCTAGTCCAATACTTGTCTCTAACTCTATCTCTATCTCTCATTATCTATCTTTAATACCACCACCACACTTAGATCTATCTCTAATTCTATCTTACTTCCCCTTTGATCTCTCTTGTTGTGTCCTAATTGTTTCATTGGAAGGTATTCAAGCAGCAACCTTGTCAATGTAATGAGTACAACCTTCTTGCGGGAAACAATTATGAGCACAAGGTTAGTAACCATATCTTCATCTTCCACAAGCATCTCTCTCTCTTAAAGTTCTCATTCTCTTCCACAAACTCTAGAATCTCCTTGCTACAGGTACTTCTCTCCTCGCAGTATCCTTATTGCCTAAGGGCAACAATAAGGCTTGGGAGACAAACTCTCTTCTTCTCCTCCTTTCACTTCTTTCATACCTTTATCTTTGAACATACTAGGTATATCATTGATGAATAACCATAATCCACATAGAGGTAATTTCTTTCAATTCCATTCAGTGCAATCTATTAGGGTCAACATTTGGATTAGTCGAAAGATTCACTTTCAGCAACGCATAGTGTTACTATTTGGTCCTGAAAGGCTCAACGAAATACTTCTCTCACCAGATCCCATCATACTACCTATTATTGACTATGACTTCTCTTTTGATGTGAATGTGGTTATTTTATTATGAATCAAGAGGATTTGTACTCACAACTAATCTCAATCGCTAGACAAAACATATACATTATAGTGAGCACAAAGATACAGTTCCAAAGAGCAATCCGCAGCTTATTTGGACAACAAAGATTAAATATCATTAACTCATCCATTAACCCTTTTATCCTACCCATGATACGATATGATCGTAATCTCAATGTTTTCATTTTTGTTTTGTTCTGACTATCTTTCATGAGTTCTCTCCATCACGTGTGTGTTTGTAAGGAAAAGTGAGCGGCTTCTTTGGCTACATTACTTCTTTATCTCTAGAAGCTATGTTATCTACATCTTAGCTCTTTCTCATAACCCTTGAGCTTCCTCACAAACTCTCACAGCAAGAGGCCCGGTGCCTTCCTTGCAAGACCGCCTACTTTTTGACATATTTTTGGTGAACCCGACGCGAACCTGCCAGGGTGAGAATTTGTGGGTAACCATGGGTGATCATGTTGAGCAACAGGGTATGCATTTTGACCCATCAACAATGCAAATGTTTCAAGCATTTGCAATGTTCATGCAACAACAACATGCCACTGAAAGAAGGGAGATTTCAGCAACGAAGGCCATACAAGCGGTCATCAACAAATGGATCAATTCAATGGCAAAGATGTAACCAAGTTCTTACGCGAGTATGTGAAGGAGATGGAGCTGCATCGCGTGTCAGAAGGTGAGATGATTCAAAGCTTTGAGCTAGTTGTTGCTCCAGAAATTAGGGAGCATGTTAGGGCAATTAAAGATGGGCATGGGAGAAATTGGGAAGAACTCAAAGTCGCTTTAAAGGAGGAATATTTCATGGAGGACTCGGAGAGAGTGACCAAAAGGACATTCTTAGAATAGGTAGTCAAGCCAAAGCAAGGACTATCAATAACATAGCTACTTAGGGAATTTGAGCGGCTCTATGCACAACTCACAAGGACAGAAAGGGCCACACTAGATGCAGAGAAGACAGATCTTTTCTTACAAGCTGCAGGTAAAGAGTTTCAAAAAAATTTGGAGCTTCTTCTTGAAGATAAAGATGTTGAGCAAGGACTAAAGACCGGCTGTAATGAGGTTGAAGGTGCTGTCTCACTGCTTGCCAAACGACAAAGAAGAAGGGACAAGATGGTAGTAAACACTACAAGTCCTTCCACCTCAACTTCTGACAAAATGGTAAAGCCTACTTTTATCGCTCCTAAGTTTGATGAGTCCATGCTAGATGAGCTTGTGAAGGGAATGCGTGACTTGAAGGTGAAGCTTGCAAAGCTTGAAGAAAAAGGCCAACCATCAGGGCCACTTCCTAGGCAAAGACAACAGCCCAAAGAAGGGTTTGTTAATAGATGTATTTGGTGTGATAGTACAGACCATGTAAGAAGGGATTGTGATGATTTTAGTGATGCTTTGTCAAAAGATGTTGTCTTTTTTAAGGATGGTAAAATCCACTTAAGAGAGACAGGTCTACCCTTGAGAACTAACTTTGGGAAGAGGGGAATGCAAACCTTAGTTGAAGATATGGCAACTAACCGTGCCAGCTCTTCAGTTGAGGCAGCTACTTATGGAGTAAAAATTGAGCACCTTAATGATGAAGAGGCGAGTGACCATCATGGTCAAATTTGGCCAAATGTCATGCAATTAGCTAAAAAGGGAAAGCTTACAAAAGAGATTCTACATAAGGCAGGTGATTAGAAACAGGATGGAATGATCCAATGGACTCATTGTCAGTGTATGCCTACATTACAAAATGCCAACAAAATGAGGCGATTGTAGAAGAGAAGTGCATACATGAGAATGTTGATGAAGGACCATCAAAAAAAGCTTCCAGAAGTGGGGGAAGAAGCGACTCAATGCCTTCTCAAACACCCTCAACACAAGGAGCGTCTCCACCTGAAGTACTCATGGAGGAGTCTACAACAGGAAAGAAGAAAGAGCCAACAAAAGGTAAGACAAAAGGCCCAACTTATAAACTACAATCTGATATTGAGATTGCTACAGATTTAAAGAAAGTCTTGGAGGAAAGGATCTTGAATAGCAAGATTGAGTGTACTCTGGGAGAAGTTCTTCGCATTGCAAAGCGTGAATTCCATGAGGAGATCATTGACATCATCAAGAGGAAGAGGCAAACTCTTGCTGAAGTTTCTCGTCCACAGGTTGAAGGGGAAACCTCAAAGACACAAGGGATGCAGCTGCAAAATAAGGGGGATGATGGAGCTATGGTAGGATGCTACCAATCTAGTGGGAGAGTAAAGCAAGTGCATTTCTCAAATGATGATGAAGAAGTTGAAGATATTCCTAGAAGTTACTATTCACGAAGTCATTGGGCAAGGGCTACTACAGAAACTTTGGTCAAGGTAGGTGATCTTGAAGAGCTATTTGTTGCCTTGATTGACCATGGTTCAGAAATAAACATAATGTCAAAGAGTCTCTGCAACAAGTGCAAATGGCCGATGGACACAGATCATGGTTGGATGGTAAAAGTGGCAAACAATTCATCCGGTGAATTATATGCAGCATGTCCAGGTGTGAAGGTAACAATAGGTGATGTAAAGATTGACCAAAACTTCTTTGTGCATGATACATCTTCATATCATCTCATCCTTGGACAACCCTACATTGTGGGAGTTCGAATGGAAACAAAGGTAATGGATGATGGTTCAACATATGCTAGGATGCGGAGCAAAGATGGTAAACGAGCTGTCCAATTTCTCACAGTTTGTGTAAACCATGAAAGAAATCGTGACAACCTCAGAGAACATCCTCTACCAAAGGTGAGCAAAGAGTTTCATGACCATAGGGAAATGATGGGTTTTGGCCAAGTACCATTGTAAAGCGGGATTGCAGTGGTACAGAAAGAAAAAGGGTCTCGCCTGATCCAAAAAAATGTGAAACTTTTTCAACGAGCTCCTTGGTAACAAGGAATGGATCAGTATGTGCTACAAAACTTGAAGATTTGAAGAGATGTGAGAGGCAATATGTGCATAATATACAAATAGGCATGAAAAAGAGTGGGTTGCTAGAGCCTACTGAAAATGTTTTGGGTTTGTGTAAACAAGTTTCTTTTATAGATACTATGGGTGAGCTTGATGCTATAATGGGGTCTAATTTGCATCTTGAAAATGAAGTTGTGGAAGTTTGCTCTATGGAAATGTATCAAGTAATAGAAGCCTTTAAAAAAAGCCAAACAGTTGGCCCAGAAGTCCATGTTGAAACTAAATACAAGAGTGTAGCAAAGAAGGTGAAACCAGTAGCTTCACCCTTACCACCCAACAACAGGGAAAAGATTGAGCAGGCTTCTTTACAACCAAGTTTGAGGAATCCTAAAAAGATTGGGCATACCTTCACAAAAGAGTCTTTTCAAGAGTTGCAGATTGGTTGCGAGGAGTTTCTAACACAGGAGGAGACAAAGTGCTTCAAAGAAATGCTTTCAAAGCATGGTAAGGCTTTTGCATTTGAGCCACATGAGATAGGATGTGTTGATCCTTCTAATGTAGCTCCAATGGTAATTTTCACAATACCTCATGTGCCTTGGAATCTGCGGCCTATTCCGGTTTCAAAGGCTCATTTGCCAAAGTTAGTAGAGCTACTGAATGAGAAAATCAAAATGGGAATCTTGGAGCCTTCTTGTGCTCCATACTCAAACAGGTGGTTCACAGTTCCAAAGAAGAATGGTTCTCTACGCTTCATCCAAGATATGCAACCAGTGAACAAGGTGACAATTAGAAATGTAGGTACAGGTCCAAATGTGGATGAGTTTGCAGAGGCGTTTGCAGGGAGGGCAATCTACTCAATGGGGGATCTCTACTCAGGGTATGATCAATTTCAGCTTGCAATCGAAAGCAGAGACTTGACAACCATGAGGACACCTTTGGGTTTGGTAAGGATGTGTACCTTGCCCCCACAGGGAGCAACCAACTCGGTTGCACATATGATGAATGGGATGAATAAGGTCTTACGTGACTCTATTTCTCAAATGACAATGCCTTTCATTGATGATTTGCCTATCAAAGGATGTGAAGAAAGTGACAAAGATGAAGCTTTGGATCTCAAGGGATGTAGCAGGTTTGTGGTAAATCACATAAATGATTGTGATAAAATTTTGTCTAGGCTGGAAGAAGTGAATCTTACATTGTTAGGGAAAAAGTCTATGTTTGGTGTCAATGAAGTGCTCATTGTGGGGCACATGTGCGGGCCATATGGTAGGAAACCTTGTCCAACAAAGGTAGATGCCATCCAAAGAATGAAAAAAACATGCACTAGCATCACTGAGGTTAGAAGGTTTCTGGGAGCATGTGTCTTCTATGTTATTTGGATTCCACATTATGCACATATAGCTGATCCTCTTTATCAGTTGCTTAGAAAGAATCAAAAGTTTAAATGGACAGAAGCACATGTAAAATCCATGAAAAAGCTAAAGGAGTTGCTCCAGTCAGCAACGACTTTGAGAAAGGTAGACTATGAGTGTCAAAGGCCAGTAATTGTGACAGTGGACACTAGTCCTACAGGGACTGGATGGGCAATAGGGCAAGATGACAAAGAAGGACACAGGTATGTGGTAAGATTTGGAGAAAAGGTACTAAGTGCTCGCCAAAGAAACTATCCACAGATAAAGAGAGTTATGGGGTATAGTTACAGCCTTGAAAAATGGGAAAGAGCACCTAATTGGTGCCTGTGTGGTTGTAGAAACAGATTGTCTACCACTTCTTGGGATGATTACAAGCTGCTCAACGCCAGACATTGCTATGTTGCGGTGGATTGCCTACATTAAGTCCTTAAATCCCGAGTTCAAGCACATTGCAGGTAAAGACAATACAGTGGCAGATATGCTATCAAGGGCAAGGTATGAAGATGAGTCACAAATGATTGATGAGGGAGAGTTCTATTCCATCTCTCATGTCAAAGGTAACTATGTCTGCATGACTAATACACTTGAATTGTTCTTGAAAGATCTTTATGAAGGTGATTGGCTTCTTATTGGAAGCTATTTGAGTACTCTAGCAAAACAGGATGATTGGTCTGAACAAGAATTCAGGAGGATACACAGGAAAGCATATGGGTACTTTTTGAGGGATGGTTACTTGTGGAAGCATCCTAAACAAAAGGGTGCTACACCACAACGGGTTATATGTAAAAAAGAGACTCAAGTAAAGCTCATGCAAGAGTTTCATGAGAGTCTATGGGCTGGACACAGGGGTGTGTGGGCAACCTTCTCCAAGTTTAAAGAAAAATACTGGTGGAAGGGTATGTATAAATATGTATCTCAATTTGTAGAGTCATGGGTAACTTGTCAAATGTATTCAAATGTCCGACATCGTGATGGATTGCACCCTACATATCCACTAGCCATGCACTATAAGTGGGTTGTGGATCTAGTCACAATGCCTTTAGGACTCTGGCAGATGAGATACTTGGTTCTTGCACGAGAGGACCTAACTAATCAGGTTGAAGGAAGAGAATTAAGAGCTAAAACCACAGAAGCTGTGTGCAAATTCCTTCTTGATGAGGTGATTTTCCATTATGGTTGTGTGGGAAAGATCACTGCAGATAGAGGTGAGCTGGATGCTGAGGAAGCAAGGGAGTTATTTACCAGATTAGGAATCAAGCTTTCTCTTACCACAGCTTACAACCCTGAAGGCAATGGAAAGAGTGAAAGAGGGCATCCTCCTATCATCAAAGCTTTGGCCAAGGCTTGTGAAGGAAGAGTTGGTGAGTGGCCAAAACTGTTACCATATGCTTTATGGGTTGATCGTACAACACATAGCTCAGTAACTGGCTACATGCATGCAGAGCTAATGTATGGTCAAAAGCCAGTGATGCCAATTGAAGATACAATTCCCACATGGAATGTACTACCTTGGCAAGAGGGGCTTAGCAGGGAAGATCTCCTTGCACTACGTATAAGACAACTAGAGAGAAGACCTAGAGACATTGAAGCTGCAAAAGAACGACTCAAAAATGCAAGGTTGAAAAACAAGGACTACTTTGATAAGCAACATCGACTCAGGAGCAAAGCAATTGACAAAGGTGACTGGGTTTTAGTGTATGATAGTAGCCTTGATAACCAGCACACAGTCATGAGTAAGTTCTCAAAAACATGGTTTGGACCGTACGTTGTAAAGCATGTGCATGAAAAATGCTACTTACAGCTTGTCTGAACTAGATGGTACAGAAGTAAAGATTCCCATTGCAAGAAAAAGGATCAAAATGTTTAAGAGAAGAGGAGACAATGATCTAGAACATGTTGATGAGGAAGAAGAGCAAAACACAGGTGAAGATCAAAGTGAACATGAAGCTCTGGAATCATCCAGTGAAGAAGAAAGCAAGGAAGATGTACAAGAGGGCTGATCTGACAAAGAGACAATATGGCACATACCGGGGGATGTGCAGGTTTAGAGGGGGTGAATGTCGTGTTGTGGCACGTATATAGTGGGAACGGGCATTAAACGATTTATCTTGTGACTTTTTGACGCATAAGTATACTTCATATAATACTCATATGCATAAATAAAAGCTTTCTACCATACCTTAGTATTTACCTTTGAAATAATATAAATGTACATTACTATTAGAAAGTACTGCAAGCAAGTATCAATGATTGTGCCTCTTTTTGTCTGGGGGAAAACCATTTTTATATTTCTTCTAATATCTTAGCTATACCCTATCATATATAAATTATTTTCTTCTTTTCACATTTATCTAATAATATAACCCTTCAATAATGCATACCTTCTTGGATACATACAAGAGGGAAGGGCCTACTAGAAGACTTTATGAAAAGGAAGATCCAAAGCTTCTTGGAACATCCCAATTTGAAAATTCCCACCTAAGAGCGTGGAGAAAAGGCCAAAACCAATTCAATCTCTTTTAGTAGGCCAATTTTTCCTTTTGAAGCATGTCAATCCGAGTTACAGGTCAAAAGTTACAAGGAAACCAGTGAAAAACCCTCTCACAACTACACTGCAAGAAGAGATGGTAAACAAGTGAAAAGAGGTAATCTTGGTCTTTTTCCATAAAATAAGATATGTGGAGGATAATAGACATAAGCATGTGAATGTAACACCTCAAAGATGCTTTGAAGGACAAGACACACAAGTTGGGACCCCCTGCTGGAGCCACACAGAAGATGCCTAGGTGGGGCCCATATACATCATGCACCCACATGGAGCCTCAACGACCAAAAATGCTGAATTTCATGATATTTTGAGTCCTAATATAGCCCATTTTATGAAATATCCAAAGAACGTTTGATTTGGGCTAACTCTTTAGCCTAATCAAGTGATTATGTAAAACATGGCTCCCTTACCTATAAAAAGGGCAACCTTCTCTTCATTGGGGGCAAGTTATGAGTGAGTGAGAATAGCTCAATTCCATAGTGACACACTCATCTTAGTGCCACACTTTCTCTTGAAGAAAGGCTGAAGTTTTGCCTCATCTTCTCTCTCCATTAAGGTGGTGGCGATTGCTCTCATGTAAGATACATGCTGCTAGTTTTACTTTCATTTGCATATCTAGTCCAATACTTGTCTCTAACTCTATCTCTATCTCTCATTATCTATCTTTAATACCACCACCACACTTAGATCTATCTCTATTTCTATCTTACTTCCCTTTTGATCTCTCTTGTTGTGTCCTAATTGTTTCATTGGAAGGTATTCAAGCAGCAACCTTGTCAATGTAATGAGTACAACCTTCTTGCGGGAAACAATTATGAGCACAAGGTTAGTAACCATATCTTCATCTTCCACAAGCATCTCTCTCTCTTAAGGTTCTCATTCTCTTCCACAAACTCTAGAATCTCCTTGCTACAGGTACTTCTCTCCCCGCAGTATCCTTATTGCCTAAGGGCAACGATAGGGCTTGGGAGACAAACTCTCTTCTTCTTCTCCTTTCACTTCTTTCACACCTTTATCTTTGAACATACTAGGTATATCATTGATGAATAACCATAATCCACATAGAGGTAATTTCTTTCAATTCCATTCAGTGCAATCTATTAGGGTCAACATTTGGATTAGTCGAAAGATTCACTTTCAGCAACGCATAGTGTTTCTATTTGGTCCTGAAAGGCTCAACGAAATACTTCTCTCACCAGATCCCATCATACTACCTATTATTGACTATGACTTCTCTTTTGATGTGAATGTGGTTATTTTATTATGAATCAAGAGGATTTGTACTCACAACTAATCTCAATCGCTAGACAAAACATATACATTATAGTAAGCACAAAGATACAGTTCCAAAGAGAAATCCGCAGCTTATTTGGACAACAAAGATTAAATATCATTAACTCATCCATTAACCCTTTTATCCTACCCATGATAGGATATGATCGTAATCTCAATGTTTTCAATATTTTTTTTGTTTTGACTATCTTTCATGAGTTCTCTCCATCACGTGTGTGTTTGTAAGGAAAAGTGAGCGGCTTCTTTGGCTACATTACTTCTTTAGCTCTAGAAGCTATGTTATTTACATCTTAGCCCTTTCTCATAATCTTTGAGCTTCCTCACAAACTCTCACAGCAAGAGGCCCGGTGCCTTCCTGGCAAGACCGCCTACTTTTTGACGACGTGCGCTTGGCCAAGAAGGTTTTCGAAAGCATCATAGCACTATTGATCACCTTGTCACTCTTTGAGTTCTTATGGAAGCTCTCGATTGAAAGGAAAAAAGTTGTGGATTTCAAGAAAGCTTTTGACATGGTACCGCGAGGAAATCTTTGGAGACGTATGCAAAGCCTTCAAAGGCTGAGAGAATTTATGCATGCACTCTTTCGCATCTACGAAAAAGTGATATGTCGATTACGTATGGAAGATGGAATTTCAGAATTATTTGCAAGCATCATTGGTGTCAAACAAGGATGCCCACTTTCCCCAACCCTCTTTGGGCTACTCATTGATGAATTGGAATGCATGGTTCTTGATTTTATGTAGCAAGAAGGCATACAAGAGGTTAAGATCGGAAATGTGGTGATCATGCTTTTGCTTTATGCCGATGATGTAGTGCTCTTGGCACATACCTTAGAAGATGCACAAAAGCTTGTGAGTGTCTTGGAATGCTTTTGCCTACATAACGGGCTGATCGTGAATGGAACCAAAACCAAGGTTATGCTTGTAAAGACTCTCAATGACAAAACTCCATGCATTGTATACAACAATGAGTAACTTGAAGTGGTAGATCACTTCAAGTACCTTGGCCTTGAGGTTCCATCCAATCATAAATGGAAGGATTGTACAATGCGTCGCTTGGAAGCCGGAAAGAGGGCTTATTATGCATTTGAGAACCTATGCAATGCTGGAGAGATCAAGTGTTGGGCTCTCAAAAAGTACCTATGTGCGTGTATGTCGCACGTGTCAATGCAAGGAACTTGCCGATACACTGTGTGCGAGCCACAAATGGCTCCAAACACACAACAAGCCTAAACTAGTAAGCTCAACGATGGTGATGGTGTGTCACTCGCCGCTCTACGCTTACTGTCGTGGAGGATTCCTCTCCGCGAAGAAGAGAGAGACGCCGCTACGCCGCGCTCAACAGCCTCTCTGCCGTCGTGCCGCCGCAATGCTCGATCGCTCTCTCTCTCTCTCTCTCTCTCTCTCTCTCTCTCTCTCTCTCTCTCTCTCTCTCTCTCTCATACACACACACACACACACACACACACAAGGAGATATGGAAGAAGAAGATGGAGATGGAGCAAGAGCACTCTTCAATTGCACAAATGAGAGAATAAGTGAATTTTAGGTTTAGTTGACTTTTATATGAGCTCGCCCCATTCACACTTGGGCGCCCATGCTTAGCCAACTAATCCCTTGAATGTTCCAGTTAGAGTGCACCTCTCATCGACAATCACTCTTACCCTTTTCCTATTGGACCGACAAGCCCGGAACCTGACTCTACCAAATAAGTAATATAGTGTCCGTTGTAGGTGATAGGAATGTGCGTGAGGGTTAACATGCCCCCCTTCCTGATGTAGATTCCGTCCTCGAAAGCTATTGAGTTGAAGCTCGTTCGTTGAGGTGGAAGAGTATTTGAGATGAATGTCCTTAGCCTTCTTCAGTCACTGCAAAATCAAACAACATTGGCACAGTAATTGCATTCTCATATGCAGTTTTAGGCAGACAAATTGATTGGTAGCATAATTCTAAACCATTTGTCAGCAATAAACATTAAATTGCAATATAATCAAACGCATAAACAGTTGGAAAGGTAAAAAACTAAACAAGTTCGGGGTCGCTAATTCAACGGTCGAAAGGCACTAAAGATCGACTATTAATACCATGGGTAAGCTTCTTAATTTTCTCTGGTCAGTTAAGTTGTTTAATCGTGATAGCCAAGTATTTCATGTTCGAGGACTGACTAGAGGCTATACCTAGAAGACCTTGTAGTTAAGCTACGATAAAAGGAATTCCTCATGAAATCATCGCCTTACTGATTACCTTTTCTTTGACCCCCCAAAGTCTTTTCACAGTGATTCAATTTTGATGTATGTGCTTATTTTGTATGCCTTGGGATTTTTGCTTTTTTAAGGAAAAGCGCCCACACTGGGAACCTCTAGGGCTCTAGTACCACAGGCGATACATGTGAGTGAAGTACCCAATCAAGCTGAGATTTCTCTTCCAGATTAAGAATTTACATTGTGGTACTTCGATTTTATTTTATTTTTGTTCGTTTTTAGCATTTTGATTTTGTAACTTTGGGGGGTCATATAACAGTGTTACACCTCCCTAGGCTCATCACACTAGTAAACTCCCTTTATAATACTTAAGCTAAAGGTTAATAGGGACTAAACCCACTATAAAGCCCTAGTACATTTCACACAATGTTGCCTAAATCGGATTAAGAACCTAAGTAGCCATTGATTATTAGGAAGGCATTCCCCATGGTATTAAAGAAGATCTCTAACGCCTAGCTTGGTCAAACTAGCTTAGTCGGACTTCTTGATTTTTAAACCTAAACAAGTAATTATGACAAAAAATTACATTGAATGTAATGTTTGATACTAAGCAAATGCACTAAATATTATGCTACCAATCACACTTAAAGCAAACAAACATGGATGCAAAAAGATAAGGAGCAATGTTAATGGAGAAGAAACACCTGTTTGTGTTGATAGTCGCGCTTGATTTGAAGTGTGAACGAGAGAAAGATTCCATGAAGGTCCAAATCCTAACCACAGCAAAACGTTCCTGTACACACTATGAAACACAAAGAATACCTCTAGGAGACACATCAGTGGAAAGAAATAACTTTGCTAATCACTAAACTCTAAAACAAAAACACTCCTATCATACTAATCTTACCTACCCTCCATCACTCAAGTGATGAGTATCAAAGGTGTTTAATGACATAGGTTTCTGTTTCAGTGTACCGGATGTGAATCTGTAGGTCTGGGTAATTGTTTTGACTTTTATTGTGCATACTCGTTTGCTAATTGCTTTTGCTCTTTATTTTATTTTTTTTTGTGAGTATAAGGCTTTATATATACATTCCCTAAGATTGGGAGATTGAGAGGTCAGGGAGGAAGGTTGAGCGGGAAATAATTCAATAGGCTGACGTGAATGAAGACTTCCCCCCTTCCTTGGGTAGGTCCTCGGGGGATTCACCATGGAAAACTTATCGCACCACGTAAGTGCAGGGGAGGGGGTTTTTTCATTAGTTACATAAGCATATAATTTAGGAACAGGCCCCCAATAATTTATCTCCCAAGCTTTAAAAAAAGGGAGGGGGGTTTCATACTTTTTGGGAGGGGACCTGACTTGGGTTGATTACTTGTCATGATTGGTCATCGATGTGCACTAGAGCTCGGATGAATTTTGGGAAAGTTTTTTATCAGGTCACATATCAAATTTTGCATCAAGCTGTTCATAGATAAGGGCTGATTTGGAGCAGGTCAAGGGTTGATTTACACCAACATTGGATGGGGTCAGAATTGGACGAGTAGCTAGAGTGCAGGCTGATCGGGCACATAGTTTAAAATTCAAACTAAGACATATTGAGGGTACATCCAGTTATCAACATAAGTGGTTCCTTAGTATGTTGCTAGTCACTATGCTACACACTCTTTGACTAGTTTTACTCAGTTACATAATGTGAAACCTAATTTTTATATGTAAGATAGGGGTATGATAGTTTTCTTCATTGATTGTCGTATAAGCATAGAAAAGGGGGTCATATTCCCTAATATGAGTCGTATATAGGGGTTTTATCAAAGTTGTTCGCTCGCAGGTGGCGTCCCATTTTGTATATAGAGTGAATCCCCCGGGGGTAGGTCATATTGTTTGAAATGTGCTCATCACCCTTTGAAACCAATTGTTCCAGTTGGTAATAGGTGAGGATTTTTGCCAATATTTTTCTATTACCTTAGGTGCCTCGTCGAGTTGCAAGGGTGGTAAGGTATTGTCCCAGGATCAAACTTGAAGTGGTTCATTAGGCGATTCTTGAACACTGGGAGATGTGGATTCCTTTGTAGCTTTATGGAGGTGCACTATTGTAGGTGGAGGCTGTAGAGAAGCTTTTACCACTATGGATGCATTACATGAGGAGCTGAAGCTTCATGGGACTCCCCCCTTCCTGAGCTAGGTGGAACAAATTGTCTTTCTCCGGTACCCAAACTAGCTCTGGAGCGCGTGTGTAGCATTCTGTGATTTTTTTTCTTTCCGCGATCGTTGATTTGTTTTGGAGCTACGGGACTGGGCTCACATGGGTCAGGTGACAAGTAAGAACACAATCTACGTTTTGGCACCCAGATTTGATCATTTCCTTGATAGTAGCCTTGGGCTTCCAATAGTCATTCAGGAATCCACCGCCACGTTTACTTACATTTTTTGGGGCGAGTGGGACATTTCTTACAAGGCTTCTGTTTTTTAGCACTAGCTATGGTCGCTAAAGAAGATTTAGGGACCCATTTGTATGTTTTCTTCATTATATTAGGATGAGTCTTGTCAGAAGGTATATGCATTGCTTATAGCATATTTAAGGGTATGGGCATTTCATCCCCCTCAGGTGTTACCTAGGTCGTCCCCCTATTTCCCCAAGTGTCTATGGTTGCTACTAGGTGGACCCAATCCACATTGTCCGACTCAGTCATCCCAGGTAGTACATCCATATAAGGAGAATCTTCCCCAACATCAGTGTCCACTTTACACGTGTAACAATACTGCAATGGGGCCAAGTGAACTGTGGTGTCAGATCTATGATCAATTATAAACCTTTTCCTAGGGATGTGCTCGACCAGTTTACAAGATCCACTCTAATAACAGAATCTTGGAACTGTAAGTAGACATGGTTTTTAGACCAGTCATGCACCATTTTTGCTTCCCTCATGAAAGGACGTCCTAAGATCATCTCAGATGCCATTGTGTGCTTGGATAAATCCATAACAATGAAGGTAACTCTGATTTTAAGTCCAAAGACCTTGATCTTGAAATCTTCTAGCATCCCAATGGGTTTAACAATAGACCCATTGGCCATCTTCACTACTATGGTTGTGGTCATAAGGTGAGGTCTTCCCATAGTTTCCCATCTAATTTTAGTCACAATGCTAACCCCAGCGCCACCATCAAGGATTCCCTTCACGGTTAATCCCTTAGTAGTGATTATGGTCGCATTGGATTCATCACCCTCAAAGTATTGTCCCAACTTGTTAATAGGTATTTCTATAACGAGGTTCTCATCTAGGTTGGGTTGTGGATCTAAGCGTTCCTCCTCTATTGGCATCTCCCCAGCTCCATCCATCTGTGCAAATTGTGGTAGCCCAAACTTTAGTTCTCCATTGAGGAAGGCTCGAAGAGCTGAGACTAGCTCAGGGTCTTTATATAGTTTGGACATGATGGTGGTTCTAACTTTTGAAGACATGAAATCCATCAATTTGGCAATGTTTAACGACACCTTTTGGGCTTCAGTCCCTTGACATGGGGAAGATGGGATCTCCATTTCTTCGATAGGATTAAGTAGTCCTCTCTAAACATTCTTTCCATCAAGAAGTGAGTACGCCCACTTTCCCATGACTTTAAGTCACTTTCTGATTGGATGACACTAGGTATGGCTAAGGGTCTATGGACTTGGTGAGGTTGTTGTTGCGTAGGGAACACGGTGTCTGTAATCTGGATCTACCTAGGTGTTGGTTCTAGATCCCTTTGGGTATCTTCTACTAAACTCCTTAAGTGCTTGACTTGCTCAATCTCCTCTGTAGAGTTTGGATAAGTTCCTATCTTTTTCTTGGATCCTGGCCATTGTGGCTCATGAAGATCTTCCTTTTTGGTTTCTATCTTAGTGGTCATTTTGGTCTCCATGGTTTCACCTGAATCTGAATCCTCTTCAGCGTCATTCATATATACGGGATCGTCACCAGTCCCTATGTTGGTCTTTGAACTGGGGTCTGACTTCGCTCCTTTTTGCGATCTCTTCCTTCGTGTTTTCTTCTTTTTCTGAGATTGGGCAATTGATGCCGTGTCTCTTTCCTCAAGAATATAAATTTTTTTTGGAGCATTGATCTTGTGAGTACGTTTACTTGTACCACAGGTGTACTTTGTGATGGCTCCTCGGTAACTTCAATCAAGTTTAATGGCGTGATCTTCGGGACATTTGGATTATTTGGACATTGGGCAATCAAATGATTTATGCCACATCGATTACACATGAGTATCAGCATTGTAGACGTGCTCGCTTGATTGGTTTGCATTAGTGTGGCGTTATTTTGTAGCCTAATAGGACACTTGCTACACGATGTGGACCTCCACACTCATAGCATTGAAGAGGTGGTCTCTTAGCAGTGTAATTGATATTTT
Source organism: Adiantum capillus-veneris (assembly GCF_014529385.1). Classification (NCBI taxonomy): domain Eukaryota; kingdom Viridiplantae; phylum Streptophyta; class Polypodiopsida; order Polypodiales; family Pteridaceae; genus Adiantum; species Adiantum capillus-veneris. The sequence goes on along the minus strand of NC_140936.1, from coordinate 150,193,946 downwards.
GGCCTCTTGCTGCAACAGCAGCTACTTGATATACATGTTTGACTTGTCCCCAATAGTCCTACATGTAGTATTGTGGACTTTCTTCAAGCACATCCATCCCACAGGAAATATCAGGGTCCATATCTTCCTCACGGCCTTCCAAACAAGCAATAGATGACTCACAACCCACTTGATTCACAGAAGTGATTCTCGGATGTGGTGGTTGCGGTCCTAGCAGTGGAGGTGGTAAGGGTGTTGTTTGAACAACATTTTGGGCCCTAGGGACCATGTGTTGTGTTGTTTGTTCAAGAGGTGGGGCCGGCATCAATGCAGGCACTTGAGGTGTGACTGTCCATGCTAAGGTTGGTCTATTGGCCATCGCATGCTTAAATACTATGCAATCCTTAGCTTGATGACCATACCTTCTACAGGCATTGCAATTCCCATTAAATTTTACTCTAAAAGTAGGGCATTCACTGGTACTATGCGGTCCATAGCATATTGAGCACCATTGTTGCTCCCTTCTTGGATACATATGATTGTTTTGTGGAGCATGATTGTCTCTAAGACTCTCTTGAATAGCCTTGGTGAGATCTGCTAAAGTCATCTCAGATATCTTTGGCTCCTTAGTAATAAGCTTTAGGGTCATTGGTTGATGCCCTGATGCTTGCGAGCTAATAGATTTAGGCTCAACAGACACTCTTTCTCCTTGAATCATTAAATTATCCTCCAATTGGATCACATTGGTGGTGACTGCTTCCCAAGTGGTGATACCTCTAATGACTAAGCCATTGTAGATATCTCATGTCGTAATCCCCTAATGAATATATCAAGCAATTGATTATTGTTGAAGAGCTCATTTGGATTACAACGAGAATTCAAATGCTTCAAGCGACTAATAAAGTCTCTCATCGACTCTCCTTCCTCTCGTTAGGCTTTCTGGAGCTGAGAGGCTACACCCCAAAGCACTCCCTCTCGTATGTATTCTTTCAAGAACAGTCTCCTAAGAGTAGGGTAAATCAATTTTTTTTCCACCCTTAGGGTTCTATACCAATCCCCAACCTTCCCACTTAAGGTTAGGATTAAAGCATTACTCTTATGCAGGTCATTGTGTTCTCCTAGAGAATCGCATATTTGTTCAAACACTTCCATATGCTTTCTCACATCCCCGTCTCCACTAAATTTTTGTGTGAGCTTGGCTATTTGTATTGCCTTACTTCTAGGCTCTCTATCAGGCGTGTTACGCATATTCTCAGCAATAGATCGACCAATAGCTTGAGCAAATGTTGTCAAGTCACCTAAGTGAGCAGGCACCATGGGTGAAGGCGCTCCAGAGACTACATGTGGAGTAGGTACTGACATTGGGCTTGGCGCATAGGAAGCCATTGGATTCCACATTGGGTACGATGTTGTGCCATGTGGTGGTCCAAAGTTCATATGTGTAGCCCTAGGCATAGCATACGTCATATGTGACATGCTAATGCTAGCCGGTATAGTCCCATGGAAATAAGAACTTGGGTGTTGTGGTTGTGGAGCATAGGTTGTTGAAACAATGGGAGGGGTAGGAACTACATGAGTACGAGGACCCATGGGTGTATACGATTGGTACACACTTGTAGGTACTGTTGTTGCAGGCATTGAGCTACCTTGTAGCGGTGCTTTACTAACAAATGAGGTCCATGGCGTGTTTCTTGGCATGCCCATCATTGGGGTAGGCATAGTAGCCGTGGTGTCATCAAGGGAAAGATGAGCTAGACTTGGAAAAGTAAAGCTATCACTTGTGGGCTCAGATTGCAGTGAGACCCCTAGTGAAACAACATATGGAGGATTCATCGGACTTACCGAGGGAGTCTCCATTTGCGATAAGGTCGGTTGTTTAGCCTTTCGTGTCTCCAAGAATCTCATGAGACCCGTTGAAGGCATGTTGATCCCCTTATTCTGTCTCTCTAACTCAATCACCCTATGGATGACCTCACAAACTCTTTGTTGTTGATCCTCCACACTAGTAGCATCAATTGTGGATTGTAGGACATCTAACCAACCCACATGATAGGTGTGACCTGTGTATAGGTCGGTCAGAGTTTTCGTTTGTAGTTCGTACTCCTAGTTCCCATTTAAGAACGCTCCATCTAGAATTGAGGTGCTAGGGGTGTCCTTTGAGCTAGATGCAATGTTGCTTTCTAGGGGTTGGCCCTTAGTGGTTGCTAAGTCAGGAGCACTCGATTGCTCTCCTAGCAAAGATATTGACATATGAGATTTTGATTTTAACTCTCTTCATTGCTCCGCCTTGCGTAAGCTCTCGATTTCCTTTTCCCTTGCTGCAAGAATATACCACTCAACCTCTTGCACTTTTGCAAGGCTTCTACCATCGGGTAATATGACCTCGGAGGGAAATAATTCTGAAGAGTCAAGAGGTGCAATGAATGAAGTATTCACGTGTACATTCTCTAAGGGCATAGGGTCTACGTTGGTCATGAATAGAGAATTTACTTCCCCACCCCCCTCATTTACATCATTAGCTCCATGTTCGGAGCGAGTGGCTCTACTAAAGGTTTCCTTCAAGCGGCTAAGCACACTCGGCCCGGACTGCGGACCCATGGCATGCATGTCTTGGCTTGAGCTATCGGGATTAGGCATTGGGAAACCCTCCATGATATCGTAGTCAGAGGAAGAGTCACTAGCCCCTATGTTCGGGTCTTGGTTTGTACTACCTTGGGTCCCTGACCGAGGGCCCGGAACATAAAGTAGGTGGATATTGAGAACTCACGTAAGTCGAAATTTTCTCCAGTTGCTCCGTCTCTAGCACATGAGCAGAGTGCAGATGCATGTTCCTTTGGCACCCTACAAGCGTCGGCGAATAACCTCGAAGGTTAACCGCTTACTTTTTTAGGCGTCCGTTTTAATTCGTTTTAAATGTTTTTTATGTTTTTAAATGATCGATTTTTTTTTAAATTAAAGTATGTGATAGCTCAAAACGAGCGTATCACTCATAGGGTCGCAGTGTGCTTTACAGCACAACGTTCAGACACCTGAAGCTCCCTTGGTCCTCAAAAAAGTTGATTTTTAGCTACGTGTGAAGCTAAAATACGTAATTTTAAAGGGTGACCGAGGCCTGAGCCTGAGCGTGAGCTTGGGCTTGGGTTTGGGAGATATTCCCGATCTCGGTCCTACCTTTAAAATTTTATTTTTATTTTTTATTTTTTTTTGGGATAAGGTCGCCGCGGCCTGCGCGCGAGCACACACACACTCTACCTACCTACTTACAACTAATACACCTACTGTTACACACTAACACACTTCATTAGCTCTCACAGATCTACTTCCTACTTACTGTACTTTACATTACACAGAACTAACAACCTTAATACTAACACCTTATCACAGAGAGCAAGCACAGTACCTTTCAAAACTTCATTAACAAAGAAATACACAGTAGCAACACAAAATCCTTCTTCTCAACACACACACCTTCCTTCCCTACGTTTCCTATAATTGAAATTGCACCACAAAAGAAGCATAGAGTGCCATTCAAGCTTAGTGTATGGCATTCCCCGGCAACGGTTCCAAAAATGTGCACGTCTGTCGCACGTGTCAATGCAAGGAACTTGCCGATACACTGTGTGCGAGCCACAAATGGCTCCAAGCACACAACAAGCCTAAACTAATAAGCTCAAAGATGGCGATGGTGTGTCACTCACAGCTCTACACTTGCTATCGTGGAGGATTCCTCACCGTGAATAAGAGGGAGACGCCGCTACGCCGCGCTCAACCGCCTCGCCGTCGTCGTGCCGCCACAATGCTCGATCGCTCGCTCTCTCTCTCTCTCTCATGCATACACACGCACACAAGGAGATGAAGAAGAAGAAGATGGAGATGGAGCAAGAGCACTCTTCAATTGCACAAATGAGAGAATAAGTGAATTTTAGTTGACTTTTAGATGAGCTCGCCCCATTCACACTTGGGCGTCCATGCTTAGCCAACTAATCCCTTGAATGTTCCAGTTAGAGTGTGCCTCTCATTAGAGATCACTCTTACCCTTTTCCTATTGGATCGACAAGCCCGGTACCTGACTCTACCAAATAAATAATATAGCGTCCCTCGTAGGTGATAGGAATGTGCGTGAGGGTTAACAACCTCTTTGACACATTGGTGACACCGATGCTTCTTTACGGAGTGGAGGTGTGGGGTGGAAGCATCGGGAAGTCTACTTGGAAAGAGTTTGAGAATGTCCAAAAGCGTTTCTCGCCAACTTTCTCCAAGTCAAGACACAAACACCCTACATGCTCTTACTTCTTGAGTCCGGATCGCTTCCCATTGAGGTCTTGGGCATGCAAAGGGTTGTGGAGTACATGCTTAAGACACAACGTAGCCCTTTGCATCGACTTCCTAGAATCGCATATGAAGCAAGTCAAAAGGTCCAAAAGACATGCAAGAGCAAAATTCTAAGTTCGGGGTGGATGCTTGACATCAAGAAATGGTTTGGAAGATGGGATGCATGTCACTTGGTCAAGGATGCGTCGATCGACTCCCAAGTTAGTGAGGCCTTCTTACAACACCAATGTATCACAGCTTGGGAGAAATCCGGAGTTTCTTGCTTCAACCATTACACCACACATGTTGCCCCAAACTACAAATCTCTCTTCTTCTCCAAACGAGGTAACCGAACCCATCCCTACATCCTTGAGCCCATCCCTTTGAGTGCGATCTGCACCATTGCCTCCATTCGTCTTAGCTCCCATTCTCTACGTGTGAGAGAGGACGTTGGGGCACTGGTGAGGAGTCTCATCGACTTTGCACCTTATGCCCTCGTCAAGTGCGAGAGAGTGAGTACCTTACACTACTTGAGTGCTCATCTTTTGACTACATTAGGTCCTCTTTTCTCTATATATTCAGCCATGAGCTCTCCCTACATACGTTCCTCTCCCACGTTCCTCTCCCAACCACGATGTGGACTCTCTATTGCGAGTCATTTCAGCCATTTTTGGGCATCGAGAGTCACTTATGACCTCCACTCACTCCACGTGACATGTTCATTTGGTCCCATAGGTCATATTTGACCTCCGAGGATGATAATAGAACTCTCTCTCTCTCTCTCTCTATCTCTCTCTCTCTCTCTCTCTCTCTCTCTCTCTCTCTAAAGAAAAGAAAAAACTCTATGAAACAGTCCACGCCGACACGAACTGTTTCAAAGAGTTTTTTAATATATGGTTTTGCTTACAGTGGGGTCACACGAGCCTGTCGGCAGCATGAGAAAGTCTACCTCCGTCGTCTCAATGTGGCTCAAGTCGTTGGTTGTAGCAACCAACAAGACAGTCGCTACCTCATAAAGCAAAGAGCAACAAAGTAGAGCAAAGAAACAACATAGGGCTTATTGTTGTTAGGCTGAGTGGCTCGCATAGGTGAGACAACACCAAAAGGAGGGCTAATGTTAACCACTTACGGACACCCTAGCACCTTTGATGGACGCCTTATCACTTATCTGAGTAATGGACCGGGCTTGTCGGTCCTATAGATGCGTAGGTGATCATTGATGAGAGGCACACCACTTATCCCATTTTTACATGATTTTTGCAATGACTGGCCACTATGGGCACCCATGTGTGAATGGGTCATATTCATAGAAAAGATCCATTTTGACCTAAAATCCTCATTCTTTCAGGTGCATGCTAAAGAAGTCCTCTTGCTCTATCTATCTCTACCTTCTTCTCCATTGTGTGCTCACGTGTGTGTGTGTGTGTGTGTGTGTGTGTGTGTGTGTGTGTATTCTTTGAGAGAGAGTGTGTGTGTGTGATCGAGCATTGCGGCGGCATCGACGGTTGAGCGGCGATGGTGACGGCTTCTTCTTCTTCGCGGCACGGGATCCTTCAGGACAAAAAGCATTGAGCGGCGAGTGACACACCATTGCCCCTTTGAGCTTGCTAGGACAGTATAGTTGTGTGCTTGCAGCCATTTGTGGCTCGCACACAGTGTTTGGCAAGTTTCCAGCCTCCGACACGTGCGGTAAAAGCGCACATTTTTGGCGTCGTTGCCGAGGACTGTCTTGCACTAAGCTTGAGGAGCACTCATTGCTACCTCATGAAGCCATTCACTTCTATCATTTTTGGTGTTTTCTGAGTTGTGTTAGATCTGTTAGTGGCTGCAATGTGTAGGTTTTAGCAGTTTTTGTTAGCTCCGTTAAGTGCTACAATGTGCAGGTTTTGTTAAATCTGCTAAGGTCTGTAAGGTGCAGATTTTAGCATGTCTATTAGTTAGTGTAGTTCTGTAATGTGCAGTAGACAGTGAGTAGTAAACAGTGAGAAGGTTCACTAATCTGTCAGTGCACAATTTGCTGTGTTAGGCAGTGTGTGTGCAGTGCTAATTAGTATTGATTAGTTATGTTAGTTGTAGGTAGCTTAGACAGAGCTGCAAGGTGCAGCTGTGTGCGTGCGTGAGGTAGGCTCTTTGTGCATCAGCTCGCCACCCATGCAACAAAACATTATCCACTGAAAGATTTTTTTTAATTATATTTAAAAATAATAAAATAATAACACGCTAGAAAATGAGACCAAAAAGAAAACGAAAAAATTTTATTTTAAAAGGAAGGGATTGAGATCCTCCCCCAAGCCCAAGCCCAAGCCCAAGCCCAAGCCCAAGCCCAGGCCTCAGTCTTATAATATAGTATAGACACTACTATATATATAAAGACTAGCCCGTCAAGTGAGGGGAGGGCATGTGGGACAAGTCCTTCAAGTCCTTCACCCTTTTCTTCACACTTACCCCTTGAGCTTACTAATTTTAGCCTTCTTCTCGACTAGAAAAATACTATTTTTAGGATTCCGAGAGATTTAAGTAATCGAATCGGGGGCTGTAAAGCATGGCACGTCCCTCTAACCAAGACGCTCATTTTGAGCTATCACACACCATATTCCGTGGCTTGGTTAGAAAAAAAGGCCCAAAAAAAATTAAAAAAATGAGGATAAATTTGGATTTCAAACACCCAAAAAACTAGGTGAGCGGCCTTCATGGGCACTCACCAACACTTCTAGGGTGTTGAGGTCACATGCACCTACGATCTGGTCGTGTACTAGAGGACGATCACATAGAGAGTGTCTTTGTTTATGCAAGCACCCATTATTCCTCCACATTAGGCTCTAGGCCCTCAGCGGGAACCCAAGGTAGTACCTCTCAGGACCCTCATATTGCATCTAGTGACTCTTCCTCTAACTACGACGCCATGGAAGGTTACCCCACATCCAATCTTGATAGTTCAAGCCAAGACATGCATGCCATGGGCCCACGGTCCGGGCCAAGCGTGTTTAGCCACTTGAAAGAGAATTTGAGTAGAGCCACTTGTTCCGAACATGGAGCTAGCAATGTAAATGAAGGGGGTCGGAAAGTAAATTCACCATTCGTGACCAACGTACACCCCATGCTCCTGAAGAGTGTGCATGTGAATACTCTATTCACTGCACTCCCTGACTCTTCAGAGCTATTCCCCTTCGAGGTTATATTACTGATGGTAGAAGCCTTGCCGAAGTGCAAGAGGTTGAGCGATATATCCTTGCAGCTAGGGAAAAGGAAATCAAGAGCTTACGCAAGGCATAGCAACGGAGAGAGCTAAAGGCGAAGGCCCCTATGCCAACATCCATGCTAGTCGAGCAATCGTGTGCTCCTGAATTAGCAACCACTAAGGTCAACCCATAGAGAACCACTTGCATCTAGTTCAAAGGACACCCATAGCACCTCAATCCTAGATGGAGCGTTTCTAAATGAAAACTGGGAGTATGAACTACAAGCAGAGACTTCAACCGACCTATACACAGGTCACACCTATCACGTGGGTTTGGTTAGATGTCCTACAATCCACATGGGGTGCTACTAGAGTAGAGGAGCAACAACAAAGAGTTTGTGATGTCATCCATAGGGTTAGTGCGCTGGAGAGGCAGAACAAAGGGATCCACATGCCTTCAACGGGTCTCATGAGATTCTTGGATACAAGGAAGGCTAAGCAACCAACTTTATCACAAATGGAGACTCCCTCGGTAAGCCTGATGGATCCTCCATATGTTGTTTTGCCAGGGGTCTTAGTGCAATCTGAGCCCACAAGTGATAGCTTTACCTTTCCATGTTTAGCTCATCTTTCTCTTGATGATGACACCATGGCTACCATACCTACCCCAATGATGGGCATGACAAAAAAACACGCCATGGACCTCATTCATTAGTAAAGCACCACTACATGGTGACTAATGCCTACAACCGTACCTACAACTGTGTATCAATCATATGGACCTATAGGCTCTCATGCTCATGTAACTCCTATCCCTCCCATTGTCTCAACAACTTATGCTCCACGACCACAACACCCAAGCCCTTATTTCAATGGGACCATATTAGCTAGCATTAGCATGTCACATCCCACGTCTACTATGCCAAGGGCCACACATATGAACTTTGGGACACCACATGGCACAACACCATAACAAACTTGGAACCCAAGGGCTTCCTATACGCCAACCCCCATGCCACACGCAGTCCCAAGAGTGCGTGTCCCCACTATACCTACTCACTTGCATGACTTGGCAACATTTGCTCAAGCTATCGGCCGATCTATTGCTGAAAATATGCGTAACACTCATGATAGAGAGCATAGAAATAAGGCAGTACATATAGCCAAGCTCACACAAAAAGATAGTGGAGACGAGGATGTGAGGAAGCATATCAAAGTATTTGAACAAATATGTGATTCCCTGGGAGAACACAATGACCTGCATAAGAGTAATGCTTTAAGCTTGACCTTGAGTGGAAAGGCTTGGGATTGGTATAGAACCCTAAGGGTGGAAGAAAAAACGATTTACCCTACTCTTAGGAGATTGTTCTTGAAAGAGTACATACGAGAGGGAGTACATTGGGGTGTAGCATCTCAACTCCAAAAAGCCCAACGAGAGGAAGGGGAGTCCGTGAGAGACTTTATTAAGCTCTTGAAGCATTTAAATTCTTGTTGTAATCCAAACGAGTGCTTCAATAATTACCAATTGCTCGATAGAGTCATTAGGGTACTACGACATGAGGATATATACAATGGCCTATTCATTAGAGGTATCACCACTTGGGAAGCAGTCAACACCAATGCAATCCAATTGGAGGACAATTTAATGATTCAAGGAGAAAGAGTGTGTGTTGAGTCTAAATCTACTAGGTCGCAAGCATCGGGGCATGAGCCAATGACCATAAAGCCTATTGCTAAAGAGCCAAAGATATCTAAGATGATTTTAGCAAATCTCACCAAGACCATTCAAGAAAGTCTTAGAGACAATCGTACTCCACAAAACAATCATATGTATCCAAGAAGGAGCAACAATGGTGCTCAGTTTGCTATGGTCCACATAGTACCAGTGAATGCCCTACGTTTAGAGTAAAATTCAATGGGAATTGCAATGGATGTGGGAGGTATGGTCATCAAGCCAAGGATAGCATAGTATTTAAACATGCGATGGCCAATAGACCAACATTAGCATGGACGGACACACCTTGAGTGCCTGCATTGATGCCGACCCCACCTCTTGAACAACCGTCACAACACATGGTCCCTAGGGTCCAAAATGTTGTTCAAACAACACCATTACCACGTCTTGTGTTAGGACCTTAGCATAAGCGGACACACCTTGAGTGCCTACATTTATGCGGACCCCACCTCTTGAACAACTGTCACAACACATGGTCCCTAGGGTCCAAAATGTTGTTCAAACAACACCATTACCACCTCCTGTGTTAGGACCACAACCTCCTGTGTTAGGACCATAACCTCCACATCCGAGAATAACTTTTGTGAATCAATTGGGTTGTGAGTCATCTATTGCTTATATTGGAAGGCTGTGAGGAAGATATAGACCCTAATATTGCCTATGGGATTGATGCACTTGAAGAAAGTCCACAATACTACATGGAGGACTATTGGGGACAAGTCAAACCTACCTATCAAGTAGCTGCTCTTGCGGCAAGAGGTCAAAATATCAATTTCACTAACAAGCAACCACCTCTTCAATGCTACGAGTGTGGGGGTCCACATCATGTAGCCAAGTGTCCTATTAAACTACAAAAGAATGCCACACTAATGCAAACCAATCAACAAGCCAGTACAACTACAATGTCGATACTCATGTGTAAGTGATGTGGCATAGATCATTAAAATGCCCAATGTCCTAATAATCCAAATGTGCCAAAGATCACGCCATCAAACTTAATTGAGATTATCGAGGAGCCATCACAAAGTACACCTGTGGTACTAGTAAATGTACTCACACAATCGATGATCCAAAGCCAAAATTATATTCTTGAAGAAAGAGACACATCATCAATTACCCAATCTCAGAAGAAGAAGGAAACACGAAGGAAGAGATCACAAAAAGCAACGAAGTCAAACCCCACTTCAAAGATCAACATAGGGACTGGTTCGACCTCATATATTTGAATGACGTTGAAGAGGATTATTATTCATGTGAGACTATGGAGACTAAAACAACCATTAGAAAATAAAAAAACAAGGAAGATCATCATGAGCCACAATGGCCATGACCCAAGGAACCCAAGAAGAAGATAGGAACTTACCCAAACCCTATAGAGGAGATCGAGCGAGTCAAGCAATTAATGGGTTTGGTAGAAGAAACCCAAAGGGATCTAGAGCTAGCACCTAGGCAGATCCAGATTACAAACACAGTGTTCCTTACGCGATATAAACCTCACAAAGACCATAGACCACTAGCCATACCTAGTGTTCCAAGCAGAAAGTGACTTTAAGTCATTGGGAAGTGGGCATACTCCCTTCTTGTTGGAGAGAATGTTTACAGAGGGATTACCCGATCCTATTAAAGAAATAGAGTTCCCATCTTCCCCATTTCAAGGGACTCAAGCCCAAAAAATGCCATTAAATATTGCCAAATTGGCTTCAAAAGTTAGAACCACCATCATGTCTAAACTATACGGAGACCCCGAGCTATTCTCAGCTCTTTGAGCTTTCCTCAATGGAGAACTGACAGTTCGGCCACCACAATTTGCACAGATGGATGGAGCTAGGGAGGTGCCAATAGAGGAGGAACACTTAGATCCACAACCTAACATAGATGAGAACTCTATTGTGGAAATACTTGCTAACAAGTTGGGACAATACTTTGAAGGCGATGGATCCAATGCGACCATACCAATCACTACCAAGGGATTAACTGTGAAGGGAATCCTTGATGGTGGCGGTGGGGTTAGCATTGTAACTAAAATTACTGGGAATCTATGGGAAGACCTCACCTTGGGACTACAAACATAGTAGTAAAGATGGCCAATGAGACCATTGGTAAACCTATTGGGATGCTAGAAGATCTCAAGATCAAGGTCTTTGGACACAAAATAAGGTATACCTTCATTGTTATCGATTTTTCTAAGCACACTATGTCATTTGAGATGATCTTAGGACATCCTTTCATGAGGGAAGCAAAAAAGGTGCATGACTGGTCTAAAAACCATGTCTACTTGCAGTTCCAAGACTCAATCACTCGAGTTGATCTTGTAACTGGTCGAGCACATCCTCTAGGAAATAGATTTATAATTGATCATAGATCTGACACCACAATTCACTCGGCCCCATTGCAATATTGTTACACGTGTAAAAAGGACACTGATGTAGGGGAAGATTTCCCTTATATGGATGTTCTACCTGGGATGAATGAGTCTGACAATGTGGACTCGGTCCACCTAGCAGCAACCATAGACACTTGGGGAAGTAGGACGATGACCTAGTAACACCTAAGGGGGATGAAATGCTACAACTTGTACCTTTGAATATGATAGGAGCAATGCACATAGCTTCTGATGATCTACCAAAGGAAGGCTTTACTGACATTGGAACTAGTAGCGTCTCAAAAGACTATAGCCTGCACGATTCGGAGTCAGAATCATCAATTGAAATTGACTTGAGGACAAAGAATCTGAGTTAAATCTTGGTGCAAATGTGGGGACAAACCATTCAAGGCCCATTGGTACCCTAGATGACAATCTGTCCTGGAGAGGAGAAGACACGAGTAGCAATTCATCTAGTGACTCTTCACTGGAGGAAGTTCATAATCGAAAATTAGACAAGAGGAGTAAGAGACATAAGAGGCGACGATATCGATCAAATGTAACTTAAACCTTGTCAATGCTTACAATGCTTCCCTAGAGTAAGAAAATGTACAAATGTTTAAAATGAACAAAGTTTTGTCTTACAAGACTCTCTTTATCTTTATTGTGCACAATTGTGAAGTAGTATGCATGCTTAGAATCAAGTTTGCGGAGACGACGTCTCCCAAACACCAAGTAGAGCTTGTCACTCTACCATGGAGGATTGATAGGACTAATGTGCGAACATCCTTGCGGCAGCTTAGGCTCTCAAGCGCCAAATGGATTAGTCATTCATTCTGGAACGATGTCGTAGGGTAAGATAGGGATCCTCTACCCGTTAGAAAAAGGACTAATGAATAGGCTTTATCTTCACTACCCCAGAGTCGAGGACGACTATGATTTCAAGAGAGAGGTAATGTCATAATAACTAATATCTAATTCTCCTAGATGATTTTCTCATGTTAAACTAATCATTTAATATGGGGAAATGCCAAGGGAGAAAAAGCTACAAGATTGGTTAAGCTGGCAGACCGGCCACAAAAGGGATCCAAAGGGGGGACCATCTGCAAAAGAGCAATGTGCAACAATGGGCTTTAAAGACCCTAAGGTTCAGCCCATTAAGACTTCCAAAATGCTAAGGTTCCAAAAATCAAAGGTTGTGTCCAATGGTCAAGATTATAAAAATTGGATGCTTTGTGTGTGTACAAAAAAGTCTTCATGATTCCTACATAGGAGGGGGCGAGCCCTATAAGTAGGGGATGAGGGAGAAACACACACACACACACACACACACACACACACACACACACACACACTCACAAGCTTCCTTTACACAAAGGGGATTGGCGACACATGTCAGCTCCCTAGCCCAGACGTCGGATGGCCATGGAGGTGGACCGATGAGAATTAAGCTAGAGTAAATCTAGTTTAATTAATTTAAAAACACTTAATAAAAGAACCAATAAGAATTAAGCTCTCTAGAAGACTATTGGACAGTCTCCCAAGGGGTCCAATGAGCATTCAGCAGCCCAATGGCTTGCCTAATTCCTATTGGCCAGAAGACAAAGGGGTCCAATGAGAGTTTAATTGCATTAATTAATTATCTAAAGCTCTCACAAAAGGGGAAAGGGGGACACATGTCAGAAGGCTATCACTTATGCTTTTAAATACTCATTGGCTAAGCTTGGAGAGGTCCAATGGGATGTCAGCATGAGTAATTTGCGTGAGAGAGAGGGGGATGAATTTCTGAAGGCATTATTCCACACACACTCACACTAGCTCAGGTGTGAAGCAAGAAGACTCTCTCTCTCTCTCCTTCTCAAGCTTTAATGGGAAGCTTATAACCTACTCCAAGCTTGTGAGAAGGGAGGCCTACGCCAACAATTCTTGGCTTTGTGATGCAAATCCAACCAACAGCCAAGCTTCAATGCATGCTCATCTCCTCTACCATGCTAATTACTAAGCTATGTTATGCCATGAGTGATTATGTGAGGAGATGTACATCTTTCTCATAAGACTATTCCTTCTTCCTCTCAATCTACTCTCATACCTCGCTAGCTCTCACCATCTTCGAAGGTGTGTAAGGTCTTGGGTCTGAGACCGTGAGGGAATTGATGTTGTGTTTTATAAGTGTTTTGATTAGTGCTTGAAGCTTCCATCTTCATTGTACTAGCTAGTTATTGAAGTAATACAAATAATTGTATTGTAAAATGTCTCTCTTGATGAGGAAACCTATAATACAAAGCCTTTTGGACGGGGGACCGGCTCCATGTATATCCGGTCCTCAAATGTTGTCAATAGATTAATTTATCTCTCTTTTGAAGTATTGTTCATGCCTATCTAACTAGGTGTTATGCTTTTTGTTGCTCTCTTTACCCAAGCACTATTACTCTTGTTATGCTCATTAGGAACATATTCTAATGAAATGCTCACTATGTTCATGTTATTTTCCGCTACACACAAGTTACTAGGTCATTAAATGTTACACCTCTTCTTTGTATACATACCTCATTGTCTCCTTCTACTTTCCTTCTCCTACAAGGCAATCTCTACTCTCCAAGACAACCAAAGAATGAGCTCATCAAATTTCAATGCCACAATAGTAAAGGTGTAGATGGTGAGTGGCTACCACAAGAGTTCTTTAAAGGTGCTTTAGTTTTCAAGGTGGAGAAGTCTATGCTAGAAGAGCTTAAAAATTCAACATACACAAGATTGGGATACTTCAAGTTGCCCCTAAGGTCTTTGGAGACAATCAAGATTGATAAATTTAGGGCTTATTTATCAAAATATTGAATCTTACCTTATCATAGCACAAGTTGTTTTTTTCTTGTTTTTAAAGAGTACAGAATTGGGTAGAGCTCACCTCAAGGTTACTTTTGAGAATATTAGTTCATTAAAGCATCTATTTCATTTTATTTGCTTATGTGCCAAATCTCAACTCCATTAGAGTCCACCAACTTGTAAGAGACTACATTATATACATTAGGAAGAGAAAAGGGTCTAGAGGGGCTCTTTATTTGGCAGTTTAAGGAAGTCAAACCTTTAGTATCAAGAAAGTAATCAAAGAACAACTTTTGAATTCAAACAAGCAAAACGGCTAGTTTATTTGAATTTAAATTTCCCTCCCAAAATGGAGTTTAAAATCTAGCAGGTAAAACCATATCATGTAGCATATCCCAACAGACATGCCTTCCCTTTCCCAACATATGGAAGAAATGTTGAGAGACTTCTTAAAGTAGGATGGAAGTGGCGGTCGCATGGGTACACATGTCATCCACTCAACGGGTGACATCGTGTCAAAACTTGTAGCATGGCCTTGTTGTGATGATCTTTGGTCACCCACGTGGGTGACTTTTGATGCAAACTCTCTGGGCAAGAAAATATACACACTTGTGGTGTGCAGGGTACATGGTTTGTGATATTGTTGAGCACTATAGTTGCTAAACTTAAGGATTGAAAGGAGGAAGGCAATGGAAGGGAGAATAGAGAGGTAGGGTAGAGGGAGAGAGTTAGGGGAGAGGAGAGGAGAGGGAGAGAGAGGAAGAGAGTTAGTTTGGAGGAAAAATAAAAATTCAAAAATTGGCCTTCTAATGAGTGCACGTTAAAAAAAAGGTCATAAAATGCTTTCTTTGATATGTATATGGAATGGGAGGAACTTTTAAGTAGAAAATATATGAAAATAGGATTTTTGAAAAAAAAAACATTTTTTAGCTTGGATTTATGCACGTTTTTGATGATGTGGCATGGGAAAGGGATGGAAGTGGATAGTTAATGTCACAACACCTTTTTTCCTTCACTTTCAAAGTGCTAGAGAGAGAAAGGGACTTTGCATGGCCCTAAAAAAAGGGCTAGAGAATCCTACTCAAAAGTAGCCTATTTTCAAAGTCTACACAAAATTAGCCTTAATCCCTTAAAATTAGGGATTCTTAGAAAGCCCATACAAAGTTAATATTTTTCCTAATGTTAACCTATTCATGTCATCCCATGAATTAGGTGCATGATAGCCAAGCCATACCTACTTGCCATTTACACAAAGTGTCATCTTTACAGGTTGCACTTTGTGTATAGAGCCAATGATGTAAAATGCCCGTCATTGTAGACACATACAATGATAACTGTAATGGAAACAGTAAATCGTATTTATTGCAGCTGACAGGTGGAAAATGCATAGCTGCTTTATGAAACGTGCAAAGGACAACAGATTCATTATCATTGTATTATAAAAGAGCTCTTTGTGAGCTATAGTCACTTTATGTCCGGGCGGACAATGTGTATTCATTTTGAGCATTTAGAAATCTATAAGTAAATACGTGCAAGAGAAAAATGCTCACTCTTGAACGGGGGAAGATTGCACCAAGTGCTCGTGTCTTTCTTCTCCCACCTCCTCCTCTCTCGTGGTGCCGGTGTAGCACTCTGCTCTAGGAGGTGCATCTGCACTCTCTCTCTCTCTCTCTCTCTCTCTCTCTCTCTCTCTCTCTCTCTCTTCGTGTATAACAATGATTATGGTGCATAAGTTATTCGTCAGGTATACAATTTTGTTGATTATGGCTTGCAATATGTTGTTTTTGCTATTTGGCAGGGCCTTCCGTGCCTCCAGTTGTAGCAATAACAAGGCAATGTAAAATGCCCGACACATACAATGATATCAAGCCAATGTACCAACCTCCATTTTTCCTTAATAGAGTAACTTATGTTATAGAAGAAGTGTAAACAATGATTTAGTGTGATGAGCCCACCATATTGGCATGCCATGCATGCATAGAATGATAAGCTTTGGCTTCAGTGACAGTCTCAACACAGTGTGAGCCGATGCCATACGTGCCTTGCACAGTTTGTACTCACATGGATATATCACAGTTTGTCATTACCAACGTAAACTTGTGAGCTTATATCCTCTGATTGCCAATTTGCCAAACTTGTGTACCATTATCATCGATCCTAAGTCATTGGATAGTACTTTGGCATGGAATAGAAGCTGTAAGTCTATCAAAACACTTTGCTTTGCACATCAAAAAAATCTTTTTGAAATGAAATGTTAAAAACACATAAACAAATAGAACTTTAAATTGTCTAACCTTGTCACCCCTTTGAGAATAGTTGCCTTTGCTGAAAGCTAGCTCGTAGCCATGTATGCAAAGAAATTTAGAGCCTTCATATCTACCCTACATGCCCTCATGGCTTGGTTCATACTGACCTCCAATAACAATTAGGTAGACATGTTGCCAAGTTTCCACCACGTTCGTATGCTGATAGCATATTCCAAACTTGGGAAACTTCTATGCAAGATGCCCGAAAGTGAAGCCTTGCTTCGCAGAAGTCCATCGTAAAAATGAGACAGAACGAAGCCTAATTGCTCATAGCTAATAGGTGCTCTTGTTGACACAAAGATGTCAGAGCACAAGAAAATTGACCTTGTCGAGCTTGCATCGAGAATTGGCCTTGCCAAGTTGTACTTCTTATCGAGAATCCTAAGATTGCCCAATTGTAACAATAAGGAAACATAACTATCAAATGTCATCTAAGTGTCAAACTTTACTCGATCAAAGAAACCTTTGCTTGTCACGTTGGCATGGGAAAAACTTCTACAAGATTAGATCAAAATTGTAAACTGTAACTTGCTTACCGGCTTCCTTGAATTGGCGCCTTTTGTGCCAGAATTTGTAGCACCCCTTGGTGTGGTTTGCTTGTCAATTCCCATCGACTATCGACCTTGGCAAGTAGGATACCATGCTGAAAGCATCAAAATACCTACAGTAATTGCACAAACAAAAGCATACTCGAGTTTCCTAATGCTGCTTTGCACATATCCATTGCCAATTAGTATGAAAAACCCGTCGGATCCGACTTGCAGACAATGGGTTGATCGTGACCATTTTTTACTTCATCGACTTTAGATAACTTGCCTAGGAGCCATGCCGTAGCAAATTTAAGACTCCCAACTGGAGAGAAAGATGCCTGTTGGCTTCCTTAATTGCAAGAAGTAGTCTGCCATGCCGAATAACTTTACCTTACAAGCCACATGCCTTGCTTGTACTTGCTTGACTGCAATTGGATAACTTACCAATTGTTCCTAATGATTCTTGACCACTTTGGAGCAAGGTCTGGTAAAATTTTGAAATCTTTTGGGAAACATCTTGCAATATGAGCATATACATTAAGCTTAAAAACCCATGAAGAACATGACTCTCAAGCCTTAGATCAAGCATCATCGATGTTCTCCTCTTGTTACAATGCAAATGAGAAGCCTCCATCCTTGTGCAAGTAAATTCAAGAAATTTCCTTTCAGAGGACCATGTCCTTGTTGAGATTCTTTATCGAGAGGACATTTCCTTGTCCTTTGTATGCCGGATCCGCTCAATCGTTGGCAGTTGCTTGCCGGTAATCAAGCACTTGATGTGAGCTATTTCCCCGGTTCTTGACTCGTAGACGGTTCTCGAGAGAGATATGCATGATCGATATTCTAGTAAATTTTTGCAAGTCTTCTTCCCTACTGACTCGAAGCTGGTGCGAAATGCTAGGGTTTTTTTGTGAAGTTCTATAGTGTTAAAAATTGCTAACCTTGTCAAACCTACCAACATATGTATCCTTGCTGTGGGCTACAACTTTTATGTGGAGAAGGTGACCAAAATAGGGTGCCCCTCATGTAAAATCTAAAAAAAAAATTGAACTTTATATGGTAGTCTGCAACGATAGCGCCGAGCAACAAAGGAAGGGATGGGGGGTCGATGGGGACTTCAATCCGCCCTGCTCCAGTGACGAAGTGGCTTCCACCAACCTAGGTAATTCCATTGACGCTTAGAACGCAGATAAAATTTTGGCCTCCTCTAACCAAGGGATTTTTCCCATGGCTCTACTGAGCTTCCCCTTCACCTCCTTCCTCAAGAGGTCATTTCCACCGCTCTTGTCGGTCTTGCACCGAGATGAGAGTCTCCTCACAAGGCCCTGCCAACGGCTCTACCGAGATTCCAGGTCTTTTTCACCGCTCTTGTCGGTCTTGCACCGAGATGAGAGTCTCCTCACAAGGGCCCTTGCCCACGCCATGGCTTGAAGAGGAGAGAGAGAGAGAGAGAGAGAGAGAGAGAGAGAGAGAGAGAGAGAGAGAGAGAGAGAGAGAGAGAGAGAGAGAGAAGTGGTGGGGAACGCCGTCTAGGCTGCACTTGTGCAACCACATGGTTGCACAGCTCTCTCTCTCTCTCTTCCACTACTCTTCGATGCCTCTTCAACTCCCCCTCATAAGCGTTCACCTCTTGATTCCCCCCCGAAATATCAACGGCATGCACTCGAGCCTGCTTTTAGTGCCACATGGCAACCCTGAAAAAGGCTCTCTCTTATATATCAAAATAATATAGATAGATATAGGGTAAAGTCCCCATTTAGAGATGTCGAGATTAGGATGCAGAATGCTCTTCGAATCTTGGATCATTTTCAACAACGATGGATGCAAAATGAAGCGTTCGAGCAAGGCTAATTGCAGCAAATCTCCGTGTCGTAAATAGCGTCGTAACGAAAAAATGCGCAAGACCTCTTCCAAATCGCATGTAACAAAAATGCACTCCAAAGGCAAAAGTGTTAGGAGGGAGTTGTAAAACATGAGCGTCAACATGGCTTGAATTCAGACCGGAACGAAAAACATCTGTCACGCGACTTGATTTTCCTTCGCACTACACCATCTTGCATGTGCTAGAATTGGTGCAGGTGGACGATCCCTAAAATGGGGCCTCTCTTTTAATTGGGACCAATGTTCACCAAAAAATTGTTTAGCAAACAATGAGAAAAAGGAGAGCATTGAAAATCTCTTGGTTTTTCGTGAAAATTTTAGGGGTTTTGTCGGTTTGTACACTAAAATCTTCCAAATTTGGCTGGTTTCCATCAAAGTGACCCTCCAAACTAGCCGATGGAAATGTGCCCGCGTGCCCGACCCAAAAATTGATCTACCCAAAAGCACCTGTTTTCCCGAAGAAACTGTGGATAGTGTCTGCGCGCTGCATCTAGACGCCTGCACCATGGTACTATTGCTTTCGGTCTTTTTCATTGTTATCTCTTGAACGATTCCCGTGCAGCATCTTCTCATTAGCCTCTTCACACGATTTACAGGTTTGCGTTGCTTGCTTACTCCCCCTTTTTATAATTCCCATCCTCAACCTCCTTCCCAGGATCGTGGATCTCCTTCTGGTAAGTTGGAAATTCCACCCATTTCCCATTCCGTCTACCTGCTGTCTTTCTACAAGAGTTAAACACAACAAGAAAATTGTCACGTGACATGGAGTCAAATTGTAGAGAGAGAGAGAGAGAGAGTATGAGAGTATGTTGGTAGTCCCACCTTACTTATGAGGGGAGGGCGAGGACCCTGTTTCTTGTTGACACAGGCATGGCACCTTTATGCTGCCAAACACTATTCATGGTTTTGACTTGCATCCTATAATTGAGAGTGCTTGGTATTTGCTGTTACTTAAGTCGGTTTTTGAAAGCCATTAATTTAAGCTTTTATAAGCTCTACTTATGTGCTAATTTTTACATTGGTTTTACAAAGCCCCTAAGTTCTGTGATGTTTACAGAAAAAAGTTTATGGACTCATGGGAAAAGAGTACAAGCCTCCTGTTCGCATTCCTCCGTCTTGCCCTATTAAGTCCCCTACATCGAGACCAGAGCAGGTTAGTGCTGGTTTCATTTTAAATAAGTTGTCTACAAGCAAGGTAGACCCTATCTATACCTTGAAATTATTAATATCTTGAACTTTTTGTAAGCATATCTTGCCTAATCAATGGTTGTAGAATTTTCTTGAGCATAAGGTGTCTCACGGTCACATGATGAAGCAACGTCAACAGACAGGAATGAGTAATATTGAGACGATGTTTGTGGCTGCGGCTCTTACTTCATTGTTCTGACTGTTGTTGGAATTCTCAAGTAACATTAGTCTCTTGACTTGCTGAGTTTTCCCCCCTTGACTACTAGTGAGTTTTAGATGCTCTTAGGGTTTCAAATTTTTGCCTGGTGGTGGCTCTAGTATCTCCTAGGAATAGATTAGGGAGTGAGGCTGTTTCGTGGCTATGCTTGGCTGTACTTGAGGTAGATTTACTTTCTCGTAGGTGTATTCCACGGTTCTGCCCTCCTGGTAGGCTAGCATGAGGCAGGACTCCTATTCCTAGGGTTACCCAGGGTCAGAGCCTCCTGTGTTCTACATATGCCCTTCTAAAATGTGGGCAAGTGACTTTACACATTTTATTAGGGCTTTGGTATATATTTTATGCTGGTGGGGTTTTTCATGTGGGTAGGGCATATTTCTTTGCCTATATATGCAGATGCCCCCCTTGTATAGTTTGCATATTAGTGAGTAGCAAAGGTTGGGTCACACCCTCTCTCTAGTGTGTGTGTGTTTGATCACCTCTCTTTAGCATTTTCTCTCTCCTTGGTGTTTTTGCCGGGGATCCAGCTGTCTCTTTTTAGTGTATCATCTCTCCACTGCTCCCCCTCCCTCATTTGCAAGTTGTGTTGCTGATCAACTACTTGTGCCTGTTCAGTGGGTGGTACGCGATTGGAGGACAATCTATCGCGACAGATCCGAGATCCATTGGTTGCCCAGTTCTGAGAGGAGGTTCACTCGCGCTTGCAGATGAGATCATCACTTGATTCAGCCTTTTCTGGTGCACCTTTGACATGGTATCAGAGCCACAACGTGCTCTTGAGTCGAAGATCTGTGCAAGTATTTGGTGCTGAATTTTCACGACAAAGAGAGACAGTTTTCTGTTTTTACGCTTTTGGGGCTGATTTTGGTTGTAGTGGGTTGATGTGAAGGATTTCCTTCATCCATCCCGTCCTAGCTTCGTCACATGCCCAAGTTCTCTCGGGCAATGTCGAGGGTTGATGATTTTGATTTATTTGGTCCATGATGAAGAAGTACAAAGTGAGGAAATCCATGATGGAGCACAAGTCCACCAGGAGTGGGGAGATTGGTCCTAGTTCTACTCTAGCGTAGGTGATCAACCAATCAATATACCTACGCTGCCTACCTTTCCCTTGGATTGGCAATTGAATGGCGAGAACCATGTCATTTGGAACGCGATCACTACAACGGCTTTCGACTCTTATGAGCTTAGAGGTTTTGTCAATCGTAACTTTCAAAGGCCAAGTGATCTCACGGGAGAAAAGCTTTGAGAGCGTGTCTATGCTCAAATTCAATTATTCATCATCCTCAACAGGATACCATCCATTATCAATCACATCTGATTGATAAAAGACGTGAAGCAGATTTGGGATCGGCTTTCATCATTATATGATCAAGTTTCTCCCATCAAGCGGATTGCTTTGGATGTGCAATTCTAGACCTTGGATACCAAAAAGTCATCCATCAAGGATCATAGCAAGAAGATGCAGGAACTCCAACACGAGATACTTAATATGGGAAAGTTGATCAATTTAGAGGATATGGCCTTATAGCTTTCGTCCTTGTTGCCTCTTGGGTATTCTAATTTCTATTCTTCGTTGTTTACGAGTGGCAGATTGAATACTATCTCTTAAGACAAGATTGTTTCAATGGTGTAAAGGAGTGGTTCAATGCAGGAAAGACGTCAGACTTCGAAGCCTTGGCTTGTTCTTCCAACAACAACCACAAGCAGCAAAAGGTAAAGAAGAAAAACAACAAGACTTCAAAGAAGAGCGATGTTGAAAAGGATGCTTGGAAAGTAGATCGTATTGCAATCATTGTGGATAAAGTGTCATTATTGGTGGAAATGTCCAAAGCCAGTTGGTTCTTTGGCGGCGGTACAATCACCAACCTTTGTTCATTTAGAGATGCTATGTCACAAGATGGGCACCACGTGCTAATAGAAAAGAACAGATTGAACAGATTTTTAGCACTTCAATAACAACTGAACTAAAAGAGAGAGAGCACATGCGACACGGAGTGGCGGAATTCCACCCCAGAGAGTATTGGTCCCAAACCTTGGCACCCCTTTCGATATTTTTTTTTATTACTTGAACTTAGTACAATGTCGGTATTCCACCCTCTACACCTTCGTACTGAAGCGTGTCAGAGAATGAGCCCTTTGCACATATTTGAAGGCCCTTGGCCTCAAAAGTAGTTACATGAAAAGCAGTAAACTCAAAAGCATGTGGTTTAAAGGAGGTGCTTAAAAGCTGCCAGTGTAAATCACGGAAATTTGTATGAGTTGCTACGCCAACGCAAAAAGCGGAAATCCGTATAGGTTGCCGCGTCATCAGTCAGCGCAAAATCTGGAGATCCGTATTGGTTGCCACATCA
Source organism: Adiantum capillus-veneris (assembly GCF_014529385.1). NCBI lineage: Eukaryota > Viridiplantae > Streptophyta > Polypodiopsida > Polypodiales > Pteridaceae > Adiantum > Adiantum capillus-veneris. The sequence continues at coordinate 150,171,085 of NC_140936.1, read as the reverse complement.
TCAATTTTTATGCTATTCTTTTTTTTTGTATGTATGTGTGTGTGGGTCCAGCTTTATTTTAATGCCTTTATGTCCTCTGGCCCCCATCAGACGGGGTCTTAAAAGTTAATGAAACTTTTACTTCTTCTATTGCTCCTTTTAGGGTTTAGGCTCCTCGACCAGGATTTGAAGGTTGGCTTCGTTCTTGAGTGGCTTGACACGTCAGCAGTTTGTGACATCTCCCCTTCTTGAAAGAAACTAATCGTTAGCGATTACAGCATACCTGCAAAACAACTCAAGTTAGCTCAAAAAATTTCGAGGGACAATCAGTTTTCTCATTCCAAATTGGAGCTCTTGATTTCCTAGGTCGTTGGCTTTCCAGAAGAATCTCATCGAATAAGGAGCTTCATTCCAGGTCGAAACTCTTTATATCCTGGGTCGTTGACTTCCCAAAAGTATCTCATCCAAAAAGGAATATTCAGTGATTGGCACATCACAATGCAACACAAATGCTTACATATGCATGTTACAAGACATAAAAACATAAAGTCGCCGATGAACACTTCTCCCGCATAACCTAACAAGGTCCGGGCCGAGAGATGTTCAACGACTACCTCATCACTCCTCCCGCATAATTTAAAAAGGTCCGGGCCAGGAGATATAGAGGCCTTTTACAACCAAACGCTCCCCAAACCGTAGCTTGCGTCGTTTGGAGGTGCTGAGAGTAGCCACTGCTCAGACTTCTTAATACTCCTCCCGCATAACCATCCAGGTCCGGGCTGGGAAGTAACAACAACAATATTTTACAAGCATTCAATACTCCCCCCGCAAATAATTGGGCCATGAGTATGTGCAAGCATTCTCAAATATCATTTCTTACTACTCCACCCGGGAGTAAATCACCAATCATTGAAACCAGTATTAAAACCAGAGTCGAACAATTCAAAACAGCACCAAGACAGGTTCAAAACAGATACCATCCAATTTAGAAACCGGCCCGTAGGGTGGTAGACTTTGGCTTTCAGAAACTTTACTTTAGACTTTAGGACATAAAGGAACTTCACGAATAAGCCTGTGTGACTGGAATTCAACACTTCAAGAGAAACCACGTCTTGGCAGCTAGAGCGCTACCAAGCAGACAACGACACCCTGGTGGCCCCTAAGACTGGCGCCCCTTTCGGTATTTCTTTATTCCTATTATACTTGAGAAAAACCTGTAAACTTCTACAAGTTGTCCCACTTTTATCAGGGTGAAACTTGTCACAAAACGGGAGCGTACACGAGCACTTAGAAAATCTGAAAATTATAATTCTTTGAAAACATGAGAGAAGGGAGAAGATCGACACAGTATTGGGGACCAGAAGATGGGCTGATCCCCCCCCCCCCCGTTAAGAGTATTCTTTTATTCAGGGAGAATTCTTATACAAGCACGAGAACCCGAGGAAACCCCTCCGTTCTGTAATCTTAGACCCGAAGGTCGTGCTTTCCCGTAAAGGGCTTGGGCACAAGGCCCTTCCTTCCCGTAAGGGACTTAGGCGCGAAGCCGTACTTTCCCGTAAGGGACTTAGGCGTCAAGCCGTACTTCCCGTTAAGGGCCTTCCCGTAAGACGGGAGATTCCTGCAAAACAAACCACACAAAGCAACAATTCTCAATGCGTATCAACACCTTATACCTGTTGCTCCTTGCTCGGAGAATTAACCTCCGTACTCAGTCGTCACGTGAGCACTTGCAAATTCCGTCGCCAATCTCTGCTCCAGAATCCCAGCGCTTGCACTTCCTGCTGCTTCCGGCTCTTTAGAAACTGAACGTTGGCTACCGTTTTATAGGGTCTGGCACCACTAAAGGGAGCAAGCAAGGATGCACAAGTGTGCACGTGTGTGTGTGCGCGTGTGTGTGTGTGTGTGAGAGAGAGAGAGAGAGACCTTTCATGTCTCTGCCACTAATCCAAACTGCACACCTTTATTTCTCTCAATATTATTGTGTAAAATATATTTCTCCAGCGAAATATGGGTTAGAGGGCTCTCGAGTCCCCCATAGGCCCCATAAAACAAGAAGTTAGGGGCTTTGCTTATGGAGAGGAGTGCAATAAAACTCTTGCAATGGTTATCTTGTATGAGATAAGCTCTCTTCGAAAATATTGTGACGGGAGATGAAAGCATGATGGGTACTACATGTCAAGCTGGACGCTCCTAGAGAGAGGAGAGAGAAAATCGCATTTTCTAGAGAGAGGAGAGAGAGATCGCAATTCAGCCCCCTGCATAGCTATTAGCGTTGGCTTTTTTTTATAAGAGCCTTGCTTGCTTTATTTTATTAATAAAGGGGCCGGTCACTTTATAAAATAAAGTGTGAACCTGTTCAAACTTAAAAAACTCACTCAGTTAGTGAAAACAATGCTATACGAACACATTCCAGGCGTCCCCGGGTGCAGGACACGACACAGATGTAATGCAGACACAGACTCCTCGTGGGAAAACATCTGTCCTCCCGCGACTGTTCCTGCTTTTCGTAAAAAGCTTCATTGAACCCATCTTTATTCTTGTGCTTGCGTTCTTACACGTACTTTCTTACTCAATTCGGATTTCCTCCTTAGCCTACGGGATGCCCCCTTACTGATGCACCCGTCACCCATCATGTGACGCATCAGGGGCACTCGTAACCCGGCCCTTTCCACTGAACTTACGGAAACTCCTTCGCGATGTTTATCGTCACCCATCAAATGACACATCAGAGTTGTCCGTTCTTGATGGCAGTTCCTGTAGCTACAATCTTTTAACAGTTCTTAGTGCACATAATAAGATATCCTAAAATAAAGAGATTAATCATTAAAAATAAGAAAAATAGTCCAATTAGCAACATCCCTCTGGCTTCTAAACAGTTGACCTCAACTGTAGTGCTTGGACATATACCTCCAGTATCTCAGGATAAGCTGCTAATTCCTCCTGCGTCATCCACTGAGCATCTAGATTCGAGTAGTTCTTAAACTTAACCAAATACTTCCGTGTTATCTTTCCGGATTTGAGAGACCGCTCCTGATGATTTACTATCTGCTCCGGTTGGAGTGTTTCTTCTGTTTCCTCAATCTTAGGAGGTTCCTCAGCACTAGGCTGGCTTGGAGGCGGTCCCACATAGGCCGGAGTAAACTGACATGGAAAGCATTATGGATCTTCCAATTAGGCGGTAGCTCTAATCGGAAAGCGACATCATTCACTCGCTCAGTGATCTTAAACGGCCCATAATAACGGGTAGAAAGTTTTACCACTTTCCCCTTATGAGACGCTTGTTTCTTAAGTCTTGCCTTCTCAAACTTGAGTAAGACTAACTTTCCGACTGTTAAGTCTAGATTCCTTCTGTGCTTGTCTGCAGCTTTCTTATGCTTTTCCTGAGAGCGGAGAATAGCTCTCCTAACTTGCCCGTAGGCTGTGTCCAAGTCCCGGACAAATTCATCTGCTGCAAAGATCTTATCCTTAGTTAAAAGGATGGGTGGAAGCAAAGGCTTACCATAGAGAATCTCAAAAGGTGCTTTCCCCGTTGATGAGTGTATGGTATTTTATATGCATACTCGACAAGAGGCAAATATTTCTCCCAGTCAGATTGCCGGTTTGACACATAAGCTTTTAACATATCCAATACTGTGGAATTGGCTATCTCACTTTGCCCGTTCGTTTGAGGATGGTAGGCAGATGAAAAATTCAGCTTTGTACCAAGATTATCCATCAAGGCACGCCCAAAAATTTCCTGTCATGCGAGGATCTCAATCGCTCACAATAGACTTAGGCATTCCATGATGCTTGAAGATCTGTGCTAGAAAGACCCTAGCCATATGATCTGCTTTGATCGTTTTCTTGACTGGTATAAAGTGTGCTTGCTTGCTAAACCTGTCCAATGGTCCAGATCGCGTCATTTCCAGTCTGAGTACTAGGGAGGTCCATGATGAAGTCCATGGCAATACTTTCCCAAGGTTCATTAGGCACATGCAAAGGTTGTAGCAACCCAGGCGTCTTATGCCGATCATACTTCACTTTTTGGCAAACCAAACATTCCCTGGCATACTTATCAATGTCTGCTTTAAGGCTAGGCCAAAAGAAATATCTTTCCATTGCTAAGGTCGTAGGGAGAATACCCCGATGACCCGCATAAGGCGAAGCGTGTGCTTCATCCATGATCTTCTTTCTTAATGGTTCCGCCACACATATAGCCTGATGGTGGTAGAGATAACCGTCCCGAATGGAATAGGGAAACTCATTCTCTCCACGATGTAGCTTTCCCCAAATGGTGGAGAAGTCTGGATCATTCGGATGCAAATCCGGTAGTGCTTCTAATTCTTGGTGATACACCGAAGTGATAGCGTTCACCCTTGGCTGCCTAGACAATGCGTCTGCGACCACATTCTTACTCCCAGCTGTGTGAAGGATCTGGAAGTGAAACATAGACAAAAAGTTTGCCCATCTCATCTGCTTCTCAGATAGTTTCCTTTGCGTAAGAAAATACCACAAACTCTGGTGATCAGTCTTGATCACAAAATCCGCTCCTAGAAGATAGTGCTTCCAATTGGATAAGGCGTGAATCATAGCCGTGAGTTCCTTTTCGTAGATTGATGCATGCAACTCTGCATCCTTAAGCCGTCTGCTTTCATAAGCCACTGCATGGCCTTCTTGGTTTAACACTGCTCCGATGCAATCACCTGAAGCATCGCAGTGAACCTCAAATGGTTTCCTTAAGTCAGGCACTATCAAAATAGGTCCATGGCTTAGCAAGTACTTGAGCCGATCAAAAGGAATCTTCTTCTTTGTCAAATCATGAAGTGGTCCTGCTACATGAGCAAATCCTCGAACAAACCTTCGATAATATGAACATAATCCCAGGAAGCTACGTACATCATGTACCGTAGTGGGAATAGGCCAATCTTCGACCACTCGGATCTTGGCAGGATCCATACTCACTCGATTGTGAGAGACTATATGGCCGAGATAGTGTATCTCGGAGAGAAAGAACTCGCTCTTCTTTGCATTCACATGCAACTCATGCTTTCGCAATTCTTGAAACACTAAGTCCAAGTGCTTCCGATGTTCCTCTTCTGACTTAGAGAAGATGAGTATGTCGTCAAAGAATACTCCCGTAAAAGCTCGATACGGGCTGAAAATGCGGTCCATCATGCGATTGAAGGTCGCAAGGGCATTGGTCAAGCCGAAAGGCATTACCAAAAATTCATATAGTCCAAAGGTTGTGCGGAAAGCAGTCTTATGGACATCCTCAGGGGCGATCCGTATCTGATGATACCCACTCTTTAAGTCTATGCGACTAAAGACACTTGCACCCTGCAACTTATCAAGTATATCATCAATCCGAGGGATCGGAAAGCGATTCTTGATTGTGATCTTGTTTAAAGACCGATAGTCTATGCACATTCGAAACGTGCCATCTTTCTTCTGCACTAGTAGAATTGGAGAGCAGTAGGGTGAGGCACTTGGCCGTACTAACCCTTTCTCTAGAAGCTCGTTGACTTGCTTCAAAATTTCCTCTTGCTGAGCAAGACTTACCCGATAAGGGGGTTGATTGGGAGGCGAGCTACCCGGTATGAGATTTATGCGGTGATCTTCCGGGCGTACCGGAGGGAGTTCATCAGGAAGTGTTTCTGTGAAACAATCTTTGTACTTTTCAATAAATTGAAGACGCTTCCCTTTCTCCATTTCTGTGTTTCCTTGAACATCTGGAATTTAGTTCGAGCTTGGTAGTGTGGGTTCCTTCCTTGCTTTCTCTTGCCTCATTGAGGCTTGCTCTTGCCGTTGCTGCTTTAGCGGGCAGTCCGGTTTCATATGTCCTTTCTCGCCACAGTAGAAGCATCTTCCTTCCTCTCTGAAAGTTTGAAGTTGAGTAGGAGAAAGGTACTTAGTTCGCTTGCGAGTGCCCTTTGGCTTCTTAGAATGATCATCGTCTCTAGATGGAGGACGTTTTCTTCCTTGGCCCCCCATGGTCATCGTAGACCCCTCTTTGCCTTGCACGGTAAGTGCTATGCTCCATCTTTCTGGGCGTCCCAGTTGAGTGCAAATCCTCAGCAATGATTGCTGACTCCATCATCCTCTGAAGAGTATCATGCGGATACACCTTCATACTCTTTCGAAGCTGCGGTTGGAGACCCGCTTTGAACTTTTGTTTCTTTTCCTCGTCGGCTAGGTGTGCTTATATAGACACCTCAGTAAATTGGGGCTAGGTGTGCTTATATAGACACCTCAGTAAATTGCCCTACCCAAACTTTGACAAATAAGTAAAATAAATACTAGCCAAAATAAATATTGGGATCACATTGGGCTATTCACTTGAGATGCTACTAACTTTACCTTAGTTGTGACCAATCGTAGAGACGCGACCATTCGGTGTAAGGGTGCAACCAATAGATGAAGGGGTGTAGCCGTTGGGCCAAGAGATGCGGTCCATCTTTGTACGTGCAGTAGGATTAAGTGCAAGAAGGTAACATATGGATGAAGTATACGTCACAATCGTGCAGATATTGTGAGTGAAGGTTCTGTGAGCGATAGAGAGAAAAAGATTTAACACCGGGTACTGGATGTATGGAGAAGTGACCCCTAGGGTCTCCTATATAGGTGCAAAAGTCTGGGTCGAGTAGTGTCAGATTGAGCCCCCACGACTTTATAAATGAGGGTAACATGTCACTTGTTAATAAGTTGATGAATTTCTGATAAGAGGTGCTTCGTATGCTTTCACAAACTGCTGGCGTGTCAAGCCACTGAAGACCCAGCCAACCTACAGAACCCCACTGAAGGGCTTAAACCCTAGTAGAAACAGAAGAAGTTCCCACCAATTTACAGATCCTGGCCGTGTGGACCCAAATAAAAACTAACTTATGAAAGCGGCTGAGGGGCCTAAAAACCTTAAAAATAAAGTAGACACCTAGATTACCAAATCGCGTGGAGAGATGGTGACGTGGCACTGTACGACAGCTTCCGCCTTTTGCGTTGATAGCAGGTGATGTGGCAGCAGGCAAGGCTTCTGGGACGAGATGGTTTTACAAGTGATGCTTTTAATGTAACCCACTTTTAGATGGCCTTGGGCCTTTAAATATGTGCTAGATGAGGCTGCTCGGTTGCATGTGGGCTTTGTGCGTGTGTGTGTGTATGTCTGTCTGTTGCTTGTTGTTGCATGTTTCTTTGTTTCTTTCTTTGTGTTTGAATCGTTGGGATAAGATTATGAGGTGGGTGTGGTGGGTCGAGGTGGTGTTTTTGGTAGGAGGGCTCTCTAGCATCATCTTTGTCCATCCTGATGCTTTTGCAAGTTGAAGATACCCATAGTCCTTTATGTTGGCAGACATGGTTTAGGCTCTCTCTCTCTCTCTCTCTCTCTCTCTGAGCTCTGATACCAATGTAAGGTGCAGCGGAATGAATGTTTGCGCTTTGCTCAAGATGAGTGCTCTGAACTGTGCTCAAGGTTCCTTTTGTTCTTATAGAAGGGAGAGGCTTCCGTTCTTAATGAGAGAATGCTATGATCATAAACAAAGTGAATGGACATTGTGCGTGCAAGAGTATGACACTGAGAGATAGAGAGAGGAGAGATACGACACCAGAGACGTAAAACCCTCCGAAGGCCCCACTCTCGTCGGCGAGAGTGGTCTTCTTATGATTGCACAAACTGGTACAAACTGAATGCATGTGACTGATGCAAGTCTAGGCTATGTCGGTGTCAACGACGGTGATGGCGAGACCGACCTAAGGGCTGAAATCTGCAATCTTTTATCTGCTGTCCAAAAACGCCATGGGCTGAAATCTACTACAATCCAAAACGCTGGTTTTGGGGCTGATTCTATAGGTCTTTGTCACTGAAATTCTGCAGGTCTTATGGTTGAAAACTGAGTTCATAAGGGCTGAAATTCTGCAGGTCTTATGGTTGAAAACTGAGTTCATAAGGGCTGAAACTGCTGGTCCTTTCGGGCTGAATCTGCTACTCTTTAGGGCTGAATCTTGCTAGGAACAAAAACGCTAGGCATGGGGGCTCTGTTGCCGATGACAAGGGCTGAAAACGCTGATGTTCGCAGCTTTGCCGACAATGAAGCTACTGTTGAAAACGCTATGCATGAGGATCTGCTTGCGGTGACTTTTTGTTGCAAAAACGCTAGGCTGTGGGAAACTCCTGGCGGTGATGCTGGATGTGAAAATGCTAGGGGAGAGAAGGTCCTTACTTGGAGGAAAATCCACGAAGTGTCTTGCTTGAGAAGTTGCCTGCTGAGCTTGGCTCCTGTTGCCTCTTCTGCTAGAAAGTGCTAGCTCTAGTTTGCTTATATATAAACTCAGCAAAATTGCCCTACCTACTTTCCAACAAAAGTCACTTAAAAATAATAAGTGAAAAATGTCAAAAATAGGGAAAATAGGTCTATGCACCGTAAAAATGCTACTGATGGGATCTGATGGTCATGTTGTGTGCAACAGAGGATATGCATTTAATCTAAGTGTCTGGACATGCACGGTCTGCGAACAGACTCACAAAAGTGCCAGATCACGTCCTATTCTAGACTGACTTGACTGAACTGAACCCTAATCATGCTTTAGCTTGTCCACGGACACATAGGGTTAGATGTGTCACGTCTCTCTCTCTCTCTCTCTCTCTCTCTCTCTCTTAGTTCTGATGCAGAGGGATGTGTGGTCTCTTTTGCTGGTGTGCCCCTTTTGGCCTTGGAGATTCGGAATTTTGATATTGGAGACTCGTTGGTGGAGTTTTTGGTTGCGTTGCTGCAAGTCTGGGTGGCCTCTTTCTGCTTCAGCTCTCTTCTATAGTTGTCCTTCACTCCTTTGTCCCTAGCCTTTGATGTATCGCCTCTTTTGTAGCTGTATCGCTGGTGGCTTTTTCCCCCTACGGTTTGTTGTTATTGTTATGTTTGAGGGGTTTTCTCACTACCAGTTCCGATCTATCCTGTGATCCCTACGGGCTTACATGATAACTACAGGCTTTGTAACTTGTTCATGTGATACAATGAGAGAGAGAGAGAGAGAGAGAGAGAGAGAGAGAGAGTTTTAAAGTGCTAGCGTACATCATTGTACATTGTGACTATTTGGTAATATCAAAGTCGAGATGATCATGACTGACATTGATAGTTTTGCTGTAGATGAACAATTCATCAAATAGAAGCGGCGTATCTTTAACGTCTGAAAGTGCGGACAGCAGCCATAAAAATGAGTAATTTGTGCGTTGAATGGTGACTTTATTGGTTGCGATAAATGCAAAGGTGCAAGTTCTACAGGTTGTACCTTGCATTGTATTTTCTTCCACACTTAATTGTGGAAGTGGAATCTTGTAAAACTCCAAAAGACGGAGCATATGTACGCAGTGTGATATGGAAATTTTTGAATAAGAAGAGAGTATGAACCTTCGACGTTTTGTCTTGTAAGTGATTGTCTTTATCTTATGGAATCCATTGAATTCACCAGCTAGCTTAGCTCTCGACCGACTAATGGATGTTTCTAGTCCTATGGGTCAGTTTTGGCATAAATCATTATTCTTGATATTGGTGATCATTAGTGAATACTATTTCAACTCTGATACTTGGCCAACTATCTGTGGAAGATCTTGGTATGTGTCCCTGCGTTTTTTCATACAGAGTGCATTCAAATAAAGACCTCGCTGTCCTTCTCCCACTACCACTACCTGCACTTCGAGAAGGCACACATTTTGACACTTACTGATCTTCACTTTGTTGGAAAGGTATGAGCTTACGTAGCATTGAGTCATTGATCACGTTGAAGAATACAGCACAAAATGAAAACCACCAAGAAGTCATACAGAAATCATACCAACAATTTGTAAGGATATCAAAATTCAAAAGTTTAAAAGATATGACACATCATAAATTTACTATCAATTTGTCGAATTTAACCAATTGAGTGAATGGAACAAGCAAACCTTGCAACGACCCACACTATTTGTGGAAGATCTTGGTTTGTGTCCTGTGTTTTTTCTTATAGAGTGCATTCAAATAAAGACCTTGCCATCCTTACCCCAACTGCCACTACCTGCACTTCGAGTAGGCACACACTTTGACACTTACTAATCTTCACTTTGTTTGGAAGGTAGGAGCTTATGTAACATTGACCATGTTGAAGACTACATCACAAAATGAAAACCACCAACAAATCATAATGAAATCATGCCAACAATTTTGTAAGGATATCAAAATTCAAGAGTTTAAAAGATAAGCAACAGCATCACATGTAGTCCATCTCACAAAAGAAGGAAAATGGAATAACCTTTTGATCACTCCAAGTGTGTTACATTGGTTATCCATTCTCTGCTTGAGAAACAACTGTTGAGTTCAAGACTTCTAGGATAGATCTTTGAAGTATCTTGGATTTAAATGTTTTCCCAATGGAGGGTAAGCGTGTATGTATTTGAGGAAAATGGATAACCTTTTGATCACCCAATTTTTTGTAGATTGGCTATCCATTTTTGCATTAACAGACATTGAGTTGGATAAATTTTTCGAATAAATCTGTCTCTTGGCATTTGATGGCTTCCCAAAAGAGGATGAAGTCCGTAATATCCACCTACCACAAGAAGAGAGCAAAAACCTTCTGATTATAATCTTACAATGGTAAAAACTTGAATCTCAGGCATGCAAAAGATTGACAAAGGAATTTGATACACAACAAAGAAGAGTAGCAACATAAGGTGTACTTGAGACACTTTCCATGTAATCTCTTTATAAGAATTTGAAAATTGGAGACCTGCTCTTAAAAGACTCCTTCGATTAAAAAAAAAGTGAATAATTTTTAGAGGGGTAACTCTAGCACAAACCTTATGTATACTGTATTAATGTGCATATTTATGTGTACCCAATAGAGGAGCACGTTCATTCAAAGAAGCAAACGAAACCCTTGATTCCGAATTATGATCTCTTCACAATCAAGATGGTGATGTCATCTCAGGAGGCATGTATATGGATCAATCAAAATCAAGTCCATGCAAGCAAAAAGAGAACCGAAAAGATTTACTTGATCATACATTATTGTTATAGCATCGATTATAATTCATATATTTGCAAGTGATTAATTAGTAAGAAGTATGAGCTACATGTCTGCTCATTAGAAGAATGAGCTTGATCCATATCTAGTTTTTTCGATCTTCAAGCATCTCAATGTGCTCGCAGAATTTATGTAGCTACCTTGACAAACCTCCCCTTCATGGATATTCTTCACCCAACCTCTGCTATAATTCTTGATATTTTGTCCCTAGAAAAAGGTAATTAAAATCTCCTTCTTTATAATTCTTGATGTCGTATGACCCTAGAAAACGGTGACTACAATCTCCTTTGCTATAATTCTTTTTTCCTTTTTTTTTTACCATCAGCGCAAGGAAAGTGGTAGGGATGAACTTTATACATACCATGTATTTAAAACTGCACATTGCTATACAGTACACCCTTGAGGGGCAACCATGGGAACAACCTTCCCAATGGGGGACGAGGATGCATGCACCCATCAAGAACACAGCCCGTGAGCCTTGAGAACAGTCAACCTTGGAACTACATCACTAAGATATCAGCAACTACATCACTAAGATGAGGATGCATGCACCCATCGAGAACACAGCCCGTGAGCCTTGAGAACTGTCAACCGTGGAGCTACATCACTAAGATATCAAGCAACTACACTATGCACTTATTTTAAAAAAATTTATTGGCAATACAAATTTGAATTGACAATGTCATAGTTTAGGCTGTCCTTTTACAACAAAATTGACGTGATGCAACATTGATTATGTTAAAACACCAGAATAACAATTATCTTCTATTACTATTTATTGGTTCTATCATTTCCCTTGGGAGTTTTTTCATTTCTTTTTAATACAGTTTGAACAACTTTGAAACCTCTTGAAATCATGCAGAATCTCTCTCTCTCTCTCTCTCTCTCTCCACTAGGGTTTTGGGCGACGCGTCACACATAGTAAAGGACCTGGAGAAAAATGCAAACTTTCCCACAAGTGAAACAACAGCTCCAACATACATTGTATTAGATGAAGTCTCATACATTGCAGTGAGTGTAGAGCTAGGCATCGATACAACCCCACACATGGGCTTATATTGGTATCATGGTCTGTGTGTGTAAACAAGCACAAAATTTTGGCCTGCGACTTAAAAGTAAAATCAAGAGCTGTAATCGCAAACAAAGATTTGCCGTGTCAAGCTGCATGTGACTTGGTAGCAACACCCAATGAGGCAGCCAAGTCAATTGGGCCTTCATTGCAGCTTCCTTATAATATGATGCAGCTTGGTAGACTCTCACTAAGCTATCCAGCCAAAGGATTCGCATGCATTGTAACTCTGTTTAGTCTGATTTCTGCCAAAGGTCGATCCCCTGCTGCTGTCGGTGTCTACAATCAAACAAGTTCTTGCTGAGGGGTGGCACTTGTACATGACCAGAAATGATAACAATTGTATTGCAAACCTTCTTACCTTTTCCATCAAATCCAACACTTCAAAACCATGGATGACTCTTCCGAACACTGTATAAAGGCCATTTAAATGCGGTTGCTTTGCGTATGTAATAAAGAACTGGCTGCCATTGGTATTGGGGCCACTATTCGCCATTGCTATGATACCCCTTGCATTATGCTGCCAAATTTATATCAAAGTTTCAGATTTTTGACATGAGCTCTCTATGAGGAGGGGTGTATGCAATGGGCAACCTTTCCTTGAGAGACACCACACAAGTGAGCCACAATTACGATGCCGAAGCAGATACCAAATATGTCCTTAAGTTGATGTGACGACGACTTTTATGCATAACGAATACATTGACATGTAAACCACGCAAATGCATGCAACCCACCCCCCCACCACCACCACCACACGCATGGGCCTGATAACATCAGATACATCACCTTCAATGATTCACGAATCTCATCGTTGAATTTTCGTCCCCATATACTGGTGCCTCCCCTGCCAGTACCTGTTGGATCACCTCCTTGAATCATAAAACCCTTGATGTTCCTGTGAAATACTGTTCCGTCATAGTATCCCTTTGCACACAAGGCTAGAAAATTCTGCGACAAGAAAATTGTGAGGGTCTGTTGTTCTTGTCAAGTGTACAAAACAGTAAAATGACACAAGAAAGTCTGCATACACTTTGAAGAACAAACTAAATGATGTCTAAATATGTTAATTACAAGCAATGTATTTGACAGGATTTTTTTGCAGTAAGAAGGGAAGGCAGGAGAGAGGCTGTGTGTGTGTGTGCCCGCGCCCTTTTTTTTTTTTGGGAGCGCGAGGGTCGGGGGGGGGGGGGGGGGGGGGGGGGGGGGGGGGGGGGGGGGGGTAGGGCGGGATGGGGTCGTAGGTCAAGCATTAAGCTGGAGGCCACCAACAGCTCTTAACCATAGATAACAACTCTCAATGGCCATGGGAGAGAAGTAGAGGCCCAACGACCCTTTTTATTTAATCCAAAAGCATGCCAAATGCAAGAACAAGAGTCCCACCCAGGATAGTGCTACATCTGTAGCACAATTTGTACGGGCTTTGTAAGCCTTGCCCATAGCCATAATTGTATGGAAGCCAAAAGCTAGGTGCCCTCTCTTTCTCTATTCCTGCTAGAATAACATGGGCACTAATGATCCCCCTCACATATGATCTTGCTTTAATTACTTGCACAAATGCTGATACAATGGCTAAATGCTGAATATTGAGTGCTCCATGTTGATGATCTTCAAAAAACCTAGATAATGATGCTGATGCTGATGCTGATGCAAAAATGCTAGGGCTGATTTGGTGTAAAAACGCTGGCGGATCTGATGCAAAAACGCTAGGGCTGATCTGGTGCAAAAACGCTAGCTGATGTGATACAGAAACGCTGGTGGATCTGATGCAAAAACGCTAGGGCTGATTTGCTGATGCTGAAAATGCTGGCAATGGAAGAGCTATGGATGCTGAGGGAAAACGCTAGGGTACTGCTGGGTATTGGGTACTGATCTTCTAATGCTCCCCATAGGGATCAAGGGTTTGCTTATATAGGTTCCTTCGCCATTTGCCCTACCTACTTTTTATAGATGTCATGTCAAAGTCACTTATTGATAAATGACTTAAGTGACTATACATATGCCTATATGCGTAAGTGACTATAATGTGCAAGTGAGGGTATGCAACTATGACCTGCCTGATCGTGCACGTCCTTCTAGAGGCTCACAATGTGCCACGCTAGATCCTCAACTAACTAAGACTGACGCTAAACTAGCTTGTCCACGTGGATCTAGTGCAATGTGCACGAGACACCCCTACTTTTCACAAAAATATACGCACCTTTCTTTTCACTTAATCATTTTGCTCCTGCTAGAATTACATACATATTGATGAAGTCTATGTGTAAGTGGCCTTGCAATGACCCATAGAGCAGATCGAGAGCTGGCTACGTGCTGCCCCTTGCTGCCCTCCTAGCAGCCTAGCCGCCTCCAATTCGCAATGATTTGTTGTGTGATTCATGCTGCAGCTCCACCCCCTCCTTCTGATTCAGGCCTTTGTCTTCCACCCCAATGTCGCACACTCAGTCGCCACCTCTCTTTTTTAGGCAAAAAACACGATTGTATGTTTGAGTACTAAATGGCCCTAGAGGATGCTCAAGTTAGCATGTCCTTAAGAAGCTGTACAAACGAAGAAAGATATGTACAAGTAACAAGAGTCATAAAATGTTAGCGTACAACAATATCAAATAAACTTTGATAGATATTATCGCTTATAATGAAGCCAACCGAAATAGAGAGGAGGAACAAGAGAGAAAGAAGATCAGCCCACTAATGGGACCAATAGATGGGCTAGTCCCCCTCCCCCCTTACTTTATTACCGGGGAGAAGTCATCATACATGCACATGACCCGGAAGTATTTCCACGTTTCGTTGATCTCATACTCGATGGCAATCAGAAGCCTTTGCTTCCTAATCTCAGGGGGGTAAAAACCTAATCTCAAGAACCTCTACTCCTTACTCAAAATCCTCAATAACAAAGGCTCTCATGTTTGGAACACACTACTCAATCTCAAGGCATGGCATCCCTGTAACTCTATTCTAAGAATTTCTTCACAGTCCTCTTCATTAGAAATCTTTAGCGTCAACTCTTCTATACCGGACATAATGTAACAAACTGCTGACGTGCCAAGCCTAAAGAATGGAGACAACTTACAGATGCCGGCCGAGGGGCCTAAACCCTAAGAAGAACAAGTAACAGAAGAAGTCCTCCCAACTTATGGGGACCCGTTCGATGGGGCCCCAAGTGACATAAAGGATTAAAATAAAGCAAGACCAGCACACGCAAAAACTGATGACGTGGTAGATTTCTGAAAATTGCGTTGGCAAGACGTGGCAGGGTATACGGATTTCCGCGTTTTGCGTTGGCTGATGATGTGGTGGTAGCTGTACGGATTTCCGTGAATTACGCTAGCAGATTTTTGGCTTTGCTTTTGGACCAGATGCTTTTGAGTTTGAAGGCTTTTCACTGTAAACTGCTTTTGGGGCCTAGGGCCTTTAAATATGAGGTTAGGGCTCATTCTCTGGCATGCTTCTAGGTGCAGAGTCAGGAGTACCGGTTTGTACTGTGTTGATGCAATATAAAGAAATACCAAAAGGGGCGCCAAGGTTTGGGGCCAATACTCTCTGGGGTGGAATTCCACCACTCCGTGTTGCGTGTCGTCTCTCTTTCAGTTCAGTTGTTATTGAAGTGCTAAAAGTCTGTTCAGTCTGTTCTTTTCTATTGGCACGGGGTGCCCGTCTTGTGACACATGAAGTCCCCCCTCAGGAATCTCTACTCCCTAATCCAAGCTCGAGAGTCTACAACTCTCAGATTTGTGGATCTACTCCCGATCTTGTAGGGTGTAGAACTCTTTGGGTTGATTCGGCTCTGTCTCCACAACGCTTTTCCCGTGTAGAAGTTCTTGCCTTCCTCTCCTCCCACTCCCTTGTGCAAAGGGAGAACACTTGCAAACAAACACTCAAAGACCAAATCATTTAAACATGAAAAGGATCACCTCTGGAGTCTCAGAACTCGGAAAGAAACTCCTCGAAAGAGAACCCTAAGTAGATGACCTTCCCTTCCAGATCTACACGCTAGAAAGGCGTGCTCTCAGGTCCCTTCTTGCAGATCAGCCCCATGTATGACGTTCAAGGGTTGAAAACACAGAGAAAGAACAACTTGTCGCAATGGAATCGATCTTCAGAGATACTTCGTAATGGAACTCTTCTACTTGGTCTTGGCGACATCTGGCACACTTGGGGTAGTCCTAGAGGTCGCCGACATCATCATCTTTGCTGTAGCAAGATGGAGGAATCTCTAGCGCCTTCTTTTGCTTATCCTTGAGAATGAGAGAGAGGGGGTGCCTTTATTCTCCTGGCCAGGCAAGAAGAGAGGTGTTTTTCCTTGGCTCTACAAGAACATGACGCCTAGTTTTTGCTGGTCTTTTTACCAAAGGCTGCCCACTTATCAAATGGGCGACTGGACACCTTTAAAAATGGTCTAAACCTACCAAAAACTCAATAAAACCTTATAAGCTGAATATTTTGCTTACAAAAACACAAACCAGACGTCCCTAAATGCAATCTCACACACGTATAATGCCAACATAGACTCCTTTATGGGAAAGCGTATGCTTTCTTGATAGGCACTCATAAAGAAACTCACTTTTTTAGACAGCAACTGCATTTCTTCAGAGGTAATCAAAACCCATCTTCATTCAAGTGCTTGCATCTTACGCATAACTCTTAAGTCAGTTCAAAATCTACTCACACGATGCTCTTCGTCACCCATCCCATAATGCATCAGAGATGTCTCTTCCAGATGGTCAAATACTTCTTCTCAATGCTCTCTATCACCCGTCCAACGTGAAACATTAGAAGTATCCGTTCTTGCTGGCCTAGCAGATATTCCCGTTCTCACAGTGCTCTCAATATTCTTTTAAATGACGCACTAGAAATCTCTCTACTCAAATGTGAAAACCCTCTCCCTTATGGATCCAATTTAAATAATTCATTTAGAATTATATTTCTTTAAGATAAAACTAATATAACATATAAGATCAATGTAAGGTGCAGCGGAAGTGAATGTTGAACTTTGCTCAAGATGAGTGCTCCGAACTGTGCTCAAGAGTTCCTTTTACTTACGGAAGGGAGAGCCTTCCGTTCCTTTAGTGAGAGAGTGCAATGGACACAAACAAAGTGGTGAACACTGTGAATGAAGGGTGTTGAGACTGAGAGATAGAGAGAGAAGAATACGACACCAGACTGTTCTCAAACCCTGCCCAACTCTCTATGGTGAGAGCGGTCTACTATTGATTGCACAAATCTCTACAATGCTTGGACTTGCCGACGATGAGGACGACGATGAGACGGGCTGAATCTGAAAATGCTAAGGGCTGAAATCTGCAAATCTTTATATGTTGAATTATGACTATGTCGGTGGCGATGTCGATGACGACGATGCGATGACGACGATGAGATGACGACGCGCTGAAAACTGACAACGCTGGTCTTCTTGTGGCCTTGTCGCGAAGGTTTGCAAAACTGCTCAGGTTGGACTGCAAACCAAAAACGCTGCTGTCTACTGTCGCCGTGAATCTGCAAGTACAAAAACGCTGGTTGATTTGATGCAAAAACGCTAGGCCTTTTGCAATGCTGAAAACGCTAGAGTTGTCACGGGGGTTGGTCTTGCTGAGAAGTTGATTGTTGAGCAAGGTGCTCCTATTGCCTCTTCTGCCAGAAAGTGATAGCGCTAGGTTTCTATATATACAAACTTAGCAAAATTGCCCTACCTAGTTTCCAACAAAAGTCACTTAAAAATAATAAGTGAAAGATGTCAAAAATAGGGAAAATAGATCTATGCACTGTAAAAATGCTCCTGATGGAAATCTGATGGTCATGATGTGTGCAACCAGAGGATATGCATCTAATCTAAGTGCATGCCCCACGGTCTGCAAACAGACTCACAAAAGTGCCAGATCACTTCCTATTCTAGACTGACTTGACTGAACTAAATCCTGGTCATGCTGTAGCTTGTCCACGTACACATAAGGTTAGATGTGCACGTGACATCCCCTCCTTTTCGGAGTGAAGTACTGGTACCGAACTGTATGGCACCGAGGGAGATCGCCAATAGCATCCGGTATCCTGGAAAGGACCCTTCGTCGGCCCACTCTGATGCGTGGGTCATGCGATACTTGAACTTCATAAAGGTCTGCAACGCTTGCTTCTTTGGGCAACGCCGAAAGCGACACAAAGTCATCTTCAATGCGTCCACTTCGTCTATAGTCGTGCGTCTACCTTCTTCAAGAATCTCTGAGGCTGAAAATTCTTGAAACCACTTCCAACACAAAAACATGAACATACCATTCCATGTAAAGTGATTGGAAAAGCTCGTCTTCTTTAAAGACTATGCATGCAATGTAGATGAACATAGAGACGGAGTGCCAAACCGTTCACCACACACACGCAAACAATGAGATCGAATCTTGTGTTTCTGACCTAAATCAATCAAATGTGGCAAATCACAATGGACATGACCATGCTTGATGCTCAATCTTTCTTGTGCTCTTTCTGATATTGTGTCATGCCAAGGCAGAGACATGGAATGTGAATTCTTAATGCAAACATGTCATCTTTTCATGAATAATCCGCATACATTCGTGCTCATTCATGAGTGAAACGTGCTCAACGTACAATATGTTATGCCTATGAAAAGGGATCACATAAACACGTTGACTAAAATACAAGAAACAATCACGAATGAAACACTCATACCATGCGTGCTAACTAATCATTCGAACACATAATACTTCCTCTGAGGGTTCTTTGGACCTAGGCTCGAGAACCAAGATCGGTTCTTCCTGAGGGGGTTCTTTGGACCTTGACTCGAGAGCCAAGATTGGTTCTTCGGGATCTATCGAATCTTCTTGTGGGGGTGCTGTGGACCTCGACTCGAAAGCCAAGATCGGTTCTTCGTGATTGATCGAGTCTGCAATGAGGTTAGCTTCACTAGAGAAAGTATCTACTAAACCATCATTCTTATGAACAATCACATCATCTTCATGCAAATCATCATGCTTGTCATTGTCATCCAAATCATCATGCTTATCATTGTCATTCAAATCATCATGCTTATCATTATCATGCAATTCCTGTGTGTCATGCATTGAAGAGACTAGGAGAGTCTCCTTTTCCCAAATCTCTTCAATCTTCGCTTGCACATTAGAAATGAGAGAGGAAGAATGAACAACCTTCTTGCGATCCAATTCTGTTTTTCTTTCTACGTACTTGCCTTCAAATTCTTTGGCCTCCAAGCGTAATTGCTCGCGCTCACGCTCCATGGCTACCATTCTTGCTTCGTGCCACATTGTCATCATGTCCATCATCGTATTGCACCAAGCCTCCATAGGATATGGTGCAATCCTTGGCATAGATGGGGAAGGGGAGGGTCAAAAAAACCTCCTGGTGGGAAAAATTCTTCTTCGCTACTCCCATGCTCACCACCTCCATGCGAAGTATCCATTCCGCTTCGAGTGATGACCATCCACTCAAGTCGCGGGTTCTTAAGTTCACGAGGAACTTGGGTTCTTGCGGGTTCTTGAGGTTCTTGGGGGTCTTGGGTTCTTAAGGTTCTTGAGTTCTTGAGGGTCTTGAGTGATATAGAACACTGCCAAAGCTCTGATACCAATGTTAGGTGCAACCAAGGTTGCATACGTACAACGTACGGATAGGTCCGTACAGTACAGCCGTACAATACAGATCCGTAAGTATGGATAGGGATCTGTACGAATGCTTTTTTTCAAAGAAAACAAATCGTGCATTGTGAGGTCTGTATAACTTATTAGAGTCAAGACTTCATACTTCAGTCTTGGATTATCATTATGTACTTTTTTTTAATGCTCTTAGTTTAATGAGACAATGACATGAGACATTTGGCACTGTTTGGCTGTAGACATTGATCAGCTTTGTGTTTTCACTGTTCGCTTAGACTGGTGGACTCTAGTCTTTATTTGAAGTCTTGGCGAATGCATAAGTAAAGGTATGAAGTACTCTCAATTTTAGTCTTTTTGAAAAAAAGGACGAATTTTTATGTACCTAAAAACTCAATCCATACTGTACTACGTACCTTACCTACCGAATTTGTACCGAACACTACGTACCTAGCTACCTTGGATGCAGCGGAAGTGAATGTTAAACTTTGCTTAAGATGAGTGCTTCGAACTGTGCTCAAGGGTTTCTTTTACTTACGGAAGGGAGAGCCTTCCGTTCCTTTAGTAAGAGAGTGCAATGGACACAAACAAAGTGGTGAACACTGTGAATGAAGGTGCTGAGACTGAGAGATAGAGAGAGAAGAATACAACACCAGAATGTTGTCAAACCCTCCTCCAAAGACCCAACTCTCTATGGTGAGAGCGGTCTACTATTGATTGCACAAATCTCTACAATGCTTGGACTTGCCGACGATGAGGACGACGACGAGACGGGCTGAATCTGAAAATGCTAAGGGCTGAAATCTGCAAATCTTTATCTGTTGAATTCTGACTCTATGTCGATGACGACGCACTGAAAACTAAAAACGCTGGTCTTCTTGTGGCCTTGTCACGAAGGTTTGCAAAAACGCTGAGGTTGGACTGCAAACCAAAAATGCTAGGGCTGATCTGCTGTTGCGGGGGAATCTGCTAACGCTAGGGCTGATCTGCAGTAATCTGTCACCGTGAATCTCCAAACGTTGGCTGATCTAATGCAAACGATAGACCTTCTGCAATGCTGAAAACGCTAGAGTTGTCGTGGGGGTTGGTCTTGCTGAGAAGTTGCCTGTTGAGCAAGGTGCTCATGCTGCCTCTTCTGCCAGAAAGTGCTAGCGCTAGGTTTCTATATATAGAAACTTAGCAAAATTGCCCTACCTAGACTTAAAATAATAAGTGACAAATATCAAAAATAGGGAAAATACGTCTATGCACTGTAAAAATGCTTTAAATAGGTTCTAATGGAAATCTGATGGTCATGCTGTGTGCAACCAAAGGATATGCATCTAATCTAAGTGCCTGGGCATGCACGGTCTGCGAACAGACTCACAAAAGTGCTAGATCACTTCCTATTCTAGACTAACTTGACTCAACTGAACCCTGGTCATGTTGTAGCTTGTCCACGTACACATAGGATTAGATGTGCACGTGACAATCAAGAAGGGTGGCAGGGAGTCATGTCATATAATCCTACCTCTCTCCCTCTCAATCTCCATCTCTCTCAATGAAGCCTAGACCACAATATAACTATTTTGTATTGCTCTCTAGTTCTTGTTATTAAATCGTTGAGTGTATTAGTTGCTGCTTTTTCGCTTGTAGTTTGATGTTTTGTAAGTTGGGCCTTGACTCCATCCTCATTTTCAAAATATTATGGATTTTGATATGTCTTTTACTGTGCAACGTTGAAGCCTCTTACATGTATGCAAAGTTTGCTAAGATTGAGAAACCTCTTAACTCTATCATGTATCCCTCATCCTCTCGTGATGATGTGGCAGCCCCATTCCTGTTTAAACTTGTCCAAACATTGCCGTTCTTCTTTGTCATGTACACATCTAACTCTATGTGCATGTGGACAAGCTACTTCAAGTCCAGGGTTCAAATCATCTTAGGAATTGTTTAGGAATTGTTCTGGCACCTTTGTGAACCTGTGAGCACGCCGTGCATGTCCAAGCACTTAAGAGTAGTTGCATATCCTCTGGTTGCACACATCATGATCACCAACATTACAGTCAGTAGCCATCATGAGCATTTTACATGGCAAAGAACCCATTTTCCCTATTTTAGCCATTTTTCACTTATTATTAATAAGTGACTTTGTTGGGAAACTGGGTAGCGTAAATTTGCTAAGTTAATATATAAGAAAACTGGCAGTCACTCAGTAGAAGCAGAAGAAACCAAGAGAGCACAGGCAAAATCTGCAGCAGGCCCTCTAGAGTTTCTCCTCAGCAAGACCTCAGCAAAACCAGCATTTTCTAATCAGAAAGCCAACGTTTTACATCAGCCAATCATAGCACTTTTCAGCCTGCTACAACAGTGTTTCAGCCTCAGCAAAACCAATGTTTTTCAGCAGGTGGAATCAGTGTTTTCAGCAGTCTGATCCAGCATTTTCAGCCCAGAAGGAACAACGTTTTTTAGCCTTGAAGTTAGCATTTTCAGCCAGCCGTCGTCCTCGTTGTCGCCGTCATCCCCGACTTAGATCAGCATTGCATCATGGCATCACGAACTTGCATCAACACCTTTGTACCAGATTTGTGCAATCATTAGAATAGACTTCTATCGCCATCGAGAGAGGGGCCCTTGGAGGAGGGTTCGACAACAATATGGTGTCATATTCTTCTCTCTATCTCTCTCTCAGTCTCAACAGCTTCATTCACAATGTCTTTTCACTCTTTTTGTGATCACTTGCACTCTTTCACTAAAGGAACGGAAGGCTCTCCCTTTCATAAGCAAAGCACAGTTCGGAGCACTCATCTTGAGCAAAGTTCAACATTCACATCCGCTGCACCTTACATTGTTCTTGATTCCAAGTTTCCTCCAACTATGTTTCTGATAGGAGTAAGCCAGCCAACGTTAGTTGCAACCCAATAAAGTGGGGTGTCCCATTGATGTATCTCTTAGTAGCCATGAAGTTTTGGGATGTTTTGTATGAAACTAGTTTTAAAAGTTTTGAGACTTCCGTATGAAACTATCTTACCGTTCTTGTTCCCATTTCAGAGTTTCCCACAACTAAGCCTCAGATAGGAGTAAGCCAGCAAACGCTAGTTGCAAGTTGCAACCCAATAAATTGGGGTATCACATTGATGTATCTCATAGTAGCCATGAAGTTTAGAGATGTTTCATATAAATGAGTTTCAAAAGTTTCGAAACGGTTTCACTAATTTATGAAATGCCAGAATCAAAGTTTATCTTTAGGTGTCACACCATATATATGTATGCTTAGAGCCTACAGTGAACACAAACATTAACATTAACAGACTAGGAGATTCAAAAACTCACTTAAAAGTTGAGGGCTTCAATGGACTAGACCATGTGACTTGGACACAAGTAGAGACCATTCGCCTTTGAAACCTTGAAGAAAAGTTTCAAAACGTTTTAAGCGTTTCGCAAGTTTCTTGATGGAAGAAATGTGTTTCTTGGCAACTATAATGTATCTCTATAGTATTAAGTACCAATCGCTGCCAAAACTTTGCTATCAATCATTGACAACTATGAAGGCTACATATACTTTGCTATCCGAGGTTAAATGAAGCAGATTCTCAAATTAAATTCCCAGCCACCAAAAACTTCACTAAGTATGTACTTGCCTTCATATGGTCAGCATGCATAAAAGACAAAAAAAAAAAGAAATCATGAAGCAAGTTCTAAATATAAAATTTACAAAAATAACCCATGCACTTGGAAGCTAACTAACCGGCACACTCCCAATTGAACTCTCCTTTACGATTCTGAACCTCTTACACATCATGTAAAAATCTATAAGCCTCCCATATCACACAGGCTTGTGCAATACATACACTTTCTGCACATGATGCTTGTATGTCATGTATATCAGGTGACGTCATGCATGAACTCTTGCAAGTATGTGTGTCAGGGTGAAGCAACAGAGTTACCTCAGAGGTCTTGGGCACTTCGTCACAGAAAATCTCGCACTTTATGTCGCCCAAGTTTGTATGGAGCGTCACGGACTGCCACCAAGAAACAATAGCGCTTGAGACTCTCTCTCTCTCTCTCTCTCTCTCTCTCTCTCTCTCTCTCTCTCTCTCTGTGTGTACACCTACCATCTTCTTTGGAACTTCTTTGCGAGTTAGACGCTAGCCATCGACCAACAGACGTTTGGGTTTAGCACCATCGTGACCCGGCCCTTTTTGTTGGCACTGCCTGCTTGCAGGAAGTGATATGGGCGTGCTTGCCTGGGTACACATTTTTAAGGCCGTTTTTTAGGCTTTTTGAGGCTATTTTCAGATTCCCCTTCGACCCCTGATAAAAATAGCGGTAGTTGTTAAAATTAGCGCTGGTTTATGCGCTTGCTGAAGAAAACCTTTACCATCGTGAGGACGAGAGCATCGCGAGGTCGAGAGCAGGAGCAAGCAGCAGAGCGTTTACTCGCAAGGTAGGAGGAGCACAAGGTATGCGGACCAGTAGTGTTGTGTGTGTGTGTGTGTGTGTGTGTGTGAGAGAGAGAGAGAGAGAGAGAGGATTCAAATCTGGCTTCAAGTAGACAGCATGGCAATAGCTTCAAACCTTACTCCATTACACAATGGTGGGCTCATTATGTTCGTCCTCATTGAGGATGAATACGCTTCTGCTTGGGATGCTTAACAAGGGCAGGAAAGAGGTAAGTCCGAAATGTAACTCATCGTTGTTGATTTGAACTTAAATTGTTGTGTCTAAGGTAGTTTTCTGGGGCCTGGGCAACTCACTTTGGAAGCAGAAAACCCAAGGCCAACCATCTGTGAGGTTTAGTTTAGCATGTCGTCTATTTAACTCCTGGGTTCCTTTTTTATGCAGGGAGAGTTAGCGTCACATTAAGATAGGATGGAGGCCTGCTGGGGTCCTTCAAGGATGGTGGTCTGATATTTGAAACCACTAGCTGCAAGATGCAAAAATAGGCCATTGCATACCATGCTCCCAAGTTGCCTAACCATACAGTGCATTCATCCTTATGCACAAAATGCTATTTATGTGTCGACCACTGGCCCAAAAAGTTTTAAGCATCTTGAAAACCCTTTCACCAAATCTCTTATCCAATCCCCAAGACAAGAATATAGGCTACCAAGGTAGCTCAGACTCCAGGCTACATATCGCGTCCAAAAAAGATTTGAAGGCAAAGAGATTGAGTAATTTATTCGTCTCTTTTGAGAAGTGATTGTTTGTTCTGTTCACTTTCCAGTTTTCTGGTTTCTTTCCATCTTGTGTGTCCTTGTATCTCTCTACACTCCACAAATCCCCTCCCCCCCCCCCCCCCCCCCCCCCCCCTCTCTCTCTCTCTCTCTCTCTCTCTCTCTCTCTCTCTCTCTCTCTCTCTCTCTCTCTCTCTCTCTCTCTCTCAGGCTGTGCCGCCGTTGGCAAATTAGTGCCATCCTTGTTTTGTTTGGAATACACTAAACCCCACCTAGGGTAGAGGGGCCAGTAGTGAGATGGGTGCCAATAATAACACACGACACCCCCCAAAAGAAGACAGTGACGTTTGGGTTGTTGGCTTAGGCGAGCTGATGTGGGGTCATGCCATTCGCTGAAACCCTGGTTCAAACCCGGATTGAATGCATCCTTGTTTTGGCGCCTCGTCGTCTCAAATGTCTGGATGACCGGTTTTTGCATTGAATGTCGTGCCAACCTGTCGCAAATGTTTTGCGCAGGGGTAGCTTTGGAGCCACCTATGTCATCTGAAAGCCCTACGCAATGCGCATCTTTTGCGCCCCTTGCAACCCGAAATTGGCCATGGAGTGAGGAAATTTGTTGTGCGCAAGTTAAATCTACCCTTACTGGCCCCTCTACCCTAGTCTTGCTTGGTGGGCCTTTGCCGTACATAATATGATTAATTTTGGAGCGCAGCTGGTTAGTTGGTTGTGATTGCTACTCGCTTGGGATTTGTTGTGGTGACACAAGAAAATGAGTAGAACCAATTGATAGGCACCAATAATAACTCGGTTTGGGACTTGATGAGCATTCGGAAGAAGCAAGTAGTGTCCCATAGTGCTCCATATATGAAAAATGGCTACAAAAGAGAATAATTGCATCGAGCTAAAGGGTTGCAACTTCACCTACTTTGGTAGTTGTTTGCAGATTACCATTCAGCTTAATAATATCGACCATTTAGTCTCTAAATCGTGGAACCATCTTTGAGACACCCATCTTATTCTCAATCAAGCGTAGTCAATTTTCCTTTATTTCAATATATAGGTTGAACTGCCAAAATGTGAGAAAAGAAATGCATGTCTATTTGATATATAGATACGATGATCGAAATTAAGCATGCAACATTGGAGAGGAAAACATATGGCTAAATTAAACTAAAGGAAGCTTTACTAAAAAATACACAAAGCATACAAACTAAAAAAATTGAACTACACTACTGACCTGGTAATCGTGTACAACTGTCATCCAATTGTGCAAGCCGCAGGACAATGTTTGAGTAAAGCTACAAAAAAGCAATGTAAATAGTTAAACATATCGTCTTGCAATGAAACGTCACAGACTGAAACTACAAAGTATAGAGTGCATGTCATGTAGAGGTGCCATACAAAAGTATGGTGGAGAGCTGGCATTGTGGTCTCTCAAAAAATTATAAGAAATGGAAGCCATGCCCTACCCCGTAGCATTTATGTGTTGCGCCAAACAAATGCATAGTCATGCGGTGCTGGATACAGATAACAAACCTTGTAGTGTAGTCGAGCTGGAGTCGCGCTTGTGCAATTGAAACATCCAGTGTTGTGAATATATGTCCTCCCTGCCATACACAAAACACGCATTAAGACAAATACAGGAGATGTGGCATATTGATTAAACTTAAAGAGAAGCAAATCTAATTTTATATTCTATGTCGAAGGTTCGCTACATAAAGAGTTATGGGTGCTTTTCGATAGATTTTCCCTTGTTAAAATTGCACTATCACTCTCTACTCAGCCATCAACTCTTTCTCTTGTCTTATGTTGTAGCCAATTTCCTACTTGCAGTGCATCGTCTCCTTGTAGACCAAGCGGGGCTTCTCCTCAATTATGCAACTTGTCAGCCATGCAGTAGCATTCTATCATACGTAGGGTCTGTCCTCAAGAAGTCTAGGAGCCTTTCCAACCTGTTCATGGGACTGGCCGATGCTTGAATCTGACCTTGGAAAGAGAACTCCATGTTGTGAACTTGCATTGGCCAAACAATACATTCGCGTGCTACTTTCCCTATGCAAGATCGCACGATAACGAGCATGTTGAGTTCGGCAGCTCCATAGAGGAAGACACCGTATTTAGTCTGCTTATCACTATTGCAAATACAGATCCGACGAACTTTGTACTTGTTTACTTCAGTGCTTGATGTCAATCTGTATATGTCTTGTTATATTCTATAGATGTTCTATAGCAACGCCCACCAAGAAAGTCTAGTTAGCACAAAAGGGTGTGTGTAAGAGCGGATGTGGAGGATGCAATGTGTGTGATAGGAGGCTTACGATGAGTTTGTGTGGAGGATTTATCCAAGGCATTGAGGCTTAGAAGTGAACGGACTCTAGGAGGCCGCCTCGTGGAGAACGGCTCTTAGGGAATTAGAATCTATGTCATGGACGAATGCTCTCACAAACTCCCTCATCGATGTTGGCGAGTCAACCATGAATAGTTGAGCAGTCAACCATGAATAGCCGATACTAAACACTAACACACACACACACATACATCCAAAAATGCCGAGAGAGTGAGGCACACATGAGAGGCAAGGCAACAAACGAGGGCTCGCGATATGCTTTCCTCCCCATGTGCAGAGTTTCCATAGCCTATTTCTGAACTATATAATGAGAGGCAAGTTAGCATGGCAATGGCCTTTTCTGAGCAGGCCTCGTGCCCTTTCATCACATGTGCCCCCGCTCTATGTTGATGATCGACAAGAACGGTTTCCATCTCTCTCTCACAGAATGGCCAAAGGCTTACCTAAAGAATATTGAATTGCTAGCTTTGCAAAGCTTCATCTACAAACTGATGCGCATTTGCAATCCTACTAATTTCTGCCTTTGTGAACCTCCGAATGGGCGCCTCTGGGAACTTGTGACATTGCTTTTGTTCGCTTGTCAACCAGCATCGCTTTTCACGACCATTTTATATTTGAAGCTCTTATATACCACGTGGTGGCTTCTGCGACCAGATAGAGGCAAAAAAGAGCCTTTGGCTCACCAAGTAATAATCTTCTTAAGAAAATAACATTGCCTTCTCTCTACTGCCTCTCATGAGCCCTCTGCACTCTTTAACGTGTTGCTTCGACCTGCTATTGATGCCCTTCTTCAATTCAACTCAACAACCATATTTTGGTTACCATTCAACCCTGTTCTCATGCTCTGCAACAACAGTCCCCTCATTGTCAAAATGGGATTTTTGCTCTTGACGGACCCCTGTCTCTTGGATGACTAGCCGCCTCAGTCATTGATATCCTTCCTTATCTACGCCTTTGCCATACTGTTCGTGTGTCGGATACTGTTTTACGCTGCCCTCCCCTATTACCTACGCATTGTGAATCCTCTGTAGATGGCACTCTTTCAAACCCCCTTCTTTGGTCGCTATCCCGATATGGTCGTGCAACTGATCAACCTCTTTTCCTCCCCAAATATGTGCAGTTGCACACTAATTTTCCCTGCCAATTCTTGCCATTTATTTTTCTTAACGCTTCTCCCTTATTAATAGCTCATGGATTGCTCATTGGGGATCCTCCAATCACTACTCTGCTACCTCCAGAAGCCAATGCTCCCCTTCTACAACTCAACCAACTACCCTTGTCAATTTTTGCAACTACTCACGTGCCTCTTGCTCATGCTGCTGGATCTTTGGTGGTCACGCAACACCTGTTGGTCACCCTCGTCTTGACGCCATGCTCTATCGTTGCAATTCTACTACATCTCCTTGGAGCTACACATTAACCAACTACCGTGGACATCATATTCTATGTTGAATTGGTCATGAGAGATGTTTCTCTTTGTGTGTAGATCGTTCTGAAATGCTTGCCTCATCAAATTTTTAGATAGGCTATCAACAGAGCTGCGTTGGCTTTAGTCGACCATCACTTGCACTAGTGACAATATACCCCAATGCCTTTTCCTTGACATTGAGCTGTCTGCCACTAATCCCTTCACACACTCTACTAAAAGCGCAATCAGCTAGTTGCATTGAAGCCACTGGCTTAATTACTTGAGGATAACCATCATAAGCTTCAGTGTGATCGATCTTAAGCTTCTCTACCCTCATGTCCACTTTGACGTTTACTCGTTCCATTTCTTCACCCTCTACCGTCTACATTGTCAACAACCTGATAGCATCATCAGAAAAATGTGTTGAACGGGCATGTGAAGGCAATGAGTTTCGTGATTCGACTCGAGATCAAGCCAATTGATCATCGTTTGAAACCTGATCTCTTCTGTTTCAATAGCACTAGAACATATCTCTACCATGGATTGATCGCATGAAATATTTGATCTATCCGAGAGTGCTCATCACGTCGGCAAGCATTCACAATACCCTCCAGCTTGATGATCTGCGAACAAAAGATCGTGCAGAGTGCTTTTTTATTTTATTCACTTGGTAGTTTTTCAGGGCGGAGTTTTTTTTAGAGCTTTTCATGGCAGCGATGTTTCATTTTTTAAAATTTAAATCTAATGCCACATGGTGGCTTCTGCGTTGAGATACTGCAATAAGAGCCTTGGGCTCACCAAGTAAACACTTTTTTGTTTAAACAAGTTCATGACCAACGTAGATCCTATGCCCGAATGTGCACGTGAATACTTCATTCACTGCATCTCCTGACTCTTCAGAGCTATTCCCCTCCGAGGTCATATTACCCGATGGTAGAAGCCTTGCCAAAGTGCAAAAGGTTGAGCGATATATCATTGTAGCTAGGGAAAAGGAAGTCGAGAGCTTACGCAAGGCGGAGCAATGAAGAGAGTTAAAAGCGAAAGCCCCTATGTCAATATCCTTGCTAAGAGAGCAATCGAGTGCTCCTGACTTAGCAACCGCTAAGGGCCAACCCCTAGAAAGCAACATTGCATCTAGCTCAAAGGACACCCCTAGCACCTCAATCCTAGATGGAGCATTCTTAAATGAGAACTGGCAATACGAACTACAAAGGAAAACTCTAGCCAACCTATACACACATCACACCTATCACATGGGTTGGTTAGATGTCCTACAATCCACAATGGGTGCTACTAGTGTGGAGGATCAACAACAAAGAGTTTGTGAGGTCATCCATAGGGTCATTGAGTTAGAGAGACAGAACACGGGGATCAACATGCCTTCAACGGGTCTCATGAGATTCTTGGATACAGGAAAGGCTAAACAACCGACCTTATCGCAAATGGAGACTCCCTCGCTAAGTCCGATGGATCCCCCATATGTTGTTTCGCCAGCTCATTTTCCAAGTCTAGCTCATCTTTCCCTTGATGACACCACGACTACCACGCCTACCCCAATGATGGGCATGCCAAGAAACACGCCATGGACCTCATTTGTTAGTAAATCACCACTACATAGTAGCTCAATGCCTGCAACAGTACCAACAAGTGTGTACCAATCGTATGCACCTATGGGTCCTCGTACTCATGTAGTTCCTACCTCTCCCATTGTTTCAACTACCTATGCTCCGCAACCACAACACCCAAGCTCTTATTTCCATGGGACTATACCGGCTAGCATTAGCATGTCACATCTGACGTCTACTATGCCTAGGGCCACACATATGAACTTTGGGCTACCCCATGGTACAACATCGTACCCAATGTGGAATCCAAGGGCTTCCTATGCGCCAAGCCCAATGCCAATACCTACTCCACATGTAGTCTCTGGAGCACCTCCACCCATGGTGCCTGCTCACTTAGGTGACTTGGCAACATTTGCTCAAGCTATTGGTCGATCTATTGCTGAGAATATGCGTAACACGTCTGATAGAGAGCCTAGAAGTAAGGCAGTACAAATAGCCAAGCTCACACAAAAATTTAGTGGATATGGGGATGTGAGAAAGCATATGGAAGTGTTTGAACAAATATGCAATTCTCTAGGAGAACACAATGACCTACATAAGAGTAATGCTTTAAGCCTAACCTTAAGTGGAAAGGCTGGGGATTGATAGAACCCTAAGGGTAGAAGAAAAAACGAATTACCCTACTCTTAGGAGATTGTTCTTGAAAGAATACATATGAGAGGGAGTACTTTGGGGTGTATCCTCTCAGCTCTAGAAAGCCCAACAAGAGGAAGGAGAATCGGTGAGAGACTTTATTAGTCGCTTGAAGCATTTGAATTCTCGTTGTAATCCAAATGAGCGCTTCAACAATAACCAATTGCTTGATAGATTCATTAGGGGGTTACGACATGAGGATATCTACAATGGCCTAGTCATTAGAGGTATCACCACTTGGGAAGCAATCACCACCAATGCGATCCAATTGGAGGATAATTTAATGATTCAAGGAGAAAGAGTGTCTGTTGAGCCTAAATCTATTAATTCGCAAGCATTAGGGCATCAACCAATGACCCTAAAGCCTATTGCTAAGGAGCCAAAGATATCTGAGATGACTTTAGCAGATCTCACCAAGGCTATTCAAGAGAGTCTTAGAGACAATCCTGCTCCGCAAAACAATCATATGTATCCAAGAAGGGAGCAACAATGGTGCTTAGTATGCTATGGACCGCATAGTACCAATGAATGCCCTACTTTTAGAGTGAAATTCAATGGGAATTGCAATGCATGTGGAAGGTATGGTCACCAAGCTAAGAATTGCATAGTATTTAAGCGCGCGATGGCCAATAGACCAACCATGGCATCGACAAACACACCTCGAGTGCCTGCATTGATGCCGACCCCACCTCTTGAACAAACAACACAACACAACACAACACATGGTCCCTAGGGCCCAAAATGTTGTTCAAACAACACCCTTACCACCTCCAGTGCTAGGACCGCAACCACCACATCCAAGAATCACTTCTGTGAATCAAGTGGGTTGTGAGTCATCTATTGCTTGTTTGGAAGGCTGTGAGGAAGATATGGACTCTAATATTGCCTATGGGATGGATGTGCTTGAAGAAAGTCCACAATGCTACATGGAGGAATATTGGGGACAAGTCAAACCTGTATATCAAGGAGCTGCACTTGCTCCAAGAGGCCAAAATATCAATTACACTGCTAAGAGACCACCTCTTCACTGCTATGAGTGTGGAGGTCCACATCGTGTAGCCGAGTGTCCTATTAGGCTACAAAAGAAAGTCACACTAATGCAAACCAATCAAGCGAGCACATCTACAATGCCGATACTCATGTGTAATCGATGTGGCATACATTCATTGATTGCCCAATGCCAAATAATCCAAATGCACTGAAGATCATGCCATTAAACTTGATGGAAGTTACCGAGGAGCCATCACAAAGTACACCTGTGGTACGAGTAAACGTACTCACACGATCGATGCTCCAAAAACAAAATTATATTCTTGAGGAAAGAGACACGGCATCAATTTTCCAATCTCAGAAAGAGAAGAAAACACGAAGGAAGAGATCGCAAAAAGCAGCGAAGTCAGACCCCAATTCAAAGACCAACATAGGGACTGGTGACGACCCCGTATATATGAACGACGTTGAAGAGGATTCTCATTCAGGAGAAACCATGGAGACCAAAACGACCACTAAGATAGAAACCAACAAGGAAGATCTTCATGAGCCAAAATGGCAGGGATCCAAGAAGAAGATAGGAACTTATCCAAACCCTACAGAGGAGATCGAGCGAGTCAAGCAATTAAGGAGTTTGGTAGAAGATACCCAAAGGGATCTAGAACCAGCACCTAGGCAAATCCAGATTACAGACACCGTGTTCCCTACGCGACAACAACCTCCCCAAGTCCATAGACCCTTAGCCATACCTAGTGTCATCCAAGAAGAAAGTGACTTAAACTCATAGGAAAGTGGGCGTACTCACTCCTTGATGGAAAGAATGTCTACAGAGGGACTACTTGATCCTATCGAAGAAATGGAGATTCCATCTTCCCCATGTCAAGGGACTGAATCCCAAAAGGTGCCGTTAAACATTGCCAAATTGATGGATTTCATGTCTTCATAAGTTAGAACCACCATCATGTCCAAACTATATAAAGGCCTTGAGCTAGTCTCAGCTCTTCGAGCCTTCCTCAATGGAGAACTAAAGTTTGGGCTACCACAATTTGCACAGATGGATGGAGTTGGAGAGACACCAATAGAGGAGGAACACTTAGATCTACAACCCAACCTAGATGAGAACCTTGTTATAGAAATACATGTTAACAAGTTGGGAAAATACTTTGAGGGTGATGAATCCAATGCGACCATACCAATCACTACTAAGGGATTAACTATGAAGGGAATCCTTGATGGTGGATCTAGGGTTAGCATTGTGACTAAAAATTGCTGGGAAACTATGGGAAGACCTCACCTTGCGACCACAACCATAGTAGTGAAGATGGACAATGGGTCTATTGTTAAACCTATGGGGATGCTAGAAGATCTCAAGATCAAGGTCTTTGTACATAAAATAAGGATTACCTTTATGGTTATGAATTTCTCCAAACACACTATGGCATCGGAGATGATCTTAGGACGTCCTTTCATGAGGGAAGCAAAAATGGTGCATGACTGGTCTAAAAACCGTGTCTACTTGCAGTTCCAAGATTCTGTCATTCGACTGGATCTTGTGACTGGTCGAGCACATGCTCTAGGAAACAGGTTTATAATTGATCATCGACACCACAGTTCACTCGCCCCCATTGCAGTATTGTTACACGTGTAAAGCGGACACTGATGTTGGGGAAGATTCTCCTTATATGGATCCCGGGGGATTCACCATGGAAAACTTACCGCATCACGTAAGTGTAGGGAAGTGGGGTTTTTTTACAAGTTACATAAGTGTATAAGTTAGGGGCAGGCCTTTAATAATTTATCTCCCAAGCTACAAAATAAGGGAGGGGGGTATCATATTTATGGGGCGGGGGGGGGGGACTTGACCGGGGCTGATTACTTGTAACGATTGGTCACCGATGTGCACTAGAACTTGGATGAATTTATGAAAAGTTTTTTATTAGGTCACACATCAAATTTTGCAGCAAGCCGGTCATAGATAAGGGTTGATTTGGAGCAGGCCAAAGGTTGATTTACACCAACTTTGGATGGGTCAAAATTGGAGAGTAGCCAGAGTGCAAGCTGATCGGGCACATAGTTTGAAAGTCAAACTAAGACACATTGAGGGTATATCTAGTTATCAATAGAAGTGGTTCCTTAGTACATTGCCAGTCACTATGCTACACACTCTTTGACTAGTTTTACTCCATTAGATCATGTGAGACCTGAATTTTATATGTAAGATAGGGGTATGATAGTTTTGTTCATTGATTGTCGTATAAGTGTAGAAAGGGGGGTCATATTTCCTAAGATGAGTCGTATATAGGGGTTTTATCAAAGTTGTCCGCTCGCAGGTGGCGTCTTGTTTTGTATACACAGTGAATCCCCCGGGATATGGATGTACTACCTGGGATGACTAAGTCGGACAATGTGGATTGGGTCCACCTAGCACCAACCATAGACACTTGGGGAAATAGGGGGACGACCTGGGTAACACATGAGGGGGATGAAATGCCACCACTCGTATCCTTAAATATGCTAGAAGCAGTGCATATAGCTTCTGATGACCTACAAGATGAAAGTTTGACTAGCATTGGGACCAGTAGCGCCTCACAAGACTATAGCCCACACGATTTGGGGTCAAATTCATCAATTGAAATTGACTCTGAGGACGAAGAATCTGAGTTAAATCTTAGTGCAAATGTGGGGACAAACCATTCAGGGCCCAGTGGTACCCTAGATGACAATCTATCCAAGGGAGCAGAAGACACAAGAAGCAATTCATCTAGTGACTCTTCACTAGAGATCTGTTGTAATCGAAAATTAGACAAAAAGAGTAAGAGATATAAGAGGCGAAGATATCAAGCAAATGTGCGTGCTAGAATAAATGAAAAGAAATCTAATGCAGAATGGCTTAATTGTATAGGGGCATGTGATGCTCATTGGAAATTGGTAGATAACTGGGATGAATACCTTCAAAGCATTATGTGGTGTATTCCACAACCCATTAACATCGCACAACTAGAGGCTACAGAGAAGCCAAAGTTGAGCCGTACTGTAAGGAGACGACATAATCGAGAGTTAGCTCAACAACAAAAGGAATCGGAAGTGAAATCACAGTCCACAGAACAACAGGACCCCACAGACGTACACCCTGCACACCTGAACATTTCAAATCCTACACCACAGAGGAACGTAAGGTTGTGTATATGAAGGCTCAAAGAAAACCTATCGATGGGAGCAATGGAGTCTATGACGGTGGTGCAGCCAAAGTTGGTCCCCGCTATAAAGTGTGCTAACAGGTGCATGGTAGAGGGCTAAAGCCAGTGTGGGAGACCTCAGCAGGATAGTGGCAACGGAAATGCATGCTTAAAGTGTTTTTTTAGGCCAGGGGGCCTTCGAAGTGGGTTGATGGGGACTGCAAGTCAAAGTGTTGGAGATGCATGGAATAAGCCCCGAAATGTGGTGTTCAAGATGCTTTAGAAGCTCGTCGAAACGGCTTGCCAAACAGAGTCCCGATGTGAAAGTTATGATAGTCCGAAGTTAGAAGGCTTCGCAGGTCCCGACGGGCAGGGCAGGTATAGACAGACAGGTGGCCAAAACTGAGATAAGTGGATACACATGTAAAGCTCAAGTTGTGAAGCATGCCGGTCTTTTCGGTTTGCCATTCGGAGCTCAAACGGACAAGTTATGGCCTGTGCAATATTTGTCGGGGGTCGGGTACGTGCTCACCGGGCCACGTTGGTAGGCTCGTCGACAGGCATGTTTTTAGGGCTCGCCAAGATTCTGATAAATTGCATGTAACGTGGGGGGGGTCAGTCAAGACTTGCGGCTTGCTGATCGAAGTCGTGTGCATCGAAATGGGCCGAATCTAAGTTGGCAAGTGGATGGCGGGAAGGGGTCAGATGGTTTTCCCCGTTTTGGGATGTGGTACCTGAGGCCAGGGTGACATCGAGCGATGGAGGAGAGATGGGATTCGGAATCAGTAAGATGGAGTTTCCATACGGCATGCTCAAAAAATCTTACTTGGAGAATCCGTGCACACAGAAGCACCGACCATGTGGGAAACAAACACATGAGGCTCCTTGGTTGTAATAAATAAAAGAAGCAAAGTTTGTCTTGGCTGGAGTTGAAAAACGGAAAGGGAAGGGAATTCAAAGGCTAAAGGGAAAAAAGGGGAATTCAAAGGCTATTGGGAAAAAAGGGGAATTCAAAGGCTAAAGGGAAAAAAGGGGTAGAGGGAAAGCCCAAGGCACAGTGGCTTCGTGTGTCACTGCAAAAAAGAAGAATTGTTTTCTTTTGGGGCTGGAAAAAAGAAAGGGCAAAGAGGAGGAGTGGAAGGAGGAGAAGGTATTTTCTTGTGTGTGCTTGGCGAATCGAAGCCGCATGAGAGGAAGGGGCTCCTTGCCTTTTTCTTAGGCAAAAGAGGAAGAGAGAAGGAGGAAGGTCTTCATATGCTCGGGCTCGACAATCAAAGCCAAGAGGCATGGTCCGTGAAGCGGCACGAAAAAAGCAAGCACCTTTCAGAGGAAAATGCCTTCGAGGGGTCGCTCGTTAGAAGCTGGGGGAAGGCTCACGAGGAGCAGGTCTCATGGAAACCTTTGTGTATGGCTGGAGCGGGGCTCGCCCTTGGTGTTTTTTTTGGTGTGCGCAGATTGCGGCGACGGTGTTGTACCTATTTTTGGTGTGAATGAAGAAGAGAAGCCCCCATTGCATTTGATTTTGGTGTCGTATCGCCCCCCTTTCCCCCCTGCTCTTTGGCTCTCGTGTGTGCGTACGAGTGTGTGTGTCAAGTCTTGCCCCCCCGACGAAGTGGTGCAGAGAGAGAGAGAGAGATAGAGAGAGAGAGAGAGAGAGTGCGGTGATTTGAGTGTGTGGCAGAGCACAGAACCGCTACAAGGGTGTGTGCGTTGTCGTGTGGTGCTCCACACGGGTGTGCGCGCATTGAAGCGATACTGTTTTGAGTCGGTTGGTCGACGGTGCGTCGTTCGAAGTTGGTCTTTCAGTGGATTGGGGTGCAGTGTGTGCCCTGGGCTATAGAAGGGAGCCGTGTTAGCGCGCTGGGCGTGCTCCCCATTCCCCCTCTCCATCTTCTGGTGCCCCCACTGAGGAGCACATTGATTGCTCCCTGGTGATGTATTTATAAGCAAAAATGTGGCAGAGTGTTGGCCCAATTTTCAGTGGTGAAGAAGATGCACATGAGTGGCTGGCAGATTTCGAGTTATTTATGCTCTCATTGCAAATGTGGAGTGATAAAGAAAAGCTAGAGACAGTTCCATTGGTGCTGCGAGGTAAAGCAAAAGCCTGGTTTGATGGTCTGGAAGCTACGGATAAGCAAGATTGGATTGGTTTTCAAGAGTGGTTTCTACATAGGTTTCGAAAAGTGGTGTCGGCTGCTGAAGTGGATGGAAAGATTAAAGAGCTGCGACAAGAAGTAAGTGGAAATTTTGATGCTTTTGTTGAAAAGTTTGAAGCAAGCTGGAAGGATTTAGTGGTTGTCACCGGAGTAGTCAATGCGGATGGTTTCAAGCTGGAGAAATTCCTAGCTTGCCTGTGTCCTCGAGTTCGAGATAAGGTGGATGATGAAGAGCCAAAGACTTATGCCGAGGCAGTCAGAGTTGCCAGGGTGAAGAGCAGGAAAATAAAAAGAAAGCTGGAGTTAGGCTTGTTAAAGCCTGCAGATTATGTGCCTGTTGAAGCGGTAGTTTGTTCTATGTTCCCGTCGAGGATGGTGCCAATGATGCGAAGTGTGGAGCCTGTTAGGGTAAGACCTGTGATTGACTATGTTCCTTGGAAATTACCTGTTGGTGAAGCGTCTATGCCGATTGTGGAGGAGCTTGTCAATGAGGATGAGCCTTTTGTTGAAGAGAGCATATGTGTAGAGGAGTTAGCAAATGTCAAGTGTCCAGTGCAACCTGAAGAGGTGGAGCATGTTCTCATGGAGTGCTTGTATGAAAGGGTAACATATCGTGGCCAAATGGTAGGTGCCGAGAGCTTGGGGTTGGATGACGAAAGTGGGCACGACGATGGTCCAACTTTTGTGGAGCATCTAGAGGATGATGATGCTGATACCGAATCGGCCTATGGTGAAAATGATGAGCCTACAAGCTCAAGCTTCTGGGAAACGAGTGATGAGGATAGAGATACGAGATGGGAGACAGAATCCCAAGGGTCTATGTTGGTAAAGGTGCAGTTACCATGTTATATGCATGAAGATGTGGTGGTTGTTGCCACTATAAAGGATGAGCAGGTGATAGCGTTGGAGCTTGAGAATAAAGACATGCAGGTGAGGGTGCTATGCGGCACCATGCTAATGATGATGCTCATCAAGGTAGCTATGGAAGGTGCTTTGATTGTACATCAGATACAAGGGTTTCCCAAGAAGGAGAGAGTTGTTGTGGCTAAAGAAGAAGAACAGGTCAAAGAAGATGGCATGCAAGAGATATTGGACGCTCATAAAGAAGAAGAGTAGCTCCAGCTAGCCATGGATTGCAGGAGAGATGCCCTGGATACGGGTTGTTTTGAGCAGGTATGCTTGGATGATGAGGTTGATTGGGGGTTTGATAACCCAATGGGTGAGATGGATGAAGAGACACAGGTGATGGCTGGGAAAGCTTTGACCAGAATGCAGGTGATACGAGGGTCTATCCCTCTCCAGTTCGCAGTTTCTTTGGAAGAGCAAAAGTTTGCTGCTATGGTGGTATCGACAGAGGCATGTATGGAGGTGAGTATGGAAGTGATGGCGACCAAGGTGCCAATGTTGAAAGAGTTGCCCGCTAAGTGGAGTGGTCCTTTTGAGCATGAAGAAGAGTCCAAGGGTGTGGACTTGTTCGAACTTTCAAAGGAAGTTTGCGTATGGTGGTTGAAAGGGATGCTGATAAATGCGGTTGTGCAGTGGGCTGTTGAGCAGGTGCAGGATTTTCTTGAGGAGGATCTTGCATTATGTGGTTGGGAGGGAGGGCATGGTATGTTCAATGTGAATGATGATGTATACTCGGACAGTGGTGATGCTTTTGGTGGTGTTTTTTTGGAAGTGGACAGTATGCCAATGAATGTTGGGAGTAGTAGTAGCATGCCGAGGGCTGCTTCTGTGGAAGATTGGCTATGTGCTGGGATGCAGCACTATGGGAGGGTGTTACAGGTGGACGGAAGAGACCAATACATGGTGTTTGACCCGGGCGGTTAATGACAGGGAAAGCAGGGGGTTGGGCAACCCGTAGGCGCAAATGTGGCGGGTGATAGATGCCAGGTTTTGTACATATCTTAGGTGGTTTTGTGGTGTGCAGAGAGTTTGTTTTGATGTGGCAGTTTTTTTAGTGCAATAAGCCTGTTTGTGGTTGAACATGAATGTTCAACAGGGGGGTGGGCAATGATGGTGCAGCCCAAGTTGATCCGTGCTATAAAGTGCGCTATGCAGTGCAAAGGGTGCTAACAGGTGCAGGGTAGAGGGCTAAAGCCAGTGTGGGAGACCTCAGCAAGACAGTGGCAACGGAAATACATGCTTAAAATGTTTTTTTAGGCCAGGGGGCCTTCGAAGTGGGTTGATGGGGACTGCAAGTCAAAGTGTTCGAGATGCGTGGAATGGGCCCCGAAATGTGGTGTTCAAGATGCTTTAGAACCTCGTCGAGACGGCTCGCCAAACAGAGTCTCGATGTGAAAGTTATGATAGTCTATGACGGTGGTGCAGCCAAAGTTGGTCCGCGCTATAAAGTGTGCTAACAGGTGCATGGTAGAGGGCTAAAGCCAGTGTGGGAGACCTCAGCAGGACAGTGGCAACGGAAATGCAGGCTTAAAGTGTTTTTTTAGGCCAGGGGGCCTTCGAAGTGGGTTGATGGGGACTGCAAGTCAAAGTGTTGGAGATGCATGGAATAGGCCCCGAAATGTGGTGTTCAAGATGCTCTAGAAGCTCGTCGAGACGGCTCGCCAAACAAAGTCCCGATGTGAAAGTTATGATAGTCCGAAGTTAGAAGGCTTCGCAGGTCCCGACGGGCAGGGCAGGTATAGACAGACAGGTGGCCAAAACTAAAATAAGTGGATACACATGTAAATCTCAAGTTGTGAAGCATGCCGGTCTTTTCGGTTTGCCATTCGGAGCTCAAATGGACAAGTTATGGCCTGTGCAATATTTGTCGGGGGTCGGGTACGTGCTCACCGGGCCACGTTGGTAGGCTCGTCGACAGGCATGTTTTTAGGACTCGCCAAGATTCTGATAAATTGCATGTAACATGGGGGGGTCAGTCAAGACTTGCGGCTTGCTGATCGAAGTCGTGTGCATCGAAATGGGCCGAATCTAAGTTGGCAAGTGGATGGCGGGAAGGGGTCAGATGGTTTTCCTCGTTTTGGGATGTGGTACCTGAGGCCAGGGTGACATCGAGCGATGGAGGAGAGATGGGATTCGGAATCAGTAAGATGGAGTTTCCATGCGGCATGCTCGAAAAATCTTACTTGGAGAATCCGTGCACACAAAAGCACCGACCATGTGGGAAACAAACACATGAGGCTCCTTGGTTGTAATAAATAAAAGAAGCAAAGTTTGTCTTGGGTGGAGTTGAAAAACGGAAAGGGAAGGGAATTCAAAGGCTAAAGGGAAAAAAGGGGAATTCAAAAGCTATTGGGAAAAAAGGGAATTCAAAGGCTAAAGGGAAAAAAGGGGTAGAGGGAAAGCCCAAGGCACACTGGCTCCGTGTGTCACTGCAAAAAAGAAGAATTGTTTTCTTTTGGGGCTGGAAAAGAGAAAGGGCAAAGAGGAGGAGTCGAAGGAGGAGAAGAAGAGGAGAAGGTATTTTCTTGTGTGCGCTTGGCGAATAGAAGCCGCACGAGAGGAAGGGGCTCCTTGGCTTTTTCTTAGGCAAAAGAGGAAGAGAGAAGGAGGAAGGTCTTCATACGCTCGGGCTCGGTAGTCGAAGCCGAGAGGCATAGTCCGTGAAGCAACGTGAAAAAAGCAAGCACCTTGTAGAGAAAAGTGCCTTCGAGGGGTCGCTCGTTAGAAGCTGGGGGAAAGCTCACGAGGAGCACGTCTCATGGAAACCTTTGTGTATGGCTGGAGCGGGGCTCGTCCTTGGTGTTTTTTTTGGTGTGCGCCGGTTGAGGCGACGGTGTTGTACCTATTTTTGGTGTGAATGAAGAAGAGAAGCCCCCATTGCATTTGATTTTGGTGTCGTATCGCCTCCGTTTCCCCCCTACTCTTTGGCTCTCGTGTGTGCGTGCGGGTGTGTGTGTCAAGTGTTGCCCCCCCGACGAAGTGGTGCAGAGAGAGAGAGAGAGAGAGAGAGAGAGAGAGAGAGAGAGAGAGAGAGAGAGAGAGAGAGAGGGAGGGAAAGAGAGAGAGTGCGGTGATTTGAGTGTGTGGGAGAGCACAGAACCGCTGAAAGGGTGTGTGTGTTGTCGTGTGGTGCTCCACGCAGGTGCGCGCGCATTGAAGCGATACTGTTTTGAGTCGGTTGTTCGACGGTGCGTCGTTCGAAGTTGGTCTTTCAGTGGATTGGGGTGCAATGTGTGCCCTCGGCTATAGGAGGCAGCCGTGTTAGCGCGCTAGGCGTGCTCCCCATTCCCCCTCTCCAACGGTCCAACGATAGTTAAGGAAATAGAGTTAGTAGGCCCAGTAGAAGAGTCCAAACCTGTTTTCATTGCCCAAGATTTGACAGAGACTGAGGAGTGTGTACTTAAAGAACTTCTCAAGGAGTTCATGGTTATATTTGCCTGGACATATCATGATATGAAAGGTGTTCCACCTTTCGTGGTGCACCACACAATCCCCATGAATAACATGGCTAAACCAGTTCAGCAATGACCCTACCCAATGAATCCTAAATATGCAAAAATCGTTCAAGAAGAGATTGAAAAGCTTGTGGAATGCGGATTCATATACCCTATTGAGCACTCAGAATGGGTGTCTCCAATAGTGATTGTGCCAAAAAAGAATGGGAAACTCAGAGTGTGCGTGGATCTCAAGAAGGTCAATGCCGGCACTAGGAGGGACCATTGCCCCTTCCCATATTCAGAATATATGCTTGAAAGAGTTGCAGGGAAGGAAGCTTATAGCTTTTAGATGGGTACTTTGGCTACAATCAAATCACAATTACGCTGGAGGACCAAGCTAAAACAGCCTTTATAACCGAATTTGGAGTGTTCGCATTTCGTGTTATGGCTTTTGGCTTAACCAATGCCCCGGCTACCTTTCAAAAAGTAATAAACACTGCTTTTAGAGAATATTTGAGGGAGTTTTGTGAAGCTTTCTTAGATGACCTTTGTGTTTATTCCTCTTGGAAAGAACATCTATCATGCTTACAAAAAGTGTTTGAGAAGTGTAGATTGTATCGCATCTCCTTAAACCCTTTCAAATGCCAATTTTGGGTTAAACATGGAGTCATTTTAGGGCATATAGTATCCAAAAATGGGATGTCCACAGATGAGAGAAAAATTAAAGCCATTGTTGAATTGCCATCACCTACAAACTATAAAGGAGTTCAAAGGTTCATGGGCCATGTTGGTTATTACCGACGGTTTATTTTAAACTTTGCCGAGATAGCTCAACCTTTGTACAAGCTTCTTATTGAGTTCCAATGGACTGCGGAGTGTGACCATGCTTATGAGTCATTGAAAAAGACCTTGACTAGCGCTCCTATTCTACGAGTACCCAATTGGAATGTAATTTTGCATGTGCATATTGATGCATCGAATTGCTATTGGGTGTGTTCTAGCTCAACTAGGAGAACATAAACTGGACTAACCCATTAGCTTTGCAATTCATCAATTGAATGATGCCGAGAGAAACTACACCACTACAGAGTGAGAAGGTTTAGGTATGATTTATGTAGTGAAGAAATTTCGCTACTACGTTCTGGCCAACAAGTTTGCGTTCTATGTTGATCATCAAGCCTTGTTGTATCTAGTAAATAAACCTTGTTCCATGGGAAGAATTACACGATGGTTGTTAATTCTCCTTGAGTTTGATTTTACCGTTGTGGTGAGACCTGGTAAAAGACATGTCATGGCGGATCATTTGTCTCGCATACCCAATAGTGAAGCCCCTGCTGGAGTCGATGATGAGTTGCCCGATACTTCTCTATTCCTAGTCGAAACCATACCTGAATGGAGTGAGAAGATTGTGAACTTTCTAGTTAATGGTTTTCCACCCAAAGAGCTTCGTAAAGACATAGCTCGAAAACTGTTAAAAGAATGTGAACCTTACTCTCTCATTGCAGGAACTGTCTACAGGTTAGGGAAGGATGATATTCTTAGACGTTGTGCCCGTGAGGATGAGTATTTATACATACTGCAAGAAGCCCACATGGGTATAGCCGGAGGACATTTCTCAAGGGAACTAACAGCTAGAAAGGTGTTGCAATCAGACTATTGGTAGCCTACCTTATTCAAGGATGCATCACTTTTTGCAAAAGGATGTGATGAATGCCAACATTACAAGATCACACAACGAAAGGATAGGATGTCCTTACATCCTGTTAAAGTGACCCAATCATTTGAAAAATGGGGTTTGGACTTTGTAGGCCCAATTAGTCCGACAGCTCATAGCACTCAATCTCGATATATTATCGTTGCCACTG
Organism: Adiantum capillus-veneris; assembly: GCF_014529385.1. Taxonomy (NCBI): domain Eukaryota; kingdom Viridiplantae; phylum Streptophyta; class Polypodiopsida; order Polypodiales; family Pteridaceae; genus Adiantum; species Adiantum capillus-veneris. The sequence continues at coordinate 150,127,706 of NC_140936.1, read as the reverse complement.
ACTATGTGACAAAGTGGGCGGAAGCCAGGGCGACACGTAAGGCCGATGCAAGGTCAACTGCCAAGTTTCTCTTTGAGAACATTATTACAAGATTTGGTTGTCCCTTTGAGATTGTGAGTGACAATGGTACTCATTTTATAAATGAAGTAATAAAAGAACTCACTATTAACTTTATGATAGCTCACCATAAGTCCACACCTTATTATCCACAAGCAAATGGCCAAGCTAAGAGCACCAGCAAGACCTTAATCTCTATCTTGACCAAAACGGTGAAAGCTCATCGCACAGATTGGGATTTAAAGCTTACATCAGCTCTATGGGCTTATCGTACCGCGTACAAAGTTTCCATTAACTGCACACCATTTAAGATGGTGTATGGCCAAGAAGCGGTTATGCCATGGGAGTTTGTCATTCCTAGTCTTCGAGTAGCTTCTCAAGAAGGTTGGGATGGTAACCCCTTAGTTGAGCGATTATATATCCTTGAAAGGCTAGATGAAGAGAGGCAATTAGCTGTGCAAAATGCACTTGTGAAGAAAGATAGGAGGAAGAAATGGTTTGACCGTCATCTAAAGAACAAAGATATCAATGTTGGTGATAAAGTCCTTATGTATGGAGTGCATAACAAAAAGAAAATGTTGAAATATGCGGGAAAAGCACCATATAGAGTATGTGAGATCACCCCACAAGGAACAATTCATGTGGAGACTCTTGATGGAGTTGAAACCATTGGATTCCTCAATGGGAGAAAATTTAAAAGATATTATGATCCTTTAAGCCAAGAGGAGCTATGTGCCATCCATACAAAAAAGGCAACCAAGGCACAAACAGAAATGAAGAAGATACAAGCTCAAGCTGAGGCTAAGGAGCGACAACAATGCATAAGACGGAAATGAGAGGCTAACCTTGGAGTCACACATGCATTCCACGTTGAAACCCACGAGGATTGGTTGGACTCTGACACACCTCTACAATACCCTATTGAGCTAAACAACACCTATGGAAAAGTGCTATATAACGCTTTATTGGACACAGGTGCTAAATATAATATGCTATCATATGGGGTGTGGTGTCAATTTGGGAAGCCACCTCTATCTGAGAGTATTATCCAAGTCAAGGGTGTCAACAAGAAAAAAACTTCGGTTTTTGGAATCTGGCATACTTCTGTTAGTTATGACAATGGGGTTGTAGCTCAAGACTTTTTGGTCATGCCTATTGGAACTATGGAGGGTAATATAAACCTAAGACGCAGGTGGATGATAGCCACCAAATGCACTATTGATCGGGGGAAAGGGGGTGTCACAACACGGAAACCAACTCTTAGCCTTGCCACTCAAGCCATAGTCCCTGAGATATTTCCTTTTAAGGAAATAAAACCCAAAGCATTGCATGTCCAAGAGATTGAACCATATGTCCCCATAGCCCAACTCTCTAGAGCTTCAACCGATGTAGTTGAAATAAAGCTTGAGACACACAAGACCCATCCCAATATAGCAAAGAAAACATGCAAGTGGCTCCCTAAAGCTTCTTTAGCGACCATAGCCAGTGCTAAAAGACAGGAGCCTGGTAAGAGACGTCCCATTCGCCCCAAGAAATGTAAAGAAACGTTGCGCTAGATTCCTAAACGACTATTGAAAGCCCAAGGCTACCATCAAGGAAATGATCAAATCTGGGTGCCAAAATGTAGATTGTGTTCTTACCTGTCACTTGACCCATGTGCACCCAATCCTGTAGCTCCAAAACGAATTGATGATCACGGAAAGAAAAAAATCACAGAATGCTACACACCCGCTCCAGAGCTAGTTTGGGTACCGAAGAAAGAACGATTTGTTCCACCTAGCTCAGGAAGGGGGGAGTCCCATGAAGCTTCTAGCTCCTCATGTAATGCATCCATAGAGGTAAAAGCTTCTCCACAGCCTCCACCTACAATAGTGGACCTCCATGAAGCTACAAAGGAATCCACACCTCCCAGTGTTCAAGAATCACCTGATGAACCACTTCAAGTTCGATCCTTGGAGAGTACCTTACCACCCTTGCAACTCGATGAGGCACCTAAGGTAATAGAAAACTACTGGCAAAAATCATCACCTATTACCAACTGGAACAATTGGTTTCAAAAGGTGACAACATCATTCCAAAAGGTATGATCTACCCAAGGAAGGGGGGAGTGTTTGCTGACATCCATCATTCACTTGCTTCCCTCTCAACCTTCCTCCCTGACCTCTTAATCTCCAATCTTAGGGAATGTATATATAAAGCCTTATACTCACAAAAACAAGATAAAAAAGTAAAAGAGCAAGATCCATAACACAAAATCATAAAAACACATTATGCACAAGAACACGACCCTTGTAATATTTGCACTCTAACCATCATCTATTTGCATGTACAGATACGGCTAGTATGCTAGAGTCATCCACTCCTGCTTTGGGTGAGAGGTACCCTCGTTACTTTTCACAAATGTTTCACATGGCCTTTCCGGTGCTTGCCTGTGAATGGGATTTGGTAGGTACGCTAGCATGTGAGAGAAATTTCGAGGAGTTTGAATGGCTGATACGTCTCTTGACCACGACTGATCCATACTTAGTAGAGAGTGTATCTCCCATTTCACAAGCCTGTCTTTTTTATCAAGATGACTATAGGCGTCTAGTGACCTTCTTAGTAAACATTGGTGCCTCTGATGATGAAGAAGATTTACATGATTATACGGATGGCACATATGGTCTCACGGATGATGACTTTGTTTTTCTCGACGACGAGGATAGGGGTTTAGCCTTAGGGTTTCCCCCCAATCTCTACAATATCCTATTCCCTTGACTTTCTAGGGGGAGTGCAAATAATTAGGTTAGGGTTCCTTATGTTTTTTTAATTTTGTTCAATAAGTGTTGGTACCTTTTCCCATTGATGTGCCTACTAGAGGTATTCTTTGTGTTTCCTAGTGTGTACAGGAACGTGTTGTTGTTGTTAGGATTTGGACCTTCATGGAATCTTTCTCTCATTCACACTTCAAATCAAGCACGACCATCAACACAAACAGCTCCTGTTATCCATTAGCATGTAATTTTTTGTCATAATCACTTGTCTAGGTTTAGAAATCAAGCAATCTGACTAAGCTAGTTTTACCAAGCTAGGTGTTAGAGATCTTTTCTTAATACCATGGGGAATGCCTTCCTAATAATCAATGGTTACTTAGGTTCTTAATCCGATTTAGGCAGCATTGTGTGAAATGTACTAGGGCTTTCTAGTGGGCTTAGTCTCTATTGACCTTTAGCTTAAGTATTATAAAGGGAGTTTACTAGTGTAATGAGCCTGGGGAGGGTAACAATGTTATATGACCCCCCAAAGTTACAAAATTAAAATGCTGAAACGAACAAACAAAAAATCAAAGTGCCAAAATGTAAAATCTTAAGCTGGAAGAGAAACCTCAGCTTGATTTGGTACTCCACTCACATGTATCGCCTATGGTACTAGAGCCTTAGAGGTTCCCAGTGTAGATGCTTTTCCTTGAAAAGCAAAAAACCCAAGGCATACAAAATAAGCACACACATCAAAATTGAATCACTGTGAAAATACTTTGGGGGGTCAAAGGAAAGGTAATTAGTCAGGCAATGATTTCATGAGAAATTCCTTTTATCGTAGCTTAACTACAAGGTCTTCTAGGTATAGCCTCTAGTCAGCCCTCAGACATGAAATACTTGGCTCTCGCAATTAAACAACTTAATTGACCAGAGAAATTTGAGAAGCTTACCCATGGTATTAATAGTCGATCTTTAGTGACTTTCTATCGTTAAATTAGCGACCCCAAACTTGTTTAGTTTTTTACCTTCCCAACTGTTTATGTGTTTGATTATATTGCAATTTAATGTTTATTGCTGACAGATGATTTAGAATTATGCTACCAATCAAATTATCTGCCTACAACTGCATATGCTTTTTAATTATATATGAGAATGCAGTTATTGTGCCAATGTTGTTTGATTTTGCAGTGACTGAAGAAGGCTAAGGACATTCATCTCAAATGCTCTTCCACCTCGACGAACAAGCTTCAAATCAATAGCTTCCGAGGACGAAATCTACATCAGGAAGGGGGGCATGTTAACCCTCACGCATATTCCTATCACCTAAGACGGACGCCGTATTATTTATTTGGTAGAGTCAGGTACCGGGCTTGTCGGTCCAATAGGAAAAGGGTAAGAGTGATCGCCGATGAGAGGCGCACTCTAACTGGAACATTCAAGGGATTAGTTGGTTAAGCATGGGTGCCCAAGTGTGAATGGGATGAGCTCATATAAAAGTTAACTAAACCTAAAATTCACTCATTCTCTCATTTGTGCAATTGAAGAGTGCTCTTGCTCCATCTCCATATTCTTCTTCTTCATCTCCTTGTGTGTGTGTGTGTGTGTGTGTGTCTATGCGTGAGAGAGAGAGAGAGAGAGTGCGATCGAGCATTGCGGCGATACGACGGCGGCAAGGCGGTTGAGCGCGGCATAGCGGCATCTCCCTCTTCTTCATGACGAGGAATCCTCCACGACAGTAAGCATAGAGTGGTGAGTGACACACCATCATCTTCCTTGAGCTTACTAGTTTAGGCTAGTTGCGTGCTTAGAGCCATTTGTGGCTCGCACATAGTGTATCGGCAAGTTCCTTGCATTGACACATGCGACATATGTGCACAACGTGCGCTACGCATAGAAAATTGTCCATGTCTTCTTTTTGTTGCACAGCAGAGACGTCGCTGTCTGCAGAACGTGGGAGAGAAGCAGCACGTTGCATGCACATGGAACCCGCTTTCCCCTTCTCCAAAAATAGCTCGGATACCAATGAAAGGGCGGTGGTAATGTGTGTGCCAATCCCCACCCAATCGTGCTATCTTATAGCCTCCCCCTAGCGTACACAATGTCCGGCCATGTCGGTGGCCTTGCCCGTAGGACCCATGTCCTTACACAAAATCTCCCACTAGACGAGATAACCACACAGCTTCCTTACTGCAACTAGAAACTGCAACATACTCTGCCTCAGTGGTGGAGGACGAAGTGCAATTTTGGATACATGATCTCCAAGAAACTGCCGCTCCAGCAAACAAGAAAACGTAGCCAGATGTGGATTGCCTAATGTCCACACAACCCACATAATCCAAATTAGTCTATCCAACTATGGATGCATCATTGCTCCCAAACTGTAAGCACTTGCTAGCTGAGCCCTTGATGTATCTCAAGATGTGCTTCACTGCTTCCCAATGCTTTTTGCCTAGATTTCCATAAACATGTTGACCACTGCCGCTACATATGCAATGTCTGGCCGTGTGTTAACCATGGCAAACATAAGAGTGCCAACTGCCAAAAAGTATGGCACCTTTGCCATCTCTGCCTTTTCAGCATCCGATTTGGGACAATCATGCTTGCTAGGTTTTTCATATGCAGCCATAGGGGTACTCAATGGTTTCACCCCTTGCATATTAAAACGTTGCAAGACCTTGTGAATATACTCTTCCTGGGAAAGTTCAAGTATAGCATGTTTGCGATCTCTCTTGATATGCATACCAAGAAAGTGATGTGCATCACCCAAATCTTTCATAGCAAGCTGCTTGCTTAAGGCATTCTTGAGAAGTGAATACTCATCTTTTGACTTCCTGGCTATGAGCATATCATCCACGTACAAAATCAGAATGATGAGGGAACCATCATTCAACCTCTTTGTGTACAAGCAGTGATCCTCTTTGCTCTGTATGTAACCCTTGGACTGAATGTACTTATCCAACTTGATGTACCATTTTTGTGAGCCTTGCTTTAATCCATACAAAGCTTTCTTGAGTCTACACACGAGTTCTGCCCATGTTGGCTTCTCAAACTTTATTACAAAACCCTCAGACTATTTCATGTAAACATCCTCTTCAAGATCCCAATGAAGAAACGTTGTCTTCACGTCCATTTGGACCAATTCAAAGTCCTGGATGGCTATTAGACCAAGCACAAGATGCAATGTAGTCATCTTGACCACTAGAGAAAAGATTTCATCAAAATCCACGCTTTCGTTTGCTTGAATTCTTTAGCAACCAATCTTGCCTTATACTTAGGCTCGGGATCATATGTTCTTCTTGTACACCCATTTGCATGGCAATGCCTGTTTACACGCAGGTAACTCTATCAATTCCCAAGTTTTGTTGGCTAAAATCGAGCTATACTTAGGTTGCATAACCTCCTCCCACTTCACACTATCATCCATTTGAATGGCCTCTTTGTAGCAAGTGGGTTCACCGCAAACAGTGACTAGCAAGTAGTCTAATCCTGGCTCAAATCTTAGGTACATGAGATGTACGAGTAGATCCTTGAAGTGCCTGACTTCTACTAGATTCCGCTCTCTCTGGAGTAACATGTGTGTTTGTACTAGTGGAAGGTGCATCACTAGCACGTCCAATGTTCTGTGTAACTGGCGGTGAGGCAACATCCGCAAACCGTACTCTGTAATACTCAATGTCCTTCACTAGCTTTTAATGCATCTTAGACTTGTTGAATATCACCCATGAGCTGCGTATGACCTTCTTAGATTCCGGGTTCTAGAGACGATATCCCATCTCTGTGTCTACACCATATTCAATGAAAATGCAATCGTGTGATTTGGGGTCCAACTTTTGCTAAGCGCTTTTGGCACATGTGAGAATGCCTCACACCCAAATACACGTAATTTGTCATAATTGGTCTCTTTGTCCATCCACATCTCCTGTGGAACCTTGTACTTTAGTGGTGTACTAAGTGACCGATTGATCAAGCAGCCGTCGTAACAACTTCTCCCCAAAATTCTTGAGGTAAGTTGGCTGTAGACAACATAGAAGTGACTTGTTCCTGAATGGTTCTCTCAACCACATTGTTTTGGGCGGGTCTGTAAGGCGTGGTAAACTGTCTTCTAATGCCTCTTCTACTGCAAAAGTCCTTGAACTCTGAGGAGATGTGCTCGCCTCCATTGTCACTGCACAAAGCTTTAAGCTTTCTACCCGATTGGTTCTCGACCAATGCTAAGAACTTTCGAAAGACACTAAAGACATCGCTCTTCTACTTCAAGAGATAAACCCACACCTTTTTAGTAGAGTCGTCTATGAATGTTAGGAATTATAATGCTCCCTCTAGAGACTTGACTAGCATAGGTCCGCACAAGTCGCTATGAACGAGATCTAGAGGATTCCCTAACTCCTTGTCCAAATGCGCTGATGTCAACCTAGTCTGTTTGCCATAGATGCAATGCTCACATAAAGAGAATTTATAGTAATCTAACACAAAGATATAACCAAAATGCTACAAGACTTTCATTCCCTTGTGACTCATATGTTCTAGCCGTCTATGCCACAACTTTGTAGGTAGCTTGACTACACAAATAAAATTCTCTTTCACAGAAGAGACATAAAGTGAGTACAATGAGCCTGACTTCTGGCCTTTAAGCATGACCAAATTTCCCTTCTTGATAATCCAAGAACCATGAGCAAATATGGTAGTGTAACCCAAATCATCTAGTTGTCCAACTGACCTCAAAATCTTTGTCAATTTGGGTACATGTTTGACATTATGCAACATAAGCTCAGTGCCATTACGCATAGAAAATTTGATGTTTCCCACACCGCATATATCAAGCTCATAAGAATTGCCTAGACTCACCGTGCCATGCGTATTAGTGTATGTAAAAAACCACTCCTTGTGAGGAGTCAAATGGAAGCTAGCACCCGAGTCCACAATCCAATTCTGCGCATAACACTCGTCATGAGCTAACAATGCATTAGGATTAAAATCTGATGTGAAAATCAACACATCATTTGACACTTCAAAAAAAAATTCAATGGCTAGATACTCGACCACATGAAGCTCTTTAATTTTCACGTTGCTTTTAGGTTTGTTAGACTTTGCCTTCTCTTTGCCCTTATCATGTTGCATTGTGCGACAATCTTTCTTCAAGTGTCCCTTTTTATGGCAGTAGTAGTAACACTCTACATTTTGTATGTCTTTGTGGAGACTCTTGCTACAACCTTGCATGCGATCCTATGAACGATCGCGACTATGACCATGATGCATGTGCTTGTCACGATAGCTACTAGCCACATATGCATCACCATGCCCACTCGCATCAAGAGATTGACGTCGAGTCTCCTCAATGAGCAACACACCAGCAACATCACTAAAATCTAGCTTGCCATTGGGTGCAAAATTGCTTATGGCTGTGTTGAAGGTATCCCATGACGATGGTAGTGAACATAGAAAGAAAATGGCTTTTATTTCATCATCAAAATTGAGGCCTTTTGAAGTAAGTTGTGAAAACACATTGTTGAACTTGTTCAAGTGAGAACTAACATTACTGCCTTCTTTCATGTTCATACACATCAATTTCTTCATCAAGAAAACCTTGTTCGAGGCGTTGTTGCCATCCCAAGCCTGACATAGAGCATCCCACAAATCTTTTGCATTGCTCTTATCCATTAAGGTAAAGTAAATGGATTCACTAAAATGCAAGTGAATGGTCGCCATAACATGCTCATTCAAGTCATCTCACTCACCATTAGTATACGCATTCTCTCTTCTTGCATGCAAGGGTGCTATCAAACCTTTATTGATCAAAAACATCTTGCATACGCTACCACCAAGTGACAAAATTTGAACCATCAGATTTTTTGATGTAGTGCTCTCCTCTTTCGAAAGCACTACTCACAACCATGATTAAGGAATGTAGCCAAATACTTTATGGCGAATTGCTTGGGATAATTTTGGCAGAGTTTCCCCTAGAATAGGAGCAAAAACTCAAACCCAAATGTAGTAAAATCACTGTGTAAAAATAGCTAGAAGTGCCAAGAACGCATAGAATGAACTCGCGAGAAAAATTTGACAAAGTCTCCTTTGTATGAGGGGTCAAAACTCAACTAATAAAAACGCATAAACGGCTCAAAAGAACCACTGACCTCTGCACAGAGCTATGAGTGAGCCAAGCTTGGAGGAAGTGTAGGAAATGGGGGGATTGTAGACTCTAAATTGAGGGCTTGGAAGGTAAATCAGACAGCCAATTTCTCAACCAGGTGAATTGAATTCAGAAGCAGTTTCGAGAAGGCAGAGGAAATTGGCATGCTTTGTGTGATGGTGTGTGGTTGTACGCACACACACACACACACACACACACACACATATCGAGTCTACAACAAGGAAGTCATGGAGCTAACAACCAACAGTGAGCATTGGAGGAGTAGAAGCATTTGTAGCAAGCCAAGCAAGGAATTAATGCAAGTAAGAGCAGCTCGCTTAAGCTAAAATCGGGCAAAGCAGAGCTGAGCAGGAAAGTGCAGCGCTGATTAGGTCGAGCATTGGAGGGATTGAGTAGGGTCTCACCTTCCGAGCAAGTAGTCAAGATCTGCAGTTCATGAGACAGTGAATTGAGCAGGGCTTTTTGCTGCCGATTTTGCTTAATGCAACGTATTCAGATCAAGTTTGATTATGTGACTTACACACACACGGCCGTCAAACTTCGTTCAGACCAGCTAAACAGAGAAAAACAAAAAAATGATTTTTTTTTTAATGTCTCGCTAAGGTGTGCTCACACACTCGTTCACAATAGAGAAGGAAAATCGACAATGAGCATAGAAGAGAGAGAGAGAGAGAGAGAGAGAGAGAGAGAGTATCAACACACACATATACTTTTTAATTTTTTTTGTGGTGCTCGCGGCTTCGGCAGCATCAATAGCATTATCTCTCGCTCGCTCGCTTGCGAGAGAGAGAGAGAGAGAGAGAGAGAGAGAGAGAGAGAGAGAGAGAGAGAGAGAGCATGATTGAGTGTGTATACATCAACACACATAGATATTTTTTAATCTTTTTGTGGTGCTCTCGGCTTTGGCGACATCAATAGCATTGCCATTTCGTCATACTTCTTGCCGATTTCCATCGGCATCCATGCGACATCGACCGTCGCGTCCTTGTTTTCTCGGTGTTCTTTTGGGCACTCCACATCAACAATTTTTTCTCAAGCATTTTCACCCAACACCGGTGTTCCTACGGATGACCATTTCCCACAGACGATTACATTCATGACATGTGTGGGTGAGGTACCTCTATCATAGAGGAGTGACACCCGACATCAACATCAAGCGCAATGATTATTCTTTACGACATAGTTTTTGCTTTGACTTTTTTTGGCGGCTATTCGACTAGCGCATTTCCATTTGGTGACGGAAATCAGCATTGATCTCCTTGTCTACACTGACACATAGGTTTACAAGGGGGGCTTTTGAGTCCACATACATCCAATTTACAAGTTTTTTAGATACGCACACAGGTACAATGTCTTCATAAGCACCCTTGGCAGTCATTTTGGCACCAGTTTCTCTGGGATGGTCGTGCGTTGACATATGCATACTTTCTTGAGCACACATAAAGCTATTGAGCTCTTTTGAGGGTGAATATCCCGGCAGGGATTTTTTATTTTTTTTTGCCTTTAGAAGTCTTTTTTGTCAAATTTCAAACTCTACTTACTCTCCTACAAGTTCATAAGCATAGAGCCACTTATGTGTGGGCATGCTTGATCGGAAGGATGTGATTTCTTATTGCTTGATTAAAAATCCTAATTAGTGTGTGTGCACGCATTTGAAAGCATTTAATGCTCAAAGTCCCTTTTTGGTGCGGTGACATCAAAGTCTTCAATTCCTACAAGGCATGTGAAAAAACTCCCTATTTTAAGGGACTTTTTTGACTTTTTGTAAGAATGCATAAGAGCCCGGCCAAAAGGAATTTAAAACCAACGCTCATCATGCAAATCTCTAGAAGGCCTAGTCAAGGCGAAGCTAGCAAATGCTCCAATTGTGTAAGGTGCTTCTGTTCTTGGCCCAATTTTTTGCTTCTAATTCTCTCTTGCATTTGTTTGATTTCCCTTCAAACCTGTGCATCTTTCAATCGAGCCCATAATCGCCTATGCTCCTCTATTTCATGATGCTTGCTGACAAGCGTTACTCTTTTGTGCATCCTCAAACCATCGACCACTGCTTTGCCCTGGCATACCCACTCCAGGCTTTGTTCGCTACTAGCACCACACCTATCCTTAATTGCTTTCTCTTGCTTTTAGCCCATTCAACCTCACCCAACCAACGGCCTCCACACAGAGCTATGAGTGAGCCAAGCTTGGAGGAAGTGTAGGAAATGGGGGGATTGTAGGCTCTAAATTGAGGGCTTGCAAGGTAAATCATGCAGCCAATTTCTTGACCAGGTGAATCGAATTCAAAAGCAGTTTTGAGAAGGCAGAGGAAATTGGCATATTTTGTGTGATGGTGTGTGGTTGTACACACACACACACACAGATCGAGTCTACAACAAGGAAGTCGTGGAGCTCATGACCAATTGTGAGCATTGGGGGAGTTGAAGCTTTGTAGCAAGCCAAGCAAGGAATTAATGCAAGTAAGAGCAGCTCGCTTAAGCAAAAATCGGGCAAAGCATAGCTGAGCAGGTCGAGCACTGGAGCGATTGAGTAGGGTCTCAACCTCCGAGCAAGGAGTCAAGATCTATAGTTCACAAGACAGTGAATTGAGCAGGGCTTTTTACTGTCGATTTCGCTCACTGCAATTCATAGGCAGTGAATTGAGCAGAGCTTTTTGCTATCGATTTTTCTCACTGCAGCGCTACTCAAATCAAGTTTGATTACGTGACTTACACACACACGGCCATCAAACTTCGTTCAAAGCAGCAGAACAGAGAAAAACAAAAAATTGAAATTTTGTTTATGTCTCACTAAGGTGTGTTCACACACTCGTTCACGAGAGAGAAGGAAAATCGACAATGAGCATACAAGAGAGAGAGAGAGAGAGAGAGAGAGAGAGAGAGAGAGAGAGAGAGAGAGAGAGAGAGAGAGAGACTATATTGACACACACATATATATATTTTAATTTTTTTTGTGGTGCTCACGGCTTTGGCGACATCGATAGCATTATCTCTCACTTGCGAGAGAGAGAGAGAGAGAGAGAGAGAGAGAGAGAGAGAGAGAGTGTACACAACACACACATAGATTATTTTTAATTTTTTTGTGGTGCTCTCGGCTTTGGCGACATCAATAGCATTATCTCTTGGATTGTCATTTCGGCATACTTCTTGTCGATTTTCATCAGCATGAATGCGACATCGACCGCCGCGTCCTCGTTCTTTTGGGCACTCCACATCGACAATTTTTTCTCAACACCAGTGTGCCTGCGGACGACCATTTCCCACAGATGATTGCATTTATGACATGTGGGTGAGGTACCTCTATCATAGAGGAGGGACACCCGACATCAACATCAAGCGCACTGATTACTCTTTACGACATAGTTTTTGCTTTGACTTTTTTTGCGGCTATTCAACTAGCGCATTTCCATTTGGTGATGGAAATCGGCATTGAACTTTTAGTCTACACCGACACGTAGGTTTACAAGGGGGCTTTTGAGCCCACATACATCCAGTTTACAAGTTTTTTAGATACGCAGATGGGTACAATGCCTTCACATGCAGTCATTTTGGCACCAGTTTCTCTGGGGTGGTCATGCATTGACATATGCATACTTTCTTGAGCACACATAGAGTCTTTTCAGAGCGAATATCCCCCAGGGATTTCTTTTTTTCTTGCATTTAGAAGCCTTTTTTTGTCAAATTTCAAACTCTACTTACTCTCCTACAAGTTTATAAGCATAGAGCCACTTATGTGTAGGCATGCTTGATTAGAAGGATGTGATTTTCTTATTGCTTGATTAAAAATCCTAATTAGTGTGTGTGCACGCGTTTGAAAGCATTTAATGCTCAAAGTCCTCTTTTGGTGAGGTGACATCAAAGTCTTCAATTCCTACAAGGCATGTGAAAAACTCCCTATTTTAAGGGACTTTTTTGACTTTTTGGAATAATTCATAAGGGCCATACCCATTTTTGGCTTTCTAAAAGAAGCCTTAGAGTTGAGTTGCCTTAGGCATACTTTGAATGTTGTCACCCATGATTGCTACATACCTTAAATGTTATTTCAATTTTAAAATAATAAATGGATCTTTTTATTTGACCTTCAATTTCATATATTGACATGTCTTAACTTTTCTTGCATTCTATTGTTTTAGAATGTTCAAGTAAAACGTCACTTGCATAATTCTAGTAAATCTTATGGATACACACGTGCACGCGCGTACAGACACATATATATATTAATGAGTTTTTTTAATTTCACATTTCATTTCACAACCAGGGTTTAAAAAATACATTTTTTCTAGCCGAAGAAAATAAGGACAAAGTTGAAATTCTATCATTTTTAGGTCAAAATTTGAAGCTTTTGCCGGTATTTACACTAAAACTTGTGTAAATTTGCTGGGTTTTTTCAAGGTAAGCTCAAAATCTAATCGAGATTTTATGATTTTAGCCGGTTAAAATACATTGCACCCCGATTTTTCTTTAACTGTATTCATAGCCTCACATGGCTTGACTTTTTTTACATTGTATAACTTAATTCTAGTCAATATTCAGGAAAGTCTCTTTTATTAAGCAGCTATCGACTGAGTTTCCATCCCACAAAGAAGCGAACCGGAAATACTAGCATAAATTTAAAATTTGTAATATGTTTTGAATTATTATATTTGACCAGTTTTTCTTCCCTTTACCATGATTTGCAACCACCTAGTCTTGATTTTCAACCGGCTCAAGGCTAAGCTGAGGCAGTCCCTTGACCATTGATTCTACTTAAATTCAACCAAATGATTTTATCACGGTCTAATTGTTTTAGAAATCCATCGTGATTTTTTCACTTGTTTTATAAAGTAGTCCCAGCCAAAAGGATTTAAAACCAAATTGAAGGAACCCTTCAAAGCTCATCGTGCAAATCTCTAGAAGGCTTGGTCAAGGCGAAGCTAGTAAATGCTCCAACTGTGTAAGGTGCTTCCGTTCAGCCCAGTTTTTTGCTTCTAATTCTCTCCTGCATTTGTTTGATTTCCCTTCAAACCTGTACATCTTTCAATCGAGCCCAAAGGCGGCTCCTCCGCTGCAATCATACACTACTGGCCTATGCTCCTCCACGTCATGATGCTTGCTGACAAGCGTTACTCTTTTGTGCATCCTCAAACCATCGACCACTGCTCGCCCCTAGCATACCCACTCCAAGTGTTGTTCGCTACTAGCACCACACCTACCCTTAATTGGTTTTTCTTGCTTTGAGCCCATTCAACCTCACCCCACCAACGGCCTCTGTACAAAGTTATGAGTGAGCTAAGCTTGGAGAAAGTGTAGGAAATAAGGGGATTGTAGGCTCTAAATTGAGGGCTTGCAAGGTAAATCAGGCAGCCAATTTCTCAACCAGGTGAATCAAATTCAGAAGCAATTTTGTGTGATGGTGTGTGGTTGTACACACACACACACACACACAAATCAAGCCTATAGCAAGCAAGTCATGGAGCTCACGATCAACAGTGAGCATTGGGGGAGTTGAAGCATTTGTACCAAGCCAAGCAAGGAATTAATGCAAGTAAGAGCAGCTCGTTTAAGCTAAAATAGAGCAAAGCAGAGCTAAGCAGGTCGAGCACTGGAGGGATTGAGTAGGGTCTCAACATCCGAGCAAGGAGTCAAGATCTCTAGTTCACGAGACAGTGAATTGAGCAGGGCTTTTTGCTGCCGATTTTGCTCACTCGAGCGCTACTCAAATCAAGTTTGATTATGTGACGTACACACACACGGCCATCAAAATTCGTTCAGAGCAGCAACACAGAGAAAAGCAAAAAATAGAGAAAAAAAAAATGTCTTGCTAAGGTGTGTTCACACACTCGTTCACGATAGAGAAGGAAAATCAACAAAGAGCATAGAAGAGAGAGAGAGAGAGAGTCTATCAACAGACACATATATTTTTTTAACTTCTTTTGTGGTGCTTGCAGCTTATCGATACCATTATCTCTCTCTCTCTCTCTCTCTCTCTCTCTCTCTCTCTCTCTCTCTCTCTCTCTCTCTCTCTCTCTCTCTCTCTCTCTCTCTCTCTCTCTCTCTCTCTCTCTCCCCCCCCCCCCCCCCTCGCGCGCGCGTGATTGAGTGTGTGTACATCAACATACACATAGATTTTTTTATTTTTTTTGTGGTGCTCTCGACTTCAGTTACATCAATAGCATTATCTCTCGGATTGCCATTTCGGCATACTTCTTGCCGGTTTTCGTCGGCAAGCATGCGACATCGACTGCCGCATCCTCATTTTCTTGGTGTTCTTTTGGGCAATCCACATCGACAATTTTTTCTCGAGCATTTTTACCCGAGACCGGTGTTCCTGCGGGGACGACCATTTCCCACAGAGGATTGCATTCATGCGATGCGTGGGTGAGGTATCTCTATCATAGAGGAGTGACAGCCGACATCTACATCAAGCATAGTGATTACTCTTTACGACATAGTTTTTGCTTTGACTTTTTTTTGGCGGCTATTCGACTAGCGCGTTTCCATTTAATGATGGAAAACAGCATTGAACTCCTAGTCTACACCGACATGTAGGTTTACAGGGGGGCTTTTGAGCCCACATATCTCCAATTTACAAGTTTTTTAGATACGCACATACGTACAATGCCTTCACATGGACCCTTGGCAGTCATTTTGGCACTAGTTTCTCTGGGATGGTTGAGTGTTGACATATGCATACTTTCTTGAGCACACACAGAGCTATTGTGCTCTTTTGAGAGCGAATATCCTCGTAGGGATTTCTTTACCGCATGCAGCTGTTTTTTGGCGCTTGTTTGTGCGCAATTTCTCATGTACATTAAGTTGCATTTACTACGTATTGTACATTGTCTGGAGCCATTTTTTTACGATTTGACAATTTCCCGGCCGTTTCTGAGACTTGGACTGCAAGAGCCCTTTCTGAGAATGTGGCTAGTCTTGAGTTTGCTTAGCCTTTGGAGGGTTGTTTGCGTGAAGTTTTCTTGAGTTGGGGTGTTTTTGAATGTTGAGACACTTTCGATAATACAGATTGGTTGAGTACCCCTCTTTCAGTATCCTTGCCATAGGATATGTATCTGGATGGACATTTTTGCTTTTGACACCGAGTTGGTCGTCACATGAATGTTTATTACGTCAGTCTTATGCCCAATGGTTGCTTTTATCACTTTATGCATTGATTTTGTACTGTCAGGTTCGAGATATTGCTTCCCATACAAAGGAGACTCTGTCGGATTTTTCCCATTAGTTGACCATATGCGTTCTTGGCACATTTGAGTGCTTACAAGTAGTGATTTTCTTGCATTTTGTCTTGAGTTTCTTCTCCCATTCTAGGGGAAACTCTGTGCAAATTCTGCCAACGCTTTTTGCCACAAATCTTTGGACATTTTCTAGTTGAGTTATGGTTGCTAGTAGCACTTCAGAAAGGGAAGACTACTACATAAAGAAGTTTGATGGAACAAAGTTTTTGATTTGGAAGCAACATATGCTTGACGTCTTGGTCAACAAGGGCCTGGCAATGCCATTGAAAGAGCATAGAGAGAATGCTTACACTGATGATTAATGGGAAGAGCTGGATGCCTGTGTTGTGGCTACAATTAGATTACATCTTGGCGAGACTATATTCTTCATGATTATGGACAAGGCTACAACATGAGAGCTTTGGGACTCTCTATGCACAGCTTGGATGGGAAAAATGCTTCTAACAAGGTTTTCTTGATGAAGAAACTTATGTGCACATTTTCTCAGCTGACATTAAAAGGGCTGAATTTTGATGATGAAATGAAGGACATTTTCTTGTTATGCTCTTTGCCTTCTTCTTGGGATACATTCAATACTGAGATTAGTAACTCCGTGCCAAGCGGTAAATTGAAACTCGAAGATGTCACTAGTGCATTGCTCACTGAAGAGATTAGACGTCAATCTCTCGATAGTGGTGGGCATGGAGATGTTTATATGGCAAGTGTCCATAATCGCCATAGGCAAAGAGGTGGACATAGTCGTAGCCGCAGTCGTTTACAAGTTCGTAAGGATCACCACAATTGTAGCAAGAGCTCATGTCGTGACTTGAGAAATGTAGAATGCTATCACATGCCATTTAAAGAAATATTTTCATGTCTTACCAACGTGAAAAGGGCAAAGCTATTTTGAAGTCTGATGCTCCAAAGAGCTGTGTAAAGATAGAGGAGATCAATGTAATGGAATCTCCCCTTGAGAGGTTGTTCTTGATGTGCAGCAACCATCAGATGTGCTTGTTCTCACTTCCAATTTGAGTCTAGATACGTTATTGGCTCTTGATGAGTGTTATGTGCAAAACTAGATCATTAATTCAGGTGCCAGTTTCCATGTTACTCCCCATAGGGAATGGTTCTCCACATATACTGCTATGCATGGTTCAGTCAAGCTTGGAGATTCCTATCAGCTTGATATATGCGATATGTGATACGTCAAGTTATGCATGATGAATGGTACGAGTCAGACATGTTCCTAAACTGACTAGAATTTGATGTCAGTTGGTCATCTTGATGCTCTAGGCAATATTATTGTTTTTGGCAATGGTGCGTAAAGAAAATTTGGTTGTCATAAAAGGTCACAAATCTGGTTCATTGTACTCTTTGTATGTCTCTTTAGTACAATAGTGAGCCTTATGGTAGCGACAATGAAGATGGGCCCTACTATATGGTAGTGAGCCTTATGGTGGCGGAAATGAAGACTAAAAGAATTTAGCCCATAAAATTAGCCTTCTGATGAGGTGGTTTCCATGACTGTTAATAAAAATTACAACCACAACTTTTATGTTTTTCCTCTTTCTTTTAACTTAGTTGTATGCTTAAGTATTGCTCCTTGGCATTGGTCATACATTGTTTTTAATGAAACAAGTGTCTTTCTACCTCTTCCTCACATTCTCTTCAGGTTCTATCTCTTTAATACTTGTCTCATCCTCTTGGAGCTCAGAGGCCGTATTTCGTAGGTGAATTGGAATTGTTTTCTTTGATTCTAAACTCAGTGCTTCTCCTTCTCCTTTTCTCTGTAGAAGTGCTTCCTACAAGGAGCACACTACTTCTCTTTCTTCTAAAACTCTGGCTTCTTCTTCTTCATATGCTACTATTCTTTTCCCTAAGATTTTAATCAAACCAGTATTTCAGATTATTCTAACTTATGTAGATTAGGTAAGGCTCTCTCTTATTTGTTATCCTGGTACACAGAGTATGATCAATTGTACATTCAATTATAGAATTTACAAGTAAGCTTTATCAATTGTACATTCGATTACACAATTTACAAGTCCTAAACAATTCAAACACACTCGCGATCTTATGAGATTGATATTGATCTATGCACAATACTAAAATAAGTTTAAAAAATGAAGTTTAAGAGAGGCATGACTTATCTTTGATCATGATAATCTTGGTAGCTAATGCTCTGATACCATTGCTATATCCAGGAGTTTGGTATGTCTGTAACATAAGTAAAACAACATGCTACAAGCCATACATTAATAGATCTACCTACCTGAAAGATTGTGTACACATGGAATTCACAACAAGACTGATATGAGAGAGAGAGAGAGAGAGAGAGAGAGAGAGAGAGGAGAAGAGAATATGCAAATGCATCTCCTAGAGCAGAGTGCTACATAGGAACAATGAGAGAGGAGGGATAAGAAGAGAGAAGAAGAACACAGACACTGGATGTAATCTCCCCTCATGCAAGAGTGAGCATTTTCTCTTGCATGTAATTATTTATAGATTTTTTGAATACTCAAAATGATTACAAACTGTCTGCTCGAACATAAAGCGACCATAGCTCATAAAAAGCTCTTTAATATTAAAATATCAATGAGCTTGCTATCCTTTTGCATAGACCAGAAACCAAGCGTGACTTTTCCATTTGTCAGATTCTTTTTTTTTTTTTGGGGGGGGGGGGGAGGGGGGGGGTGTCCCCTTACACACACACACACACCCCAACAAAACAAAACAAAAAACTACACCGTGGTATTTTAGAATCAAGTGTAGGGCCCAACTTGCTAAACCTAGCCATCTGGGCTCTCAGGGTTTAGTTCATGTGGCCAAGACAAAGACACACGGTGCCTTGTGATGGAGGTTAAGATACTTGGACCTTTGCATCACCCCTTTTGCATTATTGTAGCTATTGTTTGGGAAAAATAAAAAAGCTCGTCAAGTACACTTTGTAAAATTGTGGATACATATGTGTCAATCAATGTAGTGCTAACATTCTTTTCTTCTTTTTATGGCCAAAGATGCACAATCACATTTTGAATTTGTTTTGCCATGTTATCTTCTTTGTACGAGGCCACACGCACCGTACTGTTTTCCAACATGCATTATTTCACCATGCATATAGTTTCCCATTTCAACTTCTTGTGTGTTGTCAGTCATGCATTCCAGTTGCAAGCATAGGTGATTGTTGCATGTGGAGAAAAGCCATGGCTCTGCATCAACAAAAACAACCAAGATCTTTTTTGCCATGTGCATGGTGAACATACTAAGCAATTAATAAGTACATTTAAGATTCTAAAAGCTTGCTAGCAACTAATTGTGCTCTAACGAGGCCCATTCAAGCAAGACAAGACTTTGATGGCGCATATTTGACATAGCCATTCATTTTAACACTCATGTTTTCTATTTTCTAAGGTTGAGGAGGATAACCTGTGAGACGGTGATGGGAGTCGAGGGGCTGTTAATCTCAGCCCTCCCTTCAGAGAGCATTCCTCAGCAGAATCAATGTTGCAGCCGACGGATCAATGCCAAGTCAGCACCCGTAGAACATCATCCACCGACAATCTTTCATGCAGATGTAAGTCCACAATCCGCCAACTACTACGTGACGTATCAGCATTGGGATTAGCATGAGCATGTGACACATCAGCAAGCAGAATTTTTGCAAGCCACAGTTACGGGCATGAGCATGGGACACAGCAGCAAGCGGAATAGCTGAGCACGAGCTTTATTGCTGACAAGTCAGCTCTCGTAACGAGTGATAACAACATGTGAATGAGTCAATGGCCTCCATGTCATCGCTGGGAATGTTGATGGCGACGCAGGCAATCTCAAATGCCCTCCACGTAGCATGATCAGTGATCACACTGCAGCCCCCCTCCTCCCGACACTTGACGGGAGAGAAAGGACACTGGACACTGAGTTTCCTTTCCCACGTAATAATGGCTCCCCATGGCTCCCGGCCTCCGAAGGTCGCCAATGGGTTGCCATTATCATGTGGAAAGGACACCTACCCCTTAAGCACAAACACTTATGAGACAAAGAATTATTAAAAGTAGAGATGCACCAAAATTTAATCATACAAGAGGCGTATTTTGCTTGACTCAGCTATTTTTTAGGGAGTGATTGTGTAGAATTGAATTCACATAGAGTGCATCCTTTAAAGCCCAATTAAAAGGAATTAAAAGCAAAAACCAATGTAGAATGTGAAAATTTTAGAAATAATTAATCTGCAGTGCGATGTAACAATCATAGTGTAAATTAAGTTATTCTCAAGTTCAAAATCACAATAAAGTCATGGAAATGGTGCTTTTATCCATACTTTCTAAAAGAAATAAAAGGTCCCTCTTATTTTAAAAATTGAAAAAGTGTGCTACAAGTCCTAGAACATACTATCTTTCTCTCAAATACCCTTTGTTATAGTAGCACTTGTTGTTTTCATGATTGGTCCATTTTTTATCTAGTTTTACACGAGTTTGCTCGTCCAGGCGGAACATGATTGGGACAGGTTATGGTATTTGCATGTAGTGAGGTGTAGGATGATCTCCATCACATATTCCACACTTCTGCATCTATTGTGACCCATAAGGAGATTAAGCTGGTTCGAACATTTGCTTGACCTTCTTCATTATCAACTCTACGAGAGCTTATGCATTCAAGTGAGATTCCTTGTTGGTAACCACACTTCCCGCAAAATTCACGGAAATAGCTGTAGGGACGACGGAATTCCCTCGTACGATTGTTTAGAGAGTCCCGGCTTCAAATACTTGATTTTTGCGACTAGTGCTAGACATAGATTTAGCACCACTACTAGTATCCCTCTTATTGTCATCTCCATAGTAGACTTTGTAGTTGTCTTCTTGATCAAAAGCTTCAAGGGTACACTCCTTAGAGTTGAGCACTTCTTTATATGACTCTTTAGAGTTGACAAACTCTTTTTATTGGAGGGCATCTACGTCTTTGAAGTAGAAAAAATTTAACGTCTGAAACCCGAGATAGTCTTCTCCCCCTCTACACTCATTCCAAACCCTTTAAACTACATATGGAAATCACACACTTGTTCAACCGGCCACATTCTCATAAGGATCTCATGTCAAAATTTAACGTTTCTTTACTAACTTTTAAACTTGAAATGATATAATCCTTTTTTTACCTTCAAGAAAATATCTCACAATTTAGGAGCATCATGTCAGGAATACTCTCTCGGGCAGGAATACTCTCTCAGGCTCTCTAGTTTGAGTCATAGTAAGATTTGATTGAACACTTCCTTGGATAGTAGCATGCAAATAATCTAGGGCACGAGATCCAGTTCCCTTTGTTCTTGATACCATGTTTGTGATTGATGTTGGAGAATGTCTCATATTCTCCATCTTTGATGGCTTTTGATGAGAAAGGGTCGGGCTTGGGCCACAAGTCCACAGGTTGAGACACCCAAATGGATATATCTTCTAGCTTCATCCTCGATTCTTTTCTCAAACTCGTTCCCATACTGATCCATCATTATGACAAATGTTGGCCCATTTAATCTGGTATATGAAAAAAGATATAAAATCTTATTCTTAAAATATTCCTTGTGTAGAGGAAAATATTGTTGGTCTTAACCATCGTCAACTCTTGAATAGATTATTTCAATCATCACTAAGGGTGTAATCAATGGATTTACACTAACTTGTTCACACTCTCTTCAAAGGACACTTGGCTAACTTGGTCTCTGCTAACTCTATTCCTTGATAAGTGTAAGTTCCCTAGCCTAAAGTGTAGGAATAATCACAGACACCAACTATAAAGATAATCTTTGATCCAACCTTCTACTTGATAGACTGGTTGCTTGTGCTGATGGTTCCAAGGCTTTTAACTAGCCTCCCATCAAGCTATCAAGTGTTTGTAGCATCCAATAGAACCTCCACAACTTTGTACCCCTCTTGTACTAGAACCTCCACACCTTTGTACCATGTTCACACCACCAGTATCTTGTGATCGACCCTTAATTGAAGACTCTTTCGCTAGTGAAACGCTCCAAACTCACATTTTTTTAAATGTGCTCGCATTTATTATGGGATTTTGATAGTTTACAAACCCACTTTATAGTGTCTAAATGACCTCTAACTTGGTCCTACTAAGAGTCATTGATTTAATCTACACTCTCATATGTTTGGTCTATGTACATTGATTATCAGTTATGTGCAATCACTAGGCAAATTTGTTTTAAAGTTGATGTATATTAGTCCTTCTCAATGCAAGGTTCACAGAAAGATGGACTTTCAAGCAGTCAAAGAAACTCCAAATTTCACCAAACCTAAAGGGATAAGTTCAACAATTCATGG
This sequence comes from Adiantum capillus-veneris, assembly GCF_014529385.1. NCBI lineage: Eukaryota > Viridiplantae > Streptophyta > Polypodiopsida > Polypodiales > Pteridaceae > Adiantum > Adiantum capillus-veneris. The sequence goes on along the minus strand of NC_140936.1, from coordinate 150,105,236 downwards.
TCTACCTAGTAAAGATGCTTTAATTTTTGAGATGCTACTACGGTGGCAAAAATGGAAATTTGTGCCACTATGGGTTTTTACCCCAAAGTTTTTGGTCTTGTTGTTGTGTCTAGAGTCTATCCCGATATGGATTGGAGCTTATTGAATGTAAAGTTGCATCTAGATAGACGTTGCAAACTTTGATGATGCTTTATGATTAGATTTTGGTGCAAAAATGCTAAGCAAATGGCATGGCTATGATCCTCAAACAATTGGCAACAAGTGGGTATGATCAATTTTGCAAGTTACCAATATGGGCGAATGAACAATTTTGGCCAAATGGCAATCATAACAAGACCAAGTTGTTCCTTATGCTCTCGGTGGTGCTTGTTTGCAATTGCAAGTCAATTTGATTCCACATGCAAGTTTTACGCTTAGTTTTTCACTCTAATGACTCTAACACACTAAATGATGGTTATGGTCAACTTTTTTTCTGTAGTTTATGTGAAACTTCACATGCAAGATGTATATAAATGCACTACTGAAGTCAGAGATACAAGTAGATTTGAAATATAGCTCAAGTCATGATTTGTGCCTTGAATTTTTTTTTTATTATGGTAAATTTGAGTTTTCAATATCCCAAAAGTCCTCGAAATTTTCACCAGATGGTGAAGATTTTACCTATTGGAAGTGATTTTCCTTGAGATGGTATTGATGATGAAAATGGAATTTGACATGTAAAAGAAGTAAAAGTGGGATAACACATGCACCATGCAATGTGCTAATTAGGTGAAGAAGATATGCTCAAATGCAAGTTTTGTGAGTATGACTCGAATTGTGATTTGTGATATGACTCTATTCGCTATTTATGTCATGCACGTAGATGAAGACCAAGTCAGCACAGATCTCTTTTCTAATTTTTGTGAACTCTCATTGAGGTGCTTAATTTCAAAATTGACCTCTAAATGTTGACTAAATCAAACCGTTTTCATTATTGTCTTGAGTGCCATAAGTACTTTTTTCATATCAAAACTTTAATGTGATGTGTGTTTTGAAGTATTGTATATTAAACTTAGACACAAAGGAACACCATTTTTAGAAGATATCAGGCCTAAGGTAGGAGTAGGGGGGTTAAGGCCCTAATCTATGCATGCATGGTCAAGGGGGGCACCCTAAATAGGGACCAAGGGTCTATATAGGGCAAGGATGGGTGGAAATGAGCATGCAGTATTCCTCCAGTCCTTTCACTAGTATCAAAGTTCAAGACTCTCTCTATCTCTCACCTTTAGGAAGGAGGAAGGGAAGAGGGGAATGATGGACAGAGGTGCATGGAAGGTCATGGAGTTTGCAAGATGCTTGCCTGCATGTTCCATTCCTCCCTCTCTTAGACACACACAAACAAGCTATGGAGTGCTCGAGTACTCCATGCATGATTAATCCCTTACAAGGAGGGGGGAGGTTCGGCGACTCCATCCGATTGCCATGTAGCTGCAACCAAGAAGGTGTGTGGCGAGCTATTGGGAAATTTTCGTTTCATGGCCTTTGTCACAGCAGAGGCTTATAAGGTGCACTACAAGGGGCCCTTTCCTGCTCTACGCTACTGCTCGCTATCTGCCATCACCAAGTTTGCCTTTAATTTCACATTATTTGCCTTATTTGGGCACCCAAGAGGGGGAACCCAATGGCCAGCCACACAAAGGCAATCCAAACTCAGAGAGGGTTGTCCCTACCTCTATTTCCCACCATACATAACAAGAATTACATAAGGGTTTCAAGGGGATCCCCTTTCCAAAGAGTTTTCAACTTGCCAGATTTGACCCAACTCAAAGTATTCAAGTAGAGTTCCAAGAGGCTTTCAAATCTTACATGGTGAAGTTAAGCACCTGAGCAGCATCTTGTCCCATTGAAGCAAGAAGAAAACTCAACCTTGAAATGGGAGCTTATTTTGAGCTATATCATGCAAAGGCTATGAGATGACATGAAGGTATAATAACGGTGGAGCATGGCTCAAGTTGCATTTATTTCTTATTGTGCAGAGGTAGATAATTCCCATAGAGGCTTAAACATATAGGCCATGCAACTGGCAAGGCAAGTCGGCACATATAATTATTGAGATATGCAGTAAATTTTGATTTTGGATGACAATTTTAAGAACATGCTGAGTGGAATGGACATGCACGAAAACGATGCCATTGAAGTTTTAATTCTTGTGCAATTCAATCCATGTTGTATCAAGGTACAAGCAACGCTTGTGGAAATCACAATAAGCAAAAAAATTTAGACGAATCACTCAGTAAGAGCATGATTTCTTGAGTCAATCAAGCAAGGATTGTGCAAGAAATGTTGTTATCAACTTCTAGTACAAGCATGGCTTGTCAAAGGCATACAAACCATGCAAGGCTTAATGTTGTTATGCCGGTATCTTTCGAAGTCTGGCATATGCATGCTATGAGCATCATGATTCGAGGGGGATTTTCCACTTTCCATACATGATCATTCACTGGGCATTGATATGCACCAAGCAAAGGGGCTTACAAGATAGTTACAATGAGTTCTTTGTACATTTGAATTCACGGTTATGATACAGAGTCAAAGTAACATACTTTAGAAGTGATGGCTATGAGCCAAATTCAATCATGGATTGCAAACTCAAATTAACCTTCTCTCTCAATCGAGCATTTTCTTTGGGATTTCAAGACAATTGGACAGAGATGGGCAACAAGGTTAGCTAATTTGAAGTTTTTCTTGTTTTTCTATGTTTTTAGCCTTTAATTTGGAAAAGGTATTCTACTTTGCAAAGCAAAGTGCTTTGAAGGCCATAATGAGAAGCATGGCTTCTACCCTATGCCAAGGTATCGCTCATTGACTTAGGATCAAGAACAAAGCATACAGACTTGGGGAATCGGTAATATTGGGATATGAGCTCAATTTTGATGTATGGCAATGTCGAATTGTGATGTATCCATGCCAGTGTAGATCATGCAAGGCACTTATGGTATTGGATCAAATTATGGAGGCCGTTATTGTAGCCAATGGCTTATCAATCTATGTCTTGCACTTTCATGCACTACGGTGGAATTACTTCCACTCCATCATTGTTTATGTTTCACTATAACACCAACTACTTTGTCAAGAACATCATTATCCACCTAATGGTCAAGGTGAATTCTACTCAATGTGATATCCACATGCACTGGACTCACACACTTATTTAAGATGAAGTAAGATCTTGTTTGTTTCCAATGATTTTTATTGATGATTCTCCAATTGACATTGTTGTAGGAGTTATCCATAGCTGTAATTTCTACTCAATAGTAATTGAGGCTAGTATCTCTACTTGTGTTTGATGCATCTCAATGCATCGACAAGCACTCTATATGATTGGTTACCCCACAAGGTGTATGCACTATAGATGATGATTTCTATCTATAGCAGACAGGCATGGCCTCACTATCAAGCAACTAGTTCATGTGTTAACATGAATCTACTAAAAGAGCCTCAAGGTAGGTAATCTCTTGTTTCAAAAACCAAATAATATCTAGTATGACTACATTCTTTTTGGTTTTGGAAAATTTTCTCTTCTTTCAATGGGAAAATATGATTGTTTCAAAGATTAAATTGTGAATAAGATTCCAACTTGAGAGGATCTTATGTTTAGTCTATAGCACTGATTGTGTACAAGCATGATATTTTATGAGTAAGGTTCCAACTTGAGAGGAGCTTAGGTTTAGTATATAACATTGATTGTGTCTATAAGAGTGGTTTTTTTAGGGGTGTGACCCAACTAATGACAAATCCATCCATAAGTGTTGATGCTCATTGATTGACCTCTTCACACTTGTACTTTCAAGAACAGAAGTTCTCAGCTGCCAAGGGAATCTAACCAATGGGTTCATATTGCCACAACAACACCCAAGTTTATCAGTTAAATATTTTTTATCTTCATTAATCTCTACTTTTAGTGTTTAATAGGTGAAAGGAATATTGGGCCTTTTGAGGTTGAAAATTTGTACTTGACCTCTAGGTAAGTATAAGGTGTTTTCCACCTCATAGTAAGCATACAATTTGGTTTTGTTTCCTTTTTAAATATGCTTTGATTGAGCTTTTAAAGTGGGATGCATATGCTAGAATGCTTTCATTCACTGAACTCTTTGGATAAATGACAAGGTCATGTATGAGCAAAGGATTTTGGGAAAGTAGTGTACCAGGTACTTTTTTGCAATGAGTTACTTTCTCTCTTAATTGTTCAATATGATAAAATCAAGGGTTCACTCCCTATTGAAACAAATTTTTTCCTACATGGTAGTGTTTTGTTTGGCACATGTTATTAGTCACAAGGTGTGCAACATGGTCTAGGAACTCATGGAGTTTGATTTAGCTAGCGTGAAGCAAGGTTTATGAGTGTTTTCAGTTACCTCCACATGCAAGTACATCTTGTACTTGATGGATGTCATATTTATTTACATCATTATATGAGACATATTCCACATGTTGAGAATATGAGTCTCTAAGAGTGACACTGGCACCTATCTTTCCAATTATGTGTCATGATGATAGAGTCCCTATGTGTTGGTCAAATCTATTTAATAGACCATTTTGAGCACGCAGTATTAAGAACAATTTCAGTGGACACAAATTGTCAGATACCTAGTAAGACTTGTTAAGGTTACAAATACTCTTAAACAACATTAATAGATGGTTGTTTCAAGGTTTTTTTGGCTGAAATTTTGCATACCTATTACGCATATAACAAGGATATGTCATGTTAATGAAAGTGTTTCATTGTTTGTACCTAGATGTGATTCATCTTTGCATTGTATTATGGTCCAAATGTTTTAGCAAGGCTATCGGGGTAATTGCAATGAGGAGTATTTAGTTTCTTTTTGTAGATCTATTTACACATTTTATTCCCTCCTCTTCCATGTGTGCTATGACCATAACATATTCCGCCATAAGTATAGCAACAACATATTTGGAGCGCATGCAAATTCATAAATTTGATAGCTTTGGAAGCTTTTTGCACCAGAAGTGCATTATCTCTATGGGATTTATTGTGGGTCTACCAACCACCATACAAGGTTATGGTTTGGTATAGGTGATTGTAAATAGATTGCCTAAATTTTGTAAATTTATTCCAATCAAGTCCACTCTTTAGCCAAGTTGGTTGTACAATCAGTATAGATTAAATAGTTGACACCGCAATTTTGTGAGTAATAGTGAACCCATATTTACCAATCATTTCAAGAAGACTGTTTATAAACAGTTGGGGACCACAATTCAATATTGCCAATCATCCAAGGACAAATGGATAGCTTGCAAGTATTAATCTAGTGCCAAAGAATATGCTAAGGGTGTATGTTAGCAAGAAACAAACCAATTGGAAAGATTACCTCGCTATTTTGGAGGTTGTTTATCATAAGGCAAAACATGTTGCAACTAGCTTTAGTCCCTTCATGTTTATGTCAGGTTTTCAACCTCGAGGTTTTCAACCTCGATCACCAGTTATGGGGGGTTGCTGCTACTGATGAGAAATGACAAAAAGTCAAGGACTTAATATGTGTTGCTGAGACATGTCACCATTTCACTTTCATGGAAAGTAGCAAAGAGGTATTCTTGCATATTCAAGCACCTTCAAAAATTCTAAAAATTGGTCATTCATTTAGTTACCTCTTAGTTGTGGTAGCTCATTTAATGTACTCAAGTGTGTTATAAATCGAGTCTACACACTATTGTATTTATTCAGTTTTGGATATAAGCCATTTACAAAAGTGTTTACAAAAGGACAACAATGTAGACAGTCAAGATGTTCTTCTTGGTTTCATTAAACCTCCTACTGACTGTGCATCAGTTGTGTCCCATAAGAATGCTACCCAAGTGAGAAACATCCATATCTTCCAAGTTGTGAGGCAATAGTTGTGGGGATATAAAACTTCTTCGTATGAGATCTAGGTTATTTCTCAAAAAGGAGTTCTTGTTTGGTACATGATTTTCAAATAATTGTTTTATCTCTTATAAAAAACCATGCCATTTGTGAATATGGTAAGAAATTATATATTGAAAAAGGATTCTCTAATAAAATTGTGTTTTTATGTAAGGCCGTTTGAGTCGCAATCTTATGTCATAAGTCAAGGGTCATATATTTTTAAAAACTAAAAATCATATAAGCGTGAAAAGGGAGGTCTTTCATAAATTGTATAAGCGTGAAAAGGGGGGTCATATTTACCTTACACAAGTCATAAATAGAGGTTTTTCCTATATTGTTTGCTCACAAGTGGAACTCCCTTTTTTTAAATGTTAATCCCCTGATATCCCAAGCTTACCGATCAAGTTCCAAACTTCAACATCCGCCAAGTTTGCATCTCTCTTTCACACACACCCACAAAGTCTCTCCCTCTCTCTATTGCTTACTCTATTCCTCTCTTTATTTGATGACCATCTCTCTCTCTCTCTCTCTCTCTCTCTCTCTCTCTCTCTCTCTCTCTCTCTCAAAATCTTCCCACAATCTAGAATTTGGTCACTTCTCCTTTGCTTACATCTTCGTGTCTAAGACAGTCTTTTTAATGAGACAACCATCTTTCCTCCTTGTGAAGATACAAACCAGAATTACTAGTAGAATCTTCCAAATTTGCAAGATCTTTGAAACATTTCCTTGTGTATTTTACAAGTGTTTTTTCTTGTTTCCCTTATTTTTGTATAGCTAATCTGGAGTTTGAACCAGTTCTAGGCTAATCTAATGCAAACATTACATGCTCTCCCCCAACATTGCGCTAGGACGCCACAAGATTTTGAGTAATCATCAAGGCCCTAGGAAAGTGTTATGTGAACTTAGGGAGAGTGGTGGAAGGAGGGGATAGATATTGATGAGGTGTAGTATGATTTTGGAGGAGCTCAACAAAGGGTATTACAATAATCAAATTATGAGGTATATGCTGGAGTGGGCATACCAAAAGGTGTGCTTTGTCCCACAAATAGTGACAGGCAAGTTGTTTGCTGACCAAATGTGGTCTGAGGCGAGCTATATATTGAGTAATTTGCTTTATTTTTTGTTAGATTTTTGCTAAAGATAGAGATGTGCTTAGTTTTTTGTTGTTCAAATTTATAATGTTAGTATCTATCTTATAATCATGTAATCTTCTTGGAAACCTTTGGAGAAACAAGGGGATTGGGCGAAAGGCTTATGGTATAAATAATGGTAATTGGCTACAGGTGATTACTATGAAAGGGGTTACTTTCATTAGTTTAGGCTTGTAGTATTTGTGAAAACTAGGTGAAATCAATCTTTTCTCTATCTACTCATCAATCCTTTCAAACTCGTTTTAAAAGGAGACATACTATTTAGAGATGCTCTTTTCATAAGCGCTGTCTTGCACTTCACAATCCTATGCGGATGCAAACAAGAAGGAAGTTCAAATTTATCAACCCCTTCCTTTTCCAAAACCTAGAGAAGTGAGCCAATCATGGGAAGTGAAAGTGATGGCTCCCAAATTGACCAAACTTCCCTTTGTATTAAAATAAGAAGCCCCTTTTTTAGTAGCTGCAATTCCCTGCACACCTTTTTGGCTTACAGAGACTTGTTTTTTTGGAGCTTTTGAGAGAGTCCCCGTCTTCGAAAGCTTGTAACTCTCTCATCTGTTGTCGGAATCAATCATATGGATACTCTATAGAGGTCTACACAACACAAGCTTCATCTTTATGGTCTTAGTTTTTAAAAATTTTAATCATGGTTCGGGTTAGAACTGTTTCTCACCCGTCTTTACAGGTTTTCGACTTAGGTGTTTTCTATTGCCTTGCGGTGTTTCTTTTTAATAGTGTGGTGTGTGCAAGGCTATAGGGACATTCATTTTCCTTGTTGTTTGCACTCCACAACATGTATAAGAAGGTGTATGTAATGCACCCTTGTGGTTTTGTCAAGAAAGGACAAGAAAAGAAAGTGTGTAGATATAATAAAGCATTGTATAGTTTAAAGAATTCTTCTCGGGCTTGGTATGGAAAAATCAATAATGATTTGATTGCACGTGGCTTTTGAAATATTCCAACTAAGATCATTTTGTATGTGAAACAGCAGATGATGTATTTGTATGTAAAATGTATAGATGATGTATATTCTATTATGGTTGTGTGTGTGGATGATTTAATGCTCCCCAGTTCGAATGAGATATATATTGCTAAATTTAAGGCTGATTTGAATGATACAATTGCGGCATCAGATTTGGGGCTTTTGCATCATTATTTGGGCATTCAATTTAAGTTGTGTGATGAAGGTCACATAATCTTAGAAAAAGCATGTGAAAATTTGTTAAGAAGATTTGGACTTGATGATTGCAAGTCAATTTCCACTCCTACAGAGACTAGGTTTGAACTTAAGTCTACATGATGTTGGAGATCTTGTAGATTGTACTCTCTACCCAACAATTGTTGGTTGATTTGTTTATGTAGTGCATTACAAGGCTAGACATTTAGTTTGCAATCTCACAAGTGAGTAGATGTATGCATTTAAGCATTAGCAAGAAGTTACGATGATCTTTCAGTACTTGAGTGGCACTATACATCTTGGGGTGTTTTATCCCAGGGGGGATCATTCCTGCCGGGTTTACATGTTTTTTATGATTTGGATTAGGCTTGTTGCTATGACACATGAATGTGCATGAGTGGTTTTTGTTTCATGCACAAAAGTTCATGCATATCTTGGTTGAGCAAGAAGTAATCTATTATGGCCCTCGAGTGTGGGATGAGTACAGGGAAGCTTTTACAACTATGATTGAGTGTGTTTGGCTTAGACACATTGTGGCTGATTTGGGAGGCTAATTTAGGAGTTGGACAAGAGTCTAGCACTCTCATTTACACTGACACTCAGAGCGCATTGACAATTGCAAGGAGCCAAGTCTTTCATGCTTGCACAAATCACATTGAGGTGCATTATAACTATGTCAGAGTGACTCTCAGTTAGAGATATTAGCTTGGCTTATGTGCCAGCACAAGACAACCTTGCATATTTGTTCACAAAGGCGTTGCCTTGTAAAATGTTTGAAGCTTTTTGCAAAGCTTTGGGCAAGACTTCTCTATTCTTTATGTGCTAGCTCTCATTCATTGCATCACTCCCAGGGGGGATTTGTTACCATGTATATGATAGGGATGTGTGTGAACACACTTAGGAGCATTCGGACACTTTTTCCCCTCACGAAGAGGGTTTTTTTCCGTGCTTTGTATATATGCCCATCATTCTAGGGCTATCTTATCTTGTATTTGCACACCAAGTAATACATTCTCTGTTGTGTGCCTTAAGCTTCTTCTCCATCTCCAAGCTATGTATGCATTCTTGCAACCCGAACTCCAACCCCATGGGCAATGGGCATCCACACACCTAGCGTCTAATGCCAGATCACAAATCCACTCAACTATTTTGGTCAAACCCTTATATACAAAAAGACTTGATCATCTTATTTCTAGGGATCATGGAATGCATAGCAGGGACAGGTAAGCATGCTCAAGCATAGAATGGAATCAACACATATACACTCAAGGTTAGTGAATAGAAAAGAGAGTAGTGATAAAGATTATTAGAGAGACACCATAACAAATTCCAAACTTTTTCGTTCTCCAAAAGGTGAGTTAACAACATATATTTATACTTAGGGTATCATAATGATTGTATATATGCTCAAATATAGTGAGCACCTTAATCACAAAACTAATCACAAAGGGTTCTTAATTGCTTTGATTTCACAACTCAAAAACCCTGAAGAGCTTAATTCACATTATACAACATCAAGAGCGAGGCGAATTTCATTTTTGCATTGAGATGAGCCAAACAGTGTTGGCAACAAGATCTTCTTCTCTCCCTACCTCTCTCTTTCTTGCCTGCATTGTTTAGGCAACTTATAGCTTGTGGAGCTTCGGTATCACACCCAAGGCCACATTGACTTGGCCCTTAAGTGGCCAAGGGATGCTTCCCACCTTGAAAGTGAGGCTTCAAGGCCTTCAAGGTTTTCCAAGCTATCAAGGGTTGGATTGAAGCCCTCAAGCTTCACAAATTCAGATTCAAAGCCCTCAAGACATTCCGAGGCTCATCAATTGGAGGAGATTCAAACCTCAAGTTCTCACAAAGTTCTAAGACTTTGGCAATTGGAAGAAAGAGGGTTCAATGCTCTTTCTTTTTGCCAAAAGAATTTCATGCAAGTGTGGTGCTTTTCAATTGGCACTTCAAAATCTCATGCACTTATAAAGTTGAAGCATTGAGCTCGTAGAGAATTCCAAGGCAAAAGGAATTCAGAAACACTTCAAAACTTTGGGCTCAAGACAAATAGGGATTTTGAAGCCATTGACGACAACTACACTATTTTGCAAGGCGTACTAATTGCGAGCTTATTGTGCAATGGGATTTCTTGATGGGTGCAATGCCAAAATACAGTTATGAGGCAATTATTTTCACTAATAGCTACACTTGCACCAGGAATTTAGAAATTAATATGTATCATACTTTTGATTTTGAGCATATGTGGCCCATTAGGCCTATTGTTGTCCCATAGTAGGATACTCTCATGGAGAATACCCACACAACTGGCACATATGACCAAATTAACTTGCTTGACATTTAGGAATTTAGGGCACTGCTATCACGCATGATTGTTTTAGAAGCAAATTTGTGCATTTGAATGAGAATGTCACCAAATGATTTAATTTAGTAGTGCAATTCATGAATCAGCATGCCAAGGGTGCCTTAAGTGACACGCTCAAGAAATTTTCCGGCTCAGGGCCTTTAATTTTTAACCATGGCATCCCAAAGCAAGGCTCCAATCCGGATCCATTGCAGTCTCTTACTCAGAAAGAGGCGGATGAGCTATTGACAAACATGAAACCACCAATTTTGCCCTTGTAAAATCCTCTTCTTGAAGATCACATGAGCACATACAGAAAATGTTCATGGGTGTTGTATAATTGCCTCTACGTGGCAACTAACATTTGGTCCACATGAGCTTGTGAGAATCCATGGGTATGTTCAAGGTCACAAGGTGCGCTTCTCACAGTTTCATTGACCATAAGTTAGTGAAACATCTCAATCTGCCTTAGAGACCTACTTCCCACTACTACAAAGTGGCTATGATTAATGTCCATGATGTTGAAGTTTAGAATACGTAGGTCAAAATTGTACCTCTTGAGATCCAAGGGTATAAAACAATATTAGGTATTTAGGAAATGAACATGGTCAAAGCTAATGTGGTGTTGAGTAGAGAGTGGTTGCATAGGTCAGGTTCATCATTATGTTGTAGCTATGAGTATAATAGTATTATGTTTGAATCCAATGGTATGCATGTGCTCCCTCACCACTCATTAGAATAGTCGAGTTTATATTGGGGGGAAAAGATATACCTCCCTCACCACTCATTAGAAAAGATATACCTCCCTCACCACTCATTAGAATAGTCGAGTTTATAAATCTCTCTTTCAATGATAAAACTAGACAACGCATATTGTGTTACTCTTTGAGGCATTTGTTATAAAATATTAATAATAATTCTGTTTTGTCTAAAATTCCTCAAAGTTGCATGCTTCTATTTCCTTTTCTCCTTCTCATACTATTTCTCATACTCTTGTGGGATTTGCTATCAAATATTGATAATGATTCTATTTTTTCTAAGAATTCCTCAAAGTTGCATGCTTCTGTTTCCTTTTCTCCTTCTCATACTATTTCTCAATCATCACAACAAGAAAATGTTGCTAATAAATTTAATGAACTCTTAGCGATTGTGTATCTAGATCAATGTCAATTGATTAAGCCCGCCCCAAAGAACTAGGTTTGAAAATACTCTAAATTGAAGAGTTTCCTCTCATCTTCTTTGTGAAGCATGTGAACAAGATTCTATGGTACCTTTAAACCATAGTTTAAAGAATCACTTCAAAACCAATTGATTGATTCTATGACTATACACAACACTGCTCTGTATATAGGAATGGGAAATCAAGAAGTTGGAGAGCACCCCATTGACTCAACAATAATAAAAAGTGGGACAACCTACAACTCAATCTTGACTTAATTTAGATCTACATTGCTCTTGTGCAGAAAACTACGCTACCACCATCACTTCTCATTTGTACACATATTCTCCTTATCTTGAAGCTCTGATAATAACCTTGAAAGAGATATTTGATTTTGGTAGATACCTACCTACCTCCCTCTCTCTCTCTCTCTCTCTCTCTCTCTCTCTCTCTCTCTCTCTCTCTCTCTCTCTCTCCGACATAATCGTTGGTCTCGATGGAATCTTCTCATGTAATTGGCTTGCCCTTTTTCTTTTAAAAATAAAATTAGACTAATTCATCTCCCAACCTATTTATTCCCCTTTGGGAGTTTATCGGCCTTGCTCATACCCTGGCAGATCTTTATTGGGAACCATTCCCAAGCTCGGCCTTGGGCATTTGGATACCTAGCAACTAATGCCATATCACAAATCCACTTGACCATCTTAGTTGAACACTTCAATTTATCATGGAATGCATAATAACAAGCAGAGGTGAGAATTCCCAATCATAGAATGGAATCAACAATATATGCACAAGTGAATAGAAAAGAGATTAGTGATGAATAAGATTTAAAAGAGACTGTAACAAACTCCAAACTTTCTTCTTCCTTAAAAGGTCAGTTGTCATTTAACGATGTACATTATTACCTAGGGTATCATAGGGTATCATAGGCATTGTGTGGATACTCAAAACTAATTACAAAGGGTTCCTAAGTGCTTGGATTTCACAACTCAAAACCTTGAGAACCCAATTGACATTATACAACATCGTTTGCAAGAAATAGATCGAAATTATCAATTCCAAAGGGAATTTTTTGTGGACCACCATTTCAACTTTCAAAAATGTCTCAACAAGAGCACATATAAGCAATTGGTCAACTCAACCGCATTTCTACATGTGGTTACTCTCTCTCTCTCTCTCTCTCTCTCTCTCTCTCTCACACACACACACACACAGACACACACACAATTAGTTTACGTTCTATAATTAGTATTTCAGTGAATAGCTTTGGCTGTTACAATAAGCTTTACTCAAACCCTATTGTTTCCCCTAGTAAATCTTTATTTCCTCTTTAATAAGAACCCCATGCCCCATCTGCCAAATTGTTGTGCAAATCCCAACAGCTGTGGACGGCATCCTTTCTTTATGAGCTGGCCAAAACCTTCAAGTCGCTGGAGAAAACTGTCACTCCTGTATCTGAATGTACAGCGTTAATTGTGCCCAAGAGTCTACGAACTGGCTACTCCAAAGTTCAAAGACTCCTTCCAATAATACCAATGATGATGACCACTACTCTCGAAAAGAGCGACCAACTTCTAGGTTGAGGGTCACAGGTAGAGCTCTCCCTGCCCTTGCATAGGGCTCACTGGTTTTTCCTTCCAATCAAAACCTGCACCATGCTTACTATAATTTTTTGCCTGGAAAAAAGAAACAAAAACCTAGCTTGTCACAACATAAAACAATCTTGTATATCCTGCAATGCAGATAATATATTTTGTTAAGCAGAAACTTTGAAGATTCTGCATCTGAGAGTGAACTTCACATATAATTTCCAAAACGACGACATGCAACCTGCATGGGAGGCTGTAGCTGTGCAGTTTGAGCTAACCAACTCGTCAAGAGACCTCTCATGCCTGCCTGATCTCTATTTACAAGAAAAATTAAACTGTAGTGCCTCCCCTTCTGTTGTGCCTGCTGCTCTGCCAGCTGGCATGTTGGTTCGACCTGCCTATCAGCAAGCACCCTGCCTGCACGCCCTTCGCTTGCCCCTTCGTGAATGCGCCCCTACACAGCCCTGGTTCAACCTGCCCATCACCAAACACCCTGCACACGCCCTTCACTTGTCCCCTCCTCAAGGGATCCCTGCAGATTCTATGTAACTTCGTTTTAGTTTTCAAATCGTAGGCACATACTTCCTGGCACCTGAAACAATATTATCAACCTCCAAGACAATTGACAGACCTGTCCAGTACTTTTGCAAAACTTCCGTTCTGTGGCCTGAACATTTTTCAAACTCGTGTACAACTCCATTTTCGCACATGAAACAGATTCCTCCAGATAATCCAGACCCGTTAAAACCACTTCCATGGCACACCAAAATTGTACGCACGAAAGGAAATCAACAATTTCTTCCATATAGGCCAAAATCATATAACAATCAGCAACTAACAGCCCCTAATTTCTACTGCATCATGAACTAAACCCTCAACTGCAAACTTTTTCAGCTTCGAGCTAGCATTGCACCCATTTTGACACATGAAATGTGAAAACCAGGCACTTACTCTAGAATGGGCACAATCCCAAGACGTAAAATATAATTATTCGTCATCAACAAACAGTTAAAGCTAGAAAAGTTCACTCCCACATCCTGCAAGACACAAGGCACAAGGAACAACAACTCACCTTTAATCCCAAAGATTTAAAACAATTGATGGATTTCTTTATCAAAGCTATACAAGTGGCCATTTCAGAGTATCCATATACATTACAGCATCAAGACTGCCCTTGTCTCGGGTGGGCAATCTGGGATCTCTATATCAAGACCCAGCAGGATTTTGAGGTATACAGTTTGATGAATTGTGAAGGCGAGAGCAGTGTGCTTCTTGGAGCACCGAGTTTGAAACCATCTCACCATCCTGGCCACCAATCAGCTTGAAATGTTTACACACTGCCCCATCCCTTTTGGCTGGCACAGATATGCTTCACAAGTTGAGCAGTCAAAATCAGATCCTGACAGACACATCGAAGCAAGCAATGGTTGACACCCCTCTTTTCTGCCCCAGTCATATTTTGGAACACAACGCAAGTCGCACCAACTTGAGCAGAAGAGCTTGGCTATCCAACTACCACTCTTTGCGCAGTGTCATATCTTTCCGCCTGGCCACAATACGAGTCGCACCGACTTGGCCACTCACTGTGTAAAAAGCCTCTGTCAACATCACGACCAGCAATCTGCTTTTCAACATCCTACAGGAATCATCGCAAGGTGACTGTGCTTCAACAAGGATACATATAATATGTTCCCATCTCTGCAACCTCACCTTTCACACCACAGGCTACCTCACCTTCCAGGTGTGAAACATGATTGGCAGCACCAGCATAGTGAATGCAGTTTGGTTAAGCCTCAGACGTCCTGCACTCCCATCTTGATGAGAAATGTTCCTTTTTCACAGCACCACCCCCCAGCCTTACCCTGTGCCTTAATTCACTTTAAACTCCAAGACGACTCATCCATGCATGAAGTATCTCGCATTAGTGCCGCAAAGACACTTGGAAAAAAGGATGTTGCAAGGCCTCCCTCGCAGTAAGCCTGTTCAACGGATCGAAGCAGAACATACCCTCCAATAGATTCACTAGTGAGCTTGGAACCTTCTCGACCTGCTTCCCCAACAAATCCTGGAAATGGAGAGACAACCGTGGTTACAGAACATAAACTCAGCTGCATCACAGAAATACTCACTAAGACAAATCAGTTGCATGATGCTCACTTTGAGTTTGGAAAGCCGTTCCACAGCTCGGATACTCTCCCTTGTTGTATACATATCAGGCCAATTCAGCGTTCTTTCATGCCTGAAGTACTTGTAAGCTTTTTCCCTGTTAAATAATAACACAAACTCTTAAAACCATAGGACAAGAAAGATAAAATAAGCTGCTCTACTATAGTTAGCCATAGAATGATATACATGAACACCAGAACAGAAACTAAAATTCTAGAAATTCACTTTACAATGTCATCACACAAAATAAGTAGCTAAGAGGCAAGACCAAGGTCCATTCACTTATGTGGCCACCACCATTAGTATATCATACTTACTTTGACCTTCTAACCAAATAAGAGGGCATTGGTCCAAAAACACGTTCCATCATGGCCAAATGTTCAAGATTTTCATGTGTTTGAAACAAGACTTCACCCTACAGCAGGACACTCATTGTTAAGCATTGCACTGGCACTACTATTCAGTCCCCAAATTTTCATGCCTTTGACAAAATTAAATTGAGCAATACCGAGCAAAGCTCAACCATGATACACGCCACGCTCCAAATATCACATGGATAGCTCCACCCAGACCCTGAGAACCATGAATATTTGTGTGAACAACAAATAACACGCTGAGTAGGGTTGAAAGTTCCTCAGGGCAGACAATAAGGGATTACTATTACTAACCCAAAATAACCTCAGGAGCACGATAGTGCCTGGTAGACAGAGTTGAAAAACTACATTCCCTGTCATATGTGGTGCTGCCAAAGTCAATAAGCTTTATCCTATTTGACTTAGGCAGCCGTCTCATTTGAACTGAATGCATTAAGGTGTTCTGTAAGCACCCAACCGCAAGAACAAAGGCAAGCAAAGAGCATGTTAGGCTATCAACTTTGTTTGGGGGCATGCATGTCATTCTAAGCACCCATTGATAAAAGTACCTTCCGATCAACGACTTTCACATAATCGGAAGAGACCAGAAGAACATTCTCAGGTTTAAGATCTGTGTGAATGAGGTTCAGATTGTGCATGTCTGCATTGTCAGCACATTGCTGGTAAGCTAGCAAAAAAATTAGATCATTCAAAGAGTCATTTTATTTAAGCAGAGACACACATGCTATAGATTCCAAAAGCTGTCTTCCAAAGTCCTGGACAAGATCAATAGAGAATGGGCTATATTCATTAGCCCGCAAAAAGTCATACAAGCTTGGACCAAGCCTCTCAAATACCTGGCAACAAATTCAAATCAAACTTAGGATAAAAGAACAGCTCAAATTAAAATAACTAGCCACAGACACATATCCCTCTTACTCACTATGCATTCGTGGTTTCTGTAATCAAACCATCTCCTCATCTGGACACAACCTCTGTAGATAAAAAATGGGCCCCATTAAAACAACAAAAGCTATCACCTCTTTAGTCCTACACTGCAAGCTCCTAAAGTCATCTCAGACTACACACACGGACAGAGACCGAGAGAGAGAGAGAGAGAGAGAGAGAGAGAGAGAGCCCAACCGAGAGCCCGATCTATCTTCTTCGGCAAGGGTGTGCAAAACATCAATTTCAATCATTGCAGCTTCCCTGTATTTCTCAGCACTGCGGACGACTTTAATGGCAACTACTTCTTCGGCTTCTTGATCCCAGCATTCTAAGACCCGCCCAAACGTGCCTTCACCAATTTTCTGTAAAATTTTGTCTGCACATGACCGATGCTACTTTAAGTGTTTTCAGAAATTAGCAATTACTCAGGAAGTAGCATGGCTATCAAATTGCTCGATGCTAGATTAATACATCTTGAAGTGAGGCTTTCTCCGACAATGAAATTGAGGTGTCCATCCTGATCATCTTTGTGAAAGGGAGGAGACGGAGAATTTACTGCAAAACATTGATCGCCAGGCCCGTTTTGAAGTTTTCTGGCGTCGGCCTTGCAAAGCTTCTCAGTGTCAACACAAAGGCTGTCACTATGGACAATACAGGAATCCACCGCCTGCTTGTCTTGACCAGATGCAAGGGAGGGATAAACCTAAAGGCAAATAAAACAGCATGCAGACAGCAAGTGATCAATAAAAGATCAAAGGAAGCAGAGAGACCTACATTCACAGTGGACAAACTCTTCTAATCAGTCCCAGCAACACACGGGCACTGGATTAGACAAGAAACCCGCATGACCCACAACCCAAAAATTAAAGCACCGAGACCCTAATCCTCTGGCAGACAATGACCGGAAACCTGACAAATCCAAAGAATGCAGACTTAAAACGGCAAAGCTATCTACCAATCATACCTGAAGCAACTGGGACGCCAGATGGAGTTGCAGGCGAGCCGCTTCTGAGAGAAGCAAGGGATCTGGAACATCCCAGCCAAGTCGCCGCCGCTTCAAAGGAGGCCCTGCTTCGGAAGGGAAGGGAACAGACACCAGATCGAGAGCCCCAAGATCCACTCAAGCACTTATGGTGCTCTTTGAAGTGCATCACATTCGGCATACATCTCAGCCAGAGCACTACTAAAGCATCATATTAGGCATACTTATTGGCCAAATCATCATCCAAGCACCACATTTGGCCCGGGTCCAGGGCCATGTCATCCATAGCTTTCTCTTCATTTCCCTATTTGATATTTCCCTTCATCAATGTAATGCAAGAGATGGCATAGCGGCCATGATACTCCTCAAGCACTTACTTGCTTCCCCTGATCAAATTTTGACTTTTGGCATACCATGCATTTTGAAACATACTCTTTATGGTATGTTTACTTTTCATGGTAGGCCAACATAAATACATTTTTACTCGAGAGTAGATGATGGAATCCTTCTTTGCCCCACATAATCAGAAGCACGGGATTCATGCTTGACTTTTTATTGTATGGGTGAGTAACACATATCCTATTGCCGTTTGAAAGATAACCATCTTGCAAGGTGAATGGTTCTTTTTTTCCTTCCCTAATGCAAAGGTTGTAGTTATGTAGTTTCAGACAGTAGCACACTCATCTATCATAAAAGATAGATCATTGTGAGTTGCTATAGACACCACATTTACCCTTGTCCATCGTGAAAGTGCATCGACCACTTAATTGTGCTTGCCAGCAATGTGAGCAATATGAAATTTAAATTGCGAAAGAAAATTTTCCCACTTCATTTGTTTGTCGAAGAGCTTGGTTTGCGTCATGAATTTCTTGAGGCTTTGTGATCCATTCGTAGGATGAACGGAACCCCCAGGAGATAGTGCTTCCATGTGTCTAGGGCATGTAGAACAGCTAAAAGCTCTTTTTCGTATATGCCCAAGACCCGTTCATCCGTGCTGAGCCTTTGGATCTCATATGCTATGGCATGCCCTTCTTGAAGCAAAACTGCTCCAAGGTAATACCACAAGCATCACATTGCACCTCAAATGGCTTTGAAAGATCCGGAAGCATAAGGACTAGTTGGGAGGTAAGCTTCTCTTTGAGCTTGTCAAAAGCATTTTGTTCTTTAGCAATCCATGAGTACTTAACGTTCTTCTTTGTTAAGTCATGCAATGGTCCTGCTATTTGAGAGAATTTTGCTATGAAGCGTCTATAGTATGCAGACATACCAATAAAGCTTCTTAGCTCATGTAGTTGGATTAGGCCATGCTTTTATTACCTCCAACTTTGATGGATTCCTACGGATACCATCTTGAGGGATAATGTGACCTAAATATTGAATCTCTTGTAGAAAAAATTCACTTTTCTTTTGATTAATGAAAAGCTTATTCTCATCACAACTTGAAAGATTACCTGGAGGTGTCACTTGTACTCCTCAAGAGAATTTGAGTGGCCTGAAGATTTTTTTCCATCGTTAGTTTGAATGTGGCTGGAGCATTGTCAGGTCAAAACTTGTAACTTATCAAATAAATCTTCTATCCGCGGCACGGGAAATCTTTTTTTTATAGTGATCCTATTTAGTGCTCTATAGTCGATGTACATGTGATATGTGCCATCTTTCTTTTGCACTAACAGTATCGGTGAATACAATGGAGAGGAGCTAGGCCTCACCATCCCTTTTTCCACCAATTCATGCACTTGCCTCATGATCCCCTCTTGTTGAGCTTGTGAAACTCAATAAGGAGGTTTATTAGGCGGTGAGCTTCCTAGTAGAATCTCTATTGCATGGTCATCATCCCCTCGTTTTGGAGGTAGCTTACTAGGGATGTCATCAATGAAAACATCTTGGAACCCACTTAGGAAATTAGACAACTCTAATTCCTCTGGATTCCCTTTATTGCTACTTGTGAAAACATTAGAATCATTTACAGATTCTCTAACAAAAATCATATACGCAAAAATAGAGCTTTTCATTGACTTATCAAAAGCAAGCGTATTTACAAGGGATATGGTGTTTTTCGACTCATTAGCATTTATGTACATGCTCTTTCTCCTATAGGTGAAGTAGATTCTCCTTTCAGGGAACTTCATGTTGACAGCCATGCGGTTGAACCATGGTGACCCTAGGATAACCTCCTCATGTTGGAGAGGAGAGATGAAAAAGTCTTCTTTGTCGACGTAGCTTTGAACATGA
Source organism: Adiantum capillus-veneris (assembly GCF_014529385.1). Classification (NCBI taxonomy): domain Eukaryota; kingdom Viridiplantae; phylum Streptophyta; class Polypodiopsida; order Polypodiales; family Pteridaceae; genus Adiantum; species Adiantum capillus-veneris. Next base: position 150,085,230 of record NC_140936.1, on the reverse strand, counting down.
AGCCTCAACTTCCCAATCAAGGGAGTAATGAAGGCTTGTTGTCCCTTGAAAGCTGTGCCAACAGTTACAATATCTCCCATCTCAAAATCTTAAATGCCCAATTTAGTGGCCAACTCCGTTGATATGAAGTTGTGAGTAGAGCCAGGGTCAAAGAGATTAAGGGCATCATGCTCCCTTACATTCCCCCAAGCATAGGAGAGGGATGAGCCTTTGCAATGAGTATCCTCTTTTGGTGCTTCAACCATGGAAGCTCTAGGAGTGTCATTGCGTACGTTTCTTTTGGGGCAAGAACGATAACCACGTCCTTGCTCCCCACACTTAAAGCATTTATGGTCTTTACGAAAGGCCTCTAATTTTTCGGGAGAGAACTTATTTTCACCTTTGTAAGCTCCTTTCTCCTTTGCCTTATTGTTGTTGGTGTTGTTGTTGCTTTGAGAAGAGTTTTAAACATTGCTCTTTCCTTTAGCTTCATTTCGATCCTTGTTTTCCATGGGCTTGAAATTTCTTATCACCCCTTGTTGAAAATTGATCCTTGAAGCAACCATAGTGTGGAAGATGACTTCGGTGATAGTGCTAGGCCATTGTGAGTTGATATACTCAGCCATTTCTTCAGGTAATCTCGCACAAAATTGTTGCTTTTGTTTGGCGAAATCTATCCCTTGAAAGACTGTAGCTTTGAGATGTAAATCCCAAAACTTGTCTACATATTTGTGGATAGACTTGTTGAAGAGCAGCTTCAAGCTCCGCCATTCAGTAAGCACTTTGTCCTTTGCATCGCTTGCAAGGATTTGCTTCATGATGGAAACTCATAGAGTTTTCCATGTCTTTGGGACCTCGATGTTGCCATGAAAGCTAGCCCGCCATTGACGAGTAGACTTCTAAAAGTGCATAGCTACATGGTGTAGCTTGGAGGACTCCGTGAAGCCCTTGTCTCCAAAGGCCACATCAAATTGTTGGATGATGGACAATACTTTGTCGGTGGCACCAAAGGTGCTATCATAAGGTGAGAAAAGAGATACTCTTTCCTCTCTCTTTGAATTTTTTGAGCTTTTGGGACCTTCACCATGCAAGGTAAGTTTTGCTATGTCCTCTCCTATTGTATTCTCTAGGAAAATAACTATTGCTTTCGTCGAAAGAGGAGGAAGGTAAAGAAGAAGGAGAAGAGGGTGACCTCTTTCTTGCCTTTTTCTTCCTTTGTTTCCTCTCTTTCCTTTTAGAATGACAAGGAGGACTATGGGTTGTCCGTTTCCTCTTGGGAGGAGTTGGTGACAGTCTAGACCACCGTCTTCGTGAAGCCACACCTTCAGAGGGACTTAGGGATTTGCTTCTTTCTCGTTCTTTGATTTCCGCCTCTCTTATGGAAGAGAGTCTTCTTTCGGGAGTCTCGTCAAGAGACCTCCTAAACTCTCTCTCCTCTTGGAGAGGAAGAAATCCCATAACCACGAAGTTGTTGAGTAACTTCGGCTTGCAAAGCAGGGTTGCCCATAGCTTGATGCAAGCTAGTAACAAGATAACCAACAAACATGGGGGCATCATCATTAGCACCTTCATGTGCAAAATCAAAGTTATCAATGTTCATTCTGCTCTCTTGGTTATTGTCAGCCATGCTAATTATACTTATGTGTTTACTTAGTGTATTCTCTGGCAATTCAAAACCTCAGCTACTACTCCTCCTAGCCTTTGAAAATCAACACTTAAGTATCGACACCCTCGGCTCGAATTGGTTAATTATAGAGAGTAGTGGAGTGGGTCTAACATAGCAAAATTGTCGAGGGATAGCTCCTTTTGACTTCTTATGGCTCAATGATGGTAAAACTGTAGGCAAGTCTGAAAAGACCCCATTATTAAGACCAAAGCTCCCGAGGTGTGTACCATATCCCACATAGTGGGCTCAACACAACTGATAATAGATCCCAGTCCCACTTACCCTAATATAATTAACAAAATCAACCATTGATATGCTACTTAAGGACCTCTCTTCTTAAGCAAGAAAAGAGAAACAAAATGCTATGATACTAATGTAATGGAAATGGCCTGTGAAGTTTGAGAATAGAGGAATTAAGAGAATTAGAGTGAGCATTTTTGTGACATTACTTTGAGAACATAGATGGTGAACTTAATTGATGGTAGCAACATAAACATAGTACTTAATTAACTTGGCATGAACAATACTTTTGCAAGAGAGACAGTATTAGAGAACATGACAATAGTTGAGGACTGAATTTATTTGGAGCCGGTCACCCCTCCAAAAGGCGTTTGTATTATAGATTCTCCCATCAAGAGAGACTCGGTACAATACAATCTTTCTGATCCTTGTGACCTAGGTGATGTAATTAAGATGGAAAGATTCATGCATCACAAGCATAACATAAACTTTGCAAAAAGCATTAACTATACCAAGCCTCAGTCCCAAGGCCTCAAACACCTTCGAAGGTGGAGAGAGCTAGCGGGGAATGAGGGTAGGGAAGAGGAAGAAGAATCATCCATAGTAGAAAGAAATAGTTCCTCACTTATTATCACTCTTCTTGCTTAGCATAGCATAATAGCATAGTAATGAAGAAGAAGAAGAAGAAGATGGCAAGCTTAAGCATCAAAGCATGGATCTTGGTTGGATTTGCATTCCATAGCCAAGAGTGTCGGTGTAGACTCTCAACTTCTCAACAACCTTGGAGAAAGAGATGGAGCTCTTGCACTTTGCACTCCAACAATGAGTGTGTGTGTGTGTGTGTGTGGGAGAGTATACCCCTCTCATGCTTGGTCCACCCCTCTCCCTCTCTCTCTCTCTCTCTCTCCTCGTATTATTCGATTATATCATTTGAACATGTGTCCTCTTTTTTCTCTTTGAGAGAAAGAACTTAATTTTTTATTTTTATGTATCTAAATTCTCATTGGACCCCTTTAAATCCTATCCAATAGGATTCAAGCACATCATGAGGGCCACATGGGGAGTATCTTGACATGTGTCTTTTATGCTTTTGAAGATATCATGTTTGAATTGTTCACTTCAAGCACCTAGTCATTTAAGCATGGAAATCGTTTATGCCTCTTGAGAGTTTATGTTTGAATTGAACACTTCAAGAACCTTTGTCATTTAAGCATGAGAAGAACCTCAAGCTTGGGAAAGGTTCCCGCAAACACTTTAAGCACTTTATTTAACAAGCACGACAAGCACCTCATGTTTGGGTAGGATTCCCACCTTAAGGTCAGCTCTAGCTTGCCTAAGGTTAAAGGACTTTTTAAGACTAACCTTTGGAGGTCTTTAATGAAGCTAACACTAAGGTCTTTTAAGCTCCATTAGATGCAAGTTGCTCTTTGATAGACTACTTCTTTTTGGACCCCTATTGAGATGTAACCATCTCTCCTCTTGGTCCTTTACTGAGGTAAATCTAGAAGCACTTATTGCACATTGCTCTTTGGTAGACCGTCTCCCTTTGGACCCCTATTGAGATGCAACCATTTCTCTTTTTGGTCCCCTGTTAAGATAGGTCTAGAAGCACATATCTATATCGTAACTCTTGTTCCCCTTTTATCTTCCCATATTAAGTGATCAGTTTAATATGAGAAAACCATTTGGTAAAGTTAGATATCATATTTTATGACAAGGAAACTCCTCATCTCTTTTTTGAGAAGTGTTGTAGGTTTGATCTATACATTGAGAATACCGCTCATCTCTTTTTTACTTGTTGGGATAGCAGGAAAACCCTGGACAAAGCTCAAATGTGTGGAACACTAATAAGTAGGATTAAACCTATTGAAGGTAGGGAACTTGAATTAAACTGAACTTGAATGTAATCTCATCTTTGATATTGTGCCCCTAAAAAAGATCACCCCATGAATGTATACCAGTTGTGAAATTTGTGAGCTTTCTTGGATAAAGATAGCTTTCATAGATCTATAAAACATCCACACCAAGGTAAATCTTGAAGGAAACATAATAGATTATACTCAAACTTGTGATTAGGCTTCCACTAGTTCCTTATGTCTTGCCAAGACTCCCAAAACCTACACATGACTTTAGATCCATTAGGGTAAATTTATATGGAGACAAAATAATGTCTCTCAAGGACATATTTGTCCAGGATTTGTACTCTTTGAGCTTGAATTTACTCACGTTTCTTTTCAATAGCAGAGCCCAAAGTCCTCTCAATCCATTTTCTTGCCATCTTTGTAGAAATCGTGCATTGGTTCAGAATGCGCAATTTTCCCATGGATTTAGGAAGTTAGCAAGTGTCCCAAGCTACTTTGGGGACTTTTAGATGCTCTAAATTACCTCCCCATAGAAAAGATCTGAACATAGAAAATGATTTTTGCAATTGATACTTTGCAGGTTGCCAACAAGACAAGATATATATTAATGATGGTATAATATAATGATATAGTACAAATGCCCTGCTAGACAGAGAATGGTATTTGCCATCTGAAGATTTTTTGTCTAGTCTTGTTCAACATCCATTCCCATCTATGGTTGAAGGTTGTAAGATCTCCAATTTTTGGATCTCTTTTAAAAATAAGAAAATTAGATTCCAATGTTCGCTTCTTAAAATTTTGGTTTAGAATGTTGTTTAGCAATGTTGTAAGGTTTTAAAGTGAAAAGCAAGGTCATTTTCATATTCCAATAGGTTAGACGAACGTTTGATTCAATTTTGAAAAAATATATATTTTTAAATGTAGTTTTTTCTTGCTTTTTGTGCGTTTCGACCCGATCCTTAATCTACAAGTTCCAGGGATGCTATGGTTCAATTTTGGGTGAAAAGCGGTCATACAGTGAAGATACGTGATTAAATAGAATTTATACGGGAATTATTTTTATGAAAAGCAGCATCGTAAATACGTCGAGGTAGGATGGGAATGTCAAATTATGCCAAAATATCACGGCGCAGCCTATTTCATTTGTTGTCACATTAGTTGTCCGGATATTGTTTTTATTAATCAATTTGCAGCAAAAAATGAAGGGAAAGAGGTGAGAGTTGACATCCAAGAGCTGTGCCTTGTTTTAAGCAAAATTTCCAAAAGCATGGGGCCATTCCAAGCTGAGAAGGGGGTGCCTTGTTAGTGCTGGGGAACACTTCGCTTTGGCAGAGACTCTATAAAAGCATCAATAGTGCTCAGTTTTCAGTGTCGATAGTTGCATATACTATCACAAGACTATATGTACATATCATATAGAATGGTGCAAGATCTCCATCATTATCTCCCTAAGAACTTCTCTTGTTCGTGGGAAGAAGAAGAAGAACATCACTCTCTCTACTTGTTTACTATACTCCCTTCTCTTTTCACAGTGTACGTGCTTTGCATCAACTTCGTGGCGAAAACCTCTACGTAGCTCTCATCACTGCTCTCTTGTAGCAAAGCAAGAAGCCTTCCGGCCACTGATAATCACTTCTTGATCATGGTAAGAATATCTAAACTCCATAGCCTTCATCTTGTTCTCTCTCTACTTTCGTTATGAGAAATATGCTCTTGATGGTGGTTTTTTGGTATACATAGGTATGTATGGGCTTGCTAGATGTGTACCAGGAAGCTCCATGCTTGTTTCATCATGTTTAACATACTAATATATGCCTATGGTGTGTTTATGATTGCGTAGATGCATAAAAAGCACTTTTTGTTTCATGTCATGTAGGCGGTAGGGACATTGTTTTGGTCGTATCTCCTAAACCGCTATGAATCACGTCGAACCTTTGAACCAGAGATTAAGCACATCATTTAGAGAAATTTTTCCCTTCTCTGTCACATGAAAATTTCCACACGAGTGAAGAGTTTTATGGTCAAAATACAACTTGCTGCCCACTGCACTATCAATATTTTGGACTCCATGCTCCTTGGAGAACCACCATATAGATTCATTGGATGAGAAAACCTATTCAACCAAATCAAAACCTTGATTATACTTGGTGATAAATGTGATGAGATCACCGATATCACTTCATTAACCATTGTTTGTTTTGGATTACCTATGCTTGTAGGGATGCTACCGATGGGGAGTACCATATGGAATCGTAAGTTTGAAGAGTGGCTCATATATATTTTATGGTTTTTAAAGGTTCTCTCTTCTTTAAATAGAGCATTTGTGACATAGTTTTAGTCCATCATAATCTAGTAACAAAGGCCCAAATTGGGTTCTTTAAGACAAACTAATTTTAAAAGTTACTAAATTCGTTATTTGAAAGCAACATAATCAAACATTGGGAAAAAATGAGGGAAAATAATAATCTATATGATACGTGAGTTGTTCTCATTGCATCTGAAGGTGGTGGCCTCCCACATGCTCCCTTGCCACTCCTTGAATCTACAGCTCTCAATGACTATAGATTCCCCCTACAGGTTCATCTCTCTCTCTCTCTCTCTCTCTCTCTCTCTCTCTCTCTCTCTCTCACACACACACACACACACACACACACACACACATATCAGGTCTTGAGTTCAACTCTCCTCGTCGGATAGATATTTAAGGTTTCTTGGGATAGTTTCCTACAATGTTAAAATATTCGTCTCTTCTTCTTCTTCTTCTTCTTTTCTCTCTCTCTCTCTCTCTCTCTCTCTCTCTCTCTCTCTCTCTCTCTCTCTCTCTCTCTCTCTCTCTCTCTCTCTCTCTCTCTCAAAGAGTGGCCAGAAAGAAACACACATGAGGGAAGCTAAATCACAAGGATTAGATACAATCTAGCATAAGAAATTCCATAGCAGCGAGAAGCATTACAAATCCAAACACAGAAAGAAAAACTACTCACTTGGAGTGCCAAATCCAACCCCAGAAAAGTCATGTTAATATCGAACTGGCTCTGGAAATGGGTGCGAAGCTGCGAACTGGTACTGCAAACATGCTTTTATTACTTAGAAACAATATACCCATGTTGCCCAATTATCCGCCTTTACCCCCTTCTCTATTGTATACAAGGGTTGAAAGGATTCTTTGCTCATATAATTGCTCTTTGCCATCAAGCAAACCCTATCAAGATACCATTTAATATGCCTCGTCCTCAACAAGTCAATTTTTTGAACCATACAATAATTCTTCGTCCCTGTGGATCTCATCACTTGATCTGTCATCTTCATCAAAGGAGAATTTGCAATGTCCATCGAAAGACCAAAAGCATTTGAGACAACTTCGGGAGTTACCTTAACACCTTGAAGAGTATCACCTTCATCTTTTTGAAGCAAATATAAAATTTCTCCTGCATCCCCCAAAGTCTCGCATACCTTCCATGGTTTGTTGTTCCCAAAGCCCTATCCGCTTCAACCACTCCACCGTACTAGGATTTGAGAAGTCAAGGTGAGATTCAGAAACACTCACATGAACCTCATCTCCCACTTCTTCTGAGTCAACCATTTCCTCTGCTGAGGAGCCACTTACCCCGCTAACTTTGCCTTGGTTAGCCTTACATGGAGTAATCAGAGGCGAAGCCTTTTGTGCTATATAGACCCCTCTACTCTCACCTTCTCTCTCTCTCCCTCTCTCTCTCTCTCTCTCTCTCTCTCTCTCTCTCTCTGGGCTTACCCCCACTTTCTGTGTTTAGAGTAAAACCTGAGACCATGAGCCATGCCGATTGTCAATCCAATCGCCTGCCATAAATACGTTTGGAAAGCTTGTGGTTCCTTGCATTAGGTAATCATAAGAACCTACAGGCAAATCGAGTTGATGTCAAATTATCATATATACCAATGTTGCATGGTGTCCAAGTGCGCAAGAGCCTTCTAATCAGGCTCACATGAGCAATTGCATGCTTTTCAACCATAGCAAGGCATAGTGCAAAGAATGCTATTTTACAGCTTTTCACAGTGATGTTTTTTTTACATCGTTTTTTTTAGAATTCAAAATAACCGCCACATGGTGGCTTGTGCTTATAGTGCAGAGAATGCTATTTTCACAACGTCATTTTTTTATAGATTTTCACGACAGCGTTAGTTTACAACGTTTTTCTTGTAATTCAAAATACCGCCACGTGGTGGCTCGTGCGTGCTTTTTCAATAGTCGTCTTTGTCGATGCAGATGGGTAAAGGTCAATTTTCTCTCTCTCTCTCTCTCTCTCTCTCTCTCTCTCTCTCTCTCTCTCTCTCTCTCTCTCTCTCTCTCTCTCGTGTACGCGCTCGACACAAATACTGGAGAATAGTAGTCGCCAAGTTTAACATTGTTTCTAAAGAGCACCTCCTAAATATTGAGCAAAAACTCTTATGATAACTGCGTGTGGACATTTGCGTCGACGTGGATGTATATAGGCAGTTTTCATGGGTGGCCACAATAGTGGCGATTCAATCATAACAACCAAGCCCAATTTATCAAGTTAGGCGGTACAATATAGATATATAGAGAAAGATGGCAAGTATTTGACGATCAGAACGTATGTAGCTGCCCTGAACCTCAAGCTAAAATCATCATGGGTTTAGAATGAGCCCATCAGTATGTAACTACGATGAGTTGAGTCGTACAGCATGTTGGTTGATAAGGAGCCCATGATCTTGCTCGACATTGAAACTCCACAGTTCAAATCTTATCAACACTCCAGATTGTGTTGAGGAGCTGAACTATTGCTTATGAATCGGTTGGCCATTTGAGACGTCAAAGGCTATGTCATAGGCATTAGATGGTGCGGATTATTGCAGTCAAAAGCTAGATGCAACTATGGACGCCGCGTAGCTATGAGAAGCTCCAAAAAACAATCGTAATCATGTCCAATTCTCTCTCTCTCTCTCTCTCTCTCTGCTTGCTTGAGGGCTATAGAAAGGCATCCTTTAGCGTCTGCAACTACAGCTATAGCTTTTGCAGCTTCTTAGATTTACAACAAGTTGATAGAGGGGACAAGCTTTGATTGCCTTGCATGTGCACAACTCCTCAATCTGTAGTAAACTTGGTCAATGATTTCACTTACAATTGTTCCGATTTGAAATCTAGAAATACCGCTTCAGATGAGTAAACATCCCTATATTTTGAGAAATTTGAGGGGAGATACTAAAAACGATAAAAGGTATCGCTGATTTTAGATGTATTAAGGGGACAACTTCCTAAATTCTAGAAAAGCAATTAGTTCACTCCTTTTCCCTTGTATTTAGGGCCTCCAAAACGTACTAACCAATGAGAACTGAAAGCTTCTTTCTAGGTGAACGTGCATGCTCACTTTTCACTAATTTTTGGTAAGCTTTTAAAGTTAGGTTTCCTTTCGGTTTGAGTTGTGTGACTACATACCCTTCCAAATTTCACTAATATAATAAATCGTTGGGGGACTCGACTCTAAATAATTTAGTCAAAATTTGAAAATTTCCTCTTTGAAGATCCATAAAAAGGTAGTAAAATGTACGTTTGCAAAAATGTTTTCTTCCTAAAAAAGATCCAATGCCTTGATGATCAAAAGTTGCACATGTGCATCCGTTTGTCTGTCTCAATCCCTCAACAATAGGTCTCGATTACATCGAGTTTATTTCTTGGAATTGTTCCTTATTCTTCTTCTTGTTCTTGTTCTCCTCTCTCTCTCTCTCTCTCTCTCTCTCTCTCTCTCTCTCTCTCTCTTTCATGACAGATGCACACACACGTGGCGGCTAGATATTAATGCAAGTGGGGCGTCTTGTTATAAGACAATAGAGCATGGTACAATAGGGTGGCATTGTGCATCTCACACAAGAATTGTAGTAGCGATACCTGAAGTAGATTCAAAAATGCAATTGCTCATTGCAACAGTTCAGTGGAAGTCATGTAATAGGTGATATAGGCAAAGTATTTAAATGTACACTCCATTGCATACACACATAGTTGTTGCTTAGAGAAAATAGGTTTTTGTGTTTGCCATGTTTTCCTTAAATTACATGAATTTGAGCTCCTAAATGACATGAGTAAGCTGCTACTAACTTTGTGTGTTTTTTTCAGACCGACTTCTTTTTATGTCAACCCAATTTCTAGGTGAAACGATAGTAATAAAAAGACCTATTGTTTTTTCTATCATTGTATCTAGTAGAAAATATATGTAAGGTTCTTGATCACCATTTTTATTACTAAAGTGTATTATAATTAGTACACAAAAAAAATAATGTCAAAGGTTCTTGTACATTGAACTTTTACATTTTGCTTTGCTACCACTATCTACAAGTTATTTTATAATGAGGCATTTAATCGGATGTCGCTCGGATTTGAATAAGCTCGAATTTTTTTTCTCAAAGTGTGGGTTTCCTCGTTGTATGCCTATTTATAGAGTACATGGGACGATATCGGGATCTATGGTTTTAATAATGGAGTCTTTCAAGACTTGCCTATGGCTTAACCATTATTGAGCTATTAGTTGTGAAATAGGAACCAATGCTAAGCTCGCACTGTTAAACCCGCTCCACTACTCTTTGCAGTTAACAATATTCTAAACCATTGGTGTAGTTACTTGAGTGCTAATTTTCAAGGGATAAGATGAGCGGTAGCCAAACTTTTGGAAGCGCCAAGAAAAGAGTTAGCATATACATATAAGGAAATTTAATCATGGATCAACATACTCAGGAGAATGTAATTAATATTGAAAACTTAGATTTTGCTTATGGTATAACATTTGATGATGGTTGTAGAGTTGTCAACTACCTTGTTGACAAGTTACAAGAAGCAATGGGAAACCCTATTTTGCAAGCGGAGGTTCAAAGCAAAATTCAAGCCCTTCAAGATCAAGTTCCCCCAAGTTTCCAAGAAGAGAGAATTCCTGAAAGGACTCCTAGTGAGACCTCCAAAAGAGGAATCTCTTTGGGTAATGAAGAGGAGATACCGAAAGGACCTCCAAGGCAAATTGTTCGAGAAGAAGAAGTGCACCCTGAAATTTCAAGGGAGAGGCATGAAAGTGACACTCCACCTACCTTTGAAAGTGATGCTGCCCCAAGAAGATGGAGAGCTCTACGGTCACCTACTCCTCCCAAAAAGAAGAGGAAACAAAAGTACTCCCTCCCATGCCAATCCAAGGAAGGGAGAAAGAAATCTAAGCAAGAGGAAGCAAAGAAAGTGGTCACCATCTTCGCCTTCTTTCTCCTCTTTCTCTTCAACATCATCACCATCTTCTGACATGAAGGATAGCGACTTGCCATCCAAGAGAGAGAAGAGAAGGGGCAAAGGGAGGAAGTATGCAACATGGAAGAGGTCAAGTAGGTTGAATAAATCCAAAGAGGGAGGAAAGAACATCAGCTTTTTTAATATTATGGAACCTTCGGATAAAGTATTGGCCTTTATCCAATAATTTGACATGGCTTTTGGAGATGAAGATTTCTCCGAATCATCAAAGATTCAAAATGTTTCTATGCATTTTCAAAAGTTAGCCCGTCAATGATGGGCAAGCCTGCATAGTCAAAGTGAAGCTCCAAAGACCTGTAAAGCATTGAGGATTGCTATTACAAAGCAATTCCTTCCAAATGATGCCAAAGGGAAAAGTCCTTATGGAATGGTGAAGCATGAAGATGGCCCCATACGAGTTTGTCCAAAAGTATGTAGATATGTTTTGGGATTTGCATCTCAAAGCCACTGTCTACAAAAAGATAGACTTTAAAGAACAAAAGCAACAATTTTATGCTGGTCTATCTGAGGAGATGAGTATGTCAGCTCATAAAGATCTAAAACTATTACAGAGGTCATACATAATACTATGGTTGCTTCAAGGATTCATCTCCAACAAGGGACTAAGAAGGGCTCAAAGACAACGGAAGTCAAGGAATCAATTGAGCCAAAGGGGAAGAACAATGCAATGCATAATTCTCCCAAAGCTAACAACAACAACAAGAACAAAAAAAAGTCAAAAGAAAAAGGCCACAAAGGTGAAAATAAACTCTTTCCTGAAGAGCTTGAACATTATCATAAAGATAACAAGTGTTTCAAGTGTGGAGAGTAAGGTCATGTTTCCCGGGCATGTCCCAAGAGAAATGAATGTAATGACCCTCCTAGAGCCACCATGGTGGAATCTCTAAAAGAGGAAGGCCATTGCAAAGGAGTACCACTCTCTTATGCATGAGGAACAATAAGAGAGCATGATGCTTTCATATTGTGTGACCCTGGCTCTACTCACAACTTCATTTTTGGTTGAGCTATCTACCAAGCTAGGAATCCATGACTTTGAGATGGGAGATGTGGTACAAGCAAATGGAACTTTCAAAAGGACTGGGAAGCTAAGGCTCCATGTACAAAGCTATGTTGATAAAGAAGATTACCTTGTGTCTCCATCAAACATGGAGATGTTATCCTTGAGGCACCATGGTTTGATTGCATGGCTGATACTATGAAGTTTCCTAAGAGAAGTCTTCTTTTCCTATCATGGCAAGGATGTTGTGCTTGATGTTAATAGTGCAGGCAACACTATACCTCTTGTAAAGACTCAAACTTTAGACAAAGTAATGAAAAGCTCTCTTTCTTGTTATATGTGTTTTGTCAAGGAGTCTAAGAAAGATGCATTTGTTCCTAATGAAGTTAAAGATGACACTAAAGAGGAGTTGGAACTTTCTAGTTTCCTAAATGAGTTTCAAGATGTGTTTACGGATGACATTCTCAGGGAGATACCTCCCAAAAGGGGATAAGAGGATCATTCCATAGAACTTCTACCTGGTAGCTCACCTCCTACTAAGCCTCCTTATCGAGTCTCACCAGCTCAACAAGAGGAGATTATGAGGCAAGTGAATGAGCTTGTAGAGAAAGGGATGGTCAAGCATAGTTCATCTCCATTTTGTTCACCTGTTCTACCAGTACAAAAGAAAGATGGTACTTATAGAATGTGTGTGGACTATGGGGTGCTTAATCGGATAACCGTAAAGAATAGATTTCATGTTCGCAAGATAGAAGAAGCAAATGAGGTGGGCAAATACTCTCTCACAGTTTAATTTTCATATTGCTTGCATAGCTAGTAAGCACAACCAAGTGGCCGATGCACTTTCACGAAGGCCAAAAGTGAATGGTGTATCATTAGCTACTCACAATGATCTATACTCTATGATAGATGAGTACGCTACGGATCTAGACTTCAAAGACGTAGTGTCAGCTAAATGAATGTGCCAAAGGTAAGAATCAGATTTGAACAAGTAATTTTATAAAGAATTTTGTCTTGTTTTGAATCTAAGGTTTCCTTTAAATGTTCATAAGTTTTAAGCGTATGATCATGAATCAGGCTTGCGACAACTTAGTCTCTCAAGTATCTAGTAGACCTTGCCATTCTACTATGAAAGATGATTGGGGCCAAGTGAAGACATGCTTGTGACAGCTAAGACTTCCAAGCACCAAGTGAAGTTAGTCACCATTGTGAAAGAATGTCGACGGGTAAAAAGAGATTCTCTATCAAAAGCAACAAGATTAGCTATGACTTTATTTTCCCCACCCCATAGTCAAGGACGACTATGATTTCGAGGGAGAGGTAATGTCATGAATATTAATTTCTAACCTTCTAAAAGTACTTTCCAACTTAAATTGGCCACTTAAGTTTCGGGAAAATAAAAAGAGAACAAGTGAAATTGATGGGACCAACCGGTCAAGGCTTGAAACCAAAAGGGAAAAATCCCATAAAAGTGCAAGGGTAATTGCTAACTAGTTATCTGAGTCATAGGTATAGGTTAAGGAAGGATAAATGTATCTCAGCTAGCCTTGATCAAAGGTACATGACAAAGGAGATGATCGAGAGAAATTATAGGAGTCTTAAAATAAAAAGTGATTGTGCTAAGCTCAAGTCATTAGACTAACACTTTAGATTCCGAGTATGAAGTTTGGGAAGCCTTAAAGTGAAATTTTAACTTGCCATAAATTATCTACATTTAGCACGTTTTTGGAGCAGCTTGGCGGCACCTCCAAAGCACCATGCTAAGGTTTTGCACAGTAGGTGAAAGTATTAAAGCCCAAAGGGTGAGTTCTATTTTTACCAAAGATTATCCTAATTTAGGAGGTCCTAAATTAGCAGGTACGCTATAGCCCCGTGACATCTTCATAAGTCTCTAAGGTTTGTGCAAAGGTCTTGCACCCGAGTTAATTAATAAAAGGGTAAGTTTATAATTTTTAGCAAATGAAAGGAAAAAGCTAAAGACTAAGGTTAGATCAACCCTTCTTCATTTAGAAGTTGACTCTAATCTTGGTTTACTAAGCTTGACTAAACCACATGTCCAAAGTAGCACACACTTCCTTTGAGTGAACTTAACAAGTATGTGTGAGTGTGTGTGGTCTCTCCACTTGCCAATAAGAGTCCAAATCTAGGAGGGGGTGAGTTCTTTCATGCAAGGTAAGTTAGGACAAGTGTGTGGCATGCTTAAGTTGCATTATGAGGTATTTCCACCTCATTGATCAAGTGTGAAGCATTCTAATTCAAGTCTAGTTGCATACGCACATAAAGAGGGGCTCATGGGGATGTTTGGCTCTTCTTGCTCCCCTCACACACTCTCTCAAGTGCCCAAGTTGGCAAAACAATCTCTCTCTCTCTCTCTCTCTCTCTCTCTCTCTCTCTCTCTCTCCGAGAGCTCTAGAGATGGATTCTATGCTCAAGCTCTTGGCTATGGATGCAAATCCCAGCCAAGGAAAGTTTATTCTTCTTGATCTCTACTATTCTATTATACTAAGCTATGCTAAGAGTTTGCCCATGAGAAAGCACATGCGAAGAATCCATTCTTTTGCTTGGAAAATACTTATTTTCATCCTCATTTTCCTCTTTCCCTGTAGTTCCTTTCTTCTCACTAGGGTGCTTAGGAGTTATACCATGGAACCTTGAAGAACACCATCTTTTTGATTCAAGCAAGGCTCTGCAAGAGCAAAAATATGTATTGTAATAAAGCTCTCTTTTGAAAGGATTATAATGGAAGTCCTTTTGGGGGGGGGGGGGGTCGACTCTAAGCAAATCCGGTCCTCATCGCATTGTCGATCTTAATTGGGTATTCTCTTTGAATTATGTGCATGGTTATAGTGTTTTTAATGTGTATTTGTGTAAAGAAATCAGCCTGACACAACCTATATTTTCATTACTATCTTTGTCTTAAAGAAAACTCTCTCCTTTCATAGTTAAATTCCATTGAATTTGAAAGTAAGTATTAGCTTCTCTTGCACAAGTGGAATAGCCGAGGGTCCCCATTGGGGATCAACTCTTGTCCACAAATATATTAGAATAGATAAAACACCAGAAGTGAAGATGTGTTCAATAAAGATGTGTTCAATAGTTTGAAACCATCTTGTGCAATAGACATTTCTAAAAAAAGAAGATAAAACACTTTGAAGATAACTTTTGATGAGAGTCCATTTCACATTCCACAAGTGGATGAGCCCATGCATTGTCTTTTCTAGTTCTAGCTCATTCATTCTCTTGGCAAACTAGAAACCTACACCCTCACCCTCAATGAAGTGGGAATGGCTATTGGTTATCTCATTGGCTCGGGAATAGTGGCATTATGGACTCAAACACCCATTTATTGCCATGAAATGTGGTCAGAATATCCTTTGCATGTCTACTGAAAGACCACGAGTACTATCACATGCCATTCTCCACCCTATCTTTCAAGTGGAACTTCGCCATGGTGTAGAAACCCGATGCATGCAACATGTGGGAAAAAGGCCTTGATTGTTTGCATGTGACATGAGTGTGTTGTGGGAAACCCCCAAATTATTATTATTAGTATGTATATTTTTTGGGTGGGGACAGGGCACCCTAAACGTGGAAAAAAAGGAAGTTCCTCCATGGTGGCAGTGCATAGATAGCACAAAGAGAGAAAAAGATGTAGTGCCTCGTGCGCCGACTTCTCGACTTCTTGCACATGAAGGATTTGGCTTCCATGAGGGGATGCTCCCATCAAGCCCAACCATTCTGCCTTTCATGCAGGTCGACCCTGCCACCATTACTTGTGCAAGTGGTGCTTCATGTGCCTGGCTTTGTCATAGACTTGTAGAGGTACCATGACTTCCATCGCTCCATTTTTGTTGCATGGCTTCATGCATGCTTGTTGCATGGTGCTCCTTCCCTCTTCCTAGTGCTTTTTCACAGCTTCTCCTCCTTCCTCAAAGGGGGGGGGGGGGGGGGGGAGAGAGAGAGAGAGAGAGAGAGAGAGAGAGAGAGAGCTCCAATACCAATGAAAGACCATGGGTACTATCGCATGCCTATCGCTCTCCTTTATAGGCTCTTAATCTATGTCTTTGGAGACCTCTGAACTTGCATGCGTATCTTAGGGCCATGTCCTACCCTTGCCCTGATAAATATACAACATGCATGTGCAAAACTTCTTGTTCGAGACCGTCTAAATGAATGTTGCCTTGGACTATAAGCCCACTAAGGAAAGGCCAACTAAGCATGACAAGCTTCAACACTAATTCCACGAGATGTTTAATGAAGCATGAGTGTAGTGGGATAGAGAACATGCAATGGGGCCTCAATATGTGGGCCTTGTTCAGACTGCACAAGATGAAAAGAACTCACGAACTACACAATGAGTGTGCCTATCCAAGCGTCTGGTTCACACTCATCAACAGGTGGGATGCCTGCAATTTTAGTTGTGTATGCAATCCCTCTCTCACGTTGATTGACTGCATAGAGAGCCATCCACACCCATGGGCGGGGCTTACTAGCCCGAAACATCTATGAATGTAGTTAGGCGTGAGAGAGAAGGCTAGCTCGGCTTGCTAGAGGGTCCACAATGTGCGGTTTGAATGGGTAAGCAAAGGGTGTGTCATTCGATTGGTCCAGCTAAGAGAAAAGGGAGTGCTCAATGTCGGTCTAAACTCCAGTAGGTGGGTCCGACTTTTCCATGTGGAGTTTAGTATATATGGGGGCACCCACATGAGGACGACTAACTGTTTTCGAGTTACCCCCTCCTCCCTCCACTAACTTCACCTCAAAGAAGTGCAATTCTTTGAGGTGCAATTGCATTTTCAAAAGTTACCCCTGTCCTGTTTATGTGTGTGCTAGAGTCGATGTCACATCAATCAAATCTTTCTTGTCTTACAATTACCCCCCCCCGCGAAACTGATTGACATGGACCTCCCCAATGGGGATCAATGGTGCCTGTCTCAAAAGGCATGGGTGGTGCTCATCTGCATCGTTGAATCGCGGATGTGCACAGTTATGATCACAATGTGATCTTATTATAATCACAATGTGATCCTCATGTGAGCTACACATGGGGTGTGATCCGGATGTGATCCATGTGTGAACCGAATGTGATCCCTGTGCAATCACGAAAATCGTCAAAACTCGCCATTTACTTCATATTTTCTATTCATGCTATATCCATCAAGTCACAAGCAATAGCTTATTGGTAAGGTGATCGCCTAGTAGGCTTCTGGTGGTGAGTTTGAACCCCAATGCTCCACTCAAAAGGTGTTTTTCTCTTTTTAAGGGAGCAAAGATTCCTTTGTTATTCTCAAAATATTCCCCTTGTCCATCTAACAGCCTTGGATGCAAATGAGTTGATCCCTACTGGTTCCCTTACCTTAGGTGCCCCAAATCCAGTGAAGTATCACCCCAATAATGTTGCACACATTCCTATTTGTTCCAGCGTATTGCCATTCACACAGTGTAGCCCGTCAAGGAAAGAGGAACTCTGCAGTTGAAGTGGCAATGAAGCGTCGAGCTCGTATGGTGCACCCAATTGACTGCTGAGGGCCTTGGATGCAAATGATCTCTACACCTTTGATCCCTAATGCCCCCCTTACCTTAGCTGTGCTGATTTCAATGAAATATTACCCCAGAAAGTTGCACAGCTTGCTGCAAGCACACATTCCTGCTTGTTCCAGCGTATTGCCATTCACACAGTGCAGCCCGTCAAGGAAAGCGGAACTCCGCAAAATTGAAGCGGCAAAGAAGCGTTGAGCTCGTATGGTGCACCCCATTGGCTGCTTGGTAGTGGCGTCACAGGTCCTAAGCCCTACGAGCGATCGAGGCTGAAAAGTAGGTGGACAGTCTTCTCTTCAAAGGGGGCGGGCGGCCTTAAGCGATACGAGCCATCGGCGCTGAAAAGTAGGTGGACATTCTTCTCGTCAAAGGGGGTGAGGCCGCCCGTGGCGGTGGTAGGTCCGGACACTGCAGTGTACGTTTTCAACCAATTACTTTTTGCCAGCGCACAATCGCATGCATTATTCTGATTCGCACCGCTATGCTTGTTCCCGGCACTCTGAACGGACTCATTTAATTGCTCTTCATTTTGTCCGTCATAATGTGGCAGGATGGGATGCTTGTGAACTTGTTAAGCACAGATGCAGTAATGCCAGTATTTGGTACTTTGTTCACGCTCCTGCGCCTCCATGAGAAGGCATGCCCATATCACCAGAGCAGAGATCGGCAGAAACTTTAAAACAGTGAGCCTTGTGGTCTCGCTCAAAGCCTGTGCAAAAAAGAGGGATCTATACAATGGCATCAAACTGCATGCTCTTGCTCGCTCGACTGGGTTACTTGGAAATAACATTTACCTGGGCAATATGCTTGTCATCATGTATGTGAAATGCGGAGCCATCCCCAGGGCACAAGAAGTGCTTAATGAAATGAACGATCGGAATGTGTTCTCTTGGTCTGCGCTCATTTCTGGATATACCCAACAAGGGCAGGGAAAGGAAGCCCTTGAATGCTATGAATGCATGCGAAACGAGGGTCTCTCTCCAAACGCCATCACCTACACTTGCATCTTGAAGGCTTGTGGCATTACACGAGAACTCAACTTTGGTCAACAAATTCACGATGAAATTGTCAGTCATGGGCTGTTTGAGACGAACATTGTGCTTGGCAATGCTTTGATTGACATGTATGCAAAATGTGGTGTAATTGCCAAAGCTAAACAAGTGCTTGATGACATGCCCATGAGAAATGTAGTCTCTTGGTCCTCACTTATTACAGGCTATACCCAACTGGGTCAAGGCAAGCAAGCTCTGCATTGCTATGAAAAGATGCAAAGGGAGGGTCTTTCTCCAGACGCAATCACATACGCTTGCATTTTGAAGGCTTGTGGCATTACCCAAGAAGTTCAGAAGGGTAAGCAAATTCATGAAGAGGTCATTAGTCGACAGCTGTTGGGAGCAGATGTTGTGCTTGGCAATGCTTTAATTGATATGTACGTCAAATGCAGTGCAATTTCCAAAGCACATGAAGTGCTTGACGGGCTTTCTATCCGGGATGCAGTTTCTTGGAATACGCTGATCGCAGGATATGCCCAGGAAGGCCGGAGTAAGGAAGCTTTGGGTTGTTATGAACAAATGGAAAGTGAGGGTCTTTCTCCAGATCCAATTACCTATGCTTGCATGCTCAAGGTGCTTGGCGCCACACAAGAAGCTAATTGGGGAGAACGCATTCATAATGAGGTAATTAGTAAGGGCTTGCTGGCTAAAGATGTCGTGCTTGGCACGGCTTTGATTGACATGTATGCCAAATGTGGTGCATTTTTGAAAGCAGAACAAGTGCTCTGTGAGCTATCGATTAGGAATGGAGCCTCTTGGAATGCATTGATTGCTGGCTATTCTCAACAAGGGCGTGGTGAGGAGGCTGTGAATTGCTATAGAATTATGCAAAGTGAGGGGCTTTCTCCAGATGCATTTACTTATGCTAGCATATTGAAGGCCTGTAGCACCACAAAGAATGCGGACTACGGCAAAAAAATTCATGGGGAGATTCTCAGTCAGGGGCTGTTGGGAAAAGACCTTGTGATTGGCAATGCTTTAATTGACATGCATGCCAAATGTGGCGCCGTTGTTAAAGCACATCAAGTGCTGGATGAGCTGTGTGATCGAAATGTCATCTCTTGGAATGCACTCATTGCAGGATATGCCCAACAGGGACAGGGTGAGGAAGCAATCCTTTGTTATGATCAGATGCAAAGGGAGGGCCTTTCGCCAGACGCAATGTCATATGCTTCCATGTTAAAGGCCTGTGGTATCACTCAAGAAGCTGGGAGAGGCAAACAAATTCATGATGAGATTGTCAGTCAGGGGTTGTTGGAGAGGGAAGATGTGGTACTTGGCACGGCATTGGTCGACATGTATGCCAAATGTGGTGCAGTTGTTAAAGCAGAAGAAATGCTAAGCAAGCTGCCCGTTCGAAACATAGTGTCTTGGAATGCTCTCATCGCAGGTTATGCTCAACATGGTCAGGGAAAGGGAGTTTTGCGATGTTTTCAACAGATGCAAAGCGAGGGTTTCACTCCAGACATATTCTCTTGGAACGCTCTTATAGGAGGATATGCCCAACAAGGGCTCATGGATGAAGCCCTAGAATGCTTTTTTTGGATGCAACGCGAGGGTGCTTGTCCAGATGCAATCACTTTCATGTGCATGCTGAGCGCATACAGTCACTCGGGGGACATAAATGATGGCCAAACATATTTCGAAAATATGAGCGAGAAATATGGCATTTTACCAGGGATGGAGCACCACATTTGCATGATAGATCTTTTTAGCCGTGCAGGTCATTTTGACAAGGCAATGACAGTAATGAAGAAGATGACATCTCTTGATTACACTTCACTTTGGTCTTCTCTCCTTGGGGCTTGTCAAAAATGGGGAAATGTACAACTTGGAAGACTGGCCTTTCGACATGCAGTACGACTAGAAAAACACGATATGCTCCGTTGTAGGTTGTAGTTGTTGATGTTCGTGCAGCTGGCGGAAGACACAACGAGCAAAATGCCATCTAATCAGAAATTAGGCAGGAATGAAAAAGGGTATATTTAAGAATTAAAACCTTTGTGGTCACAGCCTGAACTTCACAGTGACATGGGTCCTCATGATGAAAGCTAACAAGGAAGATGTGTACTTAGGTAGCGATCAAACTGCTGAGTGGAACAATTCAAGCAGGGATGCTTGTCCTCCGTGGCGTGAGGTGGTTGGACCAGAAAGCAAAACTTCTATTTCCTGACTTGCCGGCGAGCAAACGGCCTCATACGACCGGACATTGCGACTCATACCCCCAGACACTCGCAATGTCCAATACCTTTTCGGCATAAAATGTGCCGAAGGCTCTGAACCTGCAACCCTACCAGCTATATGACAAAGAGCCCGGCCACAAGGCCCAAACCATTCATTGTTGAGATTATGCAGTTTATAGACTTAATGGCATCCGCAGCCCAATGTGGACCAAAGTTGCTTGCAAAAGGGGAAGGACTGCGGGCGCTCGTGCGCAGTCTAAGCCCGCCCTTATTGAAGCATAGATATGAACACTGATCTCCATGAGTCTTGTGAGATAAGAGCTCATGTATTGGCTTCTTTCTGACTATACCCATGAAAGAGACTCAAGATACCGTCTGCAATGCCGTATGATGGGAATGGTCATCATCTCGAACTTGGACTTTTGAAACCCTTCCAATTTCAATAGTATGGTAGGATGGCGTGGTTGGAGGATTGGGCTTACAAGGATTCTTAAAGGTGGTGGTGGCGTACTGAAGCCTACAACCTCCTTCAACAAGTGACAGCAAAGGCGAGAGAGACTCCCAATAACAACCGAATGTGAGCTCTCTCTCGTACAACCTCCCTAAACAAGTTGACAGCAAAGGCGCGAGAGACTGCCATTTGGAAATGCCCAATAGCAACTGAATGTGACCTCTCTCTCTCTCTCTCTCACGAGGTTAAAAATTCTCTTCATCTTCTTCTTCTTCTCAACTGAATGTGAGCTCTCTCCTCTCTCTCTCTCTCTTTAAAATTCTAAACTTCCTCTCTCTCTCTCTCTCTCTTCATTTTAATGCATGGTTTTGAACTGGTGATTTGGTGGCCAAATCTGCCAACGTTAATGGAAATCACTTTTCTGGGAGTGAAAATTCAATATAAGCTTCGCTTCCCGTGTGTGTAGAGAGAGAGAGAGAGAGAGAGAGAGAGAGAGAGAGAGATTTTTGGCCTACCATCTGGGTGCCTACATCTGTGTTTGTGGGTTTGGTTCATCTTATGTGGCACCATCTCTTTCAAAAACATCGAGAGATGTCGTTTGTGACTCTCTCTCTCTCTCTCTCTCTCTCTCTCTCTCTCACTTATTGGGGGCCCTTTGTGAAGTCTTCCTTTTTGGCCTGCCACCGGGGGGCCTTAGTAGAATGTAATTTTTCCTGCAAATGACGTGGCCTGAAGAATCGCTAGAGTTGCGGCTCTCAGCAGCGCACGCCGCGGAAAGCTTGGACGCGCTTTCTTATTGTGGCTATTGCTAACTGTGGTGGCGGCTTCGAGGCGTTCTTCTCCGTGCACCTTGCTTTCACGTTTTTCCAAGCAGTGCTTGTCGTGTGATTCTCAGCAGAGGGAAGCTTTGCAGGTACCACCATAACTTGAGCTCATTGTTTTAAAGGATGTTTAGGTCCCTGCTCAAGTCTGTTAGAAAGTCCCACCAAGGCTTACCCGATACGAGCACCTCTGTGACATTGCGTAACCTGTAATTGGTTGAAAAAGGCTTAATCCAATGAGATGCGCCATAAGCTAGAAAGTAATTATTGGAATCTAGGCATTACCAGACTCCTGCAATGGGGAGGGAAGGGGATGGGGAGCCCTCTGAGGTTGGTCTTGCTTTTCATGATTGCCACACGCCTCAAAACGGTGAGCATGAGTGGTTTCATGTGCGGCTCATGGTGAGCATGAGTGATCGCGTGTTGTGTATGTTTGAGGTTTCATGGTTTCATGTGCGGCTTTGATTACTTGACGTAACCTGCGTGTGATGCGTTGCCCACTACAAGCTTACATGCTCGTCTTTTCTTTTGTTGTCTACTAAACACTGCAAGCCGTTGCCTGCGTGCCAGGTGAATTACCGTGACAGCAAAACCTTCAGCAATGGGGCCTCGAGCCCTCTTAGGTTGGCCTTGCTTTTCTGTCTTGCCAGCAACCCCAGACCTCAGATCAAGATGATTTGTAGGCTAGAAGGGGTTCAATACATAAAATATTGGGAAGAGTGGTGAGGAGCAGTCACGTGTTTTGTATGTTTGAGTTTTTCTTATGTTTGGTTTTGATTGCTTGGCTTAACCATGCATGTTACCTCTTGCCTATAACAAGCTTGCATGGCTGCAAAGCTGGTGAAATTATTGCTCTGGCTTTCTGTTATATTGGTTCTGGCTGTTGGGTGGCTAGTTTTGTTATGAAAACCAAGCAATGGCAAACTGCAAGACAATTTTGATCTGCATTTGCTGGCCAGTGTCAGCTTTGGGAACCTGTAAATGGGGAATTGTCTTCAGGCAACAGTTAAACTTCTACAGGTTGAAAACAGAGATCAATAATGATAATGATATGGGTTATTGAATAGGGGAGCGCTGATCAAGATAATTCCTTTGTGATTATGACTCGAATGGAAACAGCGTAGATGTAGTAGGAAAGTTAGATCAAAGTAAGCTCTATGACAGCCCTTGTTCGAGGTGTTGCCACTCTGACAAGCCTCCTCTTTAATGAACTCTGCTCAGGACAAAAAAAAACAGGTTTTATTATCACCAACAGCTTGAACCGCTTGCTATTTCTGACACTCGCCCTTCACTTTGCTTTCCCAATTCAGAGTTGGACAAAAAAAAACAGGTTTTATTATCACCTACAGCTTGAACCGCTTGCTATTTCTGACACTCGCCCTTCACTTTGCTTTCCCAATTCGTAATTTTGCAAATTCGCTCCTTGACTGCAGTGTATGTCAACGCGAACAGCAGCGCAAGACCAGGAAAGGCGAACTGGAGCTAGAAAGAGTGTCAATGAAGGAGCACCAGCCAGAAACGTCTTAAGCAATAAAAAATGCCTGGACTCGTAAAAGGAATTTCCAACAACAAACTACAGGCAGGTTTGCACTTTCAGCATCCCCTTCTGACTTATAAGATGTTTGCTTATGCGAAACATCGGAAAGTGTACATCACCTTTTTGGGTTGTGCATATAGCTTCTCATTGTTGCTCATTGTTACTTACACATTGCGTATGCACTTTTGTCAGGTTGGAAAAGCCTCAACCTCAGCATACGATGCTCCTTGAAGATCCAAATGTTTTGAATGATCGAAAACATATCAAGTGTGTTGTCGAGGACACGTGGATTGATAAGCCTAAAGCATGTCAAAGCAACAAGCATTAGCACAATTTGTAATAACTCTTGTAGACCAGATTGCTCGCTATATTGGTAATGCTTGCGGCAATTTCTCCTAGGCATTGTACAAATTTTGCGGACTGTGAATTTTGTGTGGATGTGTTAATATTCTTTTGTACTTGTTTATTTGCCAGGAATCCCCTAAGTTGAGTTTCAAAAATGAAGCTGAAAATGACGGTGTTTCTAAGGCTAAAGCCACAAACGATGCAGTAGAGCTTGTGAAAGTAGACTTAGGAAAAAGGGTGACACTGATGTTGCTGCAAAAGCTAATGTAAGAAAAAAAAAGTGACGTTGATGCTGCAAAAAACAGTAGATGCATCAGCTCCTGCACTTGCCGAGGTCACTTGCATGCAGTTGGTACTACTTAATTTTTAGCTTTTCCTCTAACCACTCAACTCATGCCATTACCATTCATTGTTATTACAAATTGTAATGAGACTCAAGGATGTTGTTGGATGGCATTCTGAAAGCTGCTCTTTTCAAGCTATTGACCCTCCCTCCTCTATGTTTTGCCTTTGACTAAAATATGTTGATTGTAAGAGAATTCTTTTAACTACACTTTCAATCCTGCTGATCGCTCTTTTGTGTCTTACCACCATCAATTTCGTGCCTATGAGTGATAGTGTTGGTTGGACATGCTTTGTGCGAAGATATTCCCCACAATAGTTAGGGGGGTTCGAACAAAAATTTGCTAGCCAGCTATATGGAGATGATTGTGGAGTTAATTTGCTATGTCTTCTAGCGAGAAGAAGAAGTCAACAATGGATTATATTGAATTGGGGGAGGGAATATGAGTGACCTGATTGCCAGCAATGGCAAATTGTCAGAATTTCCAATGATAATAAAGGTTGCTATTTATGTTTGAAGAAATGTAGTAAAAGATTTAATCTGAGAGCTTGCCGAGCTTACACCATCCTGGTGGCAATCTTCAATCAATCACCAAGACCTGCAATAATATGGCCTTCAATTTTGTTGTGGGGTGTGTGTACGCAAGCAATAACAAGAGCAGCGACCATATGTGAGTTAAGTGTGACTGTATATCTTTCTGGATCTCCTAGCAATCCTCTGTTGTTGCAGGTCATTAGGTACTTTAACATCTCTTGCACATTGCGTATAATGAGATATATTTGATGGCCCAGTCACTGCTTGGGTTGTTGCTAAGTTGGGACCCAGAGGGTCTGCTGAGAAACAAATTGTAACAGGTCATGGATTTTTCACAGTCTTTCTAACAAATTGATTATTTTCGTAAAGGCTTACTCTTTAAGAAAGATAGTACCCTTAATGGATGCTCGGCTCCTTGTCTAGATGTAGTTCCTTCAAAAGATTTTAACTCTTCTTACCTGAAAGTGCTTATGCTAGGATATAGTCCACATATGTGTTTTGCAACTTATGTTCGAGTTCGTCAAGAAGTTTTTGAGCGTTGAATGAACCTTACCCGACTTCTATGAATGAAAATACTCAGAAACCTTGTGAATTTAAAATATCAGGAAGACTTGCTTGCTTGCTCGTTGTAATGGCAGGCCAACGTGAAGCGAAGCTTCAGTTTTCACCTTGTTTTATAAGTGACGTGGCAAATTGCTCACGTGCATGACATACGCTTCCTCTTCGAGATGTGGACATGGTGCAGATACTCTAGACCCGCTTTCCAACCTTGGCTATTGCTATTTCTGTTGTGGACTATGAGAATTGCTCTTGTGCGGAGAGGAGTTGGTTTTGCGTTCTCTATGACATGGGGTTGATGGTGGACTACATTGCCGTCACCACTTTTGGAAAGAAAAGTACTTATGTGAGGATGAATACTTAGCAACCAAAGCACCCCAAAGCAAAACATGTCTCTGCAATAGCTCCTGATGAGCTTTCTTATCCATGCCAATGGCTCGTGCAATCTTCAAGGCATCCACAAAGTTGATTACATTTGGAAGGAAAGTGAGAAAAAAAAATATCACCAAGGTGTTTTTCTTTGCGTTTGGAAACACAAACCTGAAGATATTGCTGATGAGGAGGGGAACGAGTAGGGAGTTGATTACTATATTCTTAGATGCACCAAGGCAAGGTTCATGCTTTCGGTCAAGAGAGACTTGGTATAATACAATCTTTGTGTTCCTTGTGACCTCGGTGATGCAATGAAGATGGAAAGCTTCATGCATCACGAGCATAATATAAACTTTGCAAAAAGCATTAACTATCCCAAGCCTCATTCCCAAGGTCTTACACACCTTCGAAGGTGGAGAGAGCTAGCGGGGAATGAGGGTAGGAAAGAGGAAGAAGAAACATTCTATAGGAGAAAGAAATAGTTCTTCACTTTGTCTCACTCTTCCTACTAGATGCTACTGGCTCTCCGTTATAAAAATTCAATAGTTCATAGATTCCTTTCCTCGCCCCTTTCCTGCTTGCCTGCGCGTCGCCCCTGCACTTCGCCTGCCTCTGGTGCACTTGACACGCTGTGGAGCCTCGCCTCTGCAGCATCGTTTGGAAGCCAAGTCGCCTATTTCTCTAGATCTTCCTTCGCACCCTCACCTCGCCCTTTTACCTCCATGGCGCGCGCATCCACACACACACACACACACACACACACACACACACACACACACACACAGACTATGCTCACCCCGTCTTGGATGGAGAGAGAGAGAGAGAGAGAGAGAGAGAGAGAGAGAGAACTGATGTTCTGGCGGCCTCGTTTACAGTTCCCTAGCTTACCCATGCGAACTGATGTTCTGGCGGTGGATTTTACTCAACAAAGCTGCACAGGGCGAGAATCACCCTTGATTCTCCTTTTAATTTCTTTTAAAACGATTGAATCATCTACTAGCATACATAATAGCATAGTAATGAAGATGGGAAGCTTAAGCATTGAAGCATGGCTCTTGGTTGGATTTGCATTCCATAGCCAAGAGTGTTGGTGTAAGCTCTCAACTTCTCTACTAGCTTGGAGAAGGAGATGGAGCTCTTGCACTTTGCACTTCACACAATGAGGGTGTGTGTGAGTGTGTGTGGGAGAGTATACCCCCCAAGCAGCCTCCCTTCTTGCTTTGGTTGACCCCCCCCTTGTAGCTCATGCTTGAAGCTCATTGGACCCCTGCAAGCCTGACCAATCACATGCAGAATGCATAACAAGCAACAAGGGTAGCCTTGGGGGACACTTATACAGAATGCATAACAAGCAACAAGGGTAGCCTTGGGACAAGTGTCTCCCTTTTCCCTTTGAGAGAGAGAGAGGACTTGATAAATGCAAAAACAATAAATTAAATTAACTAATTTATCATTGGAGCCCTTGGGAGGCCAACCAATAAGCTTTAGGCACATTATTAACCACCAGCGTCCACTTCTAGTAGTCATGGGTCGGGCTTGTCGATCCAATAGGAAAAGGGTAAGAGTGATCGCCAATGAGAGACGCACTCTAACTGGAACATTCAAGGGTTAGTTGGCTAAGAATGGACGCCCAAGTGTGAATGGGCGAGCTCATATGAAACTCACCTAAACCTAAAAATCACTCATTCTCTCATTTGTACAATTGAAGAGTGCTCTTGCTCCATCTCCATCTTCTTCTTCATCTACTTGTGTGTGTGTGTGTGTGTGTGTGTATGCATGAGAGAGAGAGAGAGAGAGAGAGAGAGAGAGAGAGCATTGTGACGGCACGGCAACGGCAGCGACGGTTGAGCGCGGCACGGTGGTAGCTCCCTCTTCTTCGCGGTGAGAAATCCTCCACGAAGACGAGCGTAGGGCGGTGAGTGACACACCCTTGCTCTCTTGAGCTTGTTAAATTAATCTAGTTGTGTGCTTGCAGCCATTTGTGACTCGCACATAGTGTACGGCAAGTCCCTTGCTTTGACACGTGCGACAAACGCGCACATTTTTGGCGTCGTTGTCGGGAAATGCCTTGCATTAAGCTCGAATAACACTCTATGTTGCTTTGTGGTGCAATTTGAAATGTAGGAAAGGTAGAGAAAGAAGGTGTGTGGCTTGTTGAGAAGTATTTGTGACCTTTGTTTTTGCTGCAGTGTACTGTTTTTGTTAATAAACTGTTGCAATGTACTGTGTTTTCTATTGATAAGGTGTTAGTTTTAAGGTATTAGCTCTATAATCTTAGATCTGTAAGGTACAATAAGTAGATCTATTCGTTAATTAGTTGCTGTAGTACTGTGTTAGTGTGTAACAGTAGCTCTGTTAGTTATAAGTGGGTAGATTAGGTGTGTGTGTACTCGCGCGCGCAGCCGCGATGACCTTATCTCAAAAAAAAAGAAAAAATTTAAAGGTAGGACCGGGATTGGGAACATTCTCCAGACCCAAGCCCAAGCCCAAGTCCAAGCCTACGCTCAGGCTCAGGCCTCAGTTACCTTTTGGAATTACTTATTTTAGCATCATGCGCAAGTAAAAATCGACCTTTTTGAGGGCCATCGGAGCTTCGGGTAACCAAACACTGTGCTGTAAAGCACACCACGATCCCTTGAGCAATACGCTTGTTTCAAGCTATCACACGCTCTAATCCAAAAACAGATCGTAAAAAGACATCAAAAAACATCAAAAAACGAGTGAAGATGGGGTGCAAAACGCCCAAAAAATCAAGTGGTTAACCTTTGAGGCTATTCGTCGACGCTTGCAGGGTGCCAAAGGCACATGCATCTGCACTCTGGTTGTGTGCTAGAGACCGAGCAACTAGCGAGCATTTCGACTTACGCGAGTTCTCAATATCCACCTACCTTAGGTTTCGGGTCCTCATCGGGAACCCAATGTAGTACCAGTCAGGACCTGCATATTACATCTAGTGACTCTTCCTCTGACTACGACATCATGGAGGGTTACCCAATGCCTAATTCTGATAGCTCAAGCCAAGACATGCATGCCATGGACCCATGGTTTGGGCTGACCGTGCTTAGCCGCTTGAGGGAAACCTTTAGTAGAGCCATTTTCTCCGAACATGGAGCTAACGATGTAAATGAGGGGGGTGGGGAAGTAAATTCGCCATTCATGACCAACGTAAATCCCATGCTCTTGGAGAGTGTGTACGTGAATACTCCATTTATTGCACCCCCTGACTCCTCAGAGCTATTCCCCTCCGAGGTTATATTACCTGATGGTAGAAGCCTTGCCAAAGTGCAAGAGATTGAGTGATATATCATTGCGGCTAGCGAAAAGGAAATTGAGACCTTACGCAAGGCGGAGAACCGAAGAGAGTTGAAAGAAAAAGCCCCTATGTCAATATCCTTGTTAGGCGAGCAATCAAGTGCTCCTGAATTAGCGACCACTAAGGGTCAGCCCATAGAGAGCCACGTTGCATCTAGTTCAAAGGACACCCCTAGCACCTCAATCTTAGATGGAGCGTTCCTAAATAAGAACTGGGAGTACGAACTACAAACGAAACTCTAACTGACCTATACACAGGTCACACCTATCACGTGGGTTGGTTAGATGTCCTACAATCCACAACGGGTGCTACTAGTGTAGAGGATCAACAACAAAGAGTTTGTGAGGTCATCCATAGGGTTATTGAGCTAGAGAGACAGAACAAGGGGATCCACATGCCTTCAACGGGTCTCATGAGATTCTTGGATATAGGGAAGGCTAAAGAACCGACCTTATCGCATATGGAGACTCCCTCGGTAAGTCCAATGGATCCTCCATATGTTGTTTTGCCAGGGGTCTCAATGCAATTTGAGACCACAAGTGATAGCTTTACCTTTCCAAGTCTAGCTCATCTTTCCCTTGATGACGCCACGGCTACCATGCTTACCCCAATGACGGCCATGCCAAGAAACACGCCATGGACCTCATTTGTTAGTAAAGCACCACTACATGGTAGTTCAATGCCTGCAACAGTACCTACAAGTGTGTACCAATCGTATATACCTATGGGTCCTCGTACTCATGTAGCTCCTACCCCTCCCATTGTTTCAAAATCCTATGCTCCACAACCACAACACCCAAGCTCTTATTTCAATGGGACCATACTGGCTAGCATTACCATGTCACATTCGACGTCTGCTATGCCTAGGGCCACACATATGAACTTTGGGCCCCCACATGGCGCAACACCATACCAAACGTGGAACCCAAGGGCTTCCTATGCGCCAACCCAATGCCAATACCTACTCCACATGTAGTCTCTGGAGCGCCTTCATCCATGGTGCCTGGTCACTTAAGTGACTCGGCAACATTTGCTTAAGCTATTGGTTGATCTATTGCTGAGAATATGCGTAACACGCCTGATAGAGAGCTTAGAAGTAAGACAATACAAATAGCCAAGCTCACACAAAAATTTAGTGGAGACGGGGATGTGAGAAAGCATATCGAAGTGTGAACAAATATGCGATTCTCTGGGAGAACACAATGACCTGCATAAGAGTAATGCTTTAAGCATAACCTTAAGTGGGAAGGATGGGGATTGGTATAGAACCCTAAGGGTGGAAGAAAAAATGATTAACCCTACTCTTAAGAGACTGTTCTTAAAAGAATACATACAAGAGGGAGTGCTTTTGGGTGTAGCCTCTCAGCTCCAGAAAGCCCAACGAGAGGAAGGAGAGTTGGTGAGAAACTTTATTAGTCTTTGAAGCATTTGAATTCTCGTTGTAATCCAAATGAGTGCTTCAATAATAATCAATTGCTTGATAGATTCATTAGGGGATTACGACATGAGGATATCTACAATGGCCTAGTCATTAGAGGTATCACCACTTGGGAAGTAGTCACCACCAATGCGATCCAATTGGAGGATAATTTAATGATTCAAGGAGAAAAAGTGTCTCTTGAGCCTAAATCTACTAGCTCGCAAGCATCGGGGCATCAACAAATGACCCTAAAGCCTATTGCTAAGGAGCCAAAGATAGCTGAGATGACTTTAGCAGGATCTCACCAAGGCCATTCAAGAGAGTCTTAGAGACAATCGTGCTTCGCAAAACAATCATATGTATCCAAGAAGGGAGCAACAATGGTGCTCAGTATGCTATGGTCCGCATAGTACCAGTGAATGCCCTACTTTTAGAGTAAATTCAAAGGGAATTGCAATGCCTGTGGGAGATATGGTCATCAAGCTAAGGATTGCATAGTATTTAAGCGCGCGATGGCCAATAGACCAACCTTAGCATGGACAGACACACCTCGAGTGCCTACATTGATGCCGGCCCCACCCTCTGAACAAATGTCACAACACATGGTCCCTAGGGCCCAAAATGTTGTTCAAACAACACCCTTACCACTTCTAGTGCTAGGACCGCAACCACCACATATGAGAATCACTTCTGTGAATTAAATGGGTCGTGAGTCATCTATTGCTTGTTTGGAAGGCTGTGAGGAAGATATAGACCCTCATATTGCCTATGGGATTGATGCGCTTGAAGAAAGTCCACAATATTACATGGAGGACTGTTGGGGACAAGTCAAACTTGTCTATCAAGTAGCTGCTCTTGCCGTAAGAGGCCAAATATCAATTACACTGTCAAGAGACCACCTCTTCAATGCTAGGAGTGTGGAGGTCCACATCGTGTGGCCGAGTGTCCTATTAGGCTACAAAAGAATGCCACACTAATGCAAACCAATCAAGCGAGCACGTCTACAATGCCAATACTCATGTGTAATCGATGTGGCATAGATCATTTGATTGCCCAATGTTTAAATAATCCAATGCACCGAAGATCACGCCATTAAATTTGATTGAGGCTACCAAGGAGCCTTCACAAAGTACACCTCTGGTACCAGTAAACATACTCACACGATCGATGCCCCAAAAAAAAAATTATATTCTTGAAGAAAGAGACACGGCATTAATTGGCCAACTTCAGAAGAAGAAGAAAACACGAAGGAAGAGATCGCAAAAAGCAGCGAAGTCAGACCCCACTTCAAAGACCAACATAGGGACTATTGACGACCTCGTATATATGAACGACGCTGAAGAGGATTCTGATTAAGGTGAAACCATGGAGACCAAAACGACCACTAAGAAAGAAACCAACAAGGAAGATCGTCATGAGCCACAATGGCCAGGAGCCACAATGGCCAGGATTCATGAAGAAGATAGGAA
This sequence comes from Adiantum capillus-veneris, assembly GCF_014529385.1. Lineage (NCBI taxonomy): Eukaryota > Viridiplantae > Streptophyta > Polypodiopsida > Polypodiales > Pteridaceae > Adiantum > Adiantum capillus-veneris. The sequence goes on along the minus strand of NC_140936.1, from coordinate 150,053,277 downwards.
CTTACCCAAACCCTACAGAGGAGATCGAGCGAGTCAAGCAATTAAGGAGTTTTGTGGAAGATACCTAAAGGGATCTAGAACCAACACCTAGGTAGATCCAGATTACAGATACAGTGTTCCCTATGCAACAACAACCTCACCAAGTCCATAGACTCTTAGCCGTACCTAGTGTCATCCAAGAATAAAGTGACTTAAAAGTGGACGTACTCTCTTCTTGTTGGAAAGAATGTTTATAGAGGGACTACGTCAAGGGAATGAAGCCCAAAAGGTGCCGTTAAATATTGCCAAGTTGATGGATTTCATGGCTTCAGAAGTTAGAACCACCATCATGTCCAAACTATATGGAGACCTTGAGCTATTCTTAGCTCTTTGAGCTTTCCTCAATGGAGAACTGAAGGTCGGGCTACCACAATTTGCACAGATGGATGGAGCTAGGGATATGCCAATAGAGGAGGAACACTTAGATCCACAATCCAACCTAGATGAGAACCATGTTGTAGAAATACCTGTTAACAACTTGGGACAATACTTTGAGGGCGATGAATCCAATGCAACCATACCAAACACTACCAAGGGATTAACTGTGAAGGGAATTCTTGATGGTGGTGCTGGGGTTAGCATTGTGACTAAAAATTGATGGGAAACTATGGGAAGACCTCACCTTGGGACCACAACCATAGTAGTAAAGATGGCCAATGGGTCTATTATTAAACCTATTGGGATGCTAGAAGATCTCCAGATCAAGGTCTTTGGACATAAAATAAGAAAGACCTTCATTGTTATGGATTTCTCCAAGCACACTATGGCATCTGAGATGATCTTAGGACGTCCTTTGATGAGGGAAGCAAAAATGGTGCATGACTAGTCTAAAAACCATGTCTACTTGTGCAATTCCAAGATTATGTCATTCGAGTGGATCTTGTAACTCATTAGGAAAAATATGAACCCCAAAAGGGCCCTTTAGCTTAAGGGGTGATTAAGCATGGACCGATATGAAGAGGGTGGTGTCCACAACTATACCCCCTCAAAAGGTAGGGTAGTAGGGGGCCTATTTGTTCCCCTATTATAGCTTTGTCTCCTAGAAATAGAGAGAAGGGGGAAAAGGGGGGGGACGGGGGGTTTCCCTCCATTTTCATGGGCGCGCTTAAAGTAACCATAATTTTTTTTTTGAAAATCTCTAAATCTCACTTTTCACTCTCCAAAAGCTCTCCTAACCAAATACATGGTTAAAAAACTATTTTCTTGGACCAAAATCTGCATTTCTCAGCAATACCCTCTATTCTACCTCTTCTCTCTTCTTTTTCTTCTTCTGCCTCCAAGATTTCCATAGCTGTAGCACATGAGTAAGCTTTCCATAGCTCTCCCCCTTTCATCCACACCATCCCTTTGAACTACTTCTTCTCCCCTTGCTCCCCATTAGCCACTTCTCCCCCTCCCGCCAAGATTTCCATAGCTGCATCACAAATGGAAGCTTTCCGTAGCTGCATGACCTGTCTCCCCCTTTCATCCACACCATCCATTTGAACTATTTCTTCTCCCCTTTGTTTCCCATTCAACCATTCCTTCTCATTTCATTCTTGAAACAACAGGCCTCTCTCTCTAACACCACAACTCTTCTTCTTCTGGTGCTACCATGTCAATCCCCTCCACTTCAAGGAAGCCAAAGGATGAGATAGGGGCGGTTTGCTTGCATAACACTAGGGATTCTGATGGAGAATGCATGCCGTAGATGTTTTCTAAAGGATCTTGGATCTTCATGAAACCTGCAGCTATCGGGCCTCATCAAGTTCGAAACCGTGGCAACCTTGACGAACATTGGAAGGGGAGACTTCTTGGTTTCAAAAACCATAGAGTCAATGGCACAGTGGCCATTGTTCAACACGTGTACTCTTGGCGTTCCATGCGCTGAGGAATGGAAGCTCAAGAGATTTCCCAATACATTGTAAGTCGTAAAACATTGTTGGTTGCTGATTGTAAACACTTGTTATTTATTTTTTATTTAATAGTTGTTGGTGTTGTCATAGATATATTCCCATCCGACCTTGTTGAGGAACAACCAATCAAGAGTCTCATAGGAACCTTCAACGCTCTTCATGCAGACATTGGTGTTATGATGCTTCCCAACTCGCCACCTTCGATACTGTTGCAATGCAGAATCTTCTTCTACTCACACACGTATGTAGTGCCGGTCTCGAAGGATGGATATGGTAAGATCATTGTTGTTGGCCAACCTTCATTACTAAGTCCAGAATGGCACAACCCGATGCGTGGTCACTTTTCTTAGTGAAGGACAAGATGCTTTCCGATATTTGCTCCTCATTAAAATTTGGGAAGGCTTCCAAATCAGTAGGGCTTAGTTGGTGCTGCCCCGTGCATGTTTTTGTACACCTGTTCAAGACATTGCCATTCTGTGTCACACCTACTATGTTTTGTAGCAAGAATGTCATGTATGAATGAAGCACTAAAACTGGTATTTGGAGATAATTGGGGAATGGTTGAGGGAGTGTACCAAGGAGATAAATACAAGTGTAAGGTGGGTGCTTTAGGTATAGGGATACGCTATTTGAAAGCGCGCACTACTTTGTACTTATGTATTCACTTTGAGCGTTGGATGTGTAAGAGTGAAAAGTGGATACCCTTACAATCTAGTGTTGCTAATTTCGTGACATTTGACATGCCCGTTACTTTGTCAAATGGTGTTTCTGAGATTGTGCAAGTCAGTGAACACTGGACACTCACCAACATACGGGAACACTTGATTATCTTGGGTACGAAGAAATAAAAAATGCTTACTTTTGTCTCAATCGGCAAAATGTCAGTTTAGTTTATACGTTGTCTACATGTGCCAATCGTTATTATTAAAAGTATTTTTGTTGTTTTAGATTGGTAGGCGGATGGAGGCAACTATGAAAGTGCAAGAGGAGTGGAGGGTTGACGGCACACTGTCTTTAAGTTGATCTAATAAATCAATGTAACCTGCTCTAATGCCACGTTGTAAAGCCTTCTATTTAATGGAACTTCAAAACTTTTTTGTCATTATAGTATCACCTTTGTTGATTAACTTATTTATATTTTGTTTGGGTATTTGTGTGTGCATCCATGTGTGTTTGTATGTATACCAAAGAGCTTTGGGATGGTGTCTTTTTCTGCAGCGGGGGGGGGGGGGGGGGGGGGGGTATATAAAGAGGAGGGGGCTTCTTATTTTTTTGTCAATACTTGAAAGAGACAGAAAGAAGACACACACACACACACACACACACACACACACACACACACACACACACAGAGAGAGAGAGAGAGAGAGAGAGAGAGAGAGAGAGAGAGAGAGAGAGAGAGAGCCATGGTAGCACAAGCTAGCGCATCCTCCTCCCATGCAGCAGCACCATCGGAAGAGACATACACCCCCCTTTTGCGGTTTCTTCTTTTCTTAGAGGACACCGAATATATTGGACGCAGTGATCTTCATGGCTTCTTTACCCGCACAGTGGACTTACAAAAAACCACGCAACTTGACAATGACACTTTTCACGACATCATAGAGTATATGCATGCACATATACTCAAGTATGCTGTGAGTTTTGAAGACAACACCATGCTGTGGTTGCCATGTGATCTGCTTCGCTACATCCACAAGGGCGACACATCACTTTCTAAGAGACTAGCTCGCTTTGAAGCGATTGCAAAAGAGGCGAACCACTTTCTTCAAGTGACAAAGGAAGTTGTAGACTCCTTCAAGAAGCGCAAAATTGGGCAATCTTTCTTGTCAATATTGCCACTCTCTTCTTCCTCGTCAATGAGGAGCCCTCCTTGGAGGAGATGGAGATCCCGCATTTGGCAGTGGGTGGGGTACTGGCGGATCGTAAAGATCCCAAGGCCGCGCCTATAGATGTCCAAAGTGAGCGAAGACTGCAAGCTTCCAAATATCCGCATGGCTTGGAAGAAGCAATTGCAGCGAGAGAGCAGATTGCTGGCACCTCCGAGGTGCCCGACCTCGAGTGCCATGACCCTGCTGCGATTCTTGGAGTGGAGATTAGCCGTCTCAGCAACATAATTATAGAAGATGAGGAGTATTTATTCTTACATGATCTTGAAAAGACTTTTGGTGTCCAACTTGATGAGTGTCTTAGCCTCATATGCACCAAGATGGAGTTCCCCCTTGATCCTACACCAAAATCTCTAGATAACAAGCTGCTTCCATTATGGGACTCTGTTGCTGACACAATTGTGCTAGTGACATCGGATATTCTCGCTGCAGAGGAGAGCAAAGTCATGGACGAGGAGTTCGTTGCCACACAAGCCAAAGTTTTTGCCAAACAAACTCCTATCTGCCCTGATTCGCCTGGTTCGTAGAGCCCCCGCAAGGTTGATGAGAGCAAATCCTCTATCAACCTTGAAGCCACACTAACAATGGATGATGAGGATAAGCAACAAGAGATAATACTAAGCATCTTCTACGTTGATAATTTAACCTTTCTTCTTTGCTGCTGGTTAATGACAATTTTGCAACTTGTTTTGGACATGGACCTTTGGGCTAGCCGGAAAGGGGGAGAGCGCACGACGTTTGGGCCTCAAGTTGCCCTAGCACACTACAATGACAAACTACCAATGCAAGATGTGTGCATCATTCACAAAGATTTCTCCCCGAATGGCCATTTTGTTTTGTGTGTGCTTAAGGCCACAAGTAAACTCCCATGTTTGGCCACCATCCCTCAAACAACCCATGTAATTATTCTTGTGAAAAAAATTAGTAGCAATTTCCACTTTTGCCACTGGCTTCCGTGGCAAGGTCATGACACACATAGCTCTTTGTCAAGCCCTGGGGGTTGACAGTGCTCAAGCTATAGCTGCCTTTGTAACTGACATCCATTCTACCCAACGCTATAGAACGTCGTAGAGAGGCTGCAAAGCGCCTCGTGTTAAAAGATAGTTAAGCCAGATGTACAAGCTCTTAAATAAAAATTATCTCTCTTCCCCATGATCTTTGCAAAGTTTAATTTACTTTTTTGTTCATGTTCAGTGACAAGGAAAACTGTTTGAAAGTTGAGTTTGAACATTGAAAAAAATTTGTCCAAAAAATTGCATATAATAGCCTTTTTGGTACTAGTTGTGCCTTGAAACTGACATTTCATGCAATTTTAAATGTGTCCACAAGGCAACAAGATTTGGCCCTGCAAGACTGCTGTCTGGCCAATTCTCGCTGTCTTGTGGACATCACAAATTTTTCAAGCTGTGAAAGTTTTTGGCAAATACAAAGCAAAATATTTACCTAATGGACAAGTTTAAGCCAAACAAAAAAACTATTTAGCTTTGGTTGCCGGTTGATTAGCCTTTTGTACAGCTGATTAGCATCTCACCTTCAACCATTTAACAAAATAAACGTAGACAAATAGACAATAAAATTGGACAAAAAGAGACGGATTGTATTTGTCGCAAAGGTAAAATACATTGAGTTCTCAATGAAACTTGAACCCAATACAAGGGTTCCAAAGTAGATTGATTCCAATACAAAAGTTAGTTACAAAACAAGGTTTTGACATCAAAGGTATCAGTCCTACCTTACGCGACATGCAAGTTGCATGTCCTTGGCCATGATTGTTACATGCTTGGCATGGACAACACATAAGAATGTGTCTTCAAAGAGACTGACCAAATAAGCCTCTGCAGCCTCCTGAATTGATTCGAGGGCAATTACAGATATTCGAAGCTCTATGCTGTAGCTTTGTAGCACTTCTTTACATGTTTGTGAAAAAGATGCTTTCTTAATAAGCAGGTCTGCTGTCTTCTTGTGATGCCAGATCTCAACAAACGCTCTACAAAATTGTCTTGTTTTTTGAGGTCGGCATTGTGGGGGCCTTTGAGCTCCTTGTGGCTTTGCTCTTTGCGGCTTCCTATAGAATTTTGACTTTTGACGGCGCTTGGGAGGTGGCTCGGGGGCATCTTCATCTGGATCATAATCCTCATCTTCACTGCTACGCTCATCATTGTTGTGTTGATCAGAAGGCATGGCACCCATTCCTCTGGGAAGTGACTTGCCGGCTAGAGTGGGGCGACCTGGGCCAGATGGGCTCCGGCCCATTTCGCATGGCAATGTCTTCCCGCCCACCCTATGGTTCACTCGAATGTCCTCCCCTTCCCACGATGCACGTTCATCGGATGTGTTCGTCTCTGTTTGATTTGGGTTAGCTAGCTCTTCATGTTGTCGATTTGCACGCATCTTCTGCTTTCTGCATGCCTCAATGGTCTTGGAATTCTTCTTTGCAATTTGTCTTGTCCTTGCCATTGTGAAAGTGTGTTTGGGGGCCTTCATAGAGCTTGTGGTGTTTGGTGAGGGAAAGAGTGTTATGTGTTTGAGAATGGGGGGGTTTTTACCTCTTTATATAGGGTGGCCATATAAGGGCGGGTTCACATGGTGGAAAAGAGCCGCTAAAAGCATGAGAAAATAATCTTTTGGATTTTAAAACCACATGAAATTGGAGAACTATTCAAACACATAGAGCAAAACGTACATTTCTAAAATTGCATAAACAATCAAACAATGCAAACGCTTGATCCAAAAAAAGAGAGAATCCAAATGTAGTAGATTTTTCATTTTCTTGAGATTCTAAATACAACTACTACCGCCTGACCCACACTTTTCCAACCCTAGTCCTTGATGGTCGCCACACTGCATGCCGTGCTGGACCTTGTGAGGATCTCCAACGTTATGAGGAACGAACATGGGCTAGTCGATGGGTTTCTTTTGCGCGATGACCTTGCACGTTCAATCGACACTTTGCATCCAAAGGTGGTGCAATAAAACCAGTTGAACATTTCCTGAAGATAGCATGAGCGCACTAAACCTCCTCCATGTCTTGTATTCTTGAAGTAGACACGCTTGGCACGATAGTGTGACTTCTCCATACCTTGTGTGCTCCAAAGATTTAATGAACCATACATGTTCATAAAGTATGCACCATGGGCATAGAGGATAAGCTGCCCAAAAAGCCACAACACATCAATGATCAAAACTAAAGCATAGTACAGACCAAGTCAAATTAGCAAGCACTCACCATATAGTGTGTAATATTCGATTCACCCCATGCAATGACAACTGCCTTTGTGAACACCATCACCAAATTTTGGAATTCTTGTCATTGCTCACTGATTGTGCTTGCAAGTATTAATATCTTCATCATCTTGTCGAATACCACCCAAACATATTGTCGGCTAAGCAGAACACTTGCATTACTATCATTGTCCGTTGTATACTTGCAGAGATCCTTCCACAACTCCCATCCACCTTCAGATGTTGATGTTTCGGCAGCAACACCCCTTTCCTTAGACTGAACCCTCTTCAAAAAATGCATTGCCTTTAGTCCACTCATAGACACTGGTTGGGCCACTTCCTGAGTGCTTGCATTGTTCTTCTGTGCAACAATGGAGGTGTTGGTCCCATGAAAACCTATTGAATTTAAGAGCCCTTCCACTTTTGAGATAGCGTCAATGACCTCTCTGCAGGCTTCATTCTAAAGGCATAATCAATATGAAGTTTTAATAAACGACCAAAGATGCACATAAAAGCATGAAGTGTGCAAAAATGCACATTTTTGAGAGGGAAGTTAATTATAGGGTTCCATTCACTCTCTTTTGCGGCACGATTGGGCTCCTCCAGCATAGGACATCGTAGAATCGAATGCTCCCACACACGTGTAATTTGTGAATTGTCATCTTCCTCTATTTCGTTGACCATTGCGATCTTGCGTGCATTCCCCTTATAGCCCTTGATGCAAAACGGACAAGGATACAAAGCTCCTGCCCCTTGTTTGCACCCTAGAATGCACTTGATTGTTTTCAAATCACCACCTAAGTGCCAATCAACTTCAAACTCCCCTATGCCATCTACTTGGAGTTTTCCCCCAGCTAGCTATGCCTTAATGACACCTGTTATCCACGGAATGCGTTCAAAAATCCAAGCAAGCACTCCATGGGTCTCCTTGGGAACCTCAATAGCACCAAGCCACCAAATTTCTTTCTCTGATTGCACACTGAAAGATGGTGCACAATCCTTTTTCATAGTTGTACGTTTTGCATGAAATAATGCGTTGTTCATTAGAGTAATACTTATCCTTTCTAATCTTTGTTTCTTCACAATCTGACACTCGTCTAGCTTGAGCACAAACACCAACTTTGAGCTTAGCATTGAAAAATATCAAAAATAACATAAGAAAAACCATAATTGAAAAAAAAAAAGACTGCATTACTGTAGGCTCACCATTAGGTGGTACACCATAAAAATGTATTATTGCCATTTGCAGTCTTCTCAAATCAACAAAAATATTATTTGACATTGAGTAAGGAAATCCCTTGTCCACCCTGTGTGCACCTACACTTGCATTGGTACGTTTCTTAACTCCTTTGGACTGCTTGGTAAAGATGGATGAAGGCATTATCTCCTCTATGTGCAAATAGCCTCCTATTCGAAAGTACTCGTCTTTGTTCGAGGCCTTCTTAGCAAGATTGACCTTAAGTGGTATAGGACAAACATTCTCAGTAATTCCTCTTTCTCTAAAAGCATCTTTAAGGAGACCATATAAGGCAATGTATCCCTATACTAATTCCAACTTCATCACAAGACTTCTGTACATCAACATCGCTCACAAGATTTGAAAACTTTCGCATCACCTCCTTTGTGACAACATTGTTTAAATGTTTTGCATTCGGTGCTCGTAAAAGGGCTACGACATCCGATTTCTTGAGGCACAAAATTAACAAATGGATGCGATCCTCCTGGTTGTGGCCACACACAGCTCTTGGATAAAATTCCTACAAGAATGAACAAAAGCATTTTTACGAAATTCCTACAAGAATGGACAAAAATATTACCACAGAAACATAAATTGCAGCGTAGCAAAATGTACCTTGTAGCTGTAACCCTTGTTTTTCCAGCACCACCTTCGGGGGACTAAAGTCTCTATGGCATTGAAGCTCCTCTTACGTTCCCTTGCACCTAAGGGCATCTTTTTCAGATGCAAGATCTTATCTTCAAGCTTCACAATCTTAGCATCCTTCTCTTCCACTTGTACCTTAAGAGTTTCCACTTCCTCCTTCGCATGAAAGATCCTTTCGTGCAATCCACTAGTGGTATGGAAAAGAAGTTGACAATGATGCAAAGATCATTGTGCACTATCAGCTCCAATAGTCGACAATCGCTTGCAGTATCCAAGAAGACCTTGCTCCTCTCTAACTACATATTGTAAGAATGAAGCAAGTCTATTGAATGTTGGGTACACATTGATGGCTGGATCATTAGGGTAGAGGCAACCATGCACCCAAAGGTCCACATTGGTGTGACCTCCAACACGGCGTTGTTATGCAGTGCAAAGTAATGACGCTTTGGGGTGCAAAGTCCTTTGGCAGCCGAACATGTAGAGAAACCATTTCCAAAACTTGACAATCTTGATGTGGATGGGAGGTTTGTAATGTCGCCTAGCTCCATGGAAAGGAGAATAAAGCTGGCCTCAAGAAAGAGTGGAGAGCTACAGTAGAGGCACGGAGTGAAGAGCTATGGGATGGAGAGCTTCATGAGAGCTACGGAGTGGAGTGCTGCAGGAGAGCTATGGAGTGGAGAGGAGGGCCACGGAGTGGAGAGCCATGGGGGGGAGAGTTGCAGCAAAGCTATGGAGTGGACCTGCATCAAAGAGAGGGAAGGAGGAAGCTATGGAGTGGAGAGCCATAGGGGAAAGAGCTGCAACAAAGCTATGGAGTGGACATGCAACAAAGAGAGGGAAGGATGAAGCTATGGAGTGGAGAGCCATGGGAAGGAGAGCTACGGCAAAGCTATGGAGGACCTGCAACAAAAAGAGAGAATGAGGAGGTGTGTGTTGAAAAGTAAGAAAGAGAAGAGGGAGGGGGAGGAGTGAGAGAGGAAATGAGGTAGAGTGTGTGCTAAAAAGTAGGAGAGAGAAGAGACAGAGAGGAGTGATTTTTGAGCGAAATAAAAAAAGGTGGGAAGTTTCATATTTTGCAGGTCTACCTGTGATATTTTGAGAGAAAAAGTGTTTTTTTGGGCTGAGGCTATGGACGTCCTTGATGATGTGACAAAAGAAAGGGGGGGAGGGTAGTTATTGTCATAAGGACCACTACTCTTTTGGGTAGAGAGAGAATGTACCTATCCTCCCTCCTAGGCCTCTATTTCAACCTACAAAAAGCCTATGATAGCCTAAAAAAAGGCCTATGAGAATACCCTCATTCAATGGCTTTGTCTTGTAAACCACACATATTTTTAAGCCTTAATCCCTTAAAATTAGGGATCCTTACAAGGCCCTTTTGGGGTTCATATTTTTCCTAATGTGGTCGAGCACATCCTCTAGGAAACAGGTTTATAATTGATCATAGATGTGACACCACAGTTCACTCGACCCCATTGAAGTATTGTTACACATGTAAAGTGGACATTGATGTTGGGGAAGATTCTCCTTATATGGATGTACTATCTGGGATGAGTGAGTCAGACAATGCGGATTGGGTCCACTTAGAGCAACCATAAACACGTGGAGAAATAGGGGGATGACTTGGGTAACACCTGAGGGGGATGAAATGCCACCACTCGTACACTTAAATATGCTAGAAGCAATGCATATAGCTTCTGATGACCTACAAGATGAAGGTTTGACTGGCATTGGAACCAGTAGTGGCTCGCAAGACTATAGCCCACATGATTCGGGGTCAGAATCATCAATTGAAATTGACTCTAGGATGAAGAATCTGAGTTAAATCTTAGTGCAAATGTAGGGACAAACCATTCAAGGCCCAGTGCTACCCTATATGGCAATCTATCCAAGGGAGAAGAAGACACAAGTAGTGATTCATCTAGTGACTCTTCACTAGAGATTGATCGTAATAAAAAATTAGACAAGAAGAGTAAGAGATATAAGAGGCAATGATATCGAGCAAATGTGCGTGCTAGAATAAATGAAAAGAAATCTACCACAGAATGGCTTAACTATATAGGGGCATGTGATGCTCATCGGAAGTTGGTAGATAACTGGGGCGAATACCTTCAAAGTGTTATGTGGTGTAGCCCACAACCCATTGACATCGCACAACTGGAGGCTATAGAGAAACCAAAGTTGAGCCGTATCGTAAGGAGACGACAAGATCGAGAGTTAGCTCAACAATAAAAGGAATCGGAAGTGAAATCACACTCCACAGAACAACAGAACCCCACAGACTTACACCCTGCACGTGAAAATTTCAAATACTACACCACAGAGCAACGTAAGGTTGTGTATACACAGGCTCAAAGAAAACCTATCAATGGAAACAATGGAGTTTATGATGGTCTAGCAATAGTTAAGGAAATAGAGTTAGCAAACCCAGGAGAAGAGTCCAAACCTGTTTTCATTTTCTAAGATCTAATAGAGACTGAGGAGTGTGTACTTAAAGAACTTCTCAAGGAATTCAAGGATATATTTTCTTGGACATATCATGATATGAAAGGTGTTCCACCTTCGTGGTGCAACACACAATCCCCATGAATAGCATGGCTAAACCAATTCAGCAACGACACTACCCAATGAATCCTAAATATGCAAAGCTCGTTCAAGAAGAGATTGAAAAGCTTGTGAAATGCAGATTCATATACCCTATTGAGCACTCAGAATGGGTGTCTCCAATAGTGATTGTGCCGAAAAATAATGAGAAACTCAGAGTGTGCATGGATCTCAAGAAGGTCAATGCCGCCACTAGGAGGGACCATTACCCCTTGCCATATTCAAAACATGTGCTTGAAAGAGTTGCAGGGAAGGAAGATTATAGCTTTTTAGATGGGTACTCTGGCTACAATCAAATCACAATTGTGCTAGAGGACCAAGCTAAGACAACCTTTATAACCGAATTTGGAGTGTTCGCATTTTGTGTTATGGCTTTTGGCTGAACCAATGCCCCTGCTACCTTTCAAAGATTAATACACACTGCTTTTAGAGAATATTTGAGGGAGTTTTGCGAAGCTTTCTTAGATGAACTGTATGTTTATTCCTCTTGGAAAGAACATCTATCATGCTTACGAAAAGTGTTTGAGAAGTGCAGATTCTATTGCATCTCCTTAAACCCTTTCAAATGCCAATTTTGGTTAAACATGGAGTCATTTTAGGGCATATAGTGTCCAAAATGGGATTTCCACAAATGAGAGCAAAATTAAAGCCATTGCTTAATTTCCACCACCTACAAACTATAAAGGAGTTCAAAGGTTCATGGTCCATGTTGGTTATTACCGATGGTTTATTTTAAACTTTGCCGATATAGCTCGTGCATTGTACAAACTTCTTATTGAGTTTCACTGGACCACGGGAGTGTGACCATGCTTATGAGTCATTGAAAAAGACCTTGACTAGCGCTCCTATTCTATGAGTGCCCGATTGGAATGTAATTTTCCATGTGCGTATTGATGCATCGAACTTTGCTATTGGGTGTGTTCTAGCTCAACCAGGAGAACATAAACTGGACTACCCCATTAGCTTTGCAAGTCGTCAATTGAATGATGCGGAGAGAAACTACATCATTACAGATCGAGAAGGTTTAGCTATGATTTATGCAGTAAAGAAGTTCGGCTACTACCTTCTTGCCAACAAATTTGTTTTCTATGTGGATCATCAAGCCTTGTTGTATCTAGTTAATAAACCTTGTTCCACGAAAAGAATTACATAATGGTTGTTAGTTCTCCTTGAGTTCGATTTTACCATTGTGGTGAGACCTGGTAAAAGACATGTCATGGTGGATCCTTTGTTCTCGCATACCCAATGGTGAAGCCCCTACTAGAGTCGATGATGAATTGCCAGATACTTCTCTATTCCTAGTCGGGACCATACCTGAATGGAGTGAGAAGATTGTGAACTTTTTAGTTAACGGTTTTCCACCCAAAGAGCTTCATAAGGACATAGCTCAAAAACTGTTAAAAGAGTCTGAACCTTATTCTCTCATCGTAGGAACTCTCTACAGGCTAGGGAAGGATGATATTCTTAGACGTTATGCCCGTGAGGATGAATATTTATACATACTACAAGAAGCCCACATGGGTATAGCCAGAGCATATTTCTCAGGGGAACTAACTGCTAGAAAGGGGTTGCAATTAGGCTATTGGTGGCCTACCTTATTCAAGGATGCATCACTTTTTATAAAAGGATGTGATGAATGCCAACATTACAAGATCACACAATGAAAGGATAAGATGTCCTTACATCCTGTTAAAGTGACTCAACCATTTGAAAAATGGGGTTTGGAATTTGTAGGTCCAATTGGTCTGGCAGCTTGTAGCACTCAATCTCGATATATTATCGTTGCCATTGGCTATGTGACAAAGTGGGCGGAAGCCAGGGCGACACATAAGACTCATGCAAGGTCAACTGCCAAGTTTCTCTTTGAGAACATTATTATAAGATTTGGTTGTCCCTTTGAGATTGTGAGCGACAATGGTACCCATTATATAAATGGAGTGATAAAAGAACTCACTACCAACTTCATGATAGCTCACCATAAGTCCACGCCTTATTATCCACAAGCAAATGGCCAAGCTGAAAGTAGCAACAAAACTCTCATCTCCATTTTGACAAAGACAATTGAGGCTCATCATACATATTGGGATTTAAGCTTACATCGGCTCTATGGGCTTATCGCACTTCTTACAAAGTGGCTATTAATTGTACACCATTCAAAATGGTATATGGTCAAGAAGCAGTTATGCCATGGGAGTTTGTAATTCCTAGTTTGCACGTAGCTTCACAAGAAGGTTGGGATGGTAACCCTTTAGTTGAGCGCTTATACATCCTTGAGAGGTTAGATGAAGAAAGACAATTGGCTGTGCAAAATGCACTTGTGGAGAAAGATAGGAGGAACAAATGGTTTGACCATCATCTAAAGAACAAAGATATCAATGTTGGTGATAAAGTCCTTATGTGTGGAGTGCTTAACGAAAAGAAAAAGTTGAGATATGCAGGAAAAAGACCATATAGAGTATGTGAAATCACCCCACAAGGAACCATTTGTGTGGAGACTCTTGATGGAGTTGAAACCATTGGATTCCTCAATGGGAGCAAATTTAAAAGATACTATGATCCTTTAAGCCAAGAGGAGCTACGTGCCATCCATCAAAAAAAGGCAGCCAAGGCACAAACAGAATTGAAGAAGATACAAGCTCAAGCTGAGGCTAAAGAGCGACAACAACGCATAAGACGCCAACGAGAGGTGAACCTTGGAGTTACACATGCATTCCACGTTGAAACAGAGGATAATTGGTTGGACTTTGGCACACCTCTACGATACCCTATTGAGCTAAATAGCATCAATGGAAAAGTTCTATATAACGCCTTATTGGACACGGGTGCTAAGTATAATCTGTTGTCATATGGAGTGTGGTGTCAATTGGGAAAGCCACCTCTATCTGAGAGTATTATCCAAGTCAAGGGTGTCAACAAGAAAAAAACTGCGATTTTTGGAATCTAGCACACTTCTGCCAGTTATGACAATGGGATTGTAGCTCAAGACTTTTTGGTCATGCCTGCTAGAACTATGGAGGGTAATATAAACCTAGGATGCACCTGGATGATAACCACCAAATGCACTATTGATTGGGGGACTGAGGGTGTCACAATGCAAAAACTAATTCTTAGCCCTGCCACTCAATCCATAGTCCCTGAGATATTGCCTCTTAAGGAAATAAAACCCAAAACATTGCATGTCCAGGAGGTTGAACCATATGTCCCCAAAGCCCAACTCTCTAGAAGCTTCATTTGCTGTAGTTGAAATAAAGCTTGAGACACACAAGACCCATCCTAATATAACAAACAAAACATACAAGTGGGTCCCTAAATCTTCTTTAGCAACAACCATAGCTAGTGCCAAAAGACAGGAGCCTGGTAAGAGACGTCCCACTCACCTTAAGAAATGTAAAGAAACATTTCGTTGGATTCCTAAAAAACTATTGGAAGCCCAAGGCTATTATGAAGGAAATGATCAAATCTGGGTGCCAAAACGTAAATTGTGCTCTTACTTGTCACCTGACCCATGTGAGCCCAATCCTGTAGCTCCACAAAAAATTGAAGATTGCGGAAAGGAAAAAATCACGGAACACTACATACCCACTCTAGAGCTAGTTTGGGTACAGAAAAAAGAACGATTTGTTTCACCTAGTTCAGGAACAAGGAAGTCAAATGAAGCTTGTTGCTCTTCATGTAGTTCCTATACAGAAATAGAAGCTTCGACACAACCTCCACCTACCATTGTACATATCCATACAAACAAGAAAGAGTTTGCACCTCCTATTGTAAGTTCACCACTTACAACAACGTTGCAAATAAGATAATGGGAGAGTACCTTACCACCCTTGCAACTAGATGAAATGCCTAGGGTGGTTGAAAACTATTGGTCAAAGTCTTCACCCATAACGACTTGGAACAATTGGTTTCAAAGGTGACGACATCATTCCAAAAGATATGATCTACCCAAGGAAGGGGGGAGTCTTTACTGACATCCATCATTCACTTTCTTCCCTCTCAACCTTCCTCCCTAACCTCTCATTCTCTAATCTTAGGGAATGTATATATAAAGCCTTATACTCACAAAACAAGATAAAAAAGTAAAAGAGCAAGAGCTACCAAACAATAATCTGGAAACTTACAACATAACACAAAATCATAAAAACACATTATGCACAAGAACACGAAATTTTGATAGAACCCTTGTAATAATTGCACTCTAACCATCATCTATCTGTGTGTACAAATATGGCTAGTATGCTAGAGTCATCAACTCTTGCCTTGGGTGAGAGGCACCCTCGTTACTTTTCACAAGTGTTTCACATGGTCTTTCCGGTGCTTGCATGTAAATGGTATTTGGTAGGTATGCTAGCATGTAAGAGAAATTTTGACGAGTTAGAATGGCTGATACGTCTCTTGACCACGACTGATCCATACTTAGTAGAGAGCGTTTCTCCCATTGCACAAGTCTACCCTTTTCACCAAGATGACTATAGACGTCTAGTGACCTTCTTAGTAAACATTGGTGCCTCTAATGATGAAGACAATTTACATGATTACACGGATGACACATATGGTCTCACGGATGATGACTTTGTTTTTATTGACAACGAGAATAGGGGTTTAGCCTTACGGTTTCCCCCCAATCTCTACAATATCCTATTCCCTTGACTCTCTAGGGGGAGTGCAAATAATTAGGTTAGGGTCTTTTATGTTGTTTAATTGTGTTCAATAAGGGTTGGTACCTCTTCTCACTAATGTGCCTCTGGAAGGTGGATGTTTGGTGGTGAGTATTGTGCAGTTTGTGACTACATAAGGATGCCTTTGAAGGACAACAACAATGTATGTTTACATGTTACAATGGATGTTCTCCATTATATCAGGTGTACTACTTCCTTTTATCTATGCTTTCCACAGTTACATGTTTGCATCTTGTCATTTGAGTTCTAATAATGCATAAAATTTATGAAGTTATGACATTGCCAATTTAGATGCAATAATTTTCTCAAAGTTCTAGTACCTTGTTCTTCTCTTTGAGTTTGGTCTATTAGTTGTCTTTAAGTAGGTATCAGGACCTTATGCTAAACGAGGCCACTTAATTACTAACTTTAATTCTTAAATAGTCTATTAATTGTGGTAACTTTAGTAATGTTTTAGGCTATGAGGATATAGTTCTCTCTAGATTATTCCACCTAAGTGTGACTTGTGTTGTGGAAGTCCATGTGTTAAGCTGGTATTTGAGAGCTCGAGTTTCCCGGCTAGTTTATGCTCAAGCTGGTATTTGAGACCTCGAGTCCCCCAGCTACTTGTAGCAACTATGACAAAAACAACAAAGGAAACAAAAGAAAAGAAAAGAAAAGAAAAAGAAAGGAGAAAGCAAATAACACAAACTTCCTTGTATTTTATGTTGATCACACTTAAGTGATATAAGTGGCAAGATCACTACTCTTTAGACCCCAATGAGCATTCCTAGGGTTAACTACTCTTTAGTGGACATTTTTTAATTAACATTGATCAATTTAGTATGTATTTTAGCACTAGCTCTTGTGTACTTCTCTTAGAGTCAACCTAATAGACCTTAACTCAATTGCATTTTATTCAGGTACTACGCTTGTTCTAGTTGGCAATGTTACAATTTATGAATTTGTTTTTGCATTTCCTAGAATATCATGTATGCATCTCACTTATTGCACGCCTGCACATGCTGCCTTCGAGCTTTCACAATGTTGTTTTTCTTCTGACACAGGTACTCTTATCGTGGATCCCGATGCTGCACTGTTATATTTCGAGGGCGGAATCTACATCAGGAAGAGGGACATGTTAACCACCGGCGTCCACTTTTAGTAATCATGGGCCGGGCTTGTCGGTCCAATAGGAAAAGGGTAAGAGTGATCGCCGATGAGAGGCGCATTCTAACTGGAACATTCAAGGGTTAGTTGGCTAGGCATGGGTGCCCAAGTGTGAATGGACGAGCTCATATAATAGTCACATAAACCTAAAAATCACTCATTCTCTCATTTGTGCAATTGAAGAGTGCTCTTGCACCATCTCCATCTTCTTCTTCATCTCCTTATGTGTGTGTGTGTGTGTGTGTGTGTGTGTGTGTGTGTGTGTGTGTGAGAGAGAGAGAGAGAGAGAGAGAGAGAGAGAGAGAGAGAGAGAGAGAGAGAGAGAGAGCATTGCGACGGCACGACGACGGCGAGGCGGTAGCTCCCTCTTCTTTGCGGTGAGGAATCCTCCATGAAGGCGAGCGTAGGGTGGTGAGTGACACACTCTTGCTCTCTTGAGCTTGCTAGATTAGTCTGGTTGTGTGCTTGCAGCCATTTGTGGCTCGCACACAGTGTATGGCAAGTCCCTTGCTTTGACACGTGCAACAGACGTGCACACACATCATGAGGGTGTGTCCTATTTGATTTCTTTGTACCAAGCTTGCCTTGTGTGAGGTGTGTGTGTGTTCTCTCTAGCCCCTTCTTGTAGGGTTCGCCCCCTCCTTGTAGGGATCTTTTTGACTTTGTGGAACACCTTACCCTCAAGCACCTTAGTTAGCAAGCATGACAAAGCACCTCAAGCTTGGGTAGTGTTCCGACAAGCATCTCAAGCTCCCTAGTCGGCAAGCACGACAAGCACCTCAAGCATCTTAGTCAGCAAACATGACAAGCACCTCAAGCACCTTAGTCAGCAAGCACGACAAGCGCTCAAGCTTGGGCCGGGTTCCCACCTCAAGTTCAGTCCTAGCTTACCTAAGGTCAAATGAATTTTAACACTAACCTTTGGAGGTCTTCAATGAAGTTAACCCTAAGGTCCTTTAAGCTCCATTGGCTAGCCTTGCTCTTTGACATGCCATCTCTCATTTGGGCCCCTTTACCATTGGCCCCGTGTTGAGATAGATCTGTAAGCACATGTCTATATTCTAACCCTTGTTCTCGTTTATTCTCCCACATTAAATGATCAGTTTCATATGAGAAAATCATTTGGTTTGGTTAGTTATTAGATTTTATGACATTACCTCTCTCTTGAAATCATAGTTATCTTCGACTATGAGGTAGAAGAGATAAATCCTTAGTCATTAGTCAATCTTGCTTAGCGGATAGAGGATCATTTTTTACCCTATGACATCTTTCCAAGATGGATGAATAATCTATTTGGTGCTTGGGAGACATAGATGCCGCAAGCATGTCTGCTCTTTAGTCCATTTCATTCTCCCAAGTAGAGTGACAAATTCTACTTGGTGTTTGAGAGACATCATCATCACAAACATGATTCTAAGCATGCATACTATTTAAATTTGTGCACAATAAAAAGAGAAGTAGTCTTATAAGACAAAAACATTGGTCATTCAAAAGAAATTTGTATATTTGCTTACTCTAATGTAGCATTGTAAGCATTGACAAGCTTCATAATATCCTTAAGCTGTATTCCTTGCATCCATCTAGCATCTTCAAAAGGATAATTTTTGAACGTAATAAGATACCATCTGATAATCTTACCATGTCGTAGGACCTTGTCTTCATGCCGAAGGATAGCTTTGGGTTGTAGTACCTCTTCTTGGTCTTTGATTTCGGGAGGGTCTTCAATAATTGGTTCACTTGGTGGCTCTCCTTTGTAGGGCTTAAGTAGACTCACATGAAAAGCATTGTGTATGAGCCAATGGTTGGGCAACTTGAGTTGATAAGACATCTCATTGATTGGCTTCAAGATTTGGAAAGGACCATAGTATCTTGCTAGTTTAGCATGATACTTTTGGTGGCCCGTAGGATTTTTGCCGGTCGTTTGCCTTAATCGAGCCTTGGGAAACTTAAGTAAGACCCAATCATTTTCTTTGAACGTTAAGGCCCTTCTATGCTTGTCATCAGTAGTAGCTTTTTGCCTTTGTTAAGAGATGGATAAAGCCTCCTTAATCTTTTGAAAGGATTCTTGTAGGTCATGGCTATGCTCATCGGCATCGAAGATCTTCTCATGTACTTTGAGTAGCAAGGGACTTTTAGGTCTTTCCTCAATAATTTCGAAAGGTGCTTTTTTCGTAGAAGTATGGACATTATTATTGTATGCATACTCTACAAGAGGTAATTATTTTTCCTATTGTAGGCATTGATCTACTTCGGTAACATAAGTCTTTAGTAGATGGAGTATCGTAAGATTGGCTATCTCACTTTGGCCATCCGTTTGTGGGTGATAGGCTGAACAGAAATTCAATCTTGTACCTAGATTTTCAAAGAGATCTTTCCAAAAATTAATGGTCATTCAAGGATCTCTATTTGACACGATGGATGTTGGCAATCCATGGTGTTTAAAAATCTGTGATATGAAGAGAGTTGCCAATTGGTGTGCCTTAATAGTCTTTTAGACAGGAATACAGTGTGTTTGCTTGCTAAACCTGTCGACTATTGTCTATATTCTCATATTTCCATGGATAGACTTGGGTAATCCAAAGATAAAATTCATGGATATAGGTGAATTTGGAATAGGCAATGGCTGGAGTAATCCAGGTTGCTTGCCTCTATCATACTTGTTCTTTTGACATACCACACATTTTGCAACATACTCTTGTATGTCCACTTTCATGGTAGGCCAATAGAAATGCATCTCTACTCCTCGGAGAGTAGGTTGAATGCCTCTATGCCCCGCATAGGGAGGAGCATGAGATTCATACATAAATTTCTCACGAAGGGAGTGGGTAACACATAGCCTATTTCCGTGGAGAAGATAACTATCCGCTGCAAGGTGAATGGTTCCTCTTTCTTCCCCAAAGCAAGGGCTGACATTATGTCTCTAAAGTCAGGGTCAGTAGCATACTCATCTATCATAGAAGATAGATCATTGTGAGTTGCTATAGACACCACATTAACTTTTGGTCATCGTGGAAGTGCATCGGCCACTTGATTGTGCTTACCAACAACGTGAGCAATATGAAAATTAAATTGCGAAAGAAAATTTTTCCACCTCATTTGTTTGTCGGAAGGCTTTGTTTGCGTGATGAAGTACTTGAGACTTTGATGGTCTGTTCGTAAAATAAAAGGAGTCCCCAATAAATAGTGCTTCCATGTGTCTACGGCATGTAGAACAGCTAAAGCTCTTTCTCATAAATGCCTAAGACTCATTCATCCGTATTGAGCCTTCGACTCTCATATGCTATGTCATGTCCTTCTTGAAGCAAGACTGCTCCAAGAGGCAATCACCACAAGAATCACATTGGACCTCAAATGGCTTTGAGAGATTCGGAAGCATGAGGACTCGTTGGGAGGTAATCTTCTCTTTGAGCTTGTCAAAAGCATTTTGCTCCTTAGCAGTCTATGAATACTTTATATTCTTCTTTATTAAGTCATGTAATGGTCCTGCTATTTGAGAGAATTTTTCTATGAAGCGTCTATAGTATGCACACATACCAATAAAGCTTCTTAGCTCATGTAGATTCCTTGGATTAGGCCATGCTTTTACTACCTCCAACTTTGATGGATCCATTTGGATACCATCTTGAGAGATAATATGACTTAAGTATTGAATCTCTTGAAGGAAAAATTTGCTTTCCTTTTGATTGAGAAAAAGCTTGTTCTCCCTAGTGCTTAAAAAATCAATTAAAGATGTTGCTTGTGTTCCTCCAATGACTTGGAGTAGATGATGATATCATCAAAGAACACTCGAGTGAATTTGCGGCAGGGTCTAAAGATTTTCTCCATTAGACGATTGAATGTGGTTGGTGCATTAGTCAAGCCAAAAGGCATGGACTAGATATTCATAAAGACCAAACGATGTACGAAACACGGTCTTTAGGATATCTTAAACCACTATCCTTATTTGATGATAGCCACTTTTAAGGTCAATCCTACTGAAGTAGGTAGATCCTTGTAGCTTATCAAATAGATCTTCTACCTGAGGCACGTGAAATATGTTTTTGACAGTGATATGGTTTAGTGCTCGATAGTCTACACACATACGGTATGTACTATCTTTCTTTTGCACTAAAACTGGAGAACAAAAGGGAGAGGAGCTAGGCTTCACCACCCCTTTGTCTACCAATTCTTGTACTTGCCTCATGATCTCCTCTTGTTGAGCTTGGGAAAATCGATAAGGAGGCTTGTTAGGCGGTGAGCTTCCTGGTAGGAGCTCAATTTGATGGTCATCATCCCCTCGTTTTGGAGGTTAGCTCCATAGGGATATCATCAATGAATACATCTCAGAATCCTTTTAGAAAATTAGATAGTCTAACTCTTCTTGATTCCTACCAGTGGATGCATTACCGATGGATGCATTCTTGATTACGACCAGACTCATTAGAATCTGTATACATGTTCTTTTCCCTATAGGTGAAGTAAATTCTCCTTTCAGGGAACTTCATGTTGGTAGCCATGCGGTTGAACCATGGTGCCCCTAGGATAGCATCCTCATGTTGGAGAGGAGGGAGTAATGGAGGCTTGCTGTCCCTTGAAAGCGGTGTCGGCTGTTACAATATCTCCCATCTCAAAAGCTTGAATACCCAATTTAGTGGCCAACTCCATTGATGTGAAGTTGTGAGTAGAGCCAGGGTCAAATAAGATGAAGGCATCATGCTCCCTTACCTTTCCCCAAGCATAGGAGGGAGGATGATCCTTTGCAATGAACATCCTCTTTTGGAGCTTCAATGGTGGAAGCTCTAGGAGTCTCATTGCGGGCATTTCTCTTGGGGCAAGAATGATAGCCATGTCCTTGTTCCCCACACTTCAAACATTTATGGTCCTTGCGAAAAGCTTCAAGCTCTTTAGGAGAGATTTTGTTTTTACCTTTGTAAACTCCCTTCTCCTTGGACCGATTGTTGTTGTTGTGGTTGTTGAAATTACATTGGGAAGTATTTTGGGCATTGGCTTTCCCCTTTGCATCACTCTTGTCTTTGTTTTCCATGGGCTTGACATTTTGTCTAGCCCCCTGTTGGAAATTGATGCGCAAAGCAACCATGGTGTGGTGGATGACTTCGGTGATAGAACCAGGACATTGAGAGTTGACGTATTCGGCCATCTCTTCAGGTAATCCCACACAAAATTATTGCTTTTGCTTGACAACTATCCTTTGAAAGACAGTAGCCTTGAGATATAAATCCCTAAACTTGTCCACATATTTGTGAATAGACTAATGAGAGAAAAGCTTCAAACTGCACCATTTGGTAATCACTTTGTCGTTTGCATTGCTTGCAAGGAATTGCTTCATGATGGAAACTCGTAGATTTCCATGTCTTTGGGGCTCCGCCATTGCCACGAAGGCTATCCCACCATTGACGAGCCGATTTCTAGAAGTGCATAGCTACATGGTGTATCTTGGAGGACTCCGTAAAACATTCGTCTCCAAAGGCCGCATCAAATTGCTAGATGAAGGCCAATACTTTGTCAGTAGCACCAAAGGTGCCATCATAGGTGAGAAAATATATACTCTTTCCTCCCTCTTTGAACTTCTTGAGCTTTTGTGACCTTCACCATGCATGGTATGATTTGCGATGCCCTCTCCTCTTGTATTCTCTAGGAGAATAGCCATTGATTTCATTGAAAGAGGAGGAAGTTGAAGAAGAAGGAGAAGAGGATGACCTCTTTCTTGCACTTTTCTTCCTTTGTTTCCTCTCTTTCCTTTTGAAGTGACGAGGAGAAGGAATGTGGGTTGATCGTTTCCTCTTGGGAGGAGTTGGCAATCGTCTAGACCTTCGTCTTTATGGAGCCACATATTCAGAGGAACTTAGGGATTCATTACTTTCCTATTCTTTGGATTCCTCCTCTGGTATGGGAGAGAGTCTTCTTTTGGGGGTCTCATCAAGAGGCCTCCTAAGCTCTCTCTCCTCTTGGAGAGGAAGGGAAATCGCATAAGCGCAAAGTTGTTGAGTAACTTCGGCTTGCAAAGCATGGTTGCCCATAGCTTGCTGCAACCTAGTAACAAGATAATTGACAAACATGGGGGCATCATCATTATCACCTTCTTGTGAAAAATCAAAGCTATCAATGTTCATTTTACTCTCTTGGTTATTGTCAGCCATGCTAACAAAATTTGTGTGCTTACTTAGTGTATTCTTTGGCAATTCAAAACCTTAATTTCTACTCCTCTTAGTTTTGAAAATCGGCACTTAAGTATCTATACCCATGGCTCGAATTGGTTAATTATAGAGAGTAGTGGAGTGGGTCTAATATTGTGGAGTTCTTGCGGAATAGATCCTTTCAGACTTCTTATGGCTCAATAATGGTAAAGCCCTAGGCAAGTCTAAAAAGACTCCATTATTAATACCAAAGCTCCCAAGACGTGCACCATAGCCCACATAGTGGGCTCAACAATACCGATGATAGATCCCAGTTCCACTTACCCTAATATAATTAACAAAATCAACTATTAATAGGCTACTTAAGGACCTCTCTTGTTAAGAAAGAAAAGACAAACCAAATGCTCTGATACCAATGTAATTGAAATGTCTATAAACTTTGAGAGTGGTAGAATTAGGAAAATAAGAGAGGAGCATAGAGGGTGAACTTAATTGATGGTAGCAACATAAACATATTACTTAATTAACTTGGCATGAACAATACTTTTACAAGAGAGAGAGTTTAGAGAACATGACAACAATTGAGGACCGAATTCATGTGGAGCCACCCACCCCTCCAATAGGCATTTGTATTTTAGATTCTCCCATCAAGAGAGACTTGGTACAATACAATCTTTGTGTTCCTTGTGACCTAGGTGATGCAATGAAGATGGAAGCTTCATGCATCACGAGCATAACATAAACTTTGCAAAAAGCATTACCTATCCCAAGCCTCAGTCCCAAGGCCTCAAACACCTTTGAAGGTGGAGAGAGCTAGCGGGGAATGAGGGTAGGGAAGAGGAAGAAGAAACATTCCATAGGAGAAAGATTTAGTTTCTCACTTATCATCATTATTCTTGCTAGCATACATAATAGCATAGTAATGAAGATGGAGAAGATGACAAGCTTAATCATGGAAGCATGGCTCTTGGTTGGATTTGCATTCCATAGCCGAGAGTGTTGGTGTAGGCTTTCAACTTCTCTACTAGCTTGGAGAAGGAGATGGAGCTCTTGCACTTTGCACTTCACACAATGAGGGTGTGTGTGAGCGTGTGTGGGAGAGTATACCCCCCAACCAACCCCCTTCTTGCTTTGGTAGACCCCCCACCCCCCCCCCTTGTAGCTCATGCTCTTGAAGCTCATTGGACCCCTGCAAGCCTAGCCGATCACATGCAGAATGCTTTACAAGCAACAAGGGTAGCCTTGGGACAAGTGTCCCCCTTTCCCCTTTGAGAGAGAGGAGTTGATAAATGCAAAAACTTTTATTGCAATAAATCAAATTAACTAATTTATCATTGGACCCCTTGGGAGGCCAATCAATAGACTTGAGGCACATAATGAGGGCCACATGAGGAGAAGCTTGACAAGTGTCCTATTTGCTTTCTTTGTGTGAATTCTCTCTCTAGCCCCTTCTTGTAGGGCTCATCCCCTCCTTGTAGGGATCTTTTTGACTTTTTGGAACACATTACCCTCAAGCACCTTAGTCAGCAAGCATGACAAAGCACCTCAAGCTTGGGTAGTGTTCCACAAGCACTTCAAGCTCCCTAGTTGGCAAGCACGACAAGCACCTCAAGCATCTTAGTCAGCAAGAATGACAAGCACCTCAAGGGCTTTAGTCATCAAGCACGACAAGCAACTTAGTCAGCAAGCACGGCAAGCACCTCAAGCATCTTAGTCAGCAAGCATGACAAGCACCTCAAGGACTTTAGTCATCAAGCACGACAAGCAACTTAGTCAGCAAGCACGACAAGTACTTCAAGCTTGGACCGGGTTCCCACCTCAAACTCAGCCCTAGCTTACCTAAGGTCAAAGGACTTTTAACACTAACCTTTGGAGGTCTTCAATGAAGCTAACCCTAAGGTCTTTTAAGCTCCATTGGCTAGCCTTGCTTTTTGACAAACTATCTCTCATTTGGGCCCCTTTATCATTGGCCCCGTGTTGAGATAAATCTATAAGCACATGTCTATATTTTAACCCTTGTTCCTGTTTATTCTCCCATATTAAATAATAAGTTTATTATGAGAAAATCATTTGGGTTGGTTAGATATTAGATATTATGACACCAAACAAGAGGACACTCAAACACATGAATCTTCTATATCTATACTATATGAAAAGAATTGCATTTTAGGTAGTCACGTGTTGAGCTCTACCCATTCCGATGGATGAAAGAGAGAGAGAGAGAGAGAGAGAGAGAGAGAGAGAGAGAGAGGACTGAAGCTGTAGTAAGAAAATGGAACAGATAATCCCATCGATCACATTGCCTGCCTATTCTTTCTTTGGACTCTAATTTTAAGGTTTTCTCTCCATTTTTTTCAGTTGCTACTAGTGCACGCTCTGAACGCCTCTCTCTCTCTCTCTCTCTCTCTCTCTCTCTCTCTCTCTCTCTCTCTCTCTCTCTCTCTCTCTCTCAGACACACACGCACACACGCGCGCACACACACACACACACACACACACACACACACACACACACACACACACACACACACACACACACACACACACACACACACACACACACACACACACACACACACACAAAATCTTTCACTAGACAAAAAAGCTTAGCTGATAATTATTTCAGGAGCCCTTCATCTACATCTCTATTATGCCGCCCATTACATGATCGCACAAACAACTCTCATAGTAAAAGCATGTATTTGGACGCTCAGCTAATGGTAGGATACGAGTCGCCAAGGCTACCCCATATTCTCGAGTGCGGTGAGTACAGTTAAAATATCCTCTTAGTTGATGACCATAACTACGGTACAAGAAAATCTTATGAGGAAGTAGAAACTGGGCTAGCAGGTATAACCGATCTGAAAAACCTGGCTTTATTGAATGCTTGATGTAATAATACTTTGGCCCTAAGCCCACAACCTCAATAACCATCGCCAATCGAATATTGTTCTTGAAATGTTCACGACCCCAAAGGGTCACTCGTGTCACTCGATCCTGATATGTCCACCACTTAGTTTGGGAAACAGAGGTTCCTAACTGCGGAAATAGATGAAGTTCATCGCGGAGTAATCTTGCTCTTCAAGTAGAATCATTTGACAAAAAGAGATGTGCAATTTCTATGGAAAAAACCTGGTTGTGACTGTATCCCATATTTTTCTAAATACACCGGGTAAGCAAAGTAGCTGAATAATGCTAACTCCGGAAAAGATACTCTGGACTCGGGTTTTATATATGATCAACCATCTTGTATAAATCCACTTTTTGACTCCTAGGCCAAATTGGAAATAGAAAAGATTACCCGAAATTGATTAAACTCTCACGTTGTAGATCAGCACATATTTTACCCTAGTGGATTGCTAAATTACACAATCTTAATGTAGGGTTGGGATAGTAGGTATAAAACCAGCTGTGTATGTTTATCCAAGGCTTGATACAATAAACTCGCTACAAATCTACGGACCGGGCATTGACTATGGGAATAGATGGTTATCTATTTGCCTTGGTGTTGGGGTGGACTGTATGACCTGGCTTTGCATTTAACTTAACACTATCTTTTCATTGTACAAAAAATACTCTGTAGCGGGGTAGTATTCTCTGCATTAAGTCTTCTTGCCTCTGCTGCACGTCACCGCTTCTGTACTGGGGTGTGGGTGTGTTGCCGATTATAATAGCAAATGTGGCGCATCTTGCCTGTAAACCTCCGGATCTTGGGCTGTGGGGGATCCCGTGGTATATGCCCGTGCTGGCAACTTCGATTGTGGGTAAACCTGTCCAACTCAGGTGTCGCGTCTTCTGTAGATGAGCATCAATTGGTATAAAAAGACTCATAAGGTGAGTAATCATACTCACTTAGCTGCATGCTCTGTTATCACCTCTGTGTGTGTTAGTTCAAAAGTGTGTGTGTTATTATCTACTGGCTACTGTGGGCCCAACATGCCGAAAAAGTCGGAGAAGGCTATTGTGGAGGCTTCGTCGTCTCCTAATCTACAGGTTAACAGAAATCTGTTTTTGATTCTTGAATATGTTGAAAGAATGTCTGAGTTGGATGATGTGGCTGTAGCTTATTGCGTTGGAAAATAAAAATGTAGAAATAAAACATTGTTCAAATCTATCCATTTGTAAATAGTACCAGGTTTGGAAAATAGGTTTCTTTCTTGATAAGAATCAATGGGTATTTTACTTGAGGTTTACTTATGATAGTTGTGAAGTGGTGATCCTCTAATAATGCTAGGTCTTCGTGGAATACGTGGTGGGGAGAATAAATGTCTGGGTTCTAAAAACCGTTTTTTTAACTGAGATTATATCCTATGGTAAGAAAAACAGCCTGGTTTTGGGGGTCGATTAATAAATGACTGTACTGATGTCTAAATGGAATTTCGTAGTTCTATGAGTTTTTTACTTCTCAAAAGAAGGTGAGCACTGATGAAGTGGAAACTTCAGGGCTGAAGTAGATACTTTAGGGCTGGAAAAATCCAGAATTTCATAAAGAAAATAGCTTAAAAACAATGAGCTAGAAGGTTCGGTTTCCATGGTAAGTTGGAATACAAATTGAATTGTAGTACTCTTTGTAATATAACAGACCCTGGACAGATTTTTTAGAACAGACGTCTATTTTTACTAAAAGTTGTTCTGGGAATTACTGAATACTTTGGGTGGGTAGCCATAGCTTTGGATTTTGTGTAGGAAATAAGTGGCAGCATATACCGGATTATGTAGATAGGTGGTTTCAAACTTACGTGGACTTTTTTTACTATAGTACTTCACAAGCTGGGAATATTTGTGAAAGTTTCTAGTTGCTGCTCACTAAGTCAGCATAGGCACTGATCACTACTGGCCATAGTTCATGGGAACCTCGATTATTCTATAAATTTTGCTTGCCAGTGTCAGCTCGCTGTTTATTTTCACTCAAGTATATATTAGCTGGTCCTAACATCTTGATGTATATTATACAAAATTCTTCTAGTTGGTGTGTTAAAAATGTTCTTGAGACGATGAGTATGTCGGAATTTTTTCCTTTGGCTGATCCTGGCTAGAGACTGTTAAGTTATTTCTTTCTCGGAAGGTGTCTGAGCTGGCTCTAAGGTACTGAGTCGGCTAGGGTACTTTTGGTATACAGTTTTTTAGCTGACTCGGGACTGCAGTATGTTGTACATGACTTAATGACAAGGTTATTTCTTGATAAAGGTAGTGAAATTATCTAAAAAAGGGGGGATCTCACGTTTGTAAATTGGTAAATACTTAGTTTTTTGGGGAGATTTCTCAGCTTGGTTATAAAAGTGGTTCCGAATATAAGATCAGTTTCAAATTTTTTTTTCTACAAGGAAGTGGTGGTCCTTGATAAACTTAGTTCTGACTTAAGATTGCTTGTGCATTATAAATCTATGGATTGTATTTCTCTCCAATTTATTTAGTGACGAAGGTTTGTTTAAATTTGATAATATCCTTAACTCCTAAAATCTTAAGGATTGATAAAGAAAGTTTCTTTTATATTAAAAAACCAATATATTCAAGAGATAAACTTGTTTTATGACTGCTCTTTGGGGCTTGTCACTTTCCTATCAGATTGGCGAAAAAGCCAAGAAAACTTTTTATCTAAAAGAACAAAATACAAGTTAAGAACTATGTGTTTTTTTATGGTGACATGGAAAACAACTGGGATGCCCAGCATCACCTGCGTACAGTCACATGCTAACGAATTGTTTTCTTGTGGCTATGGGTGCAAGTGAGGGCTACCTTCCTTGATTAAAACATTCTGTTCTTAACATATGGAGGATCTCTTAATGTGAAGCAAAAGTTCCCAGACTTTGGGCTAGCGGTTTCCCAAGCTATATTCTGTTTTCTTCATTACCTTGTACAAAATTTATTTTCAACTGCAAATAAATCATTGTACAAATCCATTGTACTTTTCTAGAATTATTGGTCTATGAACAGTTAGTGTTCGTTTGCGTATATATATAGATTTAGAACTGCTACACACACAATAAACGTAAAAGAGAGATTGACTTGGTTGTTGATCTCTCTCAGACTATGAGTCTAGAAATAATCGCCTATTATAGTATAATTTATTATACTCTAGTAGGCTGGGGTGCTATCACACAGTCTCAATGGTTCTTTTAACCTGACTGGTGAAAGGTTGCTAGCACTATCACTCCACTCTATATTCATGATTCTCGTTCTCACTTTACTTTAAATACTATCATTTCACAAGCTATTACTTATGTTTACCAGGTTTTGGGAAAGCTCACTGCAAGAATGAAAGTTTGCTCTGACCCAGAAAAAAGAGCTCTGATTTCGGAGAAGTTACGACTCGCTAAAGAAATAGAAAAGACCTTCCCTAATATCTCACTTAGGATTAGGACTTATCTACATAGGGATGTAAAATTCAAAAAGATGCAACTCTATGTGTTAGATCTTCAGGTCTACACTTCTCCGACAATGCTATGGAATTCTAACTACTGATAATTTTGCAGATTGTTTCCCTTTCCCAAGGGCTCGCTCTTCCTGTGGAACCCCTCTCCCTTGCTTCTCTTCTTGTACTAAAATGTATACAAGATAGAGAAGCCTCTGCCTTAATTTACGAAGCTTCGAAGGAGTCTAGTCTTTCTCTTGTCCAGCTTATTTCATTTGACCTATGGGTAAAAGTACTAGCTCTCCTTGTTAAGAATAAATTTGATGGTATCAACCTTTTGATGGAGTTTACTTCTAATTTGGCTGGTCTTTCCAAAGCCCATATTCAGGACTTAGCATCTTTCTCTTCCAAAGGCTCTGAACTTTCCAATCTTCTTAGAAAATTTTGCGGGCTTAGTCCCATCTTTGTTACAGCTCCCTCTACGGCTATAGTCCTTCCACCGAATAGCCTCTTTTGTAGAGATGCAACTGCATTAGAAGCGGTAAAAGAATTTCAGAAGGACCTTTGTTCACTCAGTGAAGATTCGCTTTTGGACATGGTACCGAAAGTCTCTAGGGCCTTTCCTTTTTTACCTTCATGACAAATTGAGGTAGAATCCTTGGGGGTAGAGCACAGGCTGTGGATGTTCCCGAATAAAGGATTTCTTGCACCCATTTCTATGGAAACCTGGGTCTTCCTTGCCAACCTAGCCCCTGCTACTATTGAGGAATGCAAACTTAAAGTTCTTAAAGGGATCCAGCTCTTGGACAAAGGGGATCTGATTAGAGCTCCATTCAATATGAGTTTCCTTGATGATAGAAAATGTAGTTCGAATACAGGTTTATATGCAAGAACTAAAGGAGTGATGACCTTTAGTAAAAGTAATGCTGATTACTACACTGAGACAATGTAGAATGTGTTCAGGCCTTACCTTAAGTGTTCGTGCAGATTCTTAGACCCCAAAGCTGCTTGTGAGTCAAGCATAATTTGGTTTGACCATGCTATTTGGTACTCCCTCAACAATCTGCCTAGTATCTTTCCTGACAAAGCATAATAATTTCACCTTTCCATCTTTTGCTCATGGCTTGGTGGACAAGCTAAGGATCTAGTCTTAGCGCAAATTGCCTTTATTCAGTACATATCAATTATGTGTGACACACTTGAAGAGCTTGGTTCGGACGGGTGTGGTACTCTGCTAACCACTTATGGCGGCTTTAAAGGTATCAAAAGTATGGTTGGGCAAATCAAATCAAATATTGAAGATGATGAATCTCAAGTTTTCAAACGACCTAATACTCTTGTCTCTCCGGCGGCGTCTTATACCTCTTTCTTAACTCCCTCCTCGAGTGAATCTGTGTTTGGAAGAGGGAGAGGTAGAAGTTATGTGAGAGGACGGGGAAGAAACCTACCAATCAGAAACCTTTTGGATATGTAATATGCAGGTACGAAGGAATGCGTGTGGAAGACTTTACCTACCCCTAAAGGAAGTAGCATGTAATAAGATTTTCTCACATTGCTTGTTTACTGGCAAGATTTTGGATTTGTTTACTCCCCATGCTATTTTCTCAGAATGTTTTGGACATATTTTTGGATCGAATTTATTACATAAAAGATGTGATGATTGGATGGAAATACTTGCCGCCTATTAAGAATATTTTTTATTCAAATGAATTTCTCCATAACAATGAGATTCCTATCTGCTCTTGTCATCTATTTTAGGAATTCTGTAAAAGCTTCACTGACTTTGAATTACATGTTTGTACATCTAACTTAGAAATCATTTCAGATCCACAGGTAAGGAGCCTCTTGAGTAAAGGCTTGAATCATATTCCTCCTTTTCCACTAAATCCTCAAAGTGCCTTATTGGCGCTACTTGAATACCTGGCGGACTTGGCCTTAAAACTCCAACTGGAGGAGGAAGTTCACTTCCAACTTACCTGAACACTCAAAGGGATTTTTTGGAAAAAGATCAGTCTTATGCCACAAGTATGGCTAAGCACTGATACTACCTGGCTTACGCCTAAAATTAAGACCTCTATTTCTGACTCAGAAAAGAAATGGCTCATTATTGGCTTAGATAAAGCCTCAAATACTTTGTCCTTTATATGTAAAAGATTAGCATTCGAGGCTGCCAATTCAAGAATTAATAGTAAGGACTTTCTTAAACTTGAGAACTCTTTGCTTTGTGTGGCTACAACAGTAAATAATGAATTATCCGGACTTGGTTATTGTCCCGATTCTCTAAAAATTCATTTACTCTTCCCAACATATAAGAATCACAAGCATAAATTTAGATGGATTTTTGACGCTTCCAAAAGCCTGTTCTTGTGTGTTATGAATGATATTACCCACTGCTTAAATTTTGTTCTACTAGAAATTGAAGATATCCGTGCCATCAGACATAGAGATATAAAAAGATTCATAAATATAAATTATTGCCCTTTTTGGGTCATAAAAAACGCAGCCGAGGTGTCTATCAACCTCCAAGAAAACATTTTCTCTATCTTCACGGCATACATAACTCAATGTTATGATAATATCCTTATAGATGGACAATATGGGCTTGTTAATACCTTATCTTGTGTTATAAAGATTGCCTTTGCCCACAGAAAGAAACTTGGGTATACATGAATCTCACTAAAAGGGAATAAAGGATGGGTGAAAAAATCGAATAAATCTACACCTTTCATCTTTAAAGAGGATGATTTATATAAGTATATCCTTTGGATACTTAATAACAGCTGTATCCAAGTAGGTGATACCTGCTACAAACAAATTCTCGGTATCCCAATGGGATTTTCATGCTCTCCGATTATGTGTAATCTCTATCTTTGTTACTTTGAATACCAATGGCTCCTAAAAACATTAAATAACCCAACAAGTACTTTGTTACTCACACACTTTGAACATTCGTTCATATTTATGGATGATCTGTGTAGCCTCAACAATCCTATGTTTGAGATTACTCTTAAAGATATATATCCACCTTGCCTTAATATTGAACCAACATTCTCTGAGAGAGTTCTATGGCAGGATAAATGGATTATTTCTAGGACGCACTTCCTTAATATTGAGTTTAGTTTGACTCCCCCATTCTTGGGAAATTTTTATACTTCCTTTTTTTGGAAAAGAGAAAAGCTTAAGCTTGTTTCCTCTGAATTTACAAAGAGGAAAAGCAATAGACCTGTCAAGAATTCTCTAACATCTGTCTAGGAATGCTTTTTCTTATAATGTATACCTCATCCGACTGTCTTAGAGCATATGAAGAAATCAATACTCTGATTACCAAGTTCATTAATAATGGGTTTACAAAAAAAGATCTTGTTGCATGTATCTAGAACTCCCTAGAAAAACACAACTGGACCTACGTTAAGATTGGCTTACAAAATTTGATAAGTCTACTTAAATCAGAACAAAAACTATCTACAGCATCGCATGTTGCAAATTAGTATAAACACTTCCTAAGGTAGTAGGCCCCTATTCTATGGGGTTTACTACCTCATAGGATATGGTGCTTGGGAATAGGTGGGCGCGCGCGCGCAAACACACACACACACACACACACACACACACACACACACACACACACACACACACACACACACACACAATCTTTTACTAGACAAAAAAGCTTAGCTGATAATTATTTCAGGAGCCCTTCATCTACAGCTCTATTATGCCGCCCATTACATGATCGCACAAACAACTATCACAGTAAAAGCATGTATTTGGACGCTCAACTAATGGTAGGATACGAGTCGCCAAGGCTACCCCATACTCCGAAGTGCGGTGAGTACATTTAAAATATCTTCTTAGTTGATGACCATAACTACGATACAAGAAAATCTTATGAGGAGGTGGAAACTAGGCTAGCAGGTATAACCGATCTGAAAAACCTGGCTTGATTGAATGCTCGATGTAATAATACTTTGGCCCTAGGCCCACAACCTCAATAACCATCGCCAATCGGATATTGTTCTTGAAATGTTCACGACCCCAAAGGGTCACTCGTGTCACTCGATCCTGATATGCCCACCACTTAGTTTGGGAAACAGAGGTTCCTAACTGCGGAAATAGATGAAGTTCATAGCGGAGTAATGTTGCTCTCCGAGTAGAATCATTTGACAGAAAGAGATCTGCACTTGCTATGGAAAAAACCTGGTTGTGACTGTATGCCATAATTTGCTAAATACACCGGGTAAGCAAAGTAGCTAATAATGCTAACTCCGCAAAAGATACTCTGGACTCGGGTTTTATATATGATCAACCATCTTGTATAAATCCACTTTTTGACTCCTAGGCCAAATTGGAAATAGAAAAGATTACCCGAAATTGATTAAACTCTCATGTTGTAGATCGGCACATATTCTACCCTAGTGGATTGCCAAATTACACAATCTTAATGTAGGGTTGGGATAGTAGGCATAAAACCAGTTGTGTATGTTTATCCAAGGCCTGATACAATAAACTCGCTACAAATCTATGGATCGGGCATTGACTATGGGAATAGATGGTTATCTATTTGCCTTGGTGTTGGGGTGGACTGTATGACCTGGCTTTGCATTTAACTTAACACTATCTTTTCATTGTACTAAAAATACTCTATAGCGGGGTAGTATTCTCTGCATTAAGTCTTCTTGCCTCTGCTGCATGTCACCGCCTGTGTACTGGGGTGTGGGTGTGTTGCCGATTATAGTAGCAGATGTGGCGCATCTTGCCTGTAAGCCTCCGGATCTTGGGCTGTGGGGGATCCCGTGGTATATGCCCGTGCTGGCAACCTCAATTGTGGGTAAACCTGTCCAACTCAGGTGTTGCGTCTTCTGCAGATGAGCATCAACTGGTATAAAATGACTCATAAGGTGAATAATCATACTCACTTAGCTGCGTGCTCTGTTATCACCTCTGCGTGTGTTAGTTCAAAACTGTGTGTGTTATTATCTACTGGCTGCTGTGGGCCCAACATGCCGAAAAAGTCGGAGAAGGCTATTGTGGAGGCTTCATCGTCTCCTAATCTATAGGTTAACAGATATCTGTTTTTGATTCTTGAATATGTTGAAAGAATGTCTGAGTTGGATGATGTGGCTGTAGCTTATTGCGTTGGAAAATAAAAATGTAGAAATAAAACATTGTCCAAATCTGTCCATTTGTAAATAGTACCAGGTTTGGAAAATAGGTTTCTTTCTTGATAAGAATCAATGGGTATTTTACTTGAGGTTTACTTATGACAGTTGTGAAGTGGTGATCCTCAAATAATGCTAGGTATTCGTGGAATAAGTGGTGGGGAGAATGAATGTCTGGGTTCTAAAAACCGTTCTTTTAACTCAGATTATATCCTATGGTAAGAAAAACGGCCTGGTTTCGGGGATCGGTTAATAAATGACTGTACTGATGTCTAAATGGAATTTGGTAGTTCTATGAGTTTTTTTACTTCTCAAAAGAAGGTGAGCACTGATGAAGTGGAAACTTTCAGGGCTGAAGTAGATACTTCAGGGCTGGAAAAAGCCGAAATTTCATAAAAAAATTAACTTAAAAACAATGAGCTGGAAGGTTCGGTTTCCTTGGTAAGTTGGAATACAAATTGAATTGTAGTACTCTTTGTAATATAACAGACCCTGGACTGATTTTTTTTAGAACATACGTCTATTTTTACTAAAAGTTGTTCTGGAAATTACCGAATACTTTGGGTGTGTAGCCGTAGCTTCGGATTTTTTGTAGGAAATAAGTGGCAGCATATACCGGATTATGTAGATAGGCGGTTTCAAACTTAAGTGGACTTTTTTTACTATAGTACTTCACAAGCTGGGAATATTTGTGAAAGTTTCTGGCTGCTGCTCACCAAGTCAGCATAGGCACTGATCACTACTGGCCATAGTTCGTGGGAACCTCGATTATTCTATAAAATTTGCTTGCCAATGTCGGCTCGCTGTTTATTTTCACTCAAGTATATATTGGCTGGTCTATTTCTAACATCTTGATGTATATTATACAAAATTCTTCTAGTTGGTGTGTTAAAAAAGTGCTTGAGACGATGAGTATGTCGGAATTTTTTCCTTTGGCTGATCCTGGCTGGAGACTTTTAAGTTATTTCTTTCTCGGAAGGTGTCTGAGCTGGCTCTAAGGTACTAAGTTGGCTAGGATACTTTTGGTTTACAGTTTTTTAGCTGACTCGGGGCTGCAGTATGTTGTACATGACTTAATGACAAGGTTATTTCTTGATAAAGGTAGTGAAATTATCTAAAAAAAGGGGGGATCTCACGTTTGTAAATTGGTAAATACTTAGATTTTTTGGGAGATTTCTCAGCTTGGTTATAAAACTGGTTCCAAATATAGGATCAATTTCAAAATTTTTTTTATACAAGGAAGTGGTGGTCCTAGGTCTGACTTAAGATTGCTTGTGCATAAATCTATAGATTATATTTCTCTCCAATTTATTTAGTGACGAAGGTTTGTTTAAATTTGATAATCTCCTTAACTCTTAAAATCTTAAGGATTGATAAAGCAAGTTTCTTTTATATCAAAAAACCAATATATTCAAGAAATAAACTAGTTTTATGGCTGCTCTTTGGGGCTTGTCACTTTCCGTATCAGATTGGCGAAAAAGCCAAGAAAACTTTTTATCTAAAAGAACAAAATACAACTTAAGGACTATGTGTTTTTTTTATGGTCACATGGATAACAACTGGGATGCCCAGCATCACCTGCGTACAGTCACATGCTAACGAATTGTTTTCTTGTGGCTATGGGTGCAGGTGAGGGCTACCTTCCTTGATTAAAACATTCTGTTCTTAACATACGGAGGATCTCTTAATGTGAAGAAAAAGTTCCAAGACTTTGGGCTGGCGGTTTCCCAAGCTATATTCTGTTTTCTTCATTACCTTGTACAAAATTTATTTTCAACTGCAAATAAATTATTGTACAAATCCATTGTACTTTTCTAGAATTGTTGGTCTGTGAACAGTTAGTGTTTGTTTGCGTATATATATAGTTTAGAACTGCTACACACACGTCAGTTTCATCTATGGCTTACTGTTCTGAGAATGGATACTTGTCAATATTTAACACTACATGGATGGTAGATAAAAGTTAAAAACATTTTAAGTAGAACATGGATAACGAATGATAGGTTTGTTGACACTTGTAATATGTATTCAAAGCTAATGATTTGTTGTCTTGGTTATATGGATTCAAGTGAGGACTCTATCTTTACTTAGGATCTTTTTGGCTTAGCTGATGTTCATCATTGTCGAACCTGGCCTCTTCCACTTTAGAATAAGTTGTTTTTGACTATCTTATTTAGAAAACACTAGAATGATACCTCATTCTCACTATGATGTACAAAAATCAATCAAAGACTGAGTTATTTTTGCGCTAATCATTGTTCTTTTTCTAAAGCCAGCTGTCTTTTGAATTGTTATGCTCTTTTGTGTATAAGTATAAGTCTAAAAATAGCAACACACATGTTCTAAACACAAAGTTCTCCCAAAAAGTTGAAAAACCAATGGAGCTTTTTGTCTATAGGCTTTGATGGACCCACTGTCTATAAATCCTTGTTAAGTTGATAGGTGTTAGGTGGTGTTTTTGTCTAAAGATCGGAATCTTGATCACAGCTGTAGTCTTTGACTTTGCTGGTTTTAGGATGTAGGTTAATCCAAAAATTACTTACCCCTGTGTAATTATTTCGATTCGTATGATTTCAGGAACATTTTACCTATAAACAAACTACTCTTGAATGGACGGTTCGTTTGAGGACTATATATAGAAACTGGTTAAAGCATGGAAAACTTCTATGAATGACTATGAACGACATCCATACTATACTTTAGTGGCTAACAAAGCCTTAAAAATACGACTGAAGTATAATCCTTTGTGTTAACATTGTCACTTATAGCTCCAATGAGACTCACAGATTTTTTGATATGATATAGCTCTTTGGCTTCAGAGTTGACTATTCTATTCTCATCAACTTGATGAGGTAGTAGGCCCATGCTCAATGGGCCTACTGCCGACTCATTGAGTATGGTGCCTGGATTAGGGCGGATGCACGTGCGCGTGCACACACACATGTCACTTTCATTTATGGTTTAGTGTTATGAGAATGGATACTTGTTAACACTCATGGATAGTATGTATAAGTTAAAAAAGTTTTAAGTAGGACATGGATAACAACTGATAGGTTCGTTGACACCTATAATATATATTCAAAGTTAACGAATCTGTTGTTTTGTTTATATGAACGGAGGTGAGGAATCTATCTTTACTTAGGATCTTTTTGGCTAAGCTGTTGTCCATCACTGTCAAACCTAGCCTCTTTCACTTCAGAATAAGTTGTTCTTGACTCTCTTATGTACAAAACACTAGATTGATATCTAATTATCACTATGATAAACAAAAATGAATCAAAGACCGAGTTGTTTTGGTGCTAATCATTGTTTTTTGTTTAAAGCAAGCTGTTTTTTGAACTGTTATGTTCTTTTTGTATAAGTCTAAAAGCAACAACACACACACACACACACACACACACACACACACACACACACACACACACACACACACTAGGTCTCTCTCTCTCTCTCTCTCTCTCTCTCTCTCACGTGCGCGCGCGCGCGCACACACACACACACACACACACACACACACACACACAATCAAGGACAACCTTTTTTCCTATCTACTGTCCATAGGCATTTGGTAGATGTTTGATAGCGCTGAGATAATTTTGATATCCAAAGGGTGGTGACAACGTATGTGTATGTGGTTTGTGTGTGCAATGTGCTCTTGATATTTTCTACCGCGTAGCAATATATATGAGTCATTCATTTTTCTTTGCTAGGATTGTAGGCTTCATGATACCTCTGTCCGGTGCGATGGATGGGGGGATCCTACAACGAGCCAAGGTGTCAGAGCAGCCACCTTGGCTCTGCCATTGTGGTCGACAGGGAGGCAATTGGTGGCTGGGAAGGTGAAGTGTGTGGCTAGGAGAGAGATAGTGGGTTGGAAAGCTGAATGGCAGTGCATGGCTATTGGTTTAGCACCTACCACAATCAATGAGTTAACCTGCCAATACAAATGTTGCCGACCAACTACCCTCAAGGAAGAGCACCTACAATGTGTGTGTGTGTGTGTGTGTGAGAGAGAGAGAGAGAGAGAGAGAGAGAGAGAGAGAGAGAGAGAGAGAGAGAGAGAGTTTGAGATTGCACTGACACTCAACTACCACTAAAGGCAAAGGTCATAGTGTATTACCACCTTCAAATTGCAAATTTGAATGTGAAAAAAATGAGCACATGTTGCATCATGTATCAGGATAATGGACTTGTCAGTATCAAATTTTCCTCAAGAGATAACATGCCAAATTTTTGTTGTTGCGAGTCGTGGCTAGTAGCTTCACCTTATTTAGTTATTACTTGTATAACCAATAAAGAGCATAAAACACAACCTAGGCTGTATAACACAATCCATAGAATACTACAAAATGCCTATTTTGTGAAAAATTTGCATAGTCTAAATTTTCACAAGAGGGACAAAATTGCATCGAGACTCCACAATGTAGCTTGTATTGTGATGACATCGAGCTCTAACAAGCCAAGGGAAAAAGGATTAGATCAAGGACACACTTATAATGTTGATAATGCTTTTTTACCCTTCAATGTATCTTGATTTTGAAAATCATTTGAAATTCTCGTGAGTTTTGCGAACCTCAAAAGTGGCCCCAAGAAGATAATGATGCCACTTTCCAAAACGATATGTAGATCTTAGATTCTCATTTTTTGATGCAACAACAATTTTGATGTATCCCCTTTGCATGGACACTACCTTAGCAATTAGGTTATGAGGAGGTGGGCCTACAAAAAAGGAATTTTTAAACGTTCACTAGTATAGCCGGCGGCTATGTCGCCTCTGTGTGTGTACACGCACGTCACTGTGCTCTCGGAGCTGCAGGCCACACCCGCCGGTTGAAGCAGGTTTTGACGTGTGGCAGGGAGGGGAACCGGAATTCCCTCCCCCTTTATCCTTGGTATAGATTGTCTAATAACGTTATTGAGAATATTGCAAGGAAACATACTCCACTTGTCATCACTTCAATGGAGGGATATCTATTGGGGCTTCCATCCCCAATAGATCTTATGCTCAACTATTGAATGTGCCCTCCCAAGCTGTGAGCAGAGCAACAACGCGGTTGAAATCAGTCGCCTCTCTTAGGTGGCCTTAACTTGGGGTTTTTTACCCTAGAGGTGGAGGCTCTAGCCAAAAGGTAGAGGTGTTGCATGCCAAATAAGCAATATGCACCACCCAGAGTTCCTTATTATCATTGTTATGCTCTAAGGTGGCAGCTTACACAACTCATGCATGGCTTTTGACATTGTCCATTGTCTTCGATAGCAATATCGGCCTTCCCCAACAATTTTGCACTATTTTTCAATCTCTCTTTAATCTTTATGAAGACAAGCATCTGATTCTTTGACTCCTTGTGCCTTCTTGAGGTTATTTGTGATTAAATTTCTAATTAGGGTCTTTGCATAGACACTAGTGACATACGATAGCCAATGTTACATTACAGGTTGGACCACCATTAGCAAAATTGCAATATGCATACAAGAAGAAGAACCAAAAGGATAGATGTAGATGGTGACAAAGAATATCATGTAAATGTTTCCAAGTCTAGATTAATATGTGATGCCGATGGTTTATTATTATTAGTGTTATGCTCTAAGGTGGGAGCCTCCATAGCTCATGAAGGGCTTATGACATTGCCCATCATCTTTGACAACTATATCAACCTTCCTCTGCAATTTTGCACCATTTATTCAATCTCGCTTGTAATCTCCATGAAGACAAGCATCCGATTCTTTACCTACTACATTACCTACTGGTAGCTTCTTTAGTTTACTCAATACCTCCCAAGATCCTGCAAGATTCCCTTACATTCTTCTCAAGGATTAACTACCTTTTCAAAAGGGAGCAATGGATTCGAACTTTCACCATTCAAAGTGGAAACTTTAAGATGGTCCCCTAACCACTCCAACACGCACGTCAGGTGCTTTTCCTGGCAGCTATGATATAAAAGAAAGTAGATATATGGCTCTGTCTAAGCATCCCTAACTTATCGTCCTTTCTCTGCGTGCTTTGCCGGTCGCCCTACCTCTGCCGTCTCCCCGTCAGCGGCACCCACCTCCTTTGTGTGCCTCCTCCCCATCGCCCTCAGCCTGCTCATCTACCCGATGCCTCGCCCACACACACTCTTGGTTTGACTGTTACATCATTGGACACAATTTCCCTTCGCATCTAATTTGCTTCTTTCAAATTTTCGATTTTATTTGATTGGGCCCCCCTACTTGAGGCTATTTGTGATTAATTTTTTAATTACGGTGTTTGCATGGACACTAAATAGTGACAACGTACGACAGACCAATGTCATATTGTAGGTTGGACGAACATTGGCAAAATTGCAACATGCATACAAGAAGAAGAATCAAAAGGATAGACATAGATGGCGGCGAAGAATCTCATGTAAATGCCACTTTTAAGGTTTTGGGGTTTAGATGGATAGACGAGCTTGTGGAAACCTCAAAGTTAAGCACGTACGTGCAGGTTTAGTATTGGGATGGGTGACCCTTTCAGAAGGTGCCGCCCCTTGAGCCATCAAATTTATCCTTTCAATTATGTTCCTACCTCGAGACATATTTGTTACCATATACATGTGGTAGTGATGTGTGTGAACACACTAGGACCGCTGGGGCATTTTTTCCCTCTTTAGGAGGTTTATTCCCTCGAGCATTGTATATACGCCCATCACTCTAGGTCTATCTATCTTTCCATTGCACACCAAGTAACACACTCTCTATTGTGTGCCTTGAGCTTCCTTCGTCTTCTCCAAGCTGTGTGCGTTTCTTTGCAACCCTAATTCCAACAATATTGACCAACTAAATGTGTCTAATGAGCTAACAAATATCTAACCCAGCTTGAGGATGAAGGCAAGTCACAAAAGTGGGAAAGAATCTAATCATATTCTTGAAAATGGGATTGCACAAGATATTTACATACATCGATGGAGGAACTCCGTCATTTGTCCCCCCAACCCACTCACCCACCCATACACACACACACACACACACACACACACACACATTTTATATGTAGGAATCCATATGGACCTTATATCAACCACATACTCTAATCAGTAAGCATGAGTACATTTGTTGCCTTAAATTCATTGCAATTCATGAGCAAATTTCTCGCCTTAAACTTACACATACTAATCCAAGGCAAGCATAGGAGATAAACTTGGAAGATTAAAACAGTAACGAAAGATCGAATCACGAATGATGAAACATCCCACTAAGCAATGAAACAGTAATGAATGATTGAATCGTGAATGATGTAACATCCCACTAAGCAATTATTTGGCAATAATTCCCACATTATGACTTACCTCAACATCATGAGCTTCTGTGAGGGAGGCATCGCATACCTAGCTAGGTACGATTGGGGGCAAGGGACCGCCACCCCCCCACTGGGCCGGCGGTCCCCTGTCCCCAATCGTACCTAGCTAGGTATGCCGTGCCTCCCTCACAGAAGCTCATGATGTTATGTATTGTATGAAAAACACTGAAAAAGGCTCCCTTTTCCTACACGAGAAAATTTCTAAATCTTCTTGTGAAATAATGCAAGGCCCAAAGTTGAATCGGTGCTTGCCATAAATTGTTTAACGCAGAAATGAAAAGGCCTTGCTTTGGACATTTTCTCAGGTGTGAAAGTTACGTAGAAAAATGGGAA
Organism: Adiantum capillus-veneris; assembly: GCF_014529385.1. Classification (NCBI taxonomy): domain Eukaryota; kingdom Viridiplantae; phylum Streptophyta; class Polypodiopsida; order Polypodiales; family Pteridaceae; genus Adiantum; species Adiantum capillus-veneris. The sequence goes on along the minus strand of NC_140936.1, from coordinate 150,010,625 downwards.
GTGTCACTTTAATGCGATGAGAAATTTCGGAAGAAATGAAATTGGTTTTCAAAAAATTATGAAAGGAGCTCTCATGAAGCTGTCAATGCTTAAAACCTTATGACAATTTCATTCTTGAACTTATAATACACGTGGTTCTCTTTCATTGACATGGGAATTCCAATGGCCAAATTGACTATATTTGTAGGTTTTTACACTAAACTCTCTAATTTTTGCACACCTTCACGTTTGGAGTTAATGTTCATGTTTTTTTCATGTTCAAATTTCAAATTTGTAGGTGGTATTACACTATTAATCTACTTCCTTTTTAACCATTGCCTTTAGGGATAGTCGATTGACACTGCAATCTTTCTCTCTCTCTCTCTCTCTAGCAGTTGTTGTAGGGGATCTTCCTTGAAGGTAGTCGATCAACATCATCGGTGTTACTAGCATTAAGTTGTTGGTTGTGGCATGTGGTAGACCAACAATCAACCACGGACTTCAACTTTCTAGCCCACTATGTCCTAGCCATGCGGTTCACCTTCCCAACCACCAACTACCTCCTTGTGCCGATGAAGATGGCAAAGCCAACTCTTCTAATTGCTACTCCAACACTGAAGGTAGCAGTTTGGCTCATTGTAGGATCCCCCCATCAATCAAACCAGGTAGAGTCAAGTGGTAGACTGACAGTCAATTGCTTGCTTTAACTTTCTAGCCCACTATCTCCTAACCACACGGTTCAACTTCCCAACCACCGACTGCCTCCTTGCCAATAAAGATGGCAAAGCCAACTGTTTCAGTTGCTGCTCCAACACTAGAGGTAGCACTTTGGCTCGTTGTAGGATCTCTCCATTAGTCACACTAGGTAGAGGCATCATGAAGCTACACTCTTTCCAAACAAAAAGAAGGACTCATATACATTTCTATGCAATAGAGAATATGAGGAACACACTGCTCATGAAAACCACATATGCATACATTGTAACCTCCCTTTTAATATTAAAATTATCTTAGTGACCAAACACATGTGGATAGCAGATAGGAGCAAAGGTCGTCCTTGATTGTGTATGTGTGTGTGTGTGTGTGTGTGTGTGTGTGTGTGTGTGAGAGAGAGAGAGAGAGAGAGAGAGAGAGAGAGGCAGACCTAGTGATCAACATTAGGGAAAATATGAAAAGAGAGAGAGAGAGAGAGAGAGAGAGAGAGAGAGAGAGAGGGGAAGGAACCTAGTGAGCTTCACAACATTAGGGAAAATATGAAGTTTGCATGGGCCTTGTAAGAATCCCTAATTTTAAGGGATTAAGGTTATTTTTGTGTAGACTTTGGGAGACAAGTGCATTCAATTGGCTACTTTTGAGTATGATTCTCTAGGTTTGGTTTAAGGGCCATTTAGGCTATGCTCTTTGAAAGCAAAGAAAAAAAGGTGTTGTGGCATTCCATCCCTTTCCCATGCCACATCATAAAAAATGTGCATAAACCCAAGCTAAAAAATGATTTTTTTTTTTTGGCAAAAATCCCATTTTCACAAGTTTTCTACTTAAAAGTTCCTCTCAACCTATATACATATAAAAAAAGGCATTTTTTTCATCCTTTTTTTTTGACTTACACTCACCAGAAGGCCAATTTTTGAATTTTTAGTTTTCCTATAAAAAAATCCCCTCCCTCTCTCCTACCTCTCCTCTCCTCTACCCTAACTCTCTCCCTCTCCTCTTCCCCTCCCTCTCTCTTCTCCCTTCCATTGCCTTCCTCCTTTGCATCCTTAAGTTTAGCAGCCATAGTGCCCACCAATATAAAAAACCATGTACCTTGCACACCAAAAATGTGTATATTTGCTTGCCCACAGAGTTTGCATCAAAAGTCACACACGTGGGTGACCAAAGATCATCACCACAATGCCGTGCTACATGTCGACACCAATGCCAAGTATTGAGTGGATGACATTTGTACCCATGCGATCGCCACTCCCATCGTACTTTAAGAAGTCTCTCGATATTTCTTCAATATTTTGGGAGAGGGAAGGCATTGGGATAATGTAAGTGATAGTCTATACATTGTAGTTTATTTTCTATTATCTTTCTTTATTTTAAAATGTTCAATTCAAATTTTGAAACACTTTTACCAAAATCTCTTCTATGTGTGTATGTGTATACTCAGCACACACACATGCGCACGCGCGCGCGCGCGCACACACACACACAGAGCTAGGATAAAGTGTCAAAATCACTATACTGATACTGGTAGTACTTGTGTACTAGTACTAGAGTTGGTATTGGTACTGATGCTACCTATGTATTGGTACTGGTAAGGGTACTTATTATATTAGACTGACACTGATACTACTTATGTACTGATACTGGTGCTATTTGAGTACTGATACTGCATGGAATAGGTATTGGTACTTTACTGAAGCAAAAAGAAACTACGCGGATACTGATATGGTACTGAAATTGGTACTTTATTGTACTGATTGTGCTGAACTGATACTGCTGCAACTTGTGTGATATTCTCGTCAAGGGACTGATACTTTTTGTGTATTTACTAGTACTGGGGAAGTCCTACTTGTTGTAAGACTGGTACTGGTGCTAACTATGTATTGGTACATTATTATTAATCAACTATTACGACTCTGCTTAAAGGAAACTGATTAAATGCATTGAATGATTGGTTGGTTATGATAACGATGGCAAAGTATTGTTATGGTCAGAATGGGTTGTGAATTATAGAAAATTTGGGTAAAAGCTGTTCATGTAGTAGTATGAGATTGCGAATTACATTATGGATATGGCCATTGTGGTGCATCCCTTGTTTATACACTTGCTACTCCGACTAAATGGTTTTTGGGCTTAGTCACTAAAGATGCTCTGCTCATTGTGTACTGGTACTGAATTAGTACTGGTACTAATACGGTTTGTGTTCTATAATATACTAGACCGAGCTACTTGGGTACGGGTACTGTCGACAATGGTATACTAGCACTGAACTTGGTACTGGTAGTGATACTGTAATAAAAACAAATAGTATTGGTACTGGTACTAGTACTAAACACAACTAGTACTGGTACTGGTACTAGTAATGTTATAGGTTATGGTACTTAGACTGTTTGTTTACTATAAAGGACTAGACCGGCACTATTTTGTGTACTCATACTGGTGCCACTTATGTGCTAGTGCTGTACTAATACTAGTATTGGTACTGGATTATACTGAGCTGGTACTGATGCTACTTTGGTACTGGGGATACTGGTACTGGTGTAAAAAATAGGTGGACCTATTGCTCGACTAGGAGAGTATAAGGAGAGTGTGTAAATGTCCTTGGGTATTATTTACTGGGGCGATTTTCCCTAGGGAGTACTTGGTGTCCTATATACTATAACTGGTGCTGTTTGGGAACAATATTATACTGGACTGGTACTGGTGTCACTTGTAAAACTGGTACTGGTACTGTATTGTTTTGAACATTAACACACACACACACACACACACTTTGCTAGGGGTAGTGTGTTAATTTATCTGGGGCTACTGATATTGGAGCCAGTTCGGGTACTGATGCTACTTGTGGATTGGTCCTGATACTGGTGTTATATTATACTAGACTGATACTAGTACTATATTATACTAGACTAATACTAGTACTATATTATACTAGACTGATACGGGTGTTACAAATGTACTGGTGCTGATGCTACGTGTGTATATACTATACTGACACTGGAATTGGATTGTACTGAAATGGTACAACTGCTACTAGTGTGATATACTGGTACTATAACTGGTGCTACTTGTACTAGTAATTTTGGTGTACGGATGCTGAATTTGTACTGGTTCAATAAGGTTTGTATACTTTAATATTCTGGACGAGTGCTAATTGTATACTTGTACTCGTGCTACTTGTGGACTGTTACTACACTGGTCTGATACTGATGATACTGGAACTGATGAAAAGATAGGTTGATCCCTTATCCGGCTAAGATAGGGTAAGGAGTGTATAGAAGTTATGAACTGGTACTATTGTGTACTGGTACTGGCAAGGTATGATACTGTACTAGGACTGTTGCTACTTATGTGATATACTGGTATTGTTTGTGTATAATATTATACTGGACTGATACAGTGCTACTTCTAATACTGATACTAATACTACTTGTGTATTGGTATTACAATGGTATTAGTACTAGTATGGTATGTGCTCATTAATATTCGGACTAGTGCTACTTATATACTGGTATACTAGAACTGGGTTTGGGTGGTCCATTTTCTCGGCTATGAAAATATAAGGATATTTTGTTAAATTCGTTGAACATTATTTATTGGTGCTCATTAACCTAGGGAATCTTGGGTGAAATATAGTAGGTAATTTGATAGTTGAGAATTTAGAGATGTCTTAAAGGACACTTAATTGATGCATTAAATGCCATCACACACACACACACACACACACACACACACACACACACACACACACACACACACACACACACACACACACACACATGCTCATTCAACGGACTCCCTGGCTCTGTAATCCTTGTCATTTTTTGCTTAACTTCACGGTGGCTCTATCCTGACCAGTTCTCACTACAACACCCTCTAAGGGCTATCTTATATTCTCTCTCTCTCTCTCTCTCTCTCTCTCTCTCTCTCTCTCTCTCTCTCTCTCTCTCTCTTTCCCTGTCTCTGTACTAGATGGTGCTGCTGGATTCGTCGTACTTCTTGAGGATGGGCCCGCCATACTGTGCTGGAGGAATATGGCCCACTTGCTCCAAACACTATAAAGGTGAGCTCCTAGGCTCGCTTAGTATTGGTACTATATGCTTTTGTGGTGTGTATGTGTGCATTTGAGAGTTGTTATCTGTACATTGGGGTTGGGAGGGTGTTACCCGCAAGTGGTGTTGTGTTAAAATTGTCAGCTCTAGGCAAAAGGCAAAGATAAGCAGGCTATTGTGGAGCTGGTTGCTCTGACTCAATCTCAGGTGACCTATGGCATTGATATGAACTTATGTCCAAACTATTTGGTTGTGATATGATTCACTTGTTGTTATAGTAGGCATGCATATGCCGGATTATACATGAATGGCAACTTCCACTATATCACTTACTACTACGAGGAGGTGTTTTTTTGCACATTACGGGTTTAGAAAAGGCTTTCAGTTTGTGATTAACTTATAATGGGCATATATATGAGCATCCTTCTGTTTGCGCCATGAAATTCCGTTTGAGGTTAGTGAGTATGGGCAATAAATAACTACGGGCTATTTCATTTTCATAGTGTTAATATACTTTTAAAGGTGGTATCCTCTTACGAACACAAGATAAATGTTTCCTGGATTTACTGTTCTTTGCTAAACTATAATGACAAAAGCTCTTGTGAATGGACCTATATGATAGGATTGACTGAGGGGTTAACATACGACCTACTATACTCTGTTATGGCTGGCATGGCTGGTATGATACTGATGCTATGCCTTTGACTTGTTTATCGAGCCTATTATTACCACTCACTTTCATTCTATATTGATCTAATGTTATGGATTTAAAACTCTAACATCTGATCTCTTAGCCATGAATGGGAGATGGGTACATGGTTATGATTGATTGTGGGCATAGTGGTTATTAGATTGATGTGTGCTTGTAGGGTTGGTACCGAGCTTACCATTCTTGCTCAGATATGATCTATACCGATCTAGTGGTAGCATATTAATCCTTTGTAAAAGAGCTTAACTTGGCCGAATATGGTCATTAATGTTGTGAACATGGCTATGACTGATTGTGGGGACGAGTATGGTAAGATAATGGTTATGAAAGGTTGTGGATTTTTGTAAATACGGTTGTAAATGTGCTAGTCATAAAGATGTAAATGGTTGTTTATTGGATCAGAGTTATGGACCATGGAGTCTCTCTTGGGGACCTGGACATCGGTGTTCTGGATCACAGTTATGGACCATGGCGTTCCTTGTAAAGGAAACCATTGCTGATTATATGAGTAGCTTCACATTTCTTATTAATTATCTTTGAAAACATTTTTAGTTGGGTGACATCTAAAACATGTGGGTTACCCATGCATCACCTACATACGGTGCCAATAGTAACAAAAATTTGTGTTGTTTCCATGGGTGCGGGTGAGGGTTACCTTCTCAACTATGGTTTTCAAAGTTCCTTGGAGTGAAGATGGTGGATTAATACATCTTCAAGCTCTTACTCTATTGTACTTATGTATAAAGTCCATTTTGTGCCATGAATGGGAATTATACCACTTTTTCATTGACATAGTTTCTAGTGTCTTTTGTAATTTGAAAGAATTCTTTGGTGTTTATGCTATATTGTTGTTTGAACACACACACACCTAACACCAAGGGTAGTAGAGATACTATTCAAAGACCTAGTTACTATATTATATCCCGAGGTGTTTGTCCTTGATAAATTGTTCTTAGGACTAATGCCTGTGGGATGGGGTTTTCTTCACACGACCCTTATAGGTTCTCCTGGTCATTTGAAGGTTGAAGAAGCTACAGTTCTTCCTATTAGTCTTTTATGTCAATTATTAACACAAGCTTTTTTGACAATGCAAAGCTTATCACTATCTCAAGGATTAGAGCTTCATACAACCTATTTCCAAAGAATGGCTTCAAGTACACAGATGCATTCATGATCCTTTGGCATCAGGACTAATAGATGGAACTTCTACTGATCTAGCCAATTCCTTGGTTCAAACCATGTCATTTAATAAGTGTGTTCATACCCTCCACAACTTGTCAATAAATCTAAGGAAGGGGTTGCAGATCTCTCCAAATTTATAGGGAACATCCCTTGCCTGACACTTGCTCATAAATGAGAGCTAGCTAAATTCTCTTTTGAAGGTGCTAAATTGACCAATTACTTATGGCAATTATTCAGTTCCGTTCCCTTATGCTCTCTCTTCTCAAAGAAATGGCTACAAAAAAACCTGGGCTTCTTTTGACTACTTATATGAACTATCTTGGTATTAAAACTCTCCTAGGATTGCTAAAACCTAACACGGATGATGAGGATTCATCTACTCTTAAAAGACCCAACTCTCTTACATCACCCACTTCCTCGTACACATCCTTTTTCACTCTAGCCTCTTCTTCTGCTAAGTCATATGGAGGGAGAGGGAAAGTGAGAAGCATGATTAGAGGGAGAGGAAGAGGATATCCTATCAAACACTTATTAGATTTTTGAATGTAGGTACAATGTAATGAGGTTAGCAGAATGCATCTGATTTCTCAAGAGGACAGTGGGCATGGAGTGTTTGTTCATTGTGTCTTTGCAAACAAAATTTTAGAATTGTTTTCACCTCGTTTTATATTTAACAAATGCTTTCTCACTACATTTGGTAATTTGGATATACTTAGCCAAGTAAGGATTGGTTGGAGATTTATGAATTCCATAAGACATCTGGTATACTCTAATGAGTTTCTTAGAAAAGGAAAACCCTTGTCATGTGATTATTACTTGTGGAATGAGTTTACAATGGAAATTGGCAATGTTGGAATGCATGTTTGTACTAAGAATCTTTCTATTATTGAGAATAGCTCTGTGAGAAGCCTCCTGTCTAAAGGTCTCAATCACATACCACCTCAACCACTTAATCCTCATATTGTCTGGCCGACTTGGTCAGTAAACTCCAATTGTAGTTAGCAATTCAACAAGAATTGAAATAATTGCTGGTGGAAGTCTTTTCCAGTCTAGTCTCACAACTCCCACATGAGTGGATACTCACTGAGTCGACGTGGCTCACCGCTGAACTTTCCTAAGCCTTTGGCAAGCTTAAATCAAAATGGGTCATTGTGGGTCTAGATAAAGCATCAAACACGACAACTGTCATCTGCAAAAAGCTTGCCTTTGAAGCAGTTGGAAATCTACTCAGAGGAAATGAGTTCTTTTACATTTCAAAAGACCTGGATGTTATTATCCAAATAACATGTAAAAGTATGACAGAGATAGGGTTTCAGGAAGAAACTACCAAGCTTCCCATCCTGTTTCCAACATTAAAAAGTCATAAAGGCAAATTTCAATGGATCTCAGATGCCTCCAATTGCCTTTTTTCAAATATTACAAAAAGTGTCACGGTAGGACTTAATTTGATAAGTGATGAACTCATTAATATATGCGCTATGAAAAGAAATGATGTAAGGCTTCTCACAAGTAGACATTCAATCTTTTTGGATTGTTGGCAACTCATTTGATGTCATCTTAAACCTACCATCCGCCATTGATTCGGTATATACAACAGATATTACCCAATGCTATCAAAATATTCCTTTAGTTGGCGAATATGGTCTTATAAATGTATTAAATGATCTCGTAGACACTGCCTTCTTTAATAAAGCAAGAGATGGATTCTCTGGCATCTCCTTTGTTAAGACAACTAGATGGGTGAAGAAAGTGAGCAAGGCCTCACCTCTTCACATGAATAGTAGTCAGTTTAAAAAAATCATTTAGTGGGTTCTAGACCACTGCTATGTTGTACTGGGAAATAACTGCTTTCGTCAAAAAGTGGCATTACTATGGGATTCTCTTGTTCCCCTGCTATGTGTAACCTTTATTTATTATACTTTGAATTTAAATGGATTATTTAGGCAAACTTCTCGAGCAGAAGGACTCTCCATGCTTTTAAAATGTAATCACACCTTTAGATTTATGGATGACATATTAAGTATTAATAATCCCAACTTTGCCCAGCAGGTGTTGGATATCTATCCTACTTGCTTAGCAATTGAACCCACCTTCTTAGAACAAGATACAGTCAATGGTATTACTTTCACTAAGCTCACTAATTATCTATCCATTGAATTGATTATTGACAATTTCTCTATTGGTAACTTTTGTACTAGATTTTTTTGGAAACAGGATCACCTCAAGCTTACTGCTGCTGAGTTTGTATTAAAAAAGAGCAATAGGCCATTCAAAATGGCTCTACATACTTGTTTAGGTATTCTTCACTTAATTATCTACTCTTCCTCTAATGTATTTTTTGCCGTTGAAGAAACCGGAGTCCTTATTAGAAAATTTCAAGATAAAGGCTTCCAAAAACAAGTTTTGATTTCCACCATAACGACATCTCTGAGTAAAAAAGAATGGCCTGGGGTCAAGTTTAATGTTCTATTACTTAGTCTTTTATGTTAAGTATGGAGCCTGATTTACCCTTGTAATTTTCTGTGGTAAAAGCGCACATTTGTAAGGCCCCCATTATGAGGAGAAGCCATCGTGCGTGAAGGAAAATCACTCACCGGAAACCAAAATTTTCCCGGACAAGAATCAGGGGCAACTTTAAAGGCCTCAGGGGCGGAGGCCCCCGAGACTTTTTTTCGCCGGAATATTCCTTCTCGCCGGAATATTATGGCCGGACGACGGTCGGAAAGTGGTCGGAAAACAACCGGTCGGTTGGCCGGTGGCCGGTAGTCAATGGCCAATGGCCGGTGGTCGGAAGTCAATGGCCGGTGGCCGGTGGCCGAATTCAAAAGCGGACTTGTCTTCTCAAGGGCGGCCACACATGGGCGGATTGGAGGGTCCGATTTGGACTTATTCGCACAAGGGCGGCTACACATGGCTGTCTCTCATAAGAGAGGGCAGCCCTTTTGGCCTATAAAAGGAGGCCATTTCTACACACATTTCATAGTGTGAAGTTGATGCAACAAGGTGAGTGTGAGGTGGTGAGAGTGAAGCAAGGCGGGAGCTCCATTAAGGGTATAATCCCTTTGTAAACTACTTCTTGTTTTGAAGTACCAAAGCCATTGAGTGGCTGCTTTCCCGTGGACGTAGCCCACATTGGGTGAACCACGTATATCGTGTGTACTCTCTCTCTCTCTCTCTCTCTCTCTACACTATAATCTCGTGTATATAAATTTGTCTCTCTCCATTAAGTAATCTACTCAATTATCTATTTAGCTACGTCTTATTTCCTAACAACTGGTATCAGAGCAAGGTTTGCTCGTAGCTAAATTATCTCAAGGAAAGGATTCCTTGAATTGAGTGGGAGTTATGGCGGAGGAGGGGAAGCTCAAGATTGAGAAGTTCAACGGCAAAAACTACCAACATTGGAAGATGCAGATTGAAGACTATCTCTACCAGAAGGACCTCTATTTGCCACTAGGCGGTCTTGCGAAGAAGCCCGCAACAATGGCAGATGAAGCATGGATTGTCCTTGATCGAAAAGCACTGGGAACAATCCGGTTAAGCTTGGCGTCAACGGTGGCCTTCAATGTTTCGGAGATGAAGACCACGGAGGACTTGATGAAGTCACTTGATGACTTCTACGAGAAACCATCGGCATCCAATAAGGTATTTCTTATGAAGCGCTTGTTCAATCTAAAGATGGCAGAGAATGGTTCAGTTGCAGAACACCTAAATGACTTTAACACAAACATAAGTCAACTTCGATCAGTGAAAATCAATTTCGATGACGAAGTGCGAGCTCTCCTTATACTATCATCTCTACCGGATAGTTGGGACAGCCTTGTGATGGCTGTAAGTAATTCTATCTCTGGCACAAATACTCTTAAGTTTGATGATGTTGTGGGTGTTCTTCTAAGCGAGGAAATGCGAAGGAGAAGCACAGGAGAATCATCAAGTGCTGCACTATCAGTGGAAACAAGAGGAAGGCCTAAGGAGAGGTTTAAAAACCAAAAGGGTCGTGATCGCTCAAGACGGAGCAAATCACGAACAAAGTCAGTTCTTGAATGTTGGAACTGCGGCAAGAAGGGCCACGTCAAGAAGGATTGCTGGTCCAAGAAGAAGAAGGAGACAGAGTCTCAAGACAACAAGCCAACATCGGAGGCCAATGTGGCAGGTAAAGTAGAGCAAGATGCTCTAATTCTCTCATTAGACAATGTGTCTAATTCCTGGATAGTAGATTCCGGGGCTTCATTCCATGCGACACCACACAAGCAACATTTCCAAGACTACACCAAAGGTAATTTTGGGTATGTATACTTGGGAGATGATGAAGCTTGTGAGATTGTCGGCAAAGGTACAGTTTCTATCAAAACTGCTAACGGAAATGAATGGAAGCTTAAAGATGTTAGGCATGTTCCTTCTCTTCGCAAAAATTTGATCTCTACAGGACAATTGGACGATGAAGGTCACAACATTGCATTCGGAAACAAACGGTGGAAGATCTCAAAGGGATCTTTGGTGGTTGCCAAGGGTGAAAAAGTCAGTACACTTTACTTGTGTGCTGTTAGCACGCAACCTTCAGCTTGTGCAGCAACTACAGAAGTTGACAGTGCGGTGTGGCACTACCGACTTGGGCATATGAGTGCCAAAGGAATGCAAATCCTTCAAACAAAGAAGCTTCTACCAGGTTTGAAAGAAGTGGACTTAGAGTTCTATGAAGATTGTGTTTATGGTAAACAAAAGAGGGTAAAATTTCAAAAATCTGGAAATGAAAGAAAAAAATAAAAAACTTGAGTTGGTTCATTCTGATGTTTGGGGTCCTGCAAGTACACCATCACTTGGTGGCTCATTGTACTATGTAACATTCATAGACGATGCGACTAGAAAAACATGGGTTTATGTCATGAAGAATAAATCCGATGTATTTTCCATATTTCAAAGGTGGAAAGCCTTTGTGGAGAATGAAACAGGTACCAAGGTTAAATGCCTCAGATCCGACAATGGAGGCGAATATTGCAGCCAAGCTTTTGAAAGCTTTTGTGCTAGCAATGGCATTCGGAGGCAAAGGACAACCCCAAGGACACCTCAACAAAATGGGATTTCGGAAAGGATGAACAGGACAATCATGGAACGAGCACGAAGCATGCGGCTACATGCAGGCCTACCGCTTGAGCTTTGGGCAGAAGCTGTAAGTACGTCTGTGTACTTAATCAATCGGTCACCCTCAACGGCATTGGATGGGGGAGTTCCAGAAGAGGCATGGATAGGTAAACCGATGAATTATGCATTTCTCAAAGTGTTTGGGTGTGAGGCTTTCATGCACATAGATAGAAGCCTAAGATCAAAGTTAGATGCAAAGTCCAAAAAGTGTTTCTTCATTGGCTATGGAGAAGGAGACTTTGGGTATCGCCTATGGAATCCTGAAGATGGAAAAATCTTAAGGAGTAGGGATGTAATTTTTAACGAACAAAATATGTACAAAGATTACTTGGAAAGAAAACAAACAAAAGAAACAGGTGATGAGTACATGGAGCTTGAGGACGGTGAAGACTTAAGGACTGCAAACGGTGACAATGTGCAACAACATCAACCAAATGAGGAGCCTCAACCTATTCCCCGAAGATCTACAAGAGCAAGTAGACCTCCAGAAAGGTTTGTTCCTTCCTTCAACCATCTCTTGATCTCAGATTCTGGAGAGCCGGAATCATATGAAGAAGCTATGCAACATGAATCCAAAGAAGAATGGACGAAGAGCATGCAAGTGGAGATGGACTCACTATATCACAACCAAACTTGGGAGTTGGTTGAGTTGCCTAAAGGTAAGCGGGCACTTCAAAACAAATGGGTGTACAAGATAAAGGAAGAAGAAGGTGGGAAGAAAAGGTACAAGTCTAGGCTTGTGGTAAAAGGTTTTTCTCAAAAGAAAGGTATTGACTTCAATGAAATATTTTCTCCTGTTGTAAAAATGAACTCAATTAGGCTTGTCTTAAGCCTTGTGGCTGCTCATGATCTAAATCTCGAGCAAATGGATGTAAATACGGCATTCCCTCACGGTGACTTAGAGGAGGAAATCTACATGCTTCAACCAAAGGGGTATGAAGTAAAAGGTAAGGAGAAAATGGTTTGCAGATTAAAGAAGAGCTTGTATGGTTTAAAGCAAGCATCAAGACAATGGTACTTGAAGTTTGATCGATGGATGTTGGATCATGGATTCACAAGATGCAACTCGGATCACTGCGTCTACACGAAGAATTTGGGAGATGGGAAATTCATCATCCTAATGTTGTATGTTGATGACATGTTGATTGCAAGTGCTAACATGCAAGACATCAAAGACCTAAAAGAGGAGCTATCCAAATCTTTTTCAATGAAAGATTTAGGTGCTGCAAAGAGGATACTTGGTATGAAAATATCAAGGGACAGGACGAAGAAAACAATAAAGCTATCTCAAGAAGATTACATCAAGAAGGTACTAGAAAGGTTTGCAATGCAAAATGCAAAACCAGTTTCTACACCTTTGGCTGGTCATTTTAAACTAACGAAGGATATGTGTCCAAAGACACAAGAGGAGATAGCCTATATGTCTAAAGTTCCATATGCTGCAGCGGTAGGTTCTCTAATGTATGCTATGGTCTGGACAAGGCCAGACATTGCACATGCAGTGGGAGTTGTGAGTAGGTTCATGGACAACCCAGGTAAAGAGCATTGGCAAGCTGTGAAGTGGATACTTAGGTATCTAAAAGGGACAACAACAAATGCTTTGTATTTTGGAGGAACTGATATTTTTCTAGAAGGGTATGCTGATGCAGATATGGCAGGTGACAAAGATACTCGAAGGAGCACTACTGGCTATGTGTTCACGGTTGGAGGCACAGCAGTAAGCTGGGCTTCAAAGCTGCAGAAAATGGTTTCACTTTCTACCACGGAAGCAGAGTATGTAGCAATGACGGAGGCAAGCAAAGAAATTCTGTGGCTTCACAGATTCTTAGAAGAGCTTGGATTCAAACAAGACAATTGTGTCTTGTACAGTGATAGCCAAAGCGCTATCCATCTTGCAAAGAACTCAGCCTTTCATTCAAGGACAAAGCACATTGAGGTGAGATATCACTTCATACGCACTCTTTTGGAAGAGGGACAACTAAAGCTAGGAAAGGTGCATACAAGTGAAAATCCTGCAGACATGTTTACAAAGGTGGTCAACAAGGAGAAGTTGAGCTTTTGCTCATCTTCAATCGGCATTCAAGGATAAAAAGCCAGAATGGAAAGCAGTCACAGGTTTGGTTTGGAGATCAGTCTCCAAGTGGGAGATTGTTAAGTATGGAGCCTGATTTACCCTTGTAATTTTCTGTGGTAAAAGCGCACATTTGTAAGGCCCCCATTATGAGGAGAAGCCATCGTGCGTGAAGGAAAATCACTCACCGGAAACCAAAATTTTCCCGGACAAGAATCAGGGGCAACTTTAAAGGCCTCAGGGGCGGAGGCCCCCGAGACTTTTTTTCGCCGGAATATTCCTTCTCGCCGGAATATTATGGCCGGACGGCGGTCGGAAAGTGGTCGGAAAACAACCGGTCGGTTGGCCGGTGGCCGGTAGTCAATGGCCAATGGCCGGTGGTCGGAAGTCAATGGCCGGTGGCCGGTGGTCGGAAGTCAATGGCCGGTGGCCGGTGGCCGAATTCAAAAGCGGACTTGTCTTCTCAAGGGCGGCCACACATGGGCGGATTGGAGGGTCCGATTTGGACTTATTCGCACAAGGGCGGCTACACATGGCTGTCTCTCATAAGAGAGGGCAGCCCTTTTGGCCTATAAAAGGAGGCCATTTCTACACACATTTCATAGTGTGAAGTTGATGCAACAAGGTGAGTGTGAGGTGGTGAGAGTGAAGCAAGGCGGGAGCTCCATTAAGGGTATAATCCCTTTGTAAACTACTTCTTGTTTTGAAGTACCAAAGCCATTGAGTGGCTGCTTTCCCGTGGACGTAGCCCACATTGGGTGAACCACGTATATCGTGTGTACTCTCTCTCTCTCTCTCTCTCTCTCTACACTATAATCTCGTGTATATAAATTTGTCTCTCTCCATTAAGTAATCTACTCAATTATCTATTTAGCTACGTCTTATTTCCTAACATTTTATTGAGGAAGTAGGCCCATATCTAATGGGCCTACTAGGCTCATTATTAGTTATGGTGCCTGGCTAAGGCAGGGCACACACACACACACACACACACACACACACACACAGAGCTAGGATAAAGTGTCAAAATCACTGTAGTGATACTGGTACTACTTGTGTATTGGTACTAGAGTTGGTACTGATACTGATGCTACCTATGTATTGGTATTCGTATGGGTACTTATTATACTAGACTGGCACTAATACTACTTATGTACTGATACTAGTGCTACTTGAGTACTAGTACTGCATGGAACATGTACTAATACTTTATTGAAGCAAAAAAAAACTGCGTAGGTACTGGTATTTTATTGCGATAAAATGATACTACTTATGAACGGATGCTACTTATGTATTGATACTGGGTTCACTGGTGTCCTGGTACTATTTTGTACTAAAACTGATACTTTATTGTACTTTAATGCGCTGAACTGATACTGCTGCGACTTGTGTGATATTTTGGTCAAGGGACTGATACTTTTTGTATATTTACTAGTACAGGGGACTGCTTGTAAGACTGGTACTACTGGTGCTAACTATGTACTGGTACAATATTATTACTCAACTATTGTGACTCTGGCTATAGGAAACTAATCAAATGCACTGAATGATTGGTTGGTTATGATGACAGTGGGATAGTATTGTTATGGTCAGAATGGGTTGTGAATTATAGAAAATTTGGGTAAAAGCTGTTCATATAGCAGTATGCGATTACGAATTACATCATGGATATGGCCATTGTGGCGCATCCCTTGTTTATACACTTGCTACTCCGACTAAATGGTTTTAGGGCTTAGTCACTAAAGATGCTCTGTTAATTGTATATTGGTATTGAATTAGTATTGTACTAATACGGTTTGTGTTCTATAATATACTAGACCAAAGCTACTTGGGTACGAGTACTGTAGACAATGGTACACTAGCACTGAACTGGTATTGGTAGTGATACTGTAATATATAGAACTAGTACTGATACTCCTGCAACTTTATACTGATCCTAGGATTGGACTGTTTGTGTACAGTAATATACTGAAATGATACTCGGGCTACTTATGAGACTGGTACTGGTGCTAATTGTGTGCTGGTAATGAATAGGTTATGGTACTTAGATTGTTTGTTTATTATAAAGGACTAGACAGACACTATTCTGTGTACTGGTACTGGTGCCACTTGTGTGCTAGTGCTGTATTGATATTGGTATTGGTATTGAATTATACCGAACTGGTACTGATACTACTTGGGTACTGGGGATACTGGTACTGGTGTAAAAAATGTGTGGACCTATTGCCCGACTAGGATAGTATAAGGAGAGTGTGTAAATGTCCTTGGGTATTATTTACTGGGGCGAGTTTCCCTAGGGAGTACATGGTGCCTTATAGTAACTATTACTGTAACTGGTGCTGTTTGGGTATAATACTGTAATGAACTGGTACTGGTGTCACTTGTAAAACTGGGATTGGTATTGTATTATTCTGAACATTAACACACACACACACACACACACACACACACACACACACACACACACACACACACACACACAAAATCCTTCACTGGACAAAAAAGCTTAGCTGATAATTATTTCAGGAGCCCTTCATCTACATCTCTATTAAACCACCCATTACATGATCACACAAACAAGTGTCACAGTAAAAGCAGGTGTTTAGACGCTCAACTAAAGTTAGGACATGAGTCGCCAAGGCTACCCCATACTCCCGAGTGCGGGGAGTACTGTTAAAATATCCTCTTAGTTGATGACCATAGCTACGGTACAAGAAAATCTTATGAGGAGGTAAAAACTGGGCTAGCAGGTATAACCAATCGAAAGAAACTTGGGTATACATGCATCTCAGTAAAAGGGAATAAAGGATGGGTGAAAAAATCGAATAAGTCTACACCTTTCATCTTTAGAGAGGATGATTTATATAAGTATATCTTTTGGCTACTTAATAATAGTTGTATCCAAGTCGGTGATACCTGCTACAAACAAATGCTCGGGATCCCAATGGGATTTGCATGCTCTCCAATTATGTGTAATCTCTATCTTTCTTACTTTGAATACCAGTGGCTCCTAAAAATATTAAATAACCCAGCAAGTACTTCGTTACTCACACACTTTGAACGTTCGTTCAGATTTATGGATGATCTGTGTACCCTCAACAATCCTATGTTTGAGATTACTCTTAAAGATATATATCCACCTTGCCTTAATATTGAACCTACATTCTCTGAGAGAGTTCTATGGTAGGATAAATGGATTATTTCTAGGACACACTTCCTAAATATGGAGTTCACTTTGACTCCCCTATTCTTGGGAAATTTTTATACTTGCTTTTTTTGGAAAGAAAAGTTTAAGCTTGTGTCCTCCGAATTTACAAAGAGGAAAAGCAATAGACCTTTCAAGAATTCTCTACACACCTGTCTAGGAATGCTTTTTCTTATAGTGTATGCCTCAACCGACTGTTTTAGAGCATATGAAGAAATTAATACTCTGATTACCAAGTTCATTAATAATGGATTTACAAAAAAAGACCTTGTTGCATGTATCTGCAACTCCCTAGAAAAACACAACTGGACCTACCTTAAGTTTGACGTACTAAATTTGATAAGTCTACTTAAATCAGAACAAAATCTATCTACAACATTGCATAGTGCAAATTAATATAAACACTTCCTGAGGTAGTAGGCCCCTATTCTATGGGGTCTACTACCTCATAGATATGGTGCCTGGGTATGGGTGGGCGCACACACACACACACACATACACACACACACACACACACACACACACACACACACACACACACACACACACACACACACACACACACACACACACACACACACACACACACAAAAAATCCTTCACTGGAAAAAAAGCTTAGCTGATAACTATTTCAGGAGCCCTTCATCTACATCTATATTAAGCCACCCATTACATGATCACACAAACAGGGGTCACAGTAAAAGCAGGTGTTTGGACGCTCAGCTAAAGGTAGGACACGAGTCGCCAAGGCTACCCCATACTCCCGAGTGCGGGGAGTACTGTGAAAATATCCTCTTAGTTGATGACCATAACTACGGTACAAGAAAATCTTGTGAGGAGGTAGAAACTGGGCTAGCAGGTATAACCGATCTGAAAAACCTGGCTTTATTGAATGCTCAATGTAATAATACTGTGGCCCTAGACCCAGTGCTTCAGTAACCATTGCCAATCTGATATTGTTTCTGAAATGCTCACGACCCCAAAGTGTCACACGCTTCAATCGGTCCTGATATATCCACCACTTAGTTTGGGAAACAGCTGTTCCTAACTGCGAAAATAGATGAAGCTCATAATGGAATAACGTTGCTCTCCGAGTAGAGTCCTTTGACTGATAAAGATGTGCAGTTGCTATGGTAAAAATCTGTTCTTGACTATATGCCATAATATGTTTGTTACACCCGGGAAGCAAACTAACTGGTGTTTCTTACTCTAGAAAAGTTACTCTGGACTCGGTTTTTTGTAAAATGACACTTATCTTTTATAGACCCACATTAGAAAAAATAGTAGAGACTACCAGACATTGAGTAAACCCTCACCTGTAAAATTAGCACTTGAAAATATTATCCTAGTGGATAGCTGTATGTCATGAGCCTACTATAAGGTTTGTGAAATATATGTAAACTGCAGTGGAGTATCATCCAAGGCTAGATACTACAAATTGGACGAGATACTGACTATGGGAATAGACTTTTATTTTGTTACCAGGGGATGTGGTGGATAGTATGGCCTGTCCTTGCTTTTTACATTAAAAATATCTTTACATTTTTGGCATTGTAAGTCTCTATAGTGTTTTTTTTGGTATTCTCTGCAGTAAAGGGTCGTGCCTCCTGCTGCACGCAACCACCTGTACTGGAGGGGTATCTGCATCCGAATAAGGGAGCAGATGTAGCGCGTTGTCGTGCTATGACACGTACATAGTGGGAACGCATGCTACAAGATCTATCTTGTATTTTTTTAGATACAGAATTATATTTCCTATAGTGTACATATGCATATTTATTTATAATAATAAGCCTTCTATCCCATCCTATTATTTTTCTCAAGGGTAATATATCCTTACTTTACCATCAGAAAATACTATGGGAAAAGCATCAATAGCTCCGCCTCTTTAACTTGGGGCAAAAAGCATTGATTCTTTATTATACTATTTCATTATCATCTCACACCCTAGCTAGATCCTATATCTAGGGTAAACTCTAATATATATATATATATTCTATGTATTTTTTATACTTTTCTTATATTTCTTTTTAAATAGCTACTAGGAGAGAATCAAATCCTAGTGGGACACTAGGTGGCATGATTTCAAAGATACACTTATTTTAATGCATTATTGCAAGCATGATTACAAAACTTTGTCAAGGAGCAATGTCATGCTTTCATATGGCATGAGGTGTCCTTTGGAATTAAATGAAAGTCTAAGCTAAGGAGACCACATGAAGACTTTTGCTGCCATAAATGGACCCTATTTTGATGAATTTTTTACACAAGGTTCCAATTCGAATTGGAAAACAATTTTAAAATAAAAATCGTAGCTAATGAGCTGAAGTTTTTGACCATATTTTTACTTTTTTATTTGGAGCCACGGTTGAGGAGATATGATCAAAATACTGGACCCCAGTCTGCCCACATCATGCAGGGGCAGCTCATTTCCAACTTTTCCAATTCCTGTTCACACTGGCTCCTCTCTTCTTGTGTAAACCCTTGGGGGTTCCCTTCACCTATAAAGGGGGACCTCTTCTTCCTTGGAAGGACCTCAAGCATTCAAGCCATTGATGAGAGGAATTCTTGAGGGAGTGAGTAGCCATTAACATAAGCCCAAGCCTACACTTTCTCCTAGAGGGAGACTAGCCATTCTTGCAACAAGCTAACCTTGGAAGATCAACTTTAATCAAAGAAGGTCTTGCACTTGGTGTATCAATCAAAGTGGAATTATCCACTCTTCTTCTCTCTCCATCAATAATGGTGTCGAAAGGTTTGTCAAGTAAGATGTGTTCTACATTGATGTTTTCTTGATTTCTTGTTGTTTTCATTTTCATATCGAATCCAACACACATATATATATATATATATATATATGTATGTATCTAATCTCATATCCTTAACCAAACCTATCTCTCTCATTCTTAGTAATTCATCCTCTCTAGGTTCTCTTGCTACAGGTACATCTCTCCCCACAGTATCCTTATTGCCTACAGGCAAGAATAGGGCTTGGGAGGGAAACTTCTCATCTCTTCACTTCTCTCATATCTACATTTCTCACATACTATCCTAGATGAATAACCCACATGATGATCATTTCTATCGCTTTCACTCTGTACGATCTATTAGAATTAACGTATGGATTAGCCGTAAAATACACTTTCAACAACGTATAGTGTTTCTCTTCGGCCTTGAAAGGCTCAATGAAATACTTCTATCACCGGATCCCATCATACTACCTCTCATAGACTATAATTTTTCTTTTGATGTAAGCGTAGTTATCTTGCTATGAACCAAGAGGATTTGTACACACAATTAATCCCAATCACTAGACAAAATATATATATTATGGTAAGCACAAAACTACAATTCCAAAGAACAATTCGTAGCCTATTTGGTCAGTCAAGATTGAATGTCATTAACTCATCCATTAACCCTTTCATATTACCCATGATACGGTATGACCATAGCCTTGATGTTTTCATCTTCGTATTGTTTTGACATTCTCTTTTGCGTTCTTTGTTTGTGTGTGTGAATGCAAGAGAGAAAGAGTGAGTCTTCTTTGATTGCACTTCTTTCCAAACCCTAGTCTTCATGACATCTATGGTTTAACTCCTTCATATAGTTTTTGTTGAGTTCTCTCACAAACTCTCACAGCCATAAGCCCGGTGCTTTCCTGGCAAGACCGCAAATTTCTCGACATATTTTTGGTGAACCCGACGCGAATCTGCTAGGGTGAGAGTTTGTGGGTAACCATGGGTGATCATGTTGAGCGACAGGGTATGCATTTTGACCCAGCAACAATGCAAATGTTTCAAGCATTTGCAATGTTCATGCAACAACAACATGCTACTGAAAGAAGGGAGATTTCAGCAACGAACGCCATACAAGCGGTCGTCAACAGAATGGATCAGTTCAATGGCAAAGATGCAACCAAGTACTTACGCGAGTATGTGAAGGAGATGGAGCTGCATCGCGTGTCAGAAGGTGAGATGATTCAAAGCTTTGAGCTAATTGTTGCTCCAGAAATTAGGGAGCATGTTAGGGCAATTAAAGATGGGCATGGGAGAAATTGGGAAGAACTCAAAGTAGCTTGAAAGGAGGAATATTTCATGGAGGACTCGGAGAGAGTGACCAAAAGGACATTCTTAGAATGGGTAGTCAAGCCAAAGCAAGGACTATCAATAACAGAGCTACTTAGGGAATTTGAGCGGCGCTATGCACAACTCACTAGGACAGAAAGGGCCACACTAGATGCAGAGAAGACAGATCTTTTCTTACAAGCTGCAGGTAAAGAGTTTCAAGAAAATTTGGAGCTTCTTCTTGAAGATAAAGATGCTGAGCAAGGACTAAAGACCGACTGGAATGAGGTTGAAGGTGCTGTCTCACTGCTTGCCAAACGACAAAGAAAAAGGGACAAGATGGTAGTAAACACTACAAGTCCTTCCACCTCAACTTCTGACAAAATGGTAAAGCCTACTTTTATCGCTCCTAAGTTTGATGAGTCCATGCTAGATGAGCTTGTGAAGGGAATGCGTGACTTGAAGGTGAAGTTTGCAAAGCTTGAAGAAAAAGGCCAACCATCAGGGCCACTTCCTAGGAAAAGACAACAGCCCAAAGAAGGGTTTGTTAATAGATGTATTTGGTGTGATAGTATAGACCATGTAAGAAGGGATTGTGATGATTTTAGTAATGCTTTGTCAAAAGATGTTGTCTTTTTTAAGGATGGTAAAATCCACTTAAGAGAGACAGGTCTACCCTTGAGAACTAACTTTGGGAAGGGGGGAATGCAAACCTTAGTTGAAGATATGGCAACCAAGCATGCCACCTCTTCAGTTGAGGCAGCTACTTATGGAATAAAAATTGAACATTTTTGTGATGAAGAGGTGAGTGACCATCATGGTCAAATTTGGCCAAATGTCATGCAATTAGCTACAAAGGGAAAGCTTACAAAAGAGATTCTACATGAAGCAGGTGATTGCATACGTCTAGAAACGGGATGGAATGATCCAGTGGACTCATTGTCAGTGCATGCCTACATTACAAAATGCCAACAAAATGAGGGAATTGTAGAAGAGAAGCGCAGACGTGAGAATGCTGATGAAGGACCATCAAAAAGAGCTTCTAGAAGTGGGGGAAGAAGCGACTCAATGCCTTCTCGAACACCCTCAACACAAGGAGCATCTCCACCTGAAGTACTCATGGAGGAGTCTACAACAGGAAAGAAGAAAGAGCCAACGAAAGGTATGACAAAAGGCCCAACTTATAAACTACAATCTGATATTGAGGTTGCTACAGATTTAAAGAAAGTCTTGGAGGAAAGGATCTTGAATAGCAAGATTGAGTTTACTCTGGGAGAAGTTCTTGACATTGCAAAGCGTGAATTCCCTGAGGAGATCATTGACATCATCAAGAGAAAGAGGCAAACCCTTGCTGAAGTTTCTCGTCCACAGGCTGAAGGGGAAACCTCAAAGACACAAGGGATGCAACTGCAAAATAAAGAGAATGACGGAGCTGTGGTAGGATGCTACCAATCTAGTGGGAGAGTGAAGCAAGTGTATTTCTCAAATGATGATGAAGAAGTTGAAGATATTCCTAGGAGTTACTATTCACGAAGTCATTGGGCAAGGGCTACTACAGAAACTTTGGTCAAGGTAGGTGATCTTGAAGAGCCATTTGTTGCCTTGATTGACCATGGTTCAGAAATAAACATAATGTCAAAGAGTCTCTACAACAAGTGCAAATGGCCGATGGACACAGATCATGGCTGGATGGTAAAAGTGGCAAACAATTCATCTGGTGAATTTTATGCAGCATGTCCAGGTGTGAAGGTAACAATAGGTGATGTAAAGATTGACCAAAACTTCTTTGTACAGGATACATCTTCATATCATCTCATCCTTGGACAACCCTACATTGTGGGAGTTCCAATGGAAACAAAGGTAATGGACGATGGTTCAGCATATGCTAGAATAGATAGCAAAGATGGTAAACGAGCTGTCCAATTTCTCACAGTCTGTGTAAACCATGAAAGAAATCGTGACAACCTCAGAGAACATCCTCTACCAAAGGTAAGCAAAGAGTTTCATGATCATAGAGAAATGATGGGTTTTGGCCAAGTACCATTGTAAAGCGGGATTGCAGTGGTACAGAAAGAAAAAGGGTCTCGCTTGATCCAAAAATAGGTGAAACTTTCTTGATGAGCTCCTTGGTAACAAGGAATGGATCAGTATGTTTTACAAAACTTGAAGATTTGAAGAGATATGAGAGGCAATATGTGCATAATGTACAAATAGGCATGAAAAAGAGTGGGTTGTTAAAGCCTACTGAAAATGTTTTGGGTTTGTGTGAACAAGTTTCTTTTGTAGATACTATGGGTGAGCTTGATGCTATAATGAGGTCTAGTTTGCATCTTGAAAATGAAGTTGTGGAAGTTTTCTCTATGGAAATGTATTAAGTAATAGAAGCCTTTAAAGAAAGCCAAACAGTTGGCCCAGAAGTCCATGTTGAAACTAAATACAAGAGTGTAGCAAAGAAGGTGAAACCAGTAGCTTCACCCTTACCACCCAACAACAAGGAAAAGATTGAACATGCTTCTTTACAACCAAGTTTGCGGAATCCTAAAAAGGTCGGGCATACCTTCACAAAGGAGTCCTTTCAAGAGTTGCAGATTGGTTGCGAGGAGTTTCTAACACAGGAGGAGACAAAGTGCTTCAAAGAAATGCTTTCAAAGCATGGTAAGGCTTTTGCATTTGAGCCACAAGAGATAGGATGTGTTGATCCTTATATTGTAGCTCCTATGGTAATTTTCACAATACCTCATGTGCCTTGGAATCTGCGGTCTATTCCGGTTCCAAAGGCTCATTTGCCAAAGTTAGTAGAGCTACTGAATGAGAAAATCAAAATGGGAATCTTGGAGCCTTCTTGTGCTCCATACTCAAACAGGTGGTTCACAGTTCCAAAGAAGAATGGTTCTCTATGCTTCATCCAAGATATGCAACCAGTGAACAAGGTGACAATTAGAAATGTAGGAACAGGTCCAATTGTGGATGAATTTGCAGAGGCGTTTGCAGGGAGGGCAATCTACTCAATGGGGGATCTCTACTCAGGGTATGATCAATTTCAGCTTGCAATCGAAAGCAGAGACTTGACAACCATGAGGACACCTTTGGGTTTGGTAAGGATGTGTACCTTGCCATAGGGAGCAACCAACTCGGTTGCACATATGATGAATGGGATGAATAAGGTCTTACGTGACTTTATTCCTCAAATCACAATGCCTTTCATTGATGATTTGCCTATCAAAGGATGTGAAGAAAGTGACAAAGATGAAGCTTTGGATCTCAAGGGATGTCGCAGGTTTGTGGTAAATCACATAAATGATTGTGATAAAATTTTGTCTAGGTTGGAAGAAGTGAATCTGACATTGTCAGGGAAAAAGTCTATGTTTGGTGTCAAAGAAGTGCTCATGGTGGGGCACATGTACGGGCCATATGGTAGGAAACCTTGTCCATCAAAGGTAGATGCCATCCAAAGAATGAAAGAAACATGCACTAGCATCACTGAGGTTAGAAGGTTTCTGGGAGCATGTGTCTTCTATGTTATGTGGATTCCACATTATGCACATGTAGCTGATCCTCTTTATCAGCTGCTTAGAAAGAATCAAAAGTTTAAATGGACAGAAGCACATGTAAAATCCATGAAAAAGCTAAAGGAGTTACTCCAGTCAGCAACGACTTTGAGAAAGGTAGACTATGAGTGTCAAAGGCCAGTGATTGTGACAGTAGATACCAGTCCTACAGGGATTGGATGGGCAATAGGGCAAGATGACGAAGAAGGACACAGATATGTGGTAAGATTTGGAGCAAAGGTACTAAGTGCTCGCCAAAGAAACTATCCACAGATAAAGAGAGAGTTATGGGGTATGGTTACAGCCTTGAAAAGTGGGAAAGAGTACCTAATTGGTGCATGTGTGGTTGTAGAAACAGATTGTCTACCACTTCTTGGGATGATTACAAGCTGCTCAACACCAGACATTGCTATGTTGCGGTGGATTGCCTACATTAAGTCCTTAAATCCCGAGTTTAAGCACATTGCAGGTAAAGACAATACAGTGGCAGATATGCTATCAAGGGCAAGGTATGAAGATGAGTCACAAATGATTGATGAGGGAGATGATGTAGGCACAAAATTCTATTCTATCTCTCATGTCAAAGGTAACAATGTCTGCATGACTAATTCACTTGAATTGTTCTTGAAAGATCTTTATGAAGGTGATTGGCTTTCTATTGGAAGGTACTTGAGTACTCTAACAAAACAGGATGATTGGTCTGAACAAGAATTCAAGAGGATACGTAGGAAAGCATATGGGTACTTTTTAAGGGATGGTTACTTGTGGAAGCATCCTAAACAAAAGGGTGCTACACCACAACGGGTTATATGTAAAAAAGAGACTCAAGTAAAGCTCATGCAAGAGTTTCATGAGAGTCTATGGGCTGGACATAGGGGTGCGTGGGCAACCTTCTCCAAGTTGAAAGAAAAATACTGGTGGAAGGGTATGTATAAAGATGTATCTCAGTTTGTAGAGTCATGTGTAACTTGTCAAATGTATTCAAATGTTCGACATCGTGATGGATTGCACCCTACATATCCACTAGCCATGCACTATAAATGGGTTGTGGATCTAGTCACGATGCCTTTAGGACTCTGGCAGATGAGATACTTGGTTCTTGCACGAGAGGACCTAACTAACCAGGTTGAAGGAAGAGCATTAAGAGCTAAGACCACAGAAGCTGTGTGCAAATTCCTTCTTGATGAGGTGATTTGCGGTTATGGTTGTGTGGGAAAAATCACTGCAGATCGAGGTGAACTGGATGCCGAAGAAGCAAGGGAGTTCTTTTCTAGATTAGGGATCAAGCTTTCTCTTACTACAGCTTACAACCCTGAAGGCAATGGAAAGAGTGAAAGAGAGCATCCTCCTATCATCAAGGCTTTGGCCAAGGCTTGCGAAGGAAGAGTTGGTGAGTGACCAAAATTGTTACCATATGCTTTATGGGCTGATCGTACAACACATAGCTCAGTAACTGGCTACATGCCTGCGGAGCTAATGCATGGTCAAAAGCCAGTGATGCCGATTGAGGATACAATTCCCACATGGAATGTACTACCTTGGCAAGAGGGGCTTAGTAGGGAAGATCTCCTTGCACTGCGTATAAGGCAGCTAGAGAGAAGACCTGGAGACATTGAAGCTGCAAAAGAACGACTCAAAAATGCAAGGTTGAAAAACAAGGACTATTTTGATAAGCGACATCGACTCAGGAGCAAAGCAATTGACAAAGGTGACTGGGTTTTAGTGTATGATAGTAGCCTTGATAACCAGCACATAGTCATGCGTAAGTTCTCAAAAAGATGGTTTGGACCGTATGTTGTAAAGCATGTGCATGAAAATGCTACTTACAGCTTGTCTGAACTAGATGGTACAGAAGTAAAGATTCCCATTGCATGAAAAAGGATTAAAATGTTTAAGAGAAGAGGAGACAATGATCTAGAAGATATGGATGAGGAAGAAGAGAAAAACACAGGTGAAGATCAAAGTGAACATGAAGCTCTGGAATCATCCAGTGAAGAAGAAGACAAGGAAGATGTACAAGAGGTCTAATCTTACAAAGAGACAATGTGGCACTTACCGGAGGATGTGCAGGTTTAGAGGGGGTGGATGTCGTGCTGTGACACGTACATAGTGGGAACGCATACTACAAGCCTTCTACCTCATCCTATTATTTTTCTCAAGGGTAACATATCTTTACTTTACCATCAGAAAATACTATGGGAAAAGCATCAATAGCTCCGCCTCTTTAACTTGGGGCAAAAAGCATTGATTCTTTATTTCTACTATTTCATTATCATCTCACACACTAGCTAGATCCTATATCTAGGGTAAAATCCAATATATATATATTCTATGTATTTTTTATACTTTTCGTATATTTCTTTATAAATAGCTACTAGGAGAGAATCAAATCCTAGTGGGACACTAGGTGGCATGATTTCAAAGATACACTTATTTTAATGCATTATTGCAAGCATGATTACAAAACTTTATCAAGGAGCAATGTCATGCTTTCATATGGCATGAGGTGTCCTTTGGAATTAAATGAAAGTTTAGGCTAAGGAGACCACATGAAGACTTTTGCTGCCATAAATGGACCCTATTTTGATGAATTTTTTACACAAGGTTCCAATCCAAATTGGAAAACAATTTTAAAATAAAAATCGTAGCTAATGAGCTGAAGTTTTTGACCATATTTTTACTTTTTTATTTGGAGCCACGGTTGAGGAGATATGATCAAAATACTGGACCCCAGTCTGCCCACATCATGCAGGGGCAGCTCATTTCCAACTTTTCCAATTCCTGTTCACACTGGCTCCTCTCTTCTTGTGTAAACCCTTGGGGGTTCCCTTCACCTTTAAAGGGGGACCTCTTCTTCCTTGGAAGGAACTCAAGCATTCAAGCCATTGATGAGAGGAATTCTTGAGGGAGTGAGTAGTAATGCCTAATTGTACTTAGCCATTAACATAAGCCCAAGCCTACACTTTCTCCTAGAGGGAGACTAGCCATTCTTGCAACAAGCTAACCTTGGAAGATCAAATTTAATCAAAGAAGGTCTTGCACTTGGTGTATCAATCAAAGTGGAATTATCCACTCTTCTTCTCTCTCCATCAATAATGGTGTCGAAAGGTTTGTCAAGTAAGATGTGTTCTACATTGATGTTTTCTTGATTTCTTGTTGTTTTCATTTTCATATCGAATCCAACACACACACACACACACACACACACACACACACACACACACACACACATATATATATATGCATCTAATCTCATATCCTTAACCAAACCTATCTCTCTCATTCTTAGTAATTCATCCTCTCTAGGTTCTCTTGCTACAGGTACATCTCTCCCCGCAGTATCCTTATTGCCTACGAGCAAGAATAGGGCTTGGGAGGGAAACTTCTCATCTCTTCACTTCTCTCATATCTACATTTCTCACATACTATCCTAGATGAATAACCCACATGATGATCATTTCTATCGCTTTCACTCTGTACGATCTATTAGAATTAACGTATGGATTAGTCGTAAAATACACTTTCAACAACGTATAGTGTTTCTCTTCGGCCCTGAAAGGCTCAATGAAATACTTCTATCACCGGATCCCATCATACTACCTCTCATAGACTATAATTTTTCTTTTGATGTAAGCGTAGTTATCTTGCTATGAACCAAGAGGATTTGTACACACAATTAATCCCAATCACTAGACAAAATATATATATTATGGTAAGCACAAAACTACAATTCCAAAGAACAATTCGTAGCCTATTTGGTCAGTCAAGATTGAATGCCATTAACCCTTTCATATTACCCATGATACGATATGACCATAGCCTTGATGTTTTCATCTTCGTATTGTTTTGGCATTCTCTTTTGCGTTCTTTCTTTGTGTGTGTGAATGCAAGAGAGAAAGAGTGAGTCTTCTTTGATTGCACTTCTTTCCAAACCCTAGTCTTCATGACATCTATGGTTTAACTCCTTCATATAGTTTTTGTTGAGTTCTCTCACAAACTCTCACAGCCATAAGCCCGGTGCTTTCCTGGCAAGACCGCAAATTTCTCGATAGCGTTATGGCCTGTAAGCTCCGGATCTTGAGCTAGGGGTAATCCCTGAGGATTTGCCCTTATTGGCGACCTCGATTTGAGGCGACTTGTACAACTTGGTGTCACGTCGTCTGCAGATGGGCGTCAACATGTACAAATGACTCATTAGGTGAGTTCTCTAACTCACTTAGCAGCGTGCTCTATTATTATCTCTGTGTGTGTGTCTGTTCAAAACTATGTGAGTGTATACCTGCTGACTACCGTAAGCTCAACATGCCGAAAAAGTCTGAGAAAGTGATTGTGGAGGCTTCGTCGACTCCTAATCTATAGGTTAACAAGATTTTTTTTGCTCTTAAGACTGCTGAAAGAAACTCTGAGCCGGATTTTTGTGGCTTTGTTTAATATACTGGAATCTCTGTAAAGTGTAAAGCTTTGTAAATCCATTAATTAGGCTCTATTTTTTTTAAAAAAAAAGTAACCAGGCCTGGAAATTGGCCCATCCGGGTTATGAGAAGAATTGCTAATGGCTCATTTTCAACTGAGAACTATCGGTTCCCTTATGAGTCGGATTTCCGAAAGATATGTTGTAAAACTGTTTTTTATCGTAACAATTGGCTGCATCGAGTATAGTATGGTATGGAATTTAAAGGGAAAGGGTTTGTATATGGCTGGTGATGCTACTCAATAGGTGTAATGAAAAGGATACTGTAGGTTCTAAAAAAAATCAAAAATTCACAAAAAGCGAGTTGTATTGGTCTTATATGATTGATAAGATATTTTTTGGGTAGTTGTAATACTACAGGTCTATGGTACCTTGGGTAAGTGGACATACCCCAGACTGTTTCGGTTCTAGCTAAGGTGAATTTTTTTGAATCGGCTAAAGAGGTCACTATGTACTGATTTCGGATATTGGTGCCCTGTCTAATGATATTCTGTAGGTAGTGTGTGGCATCACATAACCTAGTGTGGGAGTAAATATTGGTTTTTGCAAATTGACTCGACCTTTTTTACCGTATTACATCACCTACTAGTAAGATTGATATTTTTAGTGCAGATACCTATCTTACTGAATTGGCTAATAGTTATATTGAAATCGCCAAATATTGGCTTTGGATATGTTGCCCTGCCTTTTGATATTTTGTAGAAAGTGAGTTGCATCACAGACCGGATTGTGGTAGTAAAATGCTGGTATCAAATTTACTTGATTTTTTGTTACATCACATACTAGGATGTTTAGTGAAAGGTTCGGGTAGATGGTCACTGATTCAACATGTGACAAATTTCTGCTGGCCATGGTTGGTTTGAACCTCGGATATTCGATGAAATAATCTTGCCATCATCTGCTCTCTTCTTAGTATCACTCAAGTGTATAAGATTTGGTCTTTACCTACCATCTAGCAGTATATACAACTAAAAGCTTCTAATTAGTTGGTTTAAAATGTTCTCGATACTATGAGGAAAGTCAATTGTTTTTCCCTTTAGCTGGTCTGGGCTATCACTCTTATGTCTTTTCTTTCTTGGACGAGTGCTGAGCTGGCTCTAGGTACTGAGTCGTCTATGGTGATTATGGTATGAAAGACAATGTATAGCTGGCTTGGGCTATAGTATGTCAGACATGACATAATAACATAGATATTTCTTTATAAAAAGAAGTGAATATAAAATTTTAAAAAATAGGGGAGCTCTGGTTTGTAAATTGGTAAATTCTTAGTCTTTTGGAATATCTCAACTTGTTTAGAAAAGGGTTCTTAAAGTAAGATCTGTTCCAAAAGATTGTTTTTTCTATACTTCAAACTATAAGGAAGAGGTGGTCCTTAATTAAACTAAGATCTGGCTCAAGATTACTTGTGCCTACCTCTATAGAGGAAAATTTTCTCGAGTCTGATTAAAGAAGAAGTTTCTTTTAGTAATCTACCTAAAAAATCTCTATAATCTTAGGTTTGACAAAGAAAGTTATATATATATATATATATATATAAAATATATATATTCAAGAAATAACCTGATATATAGCTGCTCTATGGGGTTTTCACTCTCCTTTTTCAGTGGCAAAAAAGCCAAGGAACTTTTTTTCTAAAAAAACAACAAAATACAAGTTAAGAACTGTGTTTTTTTTTTATGGTGACATGGATAACAACTGGGATGCCCAGCATCACCTGCGTATAGTCACGTGCTAACGAATTGTTTTCTTGTGGCTATGGGTGCAGGTGAGGGCTACCTTCCTTGATTAAAACATTCTGTTCTTAACATATGGAGGATCTCTAAATGTGAAGCAAAATTTCCCAGACTTTGGGCTAGCGGTTTCCCGAGCTATATTCTGTTTTCTTCATTACTTTGTACAAAATTTATTTTCAACTGCAAATAAATTATTGTACAAATCCATTGTACTTTTCTAGAATTGTTGGTCTGTGAACAGTTAGTGTTCATTTGCGTATATATATTGATTTAGAACTGCTATACACACATGCGCTCATTCGGCGGATTTCTTGGCTGTGTAATCCCTGTCATTTTTTGCTTAACTTCATGGTGGCTCCATCTTGACATGTCTACACTATAGCACCCTCTAATGGCTATCTTGTATTCTCTTTCCTTAGCTCTCTCTCTCTCTCTCTCTCTCTCTCTCTCTCTTTCCCTGTCTCTGTAGTAGATGGTGCTGCTGGATTCGTCGTACTTCTTGATGATGCGCCTGCCATAATGTGCTGGAGAAATATGGCCACTTGATCCAAACACTATAAAGGTGAGCTCCCATTCTCACTTAGTATTGGTACTGTATGCTTTTGTGGTGTGTATGTGTGCATTTGAGAGTGTACATTGGGGTTGGGAGGCTGTTACCCACAAGTGGTCTTGTGTTAAAATTGTTGGCTCTATGGCAAAAGGCAAAGATAAGCAGGCTATTATGGAGCTGGCTGCTCTGACTCAATCTCAGGTGACCTATGACATTGATATGAACTTATGTCCGAGTTATTTGGTTGTGATACGATTCACTTGTTGTTATAGTTGGCATGCATATGCCGGATTATACATGAATGGCAACTTCCACTCTATCACTTACTACGAGGAGGTGTTTTTTTGCACATTATAGGTTTAGAAAAGGCTTTCAGTTTGTGTTTAAATTATAGTGGGAATATATATGAGCATCCTTTTATCTGCGCTGTGAAATTCCATTAAGGTTAGTGAGTATGAGCAATAAATAACTACGGGCTTTTTCATTTGCATAGGGTTAGAATACTTTTAAAGGTGGTATCCTCTTACAAACACAAGATAAATGTTGCCTGGAGTTATTGTTCTTTGCTAAAATATAATGACAAAATAATTTGTGAATGGCCCTATATGATAGGATTGACTGAGGGGTTAACATACGACCTACCATACACTGTTATGGCTGGTGTGGCCGGTATGATACTGATGCTGTGCCTTTGAGTTGTTTATTGAGCTTACCATTACCACTTTGTGTCATTCTATATTGATATAATGTTATGGATTTAAAACTCTAACATATGATCTCTTAGCCATGAATGGGAGATGGGTACAGGGTTATGATTGATTGTGGGCACAATGGTCATTAGACTGATGTGTGCTTGTGGGGTTGGTACCGAGCTTACCATTCTTGCTCAGATATGATCTATGCCGACGTAGTGGTAGTATATTGGTCCTTTGTAAAAGAGCTCAACTTGGCCGAATATGGTTATTAATGTTGTGAACAGGGCTATGGCTGATTATGGGCGAGTAGGGTAAGATAATAGTTATGAAAGGTTGTAGATTTTTGAATATGCTGTTGTAAATGGGCTCCTCTTAAAGCTAGAAATGGCTGTTTATTGGATCAAAGTTCTAGACCATGGACTCTCTTGTGGGGACTTGGACATCAGTGTTCTGGATCACAATTATGGACCATGGCGTTCCTTTAAAGGAAACCATTGCTGATTATATGAGTAGCTTCACGTTTCTTATCAATTATCTTTGAAAACATTTTTAGTTGGGTGACATCTATAACATGTGGGATACCCATGCATCACCTGCATACGGTGCCAACAAATCTTCATATCCATCATGCCCTTCCATTTTGGGGCTATTCAAGGCCCATGTTCATAAAAGATTGAGGTTTATTTTATTTATAACTGGATAAATTTACAAAAATTGGCCTATATTCCAAGTTTTCCTTGAAGAAACCGGCATAATTTTACAGGTTTTAGTGTAAATATTGTCAATTCTTCAAAATTTGACCTAAAAAGTGAAAGATCTTTGATTATGCCTTTATATATTTTCAATGTTTTCAAAAAACCCAGGGTTTACAATATTTTTAACCATCTATTCCAAAGATGCATTAAAAAAAAAGAGGAAATGTTTTGCAAGTTTTAGCAGTAACTTCTCAAATTCTGTGCTAAAAACCAAAAGAGTTTTAATTGTGCCCTTTTTTACTTTAAGTACGAAATTTTTTGGCAAGCCTAATAAATGAGTTTGATTAGGAAAAATATTTTTAGCAAGCCCTATTTGAGACCTCATGTGCTACATGCTTATGTTCTCCCACGTGAGGCACAGGTGGTGCCAACCCAACTATGAGACCATCTGACTTTGCCTCTTTTGGTGAAGTTGTAGCATGTAGTGTGCACGTTCTCGAGGTTAGTAGAATAGCTATGCGTGTAGGTGCCTAGCACAAGTTTTTTGTTGAACATTGCATGATGTGTGCAGCTTAGCATGTGCTATTCTCAGGTCTTCTTCTCCTTTTGCTTTGTATGGTTCATAGTCCGTGTTCATATGAGCACAATGTTCCTCAATGTGATGAGATATGGCACCAATACATGTACATGATTATGGGTTACGTTTCCTTGTAGATAGCCTTGTGAACCGGTATGGTCGGTTGTGTTTTCTCCTTATGGCAATGGTAGTTTCTTGGCATGAGGCTTTTGTATAGGTGGTGGTTTTAACCTATTAACACTTATGAGTATTGTTATAAATATTTAAAATAAATAACTTTCAAAATAGAGTCACCCTTCAAATTTGAGGGCTCCATGTGGATTTGTGTAGAAAGAAAAGTGGGGTTTCTTTATGACATTCAAACAAAAAATTAGAGCCACTCTTCTAATCGCCTTCAAGAGGAAAAATAGTCACCCTTGATCGAGCAGTGTTATGCTTCCAGGGCTCATCTCTCTCTCTCTCTCTCTCTCTCTCTCTCTTTCTAGTGTTGCACGTGAGGATGTAACAGATTTTCAAAAGGTGCTTTCCTCCTCTCTTTGCAAAGCATGTCCTCGGGGTGGGGAGAGTAATCTTGGATGTAATAAGCATCCAAATTTTCCACGTCTGCCATCCCCTTCCATTTTGAGGCTATTCAAAATTAGTGTTTGCAAAAAACCAAGGTTTATTTTGTTTTTAACCAGCTTAAATTGCAAAATAAATCCCAGATAGATTCTAAGCTTACCTTGAAGAAAACCAACAGCATTCTGCAAGTTTTAGTAAAAATATCATCGATTCTTCAAATTTTGACCTAAAAATTGAAAGAGGTTTAAGTGTGCCCCTTACTTATTTTCAAATTGTTTCGATCAATAAAAGATTTGGTACCCTCTTTGAGACCCCCCTCCCCCCCCCCCCCCCGCCCGCTTCTCTCTCTCTCTCTCTCTCTCTCACTCTCTCACACACACACACACACAGTCACACACACACACACACACACACACACACACACACACACACACACACACACACACACACACACACACACACACACACACACACACACACACACACAGAGTATTACTTACATGTTAATGAATACCTAGCATATTTGGCACCTTGGATTCTACTAAAACATGCTTCCTATGTTACACTACATAGGGTATCCACCATGGGACTTGGCCCTTTTAAAACATAAGTGATACGTTGGGGTACTGCCTCGGGTTAACCCGACCGTGAAGGCGCTAAGGTAGTTTCTTCATTACGCTTTGTAGGAGGCCTTACTATCTCAGCAGGGGATCGCTCCACTCATGACGATCTACACACTACGTAGTAATGACGACCTTCCTCCCTCCTCTATTTAAAAGGTGAGGGTGCAACTCTGCCCCTCACTAAACTTTGTTTGTGTTCTTTTTTCTTGCATAAAATAGGACCGCGTGTCTGTTTCTCTATTGCACCGAAGTATGGAGCTCATAACACCCGTTACACAGGTTGGCTACTTTTACTCATAAGTTTTTCATTGCGCACTTACGTTTTTAGGGCTATATTACTATGTTGCTCTAATTATGGCACCTTGTGTGGATTTCACTCAGTATAGTAGAACTTATTTGAAGGTGCATTGGTGTTTTTGCAAGGCTTTAATCCCATTACTGGGTTTCTGGTTGCTATCAACTCCGCGTAATTACTATTCTAAAGGTTTTTTTTTTGAGGTTTCTGTATAGGTGGTTTGGGGTATGGCGTACTAGTTGCTACCGCTTTAACTCTATTTTTTTAATAAAAGCTTGCCTACTGGCTACTGTTCGTTAATTGATCACTGGTTTTTTTGCTGCCGCTTAACTCGGCTAATGGGTAGGACGAGACATATTACTGGTGCTTACTACTCATTAATATGCTTGGAGGTTGGCTTGGTACTGTTGCTTTTTGCATGGGTTATTGATCTTAGTTATGGGTAGCCTGGATAGGTCTTGTGTTTTGGATGGATATGGGAACTTGAAAGGGGTGGAGTTTTCCTACCCACTGCGCACTGATATTGAATGTTTTTAAGAAGAGTTGGGCCCGAAGGCATGCTATTGCTGTACCTGGTCATTTCTTTATGGTTGGGCTAAGGGTAATACAATGCATTATTTGCATGCACACTGGCGGGTGTAGCTCCTTATGTAGCTTCGTAATTGATTTGGTATATTGCCTACAACCCCTTGGGGTTGGTTATGTGAATATAAAGGGGCTGAACTTCTGCGCACTATTATTGGATATTGTTTGGATTTGTAGGGGAGGTTGTCATGACTGCATTCCATGTCGTTACTGGTTTGGTATCCAGGTTTTGGTTGAGATGTTGCAAATCATTATTTCCATAGGTAGGAGCGACTTTTTGTTTATGGTAAAATAGGGCTTGACCCAACTACATACGAATATTAGATGGTTTTTTTTGGCCCGACTACTTACAGTTACTGGGTATATTACTAGTCGTCGTGTTAAAGTATTACAAGGATCTTTTTTCATTCATAGATGACAAGAGAAATTGGAAACTTAAAAACATAATTCCTTTCAAATGCATGGTTAGACTCGTGGTCTAGCTGGATTCAGCAAGGACTCCTTCCCACTTGGTTGGCCAAAAAGATGTGTAAGGTAAGTAACATACAAACCGGGGGATTTGGATTCCATGTACCATGATGGGCTAAACTATACTCAACTTAAAACAAACATAATCTAACTTAAGGCTTGTTGGAACTATAAAAGAAATTTTCTTAAAAAACCTTCTTTTATAACTTCATATGGTGGTGTTTTCACTAGAAAGATAAACTAATAAAAATATTAATGGGGGATTCAGACACTTGGATTAGAAGAGGTGATGGCCTTCTAATTAGAATGATATTTTTTCTGCTAAGAAAATTTGGGTTCCTTTAAAAAAAAAAGAGAAACACATTCTACATAAATACTATGGACTTGGCTTGTAAGTTAGAAAAAAGTTTGTAAATGGACATGGATAACAATTGTTATAGTCCATTGATACACGCCCAAGGCTAAGATATTCGTTTTCTTGTTTGAATGGATGCAGGTAAGGACTCTATTTTATCTTGGAAAGGTTTTTTTGGCTTTAGCAAGTTGTCCAACATAGAATATACATACACTTACTACAAGGGAAGTCCTTCTGTTATTGGTATACTGAAATGGGGCTACATTCTTACAAATATTGTACAAAGATAATTCTAAAGCTGAGTTGTTTTTGTACTTATCAGTTCCTTTATTCTGAAGCCAACTGTCTTTTGAATGTAAAAATTTCACTTATGTCTTATTATTTATGATAAAATAGCTACACACACCCTTCCATTTAGGGACTGTTCGAGACTGGTGTCCGATTAAAACCAAGGTTTAGTATAGCTATGCGTGCAGGTGCCTAGAACGTTTTGCTGAAAATTGCATGATATGTGGAGTTCAGCATGTGCTATTCTCAAGTCTTCTTCTCCTTTTGCTTTATATGGTTCATGGTCCGTGTTCATATGAGCACAATTTTCCTCAATGTAATGAGATGGCCTTGTGGTGGCACCAATACATGTACATGGTTATGGGTTACGCTTCCTTGTAGATAGCCTTGTGAATTGGTATGGTCGGTTGTGTTTTCCCCTTATGGCAATGGTAATTTCTTTGCATGAGGCTTATGTAG
Source organism: Adiantum capillus-veneris (assembly GCF_014529385.1). Lineage (NCBI taxonomy): Eukaryota > Viridiplantae > Streptophyta > Polypodiopsida > Polypodiales > Pteridaceae > Adiantum > Adiantum capillus-veneris. The sequence continues at coordinate 149,973,613 of NC_140936.1, read as the reverse complement.
AGGTGGCGGTTTTAACCTATTAAGCCTTCTAAGTATTGTTATAAATATGTAAACTGATAAACTGTCATAAAATCTAATATCTAATATCTAACCAACCCAAATGATTTTCTCATATTAAATTGATCACTTAATGTGGGAGAATAAACGGGAACAAGTGTTAAGATATAGACATGTGCTTCTAGATCTATCTCAACACGGGGCCAATGGTAAAGGGGCCCAAATGAGAGATGGTCTATCAAAGAGCAAGGCTAACAAATGGAGCATAAGACCTTAGGGTTAGCTTCATTGAAGACCTCCAATAATGTGTGTAAAAGGCCTTTGACCTTAGGTAAGCTAGGGCTAAGCTTGAGGCGCGGGAACCCGACCCAGCTCGAGGTGCTTGTCCTGCTTGTCATGCTTGATGATTAAGGTGCTTGATGATTGAGCTGCTTGAGATGCTTGAGGTGCTTGACATGCTTGAGATGCTAGGGTTGCACTTGAGGTGAGAACCCAGCCCAAGCTTAAAGTGCATATGAGCCAAGCTTGTGGTGGGAACTGGGCCTATGCATGAGGGGCTTGAGGTGTCAAAAAGTCAAAGATTCAATCCCTACAAGGAGGGGGGAGCCCTACATGAGGGGGGATGAGAGAGAACACCCACACACTCACACAAGACATGCATGGTACAAAGAAAGCAAATGGGACACTTGTCAAGTTCCTCCTCATGTTGCCCTCATGGTGTGCCTGAAGCCTATTGGTTGGCCACCCAAGGGGTCCAATAATAATTTAGGAGATTTAATTAAATGATTTAGCATTTATCTAGCCCTCTCTCTAAAAGGGGAAAGGGGGACACTTGTCTCAATGCTACCCTTGCTGCTTGTAATGCCTCCTGCTTGTGATTGGCTAGGCATGGAGGGGTCCAATGAGCTTCAAGCATGAGCTACAAGGGGGGGTCGACCCAAGCAAGCTAGGGGGTTGCTTAGGGGGTATACTCACCCACACACACTCACAAACACTCTCATGGTGTGCTATGCAAAGTGCAAGAGCTCCCTCTCCTTCTCCAAGTAAGTAGAGGTTGAGAGCCTACACCAACACTCTTGGATATGAAGTGCAAATCCAACCAAGAGCCATGCTTCAATGCTTAAGCTTTCCATCTCCTTCTTCTTCATTACTATGCTATTATGTATGCTAGCAACAAGAGTTATGATAAGTGAGGAACTAATTCTTTCTCCTACGAAATGTTTCTTCTTCCTCTTCCCTACCCTCATTCCCTGCTAGCTCTCTCCACCTTCGAAGGTGTTTGAGGTCTTGGGACTGAGGCTTGGGATAGTTAAAGCTTTCTTCAAGTTTATGTTATGTTTGTGATGCATGAAGCTTTCCATCTTCATTGCATCACCTAGGTCACAAGGAACACAAAGATTGTATTGTAACAAGTCTCTCTTAATGGGAGAAATCATAATACAAATGCCTATTGGAGGGGGGACCGGCTCCACATAAATCGGGTCCTCAACTGTTGTCATGTTCTCTAAATTCTCTCTCTTGCAAAAGTATTGTTCATGCCAAGTTAGCTAATTGCTATGATTATGTTGCTATCTTCAATTATGTTCACCCGCTATGCTCACAAAGTCATTTCTCAAAAGTACTCTCATTAATTTTTGCTACTCTCAAATTAAATAGGCCAATTCCATTACATTGGTATCAGAGCATTTGGTTTCTCTTTTCTTGCTTAAGAAGAGAGGTCCTTAAGTAGCCTATAAATGGTTAATGTTGTTAATTATATTAGGGTAAGTGGAACTGAGATCTATTATCGGTTTTGTTGAGCCCACTATGTGGGGGATGGTGCACACCTCGGGAGCTTTGGACTTAATAATGGAGTCTTTTTAGACTTGCCTACGGCTTTACCATTATTGAGCCATAAGAAGTCCAGAAGGAGCTAGCCCTCAACAACTCTTCTATGTTAGACCTACTCCTCTACTCTCTATAATTAACCATTTCGAGTCGTGGGTGTAGATACTTAAGAGCCGATTTTCAAAGGCTAAGAGGAGTGGCAACTAAGGTTTTGAATTGCCAATGCATACACTAAGTACATACATATATCTTGTTAACATGGCATACAATAATCAAGAGAGTAGAATGAACATTGATAGCTTTGATTTTGCACATGAAGGTGCTAATGATGATGCTCCCATGTTTGTGAATTATCTCGTCACTAGGTTGCAGCGCTATGGGCAACCCTGCTTTGCAAGCCGAAGTTACTCAACAATTTCGTGCTTATGGAATTTCCCTTCCTCTCCAAGAGGAGAGAGAGCTTAGGAGGCCTCTTGAAGAGACCACAAAAGAAGACTCTCTCCCATTCGAGAGGAGGAATCCAAAGAGCAAGAAAGCAATGAAAGTTTAAGTTCCTCTGAAGATGTGGCTCCACGAAGACGGTGGTCTAGACGATCGCCCACTCCTCCCAAGAGGAAAAGATCAACACATAGTCCTTCTCCTCATCACTTTGAAAGGCAAGAGAGGAAACAAAGGAAGAAAAGGGCTAGGAAGAGGTCACCCTCTTCTTCTTCTTCTTCTTCTTCACCTTCCTCCTCTTCCGACGAAAGTTATGGCTATTCGCCTAGAGAATACAAGAGGGGAGGACATCGCAAATCATTTCCTGCATGGCGAAGGTCACAAAAGCTAAAGAAGTTCAAGGAGGGGGGAAAGAGTATCTCTTTTCTCACCTATGATGGCACCTTTGGTGCTACCGACAAAGTGTTGGCCTTCATCCAGCAATTTGATGCGGCCTTTGGAGACGAGGGCTTCACAGTGTCCTCCAAGCTACGCCATGTAGCTATGCACTTCCAAAAATCAGCTCGTCAATGGTGGGCTAGCCTTCGTGTCAATGGTGAAGCCCCAAAGACATGGAAAACTCTACGAGTTTCCATCATGAAGCAATTCCTTGCAAGCGATGCAAAAGACAAAGTGTTTACTGAATGGCGCAGCTTGAAGCTTCTCTCTCATGAGTCTATCCACAAGTACGTAGACAAGTTTTGGGATTTACATCTCAATGCTACTGTCTTTCAAAAGATAGACTTTGTCGAGCAAAGGCAGCAATTCTGTGCGGGATTACCTAAAGAGATGGCCGCATACATCAACTCTCAATGGCCTGGTACTATTAGCGAAGTAATCCATCACACCATGGTTTCTTCACGCATCAATTTCCATCAAGGGGCTAGACGTAATGTCAAGCCCATGGAAAACAAAGACAAAAATGATGCAAAGGGGAAAACCAATGTTCAAAATACTTCCCAAGTCACTTCCAGCAACAACAACAATTGGTCCAAGGAGAAGGGAGTTTACAAAGGTAAAAACAAACTCTCTCCTGAAGAGCTTGAAGCTTTTCGCAAGGACCATAAGTGTTTCAAGTGTGGGGAGCAAGGACATGGCTATCGTTCTTGCCCCAAGAGAAATACTCGCAATGAGACTCCTAGGGCTTCCACCATCGAAGCTCCAAAAGAGGATGTTCATTGCAAAGGATCATCACTTTCCTATGCTTGGGGAAAGGTAAGAGAGCATGATGCCTTCATCTTGTTTGACCCTGGCTCTACTCTCAACTTCATATCAATGGAGTTGGCCACCAAGTTGGGCATTCAAGCTTTCGAGATGGGAGATATAGTAGTGGTTGATGCAGCTTGCAAGGGACAACAAGCCTCCGTTACTCCCTTGATTGGGAAGTTGAGGCCTTGTGTCCAAAGCTATGTCGACAAAGAAGACTTCTTCATCTCTCCTCTCCAACATGAGGATGTTATCCTAGGGGCACCATGGTTTGATCGCATGGCTGCCAACATGAAGTTCCCTGAAAGGAGAATCTACTTCACCTGTAACATTTAATGGCCTAATAACTTATGTGTAGCGGAAATTAGCATGAACATAGTGGGCATTTCATTAGAATAGATTCCTAATGAGAATTACAAGAGTGCTTGGGTGGAGAGAGCAACAAAAAGCATAACACCTAGTTAGATAGCATCGACAATACTTTCAAAAGAGAGAGAAATTAAGCTATTGACAACAGTTGAGGACCGGATTTGCATGGAGCCCGTCCCCCCTCCAAAAGACTTTGTATTATGGTTTCTCCCATCAAGAGAGACATTGTACAATACAATTCTTTGTGTTCCTTCAAGACTAGCTAGTGCAATGAAGATGGAAGCTTCATACACCAAGCAAAACACTTAATCAAACACAACTTGAATTATCCCCGTTCTCAGACCCAAGACCTCACACACCTTCGAAGATGGTGAGAGCTAGCAGGGTATGAGAGTAGATTGAGAGGAAGAAGGAGTATCTTACGAGAAAGATGTACATCTCCTCACATAATAACTCATATTAGCATAGCTTAGCTTAGTAATTAGCTTGGTAGAGGAGATGATCATGCATTGAAGCTTGGCTCTTGGTTGGATTTGCATCCACATGCCAAGAGAGTGTTGATGTAGGCTTCTATCTCACAAGCTTGGAGTAGGTGATGAGCTCTCCATTAAAGCTTGGGAGGAGATAGAGTATTCTTCCTTCACACATGGTCAAGTGTGAGTGTGTGTGTGTGTGTCAATGCCAAGCAAAAATCATCCCCCTCTCTCTCTCTTGGGCGAGCCCTAGCTGCTAATTTGGTCTGGCTTTTGCCTCATTGGACCTCCCCAAGTCAAGCCAATAGGTATTAAGCAGCATAAGTGATAGCCTTCTGACATGTGTCCCCCTTTCCCCTTTTGTGAGAGCTTTAGGTAATTAAATAATTAAACTAAACTCTCATTGGACCCCTTTGTCTCCTGGCCAATAGAAATTAGGCAAGCCATGCGGCTTCTGAATGCTCATTGGACCCTTTGGGAGACTGCCCAATAGTCTTCTAGGAGACTTAATTCTCATTGGTTTCTTTTATTAAATGTTTTTAAATTAATTAAACTACATTTACTCTAGCTTAATTCTCATTGGTCCACTTCAAGGGTCTTCCAATAGGAATTGGGCACACCTTGTGGGCATCTGGCCTAGGGAGCTGACATGTGTCCCTCATTCCCTTTGTGTAAAGGGAGCCTGTGTGTGTGTGTGTGGCTTTCTCTCTCATACCCTACCTTTGGGGCTCGCCCCCTCCCATGTAGGGATGTGCAAAGACTTTTAGGGCACACATAAAGCATCCAATTTTCCCTAGGGTTGACCTTTGGACACAACCTTTGAATTTTGGAACCTTGGCATTTTGGAAGTCTTAATGGGCTGAACCTTAGGGTCTTTTTAGCCCATTGTTGCACATGGCTCTTTTTCAGATGGCCCCCATTTTGGATCCCTATTTTCCCTCCTTTGGATCCCTACTGTGGCCGGTCTGCTGGCTTAACCAATATTCTAGCTTTTTCTCCCTTGGCACTTCCCCACATTAAATGATCAGTTTAATATGAGAAAATCATTTAGGAGAATTAGATATTGATTATTATGACATTACCTCTCTCTTGAAATCATAGTCGTCCTCGACTATGGTGTAGAGAAGATAAAGCATATTCATGAGTCCTTTTCTTAGCGGGTAGAGGATCCCTATGTTACCCTACGACATCATTCCATAATGGATGACTAGTCCATTTGGCGCTTGAGAGCCTGAGGCTGCCGCAAGCATGTCTGCACATTAGTCCTATCAGTCTTCCATAGTAGAGTGACAAGCTCTACTTGGTGTTTGGGAGACGTCGTCTCCGCAAACTTGATCTAAGCATGCATACTACTTCATTTTTGTGCACAAATAAAGAAAAAGAGAGTCTTATAAGACAAAAATTTTGTTCATTTTTAACATTTTGTACATTTGCTTACTCTTGGGAAGCATTGTAAGCATTGACAAGGTTTAGGTTATCCTTTAATTGTATGCCTTGCATCCATCTAGCATCTTCGAAAGGATAATTCTTAAACTTAATAAGATATCGTCGGATAGTCTTACCGCCTCTTAATACCTTGTCTTCATGTCGGAGAATGGACTCGGGCTGCAGCACCTGCTCTTGGTCTTCGATCTCCTGTGGGTCTTCAATAGTTGGTTCTTGAGGTGGCTCTCCTTTGTAAGGCTTTAATAGGCTCACATGAAAAGCATTGTGTATGAGCCAATGATTGGGCAACTTAAGTTGATAGGCCATCTCATTGATTGGCCTAAGACTAGAAGGGACCATAGTACCTTTTTGCTAGTTTAGCATAGTACTTTTGGTGGCCCGTAGGATTCTTGCCCGTCGTGTGCCTTAATCGAGCCTTGGGAAACTTTAACAAGACCCAATCGTTTTCTTTAAAGGCTTGGGCTCTTCTGTGCTTGTCAGCAGTAGCCTTTTGCCTTTACTGTGAGATAGAGATAGCATCCTTAATCTTTTGGAAAGATTCTTGTAGGTCTCGGCTATACTCATCTGCAGCGAAGATCTTCCCATGTACCTTAAGTAGCAAGGGACTTTTTGATCTTCCCTCAATTACCTCGAAAGGTGCTTTTCCTGTGGGAGTATGTACAGTGTTATTGTAAGCATACTCTACTAAGGGTAAGTACTTCTCCCATTGGGATCTTTGATCTACTTCCGTTACATAGGCTTTTAGTAGATCGAGAATGGTTAGGTTAGCTATTTCACTTTGGCCATCAGTTTGTGGATGATAGGCCGAAGAGAAGTTTAGGCTTGTTCCTAAATTCTCAAAGAGACCCTTCCCGAAATTACTGGTCATTCTAGGATCTCTATCCGACACTATGGACATTGGCAAGCCATGGTACTTGAAAATTTGTGAAATGAAGAGGGTTGCCATTTGATGGGCTTTGATAGTCTTTTTGACAGGTATAAAATGAGCTTGTTTACTGAACCTGTCTACTATCGTCCATATCCCAGTATTCCCATGGATAGACTTAGGCAATCCAAAGATAAAATCCATGGATATGCTCTCCCAAGGTGAATTAGGGATTGGCAAGGGTTGAAGCAATCCAGGTTGCTTCCCTCTATCAAATTTTGTCTTTTGACATACCACACATTTGGAAACATACTCTTGTATGTTCACTTTCATGGTAGGCCAATAGAAATATGTTTCAATTCGCTTTAAGGTAGACTGAATCCCTCTATGCCCCGCATATGGGGGAGCATGAGATTCATACATTACTTTCTCACGTAGTGAGTTAGTAACGCATAGTCTATTGCCATAGAGAAGATAACCATCTCGTAAAGTAAATGGTTCTTCTTTCTTCCCTAATGCAAGGGCTGAAATCACATCTCTAAAATCGGAATCAATAGCATACTCATCTATCATTGAAGATAGATCATTGTGAGTTGCTATGGAAACCGCATTCACTCTCGGTCGTCTTGAGAGTGCATCGGCTACTTGATTATGCTTGCCAGCAATGTGAGCAATATGAAAATGAAATTGCGAAAGGAAATTTGCCCACCTCATTTGTTTGTCGGAGAGCTTGGTCTGCGTCATGAAGTACTTAAGACTTTGGTGATCCGTTCGCAGAATGAAAGGAGTCCCCAATAAATAGTGCTTCCATGAGTCTAAGGCATGTAGAACTGTAAGAAGTTCTTTTTCATATATGCCTAGAGCTTGCTCAACAGGGTCGAGCCTTCGACTCTCATAGCCTATGGCGTGCCCTTCTTGGAGCAAAACAGCCCCAAGGCAATCACCACAAGCATCACATTGGACCTCAAATGGTTTTGAGAGATCCGGTAGTGTAAGCACAGGTTGAGAGATAAGCTTTTCTTTAAGCTTTTCGAAAGCATTGTTCTCCTTAGCAGAACATGTATACCTAACACTTTTCTTTGTTAGGTCATGTAATGGTCCCGCAATTTGTGAGAACTTTTCTATGAAGCATCTATAGTATGCACACATACCTGTAAAGCTTCTTAGTTCATGAAGATTCCTTGGTTTAGGGCATCCTTTTATTACCTCTAACTTGGATGGATCCATTTGGATACCATCTTGAGAGATAATGTGACCTAAATACTGAATCTCTTGCAAGAGAAATTCACTTTTCTTTCGATTAACATAAAGTTTATTCTCTCTTAAAACTTGAAATATTACCTGGAGGTGTTGCTTGTGTTCCTCCAATGAATTAGAGTAGATGATAATATCATCAAAGAACACTCCAATGAAGGTTCGATGAGGCCTGAACAGCTTCTCCATCAAGCTGTTGAATGTGGCTGGGCATTGGTCAAGCCAAAAGGCATGACAATGTATTCGTAAAGACCAAATGTAGTACGAAATGCGGTCTTTACAATGTCTTGATCAACTATCCTTATTTGATGATAGCCACTTTTTAGGTCAATCCTACTGAAGTAGGTCGATCCTTGTAGCTTATCAAATAGGTCTTCTACCCGTGGAACGGGAAACCTATTCTTGATAGTGATCCTATTTAGTGCTCTATAGTCGACACACATACGATATGTGCCGTCTTTCTTTTGCACTAATAGCACAGGTGAGCAAAATGGAGATGAGCTAGGCCTAACCATGCCCTTCTCAACTAACTCATGCACTCGCCGCATAATCTCCTCTTGTTGAGCTTGAGAAACTCTATAAGGAGGTTTGTTAGGCGGTGAACTTCCTTCAAGAAGTTCAATTGCATGGTCATCATTACCTCGTTTAGGAGGTAGCTCACAAGGGATGTCGTCAATAAAAACATCTTGAAACCCCTGGAGAAAATTGGATAACTCTAATTCCTTTTGGTTGCTTTTATTTTCTTTTGATAAAGCATTAGGTTCATTTTGAGAATCTTTAACAAAAATCATGTACACAGAAATAGAGCTCTTTATTGACTTGTTGAAAGCTGGTGTATGTACAATGGGGATGGTGTTACCCATCTCCTTAGCATCTATATACATGTCTTTTTCCCTGAACTTAAAGGAGATTCTCCTTTCAGGAAATTTAACATCGACAGCAAGGCGGTCAAACCATGGTGCCCCTAGGATTACATCCTCATGCTCGAGAGGAGAGATAAAGAAGTCCTCTTTGTCCACATAGCCTTGGACATGAAGCCTCAATTTCCCGATTAAGGGAGTGACTGAAGCTTCTTGCCCCTTGAAGGCACTGTCTGCGGGTAGGATATCTCCCATCTCGTAGGATTGTATGCCTAGCTTGGTGGCTAACTCCATAGATATGAAATTGTGAGTAGAACCAGGGTCAAAGAGAATAAAAGCATCATGTTCTCTTACCTTTCCCCAAGCATGGCATAGAGGAGATCCTTTGTGGTGAGTTTGGTGAATCTCCTCCTTTTGGATTTCAACCAAAGAAGCTCTAGGAGGATCTTGGCGGTTGTTCTTTTGGGGACAAGCGCGGTATGCATGCCCTTGTTCGCCGCACTTGAAACACCGGTTACCCTTACGATAACGCTCAAGCTCTTCAGGAGAGAGTTTATTCTTTCCTTTGTAAACTCCCTTCTCTTTAGCTTTGTTGGAATTGCCCTTAGGAGACTTTTGGACATTGTCCTTCCCCTTAGGCTCATTGGAACCCTTGTTTTCCAGGGGCTTATTATTTCTTTTACCCCCCGTTTGGAAATTGATTCGAGAGGCCACCATAGTATGGTGTATTACCGCCGATATGGTACGTGGCCTTTGGGAGTTGACATACTCCGCCATTTCTTCGGTTAAGCCCGCACAAAATTTGCTTTTGCTCTCCAAAATCCAAATTTTTGAAGACAGTGGCTTTGAGTTGTAGGTCCCAAAACTTGTCTACATATTTGTGGATGGATTCATTGGGAGAGAGCTTTAAGCTTTGCCATTCGGTGAGTACTTTGTCTTTGGCATCAGTGGCCAAAAACTGCTTCATAATGGAAGCTCTTAAAGCCTTCCATGTTCGTGGAGCTTCACCGTTGGCTCGTAGGCTAGACCACCATTGTCTGGCGGACTTTTGAAAGTGCATAGCTACATGGCGTAGCTTAGAGGACTCCGTGAAGCCCTCATCTCCAAACGCCGCATCGAATTGCTGGATAAAGGCCAAGACTTTGTCCGTAGCACCGAAGGTGCCATCAAATGTAAGGAAAGAGATGCTCTTCCCTCCCTCTTTGAATTTCTTCAGCTTGGACGACCTCTTCCATGCGGCATAGGATTTCCTATGGCCTCTTCTTTTTGATGGTTCAAAAGTTGCACCATCACTTTCTTCAGAAGGTGAAGAATTTGAAGAAGGTGGAGAAGAGGGTGACCTCTTTCTCGCCTTTTTCTTATCTTGATCTTTGTCGTCTTCACCATAGCTTTCATAAGAGGAAGAGGATGAAGAAGATGGAGAAGAGGGTGTCCTCTTTCTCGCCTTTTTCTTCTCTTGCTTTTTATCATCCCTCTTTGAATTGTGGTGAGGAGAAGAATATGATGGTCTTCTCCGCTTTGGTGGTGATGGAGAGCGTTTAGCCTGCTGTCTTCGTGGAGCCATCTCCGTCGAGGTGGCGGGAGACTCGCTTCTTTCTCGTTCCTTCGGTGGAGGCTCTTGAGTTCTCCTTTGGGAAGGAGATGCATCATCAAGAAGTAAATTCTTGAGCCCTTCATATGGATTCTCTTCTTCTTCCCGAATCGGAGAGAGACCTCTTTTGGTAGTCTCACAAGGAGGCTTCCTAGGTGTTCTCTCATCATGGTGATGAGCTTGGAGAGATGGATTGCCCATGGCTTGTTGAAGCCTAGAAACAAGATAGTTAACAAGCATTGAAGCATCATTAGTAGCTTGCTCATGAGCAAAATCAAAGTTATCAACATTAATTTCACTCTCTTTACTATTGTCAACCATTCTAACAACTTTTAGGTGTAGACTTTTTAGGTATACTTTGGCACTTCAAGCCCTAGTTGCTACTCCTCTTTACCCCTTTAGAAAAAGCACTCAAGCTACTGTACCCGCGGCTCAAATACCATTAATTGCAAGGAATAGAAGAGAGGGTCTTTCGACACCAAGACAGCACCGGCTCCTGTCAAGCTTCTAATAGCTCAATAGTGGTTAAGCCGTAGGCAAGCCCCGTAGGAATCCACTATTAAGACCATAGCTCTCGACGGTGATGCCCCGTTAACTGCACAAAGGCAGGCGCACTGCAAGGCTGAAAAATCCCTATTCTACTTACTCACATGCAATTAATAATACCAACCATTTGTAGCTAGCTTGAGGACCTCCCTTCTTGAGCAAGAAAAGAGAAACCTTGAGCTCTGATACCAATGTAACATTTAATGGCCTAATAACTTATGTGTAGCGGAAATTAGCATGAACATAGTGGGCATTTCATTAGAATAGATTCCTAATGAGAATTACAAGAGTGCTTGGGTGGAGAGAGCAACAAAAAGCATAACACCTAGTTAGATAGCATCGACAATACTTTCAAAAGAGAGAGAAATTAAGCTATTGACAACAGTTGAGGACCGGATTTGCATGGAGCCCGTCCCCCCTCCAAAAGACTTTGTATTATGGTTTCTCCCATCAAGAGAGACATTGTACAATACAATTCTTTGTGTTCCTTCAAGACTAGCTAGTGCAATGAAGATGGAAGCTTCATACACCAAGCAAAACACTTAATCAAACACAACTTGAATTATCCCCGTTCTCAGACCCAAGACCTCACACACCTTCGAAGATGGTGAGAGCTAGCAGGGTATGAGAGTAGATTGAGAGGAAGAAGGAGTATCTTACGAGAAAGATGTACATCTCCTCACATAATAACTCATATTAGCATAGCTTAGCTTAGTAATTAGCTTGGTAGAGGAGATGATCATGCATTGAAGCTTGGCTCTTGGTTGGATTTGCATCCACATGCCAAGAGAGTGTTGATGTAGGCTTCTATCTCACAAGCTTGGAGTAGGTGATGAGCTCTCCATTAAAGCTTGGGAGGAGATAGAGTATTCTTCCTTCACACATGGTCAAGTGTGAGTGTGTGTGTGTGTCAATGCCAAGCAAAAATCATCCCCCTCTCTCTCTTGGGCGAGCCCTAGCTGCTAATTTGGTCTGGCTTTTGCCTCATTGGACCTCCCCAAGTCAAGCCAATAGGTATTAAGCAGCATAAGTGATAGCCTTCTGACATGTGTCCCCCTTTCCCCTTTTGTGAGAGCTTTAGGTAATTAAATAATTAAACTAAACTCTCATTGGACCCCTTTGTCTCCTGGCCAATAGAAATCAGGCAAGCCATGGGGCTTCTGAATGCTCATTGGACCCTTTGGGAGACTGCCCAATAGTCTTCTAGGAGACTTAATTCTCATTGGTTTCTTTTATTAAATGTTTTTAAATTAATTAAACTACATTTACTCTAGCTTAATTCTCATTGGTCCACTTCAAGGGTCTTCCAATAGGAATTGGGCACACCTTGTGGGCATCTGGCCTAGGGAGCTGACATGTGTCCCTCATTCCCTTTGTGTAAAGGGAGCCTGTGTGTGTGTGTGTGTGGCTTTCTCTCTCATACCCTACCTTTGGGGCTCGCCCCCTCCCATGTAGGGATGTGCAAAGACTTTTAGGGCACACATAAAGCATCCAATTTTCCCTAGGGTTGACCTTTGGACACAACCTTTGAATTTTGGAACCTTTGCATTTTGGAAGTCTTAATGGGCTGAACCTTAGGGTCTTTTTAGCCCATTGTTGCACATGGCTCTTTTTCAGATGGCCCCCATTTTGGATCCCTATTTTCCCTCCTTTGGATCCCTACTGTGGCCGGTCTGCTGGCTTAACCAATATTCTAGCTTTTTCTCCCTTGGCACTTCCCCACATTAAATGATCAGTTTAATATGAAAAAATCATTTAGGAGAATTAGATATTGATTATTATGACATCACCTACAGGGGAAAGAACATGTATATAGATGCTAGTGAGTGTGGTCGCACTATTCCACTTGTAAATCCTCTTGCTTTTGATAAGTCAATGAAGAGCTCAGTTTCTGCGTACATGATTTTTGTCAAAGAGTCTCTAAAAGATACTAATGTTTCATCAAATGTAAATGGTAGGAATCAAGAAGAGTTAGACTTGTCTAATTTTCTAAAAGGATTCCAAGATGTGTTCATCGATGATATCCCTATGGACTTACCTCCAAAACGAGGGGATGATGACCATCGCATTGAGCTCCTTCCTGGAAGATCTCTACCTAACAAGCCTCCTTATCAAGTCTCACAAGCTCAACAAGAGGAGATCATGAGGCAAGTACAAGAGCTGGTAGACAAAGGGATGGTGAGGCCTAGTTCCTCTCCCTTTTGTTCTCCAGTACTTTTAGTGCAAAAGAAAGATGGTACATACCGTATGTGTGTGGACTATCGAGCACTAAACCATATCACTATCAAAAACAAATTTCCTGTACCTCGGGTAGAAGATCTGTTTTATAAGCTACAAGGCTCTACCTACTTCACTAGGATTGACCTTAAGAGTGGCTATCATCAAATAAGGATAGTGGATGAAGATATCTTAAAGACCGCGTTTTGCACAACGTTTGGTCTTTATGAATATCTAGTCATGCCTTTTGGCTTGACTAATGCACCAGCTACGTTCAATCGTTTGATGGAGAAAATTTTTAGACCATACCGCAAATTCACTGGAGTGTTCTTTGATGATATCATCATCTACTCCAAGTCTTTGGAGGAACATAAGCAACATCTCCAAGTGATTTTTCAAGCATTGAGGGAGAACAAGCTTTTTCTCAACCAAAAGAAAAGCGAATTCTTCCTTCAAGAGATTCAATACCTAGGTCATATTATCTCTAAAAATGGTATCCGAATGGATCCATCAAAGTTAGAGGTAATGAAAGTATGGCCTAACCCAAGACATCTACATGAGCTAAGAAGCTTTGTTGGTATGTGCGCATACTATAGACGCTTCATAGCAAAATTCTCTCAAGTAGCAGGACCACTACACTACTTAACTAAGAAGAACGTTAAGTTTGTATGGACTGCTAAGGAGCAAAATGCTTTTGAAAAGCTCAAAGAGAAGCTTACTTCCCAACCAGTCCTCGTGCTTCCGGATCTCTCAAAGCCATTTGAGGTCCAATGTGATGCTTGTGGTGATTGCCTTGGAGCAGTTTTGCTTCAAGAAGGGCATGCCATAGCATATGAGAGCCGAAGGCTCAATATTGATGAACGAGTCTTGGGCATTTATGAGAAAGAGCTTTTAGCTGTTCTACATGCCCTAGACACATGGAAGCACTATCTATTGGGGACTCCATTTATCCTACGAACCGACCACCAAAGTCTCAAGTATTTCATGATGCAAACCAAGCTTTCCGACAAAAAAATGAGGTGGGCAAATTTTCTTTTGCAATTTAATTTCCATATTACTCACATAGCTGGTAAGCACAATCAAGTGGCCGATGCACTTTCACGACGACCCAAAGTTAATGCGGTGTCTATAGCTACTCACAATGATCTATCCTTTATGATAGATGAGTATGCTACTGACCCTGACTTTAGAGACATAATGTCAGCCCTTGCTTTGGGGAAGAAAGAGGAACCATTCACCTTGTAGGATGGTTATCTTCTCCACGGCAATAGGCTATGTGTTACCCATTCCCTTTGTGAGAAAGTTATGTATGAATCCCATGCTCCTCCATATGCGGGGCATAGAGGTATTCAACCTACTCTCCGAGGAGTAGAGACGTACTTCTATTGGCCTACCATGAAAGTGGACATACAAGAGTATGTTTCAAAATGTGTATTATGCCAAAAGACCAAGTATGATAGAGGGAAGCAACCTGGATTACTCTAGCCATTGCCTATCCCAAATTCACTATGGGAGAGTATATCCATGGATTTCATCTTTGGATTACCCAAGTCTATCCATGGGAATACATGAATATGGACAATAGTTGACAGGTTTAGCAAGCAAGCACATTTTATTCCTGTCAAAAAGACTATTAAGGCACATCAAATGGCAACTCTCTTCATATCTCAGATTTTCAAGCACCATGGATTACCCACATCCATCGTGTCAGATAGAGATCCTAGAATGACCAGTAATTTCTGGAAAGGTCTCTTTGAAAATCTAGGAACAAGATTGAATTTCTCTTCAGCCTATCACCCACAAACGGATGGCCAAAGTGAGATAGCCAATCTTACGATACTCGATCTACTCAAGACTTATGTTACCGAAGTAGATCAACGCTCACAATGGGAAAAGTATTTACCTCTTGTAGAGTATGCCTACAATAATACTGTACATACTTCTACAGGAAAAGCACCTTTTGAGATCATTGGGGGAAGACCTAAAAGTCCCTTACTACTCAAAGTACGTGGGAAGATCTTCGCCGCCGATGAGTATAGCCGTGACCTAAAAGAATCTTTTCAAAAGATTAAGGAGGCTATATCCATCTTTCAACAAAGGCAAAAAGCTACTACTGATAAGCACAGAAGAGCCTTAATGTTCAAAGAAAATGATTGGGTCTTACTAAAGTTTCCTAAGGCTCGATTAAGGCAAACGACGGGCAAAAATCCTACGAGCCATCAAAAGTATTATGCTAAACTAGGAAAAAGATACTATGGTCCTTTCCAAATCTTGAAGCCCATCAATGAGACGGCTTATCAACTCAAGTTGCCCAACCATTGGCTCATACACAATGCCTTTCATGTAAGCCTACTTAAGCCCTACAAAGGAGAGCCACCAACTGAACCAATTATTGAAGACCCTCCCGAAGTTGAAGACCAAGAAGAGGTGCTACAACCCGAAGCTGAAGACCAAGAAGAGGTGCATGAAGACAAGGTACTACGACATGGTAAGATTATCCGACGGTATCTTATTAAGTTCAAAAATTATCCTTTTGAAGATGCTAGATGGATGCAAGGAATACAGCTTAAGGATAGAATGAACCTTGTCAATGCTTACAATGCTACATTAGAGTAAGCAAATGTACAAATTTATTTTAAATGACTCATGTTTTTGTCTTATAAGACTAGTCCTCTTTTTAATTGTGTACAAATTAAACTAGTATGCATGCTTAGAATCATGTTTGTGATGACGACGTCTCTCAAACACCAAGTAGAATTTGTCACTCTACTTTGGGAGAATGAAATGGACTAAAGAGCAGACATGCTTGCAGCAGCTATGTCTCCCAAGCACCAAATGGATTAGTCATCTATCTTGGAAAGATGTCGTAGGGTAAAAAGGGATCCTCTACCCGCTAAATAAAATTGACTAATGACTAAGGCTTTATCTCTTCTACCTCATAGTCGAGGACGACTATGATTTCAAGAGAGAGGTAATGTCATAAAATCTAATATCTAATATCTAACCAATCCAAATGATTTTCTCATATTAAATTGATCACTTAATGTGGGAGAATAAACGGGAACAAGTGCTAAGATATAGATATGTGCTTATAGATCTATCTCAACACGGGCCCAATGGTAAAGGGGCCCAAATGAGAGATGGTCTATCAAAGAGCAAGGCTAACAAATGGAGCATAAGACCTTAGGGTTAGCTTTATTGAAGACCTCCAATAATGTGTGTAAAAGGCCTTTGACCTTAGGTAAGCTAGGGCTGAGCTTGAGGCGCGGGAACCCGACCCAGCTCGAGGTGCTTGTCCTGCTTGTCATGCTTGATGACTAAGGTGCTTGATGATTGAGGTGCTTCACATGCTTGAGATGCTAGGGATGCACTTGAGGTGACAACCCAACCCAAGCTTAAAGTGCTTATGAGCCAAGCCTGTGGTGGGGACTGGGTCTATGCATGAGGGGCTTGAGGTGTCAAAAAGTCAAAGATTCAATCCCTACAAGGAGGGGGCGAGCCCTACATGAGGGGGGATGAGAGAGAACACCCACACACTCACACAAGGCATGCATGGTACAAAGAAAGCAAAAGGGACACTTGTTAAGTTCCTCCTCATGTTGCCCTCATGGTGTGCCTGAAGCCTATTGGTTGGCCACCCAAGGGGTCCAATAATAATTTAAGAGATTTAATTAAATGATTTAGCATTTATCTAGCC
This sequence comes from Adiantum capillus-veneris, assembly GCF_014529385.1. Lineage (NCBI taxonomy): Eukaryota > Viridiplantae > Streptophyta > Polypodiopsida > Polypodiales > Pteridaceae > Adiantum > Adiantum capillus-veneris. The sequence continues at coordinate 149,956,788 of NC_140936.1, read as the reverse complement.
CTCTCTCTCAAAGGGGAAAGGGGGACACTTGTCTCAATGCTACCCTTGCTGCTTGTAATGCTTCCTGCTTGTGATTGGCTAGGCCTGGAGGGGTCCAATGAGCTTCAAGCATGAGCTACAAGGGGGGGTCGACCCAAGCAAGCTAGGGGGTTTCTTAGGGGGTATACTCACCCACACACACTCACAAACACTCTCATGGTGTGCTATGCAAAGTGCAAGAGCTCCCTCTCCTTCTCCAAGTAAGTAGAGGTTGAGAGCCTACACCAACACTCTTGGATATGGAGTGCAAATCCAACCAAGAGCCATGCTTCAATGCTTAAGCTTTCCATCTCCTTCTTCTTCATTACTATGCTATTATGTATGCTAGCAACAAGAGTTATGATAAGTGAGGAACTAATTCTTTCTCCTACGAAATGTTTCTTCTTCCTCTTCCCTACCCTCATTCCCTGCTAGCTCTCTCCACCTTCGAAGGTGTTTGAGGTCTTGGGACTGAGGCTTGGGATAGTTAAAGCTTTCTTCAAGTTTATGTTATGTTTGTGATGCATGAAGCTTTCCATCTTCATTGCATCCCCTAGGTCACAAGGAACACAAAGATTGTATTGTAACAAGTCTCTCTTAATGAGAGAAATCATAATACAAATGCCTATTGGAGGGGGGACCGGCTCCACATAAATCGGGTCCTCAACTGTTGTCATGTTCTCTAAATTCTCTCTCTTGCAAAAGTATTGTTCATGCCAAGTTAGCTAATTGCTATGATTATGTTGCTATCTTCAATTATGTTCACCGGCTATGCTCACAAAGTCATTTCTCAAAAGTACTCTCATTAATTTCCGCTACTCTCAAATTAAATAGGCCAATTCCATTACATAAACTTTCAAAATAGAGTCATCCTTAAAATTTGAGGGGGCCATGCTTCAGGACTAGGAGGGTGGGATCTACGGTGGGGGGATTGTGGGTCGTAGATCTGGGCGTTGATACCCTAGATTAATTTTTTATAATCTAGGGTGCCCTAGATTACTTTTTTGGAATCTAGGGTACCCCATTTTGCGGGGTGGGGTTTGAACCCGTGACCTCACCCATGAGAGGCACTCTTCAAATCGCCTTCAAGAGGAAAAATAGAGTCACCCTTCATCGATCAGTATTATGCTTCCAAAGATCCTCTCTCTCTAGTATCACACGTGAGGATGTAATAGATTTTCAACAACTGCTTTGTTCCTCTCTTCACAAAGCATGTCCTTGGGGTGGGGAGAATAATCTTGTAATAAACATTTCTACGTCTGCCATCCTCTTCCATTTTGGGCTATTCAAAATCAATGTTCACAAAAAATTGAGGTTTAATGTGTTTTTTATTTATCACAGGCACTTTGTAATCAACATCTACTGGAGCTACATCTCCACAATCAATCTGGGCTAAGTCAATGAGATTAATCCCAAATAGATTCTAAGCTTACCCTGAAGAAAACCAGCAAAATTTTGCAAATTTTAGTATAAATATAATCAATTCTTCAAATTTTGACATAAAAATCGAAAGAGATTTTAGTGTGCCCCTTAGTTACTTTAAAATTATTTCGATCAATAAAAGATTTGGTGCCCTTTTTGAGACCCCACTCTCCCCCCCCCCGGTTCCTCTCTCTCTCTCTCTCTCTCTCTCACACACACACACACACACACACACACACACACACACACACACACACACACACACACACACACACACACACACACACATCCTTCCATTTTGGGATTGTTCAAGAGGGCCTAGAGCCTAAGGTAAAGGAATAATGAGTGCCCGCATAAACGGAGACACTCTCGATGTGCTCGTCCTCTAGCACACGACCAGATCATAGGTGCATGTGACCTCGACACTCTAGAGGTATTGGTGAGTGCTCGTGAAGGCCGCTCACCTAGTTTTTTAGGTGTTTACAACTCAATTTTTTTTGGTATTTTTGGTCCCTTTTTTTTAACCGAGCCATGGAATATGGCGTGTGATAGCTCAAAACGAGCATTTTGGCTAGGGAGACGTGCCGTGCTTTATAGCCCCCGATTCGGTTATGTACAGCCCTCGGAATCCTAAAACTAGTTTTTTCCTAAGTGTGGGGAGAGGGCTAGAATCCAAAGGGTGAGTGTGAAGGGGATGGTGGAGGACTTGAGGAACTTGTCCCGCATGCCCTCCCTTCACTTGAGGTCCTAGTCTTTATATATAAAGTGGTGTGTATAGTATATCATAAGACTGAGGACTAAGGCCTAGGCTTGGGCTTGGGCTTGGGATAAGGTTTTTTTGTCGATCCTTCCTTTTAGGATAAGGTTTTTTTAAATTTAATTTCCGAATTTCTTTTCGGTCTCAATATTCTCGAGCGTTTTTTTAATTTTATTATTATTTTTTTAATTAAAAAAAACTTTTTCTGAGGATAATGTGACCGTGTGAACATCGAGCTCCCACGCGCACACAAAAGCTCCTAAGAGCTTTGTCTAACCTCCTTGCAACTAATTAACAGCTAATTAACTGTCTAACACAAAATTGCACACTCATAGACACTCAACTCTACTGCTCACTGTCTACTCTACTTCTCACTGTCTACACTCACTAACAGAATTACTAACACCTACACATTACAGATCTTGCAAAACTAACAAACACAGTACAATGCAACACTAATAGAGCTTACAACCACTCACAAAATTTGACAAAAACCTTCTAAAACTGCGCATTACAGTTACTTAATAGAATCTAACTGAAAACCTGCTAATCTGTCCATTGTAGCCACTTAACAATTCTCACAGAACTTAGCACAAAAAAAAGTAGATGGAAGAAAGGCTTCCAGAGGTAGCACTGAGTGCTCCTCAAGCTTAATGCAAGGATGTCCCCAACAACCACGCCAAAAATGTACGCTTTGTCGTACGTGTCAAAGTTGGGAACTTGCTTGTGCACTGTGTGCGAGCCTTGAAAGGCTGCAAACACACAATTAGAAGAGTCTAGCAAGCTCAAAGGGGTAGGGACGTGTCACTTACCGCTCAATGCTTACGTCGTGAAGGATCTTGTGCTACGAAGAAGAAGGAGCCGCTGTCGATCCCGCGCTCAACCGCCTCGCCGCCACTGATACCGCTGCAATGCTTGATCACACACTCTCTCTCTCAAGCGTGTGACAGCGTGCGCACGTGCGCGCGCGCGCACACACACACACACACACACACACACTTGTGAGCACACGAAGGAGAAGGAGATAGTGATGAAGTAAGAGCACTTCTTAGCTTACACCTCAGAAAATGAGGATTTTTAGGTCAAATGGACCTTTTATAAGAGTTTGGCCCATTTACACATGGACGCCCACAATGGACGGTCGTTGCAAAACTACTGTAAAAATAAGATTAATGGTGCATCTCTCATCGGCGATCACCTACACACCTATTGGATCAACAAGCCCGGCCCATGACTCAATCAAATAAATAATATGCATCCGTTGAAGGTTATAGAGTGTCCATGAGGATTAACAAGGCCATTGTTTGCTCGATGGCAGGCTAGCTGCCAAGGCTGAGGCGATAGGGGAAGCACGTTTGCGCACACGAGAGAGTGTGGGACTATGGACACGGAGACATGGGGGCATGATAGCGATAGGGCATACAATTTTGATTCAAAATTAAAAGATTCCTTGAGCATCCAAGGCACTAATTAATTGAATGTTAGAAAGTAGAGTGATTGTATTATAATAGGTCTATCCATAGAGAGAGTTCAAGTAAAATTACATAAACAACAACAAGATACAATGTAACATGCATAATCCATTTGAGTTGATTTGAGTCTGGAACTATTCTTTCCTATGTTTTTTTAATGCAAGCATGCGTCCTTTTTTTATACCGATCCTTGTAACATTGCAGCCAAAACCTGTGTTGGATACCATAGTGGAAGTAGACGTCGTTTCGACCAAGAGAGGTTGCATAAGATGAAGTGATATGTCTCTATGTGAATGCAACATGTACCATGATCCACCTACCTTTGCATGACTCACTCAGTGATGGGCAGGATGATTGCATGGTGGAAAGCATGCTAACACACATTTGCTACATTGCATCATACACCAAGGTGGCCCAAACAAATGCAAGAGATGTGTCTAGAGTAGTATATGAAAATGGTATGAAGTAGATACTATAGAGGATGCCAATAATTTAGTCATTCACAAACCAATGACGTATACATAACGTCACGTGAGTTGGCTATCGAGAACGTTTGAAGGGGTGAGTCAAATTGAGGCAACATCAAAGGGGAGAGTGGGTGGCCACTTGCCAATATTTAATGGAAGAGACATAGAGAGAGAGACAGAGGAGAAGAGAAGAGACTAAGAAGATGAGATGCTTTAATGGCATAGCAACAATATAAGGGACCTCATACCTACCCAGAGTGCTGAATTCCAAATTTCTCCTCAAGAGGGAATCTATCTATACTATTATAAAAGGGGGAGGGATTCCGGCCCCTCCCCCTGCCACATGGCACGACCTCCTTGATCCGGCATGTGTGCTTGCATCGTCGGCATGATAGTGGACTAAGCACTCGCGAGAGAGAGAGAGAGAGAGAGAGAGAGAGAGAGAGAGAGAGAGAGAGAGAGAGAGAGAGAGTCTAATAGTGCTTCTGACATGCTGAAAAGCTTTCGCTTTTATCTCTGAGTTTGTAATTCGCAAGCTGGTGGGTTTAAACTCATAGAACGGCACCTTTGTCTCTCACTCACTCTCTCTCTCTCAATCATACCTTTGAACGGCTCTACAGTTCTACCCACTTAGTTAGAAGGTCCTTGCATTGATATGCAAGTTGGGTAGCGAGCCTCAGCATTGATGATCACTTCCTATGTCTACTAGCCCTACTTCTCTAAACAGCGACATCTCGACAGCATCATGAGTAGTGTTCGGGAAATTTGTGAAGAGTGAGGAGCTTGATGGTAAGAAGGGCTATGCCGCCGCCGAAAGCGGCACCGTTTTACTAGTAAGTTTAACGGCTCATACATAGATTTCAATGATGAGAAATTTGGATTTGGTGCCTCATTATCCTATTATCTTCTTAATTGTATGCTCTCTTTGTCTCTCTTTGAAAGCTTGCTATGTAAAGGAGTTGCCTATGTACAAAAGATTTTGTTAGATTTCTAGAGCCATATTCTGCTTATATTTCTCCAAGTAGGCCCCCAAAACGACTTTTTCACAACGGCATTAATTAGTTTGGGGGGTGGGGGGAAGAAAGGAAAAGGGAAGGGTGGGGGAAAAAAAGGGAAAGGAGAAGGGGGGGTAGGGTAGGGAAGGGTAGGGGGTTGTATCCTTTTTTTAATGGGTCAAAGGGAGCTCAAGGACCCTTTGGTTCAAATGCTACTCATTAAGATTGGTTTTAAATGGTGACGTGCATGGACATGCTAATTGAAGATCTTAAAGGATCTTGGGGAGATTCTATGTAATGAAAAACAAAAGTAGAGCGAGTAGGTAATCTATGAAGTAGTCTGAGGTAAAGTTTACACACGTAAAAACACTTATGTCCAAAAATGTTTTCTTTTTCTCTTTAAAAATTCTCAAAACTAATTCTAGTGTTTAACGATCCTCAAAAATAATTATAGTCTGAAACACAAAAGAAGATAAAATATGAGTGCAACATATTTATCAATTCATAGATTACCTACTCGCTCTACTTTTGTTTTTCATTACATAAAATCTCCCCAAGATCCTTTAGGATCTCCAATTAGCATGTCCATGCACGTCACCATTTAAAACCAATCTTAATGAGTAGCATTTGAACTCATCACGTACATAGTATGAAACTCAAGCTAAACCACTAGGCTAAATGCGTGCGTTGGTCCTTGAGCTCCCTTTGAGCCATTAAAAAAAGGATACAACCCTCTTACCCTCCTCCTCCTCCTCCTCCTGCCCCTCCCCCCCCCCCCCCCCCCCCACCTTACCCTGCCCCCCCTTCTCCTTTCTCTTTTTTTCCCCCACCCTTCCCTTTTCCTTTCTTCCCCCACCCCCCAAACTAATTAATGCCTTTGTGAAAAAGTCGTTTTGGGTGGCTACTTGATATGAGAAAAACAAAACTTACATGAAGTATTTGTCTCTTTGTGGATTCTCAAAAACAATCCTCGTTTGTCATCGATCCTCAAAAACAATTTATTATGTAACATTAAAGAAGACACAATAACATTCCAATAATATCAACAATATCGTAAGACTCTAGGGTTGTGGGAGTAGCTTCTACTCGAGGTCTGCGGCTTGCAAAGGGCTTGGGGGTGGCTTGCGGTAGGGTGGGCCGATTCGTTAACTATTGGCCAAGGGAGCGCTATGGGGAAAGGGAGATGCCCGAGGGGTTGGGTGCGCCTCTGGAGGGAGGCCCATGCAACCCCACCTAGGGTTTTCACCATGGTCTTCACCCCCCCTCTTTTTGGCATGTCATGGGAGGTCGCCCTCCCGCCCCCCTCTCGGGAGGAAGCTTGGTGGCCAGTGCATGCGAGGAGGAGCCACATATTTGGTCCTGCTACAGCATGCGACTGATGTGTGGCAGACATTCACCACATGGTGGCAATATGCGGTCCGAGTTTTGACGAGTTCGTGGATTTTCGAGATGGAGCGAGGCTCTCCTTCAACAGCCTGGTGGTTGTTTCTTGATACTGGTAGTTCTCTGCTGATGGTCGGGTCGTCTCGACATGCTCGGGTTGGAATGTCGCCTACTAGGTATGACACTCGAGGTGATGAGACAAAGAACTCCACCCTATCTGCCGTGTTAACTGCCGTGTTCCAACCTATGGCCTGTCTGCGCGGCACTCAAATGGCTTCCTTTGTGGGGTGGCTCCCTTGTTAGCCGACCATCGTTGTTGGACCTCTCTGGTTAGTTTGGTCATTGTCATGGAGATTTTTTGTGGGGTGGCTCCCCTGTTAGCCGACAGTCTGTGGTGTTGGAACTCTATGGTTGGTCTAGTTGAGTTACTTGGATGCCATGGCTCATGTTGAGCATGGCTATCTTTGTAATTCTTTTTGTTTTCTGATATATATCTACCACTCACAATTGTGAGTACTGCAAAAAAAGAATAAAAAAATTCCAACATTATTGTCAATTCATAATGAGAGGAAGAGTACGCCTGACGGAGCCTTTTGCACTCTTCCTATCTTCCTTGGCAATAACATAAAGAAATATCATTTATGTATTTTCACTAAAAAAGGCACAAACTTTGTGTTACTTATAAAAACAAGGTAATATCATCATCCAAAGTATCAAACCACAAGCCTCTAGCCCAAGTAAAAGGTAATGCAAAAAGACTCCACTAGCCAGTTTTACAAAATTTGCAATACATGCATTTGTTGGATTGTGTGGCCAAACACACACATCACACTAGGAGTGAGAATATTTGTATTTTGTGATACAAAGATGAATTACTGCGATGCATTTGTTGTCTTACTGCACTATTATGAGGTCAACTAATGTACGAGCATTAATAAATTTGGAATGGCATGACATTTGTTGACTCCTCGATCGATTAATGGGTTTACTCGATAAGATTGAAGGTGTGCATAAGTCAAGGGATACAAGGTCTCATGGTAAACTAGGATTGCACTTTTCATTGTGAACCAAATTTTAGGCATTTGGGCATGCAAAATTTGATGCCATCCATAGGTTGTTTAATTAAATTTGAAGAGGTGCAATTGTATCATGTTTTTAGGGAAAAAAATTGAGGATTCTGATTTCCTTACACAATAAGTGGTTGTACGTGTTGAGAAAGAAGTGCATGTCATCATGGTGTGGCAATAGTTGTCAAGCAACCACAATACCAGGGAATGGAGTCATTGGCTCCCTTTGTTGGCTACATTTTGGAGGTTAAGTTTCCACAAGGCTTCACAAAGGTACAAAAGAGGGGGACTCATGAACAAGGCAAGTTTGTATCTCTTCCTAGAAGACACCCTCTAGGAAAGGATCGAGTGTTTAGAAGAGTACCAACAATTAAGAAAATTTAAGCCATTCTAAAAGATGTTCATAAGGAAGCGTATGGTGATCATTTTGTCCAAGAGTTAGTGAAGAAGATTTTTCTTGTGGATTATGTTTGGACAAGCTTGCATGTTGATGTCCAACATTGGTGTAGAAGCTATCACGATTGCCACGTAAATGGAAATAGAAGGCTGGTGCATGGTCCAAGGCAATTAGTGGTTGCAAATGGACCCTTTAAAAAATGGGGTAATGGTGCTATGGGTCCACTAACTAGAACTAAAAATAGAAAACTCTACGTTTAAATGCCTTAAAGTACATGACCAGGTGGGTGGAGGCTCAAAGAACGGTGAAGGTAAATTAGAGGATGGTGAGTTACTTTATCTACACTCATATTTGCTGCAGATTTGACACACCTATAGAGATTATTTTAATGGTTTCAGGATTCAAAGAGAGTTTATTGACAAAATATTTTGAAGAGCTTCATATTGTACATCGTTATAGCACACCCTACTACCTGTAGTCAAATGGGTTAGTGGAGAAGGCTAATCATGTCATTGCAGGAATTATAGGAAAAATGGTGAGAAATAAGACCAAATGATGGGATGGCTTCTTGGACGAGGCATTGTGGGCTTATTGTACCACCTATAGGGAAGCAACCAAGTTCACACCTTTTCACTTTGTCTATGGTCAAGAGGTTTTGCAGCCTATCAACAATGCAACTTCACGACAGCAAAGGGATAGAGGGAGATCAAGATGCATGGCCATCTCACCCTCTTACCTTGGTTGAACTTGAGTAGAAAAAATAAATGGATTATAAATGCTACAAGAGGAAGGTCATGCAAGAAAAGGAGAATCTTGAGAAGACATTAAAGAACACATGACTCAAAGAAGGTGCTCTTGTGCTAAGGTATGACTATTGTTTTGATAATAGATTTGATGTTAAATTCAATATTAGATGATATGTTGCTACCAGCTCATGGACTTGAATGGCAAAGAGAATTCTCGAATGGATATCGGCTAAAGCCCTACTTGAGTTGCATTCTACCAAAGGATCTACAAAAGACTGACCAAAAGACTACATCTACATGTAAGTTCTATTTTCTGGTTCATGTTTGTGATACCAACCATGGGGAGCACGAAGAACCAATCAAGAACCTTGTTGAAGGAAGCAATCATAAAAGCAACATTGCACCACCACTTGCACTATAGAAGAGGCCTTATGATGGTACATGGATATACCATCATCTAAGGGGAGGGCTAAATGATAGTCATTTTTTGGCTATCTATGTATGCCATAGTGAGTTTCCTCACCCAAGCAAAATTACCTTAACACTATGGCTATCCTTACCTTTTATTTGTACATAGGTGCATATGTGCTGGGGCACTTTTTCCATATCTCTTTGAAAACCCTTAGCTAACTAGTCACTTGGATAGATGAACCAAAAGAAGAAATTTTAAAAAACAAATAATATATTATTGTCCATTTGTGTGTAACTATTTCATCTTATAAAGGGCCTAGATATAATTTTTATTCTCATTTTGGTAATTATTTAAATAGTTGAATTTTGATGTGCATTATGTTTGGCCTAAGTATGGCACAAACATTGGCTCATTGCTTGCATAAGTTTCCTTATTTTTGTCTATACCCTCTATTCTATAAAGAAACCTATTCAAACAAGCCTTCTTGAATTTTTTTGTTTAATCCAATGTAGGAGACATTTTTCACTCAATCATTCATTTTTTTTGTTAATCCACTCTAAGAAAAATGCATGAAACACTTTTCACTCAATCATTGTTTTTTTTCAAGATAATTATTTTCTAGATACACTTTTGCTTTACATCAAATTGCATCAAGAAAAAAACAACTGTGGATCCTCTCACTTGATTTTCTTATATTTTCTATGTCCTTTAGCTCTCATGCACCATTTTTATACAGGTGCAACTCCATGTCTTTCTCTAAAACCCTTCCATACTACCATTTTATCTTCACCTACTCCACAAAACCACACAAATTTAGCAAAATATCCAAGTTAACCTCTACAAATGGAGAACTTTCAGCATCAAGTACTCCAAATTCTTCACCTCGATGGAACTTCAATGACAAATGAAAGTATAGAGGAGCTGTGTATACTACCACTTCATTGGTCGATGTACATAGGTGAAATTTTTCAATTTTTTCATACATTGCATTTCAAACACTCCATGTGATTGTTCATCCCTTTTAAGGACTTACCCATGTAAATTCTCATGTAATGCAACTCGTGTGCATATCTTAGTCATCTATCAAGTTACTAAACATGAAAAACCATCAACTTAATCATACAAGAAAACTCACCGCAATAGACATACAAAGTGAAAATTCTCTCTCTCTCTCTCTCTCTAATTTCATCTTCATCTACCATCAATAATGCCCTTCTCTTGAGCCCACATTCATGAGTCAAGAAAACAAGAAATGCCATACATATTTTGATATTCAAAAAATTCTAATCTTGATTATTTTTCTTGTAAAATAGGATTATCAAACCAATAATTCTAATGAGTGGTCTCAAACCTATAAATATGCCTCTCTCCTTCCTTGTAAATCATCTTTCACATAGCACCCTAACTCTATATGTGTGAGCAAAGACTATGTATAGTCACTGTATTATGGGTTTCACATACTGGTGCACTATACTTTTTGATGCTATACATTGCAAGTGAGAGAAATTGAGTGCCATATCTCAAGATCACCAATGTACATGATGTTTCATCATCAATAAAATTGAGGTTTGGTGCTTCAAAGGTGTGATTTGACTTTCAAGTCTTCCTCCTTCTACTTGTGCAACACAGTTTGATAAATTCAAGGTGTTTTGTATCTTAAAGTTGTGTCACTTGACCTTGTTGTGAAAGTGTTTTAGTGTTTTCATTGCCTAATTCTTGTCCATTTTAAGAGGGTATTGTGGTGAGAGATGTCCCACAACCATAAGACAATGTGTGTGTGATAGCAATGTTTAACACTCACCAAGCATCGGTCTAGTTTTATGCAAGCTCCATGATAGCATCATAAGAAACAACATTAGTGTGCAAGTTGCAAACCAAGTACCACACAAGATCCATTCCTTTCTCTCTACCCTTGCTCTACATATTTCTTACTCCACTTGATGAGTGTGTTTGCATAAGGTTGCTTGTGTGTGTTTTGTTGCATCTCTTCTTGGTGGTGACAAAACCTCTCTTGTGTTCGAATTCTCATGAGATCTGATGCACCAAATACATCTATCTCTATCTGAATTTTTGCATCCTTGTCATCAAAATCCATGGCTCCATCCATCTGTGCGTCTATCTATGATGCCATCCATCTCTACATCTATCTCTGTATCTGATCATTTATCTTCAAGTTCAAGTATCTACTCACCAAGAGCACCGACTTCAAACTCGATAGCCTCATCCCAGTCATTGGCAATCCATGTACGTGCTCATGTGTCTTTTTTTCCTTAACCTCCAATCCTTCACACATATTTACTCCATGGAGCAGCTTGGACAACAAAGAGCCAGTGTGGTTTGGTCAAATCATCTTCATCTTTTTCATTCCATAGTGGACATGTGATAAAACAACTTGTTCACAATGTCGCAAAAGTACAAATGTATCCCGATCAATTTTCTACAAATGTATCCAATCAACCGTCTACATTCCATAGTGGACCTATGATAAACACAGCGTGTTCACAATGTTGCAAAAGTATAAATGGATCGCGATCAACTGTCTACACCCACTAGAGTTCACTTGAATTAGTCCACTCCTATCTTTGTGCCTAATCGCATTGGGACCACTAGTAACAACCTTGAACCACTGCACATCAAAAATAAAAATATCAAACTTTCTAAAGCTAATTTTAAAGATTTCTTGGATGTAGCCAAAGATTTATTCAAGCTGGCCAGTTTGTATATTTTCATCCCTGGTACTACTCCGGCATTCTTAAACAAAGCTTTCCCCCCCTGAAACCACTGTCAAAAGTGACCCTTCATTCGTCTATCCATTGCATTTAAAAGTGTCGTCCATGTGATCATAATGCTCCGTATTTTTGATACTACAAGCACATAAAACAATATCAAATTCTCGCATTCCCTCTTCTTCTTTAGTGAACAATATTTCATTTTGCTTTGCCTAAAAAATTGTTGGTTCTAGCCAACATCTAGTAGAAAAGTGTAGCAGTTTTTGAAGATGATCTGGAAAGGGAAAATTTATACTGATAGGACTGTGCTTGAATTGCAATCGATCAACCAAATGTTTTTTCTTTTCCACTTCATATTTGTCAATTCACTTTTGCATGACCTCTAAATTGAGAAGACACAATTTTATAACCTTTTCACACATTTTGACATCCATCTTCATCATGATGCCCTATCCCTATGGCTCCTCCCCAGTTACCTTGGCGTTTGTCTCAAAAGTCCACATTCGGGGCATCTATGGGTCAATTGAACCCAAAAATGATAAAAACAAGAGACTCTTGCACAAGCCATCCTGCGGCTATGCTACCCTCAGGGCGAGCTCTTTGATGAATGGACCCTTTTAAAGTCTTCATGACTCTCTCCAAGAAGAAATTAACCTATAATCGACCATTCTAACTACCGCGACTTCATCAACCACATACACAAGTAAATGAATTTGGAAAGTAAGAATGTTTGTTGGAAAATACTTTCTCCACGATACACACTGCCCCTGTAGCGTTTAAGCAAGCTATATCTATGCAGTCTCTTCTGTTTTGATGATATTTAATGCACTAACTCACTCATCTTGTAAATTGTGATTCTAATGCCATCTATTAAATAGTCTTTGATGGCAATTAATAAGATAAATTGTAAAAATTTGTGCCAATTATGAGACTTAAGACCCCTTAGTTTATCATCTCTAGTAAAAGCTATTTTGAAACATCACATGCACCCAGTAGAAGTCTCAAATGTAAATATGGTATTCTTCACTTGTTGCTCCTCTATACGACTCAAAACTCAAGGAGCTTTTGGAATAGCATATTTTCTATTGGATTCAACGCCACATTTCTGACATTCGTCCCATAGCTTGCATGTGGTCTCTTTGGGCCTTGCTATCCCTTTTTCCAATAATGTTCTTCCATAAGATCTCCCCCACATTCTTAAAAATATGCAGTGGGTCGAGCAAATCATTGATAAGTAAGTCACTCCAATATGGGAGGTCATGAAAAATAGAGTGTCTTTTCAGGCCAAGTGGTATAAAATCTCTTGATTTTTACTACATGTTCTTCCAATCACTCGCCTTCAATGGTGCATGTCGTGTTTGCATATATTTGGTCCACAGAGCTCATGTCCTTCTGGCAAAAATCATCCATGCTTGTCATAAACTGTCTTGCCCAAATAATCAGAGTGACAAAATCCATGTCAAGGACCACATGCATGGTTGCCTGAGTATCTCAAAGCTTAAAATGAAAAACAAGGGAAAAAAAAGCATTAGGCATTGACCAAGCTCCACCTATAGGATACATATAGGTATGGGTTTCAAAGTACTTATCTAAACACTTACCAAAGCTTGCCCAATCGTGCATAGTCCATATGAGAATGCCTTACACATGGACATATCGTCGACTGACCGGTTGGGACCTGTCAACCACATCAATCCCTGTCCACAAGATTTGAAGCTCTTCTATAAGTGGTGCCAGATAACATAACATTATTTATCTTGTACTTCCCTAGAACAATTAGTGACAATAGCAGATGGACCTTCTTGATAGCCAATCACGATGGAAGATCATAGTTCACCAAGAAAATAGGCCATGTGCTCCATGAGAAACTCCAAATTCCAAATGGGTTCAGTCCATCCATTGCTAAACCAAAATGGACACAAAGAGGTTCTTCTTTTCATGTTGGCCATCTTTCTTCTCTGTGCTTCCATACAAGAGAATCAACAAGCATTCACACTTTCTCCACCACCACCCAAAGCTCTTTCAAGTACATACACTCTACTCTTTGATGGTGCTTTTTGGAGAGCCATAGGTAAAGAGGAGGGGAGGGGCTTATTTTGTTGAGCCCAAAAGGCGTAATAAATGAAGGACAAGTGACGCTAAAAGGATTGACAAGCAACAAAGATGATTCCATTGTCTTTTCCTTGATAAATTTTATACCCAAAATTTCTATGAGAAACAAAAGACAAAGGATCATTATTATTCTTTTTTTTGGTAATCCCTCAAAAAGAGGGTGAGAAAATAAATTAGTAAAGCCATGAGACTAGACATTACAACCTCCCCACCATCACCACTTAGGAGTTTCCAACATAGCCCAAAAATAATTATAAGGTGAGGATTACCCATCATGGAGCTTCATGCACCAAAGTGTCCTAATACCTATAAAGACAACAATAAATTCATACCACCTCATCAAGGGAGCCCAAGTCTCCATCACCTATCAAAGGAGATAGATAATCAAGGATGATGAGGATGTTTGTTGTGATTGATTGCTCACTTTCTTCTTTTATGGAGATACAAGCCAATTCTTGTCTGTTCAATTTTAATTGGGCTTCATTAAAAGGAATCTTAGGAGATGCTCTTTTTAGATAAAAAGTGATTGGAATAGGAAAACTGCACACGACACATGGGAGAGAGAGAGAGAGAGAGAGAGAGAGAGAGAGAGAGAGAGAGAGAGAGTGGTATATTTTTTTGTGTCGACTGGATGGAGTTGCAGTGCATCGGTTCAGTGAGGGACCAAATCTAGGTGCAAATTATTTCTCTCTATCCCCTTTGTGTGCATGTGCAATATTTTTCTCTGTTGCAATAGCGTGTGTTACCATATACATGTGGTAGTGATGTGTGTGAACACACTTAGCACCAGTGGGGCATTTTTTCCCTCACTAGGAGGTTTTTCCCTTCAGGCATTGTACATACACCCATCACTCTAGGGCTATCTTATCTTTCCATTGCATCATATAAGCCAACATAGGGTAATTGTTCCTTTGTGTAGAATGTCCTTGATGCTTTTCCAGATTCTGAACAGACTTTTGCTAGTACTTGGAGACTCATGATCCACAAAAATCCAAAAGTTGTCAAGTTTGATGCATTATGCACATTGCTAATGCAGGAGACTCTTTCAAGAAAAACCAGAACTAGACAAAATGCAGTTGAGCATGCCTTTGTTGCTGCTCAAAGAAAAGGTGGTAATTGTAATGAAGCCACTTCTCATGGGTCTTTTGTGAGTGGTAAATCACTTGTTCCTAATGCTTCTGCTGGCATCAATTTGTCTGGAAATTTTGGTGATAAGGGCAAAAAGAAGACAAGTTTCCATTATTATAAAGAACTTGATCAAGCAGTGTCCTAAGTTGAAGGCAAAAGAGGCTAAGAAGAAAGAGTCTGATTCCACTACAAATGCAGATATTCTTGAGTCTTCTGTGAAAGGAAATTGTGATGCTATGTTGATGTAGAATGGGCTTCTAGTGCAGAGTGCACTTATGATTCTATTGTCCATGATGCATGCATGCCAGTAGTTGTTGCAGATTCACATGTGTGGTACTTTGATGATGGTGCAACAAAGAACATTACCTCACATCGTGATTTGTTTATGTCTCTTGAGTCTGTCCCTCATGGGAATTCAGTCACTTGTGCCAACAATGCCTCTTATCCAGCTCAAGGAGTTGAAAAGATTGTGCTTACTGCTGCAAATGGCAATTCTTTCACACTTGTTGATGCATTGTATGTACGTGGGATTAAGAAGAATCTTTTGTCTATATTTGCACTTACTAGACTTGGTCTTGTAGTCAAATTTGTGGATGACAGATGTACAATAAATGATCTTTGTTTTGGTGATGAAATTGTTGTATTTGGCATTCTATCTCATGGGTTGTATAAGCTCACTTTGTATGACAAGTGTGAAAATGGTTTTGTGGATTCTAAGGCTATTTCAAATGCAAAACTTTGGCATGCACGTTTTGGGTATCTGAATTTTGCCAGTGCTGCGTTTGCAAAAATATGATATGTTTGCTTCTTTTCTACCTCTTGAAGCACCTGCCAAACATGTTTGTGAAGACTGTATTTTGGGTAAGATGCAACGTTTGAACTTTTCTAAGGATGGTTCAGTTAGGGCCACCTGCAGGTTGAAGCTTGTGCATAGTGATATTTGTGGGCCCATCCAAACTCCATCCTTGGGAAATTACCTTTACTTCGTGACTTTCATTGACGGTTACTCTATGCATGCATGGGTGTGTCTGCTTAAAGCAAAGTTCAAAGTATTTATGTGCTTCAAACAATTTCTAGATATGGTTGAAAATGTTTAAAAATATACTATGGGCACCCTCCGTTTCGATCGAGGGGGGAATTTAATGGATTCCTTGCTAGTTGTGGGATAAAATACCAACGTACAGATTCTTATACGCCTTAGAAAAATGGTGTTGCTAAGAGGAAAAATAGGTCACTTACAAAAATGGCATGATGTATGGTCAAAATTCAAGCTTTGCCGCATTTGTTTTAGCTTGAGGGCATCATGTGTGCCACTTATGTACTTAACAGTGAGAGGCGGAAGTGAAAAAATAGACCCGGTGGCCCCTACACCAAGACTATGCACAATGGCCTCATCATGGGGAATACACAATAGGGGCACCACCTAGCAAGATATGTGGCTAGGACACATACATATACACAATGAAGCATGCATGGAAAACAATTTCAAGATCCACGCCCAAATGTGGAATGGGGTGGTCGGAGAATAAGGTGAGAGGAGTGGTGAGTGAGTGAGAATGGGCTCGCTACGCGTGCATGTAGTAAGGAAGATAACGAGGTCAGGGATACATGCAAGTATGCTCACTTCTCATACAAAAGGTGGCGAATCCGCACACCTTAAGATGGAAGTAGCAAGATGATAGGAATATGAGAGGGAGAGAGAGTGTGTGTGTGTGGTGGCGAATCCGCACACCTTAACATAAGCAGAAAAAAAATGGCAAGGAACAAGCATATACCATACTCACAATGAGATGTATCCAAAGCGACACAAAGTATGGCACCAAGATGGAGTGTGTTGATTGCTTGCAAAAGATGAATACAATAGGTAGCGTATGACAGAAGAATGAGAAGGGAACAAGATCGTAGGAGGCATAATGGAGAGATGGGAGTTGATGGCGAGGAATATCACGAGTGTGTCCACCCTTCTTCTTCTTGAAATTGTGCCTTCAACCCTTAATTACAAGTGGTGTGGAGGTGTGGTGCTCATCTTTTGTGCATGGTGATGGTGATGATGATGGTGTTGTGATTATGTGATTCGGGTTCATGCTACAAGCATGTAGCACAAGAGTGTGTATGGATAGGTGTGTGTGAGTGTGTATCTCCCCCCAAGTGAGCTCTCATGGCCTCCTTATATAGGGAAGGAGGGAAGGATTTAGCAATATTTCTATTTGAGGTGAGTGTCCCACTTTGGTGACTAGGAAAATGGGGTGCATGTGACTGTGGCTCCCATCTTGTCTCCTCATTATTTAAAATACCAGAGTCAATAGAGAGAGAAGAAGAGAGAATGTGGGTAGGATGTAGAGGATAGGAAATATTTACAATAGTCTAGCTTTGGATAGAAATAAGCTTATTAGGGAGAGAAGAGAGAGGTAAGAAAATTATAAGAGAGGTTGTCGAAGGTGAATTATTTGTTGATGAGGATGGATCCTCCAAAAATGGTGATAGAATTACTCTAGACTAGCCAAGACCTCATTAAAAGAGCCTTGTCTCTTATAATCATGCTTGAAGACTTGTAGAACCATAGCCATTCTAGAAGGAAGAAAAGTGGGGATGGCCTGTGTCACCATTACACGAGAAAACTGGGGTCCACTACAAAAATCATATCTCCGTGTTCATAACTCCAAAAATTCTGAAAAAAATTGAGCTAAAAGTTGAGATCACGAGCTACATCTTTCATGTTGAACGCTCCTTCAGATTCGGGGTTCTTTTTTACTTAAAAAATTCAGCCAAATAATGTATTATTGTGGCTGCAAAAGTCTTTTGGTGGTCCCCTTTGAGTGGACTTCTCTCTTGCCTTCAAGTGTAAGCTCCTTCATGTGTATGAAAACATGACCTAGAGTGTTGAAAAGATTGGCAATCATCTAGATGGAGGTATTATTGAAATTTGAAAGTGGGGTTGAGGTTTGAAAATGAAAACTAGTGAATAAAATATTTGGTAGAGTGGAATAATATATATACATGAAAAAAATATATTAGAAAATACTAAAATATATATATATTTAATATTTAAGGTCAAAAGAGAGATCAACAAAGAAAGCTTACTTATTATGTTACATCGTGATTGGTTAACATAAGTATTATTTATTTAATAAAGGCTAAAACGTTAGTGAAAAAGGGAAGAAAAAATCAAAAGTAACTTATATAATAGGAAATATTTTTGGTAAAAGAGAAAAAAATATGGGGGGTTTCCCATGCATGGAAAAGCATGCCTCATTAGCCCTCCCCCTAAGGCTAGAGGTATTCATGCCTCTAGCGTTGTACCTGATTCTTCTTCAGTTGAGGTGGAGCAGTCTCCCTCCTCGGGGATTTCCATCATAGGTGTTTGATCAAATCTCAAAAAGTACTGCTTCAACCTCCATCCATTGACACGTGTTTTGTGGAGCCTACCATCTGCATCCATCAATCGGTAACTGCCATTGGCGTAGCGCTTTCTAATGACAAATGGCCCCTCCTATCTGGGTGAAAACTTTTTATCCTTCCTAGTGTCAAACCTGTTATCATACCGTAGGACCAACATACCTTTCTTGAGACCTTTTGCCCTAAGTCCCTTGTTGAAGGTAAGTCGACGTTGCTCTGCCTGTGTTGCATAATAGTTGATAGCATCTTCTCTGTCTAGTTGAAGCCTCTCTAGATCAAGCATGTGGTTGTGGAGATGAGCATTAGGACGTTCCACCTGCCCAGCTAGCACCCTGAGACTAGCCAATTGTACTTCAATGGGTAAAATGGCTTCCTTACCAAACACCAAGTGATATGGTGTGAACCCAAGGGATGTGCGAAATGAAGTGTGATAAGCCCAAAGTGCAGCCATAAGATGCTTGTCCCAATCACTTTTGTGATTGTTTACATGCTTAGTGATGATCTTGCAGATCATACCATTTACCTTTTCCACCAAACCATTGCATTGTGGGTAGTAGGGAGTTGAGTGTCGTCGTGAGATACCTAACTTCTCCATTAGCTCTCCTACAAGGTCTCCTCTAAAACCTGGTCCCCTCTGAGAAATTATTTCAAGAGGAGTGCCAAAACGGTAACAAATGTTTTCAAATACAAACTTCGACACTTCCTTAGCTGTAATCCGGGTGGTGGCAACTGCTTCAGCCCACCTGGTCATGTAGTCCACACCCATGATGATATAAAATTTACCTGATTGGCTTCTTGGAAAAGGCCCAATAGCATCAATTCCCCATTTCTCAAATGGTCCATATGAGATTATAGGAGTCTGTGGCTCATATGTGAGCCTCCTATCCCCTGCCTTTTGACATTCCTTGCATGTTTTACACCAATGATGCACATCCCTATGTAGACTAGGCCATACAAACCCGGCTTGTAGAATCTTTCTACTAGTGATGTCAAGTGCAAAGTGTCCTCCTCAAACACCATCATGGCAACTTGAAATGATTTCAGTGATCTCTCTAGAGAGAGGTACACGCCTAAGAATTTGATCCTTACCCTTGCAGTAGAGGTCGTCATTGATAAGGCGGTATTTTGTTGCCTTGCGCACAAGCCACTGCTTTTGGCCCTTAGTAAGATCCTTAGGACACTCTCCTGTGTCCAAGAAACTCATGATGTCAGGCATAGCATCGCTACCTTGGAAGAGAGGCAGCTTCAACTTGATAGCACCCACCACTGAAACATCTTGCAACTTCTCTCTAGCTAGAGCATCTGCTTCTTGATTTTCTGCTCGAGGGACATGATGTAATTGTACAACTTGAAATTTCCCTAAAAGTTCCTTGACTTTGCGCAAATGGCCTAGCAAGATATGATTTTTACAAGCCCAAGTTCCTTGTATTTGTTTTATTAAAAGCATGGCATCACCAAATACATTTAACCGTTGAATGCCCTGTGTCACACACCACTCTAACCCAAGAGTTAAAGCTGCATATTCTGCCTCATTGTTAGAGTGAGAATCCAAGAGATTCCCAATGGAGAAAACCTTGTCCCCTTGCTCGTTGAAGATGACAATGCCTGATGCAGCTTTGTCCACTTTCCTCTTGTAGGCTCCATCAAAGAAAAGAGAGTGAGCCTCCTCTACCTTAGGGACTTCCAGCACAGGTGTAATATCTTGATCATTTGGCTTTATCTTTAGCTTCTTTTCATAGTGGCGATGAGTGAGAATGCCTCCTAGACTGGCCCTTGTGGAGTTCTCCACTTGCATTGTGTAGTCAAACTCTTGTAGCCTTGTGAGCCATTTGGAAATCCTAGAAGAAACATCCATGTGCTGCATTACATAAGGAAATACTTCTTCCATTGTTAAGATTATGAATGGTCTAGACAATAAATAAGAGCAAAATTTGGTGGTAGCAAACATTAATGCAAGCACCATGTGCTCCATTGCCGTGTATTCCTTTTCTGATGGGGTCATCATTCGACTAGAGAAGTAGATAGGACGCATGAAAGAAGTTTGAGGATCCTTTTGCATCAATACAGCCCCAAGTGTGTCATTGCCCACACTAGGGTTTACATAAAATGGCTCGTCCCACTTTGGAGGTGCTATGGTGGGAAGTGAAGCTAGAATTTGTTTTACCTCATTGAATTGTTGTTCATTTTCTTCACTCCAAGTGAAGATCTCTTGATGGGTAACTTGTTGTAAAGGGAGAACCACTTGGGAGAGCAAGTGAATGAACCTACTCAAATACCTCACCTTTTAAAGAAAAGAGACCAATTGCTTTGTTGTGGTGGGAGAGGTCAAAGCCACCAAGGCTTGAACCTTGCTTGGGTCAGCTTCAATGCCATTGGCCGAGATCACATGGCCAAGAAGAGTAACCTTGCTTTCACCAATGTGGCATTTCTCCACATTGAGTTGGCCACCCAAAGCTTGTAGCCTAGCTAGACCTTCATAAACTTTCTCCAAATGAAGAGAGCGAGAGCTATAGATGCAAAAGTCATCAATAAAAACACGGATTGATTTTCCAAAGAATGGCTGAAAAACAAATGTCACATATCGCTGAAAAGTGGCTGGAGCATTAGTGAGACCAAAAGGCATAACCCTGTAAGAAAAACATCCCCATGGTGTGATGAAGGTTGTCTTCTTTTGATCTTCTTTAGCGATGCTAATTTGGAAGTAGCCTGAGTAGCCATCACATACCGTGTAGCGCTCATGTCCTGCTACCTCATTGAGTATTTCGTCTTGAAAAGGAAGAGGAAAATGGTCCCTCTTTGTGGCTGCATTAAGAGGCTTGTAATCAACACAAACCCTCCACTTACCATTCTTCTTTGGTGTGACTACCACTGGAGAAACCCACTCCGAGTCTTCAACAGGATAGATAAAACCGGCTTCTAGCAATTTCCTCACCTCTTGTTGAATTACTCCTAGCCGCCTGAGCTTCTGCACTACAGGTTTACTTCCCTCCTTGAGCTTAATGTGATGTTGAACTACTGTGATGCCAGTGATTTTATCATATTCATCAATGAACAATGTGGTAAAATTACTTAGCATCAAAATATAATCTTCACGCTCCTTCCCACACAAATCACTA
This sequence comes from Adiantum capillus-veneris, assembly GCF_014529385.1. Lineage (NCBI taxonomy): Eukaryota > Viridiplantae > Streptophyta > Polypodiopsida > Polypodiales > Pteridaceae > Adiantum > Adiantum capillus-veneris. Next base: position 149,935,171 of record NC_140936.1, on the reverse strand, counting down.
GAGAGCATTTGATGTAGCTTACTTGCTTCTACCAGAGGTTGTATACCTGGTGTCTCCCCTTGGCTTGATGATGAGGCATCAGGTTGCTCCATCTTCTTAGGGTCCTTGAGAATGATCCCCATCACCTCAATGCTACTGTCACTTTCTTCACTCACTGTTGACTCCTCCTCTGAAGTGGTTGAAGAGTCACCACTAGAAAACTCATCCTCGGAGGTTTCTAGATCCATGTCGCGTTGTTGACCTATCTTCATGTCGTAAAGTATTGGCCTCCCTTTTGCATCCTTCATCTGGATTATGCCGGTGTCCCAGTCCTGCTTAGCTCTCATAGCCATAAGCCAAGGCCTCCCTAGAATGATAGGGTAGCCCTCCCCTTTGTGTGGAATGACAAAGACGTCCACATCTACCTCGGTGTTGAATGCCTTTATCCTAACTGCATTTATGACACCAACACATTGAACTTTTAAATTATTTGCCATTTTGGCTCGGCATGGTGCCGGCCGACTCACCTCTAAACCCAAACGGTGCATCATTTTTTCACTCATGATGCATATTTGTGCGCCACCATCGATGTAGATATTGGAGATGTGTTGCCCTTTGATGTAAGCATCCATCACTGGTAGTATGTCGTCTAGATTCCTCCCAGAGATAGCCCCAACTATCTTTGGCTTTGGTCGCCTCGTGTTAACCATCTTTGTCCATTGTCTCCTCACCCTAGGTGCTAGGTGGAGTAACTGGGGCCAGGTGATTTTTGGGCCCTGCACAGAAACATTTTGAACCAAATCATATGGTTTAGAACATTCACCCAAAGAGAAATCTACAATGTCAATTTTACGTCGTGACTTGGACGGCTTTTTGCTAGATTCCCCTTTAGTCTTCATCTTTTCTTCCTTTTGGGAAGATTCACCATGCCTAGCGCGTTTTACCCCAATGGCATCTACTCCTTTAACCTTGGTCTTATCCTCCTCCACTTTCTCCTTTCCCTTACCTTTAAGATTGATGACGCTTACTGTTTGATTGCCAACTGGTGGTGGGGGTAAGGGTGGAATGAGAGGTTGTGGTGGTGGTGGTGGTGGTGGTTGTGGTTGAATCGGTGGTTGTAAGATTTGCAACGGTGGTGCTTGTCGTGGTGCCCTCGATGGTGAAACCTGGTTTTGCCTGGCTCCTCTGTTGAAATTTTGCCTCCTTGGGTGTGGACAGTAGTACATGCCATGACCATCCTCCCCACAATTGTAGCAGTGGTATTCTTGGTTTTGCCTTCGTTGTCCTCTCCCTTGCTCTTGGTTGCGATTGTGTGCATGCCCTTGTTGTATCAAATGGACTGAGAGATTCTCAAGTTGATTGGTGATTCGGTTGAGTAGGTCTTGCTGATCTTCAATTGGTTCTTGTGGTTGAATCCTCTGGGTGACTATTGTAGGTGGTGCTAGAGGTGGTCGGGTCCTAACGGCTTCCTCTTCATCGATATTCCTGGCTTGTAGGCGCAACTTCTTGTCTTTAAGGCGGGCCACTTCAACTGCTAGCTCATACGTAGCAGGAAACCTTCCCTTCACCTTCTCTTTAAGAGTTGGCCATAACCCAGCCACAAACCAATCCTTCTTTAGGAAATCAGGTGCCCCCTCATCCTCTCTTAGCGATGCAACCCATCACCCCCATAAATCTACAAACTTTGACTCATATGATGCGTATTCTAGCATACTGCCCTGCTTCAACTCTGTCAACAATTGCCATAGCTTCTCTGATGTTGTGCCCTCTCCAAAACGCTTAACAAAGGCTGCCCTTAATAAGTCCCACCGTTCCTTGGTTTCTTGTGCCAAGGCATTGTACCATGATCTTGCCTCCACCTTCATTAGAAGTGGGAAGATGCGCAAGCGCGAAGCATCATCATCTCTCGCAGAGATGACACATGCTATTTCCAAGTTGTCTAGAAAGTCTGCAGCATCCTCGCCACCTTACCAGTAAAGGTTGGAAATGCTACACTTGCCATGATTACTGAGAGAGAGCTAGAAAGACACACTTCTTAACTTGTAAAATTTTTTCTTCTTTACAAGGAGGAGTGTATACCCTATTATACTAGGACATAGATTAAAACTTCAAACGGTACATTGCCTTGTACCAAAGGTAAAACAAATGGCTGATCTGATGCCAGAACCTCAAAAAATCGCTCCCCACCCGGCATGGTGTCAATGACGTGCTGGTAGTGAATCTTCAAGTCCAATATTACCTTGACTGAGCATACACGTGTTGGTATGTGTGATCTGTCTTGAGGTAGGTTGTACTGATTCATGTGAAGCTTAGAGGTGCTTAGTCACTGTCCAAGATTGTAGGAGAGGGTGGTGTTCTTTCCTGAAACAAACTCAGTAGATCCCTAGTTTCTCTAGTGAGAGTGTGAGCCAATGCTTCTGTTATCTGTGCTACAACATCAGGTGCGACTTGAAAACTGACTATGATAATTACCTCGGTGACTTGAGTTACCCGATTCTCAAAGTAGAATAGTGTTGATTCTCTATTGTGCAGAGCTCCTTCCATTTTGTTGTTGTTCGTTGGTTGTAGGTTGCGGACATGGTTTCCACCTTCTCCTTCTTCTTCTTGGCACTTGGCCTATGTATATCCACTGGGTTTGGCATGTTGGTTGACTCTCCCACTTCAAATCGATTACCGTTACGCCTGGCACTCGAGCTTCGATGGAGATGCGGAGTTCGTCTAGTTGTGCTTGGAGCTCTTCTTCTTCTGTCGTCCAGTTAGAAAATCCTTCATACTCATTCATCCATTCACAATAGTTTAGGGTTTTCAGTCTTGTAAACTGAAGGGTTTCAAGAGCCCTCCTCAGTGGGGGCACCAAATGAGAGGCGGAAGTGAAAAAATAGACCTGGTGGCCTCTACACCAAGACTATGCACAATGGCCTCATCATGGGGAATACGCAATAGGGGCACCACCTAGCAAGATATGCGGCTAGGACGCATACATATACACAATGAAGCATGCATGGAAAACAATTTCAAGATCCACGCCCAAATGTGGAATGGGGTGGTCGGAGAATAAGGTGAGAGGAGTGGTGAGTGAGTGAGAATGGGCTCGCTACGCGTGCATGTAGTAAGGAAGATAACGAGGTCAGGGATACATGCAAGTATGCTCACTTCTCATACAAAAGGTGGCAAATCCGCACACCTTAAGATGGAAGTAGCAAGATGATAGGAATATGAGAGGGAGAGAGTGTGTGTGTGTGTGGTGGCGAATCTGCACACCTTAACATAAGCAGAAAAAAATGGCAAGGAACAAGCATATACCATACTCACAATGAGATGTATCCAAAGCGACACAAAGTATGGCACCAAGATGGAGTGTGTTGATTGCTTGCAAAAGATGAATACAATAGGTAGCGTATGGCAGAAGAATGAGAAGGGAACAAGATCGTAGGAGGCATAATGGAGAGATGGGAGTTGATGGCGAGGAATATCACGAGTGTGTCCACCCTTCTTCTTCTTGAAATTGTGCCTTCAACCCTTAATTACAAGTGGTGTGGAGGTGTGGTGCTCATCTTTTGTGCATGGTGATGGTGATGATGATGGTGTTGTGATTATGTGATTCGGGTTCATGCTACAAGCATGTAGCACAAGAGTGTGTATGGATAGGTGTGTGTGAGTGTGTATCTCCCCCCAAGTGAGCTCTCATGGCCTCCTTATATAGGGAAGGAGGGAAGGATTTAGCAATATTTCTATTTGAGGTGAGTGTCCCACTTTGGTGACTAGGAAAATGGGGTGCATGTGACTGTGGCTCCCATCTTGTCTCCTCATTATTTAAATTACCAGAGTCAATAGAGAGAGAAGAAGAGAGAATGTGGGTAGGATGTAGAGGATAGGAAATATTTACAATAGTCTAGCTTTGGATAGAAATAAGCTTATTAGGGAGAGAAGAGAGAGGTAAGAAAATTATAAGAGAGGTTGTCGAAGGTGGATATTTGTTGATGAGGATGGATCCTCCAAAAATGGTGATAGAATTACTCTAGACTAGCCAAGACCTCATTAAAAGAGCCTTGTCTCTTATAATCATGCTTGAAGACTTGTAGAACCATAGCCATTCTAGAAGGAAGAAAAGTGGGGATGGCCTGTGTCACCATTACACGAGAAAACTGGGGTCCACTACAAAAATCATATCTCCGTGTTCATAACTCCAAAAATTCTGAAAAAAATTGAGCTAAAAGTTGAGATCACGAGCTACATCTTTCATGTTGAACGCTCCTTCAGATTCGGGGTTCTTTTTTACTTAAAAAATTCAGCCAAATAATGTATTATTTGTGGCTGCAAAAGTCTTTTGGTGGTCCCCTTTGAGTGGACTTCTCTCTTGCCTTCAAGTGTAAGCTCCTTCATGTGTATGAAAACATGACCTAGAGTGTTGAAAAGATTGGCAATCATCTAGATGGAGGTATTATTGAAATTTGAAAGTGGGGTTGAGGTTTGAAAATGAAAACTAGTGAATAAAATATTTGGTAGAGTGGAATAATATATATACATGAAAAAAATATATTAGAAAATACTAAAATATATATATATTTAATATTTAAGGTCAAAAGAGAGATCAACAAAGAAAGCTTACTTATTATGCTACATCGTGATTGATTAGCATAAGTATTATTTATTTAATAAAGGCTAAAATGTTAGTGAAAAAGGGAAGAAAAAATCAAAAGTAACTTATATAATAGGAAATATTTTTGGTAAAAGAGAAAAAAATATGGGGGGGTTCCCATGCATGGAAAAGCATGCCTCAACAGGTGTCCTAAAAAATCCTTGCAGTCTATGACTACATATGAAGCATGGCATGATAGAAAGCCTTCTATTGACCACATGCGGGTTTTTGACTGTTTGGCATATGCTTTGATGCCACAAACGCAACACAAAATTGGATGATAACACTGTCAAATGTATTTTTGTTGTGTATAGTACTGATGTGCAAAGGTTATAGGTTGTATCATCCACAGACAAAGTGTATCTTGGTCTCACAAGATGTTGTGTTTGTGGAAGACTCTATTCAGCCCTTGCTGTCATGTACTAGAGACAATAATGTAAGCTCACATCACATTTATGACACTTTTCTGTCTCATTTCAATGGTGGAAGTTTGAATGTAAATTCCAATGAGGAAAATGTACAACCTATGGGGGTTTCAAAAAATATTACACATCAGCCTATTACTGATGTAGATGTACATCATTAGATGTACATGATGTACTTGATGAGGAAAGGGCTGAGAATGAGAAGGCTAGAGGTATGCCGAAATGGCTGGTGCATACTTTTCCTGATAGTAAATTGGATGCACCTTTGTCTAGTCGTACTTGTTTAGGTTCTCGCCATGCATCTTATGCAATAAATTGTTATGCTTCGGCTGTGTCTAGCTTATGTGATGTTGTGGAACCTTTGTCTTTTGATGAAGCACAAAATTCAAAAAATTGGATGGCTACCATGCAATCAAAATATGATGCACTTATAAAAAATGACATATGGGCTTTATGTGATTTGCCTCCTGGCAAAAAGTCCAAAATGGTGTTGGCTGCCTTATTTATGTATGCAACACGAGGCAGGATATTCAATTTGTTGTCTCACAGGTCAGTAGATTTATGCATATCCCAGGGTCTAAGCATTGGTAGGCTGTCAAGAGAATGTTTTGCTACTTGAGTGGCACTTTACATCTTGGCTTGTTTTATCCCAAGGGGGGGATCATTGCCGCTAAATTTACATGCTTTTTTGGACTCAGGTTGGGCTAGATATTTTGACACGCAAGTGTCCACGAGTGGTTTTTGTTTCATGCTTGACAGTTCATGCATATCATGGTTGAGCAAGAAGCAACCTACTGTGGCCACTTTGAGTTGTGAGGCTGAGTACATGGTAGTCTTCATAGCTACAATTAAGTGTGTATGGCTTGTATGCCTTATGGATGATTTGGGTGTTGGACAAGACACTGGCAACACTATCTACACTGATAATCAGAGTGCATTGGCAGTTGCAAGGAACCCAATTTTTCATGTTTGCACAAGGCACATTGAGGTGCATTACCACTATGCATATTTTTTCACTAAGGCATTGTATCGTGAGAAGTTTGAAAGCCTTCCACAAATCTTTGGGCTTACTCCCCTTTGTGGACTGATCATGTCCTCAAGGCATGGCACTTCCCTATACTCTATGTTCATCGAATCACTCCCAGGGGGGATTTGTTACCATATACATGTGGTAGTGATGTGTGTGAACACGCTTAGGATCGTCATGGCATTTTTTCCCTCACTAGGAAGTTTTTTCCCAGTGCATTGTATACACGCCCATCACTCTAGGGCTCTCTTATCTTTCCATTGCACACTAAGTAATATACTCTCTGTTGTGTGTCTTGAGCTTCCTTCATCTTCTCCAAGCTGTGTGTGTTTTCCTGCAACCCTAATTCCAACAACGTGTGTGTGCAATCGGAGCGGGGTACGAGCATGAGGTGATCGCCGTTGTGGACAGATATAGGTGCAACATTGGATGGTGATGGCCGTTGTGCGTGTGAAGAGCCTTGCTAGGAGGAGGTGCAACGTGTTAGGAAATAAGACGTAGCTAAATAGATAATTGAGTAGATTACTTAATGGAGAGAGACAGATTTATATACACGAGATTATAGAGTAGAGAGAGAGAGAGAGAGAGAGTACACACGATATACGTGGTTCACCCAATGTGGGCTACGTCCATGGGAAAGCAGCCACTCAATGGCTTTAGTACTTCAAAACAAGAAGTAGTTTACAAAGGGATTATACCCTTAATGGAGCTCCCTCCTTGCTTCACTCTCACCACCTCACACTCACCTTGTTGCATAAACTTCACACTATGAAATGTGTGTAGAAATGGCCTCCTTTTATAGGCCAAAATGGCTGCCCTCTCTTATGAGAGACAGCTATGTGTAGCCGCCCTTGTGCGAATAAGTCCAAATCGGACCCTCCAATCCGCCCATGTGTGGCCGCCCTTGAGAAGACAAGTCCGCTTTTGAATTCGGCCACCGGCCACCGGCCATTGACTTCCGACCACCGGCCACCGGCCATTGACTACCGGCCACCGGCCATCGGCCATTGACTACCGGCCACCGGCCAACCGACCGGTTGTTTTCCGACCACTTTCCGACCGCCGTCCGGCCATAATATTCCGGAGAAAAAAGAATATTCCGGCGAAAAAAAAAAGTCTCTTTAAAGTTGCCCCTGATTCTTCTCCACGAAAATTTTGGTTTCCGGTGAGTGATTTTCCTTCACGCACGATGGCTTCTCCTCATAATGGGGGCCTTACAAATGTGCGTTTTTACCACAAAAAATTACAAGGGTAAATCAGGCTCCATACTTAACACAACGTTGCAGCTCATGGTGATAAGGAGAGTAGGAGGCAAAATTGTGTGTGCATGAGCTTGAGGAATAACAAGGAAGCCGGTAAGGATTTAATATTTACATAATTATGTAAAATTTTCTGTGATCACAAGGACTTATTAACATATTACGATCACAATTAAAATAATCACAAAATAAGCCGATTGGAGGCAACCTCGTAACCCAAAAAAAGTCCACTGGGCTTCTGTCAGGCTATGACAATTTACCACTAGGCCCATCGGGAAAATAGAAAAGCTCAACAAGTTTGTAACTTAATATATAGACGGGCCTGGGCGGGCTTGCTGGGTGTTTTTTTTGAGCCACACACACACACACACACACACAGAGGAAGGGAGGGGTCGCGTTCTCTGGGTCACAGTGCACGACAGTAGCAGAGCACCTAACCACACAACTCGAGTGTGTGTATTTTTGTGCATCGTGTGGTAGCGTGCCTATTGTCATATTGTACAAAAATGACAAGGTACCTTACCACACAATGTGAGTGTGTGCGTAAGCTACTCTATGGAATAGTGCTTACCACGAGGGCATCACCTCGGTTACGTGGGGAATATGATATCCTTGTGGTAAGTATTGGCTCCCCATTTGCGTACCACGTTAATAACGAGACGATATTGGTATCCATATGGTGATTCAACTTCACTTCCCCTTGCCAAAAAAACATATGGGCATCGGTCTGTAATGCGGCCATATGATGCTCGTATGTAAACTCGCTCAATAAGACGGCTGTAGAGTGTCGTTTGATAGAAGCATTTGTTTTACATAAATGTGGCATTCAGTTCGTTAACCGGAACTTATGAATCCCATATAATTTGTATGTGCATGCGCATATCATGTTTTTTAAGTATTTATGAAATACTTGGTCGGTAACGCGGCAGTGAAGAGTATTTCATATACAAATGCTTAAATTATTTGTAATTGTTATTTTTAAGCGTTCTTGTCAAAATTTATCGTACCCAATCATATTCAAAAGAAAATTTTAATCATCTAAAATGATCTATTGAATTCTTTATCAATCAACATTGCTTTATTAAAATGTTACATTTACAGAAGTCCTAAAAATTATAACGGATCTCTTTTGTACAACCTCACCAGTGTCCACACCAACGAATAACATTTTTGCAATACAATAGTTAAGTGTTTCACTAAAATTCATACTCTGGTATTCTCTATGTCTACAAATAGCTAATATATACATTCAATTAGAAAATTATATTTACACACTTTCATTAATTTTTTCATAACAATTTTTTTCAAGAAATTATACGCTATTAATATTTAAAATAAGCTAAAATTTATGAGATGTTTGTGAGTTTAAAACCTTGAATTACTTTGTTATTTGAGGTTAGCAATTGATACATTACAAATCTCGAGTATTGCCTTGATATCATTCCAAAATCTTTTTGGATGTGAGACGTTCTATTCAATATATGAATTGTTTGTTAAAATTGCATCAAGGATCTCATGAGCACTATTTGGGAAAAAAGAGCGTAGATTGCATGCCAAAGGCCGCACGAGTTGTTGCTTCCTACATGGATAAGAGAATTCAACCCCCCCTACTAGATTAGGATAGTGCTTGAAAATATGAAAGTATGGTGCAGAGATCTGAAAGAAGATCTCCCTCCCACTTGCGATATGGAAAAAACAAATATGTGGGATAAGCAATGGGAGGAGCAAAAGATAAAGATGAAGTGGGCCAGTCTACCTTACCCAAGCGACTAAAGATGGCACAAGATGCACAAGATGGCCACAGATAGTCGATTAGATGCTACTAGCACTGGCACAATCATGTACATAACATTGAATTCGAAGTGTGCACATCTCATTGGAATTTCCCACAAAGCCCTGGTGGAAGGTACAAGGATTAGAGAAAGATATTTTGGTGTTTACAGATTATGCACCATTAAAAGCATTTTTTCCTTTCCAGAGCACATCACATATGTAGGAAAATGCTACAAGGGAGGGGTTGAAGCAAATTTTAATAGCTTCCAGATAGAGCAAGACATGGAAACACTTCACTCCTCCCTTATAAGATGCATTGGATTTACCATGGAGGCCCCCTGGAACAAAATCTTCTTATACTACAATGGGGTACCATCTGGAAATCACCCAAGGAGCGTTCAGACTCTGCATGCACATGCTACAATATGGCTGGAGGATTTTGCCACGAGCAAATCAACAATTATTAGAGATAGAGACTACACAACTAAAAGGAGTGATTGGCTCATTGTTCTGCAGTAGTGTACAGTGACTTACATCCCTTCAACGTAATGCTAGATTTTACTCATGCAAATAAACCCCGCATATGCATTATTGATTGGTACATGATGCTTAGAACCCCAGGCAAGCATGCATCAAACAACTTTGTGTATCATGCAGCTCAATCCGACTTTGCAATTTTGGAGGCAAAGGAAGCAGGGGAACGAGAGCTCGTAAAACGGCCGTGGATAGCTCCAAAAATATATGATCCATACTGCACAGATGCATACTCAAAATCTAGCAAAATTTATACACTAGATTTTCTATTTGATATGTTAATAGACTTTTGGAGTGCAGTTAGGAAAGTGTACTTCCCAGAAGAAGTATCTTACCACCCCGACCAAGATTCTATGGGAGCTATTCAACAAAAAGTGGACAGCTAGATGAAATTAAGAGAGCACGAAGCTAGAAGAAATGCATATAATACTTTGATATTCTTTAAAGATCATTTAAAGATTGACCCTAGAGGTCTCTCATTGAACTTACAACATCTTTTAATCCGGCTTGAACATTTTGTAATTTGCTATTGACTTGTGTCTGGGTATTTAATTTGATTCAAGTCTATAATCGATCAGAATATTGTAACTTGTGGCTCACACCACTTGAAGTATATTTGGATCAGTTGTCTCTAGTCAATTGTGATTTTGTTTCTCACTTCCCTTAAATACATTTGGATACATTGTCTTTAGCCCATTGTGATACTGTTGCTCACCTAGTATAATCCTGAGGTACACAAAGAGTGGAGCATTCATGGCTTGAATTATAATAAATATGAGGGGGGTGCATGACCTCATGACCATTCCTTCACACTGTGCACACAGAGCCTTCTCTTGTAGACGTTTCTCTTATATCTTCTTCACCTTTAGCCGCTACACAACCGGATACACCTACTTGGTTTGGATCACCATCATCATTCTGTAATGGATTCTCATTCTCTACACAGAGCTTATCGTAGAGCTCTGGGATGATGAAAAGATGCACCATGACTTCTTAAGCCATGCAAGTGGTAATCAACAAGAAAAATCAAGAAATTGTTGACTTATAGCAAGGCTTGATGCCAATAAAATTGCAATGCGCAGTGCCTCACTAGAATAATATCAGCAAATATGGGTTTGGGGGGGGGGGGGGGGGGGGGGGGGGGGGGGGGGGGGGAGAGAGAGAGAGAGAGAGAGAGAGAGAGAGAGAGAGAGAGAGAGAGAGAGAGAGAGAGAGAGAGAGAGAGAGAACTATTACATATATGGGGCATGCATGTGGTAGTAGAAGCTACCAGGTTAACATTTGCTTCCACCATTATCCAACAAGTCATATACACCTTTGACTTTGACACATGAAGAGTCATAATCAATGGAAGCAATCTTCAGATGATTGCTGTGACCATTTCACATGTATTCAGGTTACCATTTGATTAGAAACTCCAACCCTGCACAAGAGATACCATCGATAGTTTCTTGAATGAAAATGCTCAAAGCAAAAAGCAATGCAAGGATGGGGGACAAGGCTAGTGATGGAAGCACTAAAGACATCTAGGACAAGCTTAGTGAACATAGTAAGAAAACTATTGCCACATCAATTGATGATAAAATAGCAAATCAGCATTTGAAAAATCTCCTAGAACATCAACACAACAACATTTGTGTTGCCAGACACCACTCTAGAGACTACAATTAAATTGCAGAAGAGTCTAGAATTGACAACGACCTCTTAACAAGCCACTATAATTACCTCCACCCTCAGTGAAATATCAATGGATAGGTTACATGCACTCCAAAAGAATAAATTGATTGGTAGTATGATCATGGGCACATCTCAAAAATTGCCAATTCCACATAAAGTCTCAATACTCACATACAAAATTGACAATTCAGACCCAGAGACATCACAAATGGTCATGTCTCCACAATCTAGATAGGATGGAATACAATAGTCAGTGATATTGGTTATATGATGGAAGCACAAACCTCTATCAAGCAGTCTGACATAACCCATATGGAGGCAGAAATGCAAAGAGAGATCCTTAAGTCTAAATAACAGAGAAAAGAGATCATTTCAATAAAAGAATATTTAATTAATGTAGCATGTAGTCGAGAACGAGATCAAAATAATATCAAGGCACTCCAACAATAGGTGGAACACTTGTCCAAAACTCCACTCAGTGGATAAGTGGAAATTGACCAAGGATATGCATGCATAGTAGTTGCAGCTAGACCAAAAGACCGCTTCTAAACAATTTGAAAGAAGTCCATTATGTCTTAAAGCACTCAATCTAGGATAAATACATTTTACCTAGTGGACATCTTTGATATTGATGGAAATCTCACTTTGAATTTGAAAGACTTGTAGAACCTAGTAAGTACCACAAAGGAAGATCCAGAAGAGAAAGCTTCACTTTACACTGGCACATTAGGCAATCAAGCTCTCATTGGATATCTCACTCACAATGTGGATGAAGATGAATACAATGAGCAAGATAAAGATAGGGAGATTGGGGGGGACCCTCAAATCAAAAAGCTGATGACAATGACCAACCGCCTCTAGCTCCACAGGGGACAACTAGTCGAGCCCTACTCAAAGAGGAGCTAAGAGTCCTACGGACCAATCACCTAATTAAGGGATAAATTAGGGTAACCAAATCCAAGAAATTAAACCAAAGACTACACTTGATCAGCCACTATTAGGTCAACCATAAAGCAGGGCTGCTAACTAGATTAGATAAAGGAAAAGGTTGTGTTGATTGAGCTAGATGTAGAGGCTGACCTAGAATATTCTAATCAATGTTTAGGTTTGAACAAAATCCCATGCCGAGAGAAGCCCCTCTAGATCATAAATTTCTTACATAATAACAATATGTATTCGAATCGAGAGAGATTTTAGATGCTTTTTGTGGGGGCAAAGAGGATGATTGAGTAGTGGATAATTATCAGTTACCATAAACATGCATCTTGTATCATGCATCTTGTAGCGTACTCCCACGCCCGAATGCAATTTAAGAACTGGACAAAGTTCTAGAATTTGTCCTGACAAAATACAATTTAATGGTGATTTCCCAAGCTCAACAATCTAGTACAATGAATGTACAAACTTTGGGTATCTAGTTCAAGATGTTGCTTGACAATCATTTATCCTATTAATGCATGAAACATATCAAATTAGAGACGCTAGCTCTCCTCACAAGATGCAGATTGCCAAGGACCAAAAGATAATGATGCTTTTGGAGAGCAATGGGTCCAGCAACAAAGGCAAAAAAATCAGAATGAGTCTCCAAGAGTAGGAGATTGCACTAAAGTGTTTGTTTCATTTGGTTTGCATTCTAAGAAAGATGATGCAAAAACAAAACCAGATTTTCATGAACTACATTAAAGCAGTACCTAATTCCTCTGTGATGATGTATGCTCTACCCATGAAAGATGATGAATTAATACGATTCTATCCAACATAATATCCTAAGTACAATGAACCGTCTGATAAACACATGTATATGATAATCATAGATCAAATAAGAGAATGGTAAGAGCAAAGAAAGGCATTGTGGGCATTCTTTTAGAACATGATAGATGAAACAAAACAGAAGACGATAATTTCAAAACTAAAAGATGAAGTCATGAGCTTTAGAGGAATAATGATGCAGTGGTAGAGCCAGATAAGTAGGCCTTATAGTGAAAGCCTCAAAAATTCCCTGAGAAGGACTTGTCTAGAAAAGCCAACTGTAAACCCTAGGTCAGAGAAATGAAAAAAATACTTTTTGAAGCTTGGATCAAGACCAACCAACCAAATCTAGCTAGTTGGATGCATACTGTGTCAATATGTCACAAGCTGTCCACAACTAGGCTTCCGATGGCAAGAAGACATTGTATGATCTTAGCACAAAGACCTAGAACGTGCTAAACCCCTACAAAGTGGAGATGATGACTGAGCATAGGAAGTAGCTAGAATAGGAGGCCATTTACCAAATCATCAAAAAGGAGAACATCAAATCAATGCTCAAGGAAGTAATCAACTTGCAACACTTTAGATTCCACCCCAAACAGTTAAGAAGGCCACTCCGAAGAAAGCTTCAGATAAACAAAAGTGGAAACATTGACATCAATGTGCTATCTTGATTTTTAGAATGCACCAAAATTCAAGGAAATGGGAGGAGGATACAGATAGTGGAAACTACTAGTATACAAGCACTTGCACATAGTTAAGTTTAGCATTTACCGGTAGTAATTACTGTAGTGATTGTATCGATACACAATCGATTAGAATCCAAACTTGCAAACACCTATAACCGCTACTTTGATTTTGGGGTTGATATCACTTCGTTAGACTATCTTGAGCCTTTTTAATTGTCAAGTTGTTGCTCTTGTCGTCATTAAGCTCAATTGTATAAACAACACTCAGTGCCAGTTGTACTCTATCTCATCATTTGAATATATATCAACTCCAATACTTTGTGTCCAATATCTAACTTTGTACTTTTAGTTCAATTCATATCTGATTTCCTATATTCATTTGAAGTCTGAATCTATTTTCTCTCCATTTGATTTCATATTTGAGTTTAAATCCCCAACCTGGAATAGCTGTCTGGGGTGACCAACTCATTCTAGTTACCATTCATTCAAGTTCTTTTTTCCTTTTTCCTTTGTTTTCAAAAACATAGATGAGGTGAACCAACATGCTCTCAAACCCACAAAGAAATATGTATCGAAAACAGAGACGATTTAAGTTCTTTTGTAAATTTTAATCACCAAGGAAGAAAGAACAACAGTTTTCCCCAACAACCACCCATGAAATCCATCATTACATAAGATAGTAAGGATCAACAAGTAATATATGTGAAAATGAGTGGGTGATATATGCAATTCAAAAGAATGAATTAAGGTAAATTAAATGAAGAAAGAAAAACTCTATACCAGGCAATCAAGAAATATCTTTTTTTTTGTGAACAACCAATAAAGCACACTTCAAGCTTCAAGTATCCAAAATTCTTGATCATTCTTATTCAAAGATGTGTGAGTCAGATCAAGTAATAAAAAAAAGCCAAGTTAAGGAGGTTATTTTGGTAAATTAAACCCAAGGTTACTATAACTTCTCTAGTATTCCACACGCATAGCCCATATAGGTCAAGCTTGATAAATAGAGACAATGCATGAAAAAGTGTTTAGAGAAAGGAAAAATCTTTAGGCATTAGACCAATAGAGGACACATTAAACAAGATCAAAACACTCAAAATTGAGATAATGGTCATGGCTAAGGTTACAAAGCCAAGAAAAGGCCCAATAGCAAGCAACATGAAGCTCGTCAATAGTTTTATGTCAAAACAACATCACTTTCAACCCTTTTTTTTAGTAAGTATTAGGTACCCCAAAGTAAAAAGCAACCCCAAGGCTTGACTCAAGAAAAACTGCTTAAACTGAATGGCCAAATAATGATGCAAAAGCCCCAAATCTGATGTCTCAAATGTGGCATTCAAATTAGTCTTAAATTTAGCAATATGTGTCTCATTTGAACCACTAAGTAGTAAATCATCCACATACACAACCATGATAAGATATACATCCTCAGTAAATTTTACATACAGATACATCATTCACATGTTTTACATATAAAATGATCTTAGTCGAATAATTCAAAAACCATGTGCAGTTGAATGATTATCTATTTTTTCATACCAACCACGAGAATATTTCTTTAAACCATATAATGTGTTATTACATGTGCACACTTTCTTTTCTTGTCAGTTTTAGACAAAACCACAAGGTTGCATTGTTACCATATACATGTAGTAGTGATGTGTGTGAACACACTAGGACCGTCGCGGTATTTTTTCCCTCTTTAGGAGGTTTTTTCCCACGTGCATTGTATATACGCCCATCACTCTAGGGCTATCTATCTTTCCATTGCACACTAAGTAACACACTCTCTATTGTGTGCCTTGAGCTTCCTTTGTCTTCTCCAAGCTGTGTCCGTTTCCTTGCAACCCTAATTCCAAGAGTTGGTATCAGAGTAGGTTACATCTTTTAGGAAATAAGACGTAGCTAAATAGATAATTGAGTAGATTACTTAATAGAGAGAGACAAATTTACTCACAATTATAGAGTAGAGAGAGAGAGAGAGAGAGAGAGAGAGAGAGAGAGAGAGAGAGAGAGAGAGAGAGAGAGTACACACGATATACGTGGTTCACCCAATGTGGGCTAAGTCCACGGAAAAGCAGCCACTCAATGGTTTTAGTACTTCAAAACAAGAAGTAGTTTACAAAGGGATTATACCCTTTTGGAGCTCCCACCTTGCTTCACTCTCACCACCTCACACCCACCTTGTTGCATCAACTTCACACTGTAAATGTGTGTAGAAATGGCCTCCTTTTATATGCCAAAAGGGCTGCCCTCTCTCATGAGAGGCAGCCATGTGTTGCAGCCCTTGTATAGATAAGTCCAAATAGGACCCTCCAATCCGCCCATGTGTGGCCACCCTTGGGAAGACAAGTCCGCTTTTGAATTCAGCCACTGGCCATTGAATTCGGCCACCGGCCACCGGCCATTGACTTCCGGCCACCCGACCGGTCGTTTTCCGACCAGTTTCTGGCCGCCGGCCGGGGTCATAATATTCTGACGAAAAGGAATATTCCGGCTCGAGACTGGCCGTGAAAATTTTGATTTGCAACGAGTGATTTTATTTTTCGGCGAGTTATTTTCCTCACGCACGATGGCTTCTCCTCATAATGGGGGCCTTACACATGTGCATTTTTAATGCAAAAAATTACAAGGGGTAAATCAGGCTCCATACTTAACAATCTCCCACTTGGAGACTGATCTCCAAGCCAAACTTGTGACTGCTTTTCATCCTGGCTTCTTATCCTTGAATTCAGATTGAAGATGAGAAAAAACTCAACTTCCCCTTGTTGACCACCTTTGTAAACATGTCTGTAGGATTTTCACTTGTATGCACCTTTCCTAGCTTTAGCTGTCCCTCTTCCAAAAGAGTGTGTATGAAGTGATATCTCACCTCAATGTGCTTTGTCCTTGAATGAAAGGCTGAGTTCTTTGGAAGATGGATAGCGCTTTGTCTATCACTATAGAAGACACAATTGTCTTGTTTGTATCCGAGTTCTTCTAAGAATCTGTGAAGCCACATAATTTCTTTGCTTGCTTCCATCATTGCGACATACTCTGCTTCCGTAGTAGAAAGTGATACCACTTTCTACAACTTTGAAGCCCAGCTTACTGCTGTGCCTCCAGCCATGAAGACATAGCTAGTAGTGCTCCTTTGAGTGTCTTTGTCACCTGCCATATCTGCATCAACATACCCTTGAAGAAAAATATCAGTTCCTCCAAAATACAGTCCCTTTTAGATACCTAAGTATCCACTTCACAGCTTACCAATGCTCTTTACCTGGGTTGTCCATGAACCTACTCACAACTCCCAGTGCATGTGCAATATCTGGCCTTGTCCAGACCATAGCATACATTAGAGAATCTACCGCTGCAACATATGGAACTTCAGACATATAGGCTATCTCCTCTTTGTCTTTGGACACATATCTTTGGTTAATGTTTTTGCATTTTTCATTGCAAACCTTTCTAGTACCTTCTTGATGTAATCCTCTTGAGATAGCTTTATTGTCTTCTTCATCCTGTCCCTTGATATTTTCATACCAAGTATCCTCTTTGTAGCACCTAAATCTTTCATTGAAAAATATTTAGACAGCTCCTCTTTTAGGTCTTTGATGTCCTGCATGTTAGCGCTTGCAATCAGCATGTCATCAACATACAACATTAGGATGATGAACTTCCCATCTCCCAAATTCTTTGTGTAGATGCAATGATCCGAGCTGCATCTTGTGAATCCATGATCCAAAATCCATCAATCAAACTTCAAGTACCATTGTCTTGATGCTTGCTTTAAACCATACAAGCTTTTTTTTTAATCTGCAAACCATTTTCTCCTTACCTTTTACTTCATACCCCTTTGGTTGAAGCATGTAGATTTCCTCCTCTAAGTCACCGGTGAGGCATTTAACCTTAGTACATGTTTCATTCTCCACAAAGGCTTTCCACCTTTGAAATATGGAAAACACATCGGATTTATTTTTCATTACATAAACCCATGTTTTCCTAGTTGCATTGTCTATGAATGTTACATAATACAATGAGCCACCAAGTGATGGTGTACTTGCAAGACCCCAAACATCAAAATGGACCAACTCAAGTTTTTATTTTTTCTTTCATTTCCTGATTTTTGAAATTTTACCCTCTTTTGATTACCATAAACACAATCCTCACAGAATTCTAAGTCCACTTCTGTTAAACCTAGTAGAAGATTCTTTGTTTGAAGGATTTGCATTCCTTTGGCACTCATATGCCCAAGCCGGTAGTGCCACACCGCATTGTCGACTTCTGCAGTTGTTGCATAAGCTGAAGGTTGCGTGCTAACAGTACACAAGTAAAGTGTACCAACCTTTTCTCCCGCGGCAACCACCAAAGATCCCTTTGAGATCTTCCACCGTTGGTCGTCCAATTGTCCTGTAGAGATCAATTTTTTGCAAAGAGAAGGAACATGCCTAACATCTTTAAGCTTCCATTCATTTCCGTTAGCAGTTTTGACACAAACTATACCTTTTCCGACAATTTCACAAGCTTCATCATCTCCCAAGTATACATACCCAAAATTACCTTTGGTGTAATCTTGGAAATATTGCTTGTGTGGTGTTGCATGGAATGAAGCCCTGGAATCTACTATCCAGGAATTAGACACATTGTCTAATGAGAGAATTAGAGCATCTTGCTCTACTTTACCTACCACATTGGCCTCCGATGTTGGCTTTTTGTCTTGAGACTCTGACTCCTTCTTCTTCTTGGATCAACAATCCTTCTTGACGTGGCCCTTCTTGCTGCAGTTCCAACATTCAAGAACTGACTTTGTGCGTGACTTGCTCCGTCTTGAGCGATCACGGACTTTTTGGTTTTTGAACCTCTCCTTAGGCCTTCCTCTTGTTTCCACTGACAGTACAGCACTTGATGATTCTCTTGTGCTTCTTCTTTGCATTTCCTTGCTTAGGAGAACACCCAAAACATCATCAAACTTAAGAGTATTTGTGCCAGAAATAGAATTACTTAAAGCCATCACAATGTTGTCCCAACTATCCGGTAGAGACGACAGTATAAGGAGAGCTTGCACTTCATTATCGAAATTTACTTTCACCGACCGAAGATGACTTATGTTTGTGTTAAAGTCATTTAGGTGTTCTGCAACTGAACCATTCTCTGCCATCTTTAGATTGAACAAGCGCTTCATGAGAAATACCTTATTGGATGCCGATGGTTTCTCATAGAAGTCGTCAAGTGACTTCATCAAGTCCTCCGTGTCTTCATTTCCAAAACATTGAAGGCCACCGTTGATGCCAAGCTTAACCGGATTTTTCCCAGTTCCTTTCAATCAAGGACAATCAAGGACGTAGCTGAATAGATAATTGAGTAGATTACTTAATCAAGAGAGACATATTTTCTCACATGAGATTATAGAGTAGAGAGAGAGAGAGAGAGTACACATGATATACGTGATTCACCCAATATGGGCTATGTCCATGGGAAAGCAGCCACTCAATGGCTTTAGTACTTCAAAACAAGAAGTAGTTTACAAAGGGATTATACCCTTTTAGAGATTCCGCCGTGCTTCACTCTCACCACCTCACACCCACCTTGTTGCATCAACTTCACACTGTGAAATGTGTGTAGAATTGGCCTCCTTTTATAGGCCAAAAGGGCTGCCCTCTTTCATGAGAGGCAGCCATGTGTAGCCGCCCTTGTATAGATAAGTCCAAATCGGACCCTCCAATCCGCCCATGTGTGTCCGCCCTTGGGAAGACAAGTCCGCTTTTGAATTCGGCCACCGGCCACCGGCCATTGACTACCGACCAAACGACCGATCGTTTTTCGACCACTTTTCGGCCGCCGTTCGGCCATAATATTTCGGCGAAAAGGAATATTCAGTGAAAATTTTTGATTTTCGGTGAGTGATTTTATTTTTCAGGGAGTTATTTTCTTCACGCACGTTGGCTTCTCATAATGGGGGCCTTACACATGTGCGTTTTTAACACAGAAAATTACAAGGGGTAAATCCGGCTCCATACTTAACAACGTCCTTCCAAGCTTAGTCGCCAGCGATGCCAGAACACCCTTGTTCATTTTATTATATTTCAATGAGCTTTGGTGAGCATCAGCAGGTCGACAAAAAATTTGGGCAAGCTTGTAGAGCTCGGTCTGCTCAGAATTTCATTTTGGGCTCATTTTGACCTTCGTTTACACTACAACCAGGTTTGCACAGGTAATTTTGTCATTTTATGCAAGATTTTTGTCAGTGTCAATTACTGTATAACATGTACTACAGTCTACTTCGGGTTGTGCTATATAGCACATGCTGGTCTCACTTGGTTTCTCCTCATTTCGGGCAGTTTTCACATTAGGTGCATGCATTTTCGATGGCTAACAACAACACAGATGTGTTCAAGATGTTTGTTGTTGAGGATAGATTGGATGGGGACAATTACCCTATGTGGGCTAACATGATGCAACATGTACTTGTATTGAAGGGAGTTTGGAACATTCAGCAGGACATTGATGTAAGTCCTGGTACTGTGGATGCAGGCGATGTTGAGGATGCTCCGGGTTTTGTTGCCATGGTTGTAGGCTCATTGGGATGTAAGAGATGCGCACGCTTATGCATTGATTGCATTGTCTGTGAAGCGCACTATCACTCCTCACATCTGTTGAGCAAAATTTGCAAAACAAGCTTGGGATATTCTAGCAGGTCTTTATGCAAGCCGCAATGAGGCTTAAATTGCTTTGCTTGTAAAGAGCTGGAATCAAAGATTATGCATGAGGAAGATGAAATGGACACTTTCCTTGCTAGTGTCAAGGATGTTAATGAGCAACTAATTTCTATAGAAGAAGTCATTTCTGTCACTTCACTTGTGCAGACTGTTCTTGATGCTTTTCCAGATCCTTACCAGACTTTTGCTAGTACTTGGTGACTTATGACCCAAGGAAATCCTGAAGTTGTCAAGTTTGATGCATTATGCACATTGCTGTTGCAAGAATCACTTTCCAAAAAAAATAGGACTAGGCAGCGTGCAGTTGAACAAGCTTTTATTGCAACTCAAAGAAAAGGATGGAACAACAATGTAACCACATCTTATGGTTCTACTGCGAGTGGCAAAACTTCTTTTCCTAATGCTTCTGCTAGCAGCACCTCGTCTGTTAATTTTGGTGAAAAGGGCAAAAAGAAGATGCGTTGTAATTATTGTAAAGCTAATGATCACTTGATCAAGCAGTGACCGAAATTGAAGGCAAAAGAGGCTAAGAAGAAAGAGGTTGGATCCACTACAGGGTCCAATACAAGTGCAATGATTGTAGAGTCTTCGATCAAAGGACATTGTGATGCTGATGTTGATGTAGAATGGGCCTTTAGTGTAGAGTGCACTTATGATCCTATTGTCCATGATGCATGTATGTCAGTTGCTGCACATTCACATGTGTGGTATTTTGATAGTGGTGCTACAAAGCACATTACCTCTCATCGTGATTTGTTTACATCTATTGAGTCTGTCCCTCATGGGAATATGGTGATTTGTGCCAACAATGCCTCTTATCCTGTTCAAGGAGTTGGAAAGATTGTGCTTACTACTACAAATGGAAATTATTTCACACTTGTTGATGCATTGTATGTACCTGGGATCAAAAAGAACCTTTTGTCTGTATATGCACTTGCTAGACTTGGTCTCATAGTCAAATTTTTGGATGATAGATATACAGTCCATGATTGCAGTTTTGGTGAGATGAAATTGTTGCATCTGGCCTTTTGTGTCATGGGCTATCTAAGCTCACTTTGTATGACAAGTGTTGACAAAATTTTTCAAATGCAATTGCAGATTCAAAGGCTGTTTCAGATGCAAAACTGTGGCATGCACGTTTTCGGCATCTGAATTTTTCCAATTTGCTGCGTTTGCAAAAATCTAATATGGTTGCTTCTTTACCGCATCTTGCGGCACCTGTCAAACATGTTTGTGAAGGCTATATTTTGGGTAAAATGCAGCATGTTAAGTTTCCAAAGGATGGGTCATTTCATGCTACATATAGATTGCAACTTGTGCATAGTGATGTTTGTGGGCCTATGCAAACTCCGTCCTTGGGAAATTACTTGTACTTTGTGACTTTCATTGATGACTATTCCAGGCATGCATGGGTGTATTCGTTGAAAACTAAGTCCGAAGTGTTTATGTGCTTCAAGCAATTTTTTGCTATGGCTGAAAATGTCTTGAAATGTACTATGGGCACCCTCCGTTCCGATCAAGGGGGGGGAGTATATGTCTCATGAATTTAATGCTTTTTTGGCTAGTCGTGGGATAAAACACCAATGTACGGTGCCATATACGCCTTCAACAAAATGGTGTTGCTGAGAGGAAAAACAGTTCTTTTTCGGAAATGGCATGATGTATGGTGAAGAGTCAAGCTTTACCACATTTGTTTTGGCTTGAGGTTGTCATGTGTGCCACTTATGTACTCAATAGGTGTCCTACAAAAGCATTGCAGTCTATGACTCCATATTAAGCATGGCATGATAGAAAGCCATCTATTGAGCACATGCGTGCTTTTGATTGTTTGGCTTATGGTTTAGTGCCACAAGTGCATCACAAAAAATTGAATGATAAGGCTGTCAAATGTATTTTTGTTGGTTATAGTGTTGAAAGAAAAGGTTACAGGTTGTACCATCCGCAAAAAAAAGTGTAATTTGGTCTCAAGTGATGTTGTGTTTGTGGAAGATTCTGTTCAGTCTTTGTTGTTATGTACTAGAGATAGTAATGTAAGCTCACAGGAGATTTATGACAGTTTATTGACTCTTTTTAGTGGTGAAAGTTTGAATGTAAATTCAAATGAGGCAAATGCACAGCCTATGGGGGTTTTTGAAAATGTTATAAATCAGCCTATTACTGATGCAGATGTAAATGATGTACTTGATTAGGAAAGGGCTGAAAATGAGTAGGCTAGATGTATGCCAAAATGGCTGGTGCACGCTTTGCATGACAGTAAATTGGATGCACCTTTGTCTAGTCATACTTGTTCAGGTTCTTTCCATGCCTCTTATGCATCAGATTGTTATGCTTTGGTTGTGTCTAGCTTATGTGATATAGAGGAACCTCTATCTTTTGATGAAGCACAAAATTCAGAAAATTGGATGGCTGCCATGCAATCAAAATATGATGCATTTATAGAAAATGACACATGGACTTTATGTGATTTGCCTCCTGGCAAAAAGGCCATTGGTACAAATTGGGTTTACAAGTTGAGTGACAGAAGTTAGATGGTGAGGTTGATCGCCATAAGGATCAACTTGTTGCAAAAGGCAATGCGTAGCAGAAGGCATAGATTATGAAGAAACTTTTGCTCCCACTTGAAGTATGACTCTTGTTCATTTTCTATGTACATTGGCATCTCATTTTGGTTGGGGTGTACATCAATCGGATATTGTTACTACTTTCTTGAATGGTGACATTTTTTAGGAAGTCTATGTAACACAGACTTGCTATTTTGTCAAGAAAGGACAAGAGGACAAAGTGTGTAGATATAAGAAGGCTTTGTATGGGTTGAAGCAATCTCCTCGTGCTTGGTATAAGAAAGCTGACACTCATTTGGTCAAACGAGGCTTTTGCAATATTCCAACAAAAAGCACATTGTATGTCAACCGTGAGGGCAATGTACTTCTCATTATTGTTCTTTATATGGATGATTTGTTGATCATTGGTCCCAATGAGGCACATATTGCTGAATTTAAGACTGATTTGAATGCTACGTTCAAGATGAAAGATTTCCAGGGCTGTTGCATTATTACTTGGGTACACAGTTTAAGCAGTGTGATGGTGGTATTTCCTTGTGTCAGAAAAGTTACATAGAGACATTGGTATGTAATTTTGCACTTAAGGATTTCAAACCTATTGCCACTCCCATGGGAACAAGTTTGAAGTTGCGTCTACATAATGTTGGTGATCTTGCTGATGTCACTCTTTACCAAACTGATGTTGGCTGCCTCATTTATGTATACAACACGGGGCCGGATATCCATTTTAGGTCAACAAATTTATGCACAGCCCAGGGTCTAAGCATTGACAAGCAGTCAAGAGGATTTTTCACTACTTGAGTGGCACTTTTCATCTTGGCTTGTTTTATCCCAAGGGGGGATCATTGCTACCAGATTTACATGCTTTTTCGGACTCAGATTGGGCTGGTTGTTATGACACAAGAGTGTCCACAAGTGGTTTTTGTTTCATGCTTGGAAGTTCATGTATTTCATGGTTGAACAAGAAGAAACCTACTATGGCCACTTCCAGTTGTGAGGCTAAGTACAGGGTAGTCTTCATAGCTACGACTAAGTGTATAGGCTCAGACGCCTTATGGCTTATTTGGGTGTTGGACAAGACATTGCCAACATCATCTACATTGATAGTCAGAGAGCATTGGCAATTGCGCAAGGAACCCTGTTTTATGCTTGCACAAATCACATTGAGGTACATTACCACTATGTTAGGGAGAGGCTCTTAGCAGGAGAAATCAGCTTGGCTTATGTGCCAACACAGGACAACCTTGCAGATCTTTTCACAAAGGCATTGTCTCGTGAGAAGCTGGAAGATTTCGTAAATCTTTGGGCTTGCTCCCCTTTGTGGACTGATCATGTCCTCAGGGCATGGCACTTCCCTTTACTCTTTGTGCCAGCCCTCGTTCATCGCATCACTCCCAGGGGGATTTGTTACCATATACATGTGGTAGTGATATGTGTGAACACAGTAGGACCGCCAGGGCATTTTTTCCCTCTTTAGGAGGTCTTTTCCCACGTACATTGTATATACGCCCATCACTCTAGGGCTATCTATCTTTCCATTGCACACTTAGTAAAACACTCTCTGTTGTGTGCCTTGAGCTTCCTTCATCTTCTCCAAGTTGTGTGCGTTTCCATGAAACCCTAATTCCAACATGCATTACATACACCTCCTCATACAAGCTACTTGGGGGGTTCACTATGTGTAAAACTACCATATCACGTGTATTCAAGACATGTTTGTAAAACCCCTTATCTGTGAATTTTGTTAAGAATATAATGTACCCTTTTCTTTTAAAATCTGTAAGTTTTTTTCAAATTTGAAAAAATAATGCCCTTATGTATATATATTTCTGTAAGTTTCAAGAACTTTAAATACCCTTCTGTTGAACTCACGTGATATGTTACATTTTGATTAGGTGACCTCCCCGGGACAAGCTACCATTCAAACAACAATTTTAATGTCCGACTAATGAACATTCAATCCAAAATAATCTCCAAATGCACAAATGATTCAAATAGTTTTCATACAGCAAGTGGGAGGAAAAGTTTCTTCATAATCCATGCCCTCTTGCTGAGCATAACTTTTTGTAACAAGCCTTGCCTTGTAGTGATCAATACTACCATCCAACTTACGTTTTGGCTCATACACTCAAGTAAAGATCAAGTTTTTACATACCAAACATCCAATTTTTTAACCTTTGTGCTTCACCAAATGTAAGAGGTTTTTGTCACACATACTCGGCAAAGACATGATGAGAATCCAAACAAGTATGATTAGACAAAGGTGCATCTAATTTATTGTCATGAAAAGTATGAACTAGCCATTTTGGCATACCTCCAACTTCCTCATTTTCATCCTTTCCTCATCAAGTACATCATTAACATTTGCATCAAAAATAGAAAAGTTACATAGATTGAATGTTTGCCTTATTTGGACTTACATTTATATTCCCACCATTGAAAAGTGGCAACGAGGTATAAAACACGTCCTGTGAACTGACATCTATTCTTTGGTACATGACAACAAGGACTGAACTACATCTTCCATAAAAAAAATAGCTCGAGAAGTCAACGTACATTTTGACTTTGGATGATATAGCAGTCAACCCTTTCTCTCAGCACTGTAACCAGCAAAGATGCAATTAATAACTTTATCATCCAAATTTTTTCAGTGTTGTTGAAACACTAGAGCATAATGCAAGCAACCAAAATGACACAAGTTAACAAGATGGCTTCTTATCATGCCATGCCTCATGTGGAGTCTTAGAGTGAAAAGCTTTGGTGGGACATCTATTAACCAAGTAGCATCACACATGATAGCCTCTAGCCAAAAAGCATGTGGTAAAGCTTGGCTTCTTATCATGCCATGCCTCATATGGAGTCACAGACTTCAAAGATTTTGTGGGACATCTGTTAAGCTTGTAGGAATCTCACATGATAGCCTCTAGCCAAAAAGAATGTGGTAAAGCTTGACTTTTGACCATGCATCATGCCATCTCCATAGGTGACCCATTTTTCCTCTCAACAACACCATTTTGTTGAGGTGTATAAGGCAATGTACATATTTGTCTCATCCCATGACTAGCCAAAAATGCATCAAATTCTTTTGACATATATTTACCCACTCAATCAAGATGGAGGGTGCCCACATTACAATCAGATACATTTTTGGTCAACTGCAAACTATTCAAAGCACATAAACACTTTAAACTTAGCTTTAAGCAGGTATACCTATGTATGCCATGAGTAATCATCAAGAAAAGTCACGAAGTACAAATTATTACAAAAATAATGAGTGTGCATCAGACCATTAACATCATTGTCTGCAAGCTACAACTTGCAAATAGCCTTCACTAAACCATCTTTCAAAAACCTAGAATGTTGTATTTTCTCCAAAATATAGAGTTCACAAACATGCTTAGAGTGTGCCTCCAAAGGGAACAATGAGGTATCCATATTACATTTCTATATATGCATCAAACTTGCAAAATTCAAATGCCCAAAACATGCATGCCATACTTTAGTATCTAAAACAGCTTTAGAATCTATAATTATGTTTGTAAAGTTTTCCACACAGACTTGTTAATAAGAATTAAGCTTGCCACAAGACAACATACTTGAATCCCCATTAGCATCACGTGAGCTAAGATCATGACTAGTGCATTTATCATCCATAAACTTTATAACAAGACCAAGTCTTGTTAATGTGAAAACAGACAACAGATTCTTCTTGATTTGAGACACAAAAAGTGTGAAGGAATTGCCATTAACCACAATGAGTACAGTCTTTTCAACCCTCTGAAGTGAATAAGAGGCATTGTTGGCACAAGAGACATTGTTCCCATTGGGGACAACATCAAGAGAAGTGAACAAGTCATGATGAGATGTAATGTGTTTTGTAGCACCAGTATCAAAATACCACATATGTGAATCTCTAGTCTCAATCATGAATGCATCATGATCAAAAGGGTCACACTGACACTGTGGACTAAATTCTATTCTATGTCAACAACTCAATTTGCAGATTTTGTAATCCTTGCATTTGAAGAAGATTCACTTTCTCTCTATGTGCATGTTTAGCCTAGAACATTGCTTTATCAGATGATTAGTAGCTTTGCAATAGTTGCAACACAAATTTTTCTTTTCTCTTTCAATAATTGTTTCATATGTATTGATGTTATGGAAGGAATTTGTCACATATGATTTGCTACATGAAGAAGAAA
Organism: Adiantum capillus-veneris; assembly: GCF_014529385.1. Classification (NCBI taxonomy): domain Eukaryota; kingdom Viridiplantae; phylum Streptophyta; class Polypodiopsida; order Polypodiales; family Pteridaceae; genus Adiantum; species Adiantum capillus-veneris. Next base: position 149,907,962 of record NC_140936.1, on the reverse strand, counting down.
CATTAGAACTAATAGTGTTGTTATTGCTACCTCTTCTTTATGCAGCAAGAAAAGCCTAATCAACAACACGTTGCTTAGCCCTATTTTTTCTTGACTGAGCCTCTTGTAATAGCAAAATGACCAACCCATAAAACTTAACAGCATTATCATTAGCCTATTCATCAAGCCTCAAAGTAAAAGTCTGATACAAATATAGTAATTGTTGGGTTCAAGCCCTTGTCGGTCAGCCCGTGGGAAAGCCTCTTATAGGCATGCAATAGAAAGATCAGTTAAAGTCAAGTTTTTCATGGTTTTTGTGGCTTTATATACATTGTAAGCTCTCTCATAGAATATAGCGTATTACTTTGTATTCATACTGTGTCGAGTTTCTCTTTCCCTCTCTCTCTTTCTTGTTCTTTTCTGCTGCACCATGCCATGGTAGTCCTCTGGATTCATCCTCCCTAGCCCGTTGTCCCAACAACTGGTATCAGAGCGTGTACGTGTTGCTAGGACCACCTCCCAAGACGCTGTGGGCAGGGGCATCAACACAAGCGGCAGTTGTTCCTAGGCGGCACCACACGTAGGAAGGTAGAGCCACAGATGGGGTAGCATCTCAAAACGTTGCTAGCAAGCGGTTGCTCAAGTCGATCTTACTTGCATCTCAAAAGGCCACTGTGTGGCGGAGCCCAGGTGGGCATCTCAAGACGCTCAGTGGTGACTGATCTTTGGCGGGCAAGAGCACTTCAGCATATCGAAATGCTGCCCTAAGCAAGGGACATTGTCACAGGCAAATCGGACTACATCTTAAAACGTGGTCCATAGCGCAGGGCAAATTGGGAGTCACAGCAGCATATCAAAACGCTGCAGAGAAAAAAAAAACTGCTAGTGGGCAATAATTCCAGCATATCAAAACGTTGTTGTGTGTAGAGAGCCAGTGGGTGAGCTTTTCAAATCAATATAGGAGGTTGGCTTGGCAACTAGAAGGGGATTTCAAAGAGAGCTAGGCTTCCTTTGACGCTTAACAACGAGCAGCTCAAAATGCCTACTACAGAGGGGGATGAGGCACAAGTAAAGGTAAACAAGCTTTTATCCATCAGCTCCCAAACAAGTATTACGCTCTTGAATATTGCAGGCCTCCCAAGGTTTCTAATACTGTTAAATATGATCGAGGTCCTGAGAGGTGATCATGTTGAGAACTCTCCGTGTATGTTGCAAATGCAAGAACAGAAGCTATGCAATCTACCTTGCAAAATTGACAAGCTAGATCTTACCACAGAAATGGTAAACAATTATCAACGTGATTATCCCCTTGGAGTCAAGATCCCATTCTTAAGGGAGATGAAAACCGCCCAAATTGAAAGTTTTGCTACAACAAGTTGGTCAACCAACACATGCAAAGTCCACAAAATATTTTTATATGTTCAATGTCATAGATCTCTTATGTTTTGTCCTTTGTCAACACAATTATGTTTTTCAGTCAAAGCCTCTTTTACCTTATTTGTTGTCAGTCATGCCATTTCAAAAGTTGTACGTCAAAATTTGTACGGGTTATAGACACTGCCACGACAATCATGTGGTAAGACCTCCCAAAAGTATTTGTTCTCAGCCCTATTGTTTCACTTTCATGAGGTTACTGGGTACACCTTAAACCCAAGGTTTGGTAGTGAATCAAAAACTCCATTTTTTGGTAGCTAAATATTTTGGCCTACACCCTATCTGTTCAAGGGGGGGTTACTCATCTAGCACTAGGTTATGGATACACCAAAAATCCTTGGTTGTGAGAGAACCTAAAACTCACGGTTGTCGAGTATAACAAAAACTCGAGGTATCATGAGAGGGTCTGTCTAGTTCGGGCTTGAGGGGGGGATTGTTGGGTTCAAGCCCTTGTCAGTCAGCCCGTGGGAAAGCCTCTTATAGGCATGCAATAGAAAGATCAGTTAAAGTCAAGTTTTGCATGGTTTTTGTGGCTTTATATACATTGTAAGCTCTCTCATAGAATATAGCGTATTACTTTGTATTCATACTGTGTCGAGTTTCTCTCTCCCTCTCTCTCTTTCTCGTTCTTTTCTACTGCACCATGCCATGGTAGTCCTCGGGATTCATTCTCCCTAGCCCGCTGTCCCAACAGTAATGCATCTTGGACACTCTGCACATAGAGAATGACTTCCCCTGTAGTAATAATGGGTTTCTCCTTGATATCTTTTATTTCAAAAAGATAAATGTATATTTCATCTTCTTCATTCATGATCTTTGATTATTTCTATTTGTGCAAAAATGATATTTTTGTCTCATTGTGACATGCATACAACGTAGTTAGAACATCCCACGCATTTTTTTCTATTTTGGTTGAACGGATGCAAGGAGTAATGGTGTGCTTGTCAGACAACACAATTAATGCATATGCCTACATATCTCTACTATCCCAATGAGCCTATCCAGTTGAACGGATGTAAGGAGTAATGGTGTGCTTGTCAGACAACACAATTAATGCATATTCCTACATATCTCGACTATCCCAATGAGCCTATCCAATTGTAGTTAAAACAATACTAATAGTAAAAGTAGAATTGCTAGAAATATCCTCTATAGAACTTGGACCCATCAAAATTGGCGTACATAAAAACCTTTAACAATGTTCCATACACCCTTGGAAACTAAAACATGTTGCATCATAGAAGTGTTGGGATTCAGGCCAACTAACCGGACATCCCGTTTACTACTAACCCATCTACTAACTTCACTCATGTATACACTTATTCTTTAATACACAAAAGAATAAGGAGCTGCAACAGGATAACGTTGCTCTGTGCGCTCCACCCAAAGCAGGTCTCTCTCTCTCTCTGCTCTTGCACTTTCACTCGCACACGCTTCCCTCGGTACCTTCAACTGGTATCAGAGCAAGGTTTTTGCTTGCCGTTTTCACGCGTACGTGCACACTTTCAAAAGTGCAAACAGGTTTCCAATTTCGGCATCGACAAATTCAGCGTTCCAAGAGCATCTCCAGCAGGTGTCCTGGATTTTCACCCCCCTTTCAAAGTTGTTCGTGCAGTCAAAAGCTTCATCCGAGCTACACTTCAAGAGTTGTATTTTTCAACTCCACTTTTGCTACAGCTACAGGTACATGTAAGGACATAGGTGCAGGTTGTTCAGAGAATATTTTGGGATTGTATTTAGCCGTTTTATGGCTATTATATGCTATTGAGACGGTGTTTATGGACTGATTAGGAGCACTTTTTGGCATCGACATTGTCTCGGGTTTTTCAGGCATCCACCTCCTCATAGATTCTTGCATACATACAGGACATCTAGGTTTCTTACAGGTTGCAGTGTTTAGCATCAGCACAGATTTCAATGGGGGTACTTGATGCACATATGCATTGTTTTGGCACTTTTGATAGTGCTTGAGCTCTTTTGAGAGTGGTTTTACTCCTCGCAGGGATTTGCTTACTGATTGCACATTTGGTTTGGCGTCTGTTTGAGCGTGTATACTGCATCTTGCAGTATTGTTGACAGTGGATGTACGTTGAGTTGTGGAAACTGCCATATGTACCTTTTGTGGAGCCGATTTGGCTTGTCTCTCACAGTCTCAACCGTTTTTGAGATTCGATTTGGAGGCCCTTTCTGAGACTGGGCTGGTTTCTTGTCTGCATAACCTTTTGTGAGGGTCGACAGCGTGAGGTTTTCTTGAGTTGTGGGATTCTCGAATGTTGAGATCCTTTCTGTGATACAGGTTGCTAGAGTACCCCTTTTTTGTGGCCTCGCCATAGGATATGTATAGAGAGGGCTAGGTGCATTTGACGCCGTGTTGGTAGTCTTGGGTCAGCTTTTGACTTTTTATGCACAGTTAGTGGTTGATGCGCCTGTCTTATGCTCAAAGAGCATTACTTTTGATGCGTTACTGATCTCTTGTGACACAATTTTGGATTGAGATTCTGTCAGTTTTTTTGGGGGAACTCTACGAATTTTTCCCAGAATTACCAGTGTTTATTGCCATATTATCTTTAGCTTGCAGGCATGTCATCTAGCGGTGAAAAGGATATTCACAATATCCGAAAATTTGATGGGACAAATTTTGCTATCTGGAAAGAGAATATTCAAGATGTTCTCATAAAAAAGGGCCAGTTGGATCCTATCATGGAGCGCCCAGAGGGCGAGTATACAGATGTTGAGTGGGAGAGACTTGATGCTAAGGCCAAATCTACCCTCCGTTTGCATTTGGCCAAATCTGTGTACTTTACTATAGTTGGAGAAAGGACTGCTAGAGATGTATGGGATAAGTTGTGTTCCAGTTATGAGAACAAAAGTGCCACTAATAAGGTTTTCTTGATGAAGAAGCTGTTTGACCTCGTATGAAGGAAGAGGCCACTATTTCTACTCACATTAATGAGTTCAATATCATTTTCACTCAGTTGACCACTCAGGGTTTGGTCTTCGATGACAAAATCAAATGTATCTTCTTGCTATGCAGTTTACCCTCCTCTTGGGATACGTTCTTTACTACGATTAGAACCTCAACACTTGGTACCAGTCTAGTGTACAATGAAGTTCTTGGGAGTCTGTTTATCAAGGAGATTCGAAGGAAATATCTCGAAGGTAAGAAGGATGGTGATGTGTATGTTGCTAGTGATAGACAAAGGGGTCGCACTCAAAGTCGTGCCAAAAGCAAGGAACGTGGGGGCTCACGCAGTAAGTCTCGGGGTTCTATGTGTAATCGAGTGCTATCACTACCATAAAAAAGAGCATGTGAAGAAGGATTGCAGGAAATGGCAGCAAAGAAATAAGGATAAACAATCCGGTGACACTTCTAAGTCCGATGATTCAAACAAGGGCAAAGCAAAGTTAGAGGAGATCAATGTGCTAGAGTCTTCAAATTCTCTTATTGTAGAGACTCTTCCAGTGGTTTTTATGCCACTTACCTCTGACGAATTGATCCTCATAGCAGATCTACCTATTGAGGCTCTTGTTACAGAAGATGCGCAGTATGTATAGAATTGGATAGTAGATTCTGGTGTGAGTTTCCATGTGACACCACATAGAGAGAGTGGTCTCTACTTATTCTCACTCTGGTGGCAAAGTGAGACTTGGTGATGCTTATGAACTAGATATTGAGGGTGTCAGAAACGTCAAATTGCAGTTAAGAAATGGCACGCACTTTACTTTATGTAATGTCAGACATGTGCCCAAGTTGACTAAAAGCTTGATTTCTGTTGGTCAGCTTGATGATTTGGGCTACAACACCACATTTGGCAATGGTTTGTGGATAGTACGCGAAGGTAATCTTGTTGTACTCAGAGGTCAGAATCATGGTACCTTGTATTTCATGCATGTGTCAGATGTTGGTCATGATACATATCTATAGCCAAGCTGCCATCTATTGAGTTGTGGCATTGCCGGCTAGGTCATATTAGCCAAAAAGGAATGAGAACTCTGACCCGTTTTGGCTACTTACCTGTCTTGTCTTATGTTAACTTTCATGTTTGTGAGCACTGTATCTATGGCAAACAAACTAGGTCTGTGCACTTACCATTGGGTCAAAAGCGAGCTGAACCTCTAGATTTAGTACATAGAGATGTTTGTGGTCCTCTGTCAACCAAACCTCTGGGTGGGGGGGTGGGGGGGGGGGGGGGGGGGGGGGGGGGGGGAGGGGGCAGCTATTTTGTGACATTCATAGATGACTTTACTCGAAAGGTGTGTCCATATCCTTTTAAACATAAGGATCAAGTTCTTCCTGTGTTCCAAATTTTTTTGGCACTTGTTGAGAATCAGTCTGGCAAGAAACTAAAGAGGTTGCAGACTAACAACAGTGGAGAGTATGTCTCCAAGGAGTTTGACAATTTTTGTGCTAAAAGGGGGATTAAGAGGCATTTTACTGCACCATACACACCAGCTCAAAATGGAGTTGCTGAGTGCATGAATTGTACGATTCAGGAAAGAGTCACAGCCATGCTTTCTAGGGCAAATCTCACACAAGGATTTCGGGCAGAAGCCGTCTTGATCGCAGTGCACATTATAAATTGTTCCCCTAGTATGCCATTGAATTATGAGATTTCAGAAGAGTTATGGTCTAAACATAAACCCCACTATGACCATCTACATGTTTTTGGTTGTGAAGCTTATGCTCACGTGCCTAAACAACTTCAACAGAAGTTAGAGCCAAAGTCACACAAATGTATTTTCATTGGATATGGTGCTGATGGAGAGATGGGATATCATCTCTGGCACCTGAAATCTCGTTGAGTCATCCCTAGGTCAGATGTGATCTTCAATGAGTGGGAGTTTGTTTGGATTCAGGCCAACTGGCCGGACATCCCACTTACTACTAACCCATCTACTAACTTAACTCGTGTATACACTTATTCTTTAATACACAAAAGAATAAGGAGCTGCAACAAGATAACGTTGCTCTGTGCGCTCCACCCAAAGCAGCTCTCTCTCTCTCTCTCTCTCTCTCTCTCTCTCTCTGTGTGTGTGTGTGTGTGTGTGTGTGTGTGTGTGTGTGTGTGTGTGTGTGTGTGCTCTTGCACTTGCACTCGCATGCGCTTCCCTTGGCACCTTCAAGAAGCACATAATGGATAGTTTTTTCCATCCAAGTTGTCATCAATAGACAACATCTTGAAAGCATCATTGCTCTCAACCATAGTGAAAGACTGAACTTGACATAGAGAATGCCAAATCCAAGTAGAAATTGAAGGAAAATTGCAAAAGTGCTATATAGAACAAACCACTCTAGACTGTCAAAGATGTGAGATGAAAAAATCTGGAAATTATGCACAAAAGGATAAAATTGCCTTCAAATTACTTGTAGTGATGGAAATAGAGGCCAAAATGGTCCGAATCAAAATTCTGAACATACCAAACTCTATGAGTGTTCCTAAAGTAATTATTGACCTATTGATGCTCACCAAAACTCACTAAAATTAGAGAAAGTGAGCAGGGGGTGCTAGCGATATTGGTGATTATGCCAATTGTTGAAGGTAGGGTCACAAGAATGCACACATAGCTTGGACATGCAAAAAAAGCTCAAGGTACACAACAGAAAATGTATTACTTGGTGTGAAAATACAAGATAAGATAGCCCTAGAGTGATGGGTGCATATATAAAGCACAAGGGAACAAAACCTCCTAGTGAGAAACAAAGTGCCTCGATGGTCCTAAATGTGATCACACACATCACTAATATATACATGGTAGCAGAAGGTTGAACTCGGGGATGGTTCCCAAGAAAGAGCTTACAAGGTATGAGGAATATTGATAAACTCTAAAAGAGGAACAAATAGGATGGGAGGTAAATTAGTATAATTTTAATTCCTAAGAAAAAGGTGATGTTGATTACATGAGAAGAGTAAAAAGAGAGATCAAGGGTTCTGTCACCTTGGAAAGAAACGGAATTCTATGCCAAAATCACATATCTCTCTCATATTTATTATAAGAGCTTCATGATAAAGTGATTATTGTATGCAAATAAGGAGTCATGGTGGTAGTAGAGTTCTCTATACAAGAGCAAAGTAAATGTAAATTAACTGAAGACCGAGTTGTAGGTTGTCCCACTTTTTATTTTGTTGGGTTGATGGGGTGGTATCCACCTTCTTCTGGATTCTAACAAGAAGCTAACAAGAAGGTACTCCTCCACTTTTCAATCATATTTATGTGTCTAACAATTATCAAAAGTAAGTTTTGTTTGTGGCAAATTTTCCACAAATGGATCTCAACCTAGAATAGGATGTAAGCACCTTTATGTTTGATTTATTACCAACATATCTAGTGTATCTTAAAAGGGGATTAAGATATATTTGCTCAAGCTCTCTATGAAAAGATATGAGCAGAGTTTTTTGATGTTTTTAAATTTGAAGCTCCTTTTGGTTTGCCTCCACAAGGGATTGTGAAGTGCAAGATAGAGTGTACAGAGAAGGAGCATCTCTTCTTAGTTTGTCTCCTTTGAGAATAAGTTTGAAAGGACCAATGAGTAGCTAGAGAAATAATTGATCTAACATAGTTTTCACCCTTTTATTCTACATTTTTGCTCGTAAAGAAAGGTGAATATTTTAGAACATGTATCGACTACACGGCTTTGAGTAAAATCACAACAAAAGTGTAGGGATTATAAATGATTTTCTAGACGCTCTAGATGGAGCCATTGTGTTTAATAAGATAGCTTCAAAGTGTTACCACCAAAATAGAGTGAGAGAACAAATTTAAAGACAAACTTTGGTCATTATGAATATTTAGTGATGGCTTTTGGTCTTATTAATGCTTCAACTATTTTTATGATGCAAATGGAAAACAATTTATAACCATTCATGAATCATTTTGTTGCTGGTTTTATTAAGTCTACAAGAATATAAACCACATTAGTTTACTATCTTTCAAGCGTTGAGGGAAACAGTTTGTATGCTAATGTGGATAAAACTTTCTTTGCATACATTTTGTCTTTGAGAAAAAAAATCATAAAAACCACCAATGTATCCAATCATCTACGAGGTGTATCTCTTTTCTTCAAGCACACTACAAGATCACAAATTTATTTCAACTAGCAAAGTAGACACTTTGATTTACATCTATCATACTTATCACTTATTCCAATCATTGTTATCTATATCATAGGCCATAAGCATTTTTTCTTCAAACGTTGTCAAGAATATTACATATTTCTTATCAACATCATGACATAATTCTTCTACATGATTTTAACATAGACACAAGTACTACAAGCTTAAACTTAAGGAAAGTAACCCCTTTCACAATAATCACTTGTAGCCCGTCATTAAAAAAAGAGCAATAGAGTAAGAGAGAGAGAGAGAGAGAGAGAGAGAGAGAGAGAGAGAGAGAGAGAGAGAGACCCTTGTTATGGCATATGCAAGGAGATAAAGAGAGAATGACGGGAGAGAGGATGAGCCTTGACATATGAGAGAGAGAGAGAGAGAGAGAGAGAGAGAGAGAGGGAGGGAGAGAGAGAGAGAGGAAATCAAGGAGAGAGAAATGGGATCATTCAAACTATGTGTGGGTTGATGAGAAAGAAAGATTTGATGCAATCATGATTGAATGTGTGTAGAGACTCAAGAGAGTGAGAATATGTACTAGGTAGCTTGCTATTTGTTATGAACACACACAGCAACATTGTTAGTCTACTGGAGTGTAATATGCTCTTCCTCTTATAGGACCTTGACCCTCAATTAGCTTATACAACAAACCTTACTAAAATCTTATCCCTAACATTGCTTTGCTACTAAAAAGGTTGCATGGCTTTGATGGGAGCTCCTTCCAATCCCCCCCCCCCCCTTCAAATCTTGCCATGAATTATGTGTGAGCGGATCCCATTTGAGTAAAATACTACTCTGACACTTTCTAAAGACTTTGTTCCTCCCTCTTGTCCTTCGAAATACTTTCCCTTTTGGACCTCTTTAGTCTTTATGGATTGAGTTTTCCTTGGCCTTGTGGGAATCAAACCTTGGGGGAAATTGCTTCCTCTATTGAGAATGATACCTTGACTTTCCCTTAAATAACTGTGGGAAGCCTTATTGGAATTATCCCTAGATATGCTTGGCAATAGTAACGTATCATGGGAATTTGGGAGGGGCATTAACTGCCACCCCTCTTTTCCCTCTCGCAGATACCTTGGGCTCTCAAGGCCCTGTGGCTGCACTTCACTCACTCTGGTTGAGTCCCTTCTCTCTCACCCATCATCATGATCCTTGCATCAACACCTAGTACTCCCCTTGCATTGGTACCACCCTCTGACTGGTTATGGAATTAGTCCTGGATGGTGAGTAAACAATATCCTTGCCTCACATCCTTCTAGGTATGATGCAATACTCTTTTTGTGGTCTATTTTTTATTTGGATAGCTTCATGTGGCTATTGCACCATGTCATGTGGTTGGATTGCATACTTAGGACTTAATTGGTTGGCTGGCTATGGAATTAGGCTTCATGGATGGTGAGTAAACAATTCCCTTGCCTCACGTCCTTATAGGTATGATGCTATAATCTTTTTGCGGTCTAGTTTTCATTTGGATGGCTCCATAATTAAGACTTAACTAGTTGGCTGACTATGGAATTAGGCTTGGATGGTGAGTAAACAATATCCTTGGCTCACATCCTTATAGGTATGATGCTACTCTTTTTGTGGTCTATTTTTCATTTGGTATAGCTTCATGTGGCTATTGCACCATGTCATGTGGTTGGATTGAATACTTAGGACTTAATTGGTTGGTTGGCTATGGAATTAGGCTTCATGGATGGCGATGAAATGATTCCCTTGCCTCACATCCTTATAGGTATGATGCTATAGTCTTTTTGCAGTCTAATGCACCATCTCATGTGGTTGGATTGCATACTTAGGACTTGATTGGATTTCATTGAGGAAATGAAGATCATGGAGGAACAATAGGACATGTTGGGCCTAGCATAGAGAGGTAGTGGATGTCTAGTCTGCAATCTTCAACCTCCCTCCCTAAATATCCATAAAAGATGAGTGGAAATCCCTCACTTAGACTTGCGTTCTTATTTTTGGGTCCATCATTTTGGCTACTTACCTATGTTAGATTACAAAGACTTTCCATTGTGTGAACATTTTCTATACGGCAAACAAACTAGGTTGACATCTTTGCCATGGAAAATGAAACTAGGCGAACCTCTAGACTTGGTGCACAGTGATTTGTGTGGTCCAATGCCACATAAAACTCTAGGGGGGGCGAATTACTTTCTCACATTCATCGATGATTCTACCATAAAGATGTGGGTGTATCTCTTTAAGCGTAAGGAAGAGGTCTTTTCAACATTCCAAATGTTCCTCGCCATGGTTGAGAACCAATCAAGAAAAAAGCTCAAAGATTTTTGCACGGACAATGGTGGAGAATACGTCTCCATAGAGTTCAATGCTTTTTGCAAGTCTACCTGATGTTGGAGATTTTCTAGATGGTACCCTCTACCCAACAATTGTTGGTTGCCTCATTTATGTATGTATTACAAGGCCAAACAATCTATTTGTATCTCACAAGCGAGTAGATTTATGCATAGCCCAAGGTCTAAGCATTGGCAAGGAGCTAAGAGGATCTTTCTCTACTTGAGTGGCACTATACATCTTGGGGTATTTTATCCCAAGGGGAATCATTGCTGCTAGATTTACACATTTTTCTAAAACTTGGATTAGGTTGGTTTCTATGACTGAGTGTCCATGCGTGGTTTTTGTTTCATGCTCAAAGGTTCAAGCATATCTTGGTTGAGCAAGATGCAATCTATTGTAGATCTCTAGTTGTGAGGTTGAGTATATGGCAGCTTTCACAACCACGATCGAGTGTATGTGTCTCAAAAACATTATGGTTGATTTGAGAATTGGGAGTCTAGCACTTCCATCTACAGTAACAGCTAGAACACATTGCCAATAGTGAGGAACCAAGCCTTTCATGCTTTCACAAAGAACATTGAGGGGCATTATAACTACGTTAGAGTGAATCTCAATTGGAGGGATCAACTTGGCTTATGTGCGGACATAAGACAACGTTGCATATTTGTTCACAAAGGCCTCATAAAAAGTTTGAAGCTTTTTGAAAAGATTGAGATTGCTTCCCTTTGTGGATTCATCATGTCCACAACACTTTTCTATACTCTATGTGCTAGCTCTCATTCATTGGATCATTCCCAAAGGGGATTTGTTACCATGTATATGATGGTGATATGTGTGAACACACTCTACGTGCTAGATCTCATTCATTGCATCAACACACCTAGTGGCTAATGCAAGATCACGAATCCACTCAACCATCTTGGTTGAACACTTAAATATGAAAAGGTTTGGTCAACTTCTTACTAGGGATCATGGAGTGCTTTGCACGGAGGGGTGAGCATGCTCAAGGATAGAATGGAATCAACATGTATACAAAAAAGATTAGTGAATAGAAAAGAGATTAGCGATGAAAGAAGATTTGAGAGACTCCATAACAAATTCCAAAGTTTCTTCTTCTCCAAAAGGTGAGTTAACTGTTGGAATTAGGGTTGCAGAGAAACACACACAGCTTGGAGAAGACGAAGGAAGCTCAAGGCACACAATAGAGAGTGTGTTACTTAGTGCGCAATGGAAAGATAGATAGCCCTAGAGTGATGGGCGTATATACAATGCACGGGGGAAAAAACCTCCTAAAGAGGGAAAAAATACCCCGGCGGTCCTAGTGTGTTCACACACATCACTACCACATGTATATGGTAACAAATCCCCCCTGGAGTGATGCGGTGAACGAGAGCTGGCACATGAGTAAAGGGAAGTGCCATGCCCTGAGGACAGGATCAGTCCACAAAGGGGAGTAAGCCCAAAGCTTTGCGGAAAGCTTCAAGCTTCTCACGAGACAATGCCTTTGTGAAAAGATCTGCAAGGTTGTCCTGTGTTGGCACATAAGCCAAGCTGATCTCTCCTGCTGAGAGCCTCTCCCTGACATAGTGGTAATGCACCTCAATGTGCTTTGTGCGAGCATGAAAAACTGGGTTCCTCGCAACTGCCAATGCGCTCTGACTGTCAGTGTAGATAGTGTTGGCAGTGTCCTGTCCAACACCCAAGTCAGCCATAAGGCGTCTGAGCCATACACACTCAACCGTAGCTGTGAAGACTGCCCTGTACTCAGCCTCACAACTCGAAGTGGCCACAGTAGGTTGCTTCTTGCTCAACCATGATATACATGAACTGCCAAGCATGAAACAAAAACCACTTGTGGACACTCGCGTGTCAAAACAACCAGCCCAATCTGAGTCCGAAAAAGCATGTAAGTCTGGCGGCAATGATCCCCCCTTGGGATAAAACAAGCCAAGATGTAAAGTGCCACTAAGGTAGCGGAAAATCCTCTTGACAGCCTGCCAATGCTTAGACCCTGGGCTATGCATAAATCTGCTGACCTGTGAGACTGCAAACTGAATATCTGGCCTCGTGTTGCATACATAAATGAGGCAGCCAACAGCAGTTTGGTAAAGAGTGACATCAGCAGGATCGCCAGCATCATGTAGACTCAACTTCAAACCTGTTTCCATGGGAGTGGCAATAGGTTTGCAATCCTCACGTCCAAACTTACATAGCAATGTCTCTATGTAACTTTTCTGACACAAGGCAATACCACCATCACACTGCTTAAACTGTATACCCAAGTAATGATGCAACAGCCCCAAATCTTTCATCTTGAAAGTAGCATTCAAATCAGCCTTAAATTCAGCAATATGTCTCTCATTTGGTCCAGTGATCAGCAAATCATCAACATAAAGAACCACAATGAGAAATACATCATCCTCACGCTTTACATACAATGTGCTTTCTGTTGGACTGTTACGAAAGCCTCGTTTAAGCAAATGAGTGTCAGCTTTCTCATACCAAGCACGAGGAGATTGCTTCAACCCATACAAAGCCTTCTTACATTTGCACACTTTGTCCTCTTGTCCTTTTATGACAAAACCGCGAGGCTGCGTTACATAAACTTCCTCAAATATGTCACCATTCAAGAAAGCAGTAACAATGTCTGATTGATGTACATCCCAACCAAAATGAGCTGCCAATGCACATAGAAAATGCACAGTAGTCATACGACAAGTGGGAGCAAAAGTCTCTTCATAATCTATGCCTTTTTGTTGTGCATAACCCTTTGCAACAAGTCGAGCCTTATGGCGATCGATCTCACCATCCGGCTTGCGTTTCAACTTGTAAACCCACTTCGTACCAATGGCCTTTTTGCCAGGAGGCAAATCACATAAAGTCCATGTGTCATTCTCTATAAGTGCATCATATTCTGATTTCATGGCAGCAATCCAATTTTCTGAATTCTGTGCTTCATCAAAAGACAGAGGCTCCTCAACATCATGTAAACTAGACACAGCCAAAGCATAACAATCTGATGCATAAGATGCATGGCGAGAGCCTGAACGAGTACGACTAGATAAAGGTGCATCCAATTTACTGTCACGCAAAGTGTGCACCAGCCATTTTGGCATACCTCTAGCCTGCTCATTTTCAGCCCTTTCCTCATCAAGTACATCATGTACATCTGCATCAGTAATAGGCTGTTCTAAAACATTTTCAGAAACCCCCATAGGCTGTACATTTGCCTCATTGGAACTTACATTCGTATTTCCACCACTGAAAAGAGGCAACAAAGTGTCATAGATGTCCTGTGAGCTTACATTACTGTCTCTAGTACATGACAGCAAGGGTTGAACAGAATCTTCCACAAACACTACATCCCGTGAAACCAAAATACGTTTTGTTTGCGGATGATACAACCTGTAACCTTTGCTTTCAGCACTATAACCAACAAAAATACATTTGACAGCCTTATCATCCAATTTTCTGCGCTGCACTTGTGGCACCAAAGCATATGCCAAACAGCCAAAAACACGCATGTGCTCAATAGAAGGTTTTCTATCATGCCATGCTTCATATGGAGTAATAGACTGCAAAGCTTTCGTAGGACACCTGTTAAGTACATAAGTGGCACACATGATGGCCTCAAGCCAAAAAGAATGCGGCAAAGCTTGACTTTTGACCATACATCGTGCCATTTCCGTTAGTGACCTGTTTTTCCTCTCAGCAACACCATTTTGCTGAGGTGTATAAGGCACTGTACATTGGTGTTTTATCCCACGACTAGCCAGAAATGCATTAAATTCATGAGACATATACTCCCCCCCTCAATCGGAACGGAGGGTGCCCATAGTACATTTTGAGACATTTTCAGCCATAGCCAAAAATTGTTTGAAGCACATAAAAACTTCGGACTTCGCTTTAAGCGGAAATACCCACGCATGCCTGGAGTAATCATCAATGAAAGTCACGAAGTACAGGTAATTGCCCAAGGACGGAGTTTGCATGGGCCCACAAACGTCACTATGCACAAGCTGCAACCTGCATGTGGCCCTAACTGAACCATCCTTTGGAAACTTAGAACGCTGCATTTTACCCAGAATACAGCCTTCACAAACATGTTTGATAGGTGCTTCAAGAGGCGGCAAAGAAGCAACCATATCAGATTTCTGCAAACGCAGCAAACTGGCAAAATTCAGATGACCAAAACGTGCATGCCAAAGTTTTGCATCTGAAATAGCCCTTGAATCTGCAACAGCATTTGCAAAATTTTGTCCACACTTGTCATACAAAGTGAGCTTATACAGCCCACGGCACAAAAGCCCAGATGCAACAATTTCATCACCAAAACTGAGATCATGAACTGTACATCTGTCATCCACAAATTTGACTACAAGTCCAAGTCTAGCAAGTGCGGATACAGACAATAGATTCTTCTTGATCCCAGGTACATAAAGTGCATCAACAAGTGTGAAGGAACTGCCATTAGCAGCAGTGAGCACAATCTTTCCAACTCCCTGAACTGGATAAGAGGCGTTGTTGGCACAAGTGACTGAATTCCCATGAGGGACAGACTCGAGAGAGGTAAACAATTCACGATGTGAGGTAATGTGCTTTGTAGCACCACTGTCGAAATACCACACATGTGAATCTGCAGCAACTGACAAGCATGCATCATGGACAGCAGGATTGTAAGTGCACTCTGTGCTAAAAGCCCATTCTGCATCAACATCAGCATCACAATCTCCTTTCACAGAAGACTCAACAATGGCTGCATTTGTAGTGGAACCAGCATTTGCAGTGGAACCACCCTCTTTCTTCTTAGCCTCTTTGGCCTTCAACTTAGGACACGACTTGATTAAGTGATCATTGGCTTTACAATAATGGCAACGCATCTTCTTTTTGCCCTTATCACCAGAATTGCCAGACGAAGTGCTGCCAGTAGAAGCATTAGGAACAGAATTTTTGCCACTCGCAGCAGAACCATAAGAAGTGGCTGCATTACTGTTACCACCCTTTCTTTGAGAAGCAATAAAAGCCTGTTCAACTGCACGCTGCCTAGTCCTGTTTTTTCTAGAAAGTGACTCTTGCAACAGCAATGTGCATAATGCATCAAACTTGACAACTTCAGGATTTCCTTGGGTCATCAGTCTCCAAGTACTAGCAAAAGTCTGGTAGGAATCTGGTAAGGCATCAAGAACAGTCTGCACAAGGGAACTGTCAGAAATGACTTCACCTGCAGAAATGAGTTGCTCATTGATATCCTTGACACTAGCAAGGAAAGTGTCCATATCATCTTCCTCATGCATAATCTTCGACTCTAGCTCTTTACGCAGCAAAGCAATTTTAGCCTCATTGCGGCTTGCATAAAGACCTGCTAGAATATCCCAAGCCTGTTTTGCAGATTTTGCTGAACGGATGTGAGGAATAATGGTGCGCTTCACAGACAACGCAATCAATGCATGAGCCTGCGCATCCTTAACATCCCAACGAGCTTGTTCTGCTGTAGGCAAAACAACTCTAACAGCTGCAATCCTTGCAGCAAGACCTGCAACATCCTCAATATCGCCTACATCTTCAGAACCAGGACGTACATCAATGCCCTGCACAATGTTCCAGACACCTTTTGACACAAGAACGTGTTGCATCATATAAGCCCACATAGGGTAGTTGTCCCCATCCAACCTGTCCTCAGCAGCAAACATCTTGAACACATCTGTGTTGTTGTTGTCAGCCATGGTAAATGCTGCACCTGATGTGAAAACTGCCCGAAAATAGGAGAAATGGAGCGGGAACAACTTGTGCTATATAGCACAAACCGTAGAAGACTATAAGGCACCTGTTATGCAGAAAACGGCACTGACAGAAAATCTGCACAAAATGACGAAATAACCTGTGCAGTACTGCCCGTAGTGGAAACGGAGGCCGAAATGAGCCCAAATCAAAATTCTGTGCAGACCGAGCTCTTCGACCTCTCCCAAAATATTTGTCGACCTGCGAACGCTCGCCAAAGCTCACTGAAATCGGAGAAAGTGAGCAGGCGTGTGCTGGAGCAGCTGGCGACTAAGCCCGGGAGGACGTGACCTGCTCTGATACCAATTGTTGGAATTAGGGTTGCAGAGAAACACACACAGCTTGGAGAAGACGAACGAAGCTCAAGGCACACAATAGAGAGTGTGTTACTTAGTGCGCAATGGAAAGATAGATAGCCCTAGAGTGATGGGCGTATATACAATGCACGGGGGAAAAAACCTCCTAAAGAGGGAAAAAATGCCCCGGCGGTCCTAGTGTGTTCACACACATCACTACCACATGTATATGGTAACATTAACAACATATATTTTACATAAGAATTGTGTGGATGCTCAAAAGTTGTTGGGTTTCAAGCCTAGTCCAATTTGTGTGGGGAGCTACCCTGTCACAGACAGATAAAGACCACTCCTTTATTCTGGATTTTTCAGGGTAAAATGAGTGGTTATTAGTTAGTCCAATTCTATATATATGTAAGAGTTTCAATCAATCAAACATAGCATGCAAGTTTGGTCTGTGTGTGTGTGTGTGTGTGTGTGTGTGTGTGTGCACGCTTTTAGCTCTCATGATTTTCCTTTGACTACAACCTTTATAATTTTGTTATCCCAACAGTGGTATCAAAGCCCAGGTAGTGCATTTCAATACTCTATTGAATCTTACACAGACAGAGCAGAGGGTGTTCTAAAACAATACCTTTTTTGTGGCATAAAGCAAGGGTTCAATAGCAAGCTCCTTTGTAGCAATAGTGTTCTAAAATACTATCGCTTGTTGGTAGTTTCGCAAGCATCCAATGGAGGGTAGTTGCCAAGATTTTCAAAGGTTCAAAACATTGTTCAGCAATAGAGAGTCCCAAACGGCTTGCACAGAGGCCTTGTCAACAAGTATAGCGTATCAAAATGTTGCAAGACTTGCAAATCCAAAGCATTATCAAACTCTCTTCTGGGGAGAAAATAACTTGTCACAACATAAAAACATATTGCATATCCTGTAATATTGCATCTAATACCCACCTTTCTTCTAGAGACTGAAATAATATTATCTGCCTCGAAAACAATTAACAAGCAACTTGTCCTGAAACATAAATTGACAGACCCATTAAAGGCCATTTCCATGGAGTACAAAAATTTTGGGCACAAAAGGAATTCAACAATTTCTTCCATATAGGCCAAAATCACATAACAATCAGCAAAATCGACAAACCCTGATTTGTACTATATCGTGTATGAATGTAGAGAGAAGGCATGATGGAACAACTTGATTGAAACTTGATAAATTTCTTCGTCAAAACTATATGACTGGCCATTTCACACTATCCACATAGATTATAGCATCATGGCTTCCCTTCTCTCAAGTAGGCAATCTAAGGTCTCAATATTGGTATCCTCAGGATTTTAAGGTATTACACCTTGGGTTATACACTGAATTACAGTGTGATGAAAATGTGCTTCTTGGAGCACCCACTTTGAAACCATCTCACCGTCATAGCCACCAATCAACTTGAAATGTTTACTCACTACCACATCCCATTTGGATTGGCACAAATATGCTTGATAAGATTCCCAGCCAAAATTAGATCCTGACAGACACATCGAAGCAAGCACTGGTTGACACCCCTCTTTTTTGCCAACATCATTGCACAGTCATATTTTGGCACAAGCATGGCCTCCATGCAAGTTGCACCAACCTAAACAAGAGAACTAGGCTGTCCATCTACCACTCTTCGCAAAGTGTCATATCTTGCCATATAGCCACAATACAGAAAGAATCTATCAACATCATGACCAGCAATCTGCTTTTCAACATCCTACAGGAATCATTGCAAGGTGACTGTTATTCAGCACGGATGACACACCCTTCACACTGCAAGATGGCTTATCTTCCAGGTGTGATCATGATTGACAACACAAGTATAGTGAATGCAATTAGGTTAAGACTCAGATGTCTTGTGCTCCCATCTTGATAAGAAATATTTTTTCTCACTGCACCAACCCCAAGCCTTACCCTGTGTCTTAATTCACTTAAAACATCAAGATGAGCCATCCATGCATGTGATCTTTGAGGCAAAGACTCTTGAAAAAAAGGATGTTTCAAGGCCTCTATGGTAGTAAGCCTATCCAACAGATCAAAGAAGAACATACACACCAATAGATTCACTTTTGAGCTTGGAGCCTTCTTGACATGCTTCACCAACAAATCCTAGAAATGGAGAGACAATTGATGGTCACAGAACATAAACTCAGCTACATCACAAAAAAACTCATTTAACAGACAAAGCATTTGCATGACGCTCACTTTGACTTCAAAGAACCGTTCCATACTCTCCCTTGTCATATACTGATTAGGCTAAGCATTCTCTCATGCCTGAAGTACTTGTAAGCTATTCCCCTGTTCAAATAACCATAGGACAAGAAAATTGCTACCCCTAAATACAACTGCTCCACTATTGTCATCCATGGAATGATGTAGATGAACACCAAAAAAAAACTACAATACTAGGAATATCAATTCTCCCAGTTAAGAGACAAGATCAGGGCCCATTCACCATTCTCCCAACTAAGAGACAAGATCAAGTCCCATCACCATTAGTATATCATACTTACTTAAATGACCTTCAAACCAAATAAGAGGGTATTGGGCCAAAAATGCGTTCCATCATGGCCAAATGTACTAGATTTTCATGTGTTTGAAACAAGACTTCACCCTATAGCAGGACATAGATTTTTAATCATTGCACTAGCACTCCTATTCAGTCCCCAAATTTTCATGCAAAGTCAAGTTGAGCAATACCAATCAAAGCTCAACCACGATACATGCCATGCTCCAAATATCACTTGGATAGCTCCACCTAGATCCTAAGATACTTGAATGTTTGTGTGAACAACAATTAAACACAATAGGTAGGGTTGAAAGTTCCTCAGGCAGACAAACAAGGGATTACTATTACTAACCCAAAGTAACCTTAGGAGTACGATAGTGCCTGGTAGATACAACTGAAAAACTACAATCCCTGTCATAGGTGGTGCTACCAAAGTCAATAAGCTTTATCCTATTTGACTTAGGCACCCATCTCATTTGAGCTAAATGCTTTAAGGTGTCCTATAAGTGCCCAACAACAAGAACAAAGGCAAGCAAAGATCATGTTAGGCTATCAACTTTGTTTGGGGGAATGCATGTCATTTTATGGACCCATTGATAAAAGTATCTTTCGCTCAACAACTTTCACATAATCAGAAGTGACCAAAAAGACATTCTCAAGTTTAAGGTTTGTGTGTTTGAGGCTCAAATTGTGCATGTCTACATTGTCAAAACATTGCTTGTAAGCTAGCAAGAAAGTTACATCACTTACAAGTATGTTAATAGGCATCCAAAAGTCACTTCATATAAGCAGACACAAACATGCTATTGATTCCAAAATCTGTCGTCCAAAGTCTCGGGCTAGATCAATAGAAAATGAATGAGAGTCATTAGTCCACAAAAAGTCATACAAGCTTGGACCAAGCCTTTCAAATACCTCACAACAAATGTACATGAAGCTCATTATTCGAATAACAAGCCATAGATACATATCCCTCTTACTCGCTACACATATGTGGTTTCTGTAATCAAACCATCTCTTGATCTGGACACCCCCTGTATAGATAAAAAATGGCCCCATTAAAGCAACAAAAAATTTCACCATTTAAATTGTCCTCCAATGCAAGCTCCTCACACTAGACACACACACACACACACACACACACACACACACACACAAGTACATTACCAATATGATCTTGGTCTCTCTCTCGAGGACAATCTCTTTGATCGTCGCAAAGACGCATAAACACACGTACACACACACACACACATTTTTCTTGGCATAAATATTTTTGATTAGCCTCCAACATGTGGACCTCTCCTCAGAAATGGGGGAGGGCCAAGCACGCGCGTGCGTGCGCGTGCGCACACACACACACACACAATCTTGTAAATAACCACTCAATTCTTTCAACATGGTGTTAAAATGATAATTGGCAGAAGGAGCTTCATTAACAAGTGTGAAATTTATGGATTTTCTCTTGCCTCTATAAGAAGGTATTCAATTACTTGTGAGAAAGCTTATGTTGTCATATCAAGCAGTTTTGCAATATTCTTTTTTGTTTGAGAAGTATTTCTTAATTTTGGAATGGCATGGCAATCCTTTTAAGATTTAATTAGGCTTTCATAGTCATGCTGAAAGCATTTCTTTCAGCTTTGCACATAGTTCTTATACAATACTTTATGTCCTTGGTAAGAATGCCATGCCTAGGATTGAGCATGGTGCAACTGTAGCTTGTTTTTCTTCTCTATAATATATTCTCTCACAATATAAGAGATCATTTGTGCTCATTATGTTGTCATTGTGACCTTTTTGCGAATATGTTTGCGGAACACTGTACATGCAAGAAAATGCTACTCTTTGCTTTTCTTCTCTCTAGTTATTTCCATCTCCCTATCTTTGTCTCTCTTCCCCCCATGCTATGCTCTTCTTATACTTGTTGTCCTCCCCCCTGTCTCTTTTTTCCTCTCTTAACAAATCCTCCCTTGTATTAGCTTGCTAGTCTGCTTCTCTCATCGTCTAGACTTGTTGGGTAATTCTTGAGACTGATAACAAGGGGAAGGGGTCGTCGACACCTATCTTCTCACATGAAGCATGCTAAGTACTAACTTAATGTTTTTGTGTGGATGGCGGCAGGTAATAGATCTCTTCCTTGGGATTACTACAATGACGGGAAATGTAACATCAAATCCATATGGATGATAACATATTTATTCACATATTTTTGAAGATTCATAATTAGCCATACTCAATGACTAATTCTAAATTTTTGAAGATTCATAATTAGCCATACTCAATGACTAATTCTAAATCTAGTTTGTAACCATAGAGCTTATGTATGAATTTATGATGTAGTATAATGTATCATTTATAGTGTAGTTGTATTGTCTCTGGTCTTATCCATTGTATCGTTCAAAAAATTGTACATTTCAATCTATTGTTGGGTTTTCAAACATAAACACACACACCCTTGTCCCAAGCTAGCCAGTGGTGTGGCTAGCACTATACAATGCATTTAGACCTAGACCCTTCTTCTTTATTTTTCCTGACCCACCCATTCCAAGAGAAAGGGTTGGTGCCTAACTTGGTTAAGTAATCATTTCTTCTTATAGGTGCTTACTAATTAGGATAGTGTCTATCTTTATAGACATGATAGTGGTAATCCAATCCTCTTACAATTCTAGTGGATAGACGATAGTAGTGTATATTTAAAGTTCTATTTCCATTTATATACTTATTTTCCTTTGTCTATGGGCTTTTGTTCTGTCATCAAGTAGCTATCACTCCTTTGTAGGATGGATTGTGGTAATGATTACCACCTTGCAAACAGTCGTATATACTAAACGACTAAAACACATGATTAAAGGTGAGAGCATATCTCTTACTCAGTATTCTTGTTTGTATCATTTACTTGGCAAGATAGGGTGCAATTTTTGGGTGACCGATTTTTGGCAAGCGCTTTTTAAGAATCGAGCGAGCGGATTCCCAAAAGATCCTCTCTCTCCCTCTCTCTCTCTCTCTCTCTCTCTCTCTCCACATTTTCAACTAAAATGTAACATTGAAGATTGCACTTTCAATGCTAACTCACATTAAAAAAAAACATAATTTACCACCATGGATGCATTCAATACACTATTGATAAAACAAAGAGAAGTTCCTTACACACAATTATGGTCTATTTGATATAGCAAACCCTAAATCTATGTGTTCCATTGCATCAAAAGTAAATACATATTGGGGGGGGGGGGGGGAATACATCATGGGTGAGGTGGAGGGTGGTGGGGGGCCGTATGCTCCGAGAGGAAACAAAGGTCGTGCCAACGAAGGCAGTGCACCAAATGGTTGGGGAAGTCCTCCAAATGGCAAAGGGTACAAACCATATGTGGGGAGGCCTATAGGTAGTGAAAGAGGCAATGAGCCAACTCCAGGCGGGGCCTCAGATGTGGAGGCACTGAATGCACTGGTGGATGGTCTAGTTGCACGCCATGCCAACACTGGGGTTGTGAAATTAGTATGTGGAGAAGCTATTGCCCCCCCCCCCCCCCCCCCCGGCTGCTGAGTGGTGTCAGCAAAGGTGGCTCCAGCGGAGGAATCTGCTCTGTCACCTACTTTGAATGCTCACTTACATGAACTCTATCACTCCTAAAAAACATCAATGTTGAGCCTAAATCGGAAGGTAGGCATTGAGCCGGTAGCACTGAAAATTGACCAATCCTTCTCACAACTGATGCAATGCCTGCATAGCAGTAAACATTGTGCTGCCAATGTCCCCACTCCTGCAAAATAGTCCAACACAACATCTCCCATGTTTGTGAAGGTACCTAATAGCCACCTACAAAACAACAAAAATCCTTAGATTTGTTATACTTCCAATTTTTTAGGAACATGAAGTAAAAAAATCCAATAAGTTTCTAGCACCTGGCAAACGTTGGACTCCTCTCAACACCTGTATGATAAGGCCTACCCATACAATCAAGCAACGACTGTGTGGGATCTATACCTGGTAGCTTCTCCGACAACATGTCGTCATCTGTAGAGAAGCCACATGCATTTGCTGCAATCTCTCCATCCGCTCGATCATACCTCGGAAGCCGACACATGCTGGTTCTAGGGGGTGAAAAAATGACTAGCAACAAAGTACCAACCTACGAATAACATTAAAATGTAGGTATTTTAAAATGTGAACAACAAAGATACTGATCAATGTCAATACAAAAAACAACATACCCCCTCTACATAGCCCTGAACAGTCATGCAGCTAGACTCCGGCAGCCGCATGTACAATATCCTCAACAATTGCAAACTAGCTCCCTCTACCTTCGAAGTGACAATAGACAGATGTTCTACACGATATGTCGCCACAACCATGCCATCAACCAAAAGAAACTCGATTGCAAGAAGGAATGCAACATCCACAAGCTCACTATCCCATTGGTTCCATAAAGGAACTCCACCTGTGCTAGCTACATGTGGCCTATTGTGTAAGGGAAAGGCCATGTACATCAAACGTATGCCACCCAAACTCAAGTCTGGGTTCATCGGCCCTGTTTCTGCTAGAGAGCCCAAGAATCTACGTAGTGATTGCATAGAACTTTGTGCAATCTTTGCTAGCACTAAAATTGTGGACATAACTATGAAGCTAAAAAAGTGCGGCTTACCTATCATTGCACAAAACATCTGGAATAGATTTTTCCAAGCACTTGACACTAGAATGCACTACAAGGTGGTGTGACTCTACATGCATATCTGTATGCTCAACATAAGATCAAATATATCTAGCATGCAATGCTAAAGAGAAAAACACAACATTAACCATTTTCACGTACCTAGAGGGTTTTCTCTGACCACTCTAGCCATGTCCGATAGGTCCTCTGCAGCCCTGCCCTGTGCTGGTGAACACGGAGGGGACTCTTGGGTGGACCCTACTAGTCTCGGAGTGAAGGAAAGTGTTGATACACAGTGGCTCATAGCACCAAGGCTCTGAGCACTATCGCTGAATTCTACAGAATATTCCTCAACCACATGCTCGCTCTCACTATCATTGAGGCAACATCTCTCTTCCTTCTCTTGCCACATTGCCAGTCAGCTGAGGATGCTTACGGGGCCGATGTGGAGCCAATCTTTGTGTCTTTCTTTGAGGCCAGCTTCTTTGAGTCTGGTTTCTTTGAGGCCGGCTTCTTTGTTGTGTTCGGAGAGAGTTCATCCTCTATCACAAACAACGGATTTCTTCCGTGAAGCAGTATGCTCCGCTATTGATTAAAAAAAGAAAGTTATTATGCCCATGTCGTATTGCATGGAAAAGGCTAAAAAAACATAGGATGATACCTATGTAGAACGCTTCCTCTTCGGGTGGGTAATCCAGCCATGAAGGACACTTGAGCCATGCTCCCTTTGGTGCAAGTCATCTATCCACGCGTCCGGATATAAGCCCACCTCCTCTCTCTCTGACCTGCACCATGCATCACTGGGGTGCTCGGGAATGTGGAAGACTAGAGCATCTCTCCACCATATACAAGACAACAAATAATGTTTTGGCCACTGTGACAAGGTTAGTGTAACCTACAATGTACGTAATGTGTCAATCAAAGATTCCAATTTGTACAACATGCATCCTGCCATGCAAGCGGTGTGTTGGATGGCAACGTGTTGATTCTCGCCCTCCATTTTCTCGGCCATCGCAAGCACTCTCTTGCAGCAAATAATCTGACACAAGTTACATCACCAACAAATTGATTCAAGGACATAATCACTTGATGCACCTTTCTAATTGCCACCAATATACGTGATATTGAAGCCACTGGATCCATGCCTTCTCCATCAACCCTATAAGCACGAAAGTTTGCCATCACAGGGAGCTCTATGAGAATCCACCCAGTCCAAAGAAATATTCTTGTCGATCACATTTCCAAACGCTTCATTTTCTAGTATTCTATTGTGGTAGCAGTTTCCACACGATGGCTAAATTCTCCACTTGATTGCGTTGCTCCACCCACACCGATTACAATGGACACAATCCGATCTAGAGAGCTTAAGACATGAGATTGTTCGCTCTCTTGAGTGCATCGCGGAGGGACTTCTTGCGACGTAGTAATATAAACTTCATCCACGGCACCATTTTTTTTGGATTGATTTCTTGTTCTCATAGTTTAGGTAAAGAATTAGAGAAAATAGATAAAGGTATGGCTTATGAGAAAATGAAGTTAAGAGCTTGAGAGAAAGAAAGTGGGATCAAAGAAAAGCCTAACGGAGAAACTATTGTAACATAGAAAAGTAGAGAAGAGGAGAAATATGAAGAGCTAAGAGTTGAGAATGATATGAAAAAGACCTTCTAAATCTCTTTAAAAAGTTTTCAAATTAAAAAGAATATTTTTTAACTTTTTTTAAAATATTCGAGATATGTGTGTGTGTGTGTGTGGTGGGTGCACGTGTCTGTGTGTGTGTGTGTGGTGGACGTGCGGTGTGTATGTATGATGGATGCACGTCCACACACACACATGTGTGTGTATGTGTGTGTGACACAAAACACACACACCCCCATGGGGTGGGTAGGATTCAACACACACATACACACCTTGCACTAGCATGTGCGTGTGTGACACAACACACACACACACACCCCGCGCTGACGTGTGTGTGACAACACACACATGTCTTAGCGTGCGCATGGTGTGTGTGACAATACACACATGTCTTAGCGTGTGTAACACACACTCACACACACCCCGCATTGACGTGTGTGTGTGAGAACACATACACACACACGCCTTAGAGCGTAAGGCATGTGTGTGTGTGCGTGGGGGGCAAGCGAGGGCCCATGGGCCACTCGTCGCCCACTGGCGAACCACGTGGCCACGGAGCGGCCACGTAGGCCGCCTCGTGGCCACGTGGTTTACCACGTGTACCATTGTAATCGATGGTACACGTGGCATGCCACGCTGGCCACATCTTCTGCCACGTCAATAGCATTGTGACCAGGTGGCATGCCACATGTACTGTCGATGGGCGACATTACATGTGGCATGACACGTGGTGCCAAAAATATGCCACGTGTATTGTCACCTAGCGATAGTACACGCGGCATGCCACCTGGCCACCATGCTGTCGACGTGGCAGACTACATGGTCAACATGGCATGCCACATGTATCATCGACTGGCAACGGTACATGTGGTAAACCACGTGGCCACGAGGTGGCCTGCGTGGCCACGAGGTGGCAAACGTGGTCTATCACTGGGCGATGTGTGGCCCTTGGGGACATGCGTCGTCGTGGGTGGCAGCGCTTGGCTATCGCATACTGCCTCCCCCTTCCCCCACTCCACACTCGGGCACCCCCCGAGCGTCCACACACCCCCTCTGCCCCACACCCAGGCACCTCCCCGGATCTCTCACACACTCGGGCGCCCGCACACCACCCCCCCTACCACACAAACACACACTGCCATCGATCCTTAGCACATTGAGAAGTGGCCACACGCCACATTTGTGGCAATGTGTGGCCCATGCATGCCGCCCTCTCCCACACACACACACCTCACACCAAATGTGTGTGCTTGTCACACAACTTATTCGCGTACCCACACAGTCGCACAAAAAAATCATATTATATATAATTTTTAAAAATAAGATTTTTAAAAGTTATATATTTTTAACATTTTTTAAAAATAATTTGTTAAAATATTATTAAATTTAAACTTATAATGGCTATATTATTAGATGTGAGTATATAAACAATTTGTTAGTTTATATAATATGAATTTATGCTTCATTATTTGTTAAGGTTATTATTGGCTTGTTCTTTATTTTTCTTTGATAAAGAGATTTCTTATCCTTTTTACAATGGTAAATTTATAATATCTGAATCATTTCTTTTAGAAATAATTTCTCCGATACAGTTTACAACTTTAGATGCAGTGATCGAAGTTGGTGATATTGAGATGAATTTGCCTCTTGAAAGGGTGCTCAACAATTTGGGTGGATTCATCTATGTACTAGATGAACAGCTTTCACGTAAATACAAAGTCAATGTGTCCCATCAAGCACACTATGCACGCTCACCTAGCACGTCCCATTGCCATTGTGGATAGTTCATCAGAGGTATACTTACTCAAAAGGAGTTAGTAGATCTTTGCACCCCGCCTCGAGTTTTGCTTCCCAAATAGCTTCAAAAGGAGTACAAGACTGAAACTTTTGCAAGCAGAAAAGAAGGGCACACTGATAAAGCTTTTAATACAAATACAACAAGTGGAACTTCCAAGGGCTTACAATGGTGATCTTGTTTTAGAATTTCCACCTACCATGGGAGGTTGCACCATATGGATGCAATGGAGCATAAGTATGATTCTCATTTGTGGTCGAAGCCACAAACGTCCAATATAGTTTTCCCGCGTGTAGTGCGTCTTAGTCATTGCATAGGATCTCTGAAGTGCATGAATGGACAATGTGCCCGCTTGGCTAATTATCATATTCCCAATACAAGTCATTTCAAAGGGTACATACAAAAGGCAACTGCACCCGGACAATATTATAGGATTGGAGATAAGAGCCTTACATGCCACTTTTGCAAGGCAATTGCTTTCTGTATTGCAACATGTGATTGTGTAGTATACTATGTCATGCCATCCGATGAGACCACCACCAAAGTCATGATTCATTGTGGCACTCATAGACACGATGTGTGCAGCAGCGGCACATCCAAAACACTAACGGACAACACCAAGGTGATGGTGCAAAGGATTTTGACTATTGACCCATATGCAGGAGCCAGAAAGGTTCAAATGTGTTTGGCAAAAGAAATTATAAGTACAACACTTCTTCACAACATCACTAATGAATGAATTTTAGGCGAGCAACAGCTATTTGCAATCACTGAGGAGCTGGGTAATTTGGTGCAAGATAATTGGTATGCGCATTTCCTAGATTCTTATTTCAATGCAAACCTCTAAGCTAAATTGTTTTTGTTCTAAACACTATGAGCCTTGTTAGGTTTTGAGGTCAGTATCTAATTTATGAAGAGGGGTTGACAAAGAATCTTTTGGCATTGATGCACTCCTAAAGCTGAAGTGAGACTGCACATATGACTTTTTCCATGGAAGCAGGTTTCCTGGTCAAGGTACGGAGGGGGAGAAATGTTATTTCTTCAAAATGTCCACAATTTGTCCAGCATCTAGTGTGGACATGGTGAACCGAATGAGACAAGATAGGGATAGCGATCTTCAACGTGCGTGGATTTAGTTTGATCACACCAGACGTGTTAACAATTGGGTGACTATGGCCTCTATCATGTCTATGATCCAAGGTACATGGCGCACCTTGACAACATTGTAGGTTACCTTTGACTCTCTCTCTAACAATTTGTTTGCAGCATGCAAGACCTTTTGACTATGGCAACTTGTGAAATGAAACAGGAAGACATGGAAACGCAATGTCTGTTTTGGGAGTGCCTCAATGATGTAATGCAATCATGTGAGTGTGACAAAGCTAATTTCTTTGGCTTCATGGTGGATAAAGCTCAAGCAAACTAGAATGCAGTTTCAATGGTGGCAACAAGACCAATACAATGAGCGGTCGAGAGCGTTCTTGTCTTTTCCATTGGAAGCAAAGCTTGAATCAACACACAATGAAGTATGTGGTGCAAGCTTCTCAGCACACACACAAAGAAATGTGTGAGAAGTGGAGGCAAGCACCAACAAAAGAGGCTGCAACAGCAGAGGCTCGTCTGATACGCCAATGGTGGCGTAACGGTCATTGCATAGACCGTAACATCCCATACATGGATTCATGGCTTAGTTGGTGGGAATTTCGTATTGCACATTGGGGTGGCATTATGACGTGCGTAGAAAGAAGCTCCAATGGACCAAACACTCCAGAAACCTTATGGAGAGCAATCATGGTAGCTGGCTAGCAAGGGAGGGTTTTCGTAAACACACATTTCATTATATGATGCATGTACAACCGACCTTGAAAATTCCATCTTACAGAGCACAAAGACCATTTCATACAGCCATGGAAAACACATTGGGAAGGGTACATCGATAGAGAAGCTTGCGGAACGCCATGAAAAACGTCCCAGTCAAGTAATAAGAGCAGTGAACAAGGCTACTGAGGGCACTCTAATGTATAAACAACCGGCTCCATTGACAAGAGAAACAAGACATCAAGGCGAAAACACAAGCCAAATGAGGTTATCAACGTGGAAGATGATGCATCGCATAGGCCTGAGTACAACTCGATCACCAAAGATCGCAAGAAGTGTGGAAGACCCCGTAAGATCAACTTTGCACAAGAAGGGATATTACAAACCCCAAAATGAAGTATAGGTTCGGGTGGACAATATGTAGTGGGATGCAAGGTCAATGAGGCAATGTGGGCCATACGCCAAACTCCACAAGGTAGTAGAGTCACATGTAGTGGCACGCCAAGAGGAGGACGAAGGTGTAGAAGCAATATTGCAGGTTCAAGCGTTGGTATACCAGCCCCATCTTTTGAAGGATATCGAAAGCATCCGAATGGTGTGGTGTGCTAGTGGTTTTGGTTTTGTCCGGATCATGTCTTGCATTGCCATATAGTAGACCAGAACATTGAGCCGCAGCCTCAACATCCACACCACACTTGGCCTGTGCATGTGGGCACCAACCTATCTGCGGATGAGGTGCAAATATTGCATGAAGGGGGGTATCAAGTGGAGTTCAAAAAGAAGGAATCTCTAATGTAACACCCGTTGTTTGTGCACAAAATATGACCAACTCTCCTTTCAAGTCAAAAGATACATCCACTCCTCAAGGCATTGCACCAAGCCACAGTGCGAGATGGTATGCGTGTACGGTATCAGACTTCCATTTCCAAGGGTGCTGCTCACAAGGTCAGTTTAGCACTAGCGCTAAATGCCAAGGTTGTAGAAGAGATATGTGCGGCAGATGGTGTTAATGAGGTCTTCAAAGTAGAGACCAAAAGTGAAGATGGTGATGTCAGGTTGTACAATGTTTGTATTTGCAACCAGCCATCGTGCACATGTCCAGACTTCATGGAATGAGTGTCACCGCAAAAACCATATCCTGCATGTAAACATTTGTATTTTATTTATCTGCATGTGCTAGGGTTAAGCCAAAATGAGAACATGTTTATCCATCAACAATTCTGGCAGATGCTGATATCTTCAGGGCATTGAGCCGAGGGTGGACCTACCCAGGCATGGATGCATAGAACTTGTCAATTCTCATTTTTTGTATGTCATTTCACAAAATGGACAACTCTACCAGGTTCTAATTTTATCTTATGCTGGCCACATTTTGGTACATTGTTTTGCAGTTTTTTTCAAATTTGGAAAGTGGTTGTTTATGTGTCACATCATGAATAAAGAAATAATATAATATTCCCACAGTTGCTATAAATTGGCATTGCTTGAATTATTTTTGTGAAAGCATCCACTAGCTAGCCTAGCGCACTTCTCTTACTTTTCACGATGTCCGATAATCTTGAGAATAAAATCAAGTCTACGTGGGATGCCATGGAAGCCATTCCCAACGAAGAGGCGTTGTATGGAGCCGACAAGATCTGAAGGCAACAGTCAATGTGTATCACCTCTATCATTTCCGCATAGAATTCAATATGCGGACCTTGCTCAGCTTGAACGAGAAGGGACAATTTTCTTTCTCTTGCTGGAAGAAGATTGGGCTCATCATAGAGGAGGATGAGGAGCAAATGACGCAGCAGCTAGGGAACATGGTGAATCTTCTTTCGCCACTCGAGGACAACACAACTACTCCTGAAACCGGGCCTTCAAGAAGATAAATGCTTCTTGCCTATGTAATGCAAGTGCAATAAAATGTAACTTTCTATGATCAATGGATGTTCTTGTTTCAAGTACCCTTGTCTCTGTTGTTTCTGTGGTATATCTTTGTCTATGTCTCAACCTCCCTAATACCTCATTGCCTATCTCTACCCTCTCTCTCTCTCTCTCTCTCTCTCTCTCTCTCACACACACACACACACACACAGAAGAAAAAGAAGGAGCCGATACTAGCAAAATTTCACGAGAAAGAAAGAGAAGGAGGAAGAGAGAATCTTTTTAGGAATCTGCTTGCTTGATTCCTAAAAAGCGCTCAC
Organism: Adiantum capillus-veneris; assembly: GCF_014529385.1. Lineage (NCBI taxonomy): Eukaryota > Viridiplantae > Streptophyta > Polypodiopsida > Polypodiales > Pteridaceae > Adiantum > Adiantum capillus-veneris. The sequence continues at coordinate 149,876,448 of NC_140936.1, read as the reverse complement.
CAAAAATAGCTCACCTGAAAATATCGTGGCAAGACATAGACTTGTTCTACATAATTTAGATTATCATTATGAGGGTCGCTCAAATTTTAACACTCTATTTGAGACATAACTCCCAATGTGTAGTGGATTATAACTTTGCTATAAGTTGTTGGTTAGTTGGATTACTTTCCATTGACTTTAAGAATATTCACCTTTCAGGTCTCGTATTAGATCTTTATCCCTGTCCAATGAGTAAGATCATACTACTCAATCCTTTACCCCAGACAAATTTGCTCAAAACACACTTATGAATTCACACTTATTTTTATTTTTTTAATTTTAATAAGGAAATCACGCTTGACATTTTTATGACATGACAATGCCGGACTTTGTGTTAGTCTGTGTGAGAATTACTCATCTAGGGTGAAACACTAAAGACATGACAAGTCAATATTATATTTCTTGACAAATAGTAATACAATGGTTCATTTTACTAGGGAATATATTTGTGGTGGCACCAAATCATTTGCATAACCATTACTGCAGAGAGATATGCTAAATTGTCAATATCCATTAGCTGTTATTCTTAAACCCCTCAAGCGACCCTTGCTAAACACTTGAATCCCTCTAGGGACCCCTTTCTAACACTTGATATACATGTTTTAGCTTCCGTTTTTATTTTGGTGGGGGGGAGTAGGGTTCCACATAGTGGGCGCTTTTCCCCACTATGTGGATCTTACCCATGAGTTGGGGGAGGGACACACACACACACACACACACACACACACACACAAGTACATTACCAGTATGATCTTGGTCTCTCTCTCGAGGACAATCTCTCTGACCGTCGCAAACATGCATACACACACACACACACACTTACACATTTTTCTTGGCAAAAATATTTTTGCTTATCCTTCAACATGTGGACCTCTCCTCAGAAATGGGGGAGGGCCAGAAAAACACACACACACACACACACACACACACACACACACACACACACACAATCTTGTAATAATCACTCAATTCTTGCAACATGAAGGTCATTGTTGTTAGATACACCTCTCTCTCTAGATTAAATCCTTGGAGTGCTCTACCAAGCCTTTTGCGCGATGACCTATTAACATTTCTTTCATTAATGTTCTTTGGGATGCTAATGCTGAGGGGGCTAAAGTAATTAAATATGCTATTTCACCTTCTTAGAGAATCAAACCAAAGATATTTTGTGTAGAGGTAAGTTCTCAAACAAAGCAAGTGTGGATAGCCTATGCACGATTAAGAAATTGGAAACTTCCATTTTGAAAGTAAAGGCATTAGTGAAGGAAAAGTTCTTTTTGTCTACCTCCCCATCCTCATGCCATGTTTCCAGGTGACTTATCTTAGCTATCTACTGAACTCTGAACTCATGGAGGTTAAGCATGTGACTACGAGATAAGGATTATCCATTTGGGCCCGTTTTAGATCATAATTCTCACACATGCTCCACACACTCCAAGGTGCGAAGCTCTTGTTGGCATTTTATCCTCTCATATATGCTATTTGTACCTATGCTCTTCATAAGGTTTTGCATGCTACATGCATGGCTTCCACCTAAATTGCCTTGCTTCGTTCCTCTCTCTCTCTCTCTCTCTCTCTCTCTCACACACACACACACACACACACACACACGCATACGCACACACACGCACGCACACACATACACACACACACACACACAAACAAAAAAAACAATGCGGTGAGATCTCATGATGTGTAGACGGCTATTGAAATGTCCACTTGATGGTGTTAAAATGATAATTGGCAGAAGGAGCTTCATTATCAGGTGTGAAATTTATGGATTTTCTTTTCCCTCTATAAGAAGGTACTCAATTACTTCTGAGAAAGCTTATGTTGTCATATCAAGCAGTTTTGCAAGAAGTTTTTTTGTTTGAGAAGTATTTCTTAAGTTTGGAATGGCATGGCAATCCTTTTTAGATTTAATTAGGCTTTCACAGTCATGCTGAAAGCATTCTTTGCAGCTTTGCACATAGTTCTTATACAATACTTTATGTCCTTGTAAGGATGCCATGCCTAGGATTGAGCATGGTGCAAGTGTAGTTTTTTTTTCTTCTCTATAATATATTCTCTCACAATATAAGAGATCATTTGTGCTAATTATGTTGTCATTGTGACATGTATGCGGAACACTATACATGCAAGGAAATTCTACTCTTTGCTTTTCTTCTGTTTAGTTATTGCCATCTTCCTATCTTTGTCTTTCTTCCTCCCATGCTATGCTCTTCTTTATACTTGTTGTCCTCCCCCCTGTCTCTTTTTTTCTCTCTTAACAAATTCTCCCTTGTATTAGCTTGCTAGTCTGCTTGTCTCATCGGCTAGGCTTGTTGGGTAATTCTTGAAACTATAAGGGGAAGGGGTCGTCGACACCTGTCTTCCCACATGAAACATGCTAAGTACTAACTTAATGATTTGTGTGGATGGCAGTAGGTAACAGGTCTCTTCCTTGGGATTACTACAGAGACTGTAGATGTAACGGTAGATCCATATGGATGATAACATATTTATGCACATTTTTTTGAAGATTTACAATTAGCCATATTCAATGACTAATTTTAAATCTAGTTTGTAACCATAGAGCTGATGTATGAATTTAAGATTTAGTATAATGTATCATTTATAGTGTAGTTGTATTGTCTCTAGTCTTATCGATTGTATAGTTCAAAAGATTGCACATTTTAATCTATTGTTGGGTTTTCAAACATAAACACACAAGCACATAGAGCGAGAGATAGCCCAACCTAGAGCACAATCTATCTTTTTGGCAAGGGTAAGAAAAACATCAATTTGAATCATTGCAGCTCCCTTGTATTTCTCAGCACTGCGGCGGACGACTAAAAATGGCATCTACTTTTTCAGCTTCTTGATCCTAGGATTCCAACACCCGCCCAAATTAAATGTGCCTTCACCCATTTTCTGTAAAATTTTGTTTGCACATGACCAATGCTATTTTAAGTGTATTCTGCAATTAGTCAAGAAGTAGCATGGCTTTCAAATTGCTCTATGGTAGATTAGTATATCTTGAAGTCAAGCTTTCCCCAACAACTAAACTGAAGTGATCATCTTTGTGCCAAGGAGGAGACATAGAATTCACTTCAAGACATTCATCGCCAGACCCATTTTAAAGTTTTTGACATCAACCTTGCAATACTTCTTAGGGTCAATGCAAAGGCTGTCACCATGGACAATACAAGAATCCACCACTTGATTGTCTTGAGCAGATATAAGGGAGGGATAAACCTAAAGGCAAATAAAACAGCATGCAGATAGCAAGTGATCAACAAAAGATTAAAGGAAGCAGTTTGGACACACTACTGGCATACATGAAATAATAATTCAATTACTCAAACCTCAAAATATCTCCCCCCCTCCCCCTTTCCACGTCAGCTTCCTCATGGGAGACAGAGAGAGAGAGAGAGAGAGAGAGAGAGAGAGAGAGAATTGCGTCCCCCTTTTTCCTGCCTTACCCCCTCCACCTCCCTCTCCTCGCCCACAAATGTGCCCCCTACCTCCTCATCCCTTTGTAGTAGAGACTAGGTTGCATGAGCTCGTCTTGCTGGTGCCCCTCCTATGCAGACCAGATCTCTCTCTCTCTCCACCCTCTCGCTTGAGCTCTCTCTTCATCTGCAGACCCCCCCCCCCGCACACACACACACAAAAGGGGGGTCGCCTCCTCTGCAAAAAAGAGAGAGATAGAGAGTTCAACCCACAGGTTCAACATCCTCATAGCCTCATTGGGTATATTTCTTGGAGCCCAATGTGATAGACAATGTCAGGACAAGAACATATCATCAACGAGTGAGAGAGAGAGAGAGAGAGAGAGAGAGAGAGATTGCAGAGCGAGTGCTCTTGGCTCTTTCTTGGCCTCCTGCACAGATTTCTCTTCCGTGCTTTTGCCTATCCCTTGGCCTATTGCAGCCTACTTGCCAAAGAGAGTGTGCTCATGGATTAGTTGTCGATCGCCTCTGAAACGGGTTCCAGAGAGAGGGCCAACCGTTACCTCATTCTTTCAGCTCGCCACCTCACCCTCGCAGGATGCCACAAGTCATGGGGAGGGAGACACACAAGGAGAAACTACGGGTTCCCTTCATTTGCAAAACAAAGAGAGACAAAGACTCATTACAATGTGTGTGAGTGTGTGTGTGTGTGTGTGTGTGAGAGAGAGAGAGAGAGATCTCCTTATTGCTTACTTTGACTCAACAAGTCAGGATCTCCCAATCATTCTAGCTTTTGATAAATTTTTAAGAAATCGTGCACCCATGCTACATTCACAATGGACACTCTTTTATTCAGTCCCAACAACACATGGGTGCCAAAGAAGGATCTGAATTAAACAAGAAACCCGCATCAGCCACAATTAAAAAATTAAAGCACCCATACCCTGATCTTTGGCACAATAATTGAAAACCTAATGAATCCAAAAGAATGTAGATAGACAAAGACAAAAACTATCAAAGCCACAAAGTAAGAGACTACCGCTTTGACAGAAGCACAAGTGCAAAAGAGAGAGAGAGAGAGAGAGAGAGAGAGAGAGAGAGAGTCGACAAACACGCGCAGAGATACGCAGATGGTTTTCTGATGAGAAAGCACCGTGTAAGGTGACGGATTGCGATGGCCTGTTAAGATATCGTAGGAGCGAGGAAAGCTACTAAGAAAATTACTTGCTCTTTCCTATGTCTTGCTCAATAGGTAACAAGGTGAGAGGCGAAACAAAGCTTCACATTGGCCTACCATGGTACTCTTGTCTAATGTAACTTGTCTTAAGCCAGGCTTGGCACCATTGAAACCAGTGCAAGTGTTCACAAAGTAGGTGGGGCACCTTTCACAAAAGAATAAATGTAAATAGGTGGTGCACCTTTCACAAAAGAATAAATGTAAAAATCTTATATGATGCTGAAAGAGGAGCGTGGAGAATTGAACAAGAGTTGGAGCTAAAAAACACTTAAAAGTCGAGACTTTGAAAGTGAAAATAACCGGGGCATGCTGCATGCAATGAGAGGTATTGTTTGCGGGGGTTGTGGCGGGCTGAAATATCTGTGTGTGTGTGTGTGTGTGTGTGTGTGTGTGTGTGTGTGTGTGTGGGGTGATCGAGGAGGAAAATATGGCAGCGATAGGGCTATTGCATGGTAGAGCTGAGTGGGAGGAAACGACAGGATTGCCCATGCACATAGAGACGAGTGGGGAAAAAATTGGGAAGAAAAGTAGGCTAAGGGGTGGATATAATATTCTGCATTATAGCATTTTATAAGAGTAGACCAGTAGCAAGTATGCACGATAAGGAAGTAGCCAAACCTGGATGGTACAAGGAGAGGGCAAGAGAGGTAATGAAAATGTGAACCTTAAGCGCTACTTGTATAAGCCGATCACCAAAAACATAGTTGTAATTTGGGGGGGGGCTATATCTATCTCTTTTATAAGGTAACGAGGGAAAGGATTCTTGCAAGGGGGTATGACATGTGGAATCAAATGCCACCTCTGGAATCCTTTCAAGTTCCCCTTCCCCTTTTCTCCCCTCAAAGGTGGCACTGTGTACTGGCAACAGTGCCAATGTCTCCCTTTGTATCTTTATCTTTGGTTGGCTCTTCAGAGTCACAGATGTTTGCAACTACTGACCTTCATTGTTGGAAAATACACTTCACATAGTCATATCTACAATGCAACCAAAGGCATCTCAAGGGTGAAAAATTCTCTTATAAACCTCTATTCCATTCTTCCACATAATTGTTGTAGTAAGGTTGGTTGACACAACTCCTTTCCCGACATCTACCATGGTTTTGTTTTGGGAAAACATGGTTTTTTATCCAATACATAAAACAAGTGGTTATTCATAGTCCAAGATGTTCGCGACATTGCTATTGGGGAGAGAAAAATGCTCAAAGTAACAAGTTATGTACAAATATCCACTGACTGGCCATCAAAAACTTGAGCATTCTTTTTTTCATTAGTAGCACTAGCTTGATTTCTCAAGCTCTGAGATCCAAGACTCAATTGTGAAATGAAGATAGCAGCTTGCAATTCCTGGAGGAACTCCATACACACCATTAGCTTTCAACCCCTCGCGATCTAATTTGAAGGAGCACAAGCGAGATACTAAACAAGCTCAGATGATATGGCCTTACAGAGGTGGGGTGCATCCAAGATGCAAGAATTGCTGCATGCCTTCTACGAAAATGAAGCAATGGACCTCAAACACTAAAGAAGAAAGCCACAATGAGGATCATTGTGACAGAAGTGAGCTTAGCATCTAATCTACTTCCACATAAAACCTGCTTAGTCTTTCTATCCAACCTGTCTCAATATCCAATATGAATTTATTTGTTTGATACGACACAAAGGACAATAGCATGCCTACTTACACTCCACGACTGTGGAGAATAGCATTAGAAAAGAATTTATTTACCAATTTTCCTATTTACAAAAGCAATTAAGTTTGTACAGGGACAAGAGTAGGGCAGCCCAGTAGAAGTGGTGCACATTCTCCTCTGGAAAGACATTACCCTCTACCAAAAATATTTATATGGTTACACCTCCTTAGTTTCATTATGGTTGCACACATAATTCAAATGGTTTAGAAACCATTATGTTCCAAAATGACATAAAATGTGTTCAAAAAAGGCAGCAACATGTACGACCTTATACTCTATCTGGCAGATCGTGAGAACATTCAAGCATGTTCAAAACTTTTGAAGGCAGCAACATGTGAAGCTGATACAAAAATAAATAAATACAATTGACCCAGGTTGGAAACATAATCTAGAGACACAAGTCTTGGATCACATCGTAGAGTTTCTTCATGCTTATCGTGTACCATCCGGACAACATCATTAAATTCATTGTTCTTGCCTCCATTCGTTATACATCATAGGCTAGGAGGATCTCCCTAGCTCCAAAAACCCAAACTTGGATACAAGTACAAGCTATAAATTTGCATGCTCACATTGGGACAACACACCCAATGGTAAAATCAATGTAAATACTAATTTACACAAGGCTCTCATACAAATTCATCGTTCTCTCAAACTTTAGCTTTTTCCTCCTTTTGTAGATGGCACAAGTTCAAGGAGTAGCCTTCCCCTCCTCTTTTTCGTAGCCTTCCCCTCCTCTTTTTCCTCAACCTTTAGGTGTCTTCTTTGCTCAAGACACGTAGATCTAGGTCACAATCCTCTTAAATCCTTCCCAAATTGAATGTAAGATAAATTGCCTTTCATTGGAGCATGAGAGAACCCATGCTCACAATACCTATTCTTGTCAAATTGTCCTCTAATTGGGTATCTACACCATGATCTTCACCCAAATTATCAAAATGTTGCAAATTCAATCCATTTGAAGCCCTACCATATTCTCATTTTTCCTTCTGTTTTCCAGAGTACCTAGAGCTTGTTTCGTCTTCTGGGCTTAGGTAGGTAGATGCAAGGACTAGACACAATCGGCATTCCAAACTTTGGGCTTCATGAAATTTTGAAGGCACTTCAATGGCTCCTTTGCTCTTTGATATACTGCTCCAAGTTTTTGAAGGAGGGGCTCTGTATCTCTTGACAAGTACTAACTTTTGCAAATGTTACAGGACAGCGTGATCTCTAAATAAACTAGATAGCATGGAGCTTCTTGAAATGCTTTTACAATGCTAGTTCTTGCTTTCTCTACCAAATTTCTATGCTCACGGTACCTAAATGCCAAGTGAGTACCATCAAGAGTTACAAAGTAATAAGGTTTCAAAGGTAATGAGCTTATAAGATACCCATTAGATTGTCACATCATAAACCATTTAAAAAAATTGATGTAAAGCATCAGTCCCATCTCCCTGCTTCATGAAAATCTTGAAGCCTCTTTTTGATGGAAACTAGTGGCATACAAAAGAAGGATGCGTTCTTGAAGCCTGGGTAAAAAAATTGTTAATTTGGACGTACTCAATACCCTTTCATAGATATATTTTCCCTATCTATCATCAATTTCCTAACTTTTGTTACCTATACACCTAAACAATATACTAGTGTAGCTACAAGGTGGTCTAGAAAACCAATATAAGACATTCCAAGTTACCTAGCATGCTCAACCTGTAAAGCAATACCCTTATGAAGTACAAGCATGATACCTTTTACAATAGGTCATCTTTGTGGGCATGGTTCTAAGAGCCTTAAGTGGTTGATTGTTGTAATTGACTATTGTAGCACCTTCAATATAGCAAATACATCTCACAAATAAATTCTTCATGGATTACCATAGTCAATACTTGCAAAAACCAACAGAATAAAAAAGGTGTCCAGCTTGAAAAGAGCGCTATAACTACCTTGGTGACGGAAGCGAAACTAACTTAGCCTCTCCGTGGAATAGTTGTTGACAACAGTGGATTGATTTTTGTCTAAAACCTTCTTGCAGATGCTCTCCATGGGCATATTTGTACATGCTTGCCTTTCATCTAAGTTGTTCAAGGTGAGAGGGACTGCCAACCAAACATGGACCCAAATTTTGAATGCTCTGGCTAGGTCCTCTCTTGTGATCCCCACTCTAAGCTCTCTCACTCATTTGAGGACTATAATGGGACTCCCACTCTACATCACCGTCCGTTGTTTCCTTCTTGTTGGTGTCAAACAAATTCACAAGGCTTTGCATGATACTGGTACCAAGTGAATAAGGTGTTATAGCATAGCTCTACCTCTCTTTATGGTTCCTCCTTGCATTTCTTGTACCTTGGCTTGAATCTCCTCCAAAGTACCATATTTGTGGAACCATCCTTTCTGCTATCAAAGGAACAAACATTTTATCGACCGTGCATCAAGGACATTTAATAGACATCTTTCTGCTAAAAGAACTTATAGCTAGACTTGCCTCCAATGCGTAGATTTGGGATTTTAAGATCCTTGTGTGATATATTTTGTGCTACACAACAACACCCCCTTTTGACATTCATATACAGCGAGCTCGAACCCTCACCAATGCCTGCATGCAGCAAAGGGTCGCATCAGCCTACGTCCTGACTTGATGGCCACAAACCAATGCTTGAAATCTCACCAAACCTTTTAGTGCTTTCAAAGCTCTCCTTGACTAGATATCACAAAACGATAAAACCCTAGATCAATAAATGGAAACCGCGTACCTGAAGCAGACAATTACTTTGCTTTCAATGCTTCAGGTTTGCAAGATTAATCCTACATCTCTCTTTAGTAGATGCTTTGGGTGTGCCATGTTGTAGGTGCTAAAGTTGCATAGAGGATTCTACTTTACTCATTGCATGAAAAAAAGAGCAAGATTCAGTTGAGCCATAATGCGTGCTTTAATCATCCCATGTACAAATTGATATAGAATGAATGGTAGTAACATATTGTAGAAATCTATGGCTAAGCAGAGGGGATTTCATATCATGCTTAAGTCTATAAGTTGCGGATTGATTATTACCCACAAGGATGTTGATTATCAGAGTGGACAAATGAAAGATTAAATCTAATGCATCTACTCCAAATTTCATGATGTCCCTAATTTCCTTCACAATGTTGGACGTATTTGGTGGCCACCTCAAGAAAATCTATGAGTTTCTTTTCACTGGTAGGATTTCAAAATGACGTGATCACACTACAATTTCAGGTTAATAACAATAGAAATGCAAAATAACAAATATTATGTTAATTGACATTCATCTTTTTTGAACTGCAAGGAAACTTGGAGACCGGCTCGAGGCCCGCCGGGTAAAGCAACTTCCCTGTCGGGCCCGCCGTGGCTATATAAAGACGACGCCAGTGCTTGTCTTTTTCACAAGAGAGGTACATTGAAAAGTCTTCTTCACCAAACTTTTTGGCAGCTTTCCACGTTCTCAAAGCAGTGTAACAGTAATTTTTTAATCCCTTCCTTATTTTATTGATGTTTTTTTGAGTTTTTTGCGTTAAAACTTAAAGGTATAAAATTTCTTTTATCAAATCATCGTACGTGGATGCACTGGCATATGGTTGCGATTGCGGCTAGGTGTGTCATTGCAAAAGCGTATGATGATTATGTTTTATATTGCTCCTAGTCATTCATGCTTCGGCACATGGTTGCAATTGCGACTAGGTGTGTTGCTGCTAGAATGACAGGAGCATCTGTTTGAAAGAAGTCCAATTTCATAATGTTTCATATGCTTGAATCTTGAAAGAAGACATCGTGCGTGGATGCACTGGCACATGGTTGCAATTGCGACTAGGTGTGTCATTGCAAAAGCGTAGGATGACTATGTTTTATGTTGTTCCCAGTCATTCATGCTTCGGCACATGGTTGCAATTGTGACTAGGTGTGTTGCTGCTAGATTGATGGTAGCATCTGTTTGAAAGAAGTCACCGTGCGTGGATACACTGGCACATGGTTGCAATTGCGGCTAGGTGTGTCATTGCAAAAGCGTAGGGTGACTATGTTTTATGTTGCTCCCAGTCATTCATGCTTCGGCACATGGTTGCAATTGCGACTAGGTGTGTTGCTGCTAGAATGACAGGAGCATCTGTTTGAAAGAAGTCACCGTGCATGGATGAACTGGCACATGGTTGCAATTGTGGCTAGGTGTGTCATTGCAAAAGCGTAGGGTGACTATGTTTTATGTTGCTCCCAGTCATTCATGCTTCGGCACATAGTTGCAATTGCAACTAGGTGTGTTGCTGCTAGAATGACAGGAGCATCTGTTTGTAATTTGTTGTACGGTGAGGCATTGGCACATGGTTGCAATTGCGATTAGGTGTGTCACTGCAAAAGCGTACAAGATCTATGGTCTATACTGCACTTTTTCTTTCACGTAGAAAAGATCCAAATGGAGTGGCACATAGTTATATTTCACAATGTGTTGTTTGCAATAATACCATTGTAGGCAAAATGGATCCTTCTGCTACTTCAATTATAGAGTTCAAAAAGAAAATTAGACAATTGTTGATTACAATCGTCAGTGCACTAGATCCCGACGATATAGCGCAGATTGTTGCAGATGAGTCTAGATTGCAATCATTATACAGTGAGATTGCCCGCAAAATTTTTTTGTTATATCTAGACAAAACAACCGAATCAATAATCTCATTACTGAGCAGTTGGGTGGGCAATTTGCCCAAGGTGGCCTCTGATTTGAAAGAGGAATGCCCTCAAGAAGTAATCACCAAAGTTATGGGGAGCAGCCAAGTTGGAGAACCGTTTATTGAGGAGGCTGCCATTGAGGGAACATCGGGTTCTACTGCTTCTACCAGTCACCTAGAGAGCAGTATATACAATTCTGAATGTAGTATGACTTTCGGCATTCCAAATAAGTCCATTAAGAAGATCAAGAAACTTGGGTCAGGGGCTTATGGCACAGGGTGGCAAGTTCAAATCAAAGGGATCATTTTCCTTCCTGCAACGAATACTTATTGTGCCAAGGAGTTCAAAGGACAGGCCAAGCATCAGTGGAAAAGCTTTGCATCAGAAAGTGGGGTAGATCTCAACCATAGAGGGATTGTGAGGAGTATTGCCCACTCTATAACATTGCCATGGTTTCTGATATTCCCCTACTTCAATGGGGGAACTTTAAGTGATCTTATGGAGACAGTGCCCCTTCCACATGGCTCTTTCACGACGCTTGTAGCGCATCAAGAGGGGAAAGGAAAGATCCCTGAAGACTTTAAATGGGAGCAGCCCTCTGAAGACAAGAAAACACGTATCAAGAGCCTGTGCAATCATGCTCCCTCGTTGATCCATGGCTTGGTGAAGGCATTGCCATTCGCACATGACGAGGGAGTGATCCACAATGATCTCCATCCATGGAACATCATGTTGGAGTTTACCAAGGATCTCACTCCCCGTATTGGAATAATTGATTGGGGATTGTCTCTGCGTGTTGGCTTAGAGACACAAAAGACCAACAATACCGATGAAAACTGGCAAAAGCTTCATCCTTGGCGAGCTCCTGAGTTACTAGATGGCAAGAATTTATGCCCATGGACCAAGGCCACAGATGTGTACGCCATAGGATGGGTGATATGGCAATTTTGTAAGTTTTGTGGAGAGTTCTCTGACTACTATAGCACATATTGGTTCAAACATAAGGTTTCAGTGGAGGTACAAGCCATAGCTAGGATTTTTGTGGAAGGTTGGGTGAGGAAGAAATCCACAAACAGAAAGACCTTGGCACTTTTGAACGAAGAATTAGAAAGATTTGAAGCCCAGCCAGAACGATGCTTACGCCCTCCCTCTGAAATGAGTGTAGCCTTTTTTTAATGAATATATGATGTACTTTATGAATCAGGGTTTTCTGAGACTTTTGACTTATAAAAGCACTTTTAAAAATTGGGTTTTATGCGCCATGGATGATGTATGAGTAATAAAAACACTTTGTTATATCTCAATAGACAACAAATTTTCTATGAGTTTTGTTTTTTCTCTTAAGTTTCAAGCAATAAGCCACGTGGAGTCACTGATTGTCATTCGTTGATTTAAAAAATGGTGGTTCTCTTATATCAATTGATTGTCGTAAGATGGTGGTTATTCTAATATCAATTGATTGTCGTAAAATGGTGGTTACTCTTATAGCAATTGATTATCATTAAATTTGTATGTCGTAACTGAAGTATAGTGTTTAATCAAGATATGGATAATGATAATCAAAGGGCTAAGCGCGCTTTTGAGCGTCTCAGATCCATGTGTCAAGGCGATGGAGTGAACGACACCGCTCGAATTGCAGCTCGTTGCTCCCATTGGGCCAACCCAGTGGGTACACAATGGAAAGAGGTGAACACTAGGATTGACCAAGAAATGGTCAAATCCATATGGCCAGGCGTTGCAGATGACAACATCAAGAAAGGCCAACTCAAGCTATCACAATGCATTAATGCAGACATACAAGACAATGGAGAGAACATATATCTCGATGTTATGGGTCATCCTATGCATCATATGTATTGTCCATTGTGATTTGCCAAGATTTTATACATGCATTATGTCTTGGGTGAAGTAGTGGACTTTAGCTCAAGGACACTTCACATGATGGTTGAGGACATTCGCAGTACTGCAATCACCGTCACACGGCAAGAGATGTCATTGGCACTAGAATGTGCATCAATGGAAGTGCACCACGTTAAGGAGGAGCTTCAAACTCAACTCAGGGAAGCATCACAAGCTACACAAGGATCTCATACAGAAGAAACCCTAAATAGAGACTTGCAAAGGGAGGTGAAGGTGCTATCTCGCCACGTAAAAGAGTTAGAGGCGACTATAAAAAAAACAAAATGCTTCCACATTGATTGAGCACCCAACATCTATTGAGGCCCCTCCAGCTTCTTGTGAGCACGGTGGTCCTTGCCCCATATGTAGATCATTCTTTCATGAGTGGTGTAGTCACTTCAACTTGCCATGCGGACATATGTATCATATATCATGCTTGATGCAAAGCATGATGAATAACTTTCATTGTGCTATATGTGAGTTTGAGATATCCAAAAAGCTATATACAATGTTCAAAATGTCTGAAGACTATAATAAGCTTAAAGGTCAGCGTGAACAGGAGAATGAAGATATTCTCACAAATATTTCACTATCACTTGGATAGTTTTTTTAACATTTGAAAACATTTACTCGTTGTCTTGCGAGAATTTATTAGTGAATTGTGAATTGTCTTCACTTCAGCTTCAATTATGATATGTGATAATGCAACGATTTGTTAGGGCTTTGTATATTATGAAGCTTTAATAGTGATTTGTGGCCTTGTAAAGGTTTTTAAGGGCTTCGTTTATTATTAAGCAAATGTCTAAACCTTAAACTAAATATTCAAAAAGCTTATAAGATAAACAGTTTCTGAACTTAACCAGAAGTCACTCAATGGATTCGATAATCTATTAATTAAACCACCGTCGCTTGCTGCGACGGGTCAACGCTGGTTCAATTTCCAAATTCTCTTCAATCTCTTCTAAAGTACATGTAGTTTCTACTTCATGAGATTCCCCTTGCAGCTCACTGTCTTCGTCCACCTCATCATTGGTTACATCATAAGTCCAGCGCGGCATCTCCTCTTTGTAGTTCTCAGCCTGCACTCTTACCAATAGCCGATGGTTGCAGTACATATACACCAATTTTTCAGCTCTTGAATTTAGAAGGCGGTTTCTGATGGTGGAATGTACATATTTATATGTACTCCAGTTTCTCTCAGAACTTGAATTGGATGCACATTGGGCTAGGATTATAATAGCTAGGCATTTAAGGGTGGGTGCACTACCACCATTCAACATCCACCACTTCCACGTTGGTTGCTCCGTGGCAAGTTTCTGCACAAATTCTGTACCAAACTTACCCTCTTTGAGTTTAAAATTCGTAAGATCAGTAATAGCTGATGCATGCTCATCAGGATCATCATAAAATCTGCCTATCACATCATAAAAGTCTTCCAGCACCTCCTCATCAAGTTTGTCTATTTCCATTGCCCAATACTCTGGATCCAATAAGAAAGCTACGCTGTGTAGTGGACTATGTGCTCCAACCCATCGACCATGCACATACTTTCTCAAAATTTCTCTCCTCTTTTGAGTGAATGGTGTCTTCCAAGGCTTCACAATTGGCTCCTGGGGATCCTCTGGATTTGCAAGGCTTTCTTGAACAGTCCACCAAGCCATCCACACCTTACCTATGTTAGGCAAGGCAGAATCCAGTTGGCGTAATGCGAGCATAATTGGCATCATGACATTTTGCACATCCACCACATCATCCCAGAAGTGGCGATCAGCTAGTAGATCTCTGATCACCCCTATTTTGCTTTTTATCTTCTCCCTTTGACCAGCCTCCCATTCTGAAAAAGTGGGACAAACAAATGTCTCCATCACAGCATTCTTATTTTTTATTAGTGATTCTACCGTATAGTAGTTGGTGCAAAATCTAGTTTCGCACGACAGTTTTAACATAGTAGACATCCTCTGACGGTACATGTCAAGAACCCTCTGACGCTTCAAAACAAACTTGACTATTAAGCCAGCATTGTCTACTATCCATTTGAACCACTCTGTGTCCTCCCTCTTGTACCAATCTTGCAATACCAAGTTCAAGTTGTGTGTACTGCAACCAGCACTATATAGGTGAGAGAAGCGACTTTCAAGTATCCTACCTGCAGCCTGCAATTTTTGGCATTGTCCATGATTACTTGGACAACATTTTCTTTTCCAAGTTCCTCAACTGCGTCGCCAATGATGTCAGCTATAAAACTGCAAGACTTTATTTGACCAGAGCTATCCACGGCTTTGATAAAACATTCACCACGAGGACATACAAGCATGATGTTGATCAATGGCCGCCTTTGAACGTTGGACCAACCATCACTAACTATGGTGTATCCAGATTTTTCTGTTGCATTTAATATTACCCTTTGAATATCCTGTTGTGTGCTTGTGTAACATTTATCCAACAGTTGTTTTCTCATATGGTGATATGTTGGAGGGGTAAATCCAGCACCATACTCCCCAATGCGTTTCCAAGCTGACTTCCATGCATCACGGGTGACAATGGCCAATGATCCCCTAGTGAAATAGACGGCTTTAGCTAGTGCAAGTTGTGCTTCTTCTAAGGCAAGTGCTTCTTCTAAGGCAAGTGTTTTGAAGCTCGTCTGTAAGCTAACTTGTCTACTTTTTGACGATCCTACCTGAAAGTCAGGAGATCCATGGTTTGGAGGTGTAGTTCCATCGATATGAGAAGTTGGTTCCCTACTTTGAGTGCCTCCATTGGTGGGCGTTACACCCAATGATCCCTCATACTGGTTTGATCTTATCGATACGGGGGTGTGATGGTCGAAAGTAGAGAGTTTTGATCTTTTGCTCGTGGAAATTAGCTTACCAATTAAAGCTTTTAAGCGCATAGCTGCTTCTTTGGCACCTAAGCCCTTGCACTTTCCTCCTTGGATTCTGGTATTGCCACCTAGCAAATGATCCCTTATTCTTGGTGCTCCTCCAGATTTCTCTTCGCCACAAAAGTTACATTTCCAATCTTGATACTTATTTAAATTTGTGGAAAAATTCCACTCGGGTCCTGGACTTTTTCCACCTGCCTTTCACTTGCCCTGCGAAGTGGTGCCCTGCGAAGCAGGACCTGGCATCGAGGTAGGAGGTCTCCTTAAGGAAGCCAGGCTTGAGACACCAACATCACTGCTCACATTCCCGGTGGAAGACATACTTATTGGATGCCTGCAATACCAGTAAACATAGCTCAGTATGCTATCTCTTCTTTCAAGTATTATTCAAACCAAACATTAGTGTTATAATCAATATCACACACAAGCGTAGTAGTGAAGCCTGAAGGGAATAAACCTCAATCTACTCAAACATGAGCAAGCAAATACAACGGTGAATCAAATATGTGATCAATCCATCCCAAAAGTAGAGATATCGACCCAAAGATTCACCTTCCTACCCCTTTCATGAATCAGTCCAGTCCAAAAAAGAACTAATGACCCATGATTGGAGCTCTAATCGAAATAGCAAGCAAATACAGCGGTGAATCAAGCATGTGATCAGTCCATCCCAAAAGTAGAGATATCGACCCAAAGATTCACCTTCCTATCTCCTTTCATGAATCAGTCCAGTCCAAAAAAGAACTAATGACCCATGATTGGAGCTCTAATCGGAATAGCAAGCAAATACAATGGTGAATCAAACATGTGATCAGTCCATCCCAAAAGTAGAGATATCGACCCAAAGATTCACCTTTCTATCTCTTTTCAAGAATTAGTTCAGTCCAAAAAAGAACTAATGACCCATGACAGAAGTTCTAATCAATATAGCAATCAATTTAGCAAATATAACGGTGAACCAAACATGAGATTAGTCCATCCCAAATGTAGAGATAACGACCCAAAGATTCACCTTTCTACCTCCTTTCAAGAATCAGTTCAGTCCAAAAAAGAACTAATGATCCATGATCAGAGTTTCATTAAGTTTTAATTTTTTTTAAAGACTATTCATTTTTTTACCTTTAGTTTTTCTTCTAAATTTTAAAGGATGACCAAATTTAGAGGAAGCGGTGATGTGATGTGATGTCTACTATAGGGTTATATAGAGCCTCCAAATATGGAGGGGGTACATGACGGGGCCGGCTGCTTTGCCAGCCGGGCCCGCTGGGGTTTATAATAAGCCCGTCGGGCCTGCCGGGGTTTGTTGGTTGCCCCGCCGGTTCTACATTTTCTACCGGTTTTCATAGGTCATGACATTAGATATGTTATTAACATGAAAAAAATAGTGATAATAACAACAATAATTAATGTTTAACAAAATGCGTCATCGCGTAATTAAAATCCTTGCTTTTCAGGTATCATCCAAACGGACAAAAGTGAGTGAAAAGACAACCTATTACCACATAAAGGACATCACAAGAAAACTACAAAGGTGTAATTATGTATACTAGCTCCTGCACAATTGAGAGAGTAGCTCTCTTGCCAAGTAGAAAAATATCTAGAGCCTTCTTTGCATCTTGCAAAGAGTCATTTGATATGCTAGCAATAAGCTGCAAAGCAATAACCTCTATGCTAACCCTTTTAAACAAAGAAAACTTCTAGAGCCTTGAAAGTATATTTGAGTCTTTGATCTTTGAGAACATGAACTTTTGACACCAAGAGAGATCCATGCAATACAACTGCTCTACATCGGTTGTGATGAAAATGAAAATCACACAGCTAGAGGGCTCTTCAAAAAAGCATTCCATGCATCCACTATCTAGGTATGGTACTCATCTATGATGAAGACTTTATACCAAGAAGAGAGTGGAAGAGATAAGTGCTTTGGAAGAAGATTCCTATTGTCAATCCCCTTATTTCTGGGAGCATAAACTTCCCTAACATGATTTTTTTTAATTCGACAAAAGAGGAACATTCCTCGCATGTTGTGCAAGGCCTGAGCTCTTCTGAAGACAGAAACTCAATGCAATAGTGAAAATCCTCATTGCATAGGTTTTCCCTATTCCCCTTGGACCTTGGAGTAGGTACATTGGAGCAATTTTGGCTAATAGGGTCCAACGGAGCTCTATATTGCACAACCTCCAACATCACACGGCTCTGCCATAGATGCTTAACACACTAGGAAAAATTACTCATAAATCAAGAGTGCATATCTTCTCAACTAGAAGAATGTGTCTTGCATTGGACAAGAATTTTCAGTTCACTCTCCACTAATTTGTTGGCCTATTGACCTTTTCTTTTATCTAAAACTTTTATATGCCTTGCAAGCTTCAACAAATCAGGATTGACATATGACTCACTAGAACAAGCTGACTTGCAATTTGCAAAGCACAATAACTATGGGAGAAATTTCACCATAAAAACTTTGGATGACACCACTATGGGGAGCTCTATTCCCCTTCACCTAGTGTATAGAGATCATTTAATGAGCTTAGTCAATGACTTTATTTTGAAGAGCGACACTAGAGTAATAGCCTTCTCTAAACGAGTAATAGTAGATGGACACGTACTACAACAAGTTCACTTTCGTACACAATTTTGCTAGCATGGTACATGAGCGGCCCTTGTTTGACCTACCCTGTGACAATGATCCATGGCTTGCACATCCATGTCTAGATTTCGTAGATATCAAGTTGATGCCCATACCACCAGCACTATGGGCAAAAGAAAAATAAAGTTCTTACTATCATGATGGTCGAACTCCTGAATCTGCAACATATAAAGAATGACACATGAACAAAACTATCATATGTTATCCCTTCCGAATGTGTGTTATATCTTGCATTGACTTGATGTTGTCTCTTCACTTGTAAGAAGTACTCTAAAATATCCAAGACTCTTGTCATTTGGGAGAAAATGAGCACTTGGCACGACAAAATTTTATCAGAATGGATGATCATAAAGCAAGCCAAATAGGTAGTCTGGCTTGGGAGTAGAATACCTTGTGGCCCCTCTCTCAAAGATGAACCAGAAGTTTATGTAGAAGCTTCAGCTTGCCTCACTATTCCATGAGTTTGTCTATGGGGGGCCAAAGTCTTATGATATTTTGAGCACTCTAAAATATCCAAGATTCTTGATCTATTTCTGGAGAAAATCAGCACCTTGCACTATAAAATTCTATCAGAATGGATGTTCATAAATCAAGAACAAAAATTTGTGTCAGGCACAAAGCACTCTCACAAAGTAAGTTGCTAGTGCAAGGCAATCTCTGTTTGGCAAAAGGAGAAAATCTTACGTTTACACAATCCTTGCTTGTAGTAGTGAATTGAAGGTTTATATGAGGAATAGATCCTACAACTACATTAATCTAGTAAGTGTTTCAACATGAATATCCTCCTCATAAATAGTAAATGTCAGCACAAATAGGAAGATGGTTGGACTCCATAAGCTTGAAGGGATCTGTTAAAGCATCTTTGCTAGAAGCTGAACACATAGAATTTTTTCTTGCATGCAATAGAATATGATGTTAAGAAGCGTGACCATAGTCTAAAGTAAGATGGGATGGGTAGTTTGTAGTGTACTTCTCTACACATCATATCTAATGAAATAATGCATCCAAAGCTAAGAATATGACGAGCACATACTCATCATGCACTAGACTAGGTTTTTTGCTCTTTTTTTGAATGCATGCTAGAGACATGACTAATACACTCCTCCACAAACAAAGCTCAAAATCAATCTCTTGGTGTTTGCATGCTAGAGACATGAATGATACATCCCTCCATAGGCAAAGCTCAAAGTCACTCTACAGTACATAGAGGCTACATGCCTATAACCACATGGGAGAGGGAGAGAGAACATACCCTTTCATGAACTCACAACCATCTTAGCAAATGTTTGGGTAGTCAGTGACTATGTGTATCCCTTCTCATGTGATGTTTGATGTGCTTGTACATTTCTTCCACAAAGGGAGATATGACATGCTTATCTTGGATTCAATGCACAATGAAATAGTGAACTAGACCTACTACATCAATGCCACCCTTTGTTCTCTTGCAACATAACGCATGATTACACACTTGTTTAAATCAAACCTCCGGGTGTTCTTCAATGTCAATGTCCTATAGAATGTCACAAGATTTTTTAGTGTGCACAAAGAGAATTGTATCGGGAGAAAGCCATTCACTCTACATCTCTTGAAACCACACTATCTTTAGATGTATCCTATAATTATGCCCAAGTAGGAGGATCATTAACTCTATTTGTGGATGACAGATCAAAGCACTGGCAACTTTGGTTCTGCTAGTGGTGGTTGTGGTCATGATTGGTGGAACTCCATATGCTGTCAGCAAGGCTAGTGACACAGGTTTGTACATACATCCGCTCAATTTTAGCTGGCATTTTGAGATGGACGTGCACAAACACACAAGCACGTGCATGTACATGCATGCACACACATACACCCACACACACACACACGTGCGCACACACGCACACATGCGCATGCACGAAGATGCAAAGGGAAGCTAGTGGAAATTTTGTTTCAAGCAAAAAACAACATCCAACTTCCATCAAGTTGAGATGACAACATATGGGTGAAAGCATGTATAGGTGGCCTGGAAAGTAATGCCAAGGGCATTGCTTTTTTGTGCTTAAAAGTGGGTGTTTTAAAAGTGCTTCAAATCTCAAAAACAATATCACTCTCCTAAGGTACGTCAATTAAGTCTCCTAACGTACCACAATTAATGAGACTAAATGTAATTTACTGTTGAACGCTGGATTATTGTCCGCCTCTTCTTTCCCGCTACAACCTGTCTGAGCTTTCTCTCTGCTTTGAGTTTTCTTTGTCTCTGAGATCTCTCTTGGAGCTCTATCTAGCTCCTCTTTGTCTCTCTCTCATAGAGCTCTTGCTGAGCTTTCTGTATTGCTCAATCCCCTCTCTCTCTCTCTCTCTCTCTCTCTTTCTCTCTCTAAGCATGGCCCCTCTTGTGTCTGAGCTCCCGCTCATCTCTCTCTCTCTCAGCACTCTTTCTCTCTCTCTCACGAACTCTATCTCTATAGGTTCCTCTTCTACTTCATGATTCTTGAGGTATGTAAACACTTATTATGATTTGTTAGTATCTTGCTAATTAGTGCAAGAAGTGCCATGTATTAATTAAAAGTATAGCGTGTAGTTATGATTTGTATTGTATTTCTTGTAGAGCAACCTTTGAAAGTACTGCAACAATGGAGCACAGTGAAGAACTGTCTATCAGCTCATCGTCATTGAGTAGAGAAGCTCAACTTCAGCGCAGAAAATTAATGAGGGAATATTGGGCTGCTCAGAAACGAAAGCAATGTAAGGCAACGGTCAACTTTGTGACGGAAAGAAATACGGGGGAGATGGATGAAAGAAAGAAACGAAGGATATGTCAATCTATGGTACAACACTTTGATACATTAACCGTGGGAATGGATGCAAGTGGTAGGAAAGAAACCTTTGATGAACTTCTTCAACATCCTTGCTTCCTTACTATGCAGACTAAATCCAAAGAGTTGGAAGCAATTATGCTGAGAAACATCCGCAACACTTTGAATTATGTGAAGGTCCCAAGATCTTCAGACGAGTTTTTTGTGAAGAAATCAGCAATGTTGATGTTGGTGAATGGTGGTGAATGGTGGAAGCAAGGAGCAAAACACTGACACGAGCATACCGCAAGCTGCCAAGCATATGGGGATCCACAAAAGAAACTTATATTCAGCCAAACATCACTTAATAAGTGAATCCGATCGTTCGTTCCCTGCATCTGCGTGTCATAGAGATGATGCACAGAGAACTCACATCACTCAAACTGCTAAAGACATAGTCTTTCAATTTTGGACGGATGAGACGAGGGTGTCCCCCAACAAGAAAGATGTTTGCAGTAAGAGACTAGCTAGATGTTCATATGTAAAGCATCCAATCCACCTTCTTGAGGAGCCTCAAGTAATTGATATATTTTTTTAGCACTTTTTATTGGTGCTACAACTCATATTCTTGCTACAACATTATGTTTCTATACCACTTTTTATTGGTGCTACAACTCATTACTGCCACAACATTACGTTTCTATACTTCTTTTTATTAGTGCTACAGCTTGTTTTGGTGTTTTGCACCACTTTCTAGTGGTGCTGCAACATTAAAAAGTGGTGAAACGTTACTATACTGGTCTCTAATTGTATTTGAACCACTTCTAAAATTTGATCAATAGTTCTAAATGTTTTTGAAGCACTTTTACTTGTGTTTCAACACCACTTTTTAGTGTGTTTGAACCAGTTTTTAATGTTTTCCAGCAGGTTTTAATGTTTAAGAAACAATTTTTACTAGAAATGCACCAACGCTTCACCGTAAACACTACAAAGTGGTGTTCACCCACTAAAAAGTCTTGTTTACCCAATGCTAACAGACGTGTTTTACAAACTCGTAGGGGTGTTACAGGTGCAAACGTTTTTGGTGGTGCAGCTCACTTTTTCCAAGTGATGTAGCAGCTTTTATTCATGGTGCAACAGTTATAGTAGTGCCATAGACTTTTTACTGTTGCTGCACAAATGGTGCCCACCACCTTATGATGGTAACCAAAACCATATTAGTGGAGTTTGAACACATTTTGTTAGTAAACACTTACAAGTGCTGTCACACCACAATGAAGCGGTGCACACAACACTTACACGTATAAAAACCACTTTCACGTGGTGTCTGACCGCATTCAAGTGGTGAGAAGCGACTTTCATGTGCTAAGTCACTACGTCAGTCCATCACTCCATGCAAGTGGTGAGGCACCACTCCCAAGTGGTGTGACACCACTTTCAAGTAGTAACTAAGACCTTGTCACTGCAATCAAGCGGAAAGTTCCTGCTTTCAAGTGGCCAGACACCGCATTCAAGTGACCAGAAAATGCGTTAAAGTGGTGACTGCCCACTTTGAACTAGTTTCTCACCACTCTCAAGTGGTCATCAAGTGGTGAGACACCACTTTCATGTGCAAAGTCACTACGTTAGTCATCACTCCATGCAAGTAGTGAGACACCACTCCCAAGTGGCCAAACACCGCATTCCAATGACCAGAATCCGCATTCAAGTGGTGAATGCCCACTTTGAACTAGTTGCTCACCATTCTCAAGTGGTCATCAAGTGGTGAGATACCACTTTCAAGTGGTAGATTAAACCTTGTCACTGCAATCAAGCGGCAAGCTCCCGCTTTCAAGTGGCCAGACACCGCATTCAAGTGACCAGAATCAGCGTTCAAGTGGTGACTGCCCACTTTGAAGTAGTTGCTCACTAATTTCAAGTGGTCGTCAAGTGGTGAGACACCACTTTCATGTGCTAAGTCACTACGTCAGTCATCACTCCATGCAAGTGATGAGGCACCACTCCCAAGTGGCGAGACACCACTTTCAAGTGGTAGCTAAAACCTTGTCACTGCAATCAAGCGGCAAGTTCCCGCTTTCAAGTGGCCAGAAACCGCATTCAAGTGACTAGAATCCGCGTTCAAGTGGTACTGCCCACTTTGAGCTAGTTGCTCACCACTCTCAACTCGTCATCAAGCACTTTTCACAAGAGCTCCTCCACTTCCAAGTTGTGTTGAACCACTGTCTAGTTCTGATGCTAGTCTGTCGCCTAGTATTTTGTCCCTCCCAGCTACTTTTTAAGTGCTAGATTTTAATTGGTGACTGGCCACTTTGAACTAGTCGCTCACCACTCTAAAGTGGTCATCAAACACTTTTCACAAGAGCTCCTCCACTTTCGAGTTGTGTTGGACTACTATCTAGTGCTAATGCTGGTATGTTGCCTAGTATTTTGTCCCTCCCAGCTACTTTTTAAGTGCTAGTTCTGAACTTCCCCAGAACTTTCATGTCCTTACTCACCACTTTTTAATCGTTGCCCACCATATTCAAGCAGTGCACACCATTTTTTATTGGCGGTTCATCACTGTCAAGTGGTTTGAATTTACTTTTAAGTCGTGCCAAACCTCTTTTTAGTTACACTGAATGCGGTTTCTCACCACTATTAAGTTGTCCTCACACAACCTCTTAATATTCTACCTTTTTGTATGGTTACTAGTTTCAGACTACACTAATTTGTATTTGTGGTGAATTATTTTCACAGGTAAAACAATACTACTCAATGTATCATCACTAGTTTTTAGTGGTGCACACCAGTTTTTAGTGATATAGAATCACTTTTTAATGTTTTGAAACAATTTAACCAGTTTTGAATGCTAAGTTTATTTTTAACATTTGTATACATGTATATTGCAAGTGGAGCTTTATTTAAGATTCAAGATAAAGTATGCAGATATTCAGATTTCGCAACGTTTCTTCGAGTCTATGAAATCGTTCTTTGTCCGAAAATTGAGGGATCGCTACACTTGCTGTTGTATTGTGCATGTACAAATGATTTTCCTTAAAGAGGCAATAAATCACATGCGAACTCGAAGTTTTGATCTTCATGGTTCTTGCTGCATGTGCAGCTGCTCTATATGCCTTCATCATGATGAAGTTGTCAACCATGGATGTCTTGCATACAAAAATGCAAGTATGAGTACCACTTCATTGTTGGAGTCTATACTCTGCCCTATACTTGCAGAACATAGTTTCCATAGCTACCAATGCTTAATGGGAACATGCAATGCATGCAGTGTAGGTAATATTCAGATCTGTCCAAGAGAAGAAGTTGAGCAGAGTAAGCAAGTATTTGTGAAGTTTTTTGAAAATATAGTGGGTGCTACTGGATTAAACAATGAAGCTAGAAAGAGCACTGTGAAAGACATTGTCCACAAGAAAATGCTACCTAGAGAACTTTTGCGAGTGTACCAAGACCAGTTGAAGAAGTATGTCACTCACAATTTTATATTTAGGTGGAAAGCACAACAGTTCAAGGACTGCATTTCTTTGTTTCCAGATGATGTGGTTGTCTCCAACGTTGACTTTCCAGAGAACTACTCCTTCAAGGAGAAAAATGAGATCCAGTCAATGCATTGGTACACTAAGCAGGTCACTATCTTTGTCCTGATTACTTATTTCCGCATCGCATCAGGTTCAATAAAGAAGACCATGCACTTTTTTGTCTCAGATGATAAACAACATGACACCTTATTTGTGCAGCATGTTTTTCTCTTGCATGCTCAATGGTTGAGAGATCAAGGGCTAAGCTTTAAAAAACATTGGGTTTGGTCAGATGGCGCAGCTTCATAATTTAAAGCAAAGCGACCGTTTTACTTTGTTGCTAGATATTGGAGTCTTACTGGCATGGAAATGAATTGGAATTTTTTTTGCTCAAGACATGGAAAGGGGGAACATGATGGGGTTGGGGCTGTCATTAAAAGGGCTCTAACTCATGAGCAATTGAAGCAAAATAGCGTGCGGTTGACTTGTGCAATTGAAGTTGTCTCTTTTTTGAGAATGCATCTCAGTACTGGAGCAAGTGCTATGTATGACAAGCAAAAGAGGGAGGTCGGTAGGGTGTTCTGGGAGGTCAAGCTAGGCGATGTTCAGCGATCCCATCAATGGGACTACAAACCATTGAAGGGCTCAAGAGCAATGCACTGTTTGAATGGGTATTCTGAGAACAACATTTGTGCATTGCGATCAAAACGGTTGTCATGCTTTTGCTTTCCTTGCAGGCTTGGCCATTGGAGAAGGCGTATGAACAGATCACATGTGGAGACGTGGCAATATCACACTTTGGAGCCACTTGCTAATGATTCCCAGTCATACGGAGACTCAGACGATGAGGAGTTCCATGGTGCCACTTATGCAGGTCATTATGACTCCTTAAGCGATGCTCTCACACCTGGAGACAATTTTGTTGTCACTTCTGAAGAGAATAATGAGGAGGCTGTTGACTTCTACATTTTGAAGTGTGTAGTAGCTAAGGGCCTAACAACTAACGAGCAAATTGATGCATGGGGCAACAATATAGAGAAGCATACTTATATGGTCACGGGTCATTGGTATAAATCCCTACAAGCAAACTTGTATGAGCTGTGGGATAACAAGTCAGTAGTTTTCATATATTCCCACTTGATAAGGGCAATAAAGTTCCCTATGGAGCCTGTAGTGCTCGATGGCATAAGAGAAGTGTTTGAACTTTCCAATGAAAACCATGAGGCAATATACAATAGCATGCCCTTTGAATTGTAAATCAAATCTGATTTTATATCATCTAGTGAAAGATTGAACAAGATGGAATTGGTGTAAACGTACGATGGAATTGACATGTTGGTTTTTGAGAATGCTTCACCACTCCCCCCTCCCCCCCCAAACACCACCACTAAAAAGTGTTGCAATTCCAGAAAAACTCAATAAAAGTTTACCACTTTTATTGAGTTTTTCTGGAACAAGATGGAATTGGTGTAAACGTACGATGGAATTGACATGTTGGTTTTTGAGAATGCTTCACCACTCCCCCCTCCCCCCCCCAAACACCACCACTAAAAAGTGTTGCAATTCCAGAAAACTCAATAAAAAGTTTACCACTTTTTAGTGGTGCTAAAGTGGTTTAGCACCACTAAAAAGTGGTTAAGAATGCTTCACCACTCCCCTTGAACATCACCATTAAATGGTGTTGCAATTCCAGAAAAACTATTGGCAATAACACAATGAAAATTTAACCACGTTTTAGGGGTTTAGCACCACTAAAAAGTGGTACTGAGACATTCAGAAGTGTAGAGACATGTATAGTACAGAGACATATAAAGTGCCAGAACTTCTGTATATTACAAAAAGTATATTACAACAATTATCCAGAAATGTCTACATATCCACCAAGAATGTACAATATATAACGTTTCTTAAATTACAGATGTACAATCTCATTCATCTCCATTTATAACAAAGTGCTCAAAGACTAGACTCAAAAGTTCATCTTTGGGATTGCTGATGGGGTTTGCCTTTGTATACTCCAGGGAATTGGGGGTTAGTGCCCATCTGCACAGCCATGGCAACAGTGTGCATGTGAGGTAATCAGGGTCTTGGTCTTCATCAAGAGGATCAAAGGTGGGTGGACATATACAGTTGTCCCAGACATTGCGCATATTTTAATATCTGGAGTCATCTACCAGCAATGTCCGAGAGGAGTCATATTCTGGAAACTTGTTCCAGACATGGTAAAGGGGCTTGAAAGACACAGGTTCACCTGCAAGGTCTCTTGGAGCTCCAGCAATCTCTTCAAAATACGACCACTTCTCACATTGCCAGTTTGAGAAGAGATCTCTAAAGTAATAAGTCCTATGTTCCCATATGTCTTGCCAACATGTATTGAGGATTAGCTCAATGTTAGCAGCAGTGCAAGTGCTCCAAATAATTGCATCTGCTATTTGCCTCAAATCCCAAACAAATTGCTCAACATCTCTACGGTAGTAGATCCACAACTTCTCGTCCACTCTTTTTAGTTTAACTCTATCGGAAGCTGGATGTGGAGGGTGTTTAAGTTGTCGAGTCTTTGGATCACGTTTGCTTACATCTCGTTTCACGAATAGTCCATCGAGATCAAGGATGATGAGCTTTTTGATCTTGCAGAAATTCGAAACAAGATATCCCCATCCAGGGTAGTTTGGCGAAATCTCCTCAATTTCGGGGCAAACTGCTGGTTCCTGGTCTTCCTCTACTTTATCTGGTGTTACATCTGCATCCTGCTTAGCTGCTATGTCTTCAACCTTCTCATCTGGTTCTTGAACATCTCCAATCCAGCTAAGTTTTTCCATAGACAAGTACCATGCCTTAAAAACCTCAATCAGACTGACATATTAACCTTTTCAAAATACACTTGAAAAGTATACCTTTCAGGCTATTGATTTCCATTTCATTAATTTCCTAACTTCTATGGCAACAACAGTCCACTTGGCAGTAGACACTGGAGAAAAAATAAGCTCTACTTGAAGATGCTCATGATGATGTAGGAAAGAACAATACGAGTACAATAAATAGACAGGCAATGAACAATATGAGTACAATAGATAGACAATCAATGAGCAATAAACAACTAGTGAACGAAAAATAAAGCCGTCGTTTCATTATCATCAAAATGAGGGTACAAAGACCAAATTACAAAGAGGCTACAAAGCACAAAAGGTTAATAGGGGCTACAGAAGTTTCTTGCGGGACTTTGGTTGGGAGGTTTAAGGTTGGGTGCTTGGAGGTTAGTCTTTTTCCGAGCAGATGAAGGCTCCTTGGATTTTTTACCTCCTGGAGTAGGCTCTGGAGGCTCGGATGCAACCTTAGCTTTTTTCTTTGGTGTGGCGCGCTCTTCAGTGTTGCTCCTCTTTTTCCTACGCCCCAAAATCTTTGCACAAACATCTGAAATAAGAAGATACGTGTCCTCATCAGAAAAGTTCACTGTTGTATCCTTTTCAATTGGCTTCTCAGATGATTTTTGAGTGTCCTCCAACGTCCTTGTTCATTGTAGGTTCTGGCTTCAGAGGCACCTCGGCTGACTCCTTGGATGCGTCACCTTGAGCTCCCACCACATCTGCTCTTTTTTTAGCCCTTTTTTCTGCCCTTTGTTGGTCCGGAGTGTCTTCACCTGCTTGTTTCTGGGATGCATTCTTATCCCCGCACCCACCACACATGATATCAATATATGGGCTTGCGTGATGACCCAGCTTGGGAGTGTGCTACATAAAAGACAATGTAATAATACTCAATATTAAGTTGTGTGAACATTCAAAGAGAAGAACGTTCCACAGAATATTACCAATTCCATCAACAAGAGATCCAAAGATGCCTTCCATTGGATCTTTCTCTGCAATTACATGGAGAAAAGAAACAAAATGGTCAAGAAATGAATCTACAATCAGCTTCATATCATAAGGTATAAAAACATCGATTACCTGTACCAACATGCTCATCCATGTTTGCCTCTCCAGGTGCCAACAGCTTCAAAGCATCTTTTGAAGGTTCCTCACATCCATGAAATAGACACTGGCCGGCAGACTTACAGGTAGTTACAAAACAAATTGGGTGATACGGATGTGACACGGAGCATGTAGACACTGGTAACAACAGTCTGCATGATAGACATCCCACAAGCAACACAATCACCTAACTGCACATAGTTGTTAGCAGCGGCTAACGGCTACACCAATTATGCACCAAGTTGTGGATGTCCCATAGTGCACAATATTTACTTTTCATTGTATAGTGCTTGGGCTCATTTAGGAGTTCCAAAGTTGTATGAGTCTAGGCTAGAGAGCTCATTTTATCCCATAGTTGAAGGGTTTGAGGCCCAAAGCTATAAAAGAGCCCTATGCTTAATGAGAGGTCATTCTAGAGTGATCCTTTTGAGAACTCTCTCCCTAGAGTAGCTCTTGATGGCCTAGCCTTTGAGCTTAATGCCCATGCTTAGAAGGCTAGTGCTAATCACATGTAATTACTGTAATCCTCTCTTAATTAATCTAGTCTTCATTATGTCGTCAATCATGTTTCTCTACTTTCCTTCATTGTTTTGAAGTGTTGATCTTTTCTAATCTAACTCTTACTTATGCTAAGCTACTCCGATTAGTGGAGTCTTTATCTAACTCTCTCGATTAAGTGGAGTGGACGTACTCGTGATTGAGGGATTAGAGTTGTCCTCTAATGGTGTGCTTGTGTGTGTGTAGGTTTAAGAAGCCTTGAGGTTAATTTGATTATGTGTGACTTGATTTGGACACCATGATTGGCATGGTTGGGGTGGCCGACTTGAATGCGATCTTGTGTGCTTAATCGTCAATGCATGTAATTAGAGTTGTGCTTGAGAGACTCCAAGATTAGTGTGTTTCACTTCGTTGCTTGATGTGTGTAGATGATTGCTTGTATTGATGCTTGATGTACAATTAGTATTAGTTGATTTGGGATGATTTCTATTTGCATTGGAGGATGCACGCTCTTGAATCCTCTCAATCTTTGCATCCGATGACGCTCTCACACATTCTTTGTGTGATGCCTCCAAGCCCTAGCCGGGTCATGCTCTCTCTCTCTCTCTCTCTCCGGATTGATAGATTTTGTGGGAGATTGCCTATGCTATGGAGAGCCTCCAACATTGGCGCCGCTGTCGGGGACGGGTTGCCTACACTAGTGGAGTTGAGGTTGCATAGATAAGAGTAATTTGATTACCGATTTCTTGTAATTAGGTAGGATTTGATTTGTGTGTAGTGTAATTAGGTTTAATTAGATGTGTATAGAGTCATTTCACCCCAAAAACCCCTAAATTCTCTTTTGATTTTGCTATTTTTTCACTAACCTTCACTAATTTTGCATCCCATTCATGCTAATTTCGTGCTAATTATACTAATTCCATGCTAATTGTGCTAACCTAACCACTAATTTTGATTTGGAATGTATGCTAAATCCCCTTAATTGAGGAGGATCATCACTCTTAATTGCTCTAATCTATGCTTAATCATGTGATTGAGTGTTGATTTTGGTCAATTTTTTTATCAATTTTGGACCGAATCGGAGTTGCACACATGTGTGTGCAATGGAGTGTCTACGCAAGGAGCAAGGACTAAGCGAGCAAGCAATCAATTGTAAGTGGATTGACCTACTCCGTTCAATTTTTGATTGATTAAGTTGATCCCATTAAGTTGCTAAATCATTGCTAAAATTAGGTGTGTGTGCCTAATTGATGGAATTTATGCCTAATTTGATGAAATTGGAATGAAATTGTAATCCAATTGAACACCTAACTGCTTGTAGATTGACGATTTTGCAAGAAATGTGTGTGCAAACCTTAAGAATTGGCATAATTTTGTTGCTAATTGAGAAAAAAAATGGATTTGTGCACCTAATTTTTTGTGTGTGCAATGCTAAATTGAGTTAAAATTTGATCAATTTTTGATTAAAATTGAGTTACTTTAGCATGTAAATACTCATGTATGTGTGATCAAGTGTGCAATTGATGAAATGCAATGAGTGTTTAATGAAATTTTTGCACAAATCGACGGCCTAAATTTAGGTGTGTGTGCCTAAGTAATGGCCAATTATGCCTAAATTGGGGATGAATAATTGGTCTTGGTTGCCAATTATGATGATTAAAAGACCTAATAGATCGGTGTGTATTTGATTGATTGACTTTGGATGATTCAATTGATACCCAATTGAAAATGATTAATCTACATTACCATTGTGATGTGAATGCCAATTCTATTGCATATGAGCAACTTGAGTTGCAATGATTGAAATTGGATACAAATTGGCATTTGAGAATTAATGGCGCACTACATCCATGTGTGTACACAATGCTTGATGTAAACCGCCTTTAATATCAATTTTTTGAGCTTGCATTACTAGATAATTTGGGAAGCTATGACCAATCAATTCACTCAAAACACTGTGCATCAATTTTAACTTATGCTTGATTGAGGTATGGACGAAGGAGTTATTGTGTGATTCATATTATTGAAAACAAAAATATATATGAAATACGTGACATCAATTGTATTTCCCATTGTGTGTGTCAATCTTTAACCCACCCTGGCTTGAATGACTGCCCACACACCATATACATTCATGATCACACATCCTCAATGGCCATGTGAAGCTCCCCTTATAATTTTGTTTATATAAAATGAGCTTTACAGTGCTCCTTGGTGCACCTTTTTGACCTACTCTAGCTCGGGCAGCACGCCTACACACACATACGCGCTATCGGCTAAAATTCTGCCGAAAATGAAGCCATAAGCTGTCTTGGCGTTTTTGCCACACACACACAGTGCCGAGTTGCCTTGGACTACAATACAAGAACACACACACACACACACACACACACACTCTTCGTGCTGTTCGGCTAATAAATGCAGTGTTGGAACCTACTGCACGTCATTTCCACTCCACACACACACCAACCAATTTGTCAAAGCTGCAGGCCCGCTCTTCGTGCTGCTTTTCACCCCACTTGCCCACTACCTTGCTTGCACATGCAGCCCGTAGTAGCCCATCATCAGACCCCACACACTCACACTTGGCTTCTATGCGCCATCTTGGCTTTCAACACACCCACACACAATCTCTGTTGCTGACCTGGCTCGCAGGCTTTAACCACACAGGCTCTCAGATCCCACCTTGCTCGCCAATTCTTCGCAGCAAATCACACTCTGTGGCGCTCTACTCACTGTTCCTGGTCCCACACAATCGCGCGAGTCGGCTGCACCTGAGTCCCGCAGCTCCCGCTGAGCTTGCCATGGCCCCCTGCAAACGACGCACGTACCCCACACACACACAACATCATCTCTCTCTCTCCCACTCTGGCGGCCCCGCACTGAGACGGCCCATACCTACAGCTCGCATCAGCAGGGTTTTTTTCAGGAAATTTAAAATAAAAATAAAAATGTAAGCAAGTGTTCCCACCCTTCTCCTTGCCCTCAAGCTCATAAGGCTAAAGCCCTCAGAGCCCCTACCTTTGCACTGATAGATACTGCTCGCACGTTCAACAAATCCTAGAACATGAATTTCATGCTTGCATGGGTTTGAGAATTGGATCAAAAATGTGGGATTTTTGTGCATGGCTTTAAGCTTGATCGAACATTTTTTCAGGTTGTCATCACAATTAAAACTGATTGAAATTCTCTAATCAGGTCGGCTTATGGGGATTTGAGAGCATATTCATGTACATTTATTAAGAGGTTCAGAACATTTTTGCATAGATTGCATTTAAAAATGCATGTGACATTGTAATTTAAGATGCAATTTTTGTTTTGAACCACTTGAGAGAGAGTTTTGAATGAAGTTCTGATAGGTGCAATCTTTGGCCAATGCCATGCTCTCTCTTTTGTTGCTTTGTATGTCAAAATATGCTACATAAGAGCATGAGAAGCAAATGCATTGATTTATTGTGTGATGGGTGAACAATTGTTCATAGAATTACATAAAAATTGCCAAGTTTGTGGTGGAATGTGATAGATTTTGGAGCTTGGCTTGAATAAAAACTTCCTGCAATTACTAATCAATGATCTTTTTTGAAGGGATGGTGGCCAATAATACAAAACAAGGTTTTGATGCTTCAAGAGAGCTCAATTGACACTTCATAATTTGCTCTAAATGAGCATGATGTATACATCGGTTGTGTGCTTTGATTGTGTGATAATTTCTATGCACAAATTGTCGCATTTTGCACTCATGGTTGGCTTGTTGCTGAACATGCTTAGTGCTTGGCTCGATTGCATTATCATTGCACTAAATGAAAAAATTAAAAAAAATCCGTATGACATGCATGGGGTTTGAGAGCTACATGGGATGATAAAGTTGATGCTCGGTCGGGACTTTGTGCTTAAACTTAACATTGCTTGTGCATTTTTAATGCTTGAATTGAATGGGATATTATTTGAAAGCATTAAAATTGAGCTTGTTTTGATGGACAAGAGTGTGTGTAAAAATTTGAACTTGGCTTTGTGCATTTTTTAGTGCTTGTATTGGATGTTCAAAATCTAAAGAGCACTAATGATTTGAGTCTTTTGTGAAGGGATGTGGCAGGTGTGATTCCAAATGATCCAAGAAGGGGTCATCATTGCAATCTATTGCAAAACTTGGCTAATTAGAGCCATTCCAAATGTTTGGATTAAAATTGTAATGCTAGCTCATATCTTGGTCTAGAAATGCAATTTTTTTTTATTTTGAGCTAGTGTTTAGCCAACTAATTTCAGCTTTCAAGTACAAATTTGGCTAGTAAGAGCCATTCATTTCCATTTCATTAAGTTGCAGTCATCTCTAGCTCATGGAGTGCACTAAAAAATTGAAAATCTCATGTGAGCTAGTTGTTAGCCAACTTTTCGATAAGCTTTAAATTGTAAAATTTGGCTATCGAGAGCCACTTCATTTCATCAAAAGTTGCATTATTTTCAGCTCTTGGCTTGTTTAAAATTCCATATTTCATTGAGCTAGAAATTAACCGACTTTTGAATCACGCATGAGAGTTGGTAAAAATTGTCAAATGTACTTATGTAGAAGCATATTTTATCTCTCATGGTTGATATGTATGCATAAATTTGCTACTTTAGAGCATCATGTGCATAACCAAAGGCAATTTTTTTCCCTTGGGTTTTTTCCCTTTGGCAAATCTAGGTTCCAAGACCTTAGATAAAGATTCAATAAAAGTTTTGTGCTTGTTGCTTTCAAAAGGGTTTCTTTGCATGATGTGTTATGCACTAACCTTTAATGCAAGAACCAAGGATTTCAATAAAAATAAAGAAGGCCTACAAGGATACCACTTGCCAAGATGATCCAAATTGGTAAAAGGTGAACTCCTTCCATGCTTAGCAATTTCTCTTTACACATTCATTGCTTGGTTGAGTAAATTTGCTTCAAATTTTGGTTTTGTAACGGCCAAATTTAAATTATCATTAAAGTTTCAACATTAGGCTTTGTCAATATTAATCCGTTAAGAATTTGAGTTTATTTTTGTTAGCATGTATGTAGGTAATGACCTAGCTTAATGTGAGCTCATGGTGTGCTAGTCTAGATATCCTAATGCCTACCTTAAATGTAGCATTCTCACACAGCTTGTTCTAGGTTAGATTAAACTCCCCTATCTCTTAGTCCAAATGCTATATGAATTTATTAAATGGTGGAAGAATGTGCTAATAAAGCAAAAATCAAATGCACAAATTGCAAATGTATCTAAAAGAAGTGGCCAAAAATGGCCACCAAGACACATGAACTAAACATGTTGTGATGTGTCTAAATGTTACCTAGCGCCTTATTAGTCTTTGGTAGGTGGGGGGACCACCTTGGCATGCGTTGTTGAGGCCTTGAACCGATGCCCTAGATTGATAGGGGTTAGCTGTCGCCTTGGTAGGCTAGTAGACTTTTGGAGAAGGCCTTGTGGATAACAAGGAACTGAAAGTCGTAGCTTGACCTGCCATGGGATGGTCGCCTTGTGTTGTGAATTAATTTTTTCAATGATATGCAAATCAATCTTCCATGAGCTTTCAAAAAAGTGCCTAAATGACATTGTACTAATTGTGAGGAAGTCTAATTATAGCCAGAACATGTCTAGGTGTAGGAAGTTGCATTAAGCATAAAACATTTGGGTTTTAGATAAGCATAATTTTGAGTTTGCATTAATTTAGGTTCATAACTTTACTACTTGTGTTAGCATTCATAAACTTGCAATTTTTGAAGGGTTAATCTTTACAATAGTCTAAGTGTTTTTTTGCTTTATGATACTTTAAATTTGGCCATACATTAAACTCTAATTTTTACAGCAAATTACCTTGCATGCTCAATGTACTTCATATTGAATCTCCATGATAGCTTGTGGTGCTTAATCAAATGCTTTCTCTTTTTAACATACCTACCTCCAGGACATACGACTACATGCCTTCGTGACTACCTTGACGGCACACGAGGACGTGTGCCAAATTAGGAAGGGGGGAGTGTTAGCAGCAGCTAACGGCTACACCAATTATGCACCAAGCTGTGGATGTGTCATAGTGCACAATATTTACTTTTCATTGTATAGGGCTTGGGCTCATTTAGGAGTTCCAAAGTTGTATGAGTTTAGGCTATAGAGTTCACTTTATCCCATAGTTGAAGGGTTTGAGGCCCAAAGCTATAAAAGAGCCCTATGCTTAATGAGAGGTCATTCTAGAGTGGTCCTTTTGAGAACTCTCTCCCTAGAGTAGCTCTTGATGGCCTAGCCTTTGAGCTTAATGCCCATGCCTAGAAAGCTAGTGCTAATCACATGTAATTACTGTAATCCTCTCTTAATTAATCTAGCCTTCATTATGTCATCAATCATGTTTCTCTACTTTCCTTCATTGTTTTGAAGTGTTGATCTTTTCTAATCTAACTCTTACTTATGCTAAGCTACTCCGATTAGTGGAGTCCTTATCTAACTCTCTCGATTAAGTGGAGTGGGCGTACTTGTGATTGAGGGATTAGAGTTGTCCTCTAATGGTATGTTTGTGTGTGTGTAGGTTTAAGAAGCCTTGAGCTTAATTTGATTATGTGTGACTTGATTTGGACACCATGATTGGCATGGTTGGGGTGGCTGACTTGAATGCGATCTTGTGTGCTTAATCGTCAATGCATGTAATTAGAGTTGTGCTTGAGAGGCTCCAAGATTAGTGTGTTTCACTTCGTTGCTTGATGTGTGTAGATGATTGCTTGTATTGATGCTTGATGTGCGATTAGTATTAGTTGATTTGGGATGATTTCTATTTGCATTGGAGGATGCACGCTCTTGAATCCTCTCAATCTTTGCATCCGATGACGCTCTCGCACATTCTTTGTGTGATGCCTCCAAGCCCTAGCCGGGTCATGCTCTCTCTCTCTCTCCGGATTGATAGATTTTGTGGGAGATGCGTATGCTATGGCGACCCTCCAACAACAGCTATTGTCCGATCCCAAATGAACAGGCGGCCTGACAGGAAGGATAGGCATTCTTGACTTGGACAAATTAATAATCGTTTCCACAAATCGAAGATGCCCTGTCGCCACTTCTACTTCCCATAACAAAGTATCATGCTAACCCTGTAAAAAAATAGCACTGCGTACTTTATAAAACAGTATAAGTGTTTGTGCATTACTTTCAAGAGTCTTCATCACTTTATGTGGTACTACTTAAGAGTGTTATATGAACACATTTAAGTGGTCTTTTACCATATAAAATGGTCTCTAACCATTTTTTTCTAATTAGAGTTTAACCACTTTTAAGTAATATCAACTACTACTAGGTGAATCAATCAAGCTTATATACCTGTAATTGTGTTGTCTCTTCACCTAGGTTATCGAGATTGTGCACTTCAATATCAAGTCCCATGTCTTTCAGAGCCTCCTTTCTTATTTGAATCAAGGTCTCAAGCTTTGCCATTGCTTCCTTGTTTGGTACAAGCCCAGCCTCATGCAACTCAAGTTCCTCCATATCCTTGTTCAGTCTCTCTATGATCTTGGCGGTGCCTCGCATCAACCAACCTGCTCATCTCTCTTTGTCTTTGATTGATCTAAAGCAATTTTTATTGCTTCGAGACATTGCTGCTTCTCTTTTAACTTTTCAGCAGCATTAGCCTTCAAGTTAGAAATAGCTACTACATCAATCATTGACGCAGAAAATGTAGTCGAGGAAACATTTGACCCGCTTCTTTAGAAATTCCTCCTTAGCCTACCCTAAAAATTGATGTCCACCTGAGTATGTCTGCCAGTCAAAGCTTGTGCCAGTACTATCAATGTAATTAGGCATATTTTCTGCATTAAATTTCCACTTGCTTGCAAGACATGGACCGTTTGTGGACCTTCATTTCTCCAATTTCCTGTTTAAAGTTTTCTGTTGGCGTAACATTTTGATAACACCTTCAACATACACATCCCATGCAACTAAACCTTCAGAATCTTCAGCACCCTTGCACTTCTGCCTCGTAAATCCATGTGCAAAATGCACGTCTACCTCGTTGTTTGGGGGAGCTCCTTGATATACTTTGTGGTATAGCAGGAGACATTCTTCATACATTTCATGCCTCAGCCCCTTTAAATGCGTCTTCTCCTTTTGGTGGCGCTTGTAAAGCCATACCCTAAGCCACTCCTCATCTGAGAAATCATCATCACATAGGAGCTTCGGATCCTGGCCAACCAAGCATAGCCCATATTTGGAATGAAAATATTCCTTGGTGAAGGAAAATTTTGTTTGAGTGGGTAAGGCCACTTGTGGTACTGTCCCCCTCCCTGTAAAAACATATATGAATGCATGTTAGTATGTAATGACCCATAATTAAACTTGTTTTATCAACAATAAGAAGTGGTTGAAATGATTTCTGCACCATTCTCAGTGGTACTGCAAAATTTTTAAGTGGTGGTGTACCACTAAATGGTTCTCAACCACTTAAAACTGGTTAGCTAACACTAAAAAGTCCTACTACACCACTATTTGCTGGTGATACATCACCTTTTGGTGTTTCTTCACCACTTTAAAGTGGTGCTCCAGCACATAAAAGTGGGCTGAACCACTATTCAGTTGTGCTACACCGATGTGAATTGTTGTACACAACTTAAAACTGGTGCTACACTCCTAAAAAGTGGTGCTACACCAATAGAATGTGGTATCTCCTTGTAAAGATTCATCACTTAAAAGCACTTAACCACCACTTTTAGCAAAGATGCAGAACTAAAGATTATTGCACTTTTGTAAAGCATCACTAAAAAGTGGTTCTACAGCACTGAAAGTGGTTGACCATCACGCACCACCACTTAAATGTGATTTGAACCACAAAAAGTGGTGAACACCACTTTATTGGTGTTTACCACTTTATACCAAATAACGTTCAGGTTAAGAAGCACCACTTTTCAGTGGTTCTACACACTTTTAAGGTACCGATTAACGTTCTAGTTAAGAAGCACCACTTTATAGTTGTGTTCACCACTTTATAGTGATGTTGACCACTTTATAGTGGTCTTCACCACTATAAAGTGGTGCTTCTTAACTAGAACGTTATTCGGTACCTTAAAAGTGTGTAGAACCACTGAAAAGTGGTGCACCATCGTGATGCTTCGCTTAAAAGTGATGCTTCACCACAAAATAGTTAGGGTTTTCCATTGGAAAGTGATGCACCCATTGTATCACCAGTTTTTACTAGAGCCTTACCTCTTTTTAGTGATGCCTAGCACTTTAAAGTGGTCTAGTATCACTTTTAAGAGATGGTGTACCATATCAGCATAACTATGTAGTGATGCAACCATGGTTTATGCCCAACTTTAAAGGATGCTACAGGTGCACCACTTCAACACAGCCTATCAGTGGTGTTGTACCCATAAAAAGTGGGGTTCACCCACTTGATATTTACTAGTGGTGTGCACACTACTTTTTCCTACTAAAGCAACACTTTGATTGAATCCATGGGGGAAATACCTGCATCTAACCTGCTGAACATTTTGCTTCTTAGGTGTACCCATGGGGGACTCGGAAGTTCTTCTTGTAGCATGCATGTGCAAAAAATTCAAAAATTTTACAAGACATAAAACCAATTTTAGAAATGCATACATGATGCATCTAACCTGTTTTGATAGGCGACTCCTACGTAGAGCTCTTTCCCTTCCTAGGTGTACCCTTGTCAGAGTCTGAAGGTCCTTTTGTAGCCTAATTCTTCATCATGAAAAATCACAAATGCCACATAGATACAACATCAATAGTTAAATGCCTTCATGCTTGAACCTGCATGATGCATTCATATAAGCATGCACACACAGTTGATAAAATCTGCATTCATGCTTTAAGCTGCATGATGCTTCAAACTGGATGATGCATTTTTATAAAGCATTCACAAGGGTGATCAATTAGATGTGCACAATGCATATACATTCCAGAAATAAATTCTAAACTCACACATGCATTATTAATAGTTACAATCCACGATTATCTTGCCACACATTCTTTTTTTTTTTTTTTTTGCAATACCCTCCCCAACAGAGGGCAGACCATATCGCCAGGGGTTGAACCTGGGTCCTTACACACCCGCCCATTCACTTTAACCACTAGGCCAAGTCCCCCTATCTTGCCACACATTCAAAGACAAGCATACAACGCTTCTACATCTGCATGAAGCATGTTAAAACATGGATCAATGCTACCTGGAAATGCTACCTAGGAAAACCAGCCACATTCAAATTCAACCAACATTCGAGATAGAATGCTTCAAGCTACATGATGCCACATACCTGTTGCTATTGCAGGGGATTTTTACTGAAGCTGATGACCAACCCAGCAAAAAGTACTCCTACTGAATTTGCTTACTGTTGCTGTGATGTTGTTGCTTGTTGCTTCGGCTAGCAGAGAAACGCAAAGGAGGGAGGAAAGAGGGAATCAAAAACCTGAATGGTGCGGGCGAGACAGAGAGAGGGGGGAGGAACGAGCGAGACAGAGAGGGAGGGACGAGACTCGAGAGAATATTTGCATTAATTTCTTGAAAGTACCTTGAGGTGATCATTAACCACTAAGCGCTTTCACTTAGTACACGTCAAATTTTAACCCTTTTTTTCCATAAATTTTGAATTTAATCCCACTGTTTCAAATGCCTAAACCACCTATTTTCTCAACCCCAAAAACTATATACTATATAGTGGCAAAAGTTGTCCACCTATACATGCTT
The DNA here is from genome assembly GCF_014529385.1 of Adiantum capillus-veneris. Classification (NCBI taxonomy): domain Eukaryota; kingdom Viridiplantae; phylum Streptophyta; class Polypodiopsida; order Polypodiales; family Pteridaceae; genus Adiantum; species Adiantum capillus-veneris. Next base: position 149,836,510 of record NC_140936.1, on the reverse strand, counting down.
TCACCCATATATTATTGAATGATCTGACCAATAACAATAATTTGTTCCTATTGTGACACAGTACAGATGTGGTCCAATTCAAATATAATTCAATTTTGATATGTGAATTGTTGTTGGATTTTTGATGCCTTGTTAGAAACCATACATCCCAAGTAGAAGAATTAGTTTGTTGTAAGTTGAGTTCTCCGTACTTGTTGATATATTAAGGCCGCTGATGATAAGTAATCAATTGCTTATTTTTTGTGTTGAGATATCCGTCTCAATGTCTCAAAGAAGATTTTTTTTTTAGATAACAAGTTTTGATAAATAGACATCACATGTATCATGAAATTGCTTCTAAATGTGAAGGCTGCAAATATTATTTCCAACTGATTGGAGATGAATTTTTTGTCATGATGTAATTTTATTTGCTTACTATGTAGCATCATCATTCTTGATTGTCCTTTTGTGGCAATGATTTTGAACTTTTTAAATTTGCCAGGGACTGTGTCTACTCTTGTTTCTTGGAGACAGAGAATGTGTGATGACATCACGCTTGAGTCATTAAAAATATCTTCCTGATGAGAGGCAAACCATGTTGTGTTCAGAGATTGAATAATAATACTGTTGTTTGTGAAACTATTTAAGTTTTTTTGAATATTGTCGATTTCGCTCATTCCTTTTGAGACCTCAGTTCATGCATAACCTCGATGTCAATCTTCACTTGGTCCACCTCTATTTTTGGCAAAAAGGTAGAAGTGAGAAGGATCTTTACCCTTGATAATGAAGTGTATACAAGTCCATGGCTTTTAATGTGTGGAGGAAGATAGAGCTTCATGATGATAATAATAGTCAAGATATAGGTTTAGGGTCTCTGCATGAGTCTGACCAGGAGGAAGCAACAATTGAAGCCTCATTGCAGATAGTGCCCCTTGAAACAAGACCAAAACTTTGACCAAGTGTTGTTGATGAGGATGATAGCACACTACATATGGATAGAGGGTAGGATACTACAAGGCCCATTCTATATCTAAGAACTAGCAAAATTTTCAACACAAATTTAAATGTGAATTACAAATAGGATCCATCAATACAATTGAATGTCTAAAAGTGGCATAACATTATTACTTCCATGCATGCAGACGTTAGTTGCTTGTTTACAAGATTTACAAAAATTTGGTGCTGCATTACAAAATCAGGATAAAGTAGGGCTCACAAAACTATACACAAAGATCTAATCATGCTCATGGCACAATCGACGGGCGAGTTACATCTCTTTCGCTTGTATTGTGACTTACTTAGCATGGATGGCACAAAGATTAGTCCCTTCAAAGAGACCTCGAGGGTATATCACGCGAGTTTAGTAGGGGAGGTCGCTAATGCAAACATTTTGGGAAAATTAATAGAGATACATTAACAAAAATGGTTTTTATATTTCATTTTAGAAAAGAATCCTAAAATAAGGGATCATTTTATTCATTCAAATATGTTAAAAAGGGTTTTTTAATTACCTTTTGAACGCATGTTATATAGGTGGGTTCTAAATAGTACACCCTCCCAAGAAAGAGACCAGTGAGGTATGCTTCAACGTCTTCTTGTATCGCTTCCAAAGCCACTTCCTACATCCACATGTCCATCTTATAGCTTTGAATTATTTATCTCCAAGGGGCCTTGCATATTAGCAATGCTATTGTCTTCTGATAGTGTCATATCTTAGCAAAAGCCTTGCACTGCTTCTACGATTGAGCCCTCCTCATCGGTGGAACAACCCTTACGGATGCATGCCATGGTGCCATCTACTTGCACCACTTCCACAATCATTGAGCCCTCCTCATCAGTGGAACAACCCTTACAGTTTCATGTCGTGGTTCCACCTACTTGCATTGTTCCTCCTCATCAGTGGAACAACCCCCACGGGTGCACACCGTGGTACCACCTACTTGCATTGATCTGAGTCCTCCTTATCACTTGGGAGGGGCCCCAATGGTGTTAGCAATGTTTTACAACCTTCTCTTCTTTGTTCTTTGAGAGTTGGGATTTCATCATGGTCCCATGGAGCCACATTTTAATTCCTCTCTACAACTTTTTGTCTTCCGAGTGCTCCTCATTGGTGTCCTCATGCTCTGTATCCTCTTGATTAGAGTGAATCCTAGAAGAAGTATCGTTGCTATTCTGCTCGCTTAGCACCTTGTCCTTGCCATGAATGGGCTTCTTCAACAATTTGCATGATCTAGCATTGGTTCTAGGTTGTTTCAATCCCTTTCCACGCCCCAAACCTGTTGTGGCTCCTTTTGCTTTGCCTTCCCTTTGCCCTTCTTCTTCGTGGAGCTTTGTGCCTCTTGGCACTTGCGGGCGGCCTTCTTTGCGTAGGTGACCTTTTTGATGTTCTTTGTGCATGCCATTCTTGTCTATGCAAGAGGTAAAGTAAAAAATGATCTCTTCATGCCTTTTTATAGTACAAAAAGAAAAAGAACAACAGGTTCACAAATCAACTTTTCATACTATCCGATTACTTAGCAAAAAGTAACCTATGATTCATTACGACACACCCAAACTATTTCTTGATGGATTCTTGTGGCATGCCATGGGCTATGAGTTTGAGGCCCTTGGGACCTATGCCATTGTCGAGAATTGTTGATGCGGCCAAGTTAGAGTGCATCCAAAGGTCGTCCTAAAAATCAGTGAAATACCTTGGCAAGATAATTAGATGGTGTGTTGCCACCACCATAATTGATATTGTTAAAATGGACCCCCTTTGCACAATAATGATATATCTCCATTCCTTTAGTGATCCACATATTGAATGATCCATTTGCATTCATGAAAGCTCTCCCTTACCACGATAATGAGATTTCTCCTTTCTTTGAGTGCTCCATATTGAACGATCCATATGTGTTCATAAAGTATGCACCATGGGCAAACAATATATGTTGCACCCATGCCGAATAGACTAGAGTGGTCCTAATGAGTTCACATTGTGCTTCTTAAAATTCTTTACTTGCTCTAGAGTAGTGCTTGAAAGATTCATTAATTGCACAACCTTTGTGAAAGATGCCCATATATTTGCAACATCCACACAGTGCAAGTTTTACATGAGGGTCCCTTTTGGATGAGGAGCATATCACATGTTATATGCTGAGCTAATTGAACGTAGATATGGGGGTGGAAAATGAGGGTCCACAAACTGGTTGGAAGTGAAAGGTATGTGGAGTGGTCTGATTGAGATCAAAAGCAAGCTAGAAGCTAAGCATTCAAGTAGGATAGGATGGCTAGACTCTCTAACTTGCAAGTGGCATAGTGTGCATACACAAAAAGTCTTCCCTAGTGCCCCAAAGCCTAATCTCAATTGAAGGGAGTGGGAATTATGCATGATCATTGCTTTGGTGTGGATTGCAAGTAATGCAAGGATAGGTTTAGGCACACATGGTTGAGTATGTATTCCCTAGTCTCTCTACACAAAACTCCAAAACATGTAAACATATTGTTTTTGACTCGCAAGACTTGATGACACATTAATACTAAATAGCATCAACAAATTCCTATGGCAATGTTAACCCTCCACTATATCACATGGGGATGTTTCAAATGGGATCTACAGTGGGAAGCATGTGGACCGTCCATTGCATATTTGTAAAATTGGGGTGAAAAGTAAATTGGGTAGCTCGTAAGTTTGTATTGGTTCATGACACAGTCTTGAATCCACTACCGCCCCATAGCAAGCCATGTGCTCTAACCACTACATCCACATATGTTCATTGAAATAAAAGTGATTGGGTGTGTCATTTTGTAAACGCAGGTGGATCTATAAATTCGGGCCATGCTCTCACCGCCCAATCCAATGGACAATGATGTACATGTCTCCCTATGGTTGCCCCAACCATTAATCCCTTTTGAACTCACCCTTGTGATATAGTGTAGAGAAGGCCAACCAAGCAAGACTAGTTTTAATTTTCTTTTCTAATACAATTTCAATTTTTCTCAAAAAACAAGGTGAGGAGTCAAGAAGGCCTATTAAAGTCTAAAGGTGACGAGAGTTATTGGGATTAGGTTTTGTTTTTGGTTAATATAAAACTCACATTAGTGAGTATATTTATATATAAACCAAAAATAAAAAGTTACAATGAAGGCCATGCTCCACCAAGCCATGGTGTCTAACAACGTCCACTAATCCAAAGGACCACCTCGTACATCAGCTGATAAAGGGAGCCACCCTTAGACCATAGAAAACATCAAGAGACACAGCTTGACTTTTCGAGGAGAAGGCCCTGCCACAACCCACCCCTTGACCACCAAGCCAAGGGAAGGAGAGTCGAAAGCATCATCTTTTCTTCACCTTTTGCTTACACAAGCTAAGAGTGTTTGTCTTTATACCCTTGACCTCCACCAGATGACTAATGAGTTCCATTTGTATGCCCTATGTTTCACTTGCATTCGACTCAGGTTGACTAGATACACTTGTTAATTGTGACGCAATGACAGGATTATCCATCGGCTCTGGTTTGTCCTGCTTCTCCTCAGCTTTATTCTCCATACTTACCTTAATAGAGGGACCGACGACGCTGTTGATTCCTCTTGCATCTCCATTGTTGGGCAATCCTTCTCTTTAGCCACCTCCCCACTTGTCCCAGCCTCTTCAATGGTCTTTACTTCCATCTTATCAACATCTGCTGAAGGCATGAACTCTCTAGTGACCCACCTCCAAGTAGTCATGATCCTCTAGATAGGGGCAATTACCACCTTTGGACAATCCCTGGCATAGTGTCCAATTCTACAACACTCATAGTAGGCATTTGGGAAAGATGCAAAAGGATAATTCTTGTCAGTATGCACCAAAATTTCCCATGATCAAATCTAGATATTTGGGGATGGGCTTGCTCATCTTCCATAGTAAGCACACCTTTATGACTAGGCTAGACCTTACTCGTCACAATTTTGGAGTGAGCAACACTCTTCCTAGCAATGCAGCTATGGAGTCGACATGATCTTGAAGCCATTGAGGAAAACCCTTGAAAGTGACCCACACCGGGAAATAGTCCATAAATTCCTCATTTGGACAGAACTCTGGTGTCCACGGCATATCATACACAAATGAGAAGCTCCCCGTATGCCTGCTCTTGCACACTCTTTTCAGAAGCACATCCTCCAAAATAGAAACTTTTTCCAGCTACCGTGAGCTAGCCGATCGCATTTTTGTTTGCTGGTCGATCGCTGCCGCCCACTCCCATAGGCCTTAGGTCTACATACGTCGGTACATAAAATATAGCACCACTGAGCGAGCACAACACATCTCCATGCTTCGAATTGAAGGGTCATGATTGAATTCCACCTGCATCACATACCTATCCTCCGCTTTATTTTGAGTTTGCATGATTGCCCTGTATGGAGTCGACATGATCTTGAAGCCATTGAGGAAAACCCTTGAAAGTGACCCACACCGGGAAATAGTCCATAAATTCCTCATTTGGACAGAACTCTGGTGTCCACGGCATATCATACACAAATGAGAAGCTCCCCGTATGCCTGCTCTTGCACACTCTTTTCAGAAGCACATCCTCCAAAATAGAAACTTTTTCCAGCTGCCGTGAGCTAGCCGATCGCATTTTTGTTTGCTAGTCGATCGCTGCCGCCCACTCCCATAGGCCTTAGGTCTACATACGTCGGTACATAAAATATAGCACCACTGAGCGAGCACAACACATCTCCTTTCTTCTAATTGAAGGGTCATGATTGAATTCCACCTGCATCACGTACCTATCCTCCGCTTTATTTTGAGTTTGCATGATTGCCCCGTGGATAACTTGCTCTGATAATGTATAGGCACCAACGTTGATAACTTTAACTTCTCTTGATTGGATGAATTAGCCTTAGAGTCAATCGTCTACTTCATAACTTTCTTAGACATGAAGGTGTCAATCTCAAAATCATTCACCCTTTTCCTACTTTCCATTATAAGCACGAAGTCCGCATCTAAGGGCTTGCCACTGCCCTTTGGATTTAACCCCTCCCGAGAGGTGCCAGCTCCATTTTCTAGGTCCATTCGCACCCAGAACCTGCCGGTGAGACAAAACCTACCCCCCCCCCCCCCCCCGCCCCCCAAGTCTAAGCTTAAAGAGAAAATCGTGATCAATACCTCATAACTCATATCACGTTGAAGATGGCCAAAGAAAAAATGATAAAGTGTATGAAGTGATCTAAGACAGGCACACCAAATCGCAATTAATAGCACCAAGGCGAGATCGAGCAGGGTTGTGACATTAATTAGTGCAGCAGATTCCGTCTCTCTTTGGAGAACGTAAGCCCTCCCGCTTCGAGCCAGTTCCCACAAGAACATCTGCCGCGAAGATCTTCCCGTGTACCTTAAGTAGCAGGGAGCTTTTTGATCTTCCCTCAATTACCTCGAAAGGTGCTTTTCCCATGGAAGTATGTGTAGTGTTATTGTAGGTATACTCCACTAAGGGTAAAGACTTCTCCCATTGTACCTTTGATCTACTTCTGTTACATAGGCTTTTAGTAGATCAAGAATTGTTAGGTTAGCTATTTCACTTTGGCCATCCGTTTGTGGGTGATAGGCAAAAGAAAAATTTAGCCTTGTCCCTAAATTCTCAAAGAGACCCTTCCAAAAGTTACTGGTCATTCTAGGATCTCTATCCGACACTATGGACATTGGCAAGCCATGGTACTTGAAGATTTGTGATATGAAGAGGGTTGCCATTTGATGGGCTCTGATAGTTTTTTTAACTAGTATAAAATGAGCTTGTTTACTAAACATGTCTACTATCGTCCATATTCCCGTATTCCCATGGATAGACTTAGGCAATCCAAAGACTTAGTCAATCCCATGGTGAATTAGGGATTGGTAAAGATTGACGCAATCCAAGTTGCTTCCTCTATCAAACTTCGTCTTTTGGCATACAACACATTTAGAAACATACTCTTGTATGTTTGCTTTCATGGTAGGCCAATAGAAATATGTTTCAATCCTTTTTAGAGTAGATTGAATCCCTCTATGCCATGCATAAGGAGGAGCATGAGATTAATACATTACTTTCTCACATAGTGAGTTAGTAATGCATAGTCTATTGCCATAGAGAAGATAACCATCTTGTAGAGTAAATGGTTCTTCTTTCTTTCCTAATGCAAGGACTGAAATCACATCTCTAAAATTAGGATCAATAGCATACTCATCTATCATAGAAGATATATCATTGTGAGTTGCTATGGAAACCGCATTCACTCTCGGCCATCTTGAGAGTGCATCGGCTACTTGATTATGCTTGCCAGCAATGTGAGCAATATGAAAATGAAATTGCGAAAGGAAATTTGCCCACCTCATTTGTTTGTCGGAGAGCTTGGTCTGCGTCATAAAGTAATTAAGACTTTGGTGATCCGTTCGCAGAATGAAAAGAGTCCCTAATAAATAGTGCTTCCATGAGTCTAAGGCATGTAGAACTGCGAGTAGCTCCTTTTCGTATATGCCTAGAGCTTGCTCAACGGGGTCGAGCCTTCGACTTTCATAGCCTATGGCGTGCCCTTCTTGGAGCAAAACAGCTCCAAGGCAATCACCACAAGGATCACATTGGATCTCAAATGGCTTTGAGAGATCCGGTAGTGTAACACAAGTTGAGAGATAATCTTTTCGAAAGCATTGTTCTCCTTGGTAGACCATGTATACCTAACGTTTTTCTTTGTTAGGTCATGTAATGGTCCTGCAACTTTTGAGAACTTTTCTATGAAGCATCTATAGTATGCACACATACCTATAAAGCTTCTTAGTTCATGAAGATTCCTTGGTTTAGGCCATCCTTTTATTACCTCTAACTTTGATGGATCCATTTGGATGCCATCTTGAGAGATAATGTGACTTAAATACTGAATCTCTTGCAAGAAAAATACACTTTACTTTCGATTAACATAAAGTTAATTCTCTCTTAGAACTTGAAATATTACTTGGAGGTGTTGCCTGTGTTCGTCTAATGAATTAGAGTAGATGATTATATCATCAAAGAACACTCCAGTAAAGGTTTGGTGAGGCCTGAATAGCTTCTCCATCAAGCGGTTGAATGTGGTTGGTGCATTGGTCAAGCCAAAAGGCATGACAATGTATTCATGAAGACCAAATGTAGTGCAAAATGCGGTCTTTACAATATCTTGATCATCTATACTTATTTGGTGATAGCTACTTTCTAGGTCAATCCTACTGAAGTAGGTCTATCCTTGTAGCTTATCAAATAGGTCTTCTACCTGTGGAATGGGAAACCTTATTCTTGATAGTGATCCTATTTAGTGCTCTATAGTCGACACACATTCGCTATGTGCCCTCTTTCTTTTGCACTAATAGCACGGGTGAGCAAAATGGAGATGAGCTAGACCTAATCATGCCCTTCTCAACTAACTGATGCACTTACCGCATAATCTCCTCTTGTTGAGCTTGAGAAACTCTATAAGGAGGTTTGTTAGGCGGTGAACTTCTTGGAAGAAGTTCAATTGCATGGTCATCATTGCCTCATTTAGGAGGTAGTTCACAAGGGATGTCGTCAATAAAGACATCTTGAAACCCCTTGAGAAAATTGGATAACTCTTATTCCTTTTGATTGTATATATTTTCTTTTGCTAAAACATTACGTTCATTTTGAGAATCTTTAACAAAAATCATGTACACGAAAATAGAGCTCTTTATTGACTTATTGAAAGCTTGCGTATGTACAATGGGTATGGTGTTACCCATTTCCTTAGCATCTATGTACATATCTTTTTCCCTGAACTTAAAGGATATTCTCCTTTCAGGGAATTTAACATTGGCAGCCATGCAATCAAGCCATGGTGCCCCTAGGATTACATCCTCATGCTTGAGAGGAGAGATAAAGAAGTCCTCTTTGTCCACATAGCTTTGGACATGGAGCCTCAATTTCTCGATTAAGGGAGAGACTGAAGCTTCTTGCCCCTTGAAAGCACTGTCTACAGGTAGGACATCTCGAATCTCGTATGTTTGTATGCCTAGCTTGGTGGCCAACTCTGTGGATATGAAATTGTGAGTAGAACCAGGGTCAAAGAGAATAAAAGCATCATGTTCTCTTACCTTTCCCCAAGCATGGCATAGATGAGATCCTTTGTGATGAGTTTCCTCCTCTTGTATTTCGACCAAGGTAATTCTAGGAGGCTCATGGCGGTTGTTCTTTTGGGTACAAGCATGGTACGCATGCCCTTGCTCGCCACACTTCAAACAATGGTTATCCTTGCGATAACACTCAAGCTCTTCAGGAGAGAGTTTATTTTTTCCTTTGTAAACTCCCTTCTCTTTAGCTTTGTTGGAGTTGCCCTTAGGAGACTTTTGGACATTGTCCTTCCCCTTAGGCTCATTGGAACCCTTGTTTTTTGTGAGCTTAAAATACCTTTTAGCCCCCGTTTGGAGACTGATTCAAGAAGCCACCATAGTATGGTGTATAACCGTTGATATGGTGCGTGGCCTTTGGGAGTTGAGATACTCCGCCATTTCTTCGGTTAAGCCCGCACAAAATTGTTGCTTTTGCTCTCCAAAATCCAACTTTTTGAAGACAATGGCTTTGATTTGTAGGTCCAAACACTTGTCTACATATTTATGAATGGATTCATAGGGAGAGAGCTTCAAGCTTCGCCATTAGGTGAGTACTTTGTCTTTGGCATCGGTGGCCAAAAACTCCTTCATAATGGAAGCTCTTAAAGCTTTCCATGTTCGTGGAGCTTCACCGTTGGCTCGTAGGCTAGACCACCATTGCCTGGCGGACTTTTAAAAGTGAATAGCTACATGGTGTAGCTTAGAGGACTCCGTAAAGCCCTCATCTCCAAATGCCACATCGAATTGTTGGATAAAGGCCAAAACTTTGTCCGTAGCACCGAAGGTGCCATCGTAGGTAAGGAAAGAGATGCTCTTCCCTCCCTCTTTTAACTTCTTGAGCTTGGATGACCTCTTCCACGCGGCATAGGATTTCCTATGGACTCTTCTTTTTGATGGTTCAAAAGTTGCACCATCACTTTCTCCAAAAGATGAATAATTTGAGGAAGATGGAGAAGAGGGTGACCTCTTTCTTGCATTTTTCTTGCCTTGATCTTCTTGGTCTTCACCATCACTTTCATAAGAGGAAGAGGATCAAGAACATGGAGAAGAGGGTGTCCTCTTTCTCGCCTTTTTCTTCTCTTGCTTTTTATCATTCCTCTTTGAACTATGGTGTGGAGAAGTGTGCGATGGTCTTCTCTATTTTGGAGATGATGGAGAGCGTTTAGCCAGCCATCTTCATGGAGCCATCTCCATCGAGGTGGCAGGAGACTCACTTCTTTCTGGTTTCTTTGGTGGGGGCTCTTGAATTCTCCTTTTGGAAAGGAGATGCATCATCAAGGAGAAAATTTATGAGCCCTTCATATGGATCCTCTTCTTCTACCCGAATCGGAGAGAGGCCTCTTTTGGAAGTCTCACAGGGAGGCTTCCTCGGTGCTCCCTCGTCATGGTGGGGAGCTTGGAAAATCCCATGAGCACAAAGCTGCCGTTGCACTTCACTTTGGAGGGATGGATTGCCCATGTCTTGTTGAAGCCTAGTAACAAGGTAGTTAACGACCATAGGGGCATCATTATTAGTAGCCTGGTCATTAGCAAAATCAAAGTTGTCAACATTAATTTCACTCTCTTTACTATTTTCAGCCATTCTAACAACTTTTAGGTGTACTTTGGCACTTCAAGCCCTGGTTGCTACTCCTCTCTACCCCTTTAGAAAAAGCACTCAAGCTACTATACCCGTGGCTCGAATACCATTAATTGCAAGGAATAGAAGAGAGGGTCATTCAACACCAAAATAGCACCGGCTCCTGTCAAGTTTTTAATAGCTCAATAGTGGTTAAGACATAGGCAAGCCCCGTAGGACTCCACTATTAAGACCATAGCTCTCGACGATGATGCCCCATTATCTGCACAAAGGCAGGCGCACTGCAAGACTGAAAAATACCTATTCTACTTACTCGCATGCAATTAATAATACCAACCATTTATAGCTAGCTTGAGAACCTCCCTTCTTGAGCAAGAAAAGAGAAACCTTGTGCTCTGATACCAATGTAACATTCAATGGCCTAGTAACTTGTGTGTAGCGGAAAATAGCATGAACATAGTGAGCATTTCATTAGAACAGATTCCTAATGAGAATAACAAGAGTGCTTGGGTGGAGGGAGCAACAAAAAGTATAACACCTAGTTAGATAGCATGAACAATACTTCAAAAGAGAGAGTAATTAAGCTATTGACAACAGTTGAGGACTGGATTTGCATGGGGCCGGTCCCCCCTCCAAAAGGCTTTGTATTATGGTTTTTCCCATCAAGAGAGACATTTTACAATACAATTCTTTGTGTTCCTTCAATACTAGCTAGCGCAATGAAGATGGAAACTTCAAGCACTAAGCACAACACTTATTAAACACAACATCAAGTCGCTCATAGTCTCAGACCCAAGACCTCACACACCTTCGAAGATGGTGAGAGCTAGCGGGGTATGAGAGTAGATTGAGAGGAAGGAGTATTCTTACGAGAAAGATATACATCTCCTTACATAATCACTCATATTGGCATAGCTTAGCTTAGTAATTAGCATGGTAGAGGAGATGAGCATGCATTGAAGCTTGGCTCTTGGTTGGATTTGCATCACAAAAGCCAAGAGTTGTTGGTGTAGGCCTCCCTTCTCACAAGCTTGGAGTAGGTGATAAGCTTTCCATTAAAGCTTGAAAAGAGAGAGAGAGAGAGAGAGTCTTCTTACTCTATACATGAGCTTGTGTGAGTGTGTGTGGATAATTCCCTTTGAAAAAACAGTCCCCCTCTCTCTCTTGGTCGACCCCTCTTGCTATTTGCTCTTGCTAGCACCTCACTGGACCTCCTTAGGCTTAGCCAATAGGATTTCAGGAGCATAAGTGATAGCCTTCTGACATGTGTCCCCCTTTCCCCTTTTGTGAGAGCTTTAGGTAATTAATTAATTCAACTAAACTCTCATTGGACCCCTTTGCCTCCTGGCCACTAGGAATCAGGCAAGCCATTGGGCTGTTGAATGCTCATTGGACCCCTTGGGAGACTGTCCAATAGTCTTCAAGAGAGCTTAATTCTTATTGGTTCTTTTATTAAGTGTTTTTAAATTAATTAAACTAGATTTACTCTAGCCTAATTTTCATTGATCCACCTCCATAGCCATCCAATAGGATTTGAGTAGACCTTGTGGGCATCTGGCCTAGGGAGCTGACATGTGTCCCTCTTTCCCCTTGTGTACAAATGAAGCTTGTGAGTGTGTGTGGGTGTTTCTCTCTCATCCCCTACTTCTTGGGCTCGCCCCCTCCTATGTAGGGACTTGTGAAGACTTTTGTACACACACACAAGGCATCCAAATTTCCTAAGCTTTGACCTTTGGACACAACCTTTGAATTTTGGAACCTTAGCATTTTGGAAGTCTTAATGGGCTGAACCTTAGGGTCTTTTAAGCCCATTGTTGCACATTGCTCTTTTGCAGATGGCCCCCCCTTTGGATCCCTATTGTGGCCAGTCTGCCAGCTTAACCAATATTATAGCTTTTTCTCCCATGGCACTTTCCCATATTAAATGATCAGTTTAACATGAGAAAATCATTTAGGAGACTTGGATATTCGTTATTATGACACACCATGATAGAGATTAGAGCATCACAGTTAGAAGCAGCTAATCAAACCATACATAGAGATAGGCAGGTAGGCATGGGCAGGCTGAACCTATCCTTATTTATAGATGAGCAATGAGATAGAGGCTAGATGAGTTAGAGCAGCCCCCAGATAGACCCCGTGAGGTAGGCTTGGGCACGCATAACCTATCCTTGTTTATAGACGAGTAGTGAGGTAGAGGCTACATAAGGTAGAGTAGCCCCCGAGATAGACCCTCTAAGGAGAGGTTACCATATCAGGATTTAGAGGAGGTCTTAGAGAAGCAACATAGAGGAATAGAGCATGAGGACCAGCATAGAGGTCCTAGAGAAGTTGGATAGAGGGATAGAGAAGAAGGACCAGTAGTCGATGGCAATTCATGAGAAACCAAAATTGCCCAAGATAGGCTAGTTCAACAAGCTTTGAATCCCTTGGAGATTCATTTGTAAGTGCCTCTTACAATAGGCCCTATCAAGGGTGAGCAAGAGAGTGGGTCTTCTCAGTTTGCAAAGGAGTTTGACTATTCAATAGGTTTGCATTATCTGAGATCTTGCATGCATAGTTCTTTGTGACTGGTCCACGTGGATTCCAAATGCCTCTTTGAGGAGTGGGCTCGGAGTGGACCACTATGTGTCAACATGTTCTTATTGTAATTTTCAAGAGGACATTTTCTTTGGTCCAGAGAGAGCTCCCATGATAAGATTTAGAGTGCAAGTTTCACATGTCAGTCCCTTTTGGATGAGGAAGGTTGTTTATGATACGTATAGGAGCAAACAATGGTTGAAACCAACTACATCATGGATATTCTAAAATTTGAAATTTGTTTGAGAGTTAGCTTAGTTGGGCCTCGGGAAAGTTGGTTTGGTTGGAGAGATGTGATTCTTGATACCTTCCATTGGCTTTTGTGGTGATTGGATCCCATCCGCCTTTCTTGCAATATGGTTGTGCCATAGATTTTCATCCTTTTTTTGGGATACCATGATGATTTTGGAGGCATGACCTAAGGGTTTCATAGTCGCTTGGCATTTATGAGCTACTAGAGGAGGTGATTACAATGGACACTTTATATCAGTCACATACATAGCATTAGAGTTGTGATTTTGCTACATCTCCAAAGGTGGAAAGAGCATTGGGGTAGAGTTGTGTAGGCTTATCACAAGCCAAATAGATACATTTCACTTCCTAATTAGAGTATATTCATCCCCAGATGTATGATGTGGTTTGTTTTGGGTATTTTATGGTCTCATTGTATATCTTTTAGGGTCCTTCCCATATCTCTTGTATATGGTTGATTTTATGTAATGCAAAGGGCTGAAAGCCCCAATGTTTGCATGGCCGAGAGAGAGAGAGAGAGAGAGAGAGAGAGAGAGTTTGTCTTCATGTCCATGACAGTCCAATCTGACCTACTGAACCAAATGAAACATGTCATATGCTATATGCTGAGCTAATTGAACGTGGATATGGGGGTGGGAATGAGAGTCCATAAATTCATTGGAAGTAACAGGTATGAGTAAAGTGGTTTGATTGAAATCGCAAGAAGGTTCCAAGCTAAGAAATCAAGTAGGATCTGATGGTTAGACTCTCAAACTTGCAAGGGGCATATAGTGCATACACAAAGAGACTTCCCCAATGCCCCAAAGCCTAAATCTCAATCGAAGGGAGTGGGAGCTATGTCTGATCATTGCTTTGGTGTAGATTAGAAATAAGGCAAGGATAGGTTTAAGGACACATGGCTAAGTATGTTTTTCTTGCAAAGAGTAAAACACTTTTGTAATTCGTGATGGAGAGCGAGAGAGAGAGTTACATCAAGCTTGCTTAAGGGTCACATCCACAATTTTGCAACACGTGCTTCATTAAAACACACACACACACACACACATTAAGCTTGTTGATGGGTCATGATCTCAATCTTGCAATGCGCTCTTCCCTTTAAAATAATGTCCAATACATCTAATAAGATAAACAACTAAGCAACCTTTTTTTTTTGCTTTGTTGTTCTCAACTTTTAAGGTGTCAATGGTGCTTAAAGTTAGCAATATACCATCTGCACCTTACAATTCGAACTTGTTTATGCAATGTTGTGATTAGATAATAAAATGCTTTGCAAGAAATTTATTTTGCACATCTTACACACAATACATAGGTAGAGATACAAGCAAGTAGGGGATTTAGAGAGCAACATAGATGGTGGGGCCAATCATAAGAACTTAAAGCTCTACTACTTCATTGGCAACTATAAGCCCTCATGTTGCCACAACTAGTTTATACCACCAGGACTCATGTTGTCAACCCAAGGTAGACAACGAGGAGGATGAACTCTTTAACTGTTGCAAATAAGGTGATTATGCCGACTGTGCAGGGGAGTCCACATTTCAAGCAAACAAAACTGAGCGACACATTTTTTTTTAGCGAAGCTTGTCAAGACTTATAGCATTGTTGACCCAAGGTAGACAATGGGGACGATGACCTCTTTGACTATTGCAGATAAAGTGATTTTGTCCATTGTGTGGGGGAATCCACATTTCAAGTGAACAAAACCGAGCGACACATTTTTTGAACGAATCTTGTCAAAAACTTGATACAAAATGCACAACTTGCTTAAGTTATCTAGGCTAACAAAATGCAACAAGTACTATAGGCCACTTGGAAAATTGTCCATTACAGGTTGGAACAAAATGTGAATCCGTATGGGATTGAAAAAATTAGCTTGTCGTGGGCATGATGCTATACTAAAACTCTAGACCACTATCCCAACCCCTGGACTAGCTCTAATTTTTATAGTGCATCCTCATGGAAAAATTCATGAGTTACAGAGTCTAACCAGAGGACATGGAAAAACACAAAGGTAGATCGAGGAAAGTCTACAATATTCATGGCATAAGTCACCCCCTTTTGAATTGAACCATAGTGCTAATGTGGAAAATGTGTGATACATTTGGCACCCATATTACTTCCATTACAAGATTTGCTTTCATGCTTCATCCCCATGTAGTCGTGTGATGGAATTCCTTTGGTTGTTTTGACCTCCATCTCATCACCTGTTTTCCATCTCTGAACTTAGCACAAAAAGAACTAGGCTACGTTCCACTTTGCCTTGAAGGGTGTTAGGTTTAATGGCCATGTGGCCGACCACCCATCACTAACTGCTACTAACCCTAAGTGTACAGCTATACACTTGCGTGAGCCACTAACACTAAGTATAATGTGTATTATGCCTTAGTGCATAAGGTAGAGAAGAAAGAAAGGGGGTACACAGTACGTGTTGGCTCTCCCCCTCCAACCTGTGTGTGTGGCTATGGTGTTGAGTGCTCCCGGCTCCTTCCCTTCATTTGGTATCAGAGCTTTGGTGACGCACGTGCGAAGGCTTCCTGGTGAGATGGAAGCGATAGAGCTCGGGTATGGCGGCTTGATCTCAGCGGAGGTGGATACAACTCAACGGTGTCAGATCTTAGCTTAAGAATGTATATTCAGCTTGTATAGAGCTTGTGTAGCAAGCCATTGCTGAATTTTGCAAAAAAAGAGCAGGAACAAGAAGTATTGTAGCTCGTTTTTGTTGTTTTTGGCTCCCCGAAACAATGTTTTTTGCATATCTCCATCACATGGAGTCGGATGGATATGATCCAGGAGTCTAGGTTGGGGTTTTGGCACATTTCAAACACGATGTTGATGTCCATTTTTTGAAATTATACTCTGAATTATAGCACGTGCAACAGAAAATTTATGTCTAACCCTGGTAAAAAGCATTGGGATGATGTCAAGTCCATTCTCAGATACTTGAGTGGCACTACAGATAGACAGTTATGCTATGGTCATGGAGAGTCATCCATTCAAGGATTTCTAGACAGTGATTATGCAGGCTGTATTGACAGTCATAAATCAACAACTGTTAGTTGGTTCTGCTATTTCTTAGAGATCCGTTCTCAAGACTGTACATCCATTCCTACTATAGAGGCAGAGTATGTTGCATTGAGTGAGGCATGCAAAGAATCTATTTGGCTTGCTTACCTAGTGAAATATCTTGGATTGGAGCAGTGTACATCAATTCTTCATTGTGATAGTCAGGGTGCTATTGCCTTGGGTAACAATCCAATGTTTCATTCCAAAACGAAACACATTGATGTGCGTTATCACTTCGGTCGTGAATGCCTGGCAAACAAGAGCCTTGATTTAATGAAGATTCCTACATCACAGAACACAGCGGATACACTCACTAAAAGTCTCTCCAGCCATCAGTTTCATCACTATCGTGAGTTGATGGGCATCAGATGAAGAGTGGTTCTCTTCCATTCTTATGGTCTCCCACATTGGCCATCAAGTGGGAGAATGTTAAGTTTAATGGCCATGTGGCCGATCGCCCATCACTAACTGCTACTAACCCTAAGTGTACAGATATACACTTGTGTGAGCCACCAACACTAAGTACAATGTGTATTGTGCCTTAGTGCATAAGATAGAGAAGAAAGGAAGGGGGCACATAGTACGTGTTGGCTCTCCCCCTCCAACCTGTGTGTGTGGCTATGGTGTTGTGTGTGAGTGTGTGTGTGTGCGTTTCTTCTTCCGCTTCCACAAACAAAGGTATCTCTGGGGATGCACAGCTTGGTCAGTCATCAGTTGAGGTTACATTAGTTGAACCAAAGACCAATGCATTGTTCTATGATGTATCTGATATGTTTGAGGGCGACAGTGTCCTTCATACAGCTGTGAATGATTGCAATGGTGCTGACTTTTTGATTTTGCAGTCATTCTCAGCAGATATGCCTCTGCCAGACGATGCTGACATGGTGATGGATAGTCAGATGGTTCCTGATGAGGATGCATATGGCACTGAGGTGACAAGGATAGGTTGGCACACATAGTGCATGTTTTGTCGGCTTTCGGGTCTCTCATGTTTGAACTTTTGGTCTCGACACCTGATCTTGCTTATGTTGTTGGTGCATTTGCAGTGGGAGTTGTCAGTCGTGTGATGACTGACACTGGCATTGTACATTGTGGAGCCATGCAGGTCATCACTCGATACCTGCATCAAGAGTCTCTAGTGGTACGCAGTGCTCTTGGTTGAACTCGGTATGCGGGAATGGGAGCTCAAGAGGCCCAATGGGAAGTAAAGGGTTTAAGGGGAGCAGCACGGGAAGGTGGGCCTTGGGGAACACAATTAGTCGGCATGTGTGTGTGTCCATGTGTGTGTGTGCGCGTGCGTGCGTGTGTGTGTGTGTGTGTTGTGTGTGTGTGTGTGTGTGTGTGTGTGTGAGAGAGAGAGAGAGAGAGAGAGAGAGAGAGACTTTGGGCAACTTTTAAAATAATATTTCTAATTGAGGCCCAAATAATCAAAATATTATATCTCATAAACTAGTTTTGGTTCAAAAAGTAAGGCCATCCCATTGTACGCAAAAAGATGAGCTCGCGGGACCCACTTATGGTGGGTCTCACTCACTCTTAGCAAAAAGATGAGCTCGTGGGACCCACTTATGGTGGGCCCAAATGAGAGATGGTTTGTCAAAGAGCAAGGTTAACCAATGGAGCATAAAGACCTTAGGGTTCGCTTCATTAAAGACCTCCAATAATTTTAAAAGTCCTTTGACCTTAGTTAAGCTAGGGATGTGCTTGAGGTGGGAACCCGGCCCAAGCTTAAGGTGCTTGTCGTGCTTGATGACTGAGATGCTTGAGGTACTTGATAACTGAGATTCTTGAGGTGCTTCTCATGCTTGAGATGCTAGGGTTGTACTTGATGTGGGAACCCGGTCCAAGCTTGAGGGGCTTAAGGGCCAAGCTTGTGGTGAGAACCGGGCCTAAGCTTGAGGGGCTTGAGGTGTCAAAAAGACAATCATCAATCTCTATAAGGAGGGGGCGAGCCCTGCAAGAGGGGCGATGAGAGAGAACACACACACACTCACACAAGGCAAGCTTGGTCCAAAGAAAGCAAAAGGGACACTTGTCAAGTTCCTCCTCATGTTGCCCTCATGGTGTGCCTAAAGCCTATTGGTTGGCCACCCAAGGGGTCCAATGATCATTTAGAAGATTTAATTAGTTGTTTTTGCATTTATCAAGTCCTGTCTCTCAAAGGGGAAAGGGGGGCACTTGTCCCAAGACTACCCTTGTTGCTTGTAATGCCTCCTGCGTATGATTGGCTAGGCCTGGAGGGGTCCAATGAGCTTCAAGCATGAGCTACAATGGGGGGTTGACCAAGGAAGCTAGGGGCATGCTTGGGGGGTATACTCTCCCACACACACACACACACCCTCATTGTGTGAAGTACAAAGTGCAAGAGCTCCCTCTCCTTCTCCAAGCAAGTAGAGAGGTTGAGAGCCTACGCCAACACTCTTGGAAATTGAATTCAAATCCAACCGAGGGACATGCTTCAATGCTTAAGCTTGCCATCTTCTCCATCTTCATTACTATGCTATTATGTATGCTAGCAAGAAGAATGATGATAAGTGAGGAACTAATTCTTTCTCCTATGAAATGTTTCTTCTTCCTCTTCCCTACCCTCATTCCATGCTAGCTCTCTCCACCTCCTTCGAACGTGTTTGAGGTCTTGGGACTGAGGCTTGGGATAGTTAATTCTTTCCACAAAGTTTATGTTATGCTTGTGATGCATGAAGCTTTCCATCTTCATTGCATCACCTAGGTCACAAGGAACACAAATATTGTATTGTAACAAGTCTCTCTTGATGGAAGAAACTATAATATAAATGCCTATTCGAGGGGGGGCCGGCTCCACATAAATCCGGTCCTCAATTGTTGTCATGTTCTCTAAACTCTCTCTCTTGCAAAAGTATTGTTCATGCCAAGTTAATTATGTTCATCCGCTATGCTCACAAAGTACTTTCACAAAAGTACTCTCTATAATCTCCGCTACTCTCAAGTTAATTATAGGCCAATTCCATTACAATTCCCACTATCTACAGTGACTTAGGATGATACTCTTTCCTATCTTGAGCATGCAAATAAGATTGACATCGACGCCTCACTATAGTAGTTCTAAATCTTGGAGATGTGTTGAAATCTAGCAGAACCTAGATTACAAATGAAATTGTTTTTTTTCATATTTCATTAGATAAACTTTTTAGGTTGTTCATGTCATACTGTTTTGATAAAAAATCGAAAGCAAATGATATACTTTTAGAAAATAGTCTATCTTTCTAATTTCTACTTAATATCTTCTGATAACACGAAGGAATTTATTTCGTTAAGAAAAACAAAAAATTATTTAGCAATTTTTTTAGAAAAATAAAAGATAGTTATTGCCATGCTCTTCCAAAGGGGTGATGGCCTTTTGAAGAAAATCAAGATTAATAAAACTTTATACTATTTTAAAAAATAAAAAATTGAAATTAGATGGTCATTATAGAACATTATCCTAGAACCTTTTGAGGAAGTCATTGCCTGTTTAGGAATCCATAGTTTGTTGACTTTTAACAAAAGACAATTCAAGCTTTACTACCAACTTTTTTAAAAAATTGAGCTAAATAGAACCGTAGCTAATGTGATAATTTTTAATTTTGACATGGATAACAATTGATAGGTTCTTTGAAACCTGTAATACATGTCCAAGGTAAATGGAATCCGTTGTGTTGTTTATATGGATGCAAGTGAGATTCCTATCCTTGCTTAAAGAGGTTTAGTTTAGCTACAGTCTTGACCTTGAAGATGAAGACATGGTTCATCCATAGACTCACTTTTTGTCCTAATGTGTAGGCTCATTGAAATGTATCCTCATTCGGTTTAAATTTTGCAAATATGATTGTTAATTGAGTCAATGTTAGTTAACAGGAGCTACTAAAGGCCGAAGACATACAGATGCACATCAAAGATCAACATGAAGAAGCAGTAAAGATTGGAGTTACACATTTTTCATATTTTTTCGAAATGGTCACGTATTGTAAGTTCCCGATTTATTTCAAGCCATTGTAATATTTTAATGTGTTACAGGCTCAATGGAAGTTCCAAGTTGTAAAGAGCAAATCAGCTAGTGTGCCTAGGTAGCAGATTCAGTAAGTGGTGGAGCCCTAAAGACCTTGGGCGCCCGGACATTGCATATTTTTACCCTAGGTACATAAGGCAGTGTGTAAAAGAAATTAGGGTTCTCAAGCTCATTTGTAGAGAGCACTCTTTGATGAGAGCTCTTGAGGTGTGTGGCTATGGAGTCCTTGAGCTTCTCCTTGCTCATGTGACTTGGTTAACACTAATCAATGCTTAATTCTCTTTCACTATGCCTCTCTCATGCTTCTTGTGATTGCCTTTGATGCTTAGATTAGCTAGATCTTAACTAATTAGTGATTAATCCCTCTCTAATCTTGTGTGATTGGCCTCTTTTGCTTGTGTGTGCATGTAGGTTTGATTGGAGTATGATACTCGATAGATCTATGTGTGTGTGCTTGCAATTAGTGTGTTGCATGATAGGATTAGTGTTGTGTGTGTCTTGCAATCGTTAGTGTGTGTGATTGGGTTGATTGGAGGTGAAGAGAAGTGGATGTGGAGATTTTCCTTCATTGTGGCTTAGCTCCTCCATAGGGCCAGAAGCTCACCTCATAGAGTCAACCATTCGTGTTGCCATGATTAGCTCACTAACCGTGTGAGTGTTTCCATGCTCTAGCCGGGTAGCTCATCCCTCCGGATTGATAATTTTGTTGGTCATTGGAGCTATGCAACAATGGAACCCCCAACATTTGGCGCCGTTGTCAGGGGCGATGGCCTATGCTAGTGTAATTGTGGCATAATCGGATGTGTTTTCTCACTAATTTCACTTGTGTGTTTATATTTTTGTGGATTTTGGATGTGTGTGCATAAAGCAATGTGTTCATAATTCCCTAATTTGTCATCGTATCTTGCCAATTGTGTGTTTACACACTCTAATTTCACCCTAACCCCTTGCTAATTTCACTAATTTTGCTAACTTACACACTAATTTACTATGAAGGATTGGAGCTTTCAACAGTTCACCGATCTTCATTGGAAAGATAATCAAGGTGGTATTCTCAACCTCCCTAGAATCTAAAGATGTGTAGAATTGTGTAGAGACTCCACCATGATGCAATGTAATGTTGATGCTATGATGCTATGAAATTTTTGGATTGTTCGTTTTCATGCCGTTGTAATGCCGAAATTTTTCAGATTTGGTGGCGCTTGAAATTGACAAGTTTCAATTGTTAATTGGTGAATGTGCGTTGCTAATTGTATGCCTAATTGAGTTAATTGCATGTTTGAATGGTCAGTTGCAAGTATGTGTGCACTAAAATCAAATGTGTGTGCATTCTAATTGAGTGTGTGTGTGTGTATGCTTATTTTTAGGTGTGTGTGCATTCTAATTGAGTGTGTGTATGCTTATTTTTAGGTGTGTGTGCACTATTTTGCCCATGTTTGTGCACCTTCAAATCAATGTGTACCTAATGGTTTTTCAATTGTGATGATTGATTTGTGTTATGGTCATGCCAACTAATGATTTGTGAAATCACATTGCAATTCCGACAAGATTAGCCATTTTGTGTGTGCACCTAAATATTGGTAAAAACTACCAATTTTATTAGTGTGTGTGCCTGAAAATTGCTTAATGTGCATTATTAATTCAATGTTTTGATTGCATATTTGATGTGTGTAATGGTCAATTGCTGCATTTTGTAGCTCAAAACAGAGATTTACACACTTCAATTGCGTCGAATTTTGACCTAATTTTGCCGCTAATTTTGTCGGTTTAATTGCCTAGTCTTGATTTTATTGATGAATTTGTTTGACAATTGAATTGATGTGCTTTTTGTGATTTTATTTGGCTGCACTAATCCCCAATGTGTGAAGAATTTTTTTTAAAAAAGGATATTTTTCGAATAATTTTTGCTAATCTTTTGCATTAATTTTTGCTTAATTCCATAAAAATTTGATATTTTTCAATCTTTACGAGCTACTGTGAAAGTGTGTTTACGGCTTGATTTCAAGCGCATTTGGGCTTTCGTTCGTTAAACTTGTAGCGTTTTACTATTTCCAAGGGCTGGCGGGTTGATGATTTGGTCGAATCTGGCTTTTTTGGTAAAAAAATGCTATTTTTGGTGTTCTTGTGCGTGTCAAAAATGGTTGGTTGTGAAAGACGATGATTTTCTAAGGTTTTTAGAATTTTCTTGTAATTTTTTTGGTATTTTTTGGGATTTTTGATGATTTTCTAGATTTTCGGGTGATTTTCGGCCTATTTTTGGCATTTGTGGGTGTTTGAAAATAAAAAATTTAATAAAATGCCGTTTCAAGCTCGATACCGTGCCTTGCGGCGCATAAAAATTCTTCATCGAATAGATCTTTACGGTCTCTTGGGACAGTTTCCTGCGATGTTAAAATAATCTTCCTCGATCGTCCGCTCTCGTCTCGTTCCGCGTGAACACACCCCACACCCCCACTCTCTCTCTTCTCCTCCCCTTGTCAAAACTCCGATTATCATCCCTCTCTCTCTTACCCACCCCCCGCCAAGCGATGATTTACATTCTCTCTCCTCCCCCTCACTATCTCTCTAACTCCCTGTCTCTCCCAGCGTGACCTCCTTCTCTCTCTCCATTTTTGGCCTGCCCAAAGGGCAAAGGCTATAGAGATGCAATGTCTTTTTGCTGACTAAAATATTTTTCATTTATTTTGTTCATTTTGTGGATTTATATCAAGAACCACTATGTGGTATGATTAAATGCACAACTTTTTGGTAGATGAGTAAGGTAGTGGGCACTCATTACTACCTATGGTGGGATAGATACAATATACTTATTACTATCTTATAAATGCTTGCAACTAATAAATCTAGAGAGAGAATCAGTGTCCTGGAAAAGTGTGTCTCAACTTAGCCTTGAGCCGTTTGCACAATCAAAGTAGCCAATTGATTTTATTGTTTCCAATTCCAGGTGGTAGTGGGCGCTTATTATTCATAAAATGGTTCATTAGTGAGAGGTTGAAAAGGTAAGGGTTATTAGTTAGCTCCCCAAATTAAAAAGCCTGAAGGAAAAGGATGGACGAGGCCTTACGAGTACTCCTTTCTTCTCTGGCACACACGTGCCTTTTGTACATGAAGCTCAGCTCCACTATCTAAAACACTACTATCTAATAAAGCATTGGTGGCTTCATCAAGTAGCAGTATCTTGGGGTCCCTCACCGTAGCCTAGCCCTCGCTATGGCAATCCTCTCTCTCGGCAGAGCTCTAATGCATTCGCCAACAATTCAGTCCCTCTCGAATATATGACTCGATAGAGCTCCCCTCAAGTTCAGGTGGCGTGCGATGGCAGGAGGGAAGAAGAATGAAACCATTCCCAACACGAGCGAGTAGGGCATGGCGATGACAATGTCTGTAGAGCAATTGAGGGGAATCTGCCAGAACCTCTTGCGTCAGCACCCTTACGCCCTTCTCTTTCTCAACCATATGCCTGACAGGGCTCTCATGTCGCTTTTCTCTTGCCCATGCGCCCATTCACCTAATTAGAAGGTTCAAATTGCTAGTCAGGGCTGTTGTTAGCAAGGGATTTCTTCATCTACAAAACTGCGGCCGAAAGCAGACGCTGCCGGAGGACATCGCGCCTTGCAGCTGAGTGGCAAACAGGTCATGGTCGCACCCTCCAGGTTCACGGGCGACCCCCCCCCCCCCCCCCCCCCCCCCAAGCCGTCCTGCTCTCGCCCAAGCAAGGAGATGAGTTGCCTATTGGCTGAATTGCTGCTGAGGAGAGTCTCTTAGCTGCCGCCTTGTCTGACCTTTGTGCTCGGACATGCGTTCTGGTTATGAAAAGGTCTGCGTCCATAGAGCTCCAGGTCATGCATGGCCATTGTCCATGTGCGACAAGGGCCTCAGTTTCATGAAGTGGGGAACGTATGCAAAGCATGAGCAGGAGGAGTATTAGCAGCAAATGAAGTTCTGCATGCAAGAGCACTAGGCAATGTGGCGGTGGTAGTAGTGCGAGCATGCCTTATGAGCCATGACGATTCACGCAACGGCTGAGCTTGCAAATTCTACCCCAATGGATTATGGGGCAGCTGCCTTCGACTTCCAGGTTATATTTTCTTGAGTCTCGCAGTCTCCATTTCTAGAAAGGGGGGCCTGGGCCTCGGCTAGAGCTGCCTGCTAATTCTATCGCCCTGCGGTATGGGCTTGCTACACTCGGGGGATGATTTCCTTTCTTTTCCCTACTTAAAAGTCCCCTCTCCCCTTTAACCTCTCTTTTGCGGTTTCTTCGTGCAGGGTGCAGCGGCAATAATCTCTCTCTCTCTCTCTCTCTCTCTCTCTCTCTCTCTCTCTCTCTCACACACACACACACACACACACACACACACACACACACACTCATGTAAGACACCTCAGAATCTTCGCATTCTCATGCACTCTTCGCCCAGGCGTCTCCCTCCCCTAAAAGCTAAACAGATCTCTCTCTGTCTCTTCCCCCTCAAAATATCACACCACCATTTTTGTACAATGTATGGGAACTTCCATGGTTATATGGTCTAATCTGATTCATTATCTAGGTGTTGGAGAGTCGGGGCTTTTTACTCCACAGGACATTACTCTACTTCAAAATGCAGGAGTCAAAGCAGTATGTGAAAAGCTTTGTATATGGCTTTTATGATAGAGTATTTGCTTTTGTATAATTGCAAATTTTTTGCATAATGTAGGTGTTGGTAGGTGAGTCCCTGGTAAAACAAGATGATCCAGCAGCCAGAATTGCAGTTCTTTTGGGAAAGGACATTCCCTTGTCAAGGCAAGGAGAATTGCAGGTGGCTGCTTGATGTCGGAGGTTTTTTATGCTCTATACATGGTACACTTGGAACTTTGAGACTCACAAGGTTGTATTATCATGATACCAAAAAGGGCCATTTCCAACATGGTGCAAATGTAGTGCTCCTGTGGGGCAGCTTTCTGTTGTTCCTATAGCACCATTTTGATAGACCAAGTGAGCGTTTTAAGGGGACGACCAGACATTTGCCCTCGCCCCCATTACTGTTCTCTCCTCAAATCCGACATTCTTTGGGAGCCATGGTAGCTCGGGCCATCCTCAACAACGGACTTTTGGGTCGTGTCTCTTTGCCAAGTTCTGCCAATTAGTTTGCATTTATATCTAAGCGTGCTATGCGCAACGATAATTGTGATCTCAAATGATCCTAGTTTCACACAATGCTTGCATATATTTAGCATGTACCTAATTGGGTGCATCAAATGTATGATATGCCAAACAAGCGTAAGAGCTAGCTAAGGTTTATTGGAAAAAACACCAATCCAAATTCTAGTTTTATCTTCTTGCATTTATAGAAAATCAGTTTCCTTATGGAAAGCTATGATATTTTTAAGTTTGGAGAAATTTAATCTCGCAATCAGGGTATTTTGGAAAATTTGGAAAATAAGGACATTTTGGAAAGTTGACAATATTGGATGCATTGTAGGAATTTTTGAAATTTGGGTATTTTAGAAATTCCACAAATTAGAGGGGTAAGAATAATTGTTGATGGGGTTAAAAAGCTATCATCGTGTTGTTTTGGTGAGACTTGTAAAATGGCAATTAAAGGAGGAGACCGTGATGCAAAGATACATTAATGATTTTATACATTAATCCTCTCTATAAGGGGATAGAATTCTTGACTGCCTACAACTGACATGCATTCTTGTAAAAGCTTTTCAATTTTATAGTCAAAAGTTGTCTTTAAATTGAAAAATATTTAATTTTGCAGCTAGAGTTTGAGAATTGTCATTGTGAATTCGACAAAGAAATAAAAATAGCAATGAAGGTTGAGCTCTAACTAGCATACCTCCAAGGGGCAGGCCTTGTGATTTATCACTTGTTGACTTACTACTCACACACAAACACTCTACTGCACCACCTTGTCGTGTACTACACCTGCACTTGCCTTGGTCTTCGGACCCCACACACACACCCACCCTTCCCCTACTCTCTCCCTTATTCTCTCTCGCACCCAATCACCCTCTCTCTCTCCCCATCTGTCGTATACCACTGTAGCTTCCTCTGCCCTTGTTCGTACACGCCCTGCCGTAGCTTCCCCTGACAACACCCACGCAGGCCGCCTTTTTCCTCACTGTCCACGCCTCATGACTAAATAACACATAGTATTAATGAGGGGGGGGTAAGGGGATCGAGGGCAGAGAAGTGCGCGCACGAAAATCGGAGAGGTTGCAGCCGTAGATGGGCACTTAAAAACTAAATCCGACCACAGATTAAACCCGGGCAGCGTCTATATTTTAAATATAAAACCCCAAAAACCCGGGCCATGGGTACAACATGTGCGCGCGGGTGGGATGGTTACCCCATGCATCACAATCTGGGCGACGAGGCCCTGGGTTCAAATCGAGTCGCCGCCCGGGTTCTTTTTCGCGTTGACTTGAGGCGCGTCCGGGTTTAATCTGCCTCGGGCTCCCCACATCCACTTCCGCGCCGTCGATCCCCTTACCCCCCCCCCCCCCCCCCTCCCCCCCCCCTCTTTAATGTTATGTGTCACTTAGTGTCGTGGCTGTCCACGCGCACATTCACGCACACACACACACACACACACACCCCTTTTGGCGTACCTCCCTACCACCGCACGCGACTCCTTCTCTCTCCCTCCCTCGGGTGCTCTGCTCCAGCCTGTAATCAGCGCCGTCGCTTTCTCTCTCTCTCTCTCTCTCTCTCTCTCTCTCTCTCTCTCTCTCTCTCTCTCTCTCTCTCTCTCTCTCTCTCTCTCTCTCTCTCTCTCTCTCTCTCTCTCTCATTTGCCCGCTTCAGTGCGCCACACGATCCCGCTGCAAGGAATTCCCGCGTTCAGTGCTGCTTTTTGCACAGGCCAAACCCCGCCCGCCTTCAATCCCGGTGCTCATGCTGCAGATCAACGCGATGCAATCATCGACCAGCCAGGTAAGAGGTAAGAGGTAAATCAAAATCAAAATCAAAATAGAAAATTCATTAAAAAAAACCTTTAAAAATCATTTTTAAAAAAAAACCAAAAACAAAATTCCAATAAAAAATCACAAAAAAGAATAAAAAATCAAAAAATCCAATTAAAAAATCAAAAAAGATTTAGAAAATTAAACAAAAATTTAAAAAAAATAGAAAAGCACACCAAAAATTTCATAAAAAATAAAAAAACTCTTTAAATTTTAAAAAAAGGATTTAAAAATCACAAAAGAAATTATGTAAAAAACTCATTAAAATTTTAAAAATTAGAAAAACTCATAAATAATTCACCAAAAAATAAAAAACTCATAGAAAATTTATTTTAAAAATTCACAGATAAACCGCAAAAATTGTAAAAACTTAAAAAACTCACAAAAATTCCTTAAAAAGTCCAAAATTGTTCAAAAAAATCCCAATAAATAAAAAAATTCATAAAAATTCACAAAAAAAACCATTAAAAATTCAAAACTTTCCTTAAAAAATCATAAAAATACCAAAAAATTTAAAATTTCATAAAAATTTAAGAAAAATAAAAAGGAAGTCATCGAAAGTGCCAAAAAAAAAGGCAGAATTAGCAAAAAAGCACCATCGAAAAAAATCACACGAGCAAATCAAAAGCCAAAAAGCAAAGCCGGGTAGCACACCGCACAAAGTGAACCAAATCAATAGAAGAACAGCTGAAACCGACCAACTTGAAGTTGGGAGCAACAAAAACAAATTTTGTGCTCGGGTTTGTAAAGTGCAACCACAATTCAGTCAAGAAGCTAGAAGTGAACGTGCACGCTATAAATTGGCTAGTGCAAGCCATTGCATTGCAAATTGAGCTTCAAGTTTGACGAATAGGGGTACAACTCACATGTGATTGCAGATTTGGCTAGTACGAACAGCAAAAATTTTGCTAATCAATACCAAAATCTGCTAGGAGACAGTTTTTATAGATTAAGCCAAGATGGACTCAAATCGAGCGGACAGTTCACGTTCAGCAAAGCAAGCTAGTAGCAGTGGAAACACGTGCACAACTACAAAAGAGCAGCTTCTACAACTACATGGCCACAATGGAGATAAAGTCTTATATGCAGATTCAGAAGGCCATAAATACTTGATGAGCAGTAAAAGCAGCATAGGAGCCAAAATCCTATTGATCAGAGTAAAGCCAGATTCAAAGAACTCCCAGATGTTCACAGACTTCAGTGGATCCAGGTATTGCAAGCTTAAAGATGAAGTGCGTATAGAAGTGCAAAAAATTGACCCAAGTGGTTATCCAAAAATCGGCACAAGCCAACAAAACATAAAGTTGGTGCATATGCAATCAGGGTCATTGTACATGGATTACATTGGTCAGATCTATAATCGAGAGCCAGGATTGCAAGATTCAACAGATCAACCAATAGAAGCAAATCTAATTGGAGAATCAAACCAAAAACGGTATAAAGGTCAAGATGAAGCAATCTACAGCTTGATGCTTAGTGTTTTAAAAGAGGATGCCGACAACTTGGTCAGCATAGAAGCAGAAATTTCTCAGGTAGAGCTTGACATGACAGAGCCAGCTGAAATACCACCACTCATGGCGTATTTCTCAGATTGTGGACGAAAAGGTGGATATTTTTTTGAACATTGTCCAAGAAATCCAACCAACAAGGACACATCAACTACCATGCAAGGTAGAGAGCAGATTGGAAATGCGAATTTCAATGTAAGTGCATTTAACTCGTCACATTTTAATGCAATCAAATGATTTTGCATTACCATTAGAAGCACCAGTAAAAACACTGCAAGTTCAAAATCAGCATAAAGATACACGGGCACCTAAAAAGATTAAAATTGATTCTTTGAACAACAATTTCTACATGAATTTGGTCAAGGTGTTCAGATATCACCAAATGTTGAAAAGACTATTAGATTTGCAAATGAGTTTGCATCCACTACCACAAGTGTGCAATCATTCACGAGTCTAAGGTACACATCAAACAGAATGATGTTAGCATTGTATGGTACACATAATTCATATGCACACTATGTAAACCAAAAAGAAAAATTGTACAAAAAGGATCAACCAGTGTTTGAACGGCCCACATATCAACTCATAGAAGTGTGTCCAGTGATAGATAAGAAAGGATGGTTCATTTCAGAGGAAAGAATCTATTATAGCCCATCCTCTCTAGAGTTGAAGGATATTAACCGAGTGAACCCACCAGAAATTTGTTCAGAGCCAAACTCTCCTCCATCAAAAATCAAGCTTCGATGTTGTAACCCAACTTTGACCAAAACAGTTGTAGATATAGACGAGAGTCTAGCATCTATGATGCCTTGGGTCCTAAAACCACATAAGCTCATATAATAGGAGACCCATGGAATAGACAATATCAGGGCAAAGATAATGCTATCTACAGCTTGACTTAAGGAATAATTTGTTATGTTTCATGAAGATACATAGGAAACTATGCAGAAGGCTTATGGATGCCAAACAGCAACAGTGCTACCCAAAGTGTACCTTCACAGTCCCAAAAGGTGAGACTAAATCAGAGCCAAACAATTTTGAACTCTTACACTAAAGCAGGTTATAGTGATCACCCTAGGAAGGGGGGAGCTGTAAATCCATCAAGCTCAGCTTATTCACCAGGAAATGCTACACCAGTTAGAAGCCCTAGAGCCTTTAACCACCAGACCCCTTCAAGGCAGAAACCATTGAAAGATCATATGGTTGTTGGAAGTTTCCAGTTGACCCAGATTCCATCAAAGTCTACACATAAATGCCTCTATGAAGATCATCAAGGACAGAAGTTTCAGCTAATCTCCACAAATCAAAGTAAAAAACCGACAAATCCCATAGTGTTCAAACAGTTACATCTGACAAGCTCACATATGTATATCAAGATGCACACGGTAACGAATATCGGCAAGATCAGGATCTTGTACAAACCCATATGGATGGCCCGACTAAAGTCAAAGACTATCTAAAGATGATGCAAAGCCTCAAGCTGCCAAAACAGGTGATAGAAAAGTCAAAGTCAATGGAAGCTAAAGTCCAGAAGGATACACAAAGGTCACCACCAAAATCTCCTCCAAAGAGACAGATTCTGCCAAACAGTACGATGGATCTTTTAAGATCAAAGGTTACTCAAATGCAGGTAGACAATGCTCAACAATTACAAGCAAAAAGTACAATATTACAACCAATGGAGTCAACATCGATTGAAGCAGGTGGTCAAAGCAAAGAAAATGCAGATAAAGCTCAACCAAAGGATGTTGCCACAGCAGAAGCAGTCAATTTAGACATGAATCCTAAGACGATCAAGTGTAACATTGTTGGTGAAAACGAAGAAAAGTTGTCAAGTGAAGTAACGCTAGATTTTCAGTTAGACAAGAACCTCATGACTTTTCGCACTTGGAAAAGATGTGGCCAACCACAGCTGGAAGTTGCTCCAGGATTTGTGAGCATATCAAGAGATAAACGAGCAGAATGCTAGGGAATCATCTCTACCACCATCAAAGTAACTTCACAAAACATTATTGTCCAATTCCATGTTATCACAGCAAAAGATATGCCAAAGGACGTCATAATGGTAATGCCAATGGCCCAAAAGATTTCATAGAAACAGAACGCAAATAAGATGCATTCTTTAGAGACAACAAAGAATGAAGACCAAGACTGGTCACCTGCGGACGACAGCACAAAGTCCTCAAGCACAATTAAAATGGAGACTTATATCAAAGCAGATCTTATTGAATATGATTCATCAAATAGAACTTCAGAAGAGCTTAAAGCAAATCAGGCAATAGCAAGTGCAAATCAAACAGAACAAAGAAAAACCACGATAGCTATTGAGCAAAGAATGCTACCACAGCCAGAAGTTAAGAAGATCAAAATTACAGACAACCAGGAAGCAATAGGAAGTCCAAAGATCCAGACATTGCTAGCTAAACCAGCTAATGAAAGTCAAATTGGAAAACAAAGTCTCAAGCTACCCTCCATAGAGACACAGTTAGATCAAGATGAGACCATGGCAAAATCATGACAGAAATCTTAAATAGAACCTCCAATGAGAATAGTTGTAGTTCTTAGCAGTACAAAAGGAGCAAGTGTCAGATGCAATGCTCTACTGGATAAAGAAGCAAAGTGCAATATGGTTGCAGACAACATCTAGAGCATTCTAGAGATTACTCCATGCAAACATGAGAGCAAAATAATGCATACAAGTCAAGAAGAAATAGTTGCTACCTTTAGCATCCAAAATCATGAAGAGCAAGTATAGTTTCAGGTAAAGTCTTCAAAAGACATGCATGCAATGTCATCCTTGGACATTAGTGGTTAGACGAACACAAGGCCTACAAAGAAGATATAATGCTAATACTGTCTTTTCCAAAAGGTAGCCAGCAACATTTACAGGTACCGTGTCACAAGAGTCGAAGACAAATCTTGTAGAGGTAAAGCTAAAGTGGACTTCCACCCGATTAGCAAAGAAGGTGTGACAGCATATGCCGCTACAACAAAGAACCCTCATGGATCAGCTCCTTCAAGCAAGTCAGGCTTTCAAAACTTCAAGTCAATTGCTGACCCAACTAAAACCTCTAAGGAGCCACCCAAAAAATTAAAGATATATTAGCCGAAATACTCAAGAAAGCAAAGGAGAGTCAAGCAAGTGTTTGTGTCGAGCAATTTAGTCAAAGTCAATGATCTGATTTGGATTAAAAACGGGAAATCAACACAGAAAGACAAACACATGGGATGGATAGCATCACAATGGAGCTTAAAAGAACAGGAGTACTATGGAGGTAATGGACATATATGGGTGCCAAAATAGAAGGTTAGGGCATATGAAGTAACGTCAAGTCCTTCCCAAGAAAGAAGGACCACAAGGTATCAACCTCGACAATATCTTAGGATACCTAAGAAGCAGGTATACAACAGAACCACATCAAAAGATGCTAAATTCTACCACAACTCTCAAGAGGATACAGAACAAAGATGGATCTCAAAGAATCTTCCTCTTAGAGAAGGATTCTATACAGGATATACAAAGATTTGGCTACCAGTCAAACACAAGCCAACTGCAACTACACCAGGTCTGCATGAAGATCTCAAGAGCTCAACAAGACCTAGGAACCAACAAAGTCAACAAAGGAGATACAAAGGTTATCAAGAGATTTGGATTCCTAAGTCTTCCAATGCTCGTAGTCAAAAGCCGAATGCCGACAACCAAAAGAGCCCTACAACAACATCAAAGACTCCTATAAATAGGCCCAATTGGAGAATCAAATAGATAAAGGAGTCTTCACAGTCAAAGAAGGACAACCCAACCAATGAGAATGCAGATTCAAAAAAGATAAAATAGGTATGGCAAAAGAAACCTTCAATGCCAACTTGGTCCTTCACTAATCCTCTTTTTGAGGATTCGAGCTTACTTTTACCTGAAGAAATGTTTGTAGTAAGCATAAGAATGTAAAAAGTCAAGTCGTCAGGGTGCAAAAGACACTCTTTAGCACAGTCAGAGTCGGGCTGTTGAGCCATAAAATGAGCAAAGCATTAGTCCCAAAGCTTCAAGTCATATTAAACTATGTGCTAAGAGTTATAGTTATTAGGCTTACGCTCAAGCTGGAAGAATTGAGCATATCTAAGTCGTGTTGCTCATGCTGGATGAGGTGGGCATAAGAGTCTAACTCTATTAACTTACAATTGGTGGAGTGTCGTAGAGTCCAACGCTCACGCACAATGCATAGTAAGATAAGAGCACATTTCTTAAAGGGGTGCTAGCTTGCAAAGCCATGTCATATGCTTTTATAGCTGCACCATCTTTCTGAAGAACCCCTCAAAATCTTTCTTGCACAGCATGTTGTTTTCCATGCATTTCTGTGTATGCATATATAGGATGTCCCACCATTGGACATATGCATTAGACACTCTTTTTTGCTTCCACCTATGCACCTTGAGTGGACGACAACACGCAAACCAATGTTCCATCATGCTTCCCTTTCATATTTGCTGCCTTTTTAATTACATATCTATCAACAAATAATCCCTTCAATACTTTATTAATATTTTCCATGCTAATAAGTACCCCAATAATGCACGTATCCCAAAGGCACTTTTTTTCCACTGGGTTTTCTCCCTTTGGTCATCCAGGTATTAAACCCTAATTTAGAACCTCATCATTCTACTTCTCTTGTACATACTTTTCATAAATAAATAGTAGCCTCATCATTATGCTATTATAGCGGACAAATGCAACATCATCTCTCACATTAGACCTATTTGGACCAATGAAGATGCTGCAGCAAATTGAACCTCATCAACAAATTCAACAACAAATAAAGACAATCATCCCATCAACAACCAATCAAAAACCTTCCCTAGCCTCCACGGACACTTTTCAACAGTGCTCGAGGACGGGCACTAAAATCGAAAGGGGGGAATGTTAACTAAGTCAACGTCAGTTAACAAGAGCTGCTAAAGACCGAAGACATATGGATGCACATCAAAGATCAACATGAAGAAGCAGTAAAGATTGGAGTTACACATTTTCCACATTTTCTTGAAATGGTCATGTATTGTAAATTCCCGATTTATTTCAAGCCATTGCAATATTTTAATGTGTTACAGGCTCAATGGAAGTTCCAAGTTGTAAAGAGCAAATCAGCTAGTGTGCCTAGGTAGCAGATTCAGTAAGTGGTGGAGCCCTAAAGACCTTGGGCGCCCGGACATTGCATATTTTTACCCTAGGTACATAAGGCAGTGTGTAAAAGAAATTAGGGTTCTCAAGCTCATTTGTTGAGAGCACTCTTTGGTGAGAGATCTTGAGGTGTGTGGCTATGGATTCCTTGAGCTTATCCTTGCTCATGTGACTTGGTTAACACTAATCAATGCTTAATTCTCTTTCACTATGCCTCTCTCATGCTTCTTCTGATTGCCTATGATGTTTAGATTAGCTAGATCTTAACTAATTAGTGGTAAATCCCTCTCTAATCTTGTGTGATTGCCCTCTTTTGCTTGTGTGTGCATGTAGGTTTGATTGGAGTGTGGTGCTCGATAGATCTATGTGTGTGTGCTTGCGATTAGTGTATTGCATGATCTGATTAGTTTCATGTGCATCTTGCAATCGTTAATGTGTATGATTGGGTTGATTGGAGGTGAAGAAAAGTGGATGTGGAGATTGCCCTTCATTGTGGCTTAGCTCCTCCATAGGCCGAGAAGCTCACCTCATAGAGTTAACCATTTGTGTTGCCATGATTAGCTCACTAACCGTGTGAGTGTTTCCATGCCCTAGCCGGGTAGCTCATCCCTCCAGATTGATAATTTTGTTGATTGGAGCTATACAACGACGGAACCCCCAACAATGATTTGAATACTGAAATTTTTGTGTGCAAGTATTTCTTTGTTGACTAGAGCCAGGTGTCTGCTGAACATGGTGTTCTTTTGTGTCTAAGTATAATATTCAATACATCAACAGACACACATCACATCAAAGTTTTGAAAAAGTGCTTATAGCACGCAAGACCATAAGAAAACATTGTGATTTACTCAACATTTGGAGGTCAATTTTTTGAAATCAAGCACCTCAATGGGAATTTACATAAATTAGAAAAGAGATCTATGTTGACTCGGTCTTCATCAACCTGAATGACATAAATAGCGAGTAGAGTCATATCACAAATCACGATTTGACCCATATCCACACAACTTGCATATGAGCATACCTTCTTGACCTACATCCTTAGCACATTGCATGGTGTATGGTTCAACCCATTTTTACTTCTTTTGCATGTCAAATGCCATTTTTATCATCAATACCATCTCAAGGAAAAATCACTCGCAATAGGTAAAATCTTCACCATTTGGTCAAACTTTTGGGTCAAAGTGGACTATGGGGATGTGTAAAACTCAAATTTACCATCATCAAAGAAAATGCAAGGCACAAATCATGACTTGAGCTATATGTCAAATCTAGTTGCTTCTCTTCCTTCACTAGTGCATTTAAATACATCTTGCATGTAATTAACCATCATTTTAGCGTGTTAGAGTCCTCAGACTGCAAAACTAAGCATAACACTTGAAATTAACTTGCAATTGCACACAAGCACCACCAAGAGCATAAAGAACAACTTGGCCTTGTCAGCGCTACCATTTGGCCCAAATTGCTCATTGACCCATATTGGTGCAACTTGCAAAATTGATCATACCCATTTATTGGAAATTTTTGAGGATCATAGCCATGCCATAGTTTGGCATTTACACACCATAATCTAATCATAAAGCATCATCAGAGTTTGCAATGTCTATCTAGATGCAACTTAATATTCAAATGACTTCCAACTCATATCGGGATAGACTCTAGACACAACAACAAGACCACAAACTTTTGGATAAAAACCATAGTGGTACAAATTTTCATTTTTGCCATTGTAGTAGCATCGCAGACAACTAAATCATATTAGTAGGTTTAATGAAATTTGCAGTTTATTTGACCACTTGAAATTCCACCTTTCTTGTGAACCTTGCACTAAGAAGGACTAACATACGACAATTTTTGAACAACTTTTCCCAATGATTGCGCACAATTGAGAGTCAGTGTACATAGACCAAGGATATGGGAGTGTAGAATAAATTAATGCCTCTTAGTAGGACCAAGTGAAAGTTCATTTGGACACTATAAAGTCGGTTTGTAAACTATAGAAAGCCCATAATAAATGTAAGCACGTTAAAAAAAGAAGGTAATCTATTAGAGCTTGGAGTGTTTCAATAGTGCAAGAGACTTTGATTAAGGGTCTATTGCAAGATATTGGTGGTGTGAACATGGTACAAAGTTGTGGATGGTCTATTGGATGCTACTGACACTTGCCAGCTTGATGGGAGGATGATTGAAATCCTTGGAACCATCAAGCACAAGCAACCATTCTATCAAGTAGAAGGTTCAATTAAAGATGCTTTATAGTTGGTATGTGTGATTATTCCTACACTTAAGGTTCAACAACTTATACCTATCAAGGAATAGAGTTAGTAGAGACCAAGGTAGCCATGTTTCCTTTTAAGAAAGTGTGAAAAGTTAGTGTTGATCCATTGATTACACCCTTAGAAGAGGAATTTTTGGATACCTCATTTGATACTGTGTCTACAATGATGAGCACTAATGCTAGAAACAACCAAATGAGAACATCGAGGTCTCACCAACTGGGTGATTCTTGATGATTCTCAAATTCTAACATGAAAATTCTGGGTCTGAGAGATATACATATGGAATGAATCAAGATGTTGTTTATGGCAAAGACCAAGCCATAGAACAAAGAATGGATGTCCTAATCAACTATAGTGGGTACATATATTTTGACAAAAATGGGATAATGTATCTTGTGGGTTTGAACAGGGCAGAACATGCCCATGGACGTTTAACAATGACAAATACACAAAATTTCTCATGGTCTCTTGGAGATGACCGACAATAACAATGTAGGAACCTAGTCAAGTGGAACCCAAGGATAGACTAGTAATATTTTCCTTCACGCAAGGAGTTATCTTACTGTAAGATTTTATATCTTTTTTTATATACCAAATTTGATGGGCAAACGTTTTTCATAATGATGGACCGGTATGGGAATGAGTTTGAGAAAGTAATTGAGGATGAAGCTAGAAGCTATACCCATTTGGGTGTCTCAATCTGTGGACTTGCAGCCCAAGCCCAATCCTTTGACTCATCAACAACAATCAAAGATGGAGGATGTGAGACATCCTCCAACATTAGTTGCAAACATGGTACCAAGACCAAATGAAACTAGATGTCATGCTCTAGATTACTCCATGCTCCATTCTAAGGAAGTGTTCAATCAAACCTTACTATCAATCAAACTAGAGACCTAAGTTGTGAGATATATTCTTGACGGTAAAAAAAGAATTATACCATTTCAACTTCAAAAGTTAGTAAAGAAACCTTACAATTTGCTATGCCCTTATGAGAATGTGGCCACCTTCAAGAAAGTATTACAGGTTGAGCAATTGTGTGAGTTCCATATGTAGTTGAAAGGATTTGGAATGAACATAGAGGAGAAAACACTCTATTGGGTTTCAGTCATTGAATTTTGTATACTTTAAAGATGTAGATGCCCTCCGATAAAAGAGTTTGTTAAAGAGTTCTCTTAGACATGCATTGAACATAACATTGTTTGTAAGATTCATCACTTCAAGCAAAAGCTGGGTGAAATGGTGGGAGATGCCTCTTTGCAAATACGTATGCTAAAAGTTGGGTGAAATATTGTGAGATGCCACTTTGCAAATAAAGAAATATGTTAAAAGTGCCCTCAAGGAGAATTACCTACATAAGAGAGACTAATGTCAAGGTTTAAAGAAGGCCTCCAACCAATAAACACTTGAAAAAAATAAAGAAATATGTTAAAAGGTGCCCTCAAGGAGAATTACCTACATAAGAGAGACTAACGTCAAGGTTTATAGAAGGCCTCCAACTAATAAACACTTGAAAAAAATATGAAAAACCTTAAGAAGTGCTCAACTCTAAGGAGTGTACCCTTGGAGTCATTGATTAAGAAGACAACGACAAAGCCCACCATGGAGATGACAATGAGAGGGATACTAGTAGGATGCTAAATCTATGACTAGCACTAGAAGTGTGGTTACTATGGAATTTCACTTGAATGCATAATGTCTCATAGAGTTGATAATGAGGAACGTTAACCAAATGTTCAAACCAGCTCAATTTTCTTATAGGCCACAACGTATGCAAAAGTGTGGAATTTGTTATGGAGATCATCCTACACATCATTGCATGCAAATACCATAATCTGCTAACCATGTTCCACCTAGACAAGCAAACTCATGTAAAACTAGAGAAATAGTGGACCAATCATGAAAACAGCAAGTGCTACTATAACAAAGGATATTTGAGAGAAAAGTTGTATGTTTCAGGACTTGTAGCACATTTTATTAATTTGGAAAATCAGAGGGGACCTTCTATTCCTTTCAGAAAGTACGGATAAAAGCATGATACCGAATCAGATGGTAGTGTAGTTAGTTTTAAGGAAAAATTACCAAAATACCCCTCTAATTTGAGGAAATTCCCAGAATACCCCTCAAATTTTCAAAACTCCCAAAATACTCTTGTATCTATTTTGGTTGGATTGTTCAAGATTTTTTAATCTTCATTCGTTTTTGACAACTGAGATCCGTTTTTGAGTGCTCATCCTGTAATTTGTCACCAATTACCATCACAAAGAAGGCAATTATGTCTAAAAATAATGAAGCAATTCATCTCCAAAGCCTAGATAACCAACTCAAATTGTAGTTTTAGCATCTTGTACGATAAACAATCACTCTTCTTGTGAAGACCTACAAAAAAAATTTATTTTTGGAGAAATTTACTCTCACAACCAGAGGTACTCTGGGAATTTTGGAAAATTTGAAGGGCATTTTGGGACTATGACAAAATATGAGGGGTATATTGGGAATTTTTGAAATTTGAGGGGTATTTTGGGAATTTCCACAAATTAGAGGGGTATTTTGGTAATTTTCCCTAGGTACTTGGTGAGCCTAAGATTCTTTTTTGGCTATTTGAGCCCAGCATCGGCCACGTTCTCCACTTCTCTGACGTCGGATCTTTAAACGGATCCTGCCGTTAACTCTGTGCAGCTTTTTCAATGCGCTCGTTGAGGATTTTGATCGTTATCAACGATTCTGCGCAGCTTTTTCACACACTCTCGTTGAGGATTTTAACATGCATTTGACGGAGTATCACAATATTGAAGCACCGGGTGATTTTTATCTTCTCCAACAACTCCCTGCTACCTGTGAAGAGCAAGGACTTCTTCTAGATGGTGGATATTGCAGAGGTGATCTCGCCTACAAGCAAGAATATAGGTCAGGAAGCTATGGGCAGTTTTCAAGAGATTCAAAGAGATGGCATCTCCCTGCTACCTGTGAAGAGCAAGGACTTCTTCTAGATGGTGGATATTGCAGAGGTGATGTCGCCTACAAGCAGGAATATAGGTCAAGAAGCTACGGGCAGTTTTCAAGAGATGCAAAGAGATGGCATCTCTCCAAATGCAATCACGTACGCTTCCATCTTGAAGGCATGGAGCATTACGCAAGACGCTGATATGTGCAAAAAAATTCACGTCGATGATATTTCAAGAGCCATTCTAAGGCTTTGCAAGACCCCGATCTGTGTATGCAGGTCGACTGCACAAAACAACAATCGGGCTATCATCACACTACACTTTCATTTGATGCATTGTTCAGAGTCTTGGCACGTCGGAAGGGTGCCATGGTTTTGACACTCTTACAAGAGGATATGGCAAAGGATGGCTGCCAACCAGACAAGGTCACCCTTTGCACTTTCATCAAAGGTTTTAGTAAAGCACAGCAACCCAATAAGGTTCTAGAGCTTTACAGTCAAATGCGAGAGAAGGATTGGCCGGTGCCTGGAGTTTTAACATATAGTCAAATGCGAAAGAAGGATTGGGTGCGTGGAGTTGTCACATGCAATTGCATCATTGACATACTTGCCACGCATGGATATACTGACAAAGCCCTATGAAAAGTCTATTTTGAGATGTGAATTAGTGGTTGCTACCTTGGATATAACATTATTATAAACCTCTTTCATTGCGTGAAGAATCTGCATATTGTTACCTGACTCTTCAATGATATGCTTGAATGTGATTTGGGCCCAGATGGCTACTAGCAAACTGACCTATTTAGACACATCTCAAAGGTGCCAATGTTGTGGATGCTTACAAGCTATTCCAAGAGACCTTGGATAAGAAACTTAGTGTGACACTTGCCACATGTATTCCAAATACTTCAGAAAGCTCATATAAGTGCCTGAGGAGCTTCGTATCCGGAATGTCATCTCTTGGAATGAGGAAGCTCTGGGTTGTTTTCAACAGATGCACAAGGGTATTTCTCCAGATGTAATCACCTACGCTCTTGATGTAGCAGCCTAGCAAGACCCTCTCACATGGGTGACAGAATTCACGATGAGATCACAGGATGCTAGAGAATCATGTTGTGCTTGGCAATGCTTCTGTCAATATGTATGTTCATTTCCGCAGGAGGTGGGTGTTGCCAGTGCAAAGTCCATAAGAGGAGTTATCGGCATTCTCACGCTCCTCACCATAGTGCTTCAGTGGTGGGTGAATGACCATGTCAGTGCCACGCTGGCGTTGCCAGCACAGTGCTTAGTGGACAGGCTACCTGGCTTGCACAACAGGCAGCTAATCTACAACTCCATTTCCTCCTACTGGAAGCGAATGCCATTGTGCAACGACTGCCAAGCCCGCCTGCTCCGATTGAAGAGCCGTGTCCCTTTCGACTCGTTGTGCAATGTCAAGTGCAACGACCTGCACTTTCTTGGTCAACTGCTGGTGCGAATCCTGGATGTTCACGATGATCTGAAGGAAAACAGCAATCCCGAATCAGTCGGTACTAGTACTCCGCCGTACGGCATCGTCAAAAATTTCATCTCCCGCATCATGAAGTGGGCCGCTCGCTGTGCGGAAGTGTGCATTCGATCACCTCAGGTGGACGAAAGCAGAGCTCTGTTGCGTTGTATTTACTTGGTGAGCCTAATGTCCTTTTTCAGTTCCTCCACACGAGACTGAGCCACGTGGAGGGGCAAATCGCTATATGTGATTACTTCGTCGGCTCAAAAGCTTTTTTTGAAAGGACACACATGCGATGAAGGCAGCGACAATCAGGAGTTGGCCGGGGCTGGCAAGTGCTAGCCTTGAAGAGAAGAGCCTTGTAGGGCAGGGCGCTCCTTGCATTCTTGTCCAAAGCTTCATAAAAGCAGCGCTGGCAATCAGAACTTCTGAAGCAGGTGAGAGAGGAAAGAGAAAAACTGCCTTCCTCATCATCATTCGTACATACAGTGAGGGAGCACGATCACATGGAATACATTAATAGCAGGTTATAGTCAGTATGGTTGCTGGCTCAAAACTCTGGATCTTTTTGATAGAATGCAAGTCAGTAGTACAGAGCCAAATAATGTTCTCCTTGCATCCATAAGAGTAGTACAGAGCTAGATGATGTTCTCCTCGCATCCATAAGAGCATCTAGGGATACAGGATTTATCGAGAATGTGACACTCTAGACTTGACTCGAAGTTCTCGGTACAAGACATGCTTATTAATATGTATGTCGAACGTGAAGCCTTGGATGATGGTTGCAGGTTGACTGACATGATGCCAACAAGGGGTTTATCTGCATGGAATGCTATCTTCGTAGATAATATCTAGCATCAGATGGCAGATGTTTCCTCCATTGTGAATGTTTTGAAAGCATGTACCAAGCTACAAATTCATGTCAAGGCCAACTAATGCATACATGGAGCTTTCGTTATGACTTGCAAGGGACATTGACCATTGGAAATGCTCTCGTAGAATATTATATGAACTGTCAACATGTGAAGCTTCTCCCATCGGCGGATCCGTTGCTGGTATCTGGCCTGCCACTAGTAAGCATGGGGCTGATGTTATTGTTGGCCTCCCCGACACTGGCATCTGGCCCGAGCGCAGCAGCTTCCGTGCCAATGCTGACTTTTCCCTTGTGCCTCCCTGGTGGAAGACTTATGTGAAATATCACCTGCCTATCATCACTGATCCTGGTGTCAACATCCTTGCTGCATGGATAGGATTTCAAGCACCTTTAGGATTAGCTGGAGACAGAAGGAGAGAGGATTTCAATAACCTGTCGAGCAGGCGATGTCATGCCCACATGCGGCAAGTGTGACAGCACTTCTCAAGGCTATACATCCCACATGGAGCCCGGCAGCAATACGATCCGTACTTATGGCAACAACAAAGGTGACAGACAACACAGGATTGGCAATAGCAAATGCCTGGATTGGAACCACAGCAGATACAACTGCTTAAGGTGTAGGCCACATCGATCCAAGCATGGCTCC
Organism: Adiantum capillus-veneris; assembly: GCF_014529385.1. NCBI lineage: Eukaryota > Viridiplantae > Streptophyta > Polypodiopsida > Polypodiales > Pteridaceae > Adiantum > Adiantum capillus-veneris. The sequence continues at coordinate 149,794,078 of NC_140936.1, read as the reverse complement.
AAGACTACACCAATTTTTTGTGTAGTCAAAACTATACAGGGTGTATTTGTGGATGCAGGTATCTGCAATAGAGCAAGAATTCCAAACAAAATGGGCGATTTAAACTACCCTTCATAATCAGAATAAGGGAAACACATTTGAGGCTACATTCACAAGGACACTAACAAATAGAGAGAAGAATGAAAGGTTTGCTAGAAGCATGGCAATTATGAGCACATAGATCGAAACGTGAACGATCGAGATACAACCACGACTCCCAACTCGATAACACTTCAAGGTCCGTTATCTGCATCCAATCCTTTATGCCTACGCTTTTGCATGGTTCAACACATAGACCATAAAGTTAGATGTGCTTTGCTTTAAGCGTAATCAATATCTTTTGCATGTCTTGACTCTTGTTTTGTGTCTGACAAAAATTACATATATTCACAACAGTGGCCATTTTGATTGCACAAGCACGACTCCAGCTCGACAACATTGCAAGGGTCGTTATCTAGATCTAATTTTCTATGCTCATACGTTTGCTTGGCGCAACACATAAATGCTACGGGGCAGGGCACGGCTTCCGTTTCTTATTATTTCTGGAGAGAACACAGTGCCAACTCTCCATCATACTTTTGTATGGCACTTTTGTATGACGTGCACTGTATACTTAGCATCTTCAATCTGTGGCGCATCATTGCAAGACGAAATGTTTAACTATTCACATTACTTTTCTGTAGCTCGACTCAAAGATGGGTATGAAGCTTGTGCAATCGAAAAGCATCTGTAAAGTATTGCAGGTAAGTAAAGCACTTCATTTCTAATTGCCATACTATATATGTCCTCATACTTCCATACTAGGTCTCAAAATGAGGTAGGCCCACCAAGCAAGACTAGTTTTAATGGGTAAAGTTCCAAAAAACTAAACCAAACGTTATACAAGATCGATGGCTAGCGTCTAACACGCAACGAGTTCCAAAGAAGATGGTAGGTGTTCACAGAGAAGAAGAAGGAGAGGAAACTATCCCGAGAGAGAGAGAGAGAGAGAGAGAGAGAGAGAGAGAGAGAGAGAGTGTCGAGCGATATTGTTTCTTGATGGCAGTCCGTGACGCTCCATATAAACTTGGGCGACGTGAAGAAGTGTCCAAGACCTCTGAGGTAACCCTGTTGCTTCACCCTAACACACATACTTGCAAGAGTTCATGCATGGCGTCGCCTGGTACACATGACACACAAGCATCATGTGCAGAAAGTATATATGTTGCACAAGCCTGCACAATTTCAAATATACGAGTCTGATAGACTGTTACAAGATGTATAAGAGGTTCATAATAGTAAAGGAGAGTTCAATTGGCAGCGTGCCAGTTATTTAGCTTAAATAACCTTTCAAACTAGTGCATGAGTAAATTTCATATTTAGAGAACTTGCTTCATGATCTCTTTTTTCTGTCATACTGACCATATGAAGGTAAGTCCATACCTATTCTCTCATTTTGAAATTTCTGGCTGCTGGGAATTGAGAATCTCCTTCGTTTAACCTCAAATATTAAAGTATATATAGACTTCATAGTTGTCAATGATTGATAGCAAAGTTTTGGCAGCGATTGGTACTTGGTACTACAGAGATACATCATCGTTGCCAAGAAACTGATTTCTTCAATCAAGAAACTTATGAAATACTTAATACGTTTTGAAACTTCTCTTGAACATTTCAAAGATGAATGCTTTCTGCTAGTGTCTAAGTCACATGGTCTACTCCGTTGAAGTCTTCAACTTTAAAGTGAGTTTTTGAATCTCCTAGTCTGTTAATGTTGATGTTTATGTACATGTGTTATAAGTGTAAGCTGTAAGCAAACATATTTATGGCGTGACACGTAGAGATTTTGAGGAAACCTTTTATTCTGGTGTTTCATGAATTAGTGAAACCGTTTCGAAACTTTGGAAACTCATTTCATATGAAACGTCTCTAAACTTCATGGCTACCATGAGATACATCAATGGGACACTTCAATTTATTGGGTTGCAACTAATATTAGCTGGCTTACTCCTATCAGAGACAGTCGTGGGAAACTTCGAAACGGGAACAAGAACAACAAGAATGGAAACATAGTTTAACTTTTCAAAACTTGGACTCATAATTTGTGCCACAAGAATCTAACATGCGTAGAGATTTCCCTCACAATGTACTGATTCATCATGGATAAAGGAGATTATAGTGACATCTATTTTCCTTGATGAAGAGAGTGACAAATTGAAAGTTCCATGAACCTTAAGTAAGGATAAAGCCAAAACTGGGTTTTTTTACCCCTTGTCAGTTTATGCAACATCATGCAAAATGGGTGCAGAACTTGAAAAGATGTTGTACTACAAAGGTGGAGATCATGATGAGTACGATATGACTTGGGATAGATTGTTGTAAATCATTTAGATATTTTAAGAACAAATTAATCTGCTATTCCCTCATGAGAGGATCCATAGAGGAAAGCGAGAGACCTCCTCCCTCCTGTGTTTGGTCTCTAGTACTAATATAAGACCTTGGGTACTAGCATGCTAATCTCATCTCATCCAACCCCCTTAAGTAGAGTTCCTTGGCTCTACTATCAGGATCCCTTACCATGTATGTTATAGGCTCCTAGACAACCTTGCGAGTAGAGAAAGCTTGTTCTGACATCCACATCTAATACAAGTGGAAAGGCTACTTTTAGATGTTTTCAATAGTTAAAGGCAAAAAAAACTCAGCTTTTTCAGTGGATTCTTCACATAAACAAGAAACCTTTGCTTGCTAGTTAGACACTGTTAGTATGTATTGTGTCACAAATTGCTGACATATCAAGCTACTGAAGACATAAGCTGACTCGCAAATTCCGGCTGAGGAGAAGCAGCAGCAGAAAAAGTTTTACCAACTTGCAAAGTCTTGCTCAGTGGCTGTCACAAGACAGGCACCACGTGCCAATAGAAAAGAACAGACTGAACAGACTTTTAGCACTTCAAATAACAACTGAACTGAGAGAGAGAGAGACGACACGCGGCACGGAGTGGCGGAATTCCACCCCGGAGAGTATTAGCCCCAAACCTTGGTGCCCCTTTCGGTATTTCTTTATATTGCATCAACACAGTACAAGCTGGTACTCCAGACTCTGCACCTTCTCCGGAGCACGCCAGAGAATGAGCCCTTAGCACATATTTAAGGGCCCTTGGCCTATGAAAAGCAGTTTACATGAAAAGCCTTCAAACTCAAAAGCTTATGGTCCAAAAGCAATGCCAAAAAGCTGCCAGCGTAAATCACGGAATTCCGTACAACTGCCATGTCTGCACTGTCAGCACGTTTTGCGGAAATCTGCCACGTCAGCACTGTTAGCGGAAAATCTAAAAACTGCCACGTCATCAGTTGCTACGCATGTGTGCGGGCCCTGCTTTATTTTAATCATTTATGTTACTTGGGGCCACATTGAACGGGGTCCCCATAAGTTGGTAGGACTACTTCTTTTGTTACTTGTTCTTCTTAGGGTTTAGGCCCCTTGACCGTCATCTTCAAGTTGGCTCCATTCTTCAGGGCTTTGACACGTCAGCAATTTGTGACATCTCCCCTTCTTGAAAGAGAGTAATCGTCCGTGATCACAGCATATCTGCAAAACAACTCAAGTCAGCTCAAAAAAATTTCCGAGGGTCATTTCGAGGGACAATCGATTTGCTCTTTTTGTTAAGGAGTTGGCTTCTTCTTTCTGTTCTTTTGATCAAGGAGTTGGCTTCTCCTTTCGGCTCTTTTGATCAAGGAGTTGGCTTCTCCTTTCGTCCAATTCGGAACTCTTGATATGATGTTCACACAAGAAAATGATGCAAATTATGAAATGGAAACAATCTCTTTTAATAATTTCACTATGTGACATGGCTTGTGTGTGATGTTATTTTCACCCCAAGCAAGGGTAGAAACCTTGGTGAAATCCACCAACACTTCTTGAAACAATTGGCGTTACTCCTCTGTTGTGCTGGCAAGACTGATAAGCTTGACTGCAGGCCGCACTCATTGAAACTTACTTTCCAAAAGAATCTCATTCCCTCTTGACTTAGCATGCCTTTTTAGCTTTATTTGATGCAAGAGGTTCAAAGAGAGAGAGAAGCCTCTCTTGCTTTATTTTCAAAGCTTTTAATTTTCAGCTTTTGAAGCTTTTGGGGCCCTGCTTTTAGCATCCCTTTGTAATCTTTAAATAAGCGGGTGGGCCTCTCACTTCTCAGAGCATCTGGACGCAGAGTCTGAGTGTGAGCGCCTGTCGGCACTCTTGTACTTTGAACACAGATTAATTGTTATGTCCCGCTCACAGAAGAGGGGATCTAGCCCAGATGCTGTCGGGATAGGCGTCCAGTGTCCGAGCGGACGTAGTGTGAACACGGCCAGTGTGGCCGGCCATTATTATAAAAGGGAGGCCAAGGCCTCATTTGCAGTTATCGACCCCCACTGGCAGAGTGTCAGTGGTTAGCCTGCGAGGCTAGGAGTGCGTGAGGTCACCTCGAGGAGGTGAGACTGGGTGGTATGGGACGCCCGGTCTTACAGGTGCACGCCTACGTCCTCGGACGCTGGCCCCAGCACGAGGGAGCTGCCGGATGGTGGCTATGGTCGGGTGGTTTGTCCGACGCGCGTCTGTAGGCGGTCTGTGTGGCCGGGAGATCCGATCTCCTTGTTCGTTTCATGGTATCAGAGCCGGCTTGGTTGCACGAGGGACTGTGTGCACACCTACGGATAGGTTCGAGTCGGATAGTCCTTGTTTCATGCAATTTTTGATGAAATGGTTATTTAATTAATCATTTTTCTTCTCTTGAGCATGTTTGCAGGTGAAATTTAACAGACTGCTCGTTGTTTTTTGATAAAATTCATTGATTTAAAAGGGGGAAGTGCTGAAAATCAAAGGATGTTTTATTGAATCTACCGGTTTTCGATGAAAATCAGTGTATTTACCTTTAATTTGCTGTTTTTGTATTGAAATTCAGCATATGAAATACTTTTACATCTCTTTGTAAGTCCTCTCTGTAAGTCTCTCTGTGCGAAGCATAGAGAGAGAGAGAGAGAGAGAGAGAGAGAGAGAGAGAGAGAGAGAGTACCTCTCTGGACATTCAGCGCTGCTGAATTTTTTTCTCTGAAGCGGAGGGAGGAGCCAGCGTGTGTTGCGCAGGAGGAGAGGGAGGGTAGCGTGTGTCGTTCGCATGCCAAACACAAAGGGGCACGATCTTTTTTTTTCCACGCGTCAATTCCTCTCTCTGTGCTCGATTTTTTGCAGGTTGCGCTGGAAACTCGACGTTGAGTTTTTTCCTCTACTTGGGAGGTTATGTAAATGCCCCTTTTATTTTAAAAGGGCCAGAACATTTTGAATTTTTTAAGCCAGGGTCTGAAACCTGAGTTTATTAAAAATTCACTTATGGAGACTTCAAAGTTTACAGAGAACTCATTTTCTCGAGTCTTCTGCTTCTCTCTCGCGCCTTCTCTCTCACGTGCTCGCGCTCTCGTGCTTCTGCGCTGCCGCCATCACCTGCTCGCGTTCCGACGCTCATGCCGACGCGTAGAGCTCTTTAAACTTAGACTTTTCGCGACTGAACAGTGCAGAAAAGTCTCGGTTTTGCGTGAATTTTTCAATTTTTCCAGCTCTGATGTGCAGCGTGACGACGCGTCAGGTAACATCCAAATTCCATTCACGTATGCTCTCTACACTTGGATTACAAGCACTTTCCGAAGGGTCGTACAGGGGCTCAGTTCCCGACTTTCTACTCTCGAAAATATGGCTTAGTCGACGACTGCGGTATTTCCGAGGACGAAACCCACTCCAGCATTTTCGGACGCAGATTGCTGCTTTTGGGCGTTCGCAGGGTGGTCCGACTGCTACAATTTCGTACAAAACTACAAATTTCTCAGGTGAAGAGAAGGAGTGTACGGAATTGGCCGTAAATAACTGGCTACACCAGTGGACCACATACTTTGATCTCCATGGGGAGCATGATGAACGGAGGATTCAGACGATTCCTCTCTATCTGCGCAGCAAGGCGCTTACCTGGTGGCGTGACATGACAGAAAAGCCTACGACGTGGGCTGACTTTTGCGTGAAATTCAAGAGGGATTTCGCCAAAATGGACCCTTTGAAAGCTTACGCCAAATTGCAGAGTCTTTCGATGAAAACTCTGTCTTTTGATAAGTATACGACAGCTTTCAAAGAGGCACTCACCTTCTGCAAGGTGGATTCCACACACACCGTGCACATGTACTTACTGGGGTTACATGAAGATTACCCTTGGGTCTTAATCAAGGACAAAGCCCCGACTGATGTCGAGGATGCAGTGGCAAAGGCCAAGACGTTCCATTTGATAAATGGAGCGAATTATGAGATGTCCATTCACTTTGTTTGTGATCATAGCATTCTCTCATTAAGAATGGAAGGCTCTACCTTCCATAAGAACAAAAGGAACCTTGAGCACAGTTCAGAGCACTCATCTTGAGCAAAGCGCAAACATCATTTCGCTGCACCTAACATGAAGCTATCTTTGCAAAATTCCTGATAAACCTTCTATAGTATGAGCACAATCCCAATGTCATAAAAACTAATATCTAACTCTCCCAAATGATTTTCCCATGTTTTTTTTTTCCCCGAGAAAAAGATCCTTCCATTAGTTAAAGAAACTGCCCATAGGGCTACAACCACCTCTTCAAGAGAGGGCTACAACCACCATGATGGGGAGACTCTCCCAATGAAAAACTAGCATATGTACAATGAGGCTAAATCAAGAAATGGGAGGAGGGAAAAGCCACACAGGTGGTTGGTAGTGCCATCGGAGTACACCCTGGACCATGGTGTAGAAAGGCCCAGGACGCCAGAGTCGAAGGAAAGCCTCTCTGTACTCCGGCATGCGGTCGGAGCTGCCTTGTAGTCTCTCGAGCTGTCCTCTGAGAGAGTGGATCAGCTCTAGCCAAAGATCGCGAACAGTCTCTACTGGTGGCACAGGGCGAGCCTCAAAGATGCGGAAGCAACGGGCCCGCCAGATGAACCAGAGTGTCAGGCCACTGATGAGCTCCCAACACTCCTCACAGATACAGATTTTGCAGATATATTCAATCGAATACAGAATGTGGAGCTGGTAGCAGGATATTCCATCCGGGATGACTACTTGATGAAGAAAACGATGTTGTGCGTTACACAGCCGTTGAGGGAAAAGGTTTTAACCGAATGCCATTGTTCACCGCGGTATTGATACCACCTTGAAAGGTGTGGAGAAATACTTCTTTTGGTCGAGACTCAAGAAGGATGTGGACGATTTTGTACACAGTTGCTTGGTATGCCAGAAGGTCAAGTTTGACAGGCATAAAGCACAGGGATTGTTACAGCCTTTACCCATACCCACCTACCTCTGGGAAAGTATTGCTATGGATTTCATTTTTGATCTCCCGAAGACATAGAGTGGGCACGATGGTATCTGGACTGTTATTGGCAGATTTAGCAAGCAAGCTCATTTCATTCCAGTGAAGAAGACAGTCAATCCGGATCATTTAGCGAGACTGTTCATTGCCCAGATATTCAGATCACATGGCATGCTTGAGACAATTGTCTCTGACAGAGATCCCCGATTCACGAGTTTGTTTTGGAAGGCGATTTGGGAGAACATTGGCACACGATTGCAGTGTTCGTCATCTTTCCAGCCGCAGACAGATGGGCAAGCTGAGATTGCGAATTCAGTCGTACTGGATTTATTGAAGTCTTACATTTTGGATCAAAAGACTCAATGGGAAAAGTATTTGCCCTTGGTGAATTTGCCTACAATAACATGATACACTCTTCGATAGGGAAGGCACCATTTGAGATTATTGAAGGTGCTCCGAAGGTTCCACCCTTCTTAAGCGCGAAAGATAAGATTTTTGAAGCCGGCCAGTACACGAGGGACTTGGACACAGCTTTTGCCAAGGTCCGGGAGGCTTTAGAGAAATCTCAGGAAAGACACAAAAAGGCAGCAGATCGACACCGTCGCGATTTGAAATTAAAGGAGAATGATTGGGTGCTCTTACGTTTTGAGAAGGCACGCCTGAGAAAGAAAAAGGGAAAGGAGCGGCTTTTTCCAAAGCTTAGCATGAGATAGTATGGACCTATCCAGATAAAAGAAAAGATAAATGATGTCTCCTTTAGACTGAAGCTGCCCGATACTTGGAGGATTCACAATACTTTTCATGTGAGTCTCTTGAAGCCTTTTAAAGGCGATGTGCCCAATGATGGGGAGCTAGATGAGCAACCCGAAGTGGAGGAAAACGAGGAGATACTCGTTCCAAAATAGAAATTGGCACATAAAGATAGAAAGATAAAAGGTAAAGCGATAAGGCGGTTCTTGGTTAAATTCAAGAACTATCTTGCATTGGATGCGAAGTGGATGGAGGAGGAGGACCTGACAGATACTCCTCAGATTGTGAATCTTTATGTTTAGCATAGTCTACTCCGATAGAACCTCGACTTCAGCTTGGGCAGAATTTGGTGCAGCGGGCTTGCACAAGAGGGGAGTCACTCCGCTCCTTTGTCAACAAATTGCCCCGATTTTTGATAATAGAGTCACTGATGTCCCTATTGCGTTTTATGGATATTGTGGGTTGACAGTATTCTGCTGTAATGACTTTAAGACTTGGAATTCTTGATAATATGATACTGATTTGTACTTGACTTGTTTAAGTGAAGGGACTAATAGACGAAATGACTACAGCATTTTGGTATGATAAATCTCTATAGACATGATTGCAATAAGGATTAGTCAATCAGGCATCTGAGAGGTCCCGATTGGATCTAGATGCGATTTCTAAATACGTTACCATTTAGTCATGGTCTCAGATTGGAATCATTGTTGAATGTGATTTGTGTGATGTCCTGTGATGTGACTATCGATTGGTACATGTGCTAGATGTGTTGTTCCTAGTGCGTCGGTACTAACAGTCAGCGTCTGCTAAGACACTTTATGGCTTTTGTCTGTTTTGCAGGCGTAATCGAGGACGATTACGATGCTTTCAAGGGGGGGGTATGTCACAAATGGGTGACGTGGCATGGCCTTGGACACAATTACAGTGGGGCAGCAGAGCACACACACTCTCCCCGGCTGGCAGACATTCCCAAAAAAAGCGCTGACGTGTTGACGTGGCATACCGTACGGACTTCTGTGATTTGCGGCGCAAAACGCGGCAGCAGGCTGACGTGGCATGGCTGTACGGAAATCTGCTTTTTACACCAGCTGAATTCTACGCAAGACAAATTGAGAAGCTTTTGGGATTAGTTGCTTTATTTTAAGTGGCTTTTAAAATTGACAGCTTTTGGGCATCCCTTTTAACCTTTAAATACGTGGGTAGGCCCTCACTTCTCAGAGCATCTGGATGCAGAGTTTGAGAGTGAGAACCCTCCCACTCTCTTGTACTTTGAACACAGATTAATACAAAAAGAAATACCAAAAGGGGCGCCAGTCTTTGGGGCCAATATCTCTAGGCACGGAACTCCGCCGGTGGGCCGTGTCGAATCAATTGTGAACTGTGAACTGTTTTGAAGTGAATCTCTGCTGTGTCGCGGTAGAATCTTGACTTGGAGTGTCCAAGTTTATTACATCCTTGGTAGAGCAGAGGAGATCAAAGAGCGTCAACAACTGAGGGCACGTGGTTATAGACCATCACATTGAGACAGACGGGCGATTCAGGCCATCAGACACTTCTCAAGGAAAGAGCAAGACTCCTGACCCCGGAGATCATGCGAGTCCTTGCAATGGCTGATCTACACACGCCATACTAAACTCTCCCATAATCATAGGATGTGCCTGACTAGGTGTGCATTCCTCATGATAGTGTACTTTGCCATGGATGTAGATATGCATTGAGCCCATAGTTGAGTAGAGCTCCATCCAGTCCTCATGTACCCCATCCACACTACTTTCATACCTTTGTTTATCACATGCATCCATCCGCAGCCTTTGACACAACTACATCGTAAGGGATACTTTGTACCTGGTATTACCTTGTAGGCCAGGTTTCTGTTGCCTTGATGAGGCGTTAATAAAATCATCCCCCCCCCCCCGCCCTCAAAAAAAAAAAAACCAAACAAAAAAAAGAAAAAAAAAAGAACACCCACACACGCTACTGTGTGTCATATTCCTTCCTACTTTCACAAATTAGCACACTAGTACTGACAAAGTTGTGTTTGCTCATCTTAGAGGGGTAGTCCTCTTGCAGGTAATGATGGAGCAGTACCAAGTGCCACAATGCAGGATCTAGAGGAGGCAGGTATACTATTACCTGCAACTCTTCCATTCAAGCGCACACAGTTATCAGAAAGGTACCCCAAAGGACAAGCCAGAGGGAGGCATTGGAAACATCTAAAGCAAATGCTGCAAGCAGAGAACTACCATCTATATCCTGCTGAGGAACCCAACTGTGCGTGATTCTTGTCATTCAATCTCTAGCATTGAAAGGGTGTGATCGCATTATGTTTTCAAGAGGGCTTTGCAGTTTTGGGAGATGTTTTTGTGTGCATGTGTTTGCATGCCCTCTCTTCAGCTCGACACTTGCATTAAAATGGACTGATCACCAGATCTTATTTGATTGTTTGCACATAGTCTGTTATTGCTGATGTTTTGTATTGCTTTATTTTGAAGATATGAACATTGAAGCGCCTCCTTCCATGTATCCAGCCAAAAAATACTGTGATATTACGGGCTTCGAGGTATATTTTGTTTACGACGTTTTAAGATGGGTCTTGTTTCTTATACTAGGCCAAGTGAGTGGCAGAGCTTTTTTAATATGTATGTGTGGATTATTACAGGCGCCATACACCGATCCAAGAACAAAGTTGCACTTTGCAAATACAGATGTATTCAAGCAGATTAGATCATTGCCTAATGAATCTGTTCAACAGTACCTTGCATTACGTAATGCTCAAGTAGTTTTGAAGTGAAATGATCATCCACTCAGGGAGGTAAATGGTCACAGCTCCATTGAAACAATGGAGAGGGAGGTGGGACCGCATTGTTGACATCTGGCTGGTGTCTTTCCATGGAGCAGACAATGTGCAGGACAAAAATGGGCGGCCAAGTAGAGCTTCCAGGAAACCTCTTTGGATATTGAAACTTTTTTTATTGCCAAGGGATGAGCAAGTAGAAGCAACAACCACTACAGCATGCACACCCATGCATGTTTGTAAGTTGTTTAGGAAAGCTTGGGCATTTATCACCATAAATGGTTTGCTGCCATGGACAGAAAATGTTGAAATACAGGTATTTTATAGCAATACATCTATAAAAAAAACACTTGGTCTCTCAAGGGATCTCAGATTGAAGTGTTTGAATTTACTTGGGTATTTGTTTCTATAATATATTCTGAGTGTGTCCCTTGCTTTTATAGTTTTATGAGTGCTTTATTCCCTCTTATAATTCGTGAGTTCAGACTATTCTGAACTTATGAAGGTATATTTGTTTCTATAATATATTCTGACATGATAGTAGTATAGTCTGGTATAGTGTTTGCATTCCTTCTGCGTCTTGTAGAAAGTGGATGGCCTTATTTTTCTCTCTTCAATTGTGAATTTTAGCTATGTTACTTTGGTTCTTGCATGTATGCATGCATGCTTATGCAGGCTCCCGTTTTTGTCAGGTTTCTCTAGTTTGGCTGGATGAAGTTCTTGGGCTGGATGCCGGAGGCAGCATTTGAGAGAGAGAGAGAGAGAGAGGGAGAGAGGGCTGGATGCCAGAAGCAGCATTTGAGAGAGAGAGAGAGAGAGAGAGAGAGAGAGAGATTTCATGATGAGTGATTCTTGATGCTAAAGAATTGTGGAAATGAGCGTCGCAATTGTGGTTGGGAGAGGAATTCGTGGAGGGAGAGCTCATGTCTGAAAGTGTGGTAAAGCAAGCTCTAATGTGATCAAATGCTATGATATGCCAAGACTCCACAAACTTTTTGAATGCATAAAGTGCATAGTCAACGAGACATGGTGGTTCCCCAACGCCTATCTCGTTTTGTAGAGAATGAGAGTTGAGCGGGATGGAGGTGATAGCGTAGATCATACTCAAGGGGATGGGCTGGGTCCCTCATTTGGAGAAGATGGTGGTTTAGTAGTTGGAGGCAACATATGGGGGGGGGGGGGGAGAGAGAGAGAGAGGGGTTTAATGATGAGTGATTCTTGATGCTGAAGAATTGTGGAAATGAATGTCGCAATTGTGTGGCGATCCTTAGACATAATAAGAAGCTTTCTAAGAGTCAGTACAATTTTCCCCTCTGTTTCTGGTATATTTGTTTCTCTAGATCGATCATGGCTTGCGTGAGCTTGCAATACACTCGGATTCCCTTTGGAAATGAGAACAATCCAAACATGTTTGGGTACCTCTTGAGGAAACCTTGGCAAAGACAGGCTTTTTCGCAATCCCAACGTGTTCTTGATGGATGTCAAGATACCTAACCCTGATGAATTTACTCTCCTGCCTCAGAATCAAAGCCTTAACTTTGAATATGGGACGTCTTTCTGCGTGAGCATCCAGCATTCTATCAACCTTGAGCTTGATCTTGGGAGTAGACATGCATGGAACGCTTTTGTGCATAACAGACATAAGAAGACCAGCTTTGCTCATGGAGACGAAATATACTGAGCTTCCAAAGAAGTTAACCGAAGGGAGGGCCATCGAGCCTGGGCTTCTGCTGTGCAAACCAAGAGCTCGAGTAATTTGAGGCTCCCTGTCACAAGTAGAGGACGTCCTCTGTAGACGAATGCATGCACCGTTAAGACGAGAAATTGAGTAGAAGTTTGCACGTGCGATTTGAGCTTGTGGGACGAGGGCAGCAGAAAGTTTGAGAAAAACCCGTAAATTTTAAAAGCCCAATTTTTTCTATTTGTTTGGAAAAATGTTCTTTGGGAACATTGTGGAGCATCCACTCTGCCATGCTGCCCCGTTTTGTCTGAGGTCCCTTACACATCTTATTAAACCTCAAAAACGAGTGAAAGGTTAAGGGGGATTAGGACTTGTAGCATTCATACTAACATAAATAATTGATATACTAATTACTCAATGAGAGTGAGAGAGAGAGAGAGAGAGAGAGAGAGAGAGAGTAATATTAAAATACAACTTGTTTAGATTGAAAGAGTGATACATGGGGTGCTTAAATAACACAAGAGAGGCATCTTTCACTCGTCCCATGCATGAACTAAAGAGAGAGGTTAGATGTTTTGACCACCTTATTAAGGCGTTTCCGTGTGATTGAAACCACTCCAAATTGACCTTGTTATGTCTATAAAGAGTCCCCATGGGTAGCACCATGACTTAAGCTACTTTTGGCAATATCTCACATGTTTTAAGTCACCTAATCCACTTGAAAACCAAGATATCATTCTCACATACTCAAAACCGGGATAAGTTAAAACTTGCAATTACAACCCCCCTCCCCTTGGGCTTTGGGCCATAACACTCCAATCCAGGAGTGCAAACATGACACTCCAATTCAAGAGCCACACTCTTATTTAGGAGCAAAAACCAACGTTTCAATCCAAGAGCAAAATCTTGAATCCATGAGAAAAACCAACACTCTAATCCAAGAGCAACATTTCGAATCCACGAGAAAAGTATGCTTTGCTAAAATCTAAGAGCATCTTCACCTTCTTCAATGCAAGAAAGGTTTTTTTGCAAGCAATTTCCAGCATGAACATGAATGTTTCATATTCATTATGGGGAGAGTAATTTGAAAATGATTTCTAAATGCAAAAAAAAATCGATGCTTAATGCAATCTCCTAAATGCCAATTAGATAATTTTAATGCTAATTTGAACCCCAACCAAGTTGGAGAGTAGTGGCTCAAGGGTATAAGCTCTAGGTCATACTCACACAACATAATTAGTCACTTATTAAGGATGGGAGACTAATTAGAGAGAGTAGGGGCTACTAACTACAATTATAATGATGATTATAAGATACTAATCATGCTTATAGCTCTGATACCAGTTGAAAGGTTAAGAGGGGTTAAAGAGTATAGCATTCATATTAGCATAATTAATTAATACAATAATTATTCTTGAGAGAGAGAGAGAGAGAGAGAGAGAGAGAGAGAGAGCAACTAACCCATCACCAACATAATTCACTTATTGATTTGATAGAACAATAAGGAGTGGATGAGTATTATTCTCATTCTGTGATCCACCACTTCATGATTTGGAATGTAACAACATTAGGCCAATATCATTGAATGTAGCGGAATTAAAGTAACCGTAGTGAGTTTCCTTAAGAAAATTCCTAATGAAAATAGAGGGAGTGCTTGATTGAAGATAGCAAAACAAACATTACACCTAGATAGCTTGGCATGAACAATACTTGTGAAAGAGACAGAATTATAGAAATTGACAACAGTTGAGGACTAGATTTACTTGGAGTCAATCTCCCCTCCAAAAGGCTTTTATATTATAGGTTCTCCCATAAAGCCACATTATTTGTGTTCCTTGAGACCGTGTTGATGCCATGAAGATAGAACGATTCATGCACCACCATAATGCCCAAAATTGGCCTCAAACACCAAGACCTCAAACACTTTCCTCAATCTCCATACCTCAAACACCTTCAAAGGTGAAGAGATCTAGCAGGGAGTGAGGAAAGTGTAGAGGAAGAAGATGTAGCATACGAGAAAGAAGTATTCTCCTTACCATAGATTACTCGTAAAGCTTAGCTTAGCATAGTTATATAGATGGTAGAGAAAATGAGCTTGAAATTGAATCTTGACTCTTGCTTGGACTTGCATTCCATGGCCAAGAGGTGTAGGTGTAGGCTCTCTCTTCTCAAGCTTGGAGAAGGAGATGGAGTTCTTGCTCAACACATAAGAAAGTGGGAGTGTGTGTGGTTGATTATGCCAAAAATGAGAGCCTCCTCTTGCCTTGGTCGACCCCCCTCTCTCCTAACACTAGCTTGCACCCTATTGGTCCATGTCAGGGCTTAATCAATCAGTAGGTGCCTTCATAACTAGCAAGGGGTGTCACATAGCGACAAGTGTCTCACTTTCCCCTTTTGAGAGAAAGCTTAGCTTATTATTGGACCTCTAGGTCTACTGGCCCATAGGAATTAAGCTACCTTATGGGCTGCTTAATTCTCATTGGACCCCTTCTTAGACTGTCCAATAGGAATTTAGGGGTCTTGCTTTTCATTGGTTCTTTGTATAGGAAGCTTTTTTCTAAAATGCTCAAGCTTAGTTTTATTGAGCTTAATTATCATTGGTCCTTTCTATAAGCCATCCACTGTAGGATTGCAATATTTATTGGGGGCAACCTGACTAGGGCTTGACATGTGTCCTTTATGCCCTCTTTGTCTTGAGTGAGTTTAGAGAGAGAGAGAGAGAGAGAGAGAGAGAGAGAGAGAGAGAGAGAGAGAGAGAGAGAGAGAGTTCTCTCTCATCCCCTAGATTTAGGCCTTGCCCCCTCCTTTGTAGGAAATTGTTGACTTTAGGAAGCACCTCAAGCACCTCAAAGTTGGGCATGATTCCCACCTAAAGGTCCTAGGACGAAGGACTTTCAATACTAACATTTGGAGGTCTTAATGAATCTTAACCTAGGGTCTTTCAAAGCTCCATTGGATGCACATTGATCTTTAGTAGACCATCTCCTTTTGAACCCCTATGGAGAGATAGCTATACCTCCTCCTGGGCCCTTGCTGAGATAGGTCTAGCTGCACATGTTGTATCCTAACTGTTGTTCCCATTTATCTCCCCATATTAAATGATCACTTCAATATGAGAAAATCATTAGGGATAGGTAGATATTAGATTTTATGACATTATCTCTCTCTTGAAATCATAGTCGTCCTTAACTATGAGGTAGAGAAGCTAAAGCCTAGTCATTAGTCCATGATTTTGTAGCAGGTAAAGGATCCCTTTCTACCCTACGACATCATTCCAGAATGGATGACTAATCCATTTGGTGCTTGAAAGACTTAGATTTTGCAAGCACATTTGTTTTTAGTCCATATCACATTCCCAAACTAGAGTGACAAGTTCTACTTGGTGTTTGGGAGACGTCGCCGCAAACATGATCCTAAGCATGCATACTTGTCAAATTAGTGCCGAAAGAAAAAGAGAGTCTTAAAAGACAAAAAAATTGTTTATTTGAAATGATTTTTTTTTGCTTACTCTACTGTAGCATTGTAAGCATTGACAAGGTTAATATTATCCTTAAGCTGTGTTCCTTGCATCCATCTAGCATCTTCAAAAGGATAATTTTTTTTGAACTTAATAAGATATCGTTGGATAATCTTACCATGTCTTAGCACCTTGTCTTCATGTTGAAGGATAGATTCGGGTTGAAGCACCTCTTCTTGATCCTTGATCTCTGGAGGGTCTTCATTTATTGGTTCTGTTGGTGGCTCTCCTTGTAAGGCTTGAATAGGCTCACATGAAAAGCATTGTGTATGAGCCAATGATTCGGAAACTTTAATTGATAATCCATCTTGTTGATTGGCTTCAAAATTTGAAAAGGATCGTACTATTTTTACTAATTTAGCATAATACTTCTGGTGGCCCATAGGATTCTTGCCCGTTGTTTGCCTTAAATGAGCCTTGGGGAATTTAAACAAGACCCAATCATTTTCCTTAAAAGTTAAGGCTCTTGTGTGCTTGTTAGCAGCAGCTTTTCACCTTTGCTACATGAGATGGATATAATCTCTTTAATCTTTTAAAAAGATTCTTGTAGATCTTGGCTATACTCATCTGTACAGCAACGAAGATCTTCCCATGTACCTTAAGTAGCAGGGGACTTTTAGATCTTCCCTCTGTGAAATTGAAAGGTGCCTTCCCAATAGAAGTGTGTATGGTGTTATTGTACGCATACTCTACAAGGGGTAAGTAATTTTTCCATTATGAGTGTCGATCTAGTTTTGTAACATAAGTTTTTAGTAGATCTAGGATCGTAAGGTTAGCTATCTCACTTTGGAAATCCGTTTGTGGATGATAGGCTAAAGAGAAACTTAACGTTGTACCTAGGTTCTCAAAGAGACTCTTCCAGAAGTTATTGGTCATTCTAGGATCTCTATTTGAGTCGGCACTATGGATGTTGGCAAGCCATGGTATTTGAAAATCTGCGATATGAAGAGGGTTGCCATTTGATGTGCCTTAATAGCCTTCTTGATAGGTATAAAGTGTGCTTGTTTACTAAACCTGTCGACTATTGTCCATATTATTGTATTCCCATTTATAGACTTGGGCAATTCAAAGATAAAATCCATGGATATGCTCTCCCATGGTGAATTAAGAATTGGAAATGGCTGGAGTAATTCAGGTTGCTTCCCACTATCATAATTTGTCTTTTGGCATACCACGCATTTTGAAACATACTCTTGTACATCTACTTTCATAGTAGGCCAATAGAAGTAAGTCTCTACTCCTCAAAGAGTAGGCCTAATTCCTCTGTGACCTGCATAAGGAGGAGCATGGGATTCGTATATTATTTTCTCACGACGTGAGCTCATATCACAAAGACTTTTCCATAGAGGAGATAATCATCCTGCAAGGTGAATGGTTCCTCTTTCTTCCCTAAGGAAAGATCTGAAATGACATCATTGAAATCGGGGTTAGTAGCATACTCTTCTATCATAAAAGATCGATCATTTGTGAGTTGTTATAGATACCGCATTTTCTTTTGGATATCGTGATAGTGCATTGCCATTTGATTGTGCTTGCGAGCAATGTGAGCAATATGAAAATTAAATGCAAAAGAAAATTTGTCCGCCCACCATATTGTGGTGGCAAAACTGAGAGAGGTGCTCATTGCAAGTATACCAACAATTTACAAGGGGTATAGTACGACCCGACTCATTAGCATCTATGTACATGTTCTTTTCCTTGTACTTGAAACAAGTCTCCTTTCAAGGAACTTTACATTGATATCCATGTGGTTGAACCACAGTGCCCCTAAGATAACATCCTCCTGACTTGAGAGGGGAGATGAAAAATTCTTCTTTGTCGACATAGTATTGGACATGAAGCCTCAATTTCCCAAACAAGGGAGTAAATGCAGCTTCTTGCCCCTTGCAAGCTCTGTCGGTCATTGCACTGTCTCACATCTCATGAGCGTGTATGCCTAATTTAGTGGCCAACTCCATTGATATTAAGTTGTGAGTGGAGCCAGGGTCAAAAAGGATAAAGGCATCATGCTCACTCAGCTTTCCCCAAGCATAGGAAACGGATGATCCTTTGCAATGAGTATCCTCTTTTGGGGCTTCAACCATAGAAGCCCTAGGCGGCGGCTCATTGCATGTATTTATTTTGGGGCAAGAATGATAGCCATGTCCCTGCTCCCCACATTTGAAGCATTTGTTGTCTTTGTAAAAACGTTCTAACTCTTTGGGAGAGAGTCTATTCTTACCTTCGTAGAGTCCTTTCTCCTTAGCCTTGTTATTGTTGTTGCTAGAGTTTCCTTGAGAAGAATTTTGAGCATAATCCTTTCCTCTAGGCTCATTTCGGTCTCTAGTTTCCATGGTCTTTGAATTCCTCTTAGCCCCTTGTTGGAAATTAATTTGTGAAGAGACCATAGTATGGTGGATGACTTTAGTGATGGTCCTAGGCCTTTGACAGTTGATATACTCGGCCATGTCTTCACGTAGCCTAGCACAAAGCTATTGTTTTTTTCTCTGAAGTCTATCTTTTGGTAGACGGTAGCTTTGAGATGTAAATCCAAAACTTGCCCACATACTTGTGAATAGACTCGTTGGGAGATAGCTTCAAGCTTCACTATTCCGTAAGAACTTTGTCTTTGGCATCACTTGCAAGAAACTACTTCCTTATAGAAAATCTTAGAGCTCCAGAGACCAGAAGCTACTTCCTTATAGAAAATCTTAGAGCTTTCCATGTCTTTGGAGATTCTCCATTACCTCGTAGACTCGACAACCATTGTCTGGAAAAATTTTGAAAATGCAAAGCTACATGTTGTAGCTTAGAGGACTCCGTGAAGACCTCATCTCCAAAGGCTGCATCAAATTAGTGGATGAAGGCCAAGACTTTGTTTCTGGCACCAAAGGTGTCATCATAGGTGAGAAAAGATATGTTCTTTCCTCCCTCTTTGAACTTCTTGAGCTTGTAGGACCTATTCCAAGCAGCATAAGACTTCCAATGTCCTCTCCTCTTGAACTCATTAGGAGATAAGACAATGCTTTTGTCGAAAGAGGAGCTAGATGATGAAGACGGAGAAGAGGGTGACCTCGTTCTCTCCATTTTCTTCTTTTGGTTCCTCTTCCTTCCCAAAATTACGAGGAGAAGGACTATACAGTGATCTTTTCCTCCTAGGAGGAATTGGAGATCGTCATGAACACCCTCTTCTTTCGTGGAGCTACATCTTCCAAAGGGTTCAGAGTTTCACTTATTTCTCTTTCATATTATTCCTCCTCTTCTCTCACCAAAGAGAGTTTTCTTTTGGAAGTCTCAACATGAGGCTTCCTAAGCTCTCTCTCTTCTTGGAGAGCTTGGAGAATCCCATGGGTGCAAAGTTATTGGGCAACTTTGGCTTGTAGAGAGGGGTTTCCCATGGATTGTTGCAACCTAGTGACAAGATAATTCACAAAACATGGGGGCATCATTAGTAGCATCTTCATATGCAAAGTCAAAGTCGTCAATGTTCATTCTACTCTCTTTATTATTGTCATCCATGCTAACAAACATTATGTGTATATGCTAACTTATTCTTTGGTAACTTCAAAGCCTCTCGTAGAAATCTTAAGGACCTCACTTCTTAAGAAAGAAAAGAGAAATCAATGGCTCTGATACCAATGTAGCAGAATGAGGCTAATAACATTGATTGTAGCAAAATTAAATTAACTGTAGTAAGCTTTTCCTTAAGAGAATTCCTAATGAGAATAGAGTGAATGCTTGATGGAAGATAGAAAAACAAACATTACACCTAGTTAGCTTGGCATGAACAATACTTGTAAAAGAGAGAGAATTAGAGAAATTAACAACAATTGAGGACCGGATTTACTTGGATCCAGTCCCCCCTCCAACAAGATTTTGTATAATAGGTTCTCCCATAAAGAGAGACTTGGTACAATACATTCTTTGTGTTCCTTGAGACCTTGTTAATTCCATGAAGATAGAAAGATTCATGCACCAATATTATGCCCAAAACTGACCTCAAATACCAAGACCTCAAATACCAAGACCTCAAACACTTTCCTCAATCCCAAGACCTCAGACAACTTTAAATGTGAAGAGAGCCAACAAGGAGTGAGGAAAGTGTAGAGGAAGAATATGTAGCATACAAGAAAGAAGCATTCTCCTTACCATAGATTACTTGTAGAGCTTAGCTTAGCATAGATATATAGATGGTAGAGAAAATGAGCATTCCATTGAAGCTTGAATCTTGCTTGGATTTGCATTCCATGGCCAAGAGGTGTTGGTGTAGGCTCTCTACTTATCAAGCTTAAAGAAGGAGATGGAGTTGTTGCTCAACACATGAGAAAGTGTGAGTGTCTGTGGTTGATTATGCAAAAAATGGGAGCCTCCTCTTGCCTTGGTTGACCCCCCTCTCTACTAACACTAGCTTGCACCCTATTGGTCCATGCCAAGGCCTAGAAAATTAGTAGATGCCTTCATAACTAACAGGGCGTGTCGCATTGTGACAAGTTTCCCTCTTTCCCCTTTTGAGAGAGAGCTTAGATTATTATTTAAATGAAGCTAAATTTTGATTGGACCTCTAGGTCTACTGGCCAATAGGAATTAAGCTAGCTTATGGGCTGCTTAATTCTCATTGGACCCCTTGGTAGACTGTCCACTAGGAATTTAGGGGTCTTAATTTTCATTGGTTCATTGTATAGGGTTTTTTCTTAAATGCTCAAGCTTAATTTTATTGAGCTTAATTCTCATTGTTCCTTTCTTTAATCCATCCAATAGGATTGCAAGCTTTATTAGGGGAAACCTGGCCTGGCATGTGTTCTTTATGGCCTCTTTGTCTTAATTGAGTCTAGAGAGAGAGAGAGAGAGAGAGAGAGAGAGAGAGAGAGAGAGAGAGAGAGAGAGAGAGAGAGTATGTGTGTGTGTGCGCTCTCTCATCTCCCTAGATTTAGGGCTCGCCCCCTCCTTCATAGGAAATTATTGACTTTATTAAGCACCTCAATCACCTGAAAGTTGGGTATGGCTCCCACTTAAATATCCTAGGCCTAAGGACTTTTGATACTAACATTTGTAGGACTTAATAAAGCTTAACCTAGGGTATCTTTCAAAGCTCTATTGGATACACATTGCTTTTTGGTAGACCATCTCCTTTTGGACTCCTATGGAGAGATAACTATCCCTCCTCCTAGGGCCCCCTACTGAGATAGGTCTAGCAACACATATCTATATCCTAACTGTTGTTCCCATTTATCTCCCCAGATTAAATGATTAGTTCAATATGAAAATAGTTTGGGATAGGTTGATACTAGATTTTATGGCATTACCTCTCTCTTGAAATCATAGTTGTCCTCAACTATGAGGTGGAGAAGGTAAAGCCTAGTCATTAGTCCATGGTTTCGTAGCAGGTAAAGGATCACTTTTGACCCTACAACATCATTCCAGAATGGATGACTAATCCATTTGATGATTGAGAGACTTAGCTACCACAAGCATGTTTGCTCTTTAGTCCATATCACATTCCCAAAGTAGAGTGACAAGTTCTACTTGGTGTTTGGGAGACGTCATCGCCACAAACATGATCCTAAGCATGCATACTTGTTAAATTTGTGCACAAGAAAAAAGAGAGAGTCTTATAAGACAATATCATTGTTCATTTAAAATGCATTTACTTTCGCTTACTCTACTGTAGCATTGTAAGCATTGACAAGGTTCATATTATCCTTAAGCTGTGTTCCTTGCATCCATCTAGTAGCTTCAAAAGGATATTTTTTGAACATAATAAGATACCGTCGGGTAATCTTACCATGTCTTAGCACCTTATCTTCATGTTGAAGGATATATTTGAGTTGAAGCACCTTTTCTTTATTCTAGATCTCCGGAGGGTCTTCATTTCTTGGTTATGTTGGTGGCTCTCCTTTGTAAGTCTTGAATAGGCTCACATGAAAAGCATTGTGTATGCGCCAATGATTGGGAAACTTTAATTGATAATCCATCTCGTTGATTGGATTAAGAATTTGAAAAGGATCGTAGTATCTTTTTACTAATTTAGCATAATACTTCTGGTGGCTCGTAGGATTCTTGCCCATAATTTAGCTTAAACAAGCCTTAGGGAATTTAAGCAAGACCCAATCGTTTTCCTTAAAAGTTAAGGCTCTTGTGTGCTTATTAGCAGTATATTTTTGTCTTTTCTATGAGATGGGTATAGCTAGTTTAATCTTTGAAAAAGATTCCTGTAGATCTTAGCTATACTCATCAGCAGAGCAAAGATCTTCCCATGTACCTTAAGTAGTAAGGGATTTTTACATGTTCCATCTTTGACCTTAAAAGGTGCCTTCCCAATAAAAGTGTGTACGATGTTATTATACGGATACTCTACAAGGGGTAATTACTTTTCCCATTATGGCGTGATCTACTTTTGTAACATATGTTTTTAGTAGATCTAGGATTGTAAAGTTAGCTATCTCACTTTGGCCATCTGTTTGTGAATGATAGGCCAAAGAGAAATTTAACCTTGTACCTAGGTTCTCAATGAGAACCTTCCAGAATTTAGTGGTCATTCTAGGATCTCTATCTGACACTACGGATGTTGGCAAGCCATGGTATTTGAAAATCTGGGATATGAAGAGGGTTGCCATTTGATGTGACTTAGTAGTCTTTTTGATAGGTATAAAGTGTGCTTGTTTGCTAGACCTGTCGACTATTTTCCATACTCCTATATTCCCATGGACAGACTTGGGCAATCCAGAGATAAAATCCATGGGTATGCTCTTCCATGGTGAATTAGGAATTGGGCATGGCTGGAGTAATCTAGGTTGCTTCCCTCTATCATAATTTTTCTTTTGACATACCACACATTTTGAAACATACTCTTGTACGTCTACTTTCATAGTGGGCCAATAGAAGTAAGTCTCTACTCCTCGAAGAGTAGGTCGAATCCCTCTATGGCTTGCATAAGGAGGAGCATAGGATTCATACATTACTTTCTGACAAAGTGAGTTAGTAACACATAGCCTATTGACATAGAGGAGATAACCATCCTGCAAGGTGAATGGTTCCTCTTTCTTCCGTAAGGCAAGGGCTGAAATGACATCCTTGAAAATATCATACTTATCTATCATAAAAGATAGATAGTTGTGAGTTGTTATAGATATCACATTTGCTCTTGAGCATCCTGATAGTGCATCGACCATTTGATTGTGCCTGCCAGCAATGTGAGCAATATGAAAATCAAATTGCGAAAGAAAATTCACCCACCTTATTTGTTTGTTGGAGAGCTTGATTTGTATCATAAAATAATTGAGGCTTTGCTGATCCGTGCATAGGATGAATGGAGTCTCCAAAATATAGTGCTTCCATGAGTCTAGGACATGTAGAACAAATAGTAGTTGTTTTTTGTATTTGGCCAATTTCTCCATTAAGCGGTTGAATGTGGCCAAAGCAGTTGTCAAGTCAAAATGCATGACAAGATATTCCTAAAGACCAAACATCGTGTAAAAAGTGGTCTTTACAATGACTATCCTTATTTGATGATAGCCATTTTTCAAGTCAATCCTATTGAAGTAGGTAGACCCTTGTAACTTATCAAAAGATATTCTCCTAGCGGCATGGGAAATCTTTTTTTGATAGTGATCTTGATTAGTGTCCTATAGTCAACACATGCAATATGTGCTATCTTTCTTTTGTACTAGAAGGAATGGTAAACAAAATGGAGAAGAGCTAGACCTCACCATCCCTTTCTCAACCAGTTCATGTACTTGCCTCATGATCTCCTCTTATTGAGCTTGTGAAACTCGATAGCGAGGCTTATTGGGCGGTGAGCTCCTAGGTAGAAGCTCTATTGTATGGTCATTATCACCTCATTTTGGAGGTAGCTCCCCGGGGATATCATTGATAAAAACATCTTGGAATTTATTTAGGAAATAAGACAACTCTAATTCCTTTGATTCCTACCATTTTTATTTAGTTTAACATTGGTATAGCTTATAGACTCTTAACAAAAATCATGTACGCAGAAACTGAGCTTTCATTGATTCATCAAAAGTAGGCGTATTTACAAGGGGTATAGTACAACCCGACTCATTAGAATCTATATACATGTTCTTTTCCCTGTACTTGAAATGCATTCTCCTTTCAGGTAACTTCACATTGACAGCAATGCAGTTGAACCATGACGTCCCTAAGATAACATGATGTCCCTAAGATAACATCCTTGTGCTTGAGAGGGGAGATGAAAAAGGCTTCTTTGTTGACATAGTCTTGGACATGAAGCCTCAATTTCCCAGTCAAGGGAGTAATTGTGGCTTCTTGCCCCTTGCAAGCTCCAACGGCCATTACAATGTCTCACATCTCATGAGCTTGTATGCCTAATTTAGTGGCCAACTCCATTGATATGAAGTTGTGATGGAGCCAGGGTCAAAAAGGATAAATGCATCACGCTCCCTCACCTTTTTCCAAGCATAGGATACGGATGATCCTTTGCAATGAGTATCCTCTTTTGGGGCTTCAACCATAGAAGCCCTTGGTGGCTCATTGCGTGTATTTATTTTGGGGCAAGAACGATAGCCATGTCCCTGCTCCCCACACTTGAAGCATTTGTTGTCTTTGCGAAAACGTTCTAACTCTCTGGGATAGAGTCTATTCTTACCTTTGTAGACTAATTTCTCCTTAATCTTGTTATTGTTGTTGCTAGAGTTGCCTTGAGAAGAATATTGAGCATCTTCCCTCTAGACTCATTTTGGTCTCTAGTTTCCATGGGCTTTGAATTTCTCTTAGCCCCTTGTTGGAAATTAATTTAGGATGCATCCATAGTATTGTGGATGACTTCAGTGATGGTCCTAGGTTTTTGAGAGTTAACATACTCGGCCATGTCTTCAGGTAGCCCAACGCAAAAATGTTGTTTTTTTCCTATGAAGTCTATCTT